>NC_053157.1:967021-2219521 GCF_016835505.1 Polypterus senegalus
TCCCAACTTAATCGAAGTTTCTTGAAAAAATGGAATTCCTTAATGTGTCGGAAAATTACTGGTGTTATCCAAAAATATCTTAAAAAGATTTGTTTTGAGGTAATTGATGGTAGAGTCAGGATGGCCGAGTGGTCTAAGGCGCCAGACTCAAGGACTTCAGGTCTTTCCCCATTCTCAGGGTCTTCTGGTCTCCCTATGGAGACGTGGGTTCAAATCCCACTCCTGACACAATTTTCTTCTACCATGGAGTATTTTCAGTACGTTCCTCAGAAGGAGCAATGAATCTTCTGCAATGGTATTGTATCTTCTTCGATAGTGGTTATTGTCCAAAACGGTTCAGTTTATAATGGACTCAACAAATGTTCTACCTGAATCTGACGTGCACAATCCCAACTTAATCGAAGTTTCTTGAAAAAATGGAATTCCTTAATGTGTCGGAAAATTACTGGTGTTACCAAAAATATCTTAAAAGATTTGTTTTAATTGAGGTGATGGTAGAGTCAGGATGGCCGAGTGGTCTAAGGCCAGACTCAAGGACTTCAGGTCTTTCCCCATTCTCAGGGTCTTCTGGTCTCCCTATGGAGACGTGGGTTCAAATCCCACTCCTGACACAATTTTCTTCTACCATGGAGTATTTTCAGTACGTTCCTCAGAAGGAGCAATGAAACTTCGGCAATGGTATTGATCTTCTTCGATAATGGTTATTGTCCAAAAACAGTGCAGTTTATAATGGACTCAACAAATGTTCTACCTGAATCTGACGTGCACAATCCCAACTTAATCGAAGTTTCTTGAAAAAATGGAATTCCTTAATGTGTCGGAAAATTACTGGTGTTACCCAAAAATATCTTTAAAAGATTTGTTTTAATTGAGGTGATGGCTGAGTCAGGATGGCCGAGTGGTCTAAGGCGCCAGACTCAAGGACTTCAGGTCTTTCCCCATTCTCAGGGTCTTCTGGTCTCCCTATGGAGACGTGGGTTCAAATCCCACTCCTGACACAATTTTCTTCTACCATGGAGTATTTTCAGTACGTTCCTCAGAAGGAGCAATGAAACTTCGCAATGGTATTGATCTTCTTCGATAATGGTTATTGTCCAAAACAGTGCAGTTTATAATGGACTCAACAAATGTTCTACCTGAATCTGACGTGCACAATCCCAACTTAATCGAAGTTTCTTGAAAAAATGGAATTCCTTAATGTGTCGGAAAATTACTGGTGTTATCCAAAAATATCTTAAAAAGATTTGTTTTAATTGAGGTGATGGCTGAGTCAGGATGGCCGAGTGGTCTAAGGCACCAGACTCAAGGACTTCAGGTCTTTCCCCATTCTCAGGGTCTTCTGGTCTCCCTATGGAGACGTGGGTTCAAATCCCACTCCTGACACAATTTTCTTCTACCATGGAGTATTTTCAGTACGTTCCTCAGAAGGAGCAATGAAACTTCGCAATGGTATTGATCTTCTTCGATAATGGTTATTGTCCAAAACAGTGCAGTTTATAATGGACTCAACAAATGTTCTACCTGAATCTGACGTGCACAATCCCAACTTAATCGAAGTTTCTTGAAAAAATGGAATTCCTTAATGTGTCGGAAAATTACTGGTGTTACCCAAAAATATCTTAAAAGATTTGTTTTGAGAGGTGATGGTGAGTCAGGATGGCCGAGTGGTCTAAGGCGCCAGACTCAAGGACTTCAGGTCTTTCCCCATTCTCAGGGTCTTCTGGTCTCCCTATGGAGACGTGGGTTCAAATCCCACTCCTGACACAATTTTCTTCTACCATGGAGTATTTTCAGTACGTTCCTCAGAAGGAGCAATGAAACTTCGCAATGGTATTGATCTTCTTCGATAATGGTTATTGTCCAAAACAGTGCAGTTTATAATGGACTCAAAAAATGTTCTACCTGAATCTGACGTGCACAATCCCAACTTAATCGAAGTTTCTTGAAAAAATGGAATTCCTTAATGTGTCGGAAAATTACTGGTGTTACCCAAAAATATCTTAAAAGATTTGTTTTAATTGAGGTGATGGCTGAGTCAGGATGGCCGAGTGGTCTAAGGCGCCAGACTCAAGGACTTCAGGTCTTTCCCCATTCTCAGGGTCTTCTGGTCTCCCTATGGAGACGTGGGTTCAAATCCCACTCCTGACACAATTTTCTTCTACCATGGAGTATTTTCAGTACGTTCCTCAGAAGGAGCAATGAAACTTCGGCAATGGTATTGTATCTTCTTCGATAGTGGTTATTGTCCAAAACAGTTCAGTTTATAATGGACTCAAAAATGTTCTACCTGAATCTGACGTGCACAATCCCAACTTAATCAAGTTTCTTGAAAAAATAGAATTCCTTAATGTGTCAGGAAATTACTGGTGTTATCCAAAAATATCTTAAAAAGATTTGTTTTGAGGTAATTGATGGTAGAGTCAGGATGGCCGAGTGGTCTAAGGCGCCAGACTCAAGGACTTCAGGTCTTTCCCCATTCTCAGGGTCTTCTGGTCTCCCTATGGAGACATGGGTTCAAATCCCACTCCTGACACAATTTTCTTCTACCATGGAGTATTTTCAGTACGTTCCTCAGAAGGAGCAATGAAACTTCGGCAATGGTATTGGATCTTCTTCGATAATGGTTATTGTCCAAAAACAGTGCAGTTTATAATGGACTCAACAAATGTTCTACCTGAATCTGACGTGCACAATCCCAACTTAATCGAAGTTTCTTGAAAAAATGGAATTCCTTAATGTGTCGGAAAATTACTGGTGTTATCCAAAAATATCTTAAAAAGATTTGTTTTAATTGAGGTGATGGCTGAGTCAGGATGGCCGAGTGGTCTAAGGCGCCAGACTCAAGGACTTCAGGTCTTTCCCCATTCTCAGGGTCTTCTGGTCTCCCTATGGAGACGTGGGTTCAAATCCCACTCCTGACACAATTTTCTTCTACCATGGAGTATTTTCAGTACGTTCCTCAGAAGGAGCAATGAAACTTCGGCAATGGTATTGGATCTTCTTCGATAATGGTTATTGTCCAAAAACAGTGCAGTTTATAATGGACTCAACAAATGTTCTACCTGAATCTGACGTGCACAATCCCAACTTAATCGAAGTTTCTTGAAAAAATGGAATTCCTTAATGTGTCGGAAAATTACTGGTGTTACCCAAAAATATCTTAAAAAGATTTGTTTTAATTGAGGTGATGGCTGAGTCAGGATGGCCGAGTGGTCTATGGTGCCAGACTTAAGGATTTCAGGTCTTTCCCCATTCTCAGGGTCTTCTGGTCTCCTATGGAGACGTGGGTTCAAATCCCACTCCTGACACAATTTTCTTCTACCATGGAGTATTTTCAGTACGTTCCTCAGAAGGAGCAATGAATCTTCTGCAATGGTATTGTATCTTCTTCGATAATGGTTATTGTCCAACAAGGTTCAGTTTATAATGGACTCAACAAATGTTCTACCTGAATCTGACGTGCACAATCCCAACTTAATCGAAGTTTCTTGAAAAAATGGAATTCCTTAATGTGTCGGAAAATTACTGGTGTTACCCAAAAATATCTTTAAAAGATTTGTTTTAATTGAGGTGATGGCTGAGTCAGGATGGCCGAGTGGTCTATGGTGCCAGACTTAAGGATTTCAGGTCTTTCCCCATTCTCAGGGTCTTCTGGTCTCCCTATGGAGACGTGGGTTCAAATCCCACTCCTGACACAATTTTCTTCTACCATGGAGTATTTTCAGTACGTTCCTCAGAAGGAGCAATGAAACTTCGGCAATGGTATTGGATCTTCTTCGATAATGGTTATTGTCCAAAAACAGTGCAGTTTATAATGGACTCAAAAAATGTTCTACCTGAATCTGACGTGCACAATCCCAACTTAATCGAAGTTTCTTGAAAAAATGGAATTCCTTAATGTGTCGGAAAATTACTGGTGTTACCCAAAAATATCTTAAAAAGATTTGTTTTGAGGTAATTGATGGTAGAGTCAGGATGGCCGAGTGGTCTAAGGCGCCAGACTCAAGGACTTCAGGTCTTTCCCCATTCTCAGGGTCTTCTGGTCTCCCTATGGAGACGTGGGTTCAAATCCCACTCCTGACACAATTTTCTTCTACCATGGAGTATTTTCAGTACGTTCCTCAGAAGGAGCAATGAAACTTCGGCAATGGTATTGATCTTCTTCGATAATGGTTATTGTCCAAAACAAGGTTCAGTTTATAATGGACTCAACAAATGTTCTACCTGAATCTGACGTGCACAATCCCAACTTAATCGAAGTTTCTTGAAAAAATGGAATTCCTTAATGTGTCAGAAAATTACTGGTGTTATCCAAAAATATCTTAAAAAGATTTGTTTTGAGGTAATTGATGGTAGAGTCAGGATGGCCGAGTGGTCTAAGGCGCCAGACTCAAGGACTTCAGGTCTTTCCCCATTCTCAGGGTCTTCTGGTCTCCCTATGGAGACGTGGGTTCAAATCCCACTCCTGACACAATTTTCTTCTACCATGGAGTATTTTCAGTACGTTCCTCAGAAGGAGCAATGAAACTTCGGCAATGGTATTGGATCTTCTTCGATAATGGTTATTGTCCAAAAACAGTGCAGTTTATAATGGACTCAACAAATGTTCTACCTGAATCTGACGTGCACAATCCCAACTTAATCGAAGTTTCTTGAAAAAATGGAATTCCTTAATGTGTCGGAAAATTACTGGTGTTACCCAAAAATATCTTAAAAAGATTTGTTTTGAGGTAATTGATGGTAGAGTCAGGATGGCCGAGTGGTCTAAGGCGCCAGACTCAAGGACTTCAGGTCTTTCCCCATTCTCAGGGTCTTCTGGTCTCCCTATGGAGACGTGGGTTCAAATCCCACTCCTGACACAATTTTCTTCTACCATGGAGTATTTTCAGTACGTTCCTCAGAAGGAGCAATGAAACTTCGCAATGGTATTGATCTTCTTCGATAATGGTTATTGTCCAAAACAGTGCAGTTTATAATGGACTCAACAAATGTTCTACCTGAATCTGACGTGCACAATCCCAACTTAATCGAAGTTTCTTGAAAAAATGGAATTCCTTAATGTGTCGGAAAATTACTGGTGTTACCCAAAAATATCTTTAAAAGATTTGTTTTAATTGAGGTGATGGCTGAGTCAGGATGGCCGAGTGGTCTAAGGCGCCAGACTCAAGGACTTCAGGTCTTTCCCCATTCTCAGGGTCTTCTGGTCTCCCTATGGAGACGTGGGTTCAAATCCCACTCCTGACACAATTTTCTTCTACCATGGAGTATTTTCAGTACGTTCCTCAGAAGGAGCAATGAAACTTCGCAATGGTATTGATCTTCTTCGATAATGGTTATTGTCCAAAACAGTTCATTTTTAATGCACTCAACAAATGTTCTACCTGAATCTGACGTGCACAATCCCAACTTAATCGAAGTTTCTTGAAAAAATGGAATTCCTTAATGTGTCGGAAAATTACTGGTGTTACCCAAAAATATCTTAAAAAGATTTGTTTTGAGGTGATGGCTGAGTCAGGATGGCCGAGTGGTCTAAGGCGCCAGACTCAAGGACTTCAGGTCTTTCCCCATTCTCAGGGTCTTCTGGTCTCCCTATGGAGACGTGGGTTCAAATCCCACTCCTGACACAATTTTCTTCTACCATGGAGTATTTTCAGTACGTTCCTCAGAAGGAGCAATGAAACTTCGGCAATGGTATTGATCTTCTTCGATAATGGTTATTGTCCAAAACAGTTCAGTTTATAATGGACTCAACAAATGTTCTACCTGAATCTGACGTGCACAATCCCAACTTAATCGAAGTTTCTTGAAAAAATGGAATTCCTTAATGTGTCGGAAAATTACTGGTGTTACCCAAAAATATCTTAAAAGATTTGTTTTAATTGAGGTGATGGGTGAGTCAGGATGGCCGAGTGGTCTAAGGCCAGACTCAAGGACTTCAGGTCTTTCCCCATTCTCAGGGTCTTCTGGTCTCCCTATGGAGACGTGGGTTCAAATCCCACTCCTGACACAATTTTCTTCTACCATGGAGTATTTTCAGTACGTTCCTCAGAAGGAGCAATGAAACTTCGCAATGGTATTGATCTTCTTCGATAATGGTTATTGTCCAAAAACAGTGCAGTTTATAATGGACTCAACAAATGTTCTACCTGAATCTGACGTGCACAATCCCAACTTAATCGAAGTTTCTTGAAAAAATGGAATTCCTTAATGTGTCGGAAAATTACTGGTGTTATCCAAAAATATCTTAAAAAGATTTGTTTTGAGGTATTGAGGTGATGGCTGAGTCAGGATGGCCGAGTGGTCTAAGGCACCAGACTCAAGGACTTCAGGTCTTTCCCCATTCTCAGGGTCTTCTGGTCTCCCTATGGAGACGTGGGTTCAAATCCCACTCCTGACACAATTTTCTTCTACCATGGAGTATTTTCAGTACGTTCCTCAGAAGGAGCAATGAAACTTCGCAATGGTATTGATCTTCTTCGATAATGGTTATTGTCCAAAACAGTGCAGTTTATAATGGACTCAACAAATGTTCTACCTGAATCTGACGTGCACAATCCCAACTTAATCGAAGTTTCTTGAAAAAATGGAATTCCTTAATGTGTCGGAAAATTACTGGTGTTACCCAAAAATATCTTAAAAAGATTTGTTTTGAGGTGATGGCTGAGTCAGGATGGCCGAGTGGTCTAAGGCACCAGACTCAAGGCCTTCAGGTCTTTCCCCATTCTGAGGGTCTTCTGGTCTTCCTATGGAGACATGGGTTCAAATCCCACTCCTGACACAATTTTCTTCTACCATGGAGTATTTTCAGTACGTTCCTCAGAAGGAGCAATGAAACTTCGCAATGGTATTGATCTTCTTCGATAATGGTTATTGTCCAAAAACAGTGCAGTTTATAATGGACTCAACAAATGTTCTACCTGAATCTGACGTGCACAATCCCAACTTAATCGAAGTTTCTTGAAAAAATGGAATTCCTTAATGTGTCGGAAAATTACTGGTGTTACCCAAAAATATCTTAAAAGATTTGTTTTAATTGAGGTGATGGCTGAGTCAGGATGGCCGAGTGGTCTAAGGCGCCAGACTCAAGGACTTCAGGTCTTTCCCCATTCTCAGGGTCTTCTGGTCTCCCTATGGAGACGTGGGTTCAAATCCCACTCCTGACACATTTTCTTCTACCATGGAGTATTTTCAGTACGTTCCTGAGAAGGAGCAATGAATCTTCTGCAATGGTATTGTATCTTCTTCGATAGTGGTTATTGTCCAATAACAGTTCCGTTTTTACATGAGTCAATAAATGTTCTACTTGAATCTGACGTGCACAATCCCAACTTAATCCAAGTTTCTTGAAAAAATGGAATTCCTTAATGTGTCGGAAATTACTGGTGTTATCCAAAAATATCTTAAAAAGATTTGTTTTAATTGAGGTGATGGTGAGTCAGGATGGCCGAGTGGTCTAAGGCGCCAGACTCAAGGACTTCAGGTCTTTCCCCATTCTCAGGGTCTTCTGGTCTCCCTATGGAGACGTGGGTTCAAATCCCACTCCTGACACAATTTTCTTCTACCATGGAGTATTTTCAGTACGTTCCTCAGAAGGAGCAATGAAACTTCGCAATGGTATTGATCTTCTTCGATATTGGTTATTGTCCAAAACAGTTCAGTTTATAATGCACTCAACAAATGTTCTACCTGAATCTGACGTGCACAATCCCAACTTAATCGAAGTTTCTTGAAAAAATGGAATTCCTTAATGTGTCGGAAAATTACTGGTGTTACCCAAAAATATCTTAAAAAGATTTGTTTTGAGGTAATTGATGGTAGAGTCAGGATGGCCGAGTGGTCTAAGGCGCCAGACTCAAGGACTTCAGGTCTTTCCCCATTCTCAGGGTCTTCTGGTCTCCCTATGGAGACGTGGGTTCAAATCCCACTCCTGACACAATTTTCTTCTACCATGGAGTATTTTCAGTACGTTCCTCAGAAGGAGCAATGAAACTTCGGCAATGGTATTGGATCTTCTTCGATAATGGTTATTGTCCAAAAACAGTGCAGTATATAATGGACTCAAAATATGTTCTACCTGAATCTGACGTGCACAATCCCAACTTAATCGAAGTTTCTTGAAAAAATGGAATTCCTTAATGTGTCGGAAAATTACTGGTGTTACCCAAAAATATCTTTAAAAGATTTGTTTTTGAATTGATGGTCAGTCAGGATGGCCGAGTGGTCTAAGGCACCAGACTCAAGGACTTCAGGTCTTTCCCCATTCTCAGGGTCTTCTGGTCTCCCTATGGAGACGTGGGTTCAAATCCCACTCCTGACACAATTTTCTTCTACCATGGAGTATTTTCAGTACGTTCCTCAGAAGGAGCAATGAAACTTCGGCAATGGTATTGGATCTTCTTCGATAATGGTTATTGTCCAAAAACAGTGCAGTTTATAATGGACTCAACAAATGTTCTACCTGAATCTGACGTGCACAATCCCAACTTAATCGAAGTTTCTTGAAAAAATGGAATTCCTTAATGTGTCGGAAAATTACTGGTGTTATCCAAAAATATCTTAAAAAGATTTGTTTTGAGGTGATGGTAGAGTCAGGATGGCCGAGTGGTCTAACGCCAGACTCAAGGACTTCAGGTCTTTCCCCATTCTCAGGGTCTTCTGGTCTCCCTATGGAGACGTGGGTTCAAATCCCACTCCTGACACAATTTTCTTCTACCATGGAGTATTTTCAGTACGTTCCTCAGAAGGAGCAATGAAACTTCGGCAATGGTATTGATCTTCTTCGATAATTGTTATTGTCCAAAACAAGGTTCAGTTTATAATGGACTCAACAAATGTTCTACCTGAATCTGACGTGCACAATCCCAACTTAATCGAAGTTTCTTGAAAAAATGGAATTCCTTAATGTGTCGGAAAATTACTGGTGTTACCCAAAAATATCTTAAAAGATTTGTTTTAATTGAGGTGATGGCTGAGTCAGGATGGCCGAGTGGTCTAAGGCGCCAGACTCAAGGACTTCAGGTCTTTCCCCATTCTCAGGGTCTTCTGGTCTCCCTATGGAGACGTGGGTTCAAATCCCACTCCTGACACAATTTTCTTCTACCATGGAGTATTTTCAGTACGTTCCTCAGAAGGAGCAATGAAACTTCGGCAATGGTATTGATCTTCTTCGATAATGGTTATTGTCCAAAACAGTTCAGTTTATAATGGACTCAACAAATGTTCTACCTGAATCTGACGTGCACAATCCCAACTTAATCGAAGTTTCTTGAAAAAATGGAATTCCTTAATGTGTCGGAAAATTACTGGTGTTATCCAAAAATATCTTAAAAGATTTGTTTTGAGGTAGTTGATGGTAGAGTCAGGATGGCCGAGTGGTCTAAGGCGCCAGACTCAAGGACTTCAGGTCTTTCCCCATTCTCAGGGTCTTCTGGTCTCCCTATGGAGACGTGGGTTCAAATCCCACTCCTGACACAATTTTCTTCTACCATGGAGTATTTTCAGTACGTTCCTCAGAAGAGCAATGAATCTTCTGCAATGGTATTGTATCTTCTTCGATAATGGTTATTGTCCAAAACAGTTCAGTTTATAATGGACTCAAAAATGTTCTACCTGAATCTGACGTGCACAATCCCAACTTAATCCAAGTTTCTTGAAAAAATGGAATTCCTTAATGTGTCTACAAATTACTGGTGTTACCCAAAAATATCTTAAAAAGATTTGTTTTAATTGATTTGATGGTAGAGTCAGGATGGCCGAGTGGTCTAAGGCGCCAGACTCAAGGACTTCAGGTCTTTCCCCATTCTCAGGGTCTTCTGGTCTCCCTATGGAGACGTGGGTTCAAATCCCACTCCTGACACAATTTTCTTCTACCATGGAGTATTTTCAGTACGTTCCTCAGAAGGAGCAATGAAACTTCGCAATGGTATTGGATCTTCTTCGATAATGGTTATTGTCCAAAAACAGTGCAGTTTATAATGGACTCAACAAATGTTCTACCTGAATCTGACGTGCACAATCCCAACTTAATCGAAGTTTCTTGAAAAAATGGAATTCCTTAATGTGTCGGAAAATTACTGGTGTTACCCAAAAATATCTTTAAAAGATTTGTTTTGAGGTAAGGTGATGGTGAGTCAGGATGGCCGAGTGGTCTAAGGCCAGACTCAAGGACTTCAGGTCTTTCCCCATTCTCAGGGTCTTCTGGTCTCCCTATGGAGACGTGGGTTCAAATCCCACTCCTGACACAATTTTCTTCTACCATGGAGTATTTTCAGTACGTTCCTCAGAAGGAGCAATGAAACTTCGGCAATGGTATTGGATCTTCTTCGATAATGGTTATTGTCCAAAAACAGTGCAGTTTATAATGGACTCAACAAATGTTCTACCTGAATCTGACGTGCACAATCCCAACTTAATCGAAGTTTCTTGAAAAAATGGAATTCCTTAATGTGTCGGAAAATTACTGGTGTTACCCAAAAATATCTTTAAAAGATTTGTTTTAATTGAGGTGATGGCTGAGTCAGGATGGCCGAGTGGTCTAAGGCCAGACTTAAGGATTTCAGGTCTTTCCCCATTCTCAGGGTCTTCTGGTCTCCCTATGGAGACGTGGGTTCAAATCCATCTCCTGACACAATTTTCTTCTACCATGGAGTATTTTCAGTACGTTCCTCAGAAGGAGCAATGAAACTTCGCAATGGTATTGATCTCTTCTTCGATAATGGTTATTGTCCAAAACAGTTCAGTTTATAATGGACTAAAAAATGTTCTACCTGAATCTGACGTGCACAATCCCATCTTAATCGAAGTTTCTTGAAAAAATGGAATTCCTTAATGTGTCTGCAAATTACTGGTGTTACCCAAAAATATCTTTAAAAGATTTGTTTTAATTGAGGTGATGGCTGAGTCAGGATGGCCGAGTGGTCTAAGGCGCCAGACTCAAGGACTTCAGGTCTTTCCCCATTCTCAGGGTCTTCTGGTCTCCCTATGGAGACGTGGGTTCAAATCCCACTCCTGACACATTTTTCTTTTACCATGGAGCATTTTCAGTACGTTCCTCAGAAGGAGCAATGAATCTTCTGCAATGGTATTGTATCTTCTTCGATAATGGTTATTGTCCAAAAACAGTGCAGTTTATAATGGACTCAACAAATGTTCTACCTGAATCTGACGTGCACAATCCCAACTTAATCGAAGTTTCTTGAAAAAATGGAATTCCTTAATGTGTCGGAAAATTACTGGTGTTATCCAAAAATATCTTAAAAAGATTTGTTTTGAGGTGATGGTAGAGTCAGGATGGCCGAGTGGTCTAAGGCCAGACTCAAGGACTTCAGGTCTTTCCCCATTCTCAGGGTCTTCTGGTCTCCCTATGGAGACGTGGGTTCAAATCCCACTCCTGACACAATTTTCTTCTACCATGGAGTATTTTCAGTACGTTCCTCAGAAGGAGCAATGAAACTTCGGCAATGGTATTGGATCTTCTTCGATAATGGTTATTGTCCAAAAACAGTGCAGTTTATAATGGACTCAACAAATGTTCTACCTGAATCTGACGTGCACAATCCCAACTTAATCGAAGTTTCTTGAAAAAATGGAATTCCTTAATGTGTCGGAAAATTACTGGTGTTACCCAAAAATATCTTTAAAAGATTTGTTTTAATTGAGGTGATGGCTGAGTCAGGATGGCCGAGTGGTCTAAGGTGCCAGACTCAAGGACTTCAGGTCTTTCCCCATTCTCAGGGTCTTCTGGTCTCCCTATGGAGACGTGGGTTCAAATCCCACTCCTGACACAATTTTCTTCTACCATGGAGTATTTTCAGTACGTTCCTCAGAAGGAGCAATGAAACTTCGCAATGGTATTGATCTTCTTCGATAATGGTTATTGTCCAAAAAGGTTCAGTTTATAATGGACTCAACAAATGTTCTACCTGAATCTGACGTGCACAATCCCAACTTAATCGAAGTTTCTTGAAAAAATAGAATTCCTTAATGTGTCAGAAAATTACTGGTGTTATCCAAAAATATCTTAAAAAGATTTGTTTTGAGGTAATTGATGGTAGAGTCAGGATGGCCGAGTGGTCTAAGGGCCAGACTCAAGGACTTCAGGTCTTTCCCCATTCTCAGGGTCTTCTGGTCTCCCTATGGAGACGTGGGTTCAAATCCCACTCCTGACACAATTTTCTTCTACCATGGAGTATTTTCAGTACGTTCCTCAGAAGGAGCAATGAAACTTCGGCAATGGTATTGGATCTTCTTCGATAATGGTTATTGTCCAAAAACAGTGCAGTTTATAATGGACTCAACAAATGTTCTACCTGAATCTGACGTGCACAATCCCAACTTAATCGAAGTTTCTTGAAAAAATGGAATTCCTTAATGTGTCTGCAAATTACTGGTGTTACCCAAAAATATCTTTAAAAGATTTGTTTTAATTGAGGTGATGGCTGAGTCAGGATGGCCGAGTGGTCTAAGGCGCCAGACTCAAGGACTTCAGGTCTTTCCCCATTCTCAGGGTCTTCTGGTCTCCCTATGGAGACGTGGGTTCAAATCCCACTCCTGACACAATTTTCTTCTACCATGGAGTATTTTCAGTACGTTCCTCAGAAGGAGCAATGAAACTTCGGCAATGGTATTGTATCTTCTTCGATAGTGGTTATTGTCCAATAATGGTTCCGTTTTTATATGAGTCAATAAATGTTCTACCTGAATCTGACGTGCACAATCCCAACTTAATCAAGTTTCTTGAAAAAATAGAATTCCTTAATGTGTCAGGAAATTACTGGTGTTATCCAAAAATATCTTAAAAAGATTTGTTTTGAGGTAATTGATGGTAGAGTCAGGATGGCCGAGTGGTCTAAGGCGCCAGACTCAAGGACTTCAGGTCTTTCCCCATTCTCAGGGTCTTCTGGTCTCCCTATGGAGACGTGGGTTCAAATCCCACTCCTGACACAATTTTCTTCTACCATGGAGTATTTTCAGTACGTTCCTCAGAAGGAGCAATGAAACTTCGGCAATGGTATTGATCTTCTTCGATAATGGTTATTGTCCAACAAGGTTCAGTTTATAATGGACTCAACAAATGTTCTACCTGAATCTGACGTGCACAATCCCAACTTAATCGAAGTTTCTTGAAAAAATGGAATTCCTTAATGTGTCTGAAAATTACTGGTGTTACCCAAAAATATCTTTAAAAGATTTGTTTTAATTGAGGTGATGGCTGAGTCAGGATGGCCGAGTGGTCTAAGGCGCCAGACTCAAGGACTTCAGGTCTTTCCCCATTCTCAGGGTCTTCTGGTCTCCCTATGGAGACGTGGGTTCAAATCCCACTCCTGACACAATTTTCTTCTACCATGGAGTATTTTCAGTACGTTCCTCAGAAGGAGCAATGAAACTTCGGCAATGGTATTGTATCTTCTTCGATAATGGTTATTGTCCAAAACAGTGCAGTTTATAATGGACTCAACAAATGTTCTACCTGAATCTGACGTGCACAATCCCAACTTAATCCAAGTTTCTTGAAAAAATAGAATTCCTTAATGTGTCAGAAAATTACTGGTGTTATCCAAAAATATCTTAAAAAGATTTGTTTTGAGGTAATTGATGGTAGAGTCAGGATGGCCGAGTGGTCTAAGGCGCCAGACTCAAGGACTTCAGGTCTTTCCCCATTCTCAGGGTCTTCTGGTCTCCCTATGGAGACGTGGGTTCAAATCCCACTCCTGACACAATTTTCTTCTACCATGGAGTATTTTCAGTACGTTCCTCAGAAGGAGCAATGAAACTTCGGCAATGGTATTGATCTTCTTTGATAATGGTTATTGTCCAACAAGGTTCAGTTTATAATGGACTCAACAAATGTTCTACCTGAATCTGACGTGCACAATCCCAACTTAATCGAAGTTTCTTGAAAAAATGGAATTCCTTAATGTGTCGGAAAATTACTGGTGTTACCCAAAAATATCTTTAAAAGATTTGTTTTAATTGAGGTGATGGCTGAGTCAGGATGGCCGAGTGGTCTATGGTGCCAGACTTAAGGATTTCAGGTCTTTCCCCATTCTCAGGGTCTTCTGGTCTCCCTATGGAGACGTGGGTTCAAATCCCACTCCTGACACAATTTTCTTCTACCATGGAGTATTTTCAGTACGTTCCTCAGAAGGAGCAATGAAACTTCGGCAATGGTATTGGATCTTCTTCGATAATGGTTATTGTCCAAAACAGTGCAGTTTATAATGGACTCAACAAATGTTCTACCTGAATCTGACGTGCACAATCCCAACTTAATCGAAGTTTCTTGAAAAAATGGAATTCCTTACACTCAAATATTCCTCCACCCCAACAATCCCACAGCAAACCCGACAATATATATATATATAAATCCCCTCCCTTGTCCACGTTACATATGACACACACCACACAAACGACAAATGGCTGGCAAACGGAATGATCATGAACTTGAGTCCGATGCGTGAAATAAATGTCCTGAATACGGGTACTGATTAATGGCGATAGTAATGTTCGTATTTCCGGCGTTTGGAATAACCTCACCGTGATTCCTCGGCGCGTGAATGATGATTCGACCCGGGGTCTTCAGCGTAAGCAGGTTGAAAGGCAGTCGGATGAATGAAATACAAACTGGATGATAGCGCAATGGAATGAAACGGCAGGCAGGTTGTAATCGTGAATGCGTTATTGGTTGTTCTCCTTCTCTCTCCTCGTGCTGGTCTCCCCTTTCGTCTCCTCCTCTTCTCCTTAAATAATCCGTGACGGCAGTAATTGATTAATTGATATACAGGTGTTTTCCAGGTAAGTGATTGTGAACTCCTCCCATCATCCGTCCTCCTTTACGGGGACAACATTAACTGATACACACAACACAGTCAATGGGACAATGAAAACGAGACACACACAGCACTGACATTTAAACACTATGTGGCACCGCTACATTTCCCAACCTTGGACAAGGGAGGGCCGAAGTACGGCTTGAGGTTGGCCACATGGATGGTGTCTAACTTGAAGGCAGCGCCGATACCCCTTTGGATCTGGAAATTGACTGGACCTGTTTGTTGAATGATTTTAGCTGGACCTAACCATTTAGGCGCTAGCTTGGCGGAGAATTTTCTGCTGGCATCTGAGAGATGGTGAGCTCTAATCCAGACCAAATCACCCGGCTGGAAGTGCGCTTCCCTCCGCCGGCATTATACAGTTTGGCGTGTCTGGATGTCGAACTCACCAACCTCCCTTGGATTCTCCGCGTAAACCCTCTACCTTAACCAAATTATTGTAACTGGTGGATTCTGGACTAGGGTGCTGGGAAGGAGTCGGTCGAGTGGGCCCTTAAGCTGTCTGCCCAAGCGCAACCAAAGCAGGCGTCTCACCTGTGGCTTCATGCACCATGGTGTTCAGGGCAAACCGGAGCTCGGGAGCCATTTATCCCAGTCCTGATGGCGTTCACCCACATAGGAGGCGATCATGTTCTTCAGGGTCCGGTTCACTCGCTCCGTCATGTTGGCCTGGGGATGGTAAGCGGTGGTGAGGTTTTTCTTCACTCCCAGGCTGCATAAAGTTCATCCAATATGGAGCTTGTGAACTGCGGACCCCGATCCGAGATGATGTTTCTTGGCACCCCCCAGCGGGTGAAGATTTCATTCTTCAGGATGGAGCATATTTTGTTAGCCCTTGCATCGGCTAGCAAACAGCTCCACCCACTTCGAAAAATAGTCTACTACTACCATCAGTGCGGTCTTCCTCGAGCTGGTGATAGGAAATGGCCCCATTAGGTCGACTCCCAAAGTCTCTCCTGGTCCATCTGCGATCGTCGATTGAAGTAATCCCCCGGTTTACCAGGTGGGTTTTTAGTTGTTGGCAGGTGGCACCGTCTTCCGCGTGGTGGCACACGCCTTTTCGGACAGACGGCCACCACGCAACCCCAGAATCTTTAATAAAGTTTTTGTCCTTCCAAGGTGACCCCCTAAAGGACTGTCATGGTAGTGCTTCAGGAAGTCGGGGACGCGCTCTTCGGGACCACCAGTTGATGTTGCAGACCCCAAGGGTGGATGGAATAGTCCTGTACAAGACCCTTGGAGGTCCACAAAGTGTACCGGTCAGTTAGCTGTTGCTCCAGCCCTTCCCTGATGTTCTGGCAGAATGGACTGGTAGCTTGTGCTTGGGCTAGGTCTTCAAGGCTCCTTGGCAGAGGGAGGATCATCTTTTCGCCTCTGCCAAACACACCATCCCGGCGGCTCCGATACCCTAGATAGTGCATCCGGCACGATGTTACCACAGCCCTTCCGGTAAGTCACCCTGAACGTAAAATTCTGGAGGCGGAGGACCCACCTGGTCAGGCGGAGGAGGTCTTGGGTGATTGAACACCCAGGTCAGAGCGTGATGGTCGGTGTACACTTGAATTCAACCCCCTCCAAATAATGTCTCCATTTCTCCACAGCCCACGACAGCCAAACACTCCTTCTCAGCTGTCGAGTAGTTCAGCTCAGCGCCGCGCAAACTCGTGAGGCGTGCTGATGACATGTTCAGCCTGGTTAATTCTTTGAGTGAGCACGGCGCCGAGCCCCAGGTTGCTGGCATCTGTCTGTACCTGGAAGGTGAGCTGTGGATCCGGTTGGGCCAGAACGGGTGGCTCTTGTAGGTGGCTCTTTAGTCGCTCGACCGCGTCCTGGCATTCTGTCGTCCACTCCCACGGGACATCTTTTTTCCTAAGCTGGTTCAAGGGAGCGCTATATCTGCCATCCGGGAATAAACTTATGGTACCACCCACTAACCCAAAGAAAGCGTTAACGACTTCAAATCTGTGGGCGTGGGGTACTCCCGGATAGCCAAGGTCTTCGGGGTCTACAGCGACCCCTCCGATGAAAGAATGTGCCCGAGGAAGCGTATGTGGGGTTGAATGAAGGTACACTTCTTCGTGTTCAGCGTAAGGTGCTTGATGAAATCGCTGGAAAATGGTGTCTAAATCCGGAGATGTTGATTTATAGAAGGGAGTAAACAATGGCGTCATCGATGTACACGAAGCAGATCTTGCCTATCAACCCCCTCAGAACCTGCTCCATGAGCCGCTGGAAAGTGGCCCCAGCATTTTTAAGCCCAAAGGCATGACATTGAACTGGAACAGGCCTTCAGGGGTGATGACTGCCGTCTTCTTTACTCCCCTCGTCCATCGGCACCTGCCAATAGCCACTGCGGAGATCTAAGGTGCTAAATACTGCAGCTCCATGCAGTGACTCCAGGATTTCATGAACCAGGGGCATGGGATATGCGTCCAGGCTCGTCTTCTCGTTAACCCCCCTGTAGTCCACACAGAAACGATAGGAATTATCCGACTTCTTCACGAGGACCACAGGGGACGCCCAGGAGGAGGAAGATGGTTCTATTATTCCCTCGGCGAGCATCCGATCGAGGTGTTCTTTAATGACGCCCCTCTTCAGTGGAGAAATCCGGTAGGCTCGGTGCCTTATAGGGACTTCGTCCAAGGTGTGGACCATGTGGGTCACCCCACGGGCAACTCCTAACTTCTCCGTCCACACCTCGGTCCACTTCTTCAGCACCGGCCTCACCTCTTCAGGTTGTCCCTCCACTGGGGCTGCCGAGGTGCTTGCGCCGCTCCTCTCTGCTGCGTAAAACCCGATAAATTCCGAGCCCAGATCTTCTTTGGATTTGAAAATGAATTCTCATATCCCTTTCCCCGGTACCGTATACCCCCTGGGACTGAGATGGATGGTCATCCTCATGGTGGCTAGAGAATCCAGCCCAAGGAGTATGGAACTGACAGGTGCTGGTCCTCCAGGACATACGTATTCATATCCCAGGTGGTGGCGAGTACACTGTACCTCAAGGGGACTCTGCCCAGGGCCTTGTGTTCACTCCCATCCGCCAATACAAATCGGACGGACGGGGCAGATGTTAATTTGTCTGTCGGTCGGCTAATCTTCTCCCACTGGCTTGAGCGGATTAAGGTATGGTGGCTCCGGTATCCACCACGCATCCATCTGCCACCCCGCAGCATCACTGGGACGATCAGAAGGGACGTGCTCGCTTGCATAATGGCGAGATCGGCTTCCGACCGGCAAGGTTTGGCTCGTTGTGGTTTTAGGGGCTGGGTTTCTCGTGTACTGGCCTGAACTTTGTGCCAGTACGTCTTGGAGTTTCCCCAGTCCCGTTCCACTTGGGAGCCTACCCTCACCAAGTCCTCCACCGATCCCACCACCCCCCTGAGACTCCCAGCTAACCACGGGTTACAGGCATTAAGGACGCGGCGAACCACTTCTTCTTCAGCCATAGCCGGCCGCCACTTCAAACACAAAGCCCGGTATTCATAGGCGAAGTCCCGGATGGTTTGTGAAGGTAGTTGCACCATGGACCGCAGCTTGTCCTCCAGTTCGGTCTCGTAGTCTTCGGAAGAAAAGCGCGAGGAAAGATCGACGAAAGGATCCCCAGTCGAAAATGGTCTTCTTGGCGTCAGCCACCAGCTCCGCACGGTCCCGAGAGGGATGTCCCTATCACCCCAATTAGCTCTTCCGGGGTTAGAGGGTTAACGGCCAGGTACGCCTCCCCGTCCTCCACAAAGTTCAGGACATCATCGACATTATAGGGAGCCCCTAACTTGGGAAAAGACAGGCGCACCCCAGGAACAAATGGCCGATCGAGGCATGCGCTCCCCTCCGAGATACGTGCGGCGTTGATTGACGGGCGACGGTCTTATCTTCTGGAGACACCTTTGGACTTCCCCCTGAAGAGAATCTTGCCAGCGTCGATCCCGCCTCTGGAGGCACAACACGATTTCCCGCCCCAGGAGTTGATCTTGCTCGTTGATGTATTCTTTCATTTCCTCCTGGGAGCTGCTGATGCGAGCCCATAAGGCTGCTTGCGGCTCCAGCGTACTTTCGGCAACCTCGCGGATCTTCTCCTCCAGCCGGGTTATTTGTTGCGCCAGATCCTCCCACAGAGGCGAGACGTCCTCCAGGCCTTCCTCTTCAGGTCCACGGTGATCTTGAGGTACAGCGACTGCAAAGAATCCACCACCTCTCGCCCGCTGAACACGCTCTGACCGTGGCGTGCGCGCCCGGCTACTCCATCATCACACCGGCGAAGCAATGGTGTCGTCCTGCTCGGCACGCCCTAAAGACATGATATTTTTGGGGAAAATTTAAAGGCAGACAGTGATCGAATTAAATAAAGATTCCTCAGAGAGGCACCACTTATGTAACGGCCGACCCCTTATTCCCAGCCGGCAGCTACACCTCCAAGACCTGTGGCCTGGATAATTGACTGAGAAACCTTTTCCTGTCAAGCCGTACTCCTACACAGATTAACTTTCCCCACAATCGACGGTTTGAAAAGCAAAGACAATAAGCAGAATGTAAAGGAAACAAGAATAAATGTATTAAATGGGACAAGACCATACAAGACAAATGTACACTCAAATATTCCTCCACCCCAACAATCCCACAGCAAACCCGACAATATATATATATATAAATCCCCTCCCTTGTCCACGTTACATATGACACACACCACACAAACGACAAATGGCTGGCAAACGGAATGATCATGAACTTGAGTCCGATGCGTGAAATAAATGTCCTGAATACGGTACTGATTAATGGCGATAGTAATGTTCAGATTTCCGGCGTTTGGAATAACCTCACCGTGATTCCTCGGCGTGGCGAATGATGATTCGACCCGGGGTCTTCAGCGGTAAGCAGGTTGAAAGGCAGTCCGGATGAATGAAATACAAACTGGATGATAGCGCAATGGAATGAAACGGCAGGCAGGTTGTAATCGTGAAGCGTTATTGGTTGTTCTCCTTCTCTCTCCTCGTGCTGGTCTCCCCTTTCGTCTCCTCCTCTTCTCCTTAAATAATCCGTGACGGCAGTAATTGATTAATTGATATACAGGTGTTTTCCAGGTAAGTGATTGTGAACTCCTCCCATCATCCGTCCTCCTTTACGGGGACAACATTAACTGATATCCTTAATGTGTCAGGAAATTACTGGTGTTATCCAAAAATATCTTAAAAAGATTTGTTTTGAGGTAATTGATGGTAGAGTCAGGATGGCCGAGTGGTCTAAGGCGCCAGACTCAAGGACTTCAGGTCTTTCCCCATTCTCAGGGTCTTCTGGTCTCCCTATGGAGACGTGGGTTCAAATCCCACTCCTGACACAATTTTCTTCTACCATGGAGTATTTTCAGTACGTTCCTCAGAAGGAGCAATGAAACTTCGGCAATGGTATTGGATCTTCTTCGATAATGGTTATTGTCCAACAAGGTTCAGTTTATAATGCACTCAACAAATGTTCTACCTGAATCTGACGTGCACAATCCCAACTTAATCGAAGTTTCTTGAAAAAATGGAATTCCTTAATGTGTCGGAAAATTACTGGTGTTACCCAAAAATATCTTAAAAGATTTGTTTTAATTGAGTGATGGCTGAGTCAGGATGGCGAGTGGTCTAAGGCCCAGACTTAAGGACTTTCAGGTCTTTCCCCATTCTCAGGGTCTTCTGGTCTCCCTATGGAGACGTGGGTTCAAATCCCACTCCTGACACAATTTTCTTCTACCATGGAGTATTTTCAGTACGTTCCTCAGAAGGAGCAATGAAACTTCGGCAATGGTATTGGATCTTCTTCGATAATGGTTATTGTCCAATAACAGTGCAGTTTATAATGGACTCAATAAATGTTCTACCTGAATCTGACGTGCACAATCCCAACTTAATCCAAGTTTCTTGAAAAAATAGAATTCCTTAATGTGTCAGGAAATTACTGGTGTTATCCAAAAATATCTTAAAAAGATTTGTTTTAAGGTGAGGTGATGGCTGAGTCAGGATGGCCGAGTGGTCTATGGTGCCAGACTTAAGGATTTCAGGTCTTTCCCCATTCTCAGGGTCTTCTGGTCTCCCTATGGAGACGTGGGTTCAAATCCCACTCCTGACACCATTTTCTTTTACCATGGAGCATTTTCAGTACGTTCCTGAGAAAGAGCAATGAATCTTCTGCAATGGTATTGTATCTTCTTCGATAGTGGTTATTGTCCAATAACAGTTCCGTTTTTAATGAGTCAATAAATGTTCTACTTGAATCTGACGTGCACAATCCCAACTTAATCGAAGTTTCTTGAAAAAATGGAATTCCTTAATGTGTCGGAAAATTACTGGTGTTACCCAAAAATATCTTTAAAAGATTTGTTTTAATTGAGGTGATGGCTGAGTCAGGATGGCCGAGTGGTCTATGGTGCCAGACTTAAGGATTTCAGGTCTTTCCCCATTCTCAGGGTCTTCTGGTCTCCCTATGGAGACGTGGGTTCAAATCCCACTCCTGACACCATTTTCTTTTACCATGGAGCATTTTCAGTACGTTCCTGAGAAAGAGCAATGAATCTTCTACCCCAGTGAATCAGGAAGTCACTGATTTCAGCTGGAAACTTCCAATTCACTCCAATCACTTTCAGTGGGAAACTCGCTTCAGTTACGTTGTTTCACGTTCATTTCCAGGGGTGCCAACAATTGGGGCACAAGTGGCTTTGTTAAAAGTGTCAATGTCTTTGTTTTTCTGTGAATGAACTTGTTTCAATTCAAAGTCAGACGGTTCTCATTTTCTCAGTGCAAGATGGCGGTTCGGACGATGGCGATTTGTTTCTTACCCTCCTTACTATTTATTACAAGGGGTGCCAATAAAAGAGGAGAGCTCTGTATTGAACTTTCTAAAATGGCCAGGAATAAAGAAGAGGATTTCAGGACATTAACAGCTCCAGTACAGAAGGGGGCAGTAATGCAGCATCGAGTGTGAAAACTGGCAATGAAGAAGAAGAAGAAGAAGAAGAAGAAGAAGAAGAAGAAGAGGAAGACTCAGCCAGTGGTTACTGGAAGTTGTTTGGTTGGCGATTTCGTCATTTTTGGGTTCATTTGGAATTTTCTGGGCGTTTGCTTCTGCTTTAGGATTTCGCTTGTAGTTTCCATTTGTCTCTCTTGGATCGCCTTTCTTACCTCTTTTTGCTTTTTTCAGCATTCTGTTACGTCTTTCTGTGTTTTCAATTCACATTGACCCGTGTAAATACAATACAACACAGTTTACTTGTTGTAGAGCCCAAAATCACACAGGAAGTGCCGCAATGGGCTTTAACAGACCCTGCCTCTTGACTTCCCCCCAGCCTCGACTCTCTGAGAAGACAAGGAAAAACTCCCAAAAAAAAAACTTTTAGGGAAAAATGGGAGAAACCTCGGGAAAGGCAGTTCAAAGAGAGACCCCAGTCCAGGATGGTTGGGTGTGCAGTGGGTGTCAAAAGAGAAAAGGGGGGTCAATACAATAAAATAAAATACACAGAACAGAACAATTCTTAATACAGCATAATAATAAAGATTTTAGAAGTACGGAGCAGATTTTAACAGTAGATGATATTCCATAATAAGATTTGGATATTTTTAGAGTCCTTCAGACCTCATCCATCAAGCTGCCTCCCCATTTGGCCTTTCCACGGCTGAAACGTTGCTTGGCCAGCCAATCCGATGAAAGGACCCCTCTTTCCCATGATTCCTGTGATCCTCCATCAGGGATGACTTTACCACAGGCAGGCAAACAACTTGGCAGGTGGGCCGTGGCACCAATTGGCACATTTGAGTACCGAGAACAGAAGCAGAAGAGGTGAGGGTGAGTAACAAATTATAACAATCATGTTACTGATGTTTTAGTGCTAATGACTGACAAGAGAGATGAAGTCTGTACAGTTGATCAGCAGCTCTAGTCAGGGTGTGCTAAACTGAAGTAGTGAGTCTTCAGAAGCTGAGACTGAAGGGGCATCTCTTATAGAAGCAGGCAGACCACTCCACAGTTTAGGGGTCCTGTAACTAAAAGCTCGACCTCCTGCTTTTATTTTATTAATCCTTGGAATCCAAAGTAGACGGACATCTTGAGATCTTAATATGCGCTCAGGTTTGTAAGTCATGATAAGTTCAGACAAGTAAGCTGGACCTCAGCCATTTAATGCTTTATATGTTAAAAGAAGGATTTTGAAATCTGCCCTAAACTTAACCGTGAGCCGCTGTAAGGATTTAAGAACTGGAGTTATGTGTTCATATTTTCTTGTTCTTGTAATAATTCCTGCAGCCGCATTTTGGATTAACTGGAGGCTGAATAAAGAACAGTTTGAACAGCCAGTGAACACCGCATTGCAGTAGTCAATACTACTAGAGATAAAGGCAGGAATTAATTTCTCACAATCCTGTTTATTTAGAAAGCACCTTCATTTCCTAACATTTTTAAGATGGAAGAAACATGTTTTGGACGACTTTGTAATATGTGCTTTAAATGACATGCTAGAGTCAAAGATAACTCCTAGATTGCGGGCTGATTCAGTAAAATTAATTGGGATTCCGACTGAGTTAAATGATGACAAAATATAGCTGTGATCAGCGTCACTCCCTCCAACAATTAACATCTCTGTCTTATTGGTATTTAAAGACAAGTAGTTCTCATTCATCCACTCCTTTAATTCACTAACACAATTAATTAAAGACAACATCGGAGAAACTTCATTTGATTTAAATGAAAGGTATAACTGGGTGTCATCTGCATACGAGTGAAAATTAACATAAAATGAGAGATCCCAGTGGACGCCTGTAAAGTGACAACATTAAAGGTCCCAGTCCTGAGCGCTGCAGGACGCCATATTGAACTTCTGTGTATAACGATGGAGTCCTGTCAGCACATTTCTGTACATACTGCAATCGATTTGATAAATAAGAACTGAACCAAGCGAGCACGGGGCCTGTAAGCCCAACATCGTTTTTTAGCCTGTGCAGTAAAATCGAACGGTCAATGGTGTCAAATGCTGCGCTTAAGTCTAACAACATCATCACAGTGGAGTTTCCTTCGTCAGAGGATATCAAAATGTCATTTACAACCCGTGTTAGTGCCGTTTCTGTACTATGGCCAGTGCAAAAGCCAGACTGGAATTTCTCAAATAAATTGTAACGCGTAAGGTGTGACTGAAGCTGACTGGCGACTACTTTCTCTAGTATTTTAGAGAGAAATGGTAAGTTTGAAATAGGCCTATAATTATATAGTATGTGTGTGTCGAGGTCTGACTTTTTAAGTAAAGGTTTAATGACTGACACTTTTAGTGCATCAGGTAATGAACTATTGATAACGGTTAGAATAGGCGCTGCAAGAACATCCATGGCACTTATTACTAGTTTTGTTGGCACTGGATCAGGGAACAAGTAGTGGGCTTCATTTTAGTAATTAAAGTTAAGACTTCTTTGTGAGTTACAGGACTAAAGTGCTGAATGCAATGTGCGACAGGGTCTGCTAAGCTAGTATGCGGTTTGTACTGTGATGCTGAGATCTGGGGTCTTATATTTTTAATTTTCTCATTGAAGAAGTTCATAAAGTCTGTACTGCTAATATCTGATGGTATTTTGCACTGTTGATCTGAATTCCCATTTGTTAATTTAGCCACTGCTCTAAAAAGTACCCTAGGATTTTTATTATTGCTATCTATTAATGTAGAATAGCATTCTGAGCGAGCTTTAAAGAGAGCTTTTTTTATATTTTTTAACACTCTCTGTCCATGCAATTTGAAAGACATGTAGCTTTGTTGTTCTCCATCTGCGCTCCAGTTTTCGACACTCTAATTTAAGAGCTCGAGTGTTTTCATTAAACCAGGGTGTGTTTCTATGTGCTTTGATCACTTTTATTTTAAGGGGAGCCACTGCGTCCAGAGCATCTCTCAAGGTCACATTATAATGTGATGTCAGCTGATCTAAATGGTTTTCAACAATTACACTCGACTTATTCAAGGTATCTATAAATTGTGAAGTAGAATTACAATCTCGATGTCGCGCTGTCTGTTTTAATCTGTGAGTGCGTTGGCAAGGGCAGAACTAAATCAAATGTGATTAAGAAGTGAACGGAAATAACTTCATTTAATGGAGTAATATTTCAATTTTGAATTTCAACTTTGTAAGTTATAATTAAATCTAATGTGTGGTTATGATTATGAGTTGGACCTTTGACAATCTGACAAAATCCAAATCTGACAAACAAGTACAACATTTGCTGAAAGTGTCAGTTTCCACTTCAATGTGTACATTAAAATCCCCCATCAGAACTACGTGATCATAATTTATATCCAAATCAGATAGAAGGTTGCTAAATTCAGAGAATTTAGTCTCTCTGGGACTTCCATGGCAGATTTTTCACGGTTTAACCTCCCTTGTGATTCATTTTTATACATTTATGGACTCGTAGTCTTTCTGGACTTCCAAGGCCCAGCTGCCCATTTTGTAGCCTGCCGGTAGATTTCTGGGGCAGGCTGGCCTGGCATGAGCTTCTTCTGGGTCACCCAGTGGAGGTTCCAGGGCTGCTATCTGGCTGTTTTGAGGTCTCCCTTTTTGCCGAGTTTGCGTTTCTAATTTACAATGAGTGGAAGTCGTAAGTATCTGACGATCTCCTCTCGCTAGTCATTTCTCTGTTGTTGTTGTTACACTCCATTTCAGGGCGTGCGTGTGTGGCATGTCGATTAGCCAGCTGTCTATTAAGATTTGGATTGGATGTGACGAGGGTGGACAGGATTAGAAATGAGCACATTAGAGGGTCAGCTCATGTGGGAAAGTCAGAGTCAGAGAGGCGAGGTGGCATTGGTGTGGACGTGTGCAGAGGAGAGATGAGGGGTTTAATGAGAGAAGGGTGCTACGGACAGAGCTGCCAGGGAAGAGGAGAAGAGGAAGGCCTAAGAGGTCTATGGATGTGGTGAGAGAGGACATGCAGGTGATGGGGGTGACAGAACAAGATGACGAGGACAGGAAGAGATGGATGAAGATGATCCGCTGTGGTGACCCCTAATGGGAGCAGCCGAAAGAAGAAGAAGAAGAATTGTCCCATTTTTTACATTTCTTTCCGTTATTTTAGTAATTGTGCACTACATCTTTAAATGACCTCGTGTGCTTTGTGGGTGGGGCTAAAAGAGGCGGGGCCACTGTGACCTCACCAGCTCAGCAGGCCACCATTTTGCTTTTGTCAGGTGGAGTTGCTTTGGGAGTTTCTCTTTCTTTCTGTTTGTATTTCTGGATTTTTCGGATGTTCTTTTTGGCTCTGAACTAGGATTTCATTTTTGGATTAACGTACTGGGATTTGTTTGCTTTTCAGTTTATTCTTACATTTTTCCTCTTTAATTAATTAATGCTTTTCTTTTTTAAAGATTCTTTGTCTCTGCTCCTTATAAGCCATATAAGTTTTTGACGGTTCTTCTCTCTCATGGGGGCTTTTGTGTCGTTTTTGGGCCTGTAGAGTGGGGACTGAAACTGAGAAGGTTGAAGGCCTGGTGGCCAGTAAAGCCTCTGGTGTGGGGCTGGGGGTCGAGCTGCAGCTTAAACTGCTGTTAATGTTTAATAGGAATTTGAACGCATTAGAAGTGAGAAGAGCCTGGAAAAGACCAGGAGAGGGCGAGCAGTAAATGAAGAGGCAGAGGGCAGCTTTGGTCAGGCACTTTATTTCTTGAACTTTCAGGAGTGCGTGTCAAGTGTGCTGTTTTGGCTTGCAGATTAGGGACATAGAGGGGACGTTCACCTTCTTTGACACCCCTTTACCTGGAGTCGTAGCGAGACCCAAAACTTAACAAGATCTGAGCTTCAATCAACCCAAACCTCCAAAGGAGGCCATGGAGAAACAGACCCACCTTGAGCTAATGGGGGACACGATTGTGTTCTCTAAAAGTACATCAATAAGTAAAAGAAACTGTAAAGTTTAGGACAGGGGCTTCCATCGTGGGTGACTTATTGGGCTGTGACAAACCTGAGGGCTTCCACTCCTCTGGTATGCTGCTTACATCCATCTTTGTAGACTGACAGCTAAAAGTGGCCGTAATGTCACACAGAGGTGACAGACCTGCAGCCAAACTGTCAACACTTCCGTGACTTGGCAAACATTCACTAAACCGAAAAATGGAAAATAAGCTGAAGTGATACTTTAAGAATTTGACGTCACGTTAAAGACGTTCATACAAAGGAAATCTGAACAAAAAAACAGTCTGGAGGGTCGACACGAATCCCGATTATGAGTCCATGCCTAAGAAGAGCGAGCGTCCCTGTGTTCTTGAAATGCCTTGGAAATCGTCTGCTTCTGCAAAGCCTCTGCTGCTTTTATCGACCGGCAACATCGTCGAGGTTTACATCGCTGAGTCGCTGAGCTTCAGACTCGGCCTTCTGATCTCCATTTACAGAGTCGCCAATCATAGGGTGATAACCTCCATTAATCTGAGGAGTCAAGAGAGGTGACAGCAGTTACCATCGGAGCAGCCACTCTATCTATCTATCTATCTATCTGTCTATTATATAGCGCCTTTCACTCTATCTATCTATCTATCTATCTATCTATCTATCTATCTATCTATCTATCTATCTTTTATATAGCGCCTTTCACTCTATCTATCTATCTATCTATCTATCTATCTATCATTATATAGCGCCTTTCACTCTATCTATCTATCTATCTATCTATCTATCTATCTATCTATCTATCTATTATATGGCGCCTTTCACTCTATCTATCTATCTATGTATTATATAGCGCCTTTCACTCTATCTATCTATCTATCTATCTATCTATTATATGGCGCCTTTCACTCTATCTATCTATCTATTATATAGCACCTTTCACTCTGTCTATCTACAGAAACATATACTTACATATATATATATATATATATATATATATATATATATATATATATAACAGAAACACGTCCAAATCATTTTTCAGCGCTGAACATGACTGGCTGATTAATCTCTGAAGCTCCATTCTAGTTATGAGATGTCAGCTCAGCTTCGTTTATTTTGTGTTTTCTTTTGTTTGTCTTTTTGCCTTCTCGATGTTCGGACACGTCAGTGTGTTGTCTGTCTGTGATTTTCCATAAAACTGAATACTCACATGAAATGTCGGGTAATGTCCTGGTGGGTAGACGTAGACGTATTTGTACACATAATGGCCGTTTTGGAAAATCCGTCCTTTGTAGAATATCTGGAGGAATTAAATGAAAGCAAATAAGATTAGGCACTGAACTCAATTATTGCAGCGTCTCTTGATTTTCGTGTCCTTCCTGAACGTTACGTAGATAAGCTGCCTCTTTAAAAGCCTCGTTCTTGAAAGGACTTTCTGGTGACACACCACATGGACTTTCTCTTGATTTTCTCTTGTAACTGTCATATCATTTCAGTGACTTGAGGCAATCACAGCCCCTTAACTCACTGTGGGCCAGCAGTCGTGTAACGTGACATCCCCAGCAGCTCAGTCTCCATCTATCCATCAGTTATATCATGCCTTTCAAATTGAACTCTCTTTTGTAACAAGCATTAATTACAAGCAGTAAGATTAGATGTGACATGGCATCTGGCTGTGAAACTGAGGGAGCTCACAGCATCTGAAGGCCACTTTACATCTACAACATCTGAGAATGTAGGAGACTCTGAGGACTGTGAAGTGGGATGTGGCAGCACTGCCCCCCTGTGGAGGTCCGTTAAACCCCACCAGAGGGGCAGCTCTCGTGAGGGAGGGCGGAAGAGGCCTGAGAGCGGCCATCAGGAGCGATGGTGAGAGTCGGCTGGAAAAGATTTAGAACGGGCCTGCCTCATACTGTATAATGATGAATGTTCAGTGGCTTTGGAATAATTTGGTTGGTTGATCTAACGGCAGCCATTTTTTGTGCCAGTCTGCTCACCACACACTAGCTGTTAGGTGGTGAGATAGGCAGAGCGATACAGGGGAAGTTTAGGGGGCCAAAAAGATGAGGCTTAGGTGGGCAATTTAGTCAAGACATCCCGATAAGCTCTACTCTTCACAAAGGAATGTCTAACGATCTTTTATGGCCACAGACAGTCAGGACCTCAGTTTCATGTCCCATCCAAAGGACGGCACCATTTTTACAGCACAGTGTCACCATCACTGCACTGGGGCATTGAGACCCACGTACAGACCACAGGCTAAGAGCCCCCTGCTGGCCTCGCCAACACGCTATCTATCTATCTATCTATCTATCTATCTATCTATCTATTATATAGTGCCTTTCATATCTATCTATCTATCTATCTATCTATCTATCTCTCTATCATATAGTGCCTTTCATATCTATCTGTCTATCTATCTATCTATCTATCTATCTATCTATCTATCTATCTATCTATCTATCATATAGTGCCTTTCATATCTATCTATCTATCTATCTATCTATCTATCTATCTATCTATCTATCTATCTATCTATCTATTATATAGTGCCTTTCATATCTATCTATCTATCTATCTATCTATCTATCTATCTATTATATAGTGCATTTCACATTATCTATCTATCTATCTATCTATCTATCTATCTATCTATCTATCTATTTATCTATCTATCTATCATATAGCGCCTTTCACTCTATCTATCTATCTATCTATCTATCTATCTATCTATCTATCTATCTATCCCGCCTACTACGCTATACTATCTATCTATCTATCTATCTATCTATTATATAGCGCCTTTCACTTCACTTGCCCGCTAGTCATGTCAGATGATATGAAAGTTTGTTTTTCACCCCAAAGGACCCTCAGCGCTGTGAAGAGTGGAGATAGAAGACGGGTGGGCATCTGGCTGACTGGCACAGTGGCTAATTACAGCAGTGTGATGACCCAGAGGAATCCCAAATTCAAGTGATGCTATGACTATCTTTTTATTAAATATTTATTTTTTTTTACCCCTGTTTCATCAAAGCATCTGGATCCAGAAGTTTGGAAAGGATTCCGGAACATCTAAAAAAATAAAAACAAAAGACAAAATCAAATGTGAGGCGGCGTTTATTTTGAAATTCTTCTAAAAAGAAGCCAACAGTAAGATGCGCCCGTTGGTTCTTCTTTCCATTCTGGTCCTTGTGTTGTTAACTCTGCTGATGTCATCGCAGCTCAAGTTTCTTGTCACCTGGCCACCGCACACTGAGCAGCGACTTTGTGACAACAGCAAACACTCGACTGCGATGGACGCCAGTAAACAGCAGCCTCAGTCCCTGTGGCGGCCTCCATACCAAAGGATGAAGCCGTCCTCGAGTGTCACTGTATGATGACTAATGGTGACTTCACGTGTCAGTCTGTGACCCCCTGGATGTCCCGAGTTGAAGTCGGCCGAGTGGCAGTAACGCTCCGAGGCCCCTCGCCAGTCTGTGTGGTGCCCGGTGGCCCTGGGCTGATCAGGTGGCGTCTCACAATGTAATGTGTCCGGTGAGGACGTGCGGCCATCTTGCTGGTGGATCTTCGTGAGCGCCCCCTGTTGTAATTTGTTTGCATTTTCGGTTTGTTTCTGCCTTTGACTTTGAGGCATTGAAGTTTTTTCGTGTTTTCCTGTGTCGACGTTTTGTGGGCCTGCTGCAGTGCTAAGCGGTGTGGCACCAGAGGTCGTCTCATGTGACATCGTCACCAGGACACCCTGAAGGTTGGCGTTGGGTACACTTGGCCCGTGACTGTGGGTACTTTCGAGCTCTCCTGAGCTCATTCCTTGTTATTCTGCAGGTTGTGTTTCGTGATTCGTTTAGTGTTCTGTCGAGGCCTGCGCACAGCTTTTTGTGTTTGTTTGTCGACCGCATTTCGTCTCCCAGTCCAAACTAACTGTCACTTACTATGACTGAGGTACGATTAAGTTTAACGCTCAAAAAGGGGGCCAAGACTTAAAAAAGGGGATAAAGTCTCATTAGGGAGAGGGGACCCTCTAAAGTACCAGGCCCCTATAGAGAATGGCATTCTTAATAAACAGCCCAGTTTATTACATAAATCAGTAATGCTATCCAGCCAAACTCATTCTGTGACACGGGCCTCTAACTGTGATGGCAGGCGGCACATGCGGTGGCCCACCGGGACAGGACTTTGCTCGGACGGACCGCTCTCTGTAATTCTGGACGCGGCTCCTTCTCTCGTATCCAAGATGTCTGAGTTGCGCTGATTGATGTTTTATCGGGGGTCCCGTCCAGTGCCAGTTCCTACCTTGTCCTACTGCTGTCAGGGTGGGCTCCAGCTCCAGGGGGCCCAAATTAGACAAAGTGGGTACTGGTAACGGAGGTACGAATCGTTAAACTGCTGTGGGCTGCCCTGAGATGGCATTTCACTTTTTGTCTTTTTTCCAGGTAACACAACAGGCGTTTTTTTAAATCGTTTTTTCTCGTGTTTTCCTATTAAACTTGTTCTCCTTCATCCACCCACACGGTTTGCTGCTGTGATTTTGCCAGTTTTCATTTGAAAGTGAGCTAAGTGGGCGCGGGTGGCGATGAGGTCACTGCTGCTGCACTCTGCCCCTCCGTCCCGTCCCTGCATGGAGTTTGTGTGTTCTCTTCATCTCCAAGGTCCACCAAAGATGGGCAGCTCAGGCGGTTCTGAAGCCTCAGGCCACTTCCTGCTTTGTGCCCAGTGCTGTCAGAATTGGATTAACAGGCTTTGATCAAATTCTGATTTGGCATTAAGTGAATGAAGCCAACCTACCATCATTGCTGAAGCTGCGCTTACAAGAAAGATGCACACAATTATAGTCTTCATCATGCCACCCTGTCAAAAGAAGAGTCGTTCAGTAAATTCAGAGCCAAAAATCAAAACAAGCCAATCTATCAGATGCTAAAGCACCGAGACCCTTCACAGCAAAGCTGAACACACCAACTGGTCGTCTGTGCAGTTAGGAGAATTCATTAATAACTGAATGTGGGCACAATACCGTCACGGACTGGCACCCCACCTCATGCTGAATCCTGTTGATGCGGAGCCAGGTCTGCAGAATCCGAGTGAAAGTGACAAATGTACAAAGGACAGGGTCCAGCCAATAGGTCTTTGCGCCCGGCGAAGTGTGGGAGTGACGGTGCCCCCCACAGACTGGCACCCCCTTCAGTGTCGTTCCCTGCTCTGCATTCACCATGACTGAGAATGGACCTTCTAGATCGACAGAAAACAAAGTCCTGAATACACAGCACCCCGTGGCACACGGCCACTTTATGGGACATCAGGAGGAAGGAGTCTGAGGGAATCTTCAATGAAAGAAAACAAAAAAGAAACCCGCGTTATGTGATGTGGACGGGCATTTAATAAACCGCCGAGATGAGAGCTGGAGAAACGGGCATCAAGTCTGCCAGGCGAGCGGCTCACTTTAACACTTGAGAAATGGATTAAAGATTTAAAGATGACGCGTGATTGAATGTCAGTCGCATTACATAAAGAAAAAAAATCAAAAGGAGCCACACTGGCATTTGAGGCGACTTTACATACAGCAGCACCCTTAATAACCGTCTGTGACACGGGAGCTCTCACGTCTACCTGTCCATCAACGACTAGTGCATATAGCGCCTTACAGGTGAATCCTGCATTTAGGGCCTTTAATTTCAATCAGTTTAAGTAGTGGATTGCATTTCTATTAATCTATCTATATAGCGCCTTTCACATCTGTCATTAGCTACTGAGGGACTTCATACCAATCTATGTAATATATAGCGCCTTTCATAGCTCTCTGTGGGTTAGTGCCCTTTAATACCAACCTGACCTCTTTATGTCTTGTATTTAGAGTCTGTATATTTATGAATATTAATATATATATAATATATTTAATGTAATGTATACATACTATATATATATATATATATATATATATAGTTCAATGTATTTAACAACCATCTATTTAACAGAGTGTAGTTAATTTGTAGTTAAGTAGCAATTTATCTCTCTATTATGCCCTGCCTTTCATATCTATCTATCTATCTATCTATTATATAGTGCCTTTCATCTATCTATCTATCTATCTATCTATCTATCTATCTATCTATCTATCTATCTATCTATCTATCTATCTATCTATCTATTATATAGCGCCTTTCATATCTATCTATCTATCTATCTATCTATCTATCTATCTATCTATCTATCTATTATATAGCGCCTTTCATATCTATCTATCTATCTATCTATCTATCTATCTATCTATCTATCTATCTATCTATTATATAGCGCCTTTCATATCTATCTATCTATCTATCTATCTATCTATCTATCTATCTATCTATCTATTATATAGTGCCTTTCACCTCCAGCCAGTCAGTATGTAGAAGTTTTTACTTTCATTTCTCAAAGTGCCATTTAAAGTTTCCCTACCTTTAGATTTTTCTTTCTGTAAATTCAGATGAAGTGACTCAGAGTTTTGCCCAGCATGTCCTGCCCCACTCGTGACCACCCTGGCACTTATATAGTGCCCGTTACCCACCGTCTGAGTGGCCAATTAAACATGTGCTCTTTGCAAGCTGTAAATATTTTTGCTCTTTGTCTGTCAGACGCCTACTCAGCGCTGGCGCCAGCGACGTCCTCATTTTTTCTGGAGCTATTTCAGACCTCGTTCTGTCCGACCCGCACTGGTCACTTTCTGCTGCTGCCCCCTAAGATGACACATAATGAGGGTGTTGACTGCTGAAGGACCACTTATTAATGATTACTGCAGACGATGGCTGACTTCCTGTAGGTGATGCTGGTGGATTTGGCTCCTGATTTGTGGAATTTGTGCTAATTTCAGTGTCCTCTTCCTCCTCCTCCTCCTCCTCAGTCTCTTCAAGTTGTCCACTAAAATGCTGATCTCTTTTGGTGCACTGACAAATGAAATCCTGCCATTCTTCTTCATCACCTTCCTCTTCCTCCTCCTCCTCCTCTTGTTTATTCGTGTCATTTCTCAGTCATTGCTCTTCGTCTTCTCCTTCTTTGTAATTATGAAGTTGATGTAAGTTTAGCTCTACAGTAGCCCCTGTGGCTCAGTGGTTAGTGCTGTGGCTGTGCACTTTTAAGACCCTGAGTTTGACCCCCCAGTGGTCTCAGCCTCTGCCCGACCACAGAACGTTTCTCTCATATCTTTCACTGAAGCCTCTTCGGCCATTTGGTGCCCGGACTCTGGGTGGCCAGCGTGTTAGAAACAGCACATCATCCCCACACCCTTCAGATAATGTCATCCTGTGCTGTGAAAAAATATTTGCCCCCTTCGTACTGTCCTCTGTTTTTGTATTTTTGGTGTCACAAGTTTAGATAAAGAGAACCCGAGTAAACATCTGATGCCCCCTTTGTAAATCACGACATCTTCTGCTTAGTAAGACTTTCAGTTGTGAACTGCTGGGTAAGAAGAGCTGAACACAAAGCACCAGTAAAGTGACTGTGAAGGACTTCGTGGAAAGTCGAGTGACATGTGTCACCTTTAAGCGTGAAGTTACTGTCACACGCCATACCACAGGGGTGAACGATGCTGTGTAAGTGGGATGAAGAATTAAAGAAGCCTTTGTTAAGGTCTGCTTACAGCACATGGCAGCACACGTGTAATCGGTGTGTGTTTGTGCCACCTAAATGAAAGTGTCACCTTACATTTACGTCCCCAAGTTACCCCACCCCTGAACTGCCTGCGTGAAAAGGTAATTGCCCCCTGAGTTCCTCACTCAAACATCTGGCCAAAGCTCATTGATAATTTGATTTTGATGACTGAACACAGACAGCCCCCTTGAATCTGAAGCCCCCTCACATACTGACCTGCACCACAGCAGTGAAGGTGTCACCTTAAGGTGTCTACAATAACAAAGGGTCCTGATGAAATCCACAAGGAATTAGTTAATAAAATCAAGAAAAGTGTTTGACAATGACAGTCACTGTCTTTAGAGGAAGATTGAGGGGTCTCAATGAAGAGGTCAGCCATCCAAAAAGACCCCAAAGGCACAGTGATGGATGATTCCAGAAGTCTAAGAAGGCTTAGAAAGAGTCGTCCTACGGCATGGAGCTTCAACATTCGGGGGGCTCCTCCACGTAAACCTCGATTTTTCACTCATTTCCTTCTCACGGTGGTCAGGTTTACAACATAAATGGAATAAATGAGGACGGGAGGAGAACTGAAATGAAGACATCAGCAGGATAAAACTTCATCCAGCAAGTCACCCTCAGTGAGGCGTATTGTCATTCAAAACACTTGAAGGGGCGCTGGGTGTAAAGGGGCGTCCAGCAGAGGGCACACTCACTACATCTATCTATCTATCTATCTATCTATTATATAGTGCCTTTCACTCTATCTATCTATCGATCTATCTATCTATCATATAGTGCCTTTCACTCTATCTATCTATCTATCTATCTATTATATAGTGCCTTTCACTCTATCTATCTATCGATCTATCTATCTATCATATAGTGCCTTTCACTCTATCTATCTATCTATCTCTATTATATTGTATAGTGCCTTTAAAAGCCATGTGAGTATTTTATACAATTTGAATTATCTAGACATTATATAGTGCCTTTCATTCCTGCCTACCTATTATATAGTTTCTTCCATATCTATTTATCTGTTATACAGCACTTTCAATGAAAGTAATCTTTCCATTAACTATATAGTGCCTTTCATATCCCATTATATTTTAAATGGCACCTATCATATTTATCCATCCATCCATTTTCTAACCCGCTGAATCCGAATACAGGGTCACGGGGGTCTGCCGGAGCCAATCCCAGCCAACACAGGGCACAAGGCAGGAACCAATCCTGGGCAGGGTGCCAACCCACCGCAGGACACACACAAACACACCCACACACCAATCACACACTAGGGCCAATTCAGAATCGCCAATCCACCTAACCTGCATGTGATTGTGGGAGGAAACCGGAGCGCCTGGAGGAAACCCACGCAGACACGGGGAGAACATGCAAACTCCACGCAGGGAGGACCCGGGAAGCGAACCCAAGTCCCCTAACTGCGAGGCAGCAGCGCTACCACTGCGCCACCGTGCCGCCCTCCTATCATATTTATTTACTTATTATTTAATGTCTTTAATGGTCACCTGACTTTATATAGCACTGCTTATATCTGTCTGATTATTTTCTAGAACACATTTATTTAGATTTATGGAACATTTTCATTACATTATACAGTTTATATATGGTGTATTATTTTGTATCAATATCTCTATATATCTGTATGCCAGAGAAAGCACAGCTACATATCAAGAGCTTTACTAAGAGGAGCTGCAGACAAACAGCGTGGACTCAGTGAGGACAGACAGGTGTCCCGTGACCTTTAGGACCAGCACAGCCATCTTGTTTGTCAGGTCAGTGACTGCAGCCTTTAATGACAACTTGGATATTTAAAACGTGTTTGTCACTGTGAGCTCCGCCCACTCACTGAACTGAAAGTGGGAGGTCAGTTCCAGTCTGCCTACCGATTGGCTACTGACTTCAGTGAGCTGCACATATGAAGTGAGCAGAAAAGAAAACTCACAGGCCAGTTAGCTTGAGGTCATCTGCTGTCCACCTGCATAACGTCTGCCATCGGAGGGAAGGTAAATCTGGGAAAGGAGCCGAGCCACAGCTGCGGGACTGACAGGAACAGTAGGCATCACCTCACACTCTTTATTTCTGTCTCTGTGCTTCAGGGTACAAAGATGAGGGCCGTGGTGTTTGCTTTGTGTCTTACAACAGCGTGTGCTTTGTCAGTAAGTATGGAATAAAACCATAGAAGACATCCATTGGCTTCATTCATGAAGGCAGCTTTAAATTTGAGATAAAAGGCAGAAACTTTATTTGTAAAAAAATTTTGTTTAAAGAAAACTTCCATGATATTTAATGTAAAGTGTCTATCTTTATATCGATCTATTATATAGCGCCTTTCATCTATCTATCTATCTATCTATCTATCTATCTATCTATCTATCTATCTATCTATCTATCTATCAATTATATAGCACCTTTCATCTATCTATCTATCTATCTATCTATCTATTATATAGCACCTTTCATCTATCTATCTATCTATCTATCTATCTATCTATCTATCTATTATATAGTGCCTTTCACTCTATCTATCTATCTATCTATCTATCTATCTATCTATCTATCTATCAATTATATAGCACCTTTCATCTATCTATCTATCTATCTATCTATCTATCTATCTATCTATCTATCTATCTATCTATCTATCTATTATTATATAGTGCCTTACAATCTATCTATCTATCTATCTATCTATCTATCTATCTATCTATCTATCTATCTATCTATTATATAGTGCCTTTCACTCTATCTATCTATCTATCTATCTATCTATCTATCTATCTATCTATCTATCTATTATATAGCGCCTTTCATCTATCTATCTATCTATCTATCTATCTATCTATCTATCTATCTATCTATCTATCTATCTATCTATCTTTTCATTATATAGCGCCTTTCACTCTATCTATCTATTGTCTAGTGTTTTTCATATCTATCTTTTGTTTCGTGACTTTAACATTCATCTCACTGTTGTTCTGCAGTATTTCATATTTGTCTCATTGTCTCATTTTCTTATCTATCTGTCTATCATTGGCGACTATAATTCATTTCTTTCAACTCAGATCCCCTACTATAATACCCAAGTTCCTGGAGCTGAGAATTGCAATGCCAGCCACCTTAGTGCCACCCACCGGTCCCCACCTGAGGGTGTCTTGACGAAGCAGGCACACCGAGGAGGCCCTCAGACCCCCAGTTGATGCTGTTTTCTATGTGATGGCCATCCAGGTTTCGCTTGCCCACCTTTCACTGTCTCCCTTTTTTTCTCCTCTTCTTGTATTCTGAATGTTCCTTCTGTGGGTCTCAATGCCAAAGCTCCACGTCTGCTGGCAGTTTTTGTTGTCCTTTGCTGCCCATCTTGAAGGCTCCTGTATTTTATTTTATTTTGTGTCTCTACTCTCTTAGGTGTTTCACCATCCTTACTTCAACTCTCCGTCTGACTGCATTGAAGACAGTGGGGTAAGCCCGCCGCTCCTTTCTCGTATTAAACTGTATTTGCTGTTTTTTCCATTTCGTTTCTCGTTCTGTGTAGCTGAATGTCAATGCCGTGCCTTTGTGGTACCACAGCTTCCTCGGTGGTCTGATGCACACACTGGGCCATTTCAGGGGTCTGTAGGAGGCTTCAGCCTGTCTGCGCAGCCCTGGGTTCAAGGCAGGAGCAGGACACACAGACACACAGACACTCAGTCTCACCAGTCATCCAGCCTGCCTGTCCTTGGAGAAGAAAAGCCACACAGGCACAGGGAGGACATGCCGACTCCATGCAATCGTTAGGCTGTTGATGGCCCAGTGGCTGGCACTGCCTCCTTAATGCTTTGTGAAAACTGGGCACACCGTTGGCTTTATTCATCGCTGCCACCTTTTGCCTCTTGAGCTTCAGCTGGGGTTCAAAGGTCTCGTTTTTGTTCGTTTTTTTAAGGCACCTTTCAGCTGTCGTTGTATTCTGTGACGTTCCTTTATTCTAGTGGGTGGGTCTCCAGGAGGCGGGGTCACCTGCCCATCACAGCCAGGGACCGCCCACAGCCATATAAAGACGGAGGCAGACCCCCAGTGCCTTGTGGTTCATTGAATGCGCTTGTGGAGGCGGCGAGTTCTGCGGCGTCTGTCGTTGTTTTCTTTGATTTTCTATTTCATTTTTATTTTGTCTTCGCCTCTGTGAATTCGGATTGACTGGACGTCATCTTTTTTATTTGTAAAGACTCCCTCTGTGTGACCAGCCAGGTTGCCATGGTGCTCCCTCCCCCCTCGGATGGGCATTTTGTGCTTTGGGACTCTCACGTTCACAACACGTCTTCAGTGTCACCGAGCCCACGAGAAGCTCTAATGGCCTGCTTGCCTAAATCCTCCTTCCCTTTTCTTAGAACCTTCCAGAACGTCACAAGGCTGAGAGCGGCCGGCTGCCTTCCCGCTCAGCGTCTGCCCCCTTGTTCTTTCACCCTGATGGACACCATAACATGCTTCAGAGTCAGTGGTCTGCGAGGTTCAACCCGAGACCCCCACACCATCTTGATCCTCAGGCAGCTCAGTGAATGTTCATCGTCTCCCAGTATGGCGGCTCTAACGCTCGCTTTTATTTTGCAGATGTTTTACCAGAACCAGGTCTTCCAGAATGGCTTCTACATTTACAAGTTTGTCCACGTGTACCCGCCTGGCCGTTACTTCATAACCAAGGTAACCAGAGCCCATCTTCTCTGCTGGCTTTTACGTTTCCTGCTGTGCCACCCACCACAGCGGCCCTGGCCCCGGTTTCAAAGACGCTGGAGGTCCGGAGCCCCACGTGCGCTCCGTCTTGTTTCGCCGACGTCCTCTGGAGTCTCAGCCACGTTTCTAGACTGCGGTTGACGAGAGATCGACTTTCTCTTTTCGTTTGCGTCCTTCGCACAAGAACGCTAACAAGTAGAGACACGGATTCGTAATGACGACCGTGCGGAGAGCAGGCCCACCTTATAGGCCGGGGTCCGCGTCTCTCCCGGCTCCAGCTTCAGCCCCGCCATATTTGTAAAGATTGGCGCTCAGGTCCCAGACTCTGGATATCGTAGAGCAAATCGCGTCGACTACGCCGCTGGAAAATAAAATAAATAAAATAATAACCAACCCATAAGTGAAGGGTCTTTACAGACAGAAGTGGAGACTCGTTACAAAGTGGAGATGTGACGGACAGGAAATGATGTAATAGATGGGTGTGCAATACAATACAATACAGTTTATTTATCACACAAGGAGGGCCGCAATGGGCTTTAACAGACCCTCCCTGCCTCTTGACAGCCCCCCAGCCTCGACTCTCACCATGAAGACAAGAAAAACTGCAAAAAAAAATCTGCAGGGAAAAAATGGAAGAAATCTCTGGAAAAGCAGTTCAAAGAGAGACCCCTTACCAGGCAGGTTGGGCGTGCAGTGGGTATCAAACAAAAGGGGGGGTCAATACAATAAAATACACAGTATAAAATACAGTATAAAAATTTAAAATTTTAGAAGTACGGAGCAGAATTTAACAGTAGATGATATCCCATAATATGATTTGGACTTGTTCAGAGTCCTGGAGACCTCAGCCATCAAGCTGCCTCCCCCATTTGGCCATTCCACAGCTGAAACAGCGCTAGTCCAATGAAAGGACCCCTCATTCCCACGATTCCTGCGATCCTCCATCAGGGATGACTTTACCTTTGGCACATAACAACTTGGCAGGTGGGCCGTGGGCACTGAGTGCCACATTTGAGTACCGAGAAGAGAAACAGAGCAGGTGAGGGTTAGTATCAAACTCTAACTCTCATGTTACTGATGTTTTAGTGCTAATGTTAATCTGCAGCTCTAGTCAGGGTGACCTAAACTGAAGTCGTGAGTCTTTGAAAGCTCTTATAGTGGCAGGCAGACCACTCCACAGTTTAGGGGGTCCTGTAACTAAAAGCTCGACCTCCCCCTGTTATTTTATTAATTCTTGGAATCCTAAGCAGACAGAAACTAGTTAACATAAATGAGAAACAACATCTATCCTTCAGTCAGTTGTAGAACCACAGCCAGATTGTAGAAAAGGAATCAGAGACAAGCTGGACACCATCGGAGTCCTGGAGACCTCGGCCATCACGCCGCCTCCCCCTATTGGCTATTCCACAGCTGAGTCAGTGCTGGGCCAGCCAATCTGATGACAGGACTCCTCTACCAAATGATTTATGTGATCCTCCATCAGAGATGACTTTACTTTGGCAGGCAGGTGGGCAGTGGCACCAAGTGGCACATTTGGGTACCGAGAAGAGAAACAGAGCAGGTGAGGAGGGTCAGAAACAAATTCATGTTTTAGTGCTAATGACAGTCTGTGCAGATGATCAGCAGCTCTAGTCAGGGTGACCTAAACTGAAGTCGTGAGTCTTTGAAAGCTGAGACTGGAGGGGCATCTCTTATAGTGGCAGGCAGACCACCGCACAGTTTAGGGGGCTCCTGTAACTAAAAGCTTGACCTCCTACTGTTATTTTATTAATCCTTGGAGTCACAAGCTGAGTGCCATCTTGAGATCTTAATGTGCGCCCAGGTTTGTAAGTCATGATAAGTTCAGTAAGCCGGAGCTCCGCCATTTAAGACTTTATATGTTAAAATCTGCCCTAAACCTAACTGGGCGCCAGTGTAACGACGTGAGGACTGCAGTGATGTGTTCGTATTTTCTTGTTCTTGTAATAATTCTTGCAGATTAACTGGAGGCTGAATAAAGAACAGCCTGAACATCCAGTGAATACCACATTGCAGTCGTCAATCCTACTAGAAATAAAGGCAGGAATTAATTTCTCAGAATCCTGTTTATTTAGAAAGCGCCTTCATTTCCCAGAATTTTTAAGATGGAAGCAACCTGATTTGGACAACTTTGTGATGCGCACTTTAAATGACCTGCTAGAGTCAAAGAGAACTCTGAGATGATTCAGTAAAATTGATGGAGACTCCAGCTGAGTTAAATGACGACAGAATATTATTGTGATCCGCGTCACTCCCTCAAAATATTAACATCTCTGTATTTAAAGACAAGTCGGTCTCATCCATCCACTCCTTTAATTCACTAACACAACTAATTAAAGACAACATCTGAGAAACTTCATTTGATTTAAAAGAAAAGTAGAACTGGGTGTCATCTGCGTACGAGTGATGTTTCCTAACGAGAGATCCCAGTGGACGCCTGTCAAGTGAACACAGTAAAGGTCCGAGTCCTGAGCCCTGCGGGCCATATTGAACTTCTGTGTGTACCGATGGAGTCCCGTCAGCACATTTCTGTACGTATTGAAGTCGATTTGACAAATAAGAACTGAAGCAAGCGAGCACCGTCACTGCCTGTGAGCCCAACATCGTTTTCTAGCCTGTGCAGTAAAGTCGAACGGTCAATGGTGTCAAACGCTGCGCTGAAGTCTAACAACATCATCACAGTGGAGTTTCCTTCGTCAGAGGATATCAGAATGTCGTTTATAACCCGTGTCTGTACTATGACCAGTGTGGAAACCAGACTGGAGTTTGTCAGGTCATGTCATGTGATGCGCGAGGTGGGACTGAAGCTGATCGGCGACTACTTTTCTAGTATTTTAGAGAGAAAGCGTCCATTTGAAACAGGCCTGTAGTTATTAAGTATGTGTGTCGAGGTCTGACGTTTTAAGTAAAGGTTTAATGACCGACACTTTAGTGCTTCAGGTAATGAACTATTGATAATGTTTAGAGGAGGCGCTGCAAGAACATCCATGGCACTTTTTATTAGTTTAGTTGGCACTGGATCAGGCACCAAGTAGTGGGCTCCATTTTAGAAATTAAAGTTAAGACTTCCTGCTCAGTTACAGGATTAAAATGACTAAAGTGCTGAATGCAGTGAGCGGCAGGGTCTGCTAAGCTAGTATGCGGTTTGTACTCTGATCTTATCTTTTTAATCTTCTCATTGAAGAAGTTCATAAAGTCCATCCATCCATCCATTTTCTAACCCGCTGAATCCAAACACAGGGTCACAGGGGTCTGCCAGAGCCAATCCCAACCAACACAGGGCACAAGGCAGGAACCAATCCCGGGCAGGGTGCCAACCCACCGCAGGACACACACAAACACACCAAGCACACACTACAGCCAATTTAGAATCGCCAATCCACCTAACCTGCATGACTTTGGGAGAAAATCCACGCAGACACGGGGAGAACATGCAAACTGGAACCCGGGTCTCCTAACTGTGAGGCAGCAGTGCTACCACTGCGCCACCGTGCCGCCAGTTCATAAAGTCTGTCCTGCTAATGTCTGCTGGTATTTTGCCCTGTAGATCTGAATTGCCATTTGTTAATTTAGCGACTGTTCTAGCCACTCAGTGTTCTACACTGTCCCGTGTAGTCTTGTAACAGGAAGTGACATCACGAGGAGGTGGGGTCTGGAGACACGGAAGAGGAAGTGCTAATTGAGGAAGAGTAAGAAAGATGCTGGCTCCTCTGTGGGGCCGCAGGGGAAAAGGAGAAAGAGTTAGAGGGCAGCACCCAGCCCTGGTCCAGCGGGCAGCCCCACATAAAGTTCTGCTTTTTTTCAGTTATTTGCGGTACGCCAATAAAAATCATCAGGACATCATTTGGAGGTTTGGGAGGCCAAGGAATTCATTCATTTTTTTAATTAAATGATTCAGCGAATGTTATAAGTAAAATATGTTCTCCGGTGTCCGAGTATTGTTGATTATCGCAGAAGCACTAAATACACCAGTGCAGATAACGGGCTGAGGGGACGCATGTCGTGTGACATTAGCGATGGCCAGAAGTCCACGTCGCTGTAGCAGAACTTATTGCTGCATTAGTTAGTAATTAGTTCAGAACGGCGTCTGTTGGATGATTAAAGTTCCCGTTAAGCTGTGGCTTAGTGGTGGGGGGCTTGGCCTTTAATTTTTAGGGTTCCTGCAGGGGGCGCACTGCTCCCCAAACCCGTCTTCCACCTGCGCAGCGCAGCTCCAAAGCACCAACGCCAACACAAGCCACACGTCTTTTCTTTTCTTTCTTTTCTTTTCCTTCACTGTCTCTCTTTCCCAGTCCGCCTCCACTCCTCCATCCAGCCTCCCGACTCCGACTCCGTTGGCTCCTTTTCTTAAGCACCCAGCAGTGCCCCAGGTGTCTGGTGATCTTCTTCCAGCAGCACCTCCGGGTAGGGTGGCATTCCTGCCATGAAGGGCTCTGGCCATCCCACAGCTCCCCCTGCTGGCTTCCACAGAACCTAAACAGGGCTGCAGTGAACTCCAACTCCCAGCATGCCTTGCAGGACTCCATGGTGCCACAGCCATCCAGAGGATCTGCCTTCTTACGGCCCGGGGAAGTAAATGTTCCTGAGCCCACTGTCTTCCCGGTCCTTCCATCACATAGGCGTCCCAGCCTGGTAATGCCCCCCCGGCAGTGACTTAACATCAGATGTTCACCTGCCAGTCCACTTTGACCCAAACCAGTTCTTAGGCTGAGCCTTAGTAAGTCGGCCATACTGGCATCTTTTCTCGACCCCCCCCCTTCAGAATTTTAACATGTCCTCCCCTATTGATATTTTTGGTGGTCTCGTAACTTTCTGGGTTGTGAGGAGGCCCAGCTGAGGGGATCCTGGAAGCTGCCCACCCTGGGCAAGGGGATTGGCCAGTGAGCCTCAGGGCATCATGGGAACGTCCAAACACCTGAGGATTCTTGTGGCAGCAAAAAGTGCAAAGGCAGGAGACGATCTGAAAGTAAAGTGGGATAAGGACCTGAGGGGGCACGAAAACCGTCACAACGCTTTAGGGCGGGCAGAACCAAACAGAGCCACCGCTACACGAGAATGAAAGCCTGAACCCTAATGTGTCACCTAAAACACTTCGGGTAGAAGGAAACCCACAGAAGTGAGTGACGCTCAGCGTATTTATTGATGATGTGACTGGCGAGCACAGTCACGTGACGGTGACCAAAGTGGCATCACATAAATCTGCATAATTAAATGAAACTAAATCCAGAAACTGACAATGACAGTAAAATTTAAAGTAGAATAAAACTGATGGGAAACCCTGCAGGTCAGGAACAGAACAGAAGAGACGCTCAGTGACGACACGCCAGTCGACTGTGGCACTTGTCCTCTGGCAAGTGTATTTAAGTCACCGTCATTGGCACAGAGTCTCCTACAAGCCTCATCCTGTTGTTCCTCTGCTCCCCTAGGCGGTGTCCGTTTAGCCTGAGATGTCACTTTGTCCCTCACCGCCGTTCTGCAGGTGCCTAATAAAGTGGACACTTGAGTGCATGCATGCCATTGAGTCAAAGCAGCAGTGCATGGGGACGAGATGTACTGTGTAACTGAAAATGTCACACTGTCACGCAGGGACACGATTCTGACCAAGAGGCGGAGACCTCCATGACCGAGAACGTCTCCGAAGGAAAGGAAGAAGAACAAAGCTCCGAGACCGCAAGTGGGGACTTTGAAAACACTTCATCAAAGTGAACGTCAGGAACGATGAAAAGGGCGCCGTGTGAACGTAATAAACTTGTTCTCCTCCAAAACAGGAGCATCGGACTTCTTTGAGATGTGTTTGTGCTTTCGTGTCAGTCTGTCTGTCTGTGTCTGTCTGTCTGTCTGCCTGCCTGTCTGTCTGTCTGTCTTCCTGTCTGTCTGTCAGTCTGTCTTCCTTCCTGTCTGCCTGTCTGTCTGTCTGCCTGTCTGTCTTCCTGTCTTCCTGTCTGTCTGCCTGCCTGCCTGTCTGTCTGTCTTCCTGTCTGCCTGCCTGCCTGTCTGTCTGTCTTCCTGTCTGTCTGTCTGTCTGTCTGTTTGTCTGTCTGTCTGTCTGTCTGTCTTCCTGTCTGCCTGTCTGTCTGTCTGCCTGTCTGTCTTCCTGTCTTCCTGTCTGTCTGCCTGCCTGCCTGCCTGTCTGTCTGTCTGTCTGCCTGCCTGCCTGTCTGTCTGCCTGTCTGTCTGTCTGTCTGTCTGTATTTCTTGAACTGGACGTCATTGTCATCGTCACATGCTGTCTCTGGTCACAGGCCTGACCTCCCTCTGTGTGCTCAGCCTGGCTTTGTTTCTCCAGGTCTCACCATTTTGCAATATCATCAATAAATAAGTCCTGTCATTTTCTAGCCCTCTCAGTCCCAACCAGGGTCACGAGGGGTGCTGGACCATAGGACTCAAAGCAGGGACAATCCCAGGACGTGGTGCCAACCCATCACACCCTAGGGCCAATTTAGCATTGCCAACCCTCCTGACCTGCATGTGTGTGGGAGGAAATCTCCACAGACACGAAAAGCTCATGCAGACTCCATACAGGAAACTGCCAGGCTCCATTTTAAAAAGATAAGAGTGGCAGGTTTGCCCATCGATCCACACTCAATAATTCATAATGTTAAAGTAAACACAAGCTTTCAGAAAGGCATGCAAATTTATTAGAAATCCATCCATCATCCAACCCACCATATCCTAACTACAGGGTCACAGGGGTCTGCTGGAGCCAATCCCAGGGCACAAGACAGAAAACAAACCCTGGGCATGGCACCAGCCCACCGCAGGGTACACACACCAAGCACCTCACCTGCATGTCTTTTTACTGTTGGAGGAAACGGGGAGAACATGCAAACTCCACGCAGGGAGGACCCGGGAAGCGAACCCAGACGGGTCTCCTTACTGCGAGGCGACAGCGCTACCCACTGTGCCACCGTGCCTTATTAGAGTTACAAAAGTGAAACGTGTCACTCCTTTGGCAGCCACACTTCTGGTGTTCTGGCTGAGTCTCTACAGGTTTTGCACACCTGGAGTTGGGCAGCTTACCCCCTCAGGCTCCATTAGATTGGGGGGTCGGGTCCTCAGTCTGCCACCTTCAGATCTCTCCACACGTGTTCTAAATGGCAGCGACTCCCAAACTCGGCCCTGGGGACCCCCTGGGGGGCTGCTGGTTTTTGTTCAAAGCAACATCTGCGTTTGTTTTTTTGGACTGCTAGCCTAATTAGATGATAGATAGATAGATAGATAGATAGATAGATAGATAGATAGATAGATAGAGTGAAAGGCACTATATAACAGATACATAGATAGATAGATAGATAGATAGATAGATAGATAGATAGATAGATAGATAGATAGAGTGAAAGGCACTATATAATAGATAGATAGATAGATAGATAGATAGATAGATAGATAGATAGATAGATAGAGTGAAAGGCGCTATATGATAGATAGATAGATAGATAGATAGATAGATAGATAGATAGATAGATAGATAATGAAAGGCACTATATAATAGATAGATAGATAGATAGATAGATAGATAGATAGATAGATAGATAGATAGATACTTTATTAATCCCAAGGGGAAATTCATATAATCCAGCAGCAGTATACTGATACAAAAAACAATATTAAATTAAATAGTAATAAAAATGAAAAAAATTAAAATTAAATTAATGTTAGCATTTACTCCCCCGGGTGGAATTGAAGAGTCGCATAGTGTGGGGTCTCCTCAGTCTGTCAGTGGAGCAATTAGGGTTCCCTAAGCCAATTGCTGCATTTTTAGGGTCAATAAAGAAATTACCGAAGTTAATACATGTTAATAAATGTTAGTAAGCAGTTACTATATACTATATATTTTTGAATTTATGTTCATCTTCATTTCCATTCTGTATTTCCCTTTATTGACTCATCAGTGGCTCTGACGCAGTTGCTGCCTTTCATCATTTCATTTTGTCCCCCAAGAGTGTCTGCTCTGCTGCCTTCTAAATGTCACGATTAGGGTACAAAGGGGTGAGCAGGATACACAAAATAAGGGGAAATAATCCAAAAATATCAAAAAAAGAGTTAAGCATGGGGCAGCACAGTGGCGCAGTGGGTAGCGCTGCTGCCTCGCAGTTAGGAGACCCGTCTGGGTTCACTTCTCGGGTCCTTCCAGCGTGGAGTCTGCATGTCCTCCCCGTGTCTGCGTGGCTTTGCTCCGACAGTCCAAAGACGTGCAGGTCAGGTGGATTGGAGATCCTGAATTGTCCCCGGTGTGTGTGTGTGTGTGCCCTGCGGTGGGTTTGTTTCCTGCCCTGTGCTCTGTGTTGGCTGGGATTGGCACCAGCAGACCCCGTGACCTTGTAGTTAGGATATAGCGGGTTGGATAACAGATGGATGGAGTTAAGAATGTAAAGCTACAGGAAACAAACAGAAACATCTTATGATGTAAAAAAAGAAAGGACCTGCTGACTAAATGAGCCGAGTTATTCTAATCACTTATTGTGCCACAGGGGGTCCGCAGGGTTGAGTTTCTATGCTGTTGAAGCCAGGACCACCCACGCACGCTCAGAGACCTGTCCCCGTGCCACTCCAGCACTCTCTGTGCCACACGTTGTAGTCGTCATCGTGCAGAAAGGTGACACGTCACTCCAGTGTGAGCAGCAGCTCAGCTTCTCATTCATCTTTGCTCAGTCAGCCACCTCCTCGCCACCTCCGTGCTGCACCGTAGGGATGGCATTGGGCAGACGAGGAGCAGTGCCAGGTCTTCGCCAGACACAGAGAGCATTAAAGAGTTTGGTTTGACCTCATCAGGCCAGAGCATCTCTTCTGTGGTGTTCTCAGCGTCCTTCAGGTGCCTTTTGGTCAAGAAGAGCTGCAGTGATGGCCGCCCTACTGCCAGCGAGGACTTCTGAAGCTCTGTCAGCCTGACCATTGGGTTGTTAGCCACCTCCCTGGACAAGGAGCTTCTCGTTTCAGATACTTAGTTTAGCTTGACGGCCGACAACACGAAGAGTCCAGTTTAAAATTCTTGAGGCCGCTGTGCTCCTGGGGACCCCCGAATGCTGTGATCTGCGGCTCAGCACACTTCTATCATGGAGGTCTACAGAGAGTTTCTCTAGAGTTTGTTCTGATATACAGAGTGAATGGTGGACCACCGACACACTTAAAGGTGTCCAAGGAGCTCAGCTGGCCACGGGTGGAACTCCAATCAGAGAGATAAAGCAAACTGGGGGACCCTGAGGGCCACGCAAAGGCTCTGAAAACTCCGACATCCGCGGAATTAGCCCACTTGGAGTCTCCTGGCTGGTGCTGCCATCCTGCACTGCGGGTGTTTAACCCCCCTTGGTTGGCAGATCTGTGTACCCCCACCACCACCCTTTTTTATACATTTCAAATCTTCTAATGAAACAAAATCCTTGGCTGGACAAGTCCCCGTGACTCTTCCTTTTTCCATTAATGGCGTCCATCTGAGATGTGTGGGACATTAAGGTGAGCTGCTGTGACACACGTGGCGGAAAACGCGAGGACAAAATGTGCTTCATTGGCATAAAGAGAGGAGACGCAATGATGGCGATGGAAAATCAAACATGAAAACGAAATGAAAGATGCAATGTGAAGCGGGTTGTCTCTGTGAAAGGCGCTATATAAGGGTCCAGGAATAAATGAAACAGCGCTAACATGGCGTCATTAACAGCAAACACGTTTACAACAATAATACCGAGAATTACCAAAATGAGCGGGGACGGCAGGGTGACCTGGCATCAAAAAGGGCGTCACAAAGGCGTGCACTTGGGGTCCACAGTGACTGGGACCGTCAAAGCTGTCCAAGATCAACAGCTGAGCCCCCCAAACAGACCAAGGAAGGTGAGCCGTGACACGAGGGGGGTAGTTGTGTGCCAACGGCGAGGGCAGGCTGGCAGCGTCTTACGACGTCTCGTGGGTTTGAACTAATGGGCAGCCAAGGGGCGGGGGGCATTAAGGACGGGCTGCTGGCCCCTCGCTGCTGTTGTAGCGCAAGTCGAGTTTTTATTTATCTGGCGATTCCATCTCGCCTGAAGAAGGGGCCCGAGTTGCCTCGAAAGCTTGCATATTGTAATCTGTTAGCCAAGAAATCGGTCATTCATAATGGCGACCACGGTACAACACCCTAGTACTTTATCTGACGACAAATGCAGTTGCGTTTATCAAATTTAACCGAAGTTCGGCAGCTTTTAGTTTGCTCCGTAGGAGGACTGAAGCGCCAGCGTGACGCGCGATCAAATAATTCAACAGACAAATGTCTTCCTTTTAAAAGATTTAGTAAAAGTTCAAAGCAGTTCACATAACAATTGAGAAAAACAATGACATAGCCAAGAATGAGAACTTAAAGTTTAAGCTGCGCTCCGTTTGCCAATCCCGTTTCATTTCTCTCTCACACAGTCGCAGTTGGGCGCGTTAGGCACGTTAGGCACGTTAATGACGTAACGCCGCTCAGTAAACGTGCAGACGTAGCTAACGGCCCGCGCCAGCAGTCAGACGACTTCCCGACCCTCTTAGTGAGCCCCGTCGGTGTTACAGGAGCAGCCAAGAGAAGGCTACAGGGGGCTGAAAGGCTATGAGAGAAAATGATATTCGATTCAGGATTATCAAAAACTGACGTGAGTTTAACGTAAAGCACCGTGAAGCCTACTGCGGTCTGTCTCTGTGAAAGGCGCTATATAAATACATTGGGGTCCAGGACAGTATGAAGCAGCGCTAAGATGGCGTCATTAACAGCAAACACACCATGAACCTCACAAGGCAATCATTACAAAGATGAGTTGGGACGGCGGGGTAACCTGGCATCAAAAAGGGCATCAAAAAGGGCAGTGATCAAAAGAAGCAGGGCGTGCACTTGGGGTCATTAAGATGGAAGGATCGACAGGTGAATTGCGTTTCAATAGGGAGCCCCTCAAACAGACCAAGGAGGTGACCCATGACACGGAGGTTAAGGGTTGGCAGTTAGTTGTGTGCCAAAGGGATGTCTCGTGGGTTTGGATCATATGGCCAGCCAGGGGAGGGGTCAAGAGAGTGGGGCATTAAGGATGGATTGCCAGTGGTCCGCCTGCTGGCCCCTCACTGCTGTGTAGTGCAAATGAGAAGCCTTTATGGAGGGTCGCTGGTGCTTCAGGCTAAGCAAAGCATCTGGGAAGGCCATGCCATGCAGCAGTAGATGTGCCATGTGGGCAACTCGTGTTCTCCAGTGATGTTCCTGATGCTTCATAAGCCTCATTAAGGCTAAGCTAAGCGTTTGCTAAGAGCTTTGAACACAGCAGGACATGAATAACGGACACCTTGTTGGTAGCCCACCATTGTAGGGTGGCATTGGCGCTTCCGAACTCTTATCAGACCAGTCAAAGACTCTGTAAAGGCTTCTAGCAATATGTCGGCAATGGGCACCTCGTGGTCCCATAGCTTTGTCATTTAGGCTTCTGTTAAGTTTCTTAAGCAGCTAATGGGCACTCTTAGAGGCGGCCCTCCATCCTAAAGTGGCATTGAGGCTTTCTGAAAACAAAGCCTTTGCTGTGACGGAGAAGGAGGCTAAAGAATGAATTACAGAGGAAGCTCATGTCTCCACTGTGGTCCTCCATATGTCACCTGTGTCCTTGGGACTAAACAGGTGTTGGTGAACATCTTACAGCAGGACAGTCAGGGACACCAAACACGTAGGCCTCCATTGTAAGGGGGCTTCATACAGTCACTCAGTCAGTTTGAGATCCACAAGACTCTGAGCTGCGGACCACCGGAGCCCCACGCCATTGAGGGGGTTGTCGCTTTCTATTACTGTATATGTCAGTGACGATGCCAGCTTAAGAGAAGGAGCTATCTGACCATGTGACAAAAACCTGCAATCCAATTGGCTGTCCTGCAGCTGGACCCTCCCCCCTTAAGACCACACAAAGAACTAACAGCTGCACTGCTGGTAGACCCCCAGGTTTTAGAAGGGGCTTCAGTAGTCTTCTTAGGACCCTAAAAGCATCCATGAAGGCCTTGAAATGGAGCAGAAGTGGCAGCTCCTTTCACCAAAGACCACGCAAAGCCTTTGCTGATGCCATCTTACACAGCGGTAACTGGCAAATACAGCGTCATTTTGGGGGGTGAGGGGGCGGGTGTGGGGGGCTTTTCAACTCTGGACCTCGTGTGCTCCTGTGGCTTTTCATTCTCACTCTTTTCTCAATCAGTGACCCATTGTTGCTGCTAATGAACTCTTTTGCCATAATTGTCATTAACTCGGACCCCTTAATTTGTAATTGTTTCTTTTTTTTCTCCTTAATTAACCGCCAGACAATAATGAGCCACAAAACGAGCCAACAGGCAGCCAGTCCATCATAGAATATCTGAAAATAAAGAGAAAGTGAAGGCATCAGTGGCATCGATCTGCTCAGGTCACCAAAACATTCTGACGGTGCCTTAGAAAATAAAGGCAATCAATCAATCAATCAATCAATCAATCAATCAATCAATCAATCAACAAGCCTTGGCATGAAATGACGAGTTTAGTTGACACGACTAAGGAGCAGCTCAGAGTCCGAGGGCTCACTAACTTCACACCTCACTTCTGTCTGGAATTAGAGAGAGTGAATTAGCAGCACAAACGGGTCACAAATGAAGAAGAGCGTTAGAATGAACAGCCGCAGCCACCGTAGCCCCCCAGGACTGGAGCTGGAGACCCTGCAGTAGATGAACTGAAGTCTCTTTGATATTTATAAGCGGGACGTTACACGAGGAACGCCTTGGTGAGGGGCTTGAGTTGTGGCCTCGTCGCTGATGCCTCCCAAGTCATTTGCTTGTTGGAGTCTCGTATGACAGTCAGCGATTGTAAAGTGCCAGTGGGTGACACGGGCAAAGCCTTTGTCATAGACGAGGAGTATATGTAGGTTTGAAGGGTCCCTAGCCGTGCTACCCACCTAAGTCAAGTTCAAATCTAAGAAATCAACGTTAGCAGTTCACGTTTGCAGTGCACCACCTGTAGGAATGCATTTTGTAATACATGTAGTAGCTAAAAGCATTGCACTTGTCATTCCAACAGATGGCGCACCACAAACATTCACACTGCTTTTACGAATCCTCTACCAAATGACATATAATAGAAAGAGAGCCCCCAACAGACGCCCAGACAGACACGTGTCCCTTTATTAAGGCGGACGGCTGTCACGAGGGCCACACGGGCAGATCACATTCTACTGTTGAGTGTTGTCACCAGCGCTTTATGCGCCTTATTAAGACCAAACAAAGAGCTTAAGGTCTCAGAAGACATCAGTCAGTGACTAACGGAGACAGAGCAGGTAGCTCTCCATTGTAAAGTAGCCCCTTAAAGACCCCACAAAGAGCTTCTCATGGGCACAGTAAGTGGCTAATTAACTTAATTTGATTAAACAGCAATAAAGGCAAACAACAATAATGAGGGTCCGCCCGTATGTCCTGCACAGGGGTCTCACATGGGCATTCAGCGAGTTTAGTGAGGCCGGCTGTCAGACATGCAGGGAAGAATCTCCTCTCCTTCGACCACCCACTCAACCCAACTCAGGGGCTCAGCGGGCCAGGACCTAACATGGCAGCACTGGGCACAAGGCAGGAACAAACCCTGGTTGGAGTGCCAAGGCCAGTTTGAATTGTGCAGGCCACTTAAACTGCGTGACTTTGGTGATGTGGGAGGAAACCCCCGTGGACACGAGGAGAACATGCAGACCCTACATGGACGGTGACAGGTGCAAGACTTAAACCCACTGTGCCACCATTTTAAGATAAGCCGCCTCCCACCCTGGCCCTGACCCACGCCAGTTAGCTGGTCTCCCTTTACCACACTGTGTTATGGTTGGCTTTGTTGTGCGCCACCTACTGGCTGGGTTTGTAGCACAACCAGATATTAATTTCATGAGGGTGAAGAGAAAGTGCAAGAATCATAATTAGGCTAATGAGCAATCAGAAGGAACTGACATTAATTAGATTTGAGGAGAGTGGGGGGCTTAAACCCTGGGGGTACACCTGACAGCACAGTGGGGTGGATGTGTGTGTGTGGGGTAATTGGGTTGTGACAAATTGCTGCCCTCTTTTGGTTTTGCTTCCTTGACCCCAAAGTGTTGTTAATGAGTTTGTTGAGTTGAACTGGCGCCCCCTCCTGGCTGGTCCAATTGACTCCATAGTGGCCGTGGGTTTTTGGGATGAATCATTGCCCCCCAAACCACCCACCGGCTGAGCTTCCTTGATGCTGCAGTATTATGGGTGGGCTCATTGGTCTGAGCTGGCACCCCCTCCTGGCTGTGGTTGGTTTGTTTCTGTGAATTGCTGCCCACTCCTGGCTGGGCTCCCGGGGGTGTAGCCAGGGATTCATTTTGGGGGAATGAGAAAGTACATAAATTACAATTAATTATAATTACTCATATAAACCAATTAAATAAATACTTTACGGGTCACATTAATTTTATTTTATTTTATTAACGAATGAATTCATGGTAATTAATAATAAATAATTCTAATTCCTTTTATGTTCAGTCAGTTGAAAGTGTCATATAATGTACGTACTTTTAAGGGGCTTCAAACCCAAAATCTCCCCCTGGCTACACCCCCACTCTTCACAGCATGGTGGTGTGGGTGGGTTTTGTGGGATGAATTGGCGTCCCCTCCTGGCAGTGTTGTGGGTGGGTTTGCTTTTTAAAGGGTGGGCTCTCATGGGGCACCAACACATCATTTGACTGTTCATGTTTGATTGGGGTGAAGATTTCTTGACGCTCTGCAGCTTCATCGACCTGCCTGTGGACTCTTCATCGCAGTGGTGTGTCCGTTGTTTGGATTTTCTGTTCATAGAGCTGCTATTCATCATCATCATCATCATCAGTTTCATGGCTGTCATATTCCCCAGGTTCAGCCTCTTCGTCTGAGTCTTCTTCATTGTTTCTACTCTCATCTTCCTCATCTCCTCCACCATCGCTATCGTCATCATTCTGACTGCCATTATCCTCTTCGTTTTCATTTGCCTCTCCTTCCTCCTCCTCATTCTCTCCATTGTCATCCTCTTCTTCTGCGCCGTTTTGCTCCTCTTCTTCTCCATTGTTATTCTCCTCACCACCGTTGTCCACCTTTCCTTCCTCCTCTGCATTTTCGCCAGCATCTTCTTCTTCGGCGTTGTTCCCATTTTCCTCCTCGTTGTTCCCATTGTCATAATCTCCGTCTCCCACATTGTCCTCTTCTCCTGTCTCCTGCTCATTGTTGCCAGCATCATAGTCCCCTTCCACTTCATTGCCTGCCTCTTCCCCTTCATTCTCCTCATCTCCTGTTCCCCCATCGTCTTCCTCGCTGTCTTCTTCTTCGTCACTGTCATCTTCCCCCTCATTGTCCTCCGTTTCATCTTCAACCTCTTCCTCATTATTTTCTTCATTGCCCCTCTCTTGATCTTCTTCATTATCATTGCCAGCATCATAATCTCCTCCATTGTCTTCAGATTCTTCATTGTTACCATTGTCTTCATTATTGTCTGTAGTGTCTGATTCTTCTGCATTGTCTCCTCCTTCTTCAGCCCCTTCTTCCTCTTCAGGTCCTCCCTCCTCTTCCTCGTGATCTTCTGGCCCTTCAGTCTCAGCGTCATAGCCTACAGTGACCCCCTCTTCATTATCTGCATCTCCACCATTGTCCTCTGCATTTCCATCTCCATTGGTGGCATCATTGTCATCTGTGTTGGTGCCTCCATTGTCTCCTTCACCCTCAGCGCCCTGTTGAGAAAAAACAAAAAAGCAAAAAAGCAAAATCAATTTAAATGTCAAACAGAACAAACCTAAGAGGCCTGTGGAGCTGGCAGGGAGTGGCATGCTGGTGATCACCATAGGGTCATAAGGTGGTGCCAACACTCAGGGGCATAAGGGCAGATAGGAGCTCAGAGATGGGGGGCTTAGAAGATGGATGAGCACAAAGCATCATGGGAAGCAGGAAATAATGATGGCACAACATTTAAACAACGATAGATAGATAGATAGATATGAAAGGCGCTATATAATAGATAGATAGATAGATAGATAGATAGATAGATAGATAGATAGAGTGAAAGGCGCTATATAATAGATAGATAGATAGAAAGGCGCTATATAATAGATAGATAGATAGATAGAGTGAAAGGTGCTATATAATAGATAGATAGATAGATAGATAGATAGATAGATAGATAGATAGATAGATAGAGTGAAAGGTGCTATATAATAGATAGATAGATAGATAGATAGATAGATAGATAGATAGATAGATAGAGTGAAAGGCACTATATAATAGATAGATAGATAGATAGAGTGAAAGGTGCTATATAAAAGGCGCTATATAATAGATAGATAGATAGAAAGGTGCTATATAATAGATAGATAGATAGATAGATAGATAGATAGATAGATAGATAGATAGATAGATAGATGAGGAAAAAGTTATATAGGGAAATATATATAGTTGAAGAAGATGTTTGAATGTGTTTATATATATTTATTTATTTATTGTGAAGGCCGGGCACATACAGCCGCCTTAACCCCCGACACAGCCAGGCAGGGCACAGGTTCAACACAACACCCTGGTTTATATCATCCTCTTCCTCCTGACTATGGCCATCGAATGGTGGGCAGTTTCCCCCTTTTTTTAGGGCTCCCAGAAGTACTCCAGGTGCTCAATGAGCTTCTTTCGGCCACACTTCCGGGTGTGGTGGAAGTGTGGCCAAATAAGGCCCTGGCAATGTTCATGCGTCCACTGGCGGTGGCCACAGGTTCCAACAGGGTTGAACTCCGATGCTCATGACCCACTGGAAACCAAGGGGGCTGCCCTCTGGTGGCCTGCTGGGGACACTGTCCTGAAGATGCTGTCTCTCCCGGTCCTTCCACACTCTGGGCGTCCTGGCCAGGTAAGGATTTCGGCCGCCCACATCAATATCTGTACATATATAATCGATTGGCAGCGCTGCTGCTCATCCTCGATGGCCCACATGTGAGTGACAAACATCAAATTACGGACGTGTGTGGGCTGAGGAGCCCATAAAATAGCTGCAGCCATCCTGTGTGTGCAGGCTGCAGTTTCCGTGATTCCTTCAGTTTCTGAGACAGTTTCTGAGACAGAGCTGCACTTAGTGTTGGGCGTAATGATCTCCATTTGCACTTCCTGGCCGCCCTTCCTATGACTTGTGCTTCTGCTTCTTCACTGGCAATGTGAATGTTGCAGGGATTCTTGGTCTGGGGTGACTCTACCGATTCTTTAAATAGGAATACAGAAGGACTTCTTCCCCATAAGAGCCTCTGTTGTCCTGTAAAGCTCATGTCATTTCACGTATCCATCCATCCATCTGTTCGACCTTCCATTTTCTTTTCCGCTTATTCAGTTCCGATGTGGTGGCCGTCTAAAGTTTATCTGTGGACGTGTCATCTACAGAATTATGTGTATGTCGTCTGTAAAATGCATATTTCCATCAATTAGGTAAGTTGATTTTCTTATAACTGTAATGAGCTTTTAGAAGCTGACTGAAAACATACAGGGTGGCACTGCCACCTCACATGCTCAGCCTGGCCTGGCCATTGTCCATGTGGAGTCTTCATGTTCTCCCAGTGGCTCTGTGGGTTTTATTCAGGTATTCCAGTTTTCTTCCACATCCCCACTGAGAGGCACGTTAGGTCAATTGGCCGTGTGTGAGGAGGCCGTGCCACGTCCTGGCATCCCTTCCACGGTTGTTTCTTTGCCAGGATAGCACAGCAGGTTATGCCTCTTAGAAGGTGTTTTATTGATTATCATATCGACTCCGATTTGCTGAAGTACCCAACTAAAGGGCAGTAGAAGGCTTTAACATGACGGACCACTCCATTACACTTCTTACTCGCTTGGGTGCCCTTTGTGTTGGCACTCCAGTGGACCAGCAAAATAGAGAGAGAGCAAACAAGTCAGGAACAGCTCGCATGACGCCATTCAGCGTGGGCAGCTTTCATCCTGGTGTTCCAGACCTCCATTCCAAATCCTGAAAGTCCTTTTCATCCAAAAAGACTTCAAGTCTAAGCTCAGTTTTGCTGTCGTGTTTAAGTCTAATGGACATGTAGTGGTAGTGTGTGTCACATAAGGGGATCAGGTGACACACACCAGGCTGGACCTGTCCTTAATTCAGGTCTGAGACCCCCAATTAGGCCTCTCCCGGGGGCCTAAATCCACTCACAGGGCAGGCTTTGGCCTGCACAAGGCCCACAAATAGGGCTGAGGCTGTTAAAATGTCAATAATAACCAGAAGGTCACACAAAATGGAGACGAGGGATGCGGTGACACCTGGAATCCAAAACCTGACTAAGCTAAGTATTTTATAAAAGCAGGAGAGGAAAAGAGGAGAAAAGATAAAGCAAAAGGCGAACAAATCCAGAGAACAACCAAAGACGGGACCTCGCCCAGAAACCAGGGCTCAAAAACAGAAAATCCAAATGAGGAACGTGAAGGAACCACAAGCAGCACTGAAGCTGAGGGACCCTCCTCAGTGCAACAATTAACACGATCTTTAAATGCTGGGAAGGCCATAATGGATGGACTGGCATCCCTGCTGGGATGGAGGATCAGCTACCTGGCCAGGTGCCCCTTATATTGGACAGAGAACTGCAATGGATGGGCATCCCAGATGGAATGATTGAAGTTCCCTTTCCCAGGTAGGACAATATTACAGTGACCAACACCTGGGGCCACACGTCCCCAGTACACCGGGTGGCAATATTTCTCTGGCACAGCTCCCATCTGCACCCCCGAAGCCCTGCATGAGAGATGTAGCTCAGATGGGGTGCTTGGCGGACACTAGGTGGTGCTGTTGGGAGGAGGCTCCCCAATCAGATGGAGGTCCCGCCTGACCCAGAAGAACTTTGTGACTACAGTGCTGACAAAGAGGACCCCACCATGTCACCCAGGACTGGAGTTTAGTGACACCCACCTGGGGGGGGGGTTTGGAGGAAGGAAGAAAGAAAAAGAATAAAGTTGGCATTGTGCTGGCTTGGGGGTAATGTGGGTCTTAAATACATACAGTGGGCATAGAAAAGAATCCCCCCTTGAAATATTCTCTTGTTTTACTTTACAGCCTTAAATGTAAACACAATTTAAGATTTCTTCCCAGTTTCACTTATTCAGTGCCACCTGTGAAAGATCTCACAGCTACAGGTCAGAAGAATATTAAAAAATAAAAACAAGAAATCCTGACGATTAATAAAGGACCCCCCCCCCAAACTCCATCAGGTGTCAGTGCCCACCATTCAGAGGTCAATGGCCACTTTGAAGGGGTTACAGAATTTGATGGCACAGAGTGGTCATTAATGGTGTGCAGGTGACAACAATTTCACAAGCGCTCCTCCACCATGGTGGCTTGTTCAGGAGGGTCGCACTTCTCAAGAAAGGCCACATTAAGGCTCGTTTGAGCTTTCCCAGAATGCACCTTGAAGATTCTGATGCCAAGTGGAAAAAAGGTCTTCTGGTCAGATGAGACCAAAGTCAAACTCTTTGGCCTCAACACCAAACGGCCCACCAATGCAGCTCACCATCCACAACACACCATACCGACAGTATAGAATGGAAGGGGCAGCATCCTGTCATGGGGGGGTTTGGGGCTCTCATTAGTTTAGAAGGAAAAATGGAGGGGCAAAATACCATCGAATTCTGGAGGAAAACCTGCTCCCCTCTGTCAGAAAGTTGAAGACGGGCAGAAAGTTCACCTCTCAACACGACGACGACCCGAAGGACACAGAAAAATGGACCACCCAGTGGCTGAAGGAGACAAAAGTGAATGTCCTGGTGTGACCTAAATCTGTGGAAAGATCTGAAGATAGCAGACAACCAACACTCACCGTCCAATGTGAGCTCAACTGTAAAGAAGAGTGGGGGGCAAATATTGAGTGGGCTCAGTCCAGGTGGGCAAAGCTGATAGAGAAGAATCGACAGACTCAAGGCTGGCATTAAAGCAAAAGGGGGGTCAACAAAATGACATTGACATGGGGGGGCTGATCTGTTATTAATCTCAAGATTCCTTGTTTTTGATTTTTTAAAATTAAAAATGTATCAAATTATTTTTAAAGTGTCTGGCCACCCACAGTTTGCTCTACCAAGCAAGAGAATGAATGGACCAGGAACATCTTCACTAATCCCACTCATTATAACTGAGCACCGGTGGAAGGAAACCAGTAACTGCAATGGGAATGGGGGGCACTGACAGCTGATTGAGTTTGACGGGGGGTCTTTAATTCATCTCAGGATTTCTTGTTTTTGATCTTTTATAATTCTTCTGACCTGTAGCTGTGAGATCTTTCACTTGATGTTAGAGGTGGCATTGAGGAAGTGAAGCTGGGAAGAAATATGAGTTTGTGTGTTAAGGCTGTAAAGCAAAACAAATGGCAATGTTTCAAAGGGGGGATTCTTTTCTATGCTCACTGTAAATGTTTTATATATTTGAACCTGGGCCTTGTGGGGTCTGATTGTGTCTGTTAGACCCCTACTGGTCATCTTTATATAGGGTGGTCCAGATCTAATTATGCAATTTTCATTTTGCTATAACTTATTAAGTTTATTACATAGACAATCACCCGAAAAAACCGGGACCATCGAGAAGTGTGAGAACTGACGACATGAAGAATCGTCTTCACGCTGAACTGGAATCGTCTCTGCATAAATCAAAGTCATCCAGACGATCAGGATCTGCATAATTAGATCTGGACCACCCTGTATATGAAGGTCCCAAGGTGCCAAGCTGACAGTCGGGATATCCTGCCGACTACGCCACATAACCATTCCTTTATTTCCTTCACAATGTATTTTGGTTTATTTTATTTATATATATATATATATATATATATATATATATATATATATATATATATATATATATATATATATATATATATTTTTTTTTGTATACTGAATTGGTTTTTGAGATTTGTTTATCATTCGGATTGATTTTTACGAAGCTTTGATGAACATAACTAAAGAAAACGGGGCTTATAACGGTACAAATAAAAACAGCAAACATGTACGTGAACTTAAGATTAAAAAAGGAATGGAGGGTTTGGAGTCTCCATGAACAGAAGGCGTCTCAAAGTCCTTCAATCGTAACAACTAGCAATGCCAGGCGCACGGCGAGTTCAGAGAACACCATCGGCGGTACGAGGGGACGCGAGTGGGTCAGCAGGGCGTCGCCTTTCTTACCTCATCGGATTCCTCGGAGCTGCTGGAGTCGCTCTGAAAATAAAAAAACAAAAAGAACTTCAACCAAAGACTAAAAGGACGAGACGGCCATACAAGCCCTAACATGAAGTCAGTCGCCCCTCGGACATTTGCTCGTGTCTGCCCCCCAAGTGGCACTTCTCAATGAGCTGGTCAAATGGTGATTAAACTCTGAGCTGATCGATGAGCTGAGTTTGTGAGTTTGACTTCTGGAGGTTTGTTTCTCTTTTATGTTCCTCAGAATCCAAGAGAAAAGCTAAAAGTAAATCCACCGGGGCCGTAATTCCACAGAGACGTCTCCACTCCCACTGCCTAGAGCCACCAGCATGTCACGTGTCCTCATCCTGCTACGTGTCACCACCGCCTTCAACACGGTCAGACCCTCCTTGCCACCCTGTCTGACCTGGGGCTGCCCTAAAGTGGTCCATCCTACATCTCGGGCAGATCCTACCCTGTGTCCTGGCATGGAGTGATGTCGAGGGTACATCAGGTGAACATGGAGGGGACACCAGGGATTGGTGCTGGGTCCTCTCCTCTTCTCCTCACGAGACCCTATCACCCTGTCCCGTGGCTGTTCCTGTCACTGCTATGATGATGATGATGATGATGATGATGATGCTATACCTCTATTTCTGTCATTCTGTCCAGTGGACCACATGGTATCTGCTCTGGTCTCTGCAGGTCTAACTGATATTGGAACCTGGATGAAGGAACGCCATCTCTTGGTCATCCTGGCAAAAACGGTCCATCTTGTTATCCTTGCTTATCCGTCTGTTTGACACTCCGTTCCTGTCCTGCTTGGCTCAAAATCACCTTCCAGGTCAGTGCGCCACCTTGAGGTGGTGACTACTGACTTGCTGTCCTTTTCTATCCATCTTGCAGATTCACTCCATGAAGTGAGATCAGACGAGATCTGATGGCTCAACCCCTGGATCAGGACCTGCTCTTCAGCTCTCTGCTTCCAGGGGTACCAGTGGGTTTCACCAAACCACTGCTGATGACTCAATATATGACCGACCAGGTGGGCACGTGCCCCTCCTCCTCACAGATCACTACACTGGCTCCACTTTAACTTCACATTGGTGATGCCTACCTACTGAGTAGTCGATGGGTCACCAGCTTTGCACTTGGAGACACTTGTGAGGTCCCCGTCTCCTTCTCGACCACTCAGGTCAGCTGATGCCACCTCCGCCCAGACTCTCTTCATGTGGCACGAGACACCCACCTCCATGCTGAATGTGATTTGGAGGCGTTTAAAGACCCTCTGGTTTGGTGGCATTCTGTCTTCCTGATATTAGCTGATTGCTTTTTTGTAGTCTGGGAATCGTAACGCGCTGGCATTTCGTATGAGCTCTTTACTTGGGATGATCAATTCTGTGACACTTGATGTTCCCAAGCAGTCCTGTTTACTTTGTTTGTCACTTTGGAAAAATACAGTCGCTTAGCAAAAAAAAATGGAAATGGAAACAATAAAAGCAGAAAGGTGGCAGCAGGTGGGCACTTGTGATAGGCGCTGTATTGCCACCAAGCTGAGTGTAATCAGAAAAATGTCAACGGGACAACAGAACAAAGATTTAGATCTGAAATCAGCTCACCTCCGAATCTTCGGATCCTCCTCCTCCTCCATTCCCATCACTTTCGATGTTTGCCTATGAAGTAAAAATCAGAGGGAGAGACTTGTGAATGTCAGGCCACAGTCCCATAACACAAGAACACAGCGTTCAGACGCAGAACTGCCACCACGTGCACCGTGATAACCAGCAACGTGGCAGCCATCTGGGACTCCGTCTTATCTCCCAAATTCAGACTCACAATACTGCAGGTAAGCGCAGGTCGGCTTGGCAGAGCACAAAAGTACGAAAATCCAGAAAATGACCTGCCTGTGACTGGCCGCCTGCAAAAATCGCACTGTGAGTTTGAGTTTGGGGACGATGGCTGAAGGCTCGTGGCAAGAAACAGAACGCGATATTTAAAACTAGACATCGAGATGACAAGAAGACCAGAGGAGAGAAAGAAAAAGAAAGGGAGAGACGAGCGGGAACTGCTAATTCATCAGAACTCAGCGTCTGATACCACGATGGCGGAACTCCAGAAAAGACGTCAAAGCGAAAAGTTGGTATAAAACTCAAAAGGGGAGAGGAGAGCCGGGAAAACCCCTGGCCCGCTGAACAGGTGTGATTAGAATGATGAGGTGCGATAGAGACACAAGGCGTTATTATTATTATTATTATTATTATTAGCAACAACAACACCAATCTTAATAATAATAATAATAATAATAATAATAAATTATTAACAACAACAACAACACCAATCTTAATAATAATAATAATAATAATAATAATAATAATAAATTATTAACAACAACAACAACACTAATAACAATAACAAATTATCAATAAAAATATTATTATTGTTGATAATTTATTATTATGATTATGATTTTTTGTTGTTATTAATAATTTGTTATTATTATTATTATTATTATTAACAACAACACCAATCTTAATAATAATAATAATAATAATAAATTATTAACAACAACAATAATAATAACAATAGCAAATTATCAATAACAATATTATTATTGTTGATAATTTATTATTATGATTATGATTATTGTTGTTGTTATTAATAATGTGTTATTATTATTATTATTATTAACAACAACACCAATCTTAATCATAATAATAAATTATTAACAACAACAATAACAACAACAATAATAATATTGTTATTGATAATTTGTTATTGTTATTATTATTGTTGTTATTAATAATTTGTTATTTATTATTATTATTATTATTATTAACAACAACAACACCAATCTTAATAATAATAATAATAATAATAATAAATTATTAACAACAACAATAATAATAACAATAGCAAATTATCAATAACAATATTATTATTGTTGATAATTTATTATTATGATTATGATTATTGTTGTTGTTATTAATAATGTGTTATTATTATTATTATTATTAACAACAACAACACCAATCTTAATAATAATAATAAATTATTAACAACAACAATAACAACAACAATAATAATAACAATAACAAATTATCAATAACAATATTATTATTGTTGTTGATAATTTATTATTATGATTATGATTATTGTTGTTGTTATTAATAATTTGTTGTTATTATTATTATTATTATTAAAATTGGTTTTGTTGTTGTTAATAAATTATTATTATTATTATTATAACAAATTATTAACAACAACAACAACAAAAATAATTTCATATGACACTCAGACGGTGGGCTACAACTCTTCTTTTCACGGCGACTTTGATATGTGACTTCTTTTTTATTTCCGGCACTGTGCGACTTTGTGGATGTGAGCTTTCAAGTTTCTCCAACACGCTATGTCACTCGATCAACTTCCTTTTGTTGATTATTCCACGGTTTATTTGAACAAATTGTATGTTTTTCCTTTGCCTCCACTTGGTATTCGCTGAAATTCTTCTATTTTCCCCCGTGCTTTTCCCGTTGTCTTTTAACAGAAGGCTGCGCTTAAGGGCGATTTATATTGATTTGCATATTCAAATAGGCGTAATTCTGGGAGGAGTTGGGGCGTTACAAAATGCGCGTGCACAAGCGTTAGTTTTCACGCTGATCGGGATTTATGTAACGGAAGAACGTGGAAGTTGGAGTACGCACAGATTCCTGCATCTGGATTTTTCTGTGCGTAAACACATTTCGGCTTCTGTGCTTACGCTATGTTATAGTGCGATTTCTACACACGGCGTTATACATGAGGCCCCTGGTCATTAAAATTAATACAAGAAATGATATTCATTGATGAACAATAAAAGAAAACAAAAAAATATTCAAGAACAAAGTGCATCACCAAAAATGAACTAAATATACAAAAAGACAAGAAGCTTGAGCTGAGGTGAAACTCAATACGCCGTAATGGAAATGCATTTAGTAACATAAAGAGATAAAACACACAAATAAGAAAATAAAGCAGAGGTTCTCAACCTGTAGGGCGGGCACCCCTAAGGGGGGCACAAAGTAACAAAAAGGGGGGTGCGAAGATCTGAAAACAAGAAAATATGAAAAATACATCAATTGAAACCAAACAAATGAACTTAAACTACATTCTGATACTAGAAAAATAAATCTAGAGTTAGATAAAAGTGAAGTAGGTATAATAAAATATGCATCTATGATATATCATTCATTAAAAAAGAACAAATCGGTATTAGTGGGCTCCTTTCATAAAAAACATTAGGGGGACGCAATTAAAACTGTTATGAAAACTCGGGTCACAAATACTTAAAGGCTGACAAACGCTGAAATAAAGGAAAACACAACAGACGGAGCGGCGACACCTCAGGCCTTTCTGTGGGTCAGTAGACTGAAGATAAAATCAAAGACCAGAAACTGACATCAAATAATAAAAAGAAACCAAAAAACAGAAACATCCAAAAACAAGAAAAGTGACCAAGAATCCAAGACTGGCATCTGATCAAACAAAAGTGGAAAACTACCAGCGCAGTGATGGTGCCAGGACCCTTCAGTCCTAAGATAGAGTTCAGGGCACCAGTGGCCTCACCCCCCGAGGCTCAATAGGCAAAGAACAGAGCAAAGCAGCAGACAAATCAAACTCAACTGAAAGAGAGAAAGAATAAAGAAAAAATAATACAAAATAAATCAGCTGGCATGGTGGCACAGTGGCTGGCAGTAAGGAGACCAGGGCTCACTTCTCATTAATTGTTTGGAGTCCAAATGTTCTCCCAGTGTCTGTGTGGGTTTCCTCCCACAGTTTAAAGACATGCAGGGTAGGTGGATTGGTGGTCCTGGACCACCTAGTGGGTCTCTAGTGGGTGTGGTGAGGTGGTCTGCTGTGATGGACTGGCACCCTGTCCAGGGATTATTCCTCTGTTGTGCCCGATGCTTGCTGGGATAGCCAGCCCTGTGACCCTGATCAGGGTTAAGCAGGCTTAGAAAATGAGGTAGTATGGTATCTACTAAAGAGAAAAAGAAAGAAAGAAAGAAAGAAAGAAAGAAAGAAAGAAAGAAAGAAACCACAAGAGTCTCTATCTGCTCAGGAGCCTGAAGTGCTTGGCGTTCAGTTCAGTGCCTACTTGTCTGGCACAGGCGGGCACCATTGTCAGCTGTGCTTTGCCACACTCCATACTGAGGACCCCTAAATGTCAGAGAAGAGGGTCACCTCACCTGGCGTTCTTCAGAACTGTCAGACTGAATTGTCCACCGTCTGTGTGCCTGAGAAAAGAAACAAAGAAGAAAAGGTCATTTTCACTTTAACTAGCGCCTTTAAAGCCATGCCAAGGTGTCGTACAAGAAGTGGACCAATCAGCATCGTGCAGTGCCAGTGGTGTACCCCTGAGCCCCCCCAAATCCCCCCTTATTAAGAAAGTGTATTAACAATAAATGAAAGCCAACTGCTCAGCAGTTCTTAAAGCTTTAGTGTAATAATTACAGACCCGGGCTCATTCATGAAACCCTCACAATAAAATGTTTTCAGAAACTCCACCAGTTTTTCTTTGTAACTTTTGATGTTTTCTTGTTAAGCTTTGCTCTTTTCTGTTCTTTTTGAGGTTGCACTTTGTTTTAAACCTTTTTCTCATTTTGTTTCTTATTGGCTGCCACCATTTTTGAGATTTCCATGTCAAGACGCTGAGGTTCTGCTGCTCACCTGAAAGGTCCTCGGTGAAGACGCCGTGATTGCTCTTCTTGACACTCCAGACGTCACCGGTAGCCAGGACCATTCCTCATTTCTTCATGTTGAAGGGGACGGACGTCGGTGGCACATCACATGACTTCCAACTGGAGGAGATGTCAAACCTTGAGGAACGCAGTTGATGATCTTGTCACCTGAGATTACGTAACTGGAAATCGCAGGGCGTAACACACTCGACGACTATGAGATGACCTTTGTGTTTTCTGAAGTTCGCCCCTTTGTTTGACACCCAGGGACGGGCTGCTTGACGGTGACGCTGCACACAAACGCTTGACAAGTTCAGCCTTGTGGCTTGGGTGACACTTCTCAGGTGTCACAACATGTGACATCATCGGCGTGACGTGTGTCGAGGTTTGTGAAGACGAATCGAAACCTTTGACAATGACTTGTGATGTCCCATCTCTGCATTGCTTTGCCTTTTCTAAATCCCATTTGAGTCTCTTAGGGACGATGAATCCGCTTCTTTTATTCATTTTTTCATTTGTCAAACTTAAAGTTGCTGAAACATTTTTGCATCTTCGCATGAAGCCATTTGGAATTTTGATAGATAGATAGATAGATAGATAGATAGATAGATAGATAGATAGATAGATAGATAGATAGATAGATAGATAGATAGATAGATAGAGTGAAAGGCACTATATGATAGATAGATAGATAGATAGATAGATAGATAGATAGATAGATAGATAGATAGATAGATAGATAGATACTTTATAAATTCCCCTACTCCAGCAGCAGCATACTGATAATAAAAAATATTAAATATCAGAGTGATAACAATGCAGGTATAACAGACAATAACTTTGTATAATGTTAACGTTTACCCCCCGAGTCGCATAGTGTGGGGTCTCCTCAGTCTGTCTCTGAAGCTGCTCCTCTGTCTGGAGATGATCCTGTTCAGTGGATTCTCTATGATTGACAGGAGTCTGTCTGCTCAGCACCCGTCGCTCTGCCACGGATGTCAAACTGTCCAACTCTGTGCCTACAATAGAGCCTGCCTTCCTCACCAGTTTGTCCAGGCGTGAGGCATCCTTCTTCTTTATGCTGCCACCCCAGCACACCACCGCGTAGAAGAGGGCGCTCGCCACAACCGTCTGGTAGAACATCTGCAGCATCTTATTGCAGATGTTGAAGGACGCCAGCCTTCTAATGAAGTATAGTCGTCTCTGTCCTCTCTTGCACAGACCATCAGTATTGGCAGTCCAGTCCAATTTGTCATCCAGCTGCACTAACAGGTATTTAAAGGTCTGCACCCTCTGCACAGTCACCTCTGATGATCACGGGGTCCATGAGGGGCCTGGTCCTCCTAAAATCCACCACCAGCTCCTTGGTCTTGCTGGTGTTCAGTTGTAAGTGGTTTGAGTCGCACCATTTAACAAAGTCCTTGATTAGGTTACTACAGTGGTGTGAAAAACTATCTGCCCCCTTCATGATTTCTTTTGCATGTTTGTCACACAAAATGTTTCTGATCATCAAACACATTTCATCATTAGTCAAATATAACACAAGTAAACACAAAATGCAGTTTTTAAATGATGGTTTTTATTATTTAGGGAGAAAAAAAATCCAAACCTACATGGCCCTGTGTGAAAAAGTAATTGCCCCCTTGTTCCTGCTTCGTGAGAATCCTAAATCCAAAGAGGACTGTTTCATTTATGTTAGGTAGAATGTCCAGAGGGGACTGGTCAGGTGGTCTCATGGTCTGGAATCCCTACAGATTTTATTTTTTCTCCAGCCGTCTGGAGTTTTTGTTTTTCTGTCCCCCCTGGCCATTGAACCTTACTCTTATTCGATGTTAATTAATGTTGATTTATTTTGTTTTATAATTGTGTCTTTCATTTTTCTATTCTTTAATATGTAAAGCACTTTGAGCTACTGTTTGTATGAAAATGTGCTCTAGAAATAAATGTTGTTGTTGTTGTTCAAAAATCACCTAACTGTGGTGTATCACACCTGAGTTCAATTTCCTGATTACTGCCACACCTGTTTCAATCAAGAAATCACTTCAATAGGAGCTGCCTGACACAGAGAAGTAGACCAAAAGCACCTCAAAAGCTAGACATCATGCCAAGATCCAAAGAAATTCAGGAACAAATGAGAACAGAAGTCATTGAGATCTATCAGTCTGGTAAAGGTTATAAAGCCATTTCTAAAGCTTTGGGACTCCAGCGAACCACAGTGAGAGCCATTATCCACAAATGGCAAAACATGGAACAGTGGTGAACCTTCCCAGGAGTGGCTGGCCGACCAAAATTACCCCAAGAGCGCAGAGACGACTCATCCGAGAGGTCACAAAAGACCCCAGGACAACGTCTAAAGAACTGCAGGCCTCACTTGCCTCAATTAAGGTCAGTGTTCACGACTCCACCATAAGAAAGAGACTGGGCAAAACGGCCTGCATGGCAGATTTCCAAGACACAAACCACTGTTAAGCAAAAAGAACATTAGGGCTCGTCTCAATTTTGCTAAGAAACATCTCAATGATTGCCAAGACTTTTGGGAAAATACCTTGTGGACTGATGAGACAAAAGTTGAACTTTTTGGAAGGCAAATGTCCCGTTACATCTGGCGTAAAAGGAACACAGCATTTCAGAAAAAGAACATCATACCAACAGTAAAATATGGTGGTGGTAGTGTGATGGTCTGGGGTTGTTTTGCTGCTTCAGGACCTGGAAGGCTTGCTGTGATAGATGGAACCATGAATTCTACTGTCTACCAAAAAATCCTGAAGGAGAATGTCCGGCCATCTGTTCGTCAACTCAAGCTGAAGCGATCTTGGGTGCTGCAACAGGACAATGACCCAAAACACACCAGCAAATCCACCTCTGAATGGCTGAAGAAAAACAAAATGAAGACTTTGGAGTGGCCTAGTCAAAGTCCTGACCTGAATCCAATTGAGATGCTATGGCATGACCTTAAAAAGGCGCTTCATGCTAGAAAACCCTCAAATAAAGCTGAATTACAACAATTCTGCAAAGATGAGTGGGCCAAAATTCCTCCAGAGCGCTGTAAAAGACTCATTGCAAGTTATCGCAAACGCTTGATTGCAGTTATTGCTGCTAAGGGTGGCCCAACCAGTTATTAGGTTCAGGGGGCAATTACTTTTCACACAGGGCCATGTAGGTTTGGATTTTTTCTCCCTAAATAATAAAACCATCATTTAAAACTGCATTTTGTGTTTACTTGTGTTATATTTGACTAATGGTTAAATGTGTTTGATGTTCAGAAACATTGTGTGTGACAAACATGCAAAAGAAGAAGAAATCAGGAAGGGGGCAAATAGATTTTCACACCACTGTATACTCCTCCTCGTGCCCACTCCTGATGCAGCCCACCATAGCAGTGTCATCAGTGAACTTTTGCACATGGCAGGACTCTGAATTGTATTGGAAGTCCGATGTATGTTGGCTGAACAGGACCAGAGAAAGTCCAGTCCACTGCGGCGCTCCTGTGCTGCTGACCACAATGTCAGACCTGCAGTTCCCGAGACGCACATACTGAGGTCTGTCTGTAAGATAGTCCACGATCCACGGCGCCAGGTGTGAATCTACTTCCATCTCTGTCAGCTTGTCCCTAAGGAGCAGAGGTTGGATGGTGTTGAAGGTGCTAGAGAAGTCCAGAAACAGAATTCTTACAGCACCACTGCCTCTGTCTTAGTGGGAGAGGGATTGGTGTAGCATATTGATGATGGCATCCTCCACTCCCACCTTCTCCTGGTATGCGAACTGCAGAGGGTCGAGGGTGTGGCCGACCTGTGGCCTCAGGTGATGAAGCAGCAGCCACTCCATGGTCTTCATCACATGTGACGTCAGAGTGACAGGCCGGAAGTCATTCAGCTCACTAGGACGTGATACCTTTGGGACTGGGGTGATACAAGATGTTTTCCAAAGCCTCAGGACTCTCCCCTGTTCCAGGCTCAGGTTGAAGATGTTCTGTAGAGGACTCCCCGGCTCCAGCGTACAGGCCTTCAGCAGTCATGATGATACTCCCATCTGGACCCGCTGCTTTGCTGGCACGAAGTCTCCTCAGCTCTCTGCTCACCTGGGCTGCTGTAATTGTGGGTGGGGATGTCTCACCTATTCTGGTATCAGCAGAAGGATGGCTGGAGGGTGCAATACTCCGAGGTGAGAGTTGCCAGGCGATTACCGCCCGGGTTTACTTGGCGCACGTCATCACAGGTCATCCGCCGTACTCAGGTCTTCCATGATGGCGGATCACGAGTGTATTGAGAGTGTTGTGTGCCTAACGGCGACGTCACATTCATTGACTTTTTGGCACTGACTTTGGCTTGATGATTACGACGTGTCTGCTGTGGAAGGTAATCGAGACTTGGGGGGTCACAGAGTCATTTAGGGGTGACATTGTTATTGGGCGTTGTGATATGCATTCCATGTTAACATGTGGCGTCCATCTTAGAAGTCGTATAAAAGGGTAATAAATGTCAAGAACTTGATCAAGCGTATCAGGACACCAGAATAAGGTGACGAGAACAATGAAAGACAAGAGGGTCCTGGGTGGGGGGCACAAAACGCTGGGGTGACCATCAAGTTGGACTTGAAAGACGTCACACACAAACACAGGAACTCAACAAGCGTTGGAAGGACTGAGACTGTAGTGGAATGAGACTTTTACTTTGGGGTGGCAGGAGCCAATCAGAATGAGTAAAGATTAGTGAGCCAATGAGAGTCAATAAAAGTTAGTGAGCCAATCAGACTAAGGCATTACTCTCAGATATCTGTCAATGTGGCTCTCAGTTGTCACTCAGGCTGCTGTGATGACCCATGATGGACAGGTGATGGACAGGCTTCCTCCTGCCTGGATCTCAGGGTTGATTATTAATGGACACACATAAACTGGACAGCATTTAAGATGACCACTTCTCGCACACTCTCTCCTGGTCCTTTCTGCTTCTCTCTCTGCGGTGTAACCTTCTTCATCTTCTCGACATTCTCTGAACTTTCAGCTTTTCTGAGCCTTCTGACCACATGCTGGCCTTTTGTCGTATTTAGCGCGTCTTCCAGCCTGTGAGCCACACTTCACTTTTGGTGGTCTTCACGTTCCTGATCCTCTCTCTTGCCATTTGGCCTGCTAATGTTTGGCACGGCAGCCATTTGGTGTTTGACCTGAACGTTTACGGCACAGGAGACTCTGGAGTTGGTTCAGCCGCACGGGCGCCCATGGATGTTGGTGAAAGGACTGAACTCCGTGGGCGGCCATAAGGGGCTTGTGAAAGCAGACTGCACGGAAGTAGAAAGTGCAGTTTAAAGTCAAAGTCAGCCTTCATTACGGTGCGTCCCGCGCGTCTTTTAAAACATGGCTGTCAGAGGCCAGCGTGCCTGCTGTGTGGCGCCACCTCATGTTGAAAAGTGGAAACTGGACAAGCGCCTGAAGGAAACGAGGTGCTGCGATTGGCCTGTTTAGTCATTATTTAAATTATCATAATGCATTTGACTTATATAGCGCCTTTATATTCCTTTTAAACCTCTCCACTAGGGTGTTTGTAGCCCAGGTTCTTAATTTTGATTGATTGTGTTATTCTTGTTAGGAATATTGATTTTTGAAGCATCTTGAGTGTCATTTTTGCTTATAATAGGAGTCTCCATGTTTGTCCCAACGGTTGCTAGGCAGCTTTGGCCCTTGTTAGGGGCGGAGTCACACAGGTCACGACCCCAGTGTTAAGCACCAGAGTGTGCGGATTTGAAAGTCCCATTTTGTACGCCGGCTTTGCCTCCTTCATTCTCTCCCATTGCAATTTCTGGTTTTGATCTGAAGTTCTGATTCACAACCTGGTCATTTCGCTAACGATTTGGTGATTTCCAAGTTTTGACCTTTAATGTACGTCTCTTCTCCCACGTCTGCTAACCATGTGGGAGCTGCAGGGTCAGAGAGCCCCCTGTGAATGAGCCTCACACTGCTCTTCTAACAACACCGGAGCTACAAAATAACGGCAGCGTCAAGTAAAGAAAGTGAAGATACTCACCGGAAACGCCAACGTCGCTGCCAAGAAGCACAGCAAGAGGAGCCCAAGCTTCATTGTGCAGAAGGTTCTGGAAAAGAAGAGAAAAGAAATGGACACGAAGATCACAACATGTTCTCAGACCTCAAAAAGACGGCTCCACGTCTGTCTGTGAGCAGAACAGGATCAGCGCATCGTGTCGTACTCGTCATGTCTGAGTCTCTGGCATCGAGTGACTTTAATTAACTGGCAGTCATTGACGGTGAAATTGGGAAGAGTCCGGAAAGATTAAAAAGACTACAAATAAAAAGAAACATTTCTATCTATCTATTATATAGCGCCTTTCATATCCATCTATCTATCTATTCATTTTATGAACATGCCGACTATACTAAAATTAATATCTATCTATCTATCTATTATATAGCGCCTTTCATATCATCTATCTATCTATCAATTATATAGCACCTTTCATATCTATCTCTCTATCTATCTATCTATCGTGGACTGAGACCCAGACACAGGCAGACGGACATCGTAAGTTCCACCACACACTATTTATTTACAACTATTATGTACAATTCGTGCTCACAAACCCCAGCGCCTCTTGCACCGATTCCCCAAAGTCCAGGCCACACTCTCAGTCACTGTGCCTCTCTCTCGACCGCCTCCCGTCCTCTCTCCAGCTCTGTCCTCTTCCACCCGACATCCACTATCGACTGTGCACCCAGAAGCCGTCCGGTTGTCTCCTGTCTTCTTCCCCCTAGCACTTCCTGGTGTGGTGGAAGTGCTGGGCTCCAGGGTTCCTCAGGCACCGGGGCGCCGCCTGGCGGTGGCCACAGGTCCCTACAGGGCTGGGCTTCCAAGCTTTCTACCCGTGGCCCCCAATACAACCAGGGCGATCGCCCCCTAAGCTGTCTGGAGGAGGCACAAGCCATCCTCCGGTCCTCCTGGGCGTCCCGGCCGGGCTTCAGCCCTGACCGGGTCCCACACGGGATATTCCGGCACCGGGGCGCCGCCTGGAGGTGGCCACGGGTCCCTACAGGGCTGGGTTTCCAAGCCCTCTACCCGAGGCCCCCAACATAACCAGGATGGATGCCCCCTCACGGTCTGGAGGAGGCACAAGTCCTCCTCCGGTCCTCCTTGGCTGACCTGGGAGCCCAGCCGGGGACCACACTATCTATCTATTATATATTGCCTTTCCTATCTATCTATCTATCTATCTATCTATCTATCTATCTATCTATCCCTGTTATATAGTGCCTTTCACATCTATCTATCTATCTATCTATCTATTATATAGTGCCTTTCCTATCTATCTATCTATCTATCTATCCCTGTTATATAGTGCCTTTCACATCTATCTATCTATCTATTATATAGCACCTTTCACTCTATCTATCTATCTATCTATCTATCTATGAGGTTGCTTGAAACATTTTAATCTCAAATTAAATAACTGATGGTGGTTTATGACTTAACTATCAGAACATTGGGTGGTCCTGAGCCCACCGGCCCACTGGTTACACTGTTCTCATTTCTGTTAGTCAGCCGTGCTGGTGTCCTGAAAGTGCTGCTCAGATGTCCCATGTGATGTGGCCTCCATGTTCCTCTCTAATTCTGTGGCAGATACTCAAATCCCACGGGTTTGTTGCATTCCTTATAACTGTCCCAGAGTAAGACTTCAGTTTCCAGCTTTCAATGGGGCACAGGCGAGACCCTGATTACCACCCACTGTTAAAGTGCCACATCAGCATAAAAAAGTCAGGAAAAAAATAAACCTATGAGGCCTCGAACTCCACGCTGTCCTACTTTAAAAACCTGAATGACAAAAGACCTCTTGTGGCTTTGTAAACCTTAATTATAACCGCGAGCCCCGACACAACGAGCCCCCTACACTAACGGGCGGGGAGGGGATCACGGGGGGCTCCTGGACCTCGTCGTCTAAAGCAGACAGGCGGAGGACTGTTGGCTGCTTTACAGGGGCACCGCCACGGAAATCCGACAGGGAGACGCCCGGTGAAGAAGATCGGAGCAACACGAGCGCAAAAATGGAAGCAGAGCCTAAGGACTAAAACTCAAAACGTGGTTTTGGGCTCGGGATCTAAATCGATGAGCTTGATCGGTTTGGAAATAGCCAGAAACGGGAAAAGGTAGAAAGGCACGCGACCACCCGCTGCCCCAATAGTCTATCTGCCTGTGTGGACGGCGCGAGGCTTGAAACCTCAGGCGGAAACGGCGCGAAACGGCAAAGGAGCTGAGGGGCAGACTGTAAACACCAAAGATGGCGACCTGCAGTTCATCATAGGGCGCTATATGGTAACTTCGAGAATGATAAAACCTCACAGACTAACAAATGAACATTTAACGATACGAGCTCACCGGACAATACGCGGATCTTCTGCAACATTATATTATATACACGTGCCGCTGATATCTGCTTATCTTACACGTTGGTACTGTGAATAGCGCCTTTCATTCCGAGACACCTGTTTACGTGCTTGTTGTGTTTAGTTGCCTCACCTGCACAGCGCGTATATTGTTATGTACAGCGTTATAGCTGTATAGCGCCTTTCACATCTATCTACTGTACATATAAATTATATCGTGCCTTTCATAGCTCTTTATTATGTAGCAATTTTATTATCTTATGTTTATCAAATAGTGTCTGTCTTTGGCATTGTGACAGCCATTATCTGTATTATATAGTGCCTTTCACATCTATCTATCTATCTATCTATCTATCTATCTATCTAATAGTTCTTTCCTTGTATGTTATATATAGTGCCTATCATTATTTGTATGTATGTATATATATATATATATATATATATATATATATATAATGTCTTTCACATTTTTCTATTATAAAATGCAATGAACCTTTGTCTATTACATAGTCCCTTTCATATCTGTTTATGTATGCATTATATAGTGCATTTCATATTTGTGTATTATATAGTGTCTTTCCTATCTATCTGTCCGTCTATTATCAAGTTAAGTCAAGTTCAGGTTTCTATACAACATTTGAATTCTTATCATTGACTAATTGACAGCTCATCTATCTATTATATAGTGCCTTTCACTCTATCTATCTATCTATCTATCTATCTATCTATCTATCTATCTATCTATCTATCTATCTATCTATCTATCTATCTATTATATATAGCGCCTTTCAGATCTATCTATCTATCTATCTATCATATAGCGCCTTTAGATAAGCCTTATTTTTATGTAACTCCCTTTGTCTCATCACACACCAGGCAGGACTCACTTTCTTTCCTTCTCTATTCTTTCTGACTCTTTGTCTTTCTCCTTTGGTTCACCTGCAGTTTTTTGTGTATATATAGTGCCTTTCTTCTCAATCTTCTAAAAAGCACAGGAATGTTCTCCTAATGTAGTGCCCTGCATCCCAAGCTCAGAGCTGTGACCCTCTTTCACTCTCCCTTATGCTCTCCAAGCTCGGCTTGGTGGTCTTCATTCGAGGCCGTCACGTCCCGGCACTAAGAGGTGTGCGGTTGTGTCAGCCCACTGGCTTCACATTTTCTCTCGGTAGTGCAGATTCTTCCCGGCTCTTTCTTTTTTAATAGTGAAGGTGGTCTCGTGTCGGCCCCCCATACTGACTTCAGTGTGCAGTCCTTACCTTCAGCTCCTTGTTCGATGCTCTCGGGTTGTTAAATGTTGAGCTTGTTGAGGTGATTTTGCCCAACTTCTGACCTCTCAGGTCTCACGTCTTCTCTCTTTTGATACTCAATTTAAAGAGTCCTCCGGAAATTGCTGAGCCAATCAGAAGTCAGTCACAGGGCACAGCAGGCACGGCGGGCACTCATAATTATAAACGGATCCAAACGCCTATGATTTAGGAAATGCACGTAAAGGTTTATTTAAAATGTCAGCGTTGTTGTGGTTAGAAGATGGCTAGATGACCGTCTGCCTAATTAAATGTCTTGAGAAAAGCGCCGATCTCACTTTCTAAATTTAATCTTTATTTAGAAAAATAGAATTCTTGTTTTCAGCACACGGCCCAGTCAGGTGAATGACGGCAGCACTCGGTGCCCTCGGTTATTTAGAAGACGTCTCCATTCTCACGATGACCGTGCCGACGCTCTGCCCACCACAACACGCCCGAGTGTCTTCAGTGTGATTAGAGCTTCTAAGTTGGTGTTTCAGCGGGGGGCTGCAGGAGGATCATGGGAAGTGTCATTGAAAAGGGGCGGGGCCTCACGATAAAAAAGTACACAGCGAATGAGGCCAAAAATCCCAAACGGGACTGAAGCCCCTGGTCACTCAGGTCACCTCAGGCCAGTGAGTTTGAGTGTTAAAAGTTTGGGGGGTAGCCAGTGAGAGGCTCCATGATGTGACCACCGGTCGGACCCCTCATTCATGCTAATTTGCTCATGCCGTCTTCTTCTTTGCTCCTTGTTGTGTTTTTTTGGTCTCCATTTGTTGTTCTTCATGTTGCTGCTGTGATCTGCTGAGGCTGACAGGCTGGATGGAGACCATCGATGGACGGCTACCTTCAGGTCTTGATTGGGTTGAGTCCATGCCATGGCTGGGCCGACTTAAGGACATAAGCAGACCCAGAATGTGGTCTTTACTTTGCGCCCAGTTAAAGCCGACCAATTGTCCCAGTCTGAGGTCCAGTGGTCTCGGCAGCAGGTCTTCATGAGGGGTATCGTCGTCTCTTTGCTCTGTTCAACTTTTTTTCAGCTCTTGACTGGTGGTCTCCCAGGATCTGATGCCTCCGCCACCACCAACAGTTTCTGATGAGAGCTGCTTGGTTTCCTCCTAACGTGATGCCAATCTCGGTGTCTTCAGATCAGAGATGAGTCTGAGAGGCCTTCAGGTGGACATCCATGTGTCATAGAACCCAGATTGGCAGAGTGTTGCTGTGCTGGTTGATCTTCTGGACGTTCCTCAATGTCCACATGTGTTCTGTGGAGCTCAGCCAGAGTGGCCACCAGGCTCTCGGTCACCTCTCTTACCAGACCCATATGGCAATATGGCCACCTCTAGGAAGAGTTCTTTTTGATCCAAACGTCGTCCATTGAAGGGTGGTGAAGGCCGCTGTGCTCTTGGGAACCCTCGATGCCACAGCCTTGTCCAGATGTGGGCCTCATTAGGCAATGCCTTGGACCTCCTGGCCCGTGGACCTCCTCTGCAGGTGGGTGACTTTCCAGTTGACCACAGATGGAGTCCAAACATCTCAGTGATGACCAACAGAGAGGGATTCACCTGCGTTCAGGTGTCACGGCAGAGGCTCTGAGGATTTGTGTCACTCTGAGATCTCATCTTTCCTCGTTTGGCTTTGTCATTCCGGGGTCTTAAGTGTTGTTGAAGTGAAACAATTTTAGCAGAAGGCTGGGATGTGACAAAATGTGACAAAAGTGAAAGGTCTGGAGACTTCGTGAATGGCCACTTCACAAAGAGATACCTTACAAGGCACTATATAAAATAGCAAACCCAGACATGGCCGTTCCAAATAGGGGGTATCAGGTGATGTCAGTCGCAACGATGGAAACTCAAACACGTGCAGGGTCTCAAGTTGGGGGCACAATGGACATGCCAGTGTCACTGAGGACTGGCACCACCAAGGATCTCCCTGATGGGAATGGCATTTGATCTGAGCAGGGTCTGCAGTTGGAAGGACACTTACGTCAGTGTCTGACGGATATCTGGGGTCACCACAAATGGCACTCATTGACCCTCTCCATGGAGCAGATGGCACTCTGTCCTAGGAGTGCACAGGTGAGATGCCAATGAAGACGATGGATCTACTGAACTGCACCACAATGGGCCAAAGGAGACGGGTTTCATTTTCTGTCAGCTGGCATGTCATCTGCTGTGCCATCCCTGTAGTGACCACAGTACCCACTTAAGGCCTTGTGACGTGGCCTCCTCATGGCATGGCAGGCGCCTGCCTATACGTTGTTACCAACAAGTTTTTTCAAAGAAGTATCGGGCAAGCTAATTGATGGTAAACTCGTCCTTAGATACGGGGGTCTTCCCAGACTGTCGTAAGACTGCTGAGTTAAACCCCTGCTGAAGAAGAACAATCTCGGCTCCTCTGCTTTTGACAATCTTAGCCCCCTTTCTCATCTGCCTTTCTTAAGTGAAGTTCTAGAGAAGGCCATCATCGTGCAGCTAAATGACCACCTCGATAAACCTGCAGTTCTTGATACGTTTCAGACCAAAGCACAGCACAGAAACGGCACTCGTTAAAGTCGTCAATGACTTGCAGGTCAACGCAGACCGAGGCCGTCTATCTGTCCTCGTCCTCTGAGATCTGAGGGCCGCACTTGACCCCATTGATCACAACATTCTTAGTCAATGGGTGGGCCTCTCTGGCAGGGTCTTAAATCGGTTTGAGTCCTACCTGGCAGGGAGAAAATCCTTAGTTAGTTGTGGTGATCATACTTCAGAGACCCCTGATATTCTATATGGTGGTCCACAAGGCGCTATCAGGGGTCCGCTGCTCTTTTCGATTTACATGCTTCTGTTCGGGCACAACGTGAGTCAACACAGCGATGCTGATGAGACACAATAGCGCCTGATGACCCCGACTCTGTTGTTTCACTGACCCCAATGTCTCACTTGTGTTTCTGAATGGCTGAATAGTAATTATCTCAAGCTAAACAAAGAGAAACAGAAATCGTAAGGAATGGCAATAATGGATATAATGAGGTTATTAGAAATAAACTGGATACATTGGGATTAAAAGAATTTGGGGGTAACTATTGACTCAGACCTGAACTTTAAATCACATATTCATCAGATCACTAGGACAGCATTTTTTCACTTAAGAAATATAACAAAAGTTAGACCTCTTATAACAATGGAAGACGCTGCCAGCTGGCGGAGTGGTGGCTCTGATGCTAATTATCTGCGCTGGTATCCAGAAGGTTGCCAGTCTGAATGCCCGTCACTGCCCAAAGAGATCCTACTCTGCTGGGCCCTGTGCTGTACAATGGCTGACCCTGCACTCTGACCCCGAGGGGTATGCGAAAAACTAACAAATTCCTAATGCAAGAAATTGTATAAGGCGAAATAAAGAACAAAAAAAAAAAAAAAATGAGTTCACGCTTTTGTTTTCAGTCGAGTAGATTACCGTGACGCACTCCTCTCAGGACCACCAAAATAAAAAGACATCAAGCGATTACCACGAGCGCTGCTAGAATCCTAACTAGGAAAAGAAAATGCGAGCACATCACCCCAGCCTGAGCGTCACTACACTGGTCACCAGTGCCATTTAGAATTGACTTTAAAATCCTGCTGATGGTGTAATTTCATGATCTGCTCCATCTTATATCTCAGAATGTCTGACGTCTTATATTCCAAACTGTAACCTCAGATCCTCAAATGAGGGTCTGCTTAGAATTCCAAGAGCCAAACTTAACAGAAGTGGTGAGGCGGGCGGGTGGCCTTCTGCTGTTAGGCACCTCAAATCTGGAATTGCCTGCCAGTAGGAATATGCCAGGCTGATACGGTGGCACACTTTAAACACTCTGCTGAGAACACATGGCCTTCTCGTAACTTCATTTTCATTTAATCCTGATGCTCTGTATACTCAGTTAATTACCAGAATTATTCCTGGTGGCTCTGTTATCCGTACTCACTCCTACTCTCTCCCTTCTCTTCTTTTTCCGGTTTTCTGCGCCCCCACCACCTGATCAAAGCCCCGTGATGTCCCTCCATTGATGGTTTCAAGGCCAGACGTCCACATGACCGTCATCATCAAGTCCTTCCACGAGGACCCTGAACATCACGAGGACTGATTGAGGTCACTGATGTCAGGTAGAATGCCCAGAGGGGGCTGGTCAGGTGGTCTCGTGGCCTCGGACCCCCTGCAGATTTTATTTTTTCTGTCCTCCCTGACCATCGGACCACCTTACTCTTATTCTATGCTAATTAGTGTTCTCTTATTTTAATTCTTACTTTGTCTTTTTTGCTCTTTCTTCGTCATGTTAAGCACTCTGAGCTCATCATTTGTATGAAAATGTGCGACAGAAATAAAGGTTGTTGTTAATCACCATGGGTATTCAGTTCAAGATGAGAGTTGGCACTCCTCAAAGGTAGGCAGTTCACCAGCCACCTGTAGTCTACAGAGTCACCCACTTACTCGAGTAGCCCCATGCACAGGTGGTCACTACTGTACGAGGAGTCCGATGGTAAGGAGCGGGATGAGCCCCAGGTGGGCAGGAGAGGACAAATACAGCCGGGCACCATGAAGGTTAAAGGCTGAATGGGCATCCATAGACATGGCATGTGCCATGGGAATCGGCTGATTGTGTGGAGCCCAAGTGCCCTCCTCTTTCTGCTTCACGTCCGCTGGACATTTGGGATAACGGAGGGGGCCTGTGGGCAAGATGAGGCAGGAGGGCGTTAGGTGTTCAGAAGAGCCAAATGAAGGAATTGCAGTACCAGGAGGGGGACTGGGGGTGGCGCTGAGGTGCCATGGAGCCAACTGGCTGAGTGCAAGAAGATCTCAATCCTCCCAACCAGCAGACCACCCTGATGACCGCCATGCTGTGTAATGATGTGGTGGGTTCAAGGCTGGCATACAACACACACACACACACACACACACACACACACTGATGGTCTCACAAGCACAAAGCCCTGCACACACATTTACACCCCTCTGTGTGTGTTGGCATACACGTTCATACAGTAGACACGTTCACAATTGCACATTGACACTCCTACACCGACCCCTGTGCCACCCTCCTGTATTTCCTACTAAACCCAAGTGACTAACTGGCTGGCGTCCTTTACACAGGTGGCACCCGCTTTGCTCTCGATGGCCCCTGTGGCCCTGAAGCAGGCCTGGTAATGGATGGATGGACAGAGAAGCCCTTTGTCCCTAGCTGGTCACACTCACCTGGGGATGACTGTGTCACTGGGTGACGCTCTTCTCGCGAAGTCAACTTTTGTCAGTCATCTTGCTTGTGAAGATGTCGCCGAGGTCCAACAAAGTCCCCAAAAAGTGCCATGTGTGTGTGTGTCCTGTGTGTGTCCAGTGTGAGTAGCAAGTCCAGACTGCTGACTTATAGCACAGACTGAAGAGGACGGCTCCGCCCCTCATTCGTCGGCCCCGCCCCCACGGCGAGCTGCAGCAGGGGGACGCTCAGAGTTTTAACTCTTTGTGACATCAAGCAGTGCAGGGCCGATGCCACCAAATACACGCACAGCGGGTGGACATCCCTGACTAGCTGCGGAGTCCTAGGAGAGAATCACAGAAACTACGAAGAGGGGGCACCAGGGGTCTGCCGACACATTTAACAAGACACATACGTGTCCTTTCTGGTGATTCTGGGATTCTTATAAAAAGCGGAGATCGAAATCTTCCTGAACATTCCCGGCTTATTCCATTCCAGGATCACAGGGTGAAAGGCAGAAACCACTGAGCCACCATGAGACCACCCACAGGGGGTCAATTCACCCGCCACCTTTGAGCTTTTGTGTGTCAGGTGTGGGTGACATTGTTGCGAAGTGCCCACCACAGCTCTAATAGAGGGGACCCGCCAACATGTCAAAGTGTAAGGAAGATGCCAGCCTATCAAAGTTCCAGTATATAGCGGCTTTCATAGTGGGCAGCACTTCAGTGACCAGTCCTAAGCCTTCTGCGGCAGCCATTCATCGGTCATCAGCCGCAGTCACTTGATTGTGAATATTCTAGAAGTACCCAATGGACACCAACCAGGAAAGTGCCCAGCTGGTCGCTGCAGGCACCTCCAGGCCAGGAGTGGAGTCCCGTGTTGGCGTGTCTTCTACACCTCAGCCCCTGTAATTAGACACCCCCCGTGATAAGTGGCACCTCTGCTGCTGATGTCACCGTCATTTGTCTAGTGCCGTAACGGGCGCTCATTTTCAAATGTTTGTTTGGTTTATGTTTTTAAAGGCATCAGTGGGCACCTCCTCGGAGCGAAAGGCACACGGCGAAGCTAAATTAACACCTCCTGACAGACAGCCAGCCATGTCACCTCATGCAGGACATCACGTCGACAGGTGAAGGCGAATTACAGGAGCTTAGCGTGTGGAACTGGCATTAACACTTGGGGTGCCAGTCAGTCAGCTGGGTCAAAAACAACACACTGCAATGGCACAGCTTGCATCTGTTGTCATGAACACCAAAGCATGGACTGGCATCCCGGCCGGGATGGTCCAAGGTTCCTTATCCGGCCTGGAGGCCAGAGAGAGACCACTCACCTGGACTATACAACAGGTGGCAGTCACCATGGGCTACGGTGCCTACATGGATACCCACAGGGCAGGCTGGGAACTGCAGCCCCATTAGACAGCCCTGTAGGGCTCTGTGGGTGCCACCAGGGGGAGCTGCAGGGACAGACAACCTCACTTTAAGGTACTTAGGCCTAACTTGGAAGCGTTTCCAACATATGGTGCAGGTCTGGCATTAAATAAGGGGATTGAGAGTCGGGTGGACGAAGGTGACGCTCACCTAAAGGAGAGGATGGTGAAGAAGGAGGAAGGACAAAGAGAGGGAAGAAGATTAGTGTTGGTATGTGTGCTTGTGTGACCTTTGAGAGAAGCCTGTGAGAGGAACTTATGAAAAATAAAATCTTACTTTGAACCCGGGACCGGTGTGTATGCTGGTGTGCTTGGGGGCTCACTGGCCCCCCTACTGGTCAAGCTCTCTGTTCTTGTATTATAGAGTGTCTTATTTAGTTCTTTTTAATGTTCTTTAACGGGATGCGTACTCCTACCGAACTGTCACGGTGTGGGCATACGGATTGGCACAGGGAATCAACGGCAAAGACAGATTAGTGTAACGCAGAACCAAATTTGCAAGTGTGAGCTCCATACCACCTTACATCTGTTGCTGAAGAGAGACTCACCGATCTCGACTTGCGAGGGTCCTGATAAAAACCAAGCAGCCAGGCCTTTAATGACCTCATGGGCACGGCACTGGAGAGAATGTCGACCTCGTCATCGAGAGGTTTACTGACCTCGGCAGTGACATTCATGTGATGCTGGTGACACTTCCTATGAAGTCACATGGGGGTTCATGAGGTCACTGGAAAGGGGTGTGTGGCGCAAAAGGACGAAGGTCCAAGTCTTTAGAGTCCCTTTATGGTGGTGAGACATGGACGGATATCCAGTGACCAGAACATGAAGACTGGACCCCATTCACGTGTGTCTCTTCAGAGGGTCCTTGGGGGCCGCTGGTTTGCCTTTGTGTTGCTCACGGAGTCCTGGACGAGGCACATGAGCTGCATTGTCACCTACGGCACTATGGCCATGTGGCATGATTACCCGAGGATGATCCGGCTCATTGTTGGAGACCAGGGACTGGCTGCGGCAGATAGAGGGTGGGACTGCCTGAACCGCATGTCTGCCTTTGGGGGGCTGCCACGCAGGATCCCGAGGTGTTTCCTCATGTGACACCTCTGTCTGCTCCCCAACGTGACCACGTGGAAACATCAAACCATAAGCCTTTAGCGAGCTGAACCACAAGCTGACCGGCGTCTCCCGAAATCAGTCAGACTGTGGTGGGCGAGTGTAAACGCCACAGAGGAGCTGAAGACCCCCCTGTTTTTATAAATCAGCTGTGTGGGAACATGTTGGGCTCCCCATGAATTACGATAGCAATGGAGAGCGAGCGATAGATCAGATGATGACCACGGTGTGCTGCTTGATGGCATCATCCAGATGTTCAAGTCACCGGAGTTCAGCAAAACAAACAAACAAACAAACAAACAAACAGGGTGGCACGGTGGCGCAGTGGTAGCGCTGCTGCCTCGCAGTTAGGAGACCCTTAAGAGTTCACTTCCCGTGTCCTCCCTGCGTGGAGTCTGCATGTTCTCCCCGTATCTGCGTCAGTTTCCCCCCCACAGTCCAAAGACATGCCAGTTAGGTGGATGGGTGATTCTAAATTGACCTTGGCATGTGGGTGTGTGTCCTGTGGTGGGTTGGCACCCTGCCCGGGACTGGTTCCTGCCTTGTGCCCTGTGTTGGCTGGGATTGGCTCCAGCAGACCCCCTTGACCCTGTGTTTGGATTCAGCGAGTTAGGAAATGGATGGATGGTCAAATAAAGAGGAGTCCCACCACTGGCCCGCAGGGTCTTTATGGTAAGTGGCCTCTACGTGTGACTGCAGGCAGTGGTAGGAGACCCCGGGTTTGAGGATTTCTTAAAAGAGTTTTGTGACATCACTGAGCCCCGTGGGTACACAAGCCAATCGGTGGTCCCTACACTTCACCCTCAGACATGAACGGCGATTGAGCACCCGCCATAGCGTTAACGACTGGCTGACGGACCCCTCATGCTACCGAAGCTCACTGTGGCCGCCCAGTTTATTAGCACTGAGTGGGACATGAAAAGACGGCGGACTTTGTTTTCTGTCTACACTGTGCGACGCGTGGAGATGTTTCAGGTTCACATTTTTATAAAAACGAGACGATGCCCGAGTGTCCCTGCTGTGTCACCCACTCACTGCTGGTCAGGGGGTTTGCTTTTAATCACACGGGAGACGTCTCAGTTTGGGACCCACTGCCTTCGGGTTTTTATCAGCCGTACATCAACACATGCAGGAGGGCTGGCCACGCGTTTACTGCGTCACACACTCAAGGCCACCGACGGGACAACCTCAGGGGCTGTGGACGGTGACGTCTACTGCCGAGTGTGCAGAATGAACGAAAGGAGGAACCTCACCTTGGGCTTTTGACTTTTTAGGTTTGCCAAAATCTCATTGTGATGAACTGTGTGGTCCAAACCGTAGTGTGAAATGAAATGGGACCCCCTAATCTACACCACCATCATGCCTTCACATTTGGGGGGCTTTACATGGATCATTTATTGTCTTTCACTTCTACAGTATACTACACTACACTACACTACAAAGTGTCCTCTACATGAATCTATCTGTGGCTTAATGCATTGCTTATCAGCATATCTGCCCATTACAGCGCCTCTCATATCCATCCGTCCATCTCTTGTAGCCACCAGGGGGCACACCAGCTCCCCAGACCTGACACAGACAGTCACCAGGCACGAGTCCAGCAACACACAAGGCTTTATTTCAACGAGAAACGCGTCTCTCTTTCGTTTCCCTCCAGCACCAAACACAATGCAATCAGCACAGCACTTTCTTTTCTTCTTTGTCTCTGTCACTCCTTCTGCCTCCACACCACCTCCATGTAGCACTCTGGGGGAGGCCATGTCCTCGGTGTACCCGCTCTGTCAGTGCTTCAATAAAGAAGGCATCCCTGCCAGGTAAGGACCCTGGTGGCCCATCACACTATCTGTTATCTATAGTGCCTTTCACATCTATTTATTATATAGTGTCGTTCACATTTATCTATTATATAGTGCCTTTCATATCTATCTAGTGATTATATAGTGCCTTTCATGTCTACAGTTTGTACCTATTACTGGATCTTTTAAAGCCTTCCACATCTGTCTATTTCTTTATTATGTAATACCTTTGATGTTTATCTATTTGTTTTATTATTCATCTGACTTCTTACAGAAGGTCAATAAATAAATACATATTATAACAAACAACAGCCCCACTCAATACACACCGGAATATCTTACAAGAAAGAAAGAAAGAAGACTTCCGACTTGGCTAACATTAAGTAGAGCAGTCCCAGTAAGGCGCTATAAAGACATTATAAAGACATATTGCTCTTGATATGACGGAGACCCAGTAGTTCCTACTGAAGAATTCTTTCACTACATTCTGTCTTCTCGATTTCTTCACTTTTTATGTCAGCCTTACGCATATCCATATCACATTTAAAGCGAATGATATTCACATTTTAAACTTCGCTATCCGTTTTGAACTGCTGACATCAAACGACGGGCCATCCCACTTCACAATTCCGCTTTAGACATTTAGGAGCGTGGATGATGAACTCTGCGCCACCGTCCCGTCACTCGGCTTTTCGTTTCTACTTCATGTCAATTTAACAAAATGAAGATGCGTTCGTGTACAAGGTCCGTGTAGATTAATATCAGATTTCCATATTCATTTTAGTTAGATATGAGCCTCGAACCTTTCGATGTCACTTAAGCGATGCACGAAGTGAACTTTAGAAGCCACAATATCACAATCAGTCATTTCTGCCAACCCCGCCAGGCACTTCTTTCCTTCTCTTCAGTTAGCGGCGACTTTCATATTTGCAAAGATGGGCGGCGTTTAGGCCAATTAAAGCTCGTTAGAAAACAAAATGTCGACTAAAATATGACAATGCCGTGAAAAACTCCGGCAACTTAAAACAAGTACAGCGAGAAAAGAACGAAACGCAGAGGAGCAGAGGAGCAGAGGAGCGGCGTCACCGAGAGAGTCTGAAGACTGAAGAGCAACCCAGGAGTGGGCGTGGCCTTGGGGCTGGTTTGCGCGTGCGCCGCTTATCCGTGTTACGCGCAGGCTGTCACATCCAAAAGGAACGCTTTTCTGTATAATTGTCATTCCAAGGACTTCGGCGCAGGAATGACTCTTCTGTTCAAGCGCATCCCCGAGGTATTCTAATGGATTCATATCTGGTGACTGGGAAGGCCACTGAAGAGCACAGAACTCCTCGTCACGTTAATGAGTCCAGTTTGCTTTGTGACCTGGTGTATTATTAATGCTCGAAGGAACCATTAGAAGAGTGGCCGTGGCATTCAGGTGGTGATTGATTGGCATGATTGTCAGGTCATGACCAGCAGCAGCCTGGACTGTTGACACCAGGCAGGTTGAGTGTATGAAGTCATAGTGTTGGTGCCTACCATCTGTGTGCATCAGCAGAAATGGAGATTCATCAGAGCAGGTTATGTCTTTCCGGTCTTCAGTTGTCCAGTTTTGGTGACCCTGCAGTGCCCATTGCAGCCTCCGCTTTTAGTTACTGACTGACAGGAATGGACCCTGACCTGGTCTGCTGTTGTAGCCCACCCGCCTTAGGGTTCAACAGGTTGTGCATTCTGAGGTGCTTTTCTGCTCACCACAGTTGGTCATCTCAGTCACTTCCTGTCACCACCGGTCATTCTCCTCTGTCCCCTCTCATTCACAGAACTGCTGCTTACTGGACATGTTTCTGTTTTTATCCCCACTCTGATTAAACTCCAGAGCCTGTTGTGCGTGGAAACCCCAGCAGTTACAGAAATCCTCAAACCAGCTGTCTATGCCACGGTGGAAGTCGCTAAGGTCATTCTGCTGTTTGATGTCAACATGAACTGAAGCTCCTGACCTGCAGCTGCCGGGTGATTGGATACATCGCACTGCTGCCGCCAGATTGGCTGCTAAGGTCATGAACAGGTGTGCGGGCGCGCCTGATTGGCTCAGTGATGTGTTACTCTGCACTTCGGACATGGAGACGACACAACGACCAAGAGTCGGCACGCCATTCATATCTAAAAGTGATTTATTGAAAGCGTTTTTCAAATAATTTACATAATAAAAAAGGAGAAGGTCTTTACAGGACAGACCAACAAGGCACTTCACACTAAATACTCTTAGAGCGCGATGGCTGTTTGGCAAACACTGCGATAATAAATACGAGGCTTTACTTTACAATAATCTACAGACGTGAGGGACATTCGCAGCTTCTCTTTGCCGTTTATCTCTTCTCCTCGCTGCTCCCGTTTCTCCTTGCCCGCTTGCCCGAATTGGAAGAGCTGCTTGTGTCGCTGGTGTTACAACTGTCACTGGAGTCACTGGAGTCGCTCGAGCCGCACGCGTCACTGGAGTCGCTGGAGTCGCTGGAATCGGACGAGTCGCCTGGGCTGCAGGAATCGCTGGAGTCACTCGAGTCGCTCGCGCCGCACGCGTCACTGGAATCACTGGAGTCACTGGAGTCACTGGAGCCGTTGGGACTGCACGAGTCACCGGAGTCAGAAGAATCGCTCGAGTCGCTGGAACCGCAGGCGTTAGTGGAGTCAGAAGAGTCGCTGGAGTCGCACTGGCCACCAGAATCGGAAGAGTCGCTGGAGTCGCTCGTGCCGCACGCGTCACTGGAGTCGCTGCTGGAGGAGTCGCTGCTGGAGGAGTCGCTGGAGTTGCACGTGGAGTCGGAGGAGTCCGATGAGTCGCTGGAGTCGCACGCGGTCCCAGAGTCGCTGGAGTCGGAGGAATCGCTGGAGCCGCACGTAGCACTGGAGTCGCTGGAGTCGCTGGATTTGCAGGCGCCACCCGAGTCACTCGAATCAGCGGAGTCACTGGAGCTGCACGAGTCGCTGGAGTCACTCGAGTCGCTGCCTTTGCACGCCTTACCGGACTCATCGGAGCTACTGCTGTCCCCTCCCTTGGGCGCGTCGCCTTGCATGCCTTCGTCGTCAAACTCGAAGACGTCCGATGCTCTAATAAAACCGTGAAACTGCGACCTTTTGGTTTTGTCGTCGCCATCATAACGTAAAATTTCGTCCGCCTTAAAGTCGATCTCATCGTCCTCGTTCTTGCTGGACATCACCTGCTCGTCCTTAATGTCCCTGGGCCCCGGTTTGCCGTAGTAAGATTTCATCGCGTCCCCCTCATATGTGGGCGCTGGGGTCGCGTCTTCATCGACGTCGCCGTTTGTGTGGCTTTCGGTTGTGTCTCCGTTTTCGGGCGCTGCCGCCGCCGCCGCCCCCTTCTTCTCCTGCAACAGCTTCTCATTTATCGTCCCAACATGAGCTTCTCCATTTCCACTTGTACCTTCATACACGGCGAAAACTGTGTGAATCTGTGAGAAAGACCACAAAGAAAAAAACAGCCCAGTAAGACTCAGGGGGGCTTGACTGGGATGTCCCACCCAACCCCAGACTCTCATTTTGTAACAAAGCTGCGCCTCCTTCCTAACCTCCTTAGACCCTGCAGTGACTTCGCTCTTATTCACTGCCAACCCACACTGAGGAGATTCGTCCTTCACCATCACTGGATGCCACATGCAGCTTGGCATCGTCAGGATTGTGTGGACGGGAGACAAAGAGAGAAGACGCAGCGGTGCTCCTGCACATCTCCACCAAGAAATAAGTTAGCATTTAACTTCTCATTGCAATGTTTAGAACAAACCCTCAGGCCGATTTCTTCATCTGATTGTCCGTCGTCACTCATGTGACTCCCTCATTGGGCGTGTAATAACCTGCCGGGGACAGAGGGGGCGCTGTTGCTAACACTTTCTTCTTTTCCTTCCTGTACGCTGGCAGTAAGGACAAGTAACCCCGCCCCCTTCCTGTCCTGCCGGCAAAAAAACCCGGGCATCCCAGAAGGAGGCGCCCAAACAGGTCTCAGGATGGCACACCCTAAAAGACAGGAGGCGCCCAAGCAAGTCTCAAGATGGCACACCCTAAAAGACAGGAGGCGCCCAAGCAAGTCTCAGGATGGCACACCCTAAAAGACAGGAGGCGCCCAAGCAAGTCTCAGGATGGCACACCCTAAAAGACAGGAGGCGCCCAAGCAAGTCTCAAGATGGCACACCCTAAAAGACAGGAGGCGCCCAAGCAAGTCTCAGGATGGCACACCCTAAAAGACAGGAGGCGCCCAAGCAAGTCTCAGGATGGCACACCCTAAAAGACAGGAGGCGCCCAAGCAAGTCTCAGGATGGCACACCCTAAAAGACAGGAGGCGCCCAAGCAAGTCTCAAGATGGCACACCCTAAAAGACAGGAGGCGCCCAAGCAAGTCTCAAGATGGCACACCCTAAAAGACAGGAGGCGCCCAAGCAAGTCTCAGGATGGCACACCCTAAAAGACAGGAGGCGCCCAAGCAAGTCTCAGGATGGCACACCCTAAAAGACAGGAGGCGCCCAAGCAAGTCTCAGGATGGCACACCCTAAAAGACAGGAGGCGCCCAAGCAAGTCTCAGGATGGCACACCCTAAAAGACAGGAGGCGCCCAAGCAAGTCTCAAGATGGCACACCCTAAAAGACAGGAGGCGCCCAAGCAAGTCTCAGGATGGCACACCCTAAAAGACAGAGCTGTTAAACTCCCGTACAGGATTTCTGTTGAGGACGCATGCTTCACGTTTCACTTACAATTCTTTTTTCTTTTTATCTTGTGATCGAGCTGGTTGGTGTCACAAACGTTCTTCTAGTCTGAGTCTGTCACCACCACACTCGACCACTCTGTCCTGTCCTGTACACCCGATGCCATTTCTCCGTTTCCAGCTAACGGCTGCACCAATTGGCCCTGCAGTGTCCTCTGCACCCTTGTCTGTCTGTGTCCAGTCTAGCGAGGGGGCTTGAAGGTCATGGCCTGGACTAACATGAGGACCGCCTCTTGTTTTATTTAACTGCCCGCTTGCACCTCAGTTTCTAGTGCCCACCCACTGAGTCAAGACCATGCAGTGTACGCCAGCCAAGAAGAACTAAAGGAACATCTACTGCCATAAAGGTGGCCACAGTCATTTGAAGAAGAACGGGCCCGGATAACAGAAGAAGTGGTGAAGGGTGGAGGAGCCGAGTTCCATTTGTTGGCATGCAGTTCTGCAGGAGTTCGTGTGGCGTGTGAAATGCAAAACTCGCTGAATAAAAACTCAGCAAAAGAGCACAACATCATGCCAACTATGCCAGCTCAGGGGGCACGTTCGTAGCTGAAAATGTGGTGAGTGCTGTTGAGGGCCTCCCCCCCCCAAGGACTGATGATGTCACTTCCTGTTCTGCTCTCATTGGTCCCACCCTTTCCACTTCGGTCCCTAGAAAGACTCCGGCCCCCTTCAGAAGAAGACACAACTCACAGTGGCCAGCTGTGATCCTCCGTCACTCAATTAATTGCACCGGGACACTTAATGGGGTATCCACTGGAACCCACTCTGCTTTTCTTTGTACCTCACATTTTATTCCACAACTAGTTGTGCTAAGATGGGTCGAAATTTAAAGAATCAAAGCAGACCTCAGCATTAATGTTTGGAGTGCGCTGTCTGTTGGAAATGCATATAGCAAAAAAATGTATTGCATTTATATTAGATAAATTAAATTAGATAAACTTTATTAATCCCATGGGGAGAATTGTCACTCCAACAGATGGCGCCTCACCAGCATTAGCAGTAGTTAGAGTGGCACATTCAGAGTTGCAAGTGTAGCTTCACAGCAGAAGAAGAAGAATCAATTCATTTTGGGACACGGCGGCCGGGGGTCACCACTGATCAGAAGTTAAACCTTCCACTGCCTATAAACTGCCGTGAACTCGGCGTGTGCCCTGCTAGGACTGAAGAGCCGACCAGAGCTGCGGGTTAAAGATCTTCATGTGGCCAAATGAAGGACTGGAACTGGAGAGGCCTGCTTGTCTCAGGTGTGTTGTCAGCTTGTTAAAGCAAAAAAATGAACGATTTGAATGTTTAAGCACAACTCCTGCCTCTAAGTGTATGGACCAGACTGAAATGGAGAGAAGGACACCCAAAATACTGGGGAGGGGGGCACAGTGTAGGGGCTTAGCCCGGCTAAATGACGCCCTGCAGCCGAGCCTGGTGAGGAGCAACTCCTGTCGGAATCTGAGTTCGGACTTTAGTGAAGAGTTGTGTGTCTTTGGTGTGACTCTCTGACTGGACAGTGGGACCCCCTCTCTCCCGGACCCTGCACTTCACTCTCCCTTTTATTGATCTCATGTTGACAAACTCACACGGGTGATGAAAAGCGGGCCAGATCTGGGCAGGCGTGTCACGCGTGGCTCTTTACCTTTAAATGACAAACGTCACCCGGCAGCCCCACAATCACGTCAGGTCAGTGATTCAGACTTACCGGACTCTTGTCATATCTCGTCTCCTTCGAGTCTCTTTGCAGAATCTGTGAATATCAACAAACATTTAGAGTCAGCAAGAAGCGCGAATGAGAGGACAAAGAAGCAGCCCACCTCTAGGACAGGACGTGGAGCGAGACCCCATATTATAAACACAAAAGGCTCTCATTACACAGAAAGGTCCATCCATCACACCCACAGTCTGGACCACAGGAGGCCACAGCCCATCTGGAGAGCATCAGTGATAAGGCAGGACGGGACAAAAGGCCACCTCATCACCACCGGTCAGTTCAGAGCGGCCATTGAGATAACGCAGACCACCTTGGGTGAGACAAACAATAACACACAGAGAAGGGGAGCCAGTGGTCTGTCTTAGAGGTGAACATGGCAGGGGTGAGATGGCAGTGCCAACCTTGACTTCACTATGCCACCTGCTACTGAGAGGAATCAATGTCAGGGTAAATTCAAGGACACTTACCAGGGAGACTCGAAGGTAAAGAGCAAAGTGGACAACGCTGGCATAGAGAAAGAGACAGACATGAAAGGCACTATATAATAGATAGATAGATAGATAGATAGATAGATAGATAGATAGAGAGAGAGAGAGATAGAGAGATAGAGAGAGAGATAGAGAGATAGATAGATAGATAGATAGATAGATAGATAGATATAATGAAAGGCACTTTATGATAGATAGATAGATAGATAGATAGATAGATAGATAGATAGATAGATAAAGTGAAAGGCGCTATATAATAGATAGATAGATAGATAGATAGATAGATAGATAGATAGATAAAGTGAAAGGCGCTATATAATAGATAGATAGATAGATAGATAGATAGATAGATAGATAGAGTGCAAGGCACTATATAATGATAGATAGATAGATAGATAGATAGATAGATAGATAGATAGATAGATAGATAGATAGATAGATAGATAATGTGAAAGGCACTATATAATAGATAGATAGATAATCCTCTATTTCTCCCCTGGAGTACACATATCAAGGACAGATATCCGAACACCGGAATAATAAACATTTGTTTTTGTAAGATTTTTATCTGACATTCTGTTTACTGAGCCGCCATCTCTAATGGTGTTCACGTCATATGTAGTGACATTGTAAACAGGTGACCGGTGATAACGGCGTCACTTTCAACATTGTGGCTGTTGTCATGCAAAACAATTTTCCAAATGGTGATAATATACGAACGACAGACACTTGGAATAAGCGACCAAGTAGTGTGGTGGACAGTAAGACTTTAGGGACTTTCACAACTCGACTTGATGTTTTCTTGATGTTAACAAGCGGACAGGACTGGCGAGCTTTGTTGGGCTGAACGGCCTGTTCTCGTCTCGAGTGTTCTAGTGTTCTAATGTTTTCCCAGCTCAGTTTCACTTTTTGTTTATTAAATGTATCTGTAATTATTTCAGTGTAATTTTGCATGTTTTGTTATTCATTCTGTTTTTGATTGTGTGCTGTATATATTTTATATATTTCATTCATTTAAAATGATAATAGTTCCTTCTCAATTTGTTATTACTGTGAACTTGGAGTTCCCAAGAACGTAGGACCCCAAAGTTTTAAGCGCACTTCTAGCAATGCCCACTAGGGGGAATGAAACTCCATCCAAATCCCCCACCAGGCACAGACAGGAAACTTTAAATATTAAGAAACTTCACTTTGTCCTTCGGCCAGAATTTGTTTGAAACTCTTTTCATTTTCGGGCTGGCAGAGGCCTGAAGCCTTTCAGGTTAGGTTGTGTTCCATTTCAACTGGTAAGTCAAACTTTGCAAGTTTTAAGGTTGGATTTTTTTGCTGTTTGAATACACAAAATGCACAATAATTCATTGTAAGCAGCTGGTAGTTATTTCAAAAAGGTATCCAGTAGAGGCATCCATTTTGGTTTTCTGAATGTTTTACTGGCACTCGGCCAACTCAGACATGACATCCAGCTGCCCGGGGTGAGGCCAATCCCCTCGGCACCGATGAGGAATTAGGGAGCCTCTGGCTTCTTGGGGGGCTTTAAGGTCTGCTGCCACTTTCATAAATCAAACATAATGTCCTACAGCACACACAATATGAAGGACTGACGATGCCGATGCTGCTTATGGCAGTTACTCGATGTCAGCCCTCCAGCAGACTGGCTGTACTTCATTATAAAAGAGCTTCACTTCGCCTCGCTTCTATCACATTTAAATGAAACGCAAAACTGAAAGCCAAAGAAGAGCAGATCAGTGCAGAGCCAAAGCAGCCATTTTCTGCACTGGTGGCTCTTAAATAGCACAGGGGGTGGAGCTTACAGCAGCCGCATCACATGGCCCCGCCCCTTGGCTCAGCATAAAGAACACAGGGAAGAAAATTTAAAGAACTACTAAATATAAAATAATGAGGAAATAATATGAAATGACTAAATAGAGCAAGATTCATAACAAAATGCATTCAAACGACACCGGAGCAAGGCCACCGCCCTCTTTTTGTTTTTGTAAATGTTGTGATTTTGTTGTCCTTTGTTTCTTGTATGTTTTAATGAATTCTTTCTTTATTAAATATGTCACGTTCTGTATGTTAGATAAGACTGGGCGTGGCAACCTGATGCTGGCCCCGCCCTTGCTCTATTCAAATGGCCGCCTCAGAATCGACATTGTTCTCCTGTTCTTTGGATTTTGATTTTCTGTTATTTTCACTCATAATGATTTGAATTATTCACAGTCCTAAACATTCTCCTCCCTAATGAGGGTTTGGATTGTGAAGATTCCAAATGATTTGATTGTTTTCTTGCATACTTTACTCTTGTTGGACATATGTGGTGCTGTGCAGACGCCATTTTGTTTAGTTATGGGCGCCATTTTGTGGGCCCGTCCTTTGGAAGGTGGACACTGGCTGCCATTTCCTAGCGATTGATTTCCTCGGGAGGTTCTTTCTGTTTTATTATTATTTTATTATTTTTTCTCAGGGATACGACTTTTTGGCAACTGTTTTCTTGATCTTCATTTTTGGGGTTTGTCTTTTGCTGTTTTTCGTGTAGGCCGAAGCCTGCAGGTAGTAGTTGGGCCCAGCTGACAGGGGTCCTGGCCTGCTTTTTGGGAACTTTAGAGCCCTTAACCCCCTTCCGTCCTTTTGTACCCCCTAATGACAACACGCAGTGATCGAGTCGATCTGTGCTTTCATCCTCTTTCACTAACTACGTCTCGTTTTGTGTTCCGCGTCTTTCAGGATCGACTTTTGGATCTCGTTATCAGGAGCCATTCTTGGATTTTAAATAGTACAGAAACGCGACTCCGCTTTTGTGGTCCTAAAATCTTGTTTGCCCCTCTCCTCCTGTGAATGTCTTTGAGTTTTAGGCCTTTGCTCCGCTGCTGGGCCTGTGCAGGCCGTGAGCCTGGGACTTGAGTTTTACCTGCGGGCTGTGCTGAGGTGGGCCTCTTTTGGGAGTTGTGCGGTCACAGTCACATTTCTACTGCTGTGTATTGTTGTGCTCGTCCTGTTTTTGAATGATTACCGTGTCTACTCACGTTTAAGTCCTCCTGTGTGTATATAATATCTTATAATGTCGGTCGTGCAAGTCGTAATGCGGTAAACTCACGCTATTGGACCAAGAGATTACGATATGCTGACGGCCGCCCACCTGAGAGAGTCACCACGGGGCACACGGCCTTTTTCTTCTATGTGTGTGTGCCAATGCCCTGTATCAGTGTGTGATGGTGCCCGTGCTATTCCGAAGTGACGTCTGCACTGTTTACTGCTTTTTGTATCTCACGTCTTCATACACCTTTATCATAAGAGCATCCCTTATCTACAATCAGAAGAAAATATGAAGCTGGTTTTAAATGAAATGTCATTGAAGTGGCAAAAGAAATTGGCAATGGCGCTGCTGCAACAAAATTCAATGCGTCCGAGAAACTGACGTGAGATTGGAGGAGGCGAGAAGATGAAAGAAAAAACCAAGTGTCGTATTTTTGAATGGACGTACAAGTCGGGCTCTGATCTTGCGATCACGTTTTCGGGTTTGAGTGCACACGGGACGTGTCCTGTTTTTATGAATGGCTGCTGTTGGTTTGCTCCTTCTGTTTCTCTGCCCTGAAGCTTCAATGAGTTCCTTGTGTTCTGGGGGTGGAGCCAGCATGATGTCACCGCCGAGGGACCGCCCCCTCCACCAGACCTCCAGCCTGTCAAGTTGTTTGCTCCTTGTAAGTCTTGTCTTTTCCGTTGCTCTCTTTTCTCGACTTTCTGCCCTGCGTTTCTTGCATTTCAGATATTTGATTGTGTGTTTGGACGAGTTTGACTGTAAAGAAAATCCTTAAATTCTTTTCATTTCCTGTTGGCTATTTTTTGTTAATGAATTCTTCATTTACAAAGAAACTTTTGCTTTGGTTTGTCTCAGCAAGTCCAGGGGTTTACGGTGATCTTCTCTCTTGTTGGTATATTTTAGAACAGTTGAAACTTTTAAGAAGACTCATTTTTGGGCCTGAGTAGGCCGAAGCCTGCTAGTAGTAGTTGGGCCTGGCTGCCAGGGTGAAGGCCTAATCTGGGCAGGGTGGTGAAGGTCCTGGCCTGATGTTTGTGAACTTTAGAGCACTTTAACCCCCTTTCATCATATTGTGCCCCCTTATGACAGAGGACGCCATCCTGTTGTCAGATACTGTATACTCCCTGTTGGTCGCGGTCATGATGGGTTCAAAGGTTGCCTGTGGTGACCGTTCCTCTTCCATGTTTATGGATAAATCCGTGTGAATCTGCGTGTGGCTCTGCTCTTTAGATGCTTTTTTGATGTTTTCGAGAGGATGGACCTTCTTTTGCGAGTTTTCTTCATTTTCTCCTCCCAGTCACCACCGTCATCACCAGTTTGCTCCTTATGGTACACCACATCATGGCCGTCCTCCTCCTGTTGCTGTCCTTGCTAACGTCTCCTCAGCTGACCGCTCCTCAGGTCTTCCTAGAGTACCCCAACTCACCCTGCCATCATTGACCACCCGAGAGACCCCCCCACCACCCTCATTTCTATCCCACCTGAACAAACACCAAGGATCTGAATGTCCCAGAGAAATGGCTGCTGGACTTCGCTCTCCTCAGCCTGCCATTTGGGACTGGAGGGTAGACGGCCATCAAAGGTGGCGGTGACTTGCGGCCCAGTTTCTGTTCGTGTTGTGACTCTTTTCTGCTATTTATTTTCTACTCTACTTTCTATCATTGCCATTTTGAATTTTCTACAATTTTCTAGAAACAAAGAGAGGACGACAGGCTTACCGGGACGGCACCCACCACTCCAAAGAGGCTGAAGAGAAGCAGCAGAGTCCTCATGTTGGCAGCGTCCTTCAGTATTTCTGTGGTGACAAAGAAGATGGAGTTGAGTGGCTGTAAACAGCGCTAATCACCAACCTCTGGAGCCCACATGTGGTGTGCACTTCGGCCCCAGCGCACTTATTATTATTACCTTTGATAATTATGAATATTTCACAAGGACGTTCGGATGTCACTCCCATGAATCATTCTGACCGGAGGAGCACAACACGGCATGACAGGCCTATTTGTTCAGGTGTTTTCGGCACTCCATCCCTCTTTATCTGCCATGTTGTGTGCAATTACAAGGGATAGCGAGATTAGACGGGCAGCTCAGAGCTGTCATCATGGGCTTGACGCCACCCGCGGGGCATTTGGTTTATACAACAAGGATTTACCGCCCGTGCTCACCGCTCCGTTCTCTCCTGACCTGCTGTTATACATTTACGCTCATGACTGTCTTCGGCCGCTCGCCTGCTCAGAACGCCACGGAGAGCCAGCAGTTCTCTGAAGTCAGAAACAGACGCGGGTTCAACGAGCTGCTTTATGGCCTCCGGCTGTGCTGTAGACGGGAGAAATCCTGTCCTGTCAAAAATGACATTGTGTGAGGGCGGGTGAGGACGCTGTCACGTCACTCTCAGTCTGTCCGTCATATAGTGCCTTTCACAGTTATCAGTCTGTCTGTTATATAGCGCCTTTCACAGTCATCAGTCTGTCTGTTATATAGTGGCTTTCACAGCCATCAGTCTATCTGTTATATAGCGCCTTTCACAGCCATCAGTCTGTCAGTCATATAGCGCCTTTCACAGCCATAGTGACATGTACATCTAGCTACATATTCCACTGTGCCTGTCATATCTTATATAGTGCTCTTCATATATGCTATCCAGTTGCCTGTTACACAGCATCTTTCACATCCATCTATCAATAGAATTATTGAATACCTTTCTTATGTATCTGTCATAGGTCAGTTATAAAGCGTCTTTCATATTAATTATATAATACTTCTAATTTATTGTCTATCTATCAATCTATCTGTTATATGGCATCATTTATACCCAACACTCTGTTGAACTATCTATTATATATCGCTGGTCTATTAAATGGTGCCTTTCAAATTTATCCTTCTTTCAGTTTATCTGTTATATAGTGCCTTTCATTTTATCTATCTAGTATATATTGCATTTCATAACTATCTGTTATATAATACTTTTCATATCGGTCTCTGTGTGATATAGTGCCTTTCATATCTCAAATGCTAGGCATATAAATCTATTGATCTATTTTATAGCATCTTTCATATCTCTCTTATTATAGATATATGTACAATAAACCAATTATATAGTGTCTTAAATGTCATATATGATGCTTCTCATTCAATGAATATCTATTGATCCATCTATTGAACATCATCTTTAATGTCTGTGTTAATCTAAATATGATATGGAGTATCATATCATTTCTATTTAGTGTCTGTCACTCGCTCTATTTGTCATGCTGTGACTTTCTTATCTATCTGTTAATCCTTCTAGCTATGACATAATATGGATCCATTATATAGTGCCTTTCACATCTCCATTATATAATACTTTTCATATCTGTCAATTTCTCTAACTGTTCTATAGTGCCTTTCACATCTCCCCATCTGTCTATTACTCAGTGCCTCTCACATCGCTCTTTGTAATATAATACGTTTCTCATCTATCTACTTTATATAGCGCCTTTCATATTAGTTTTTTCTCTCCATCTCTTTTGTTAATATAGTGCCTTTCTCACATACTCATCCGTCCCATTCGTTCGTTTTTCTAACTCATTAACTGTTTCACGTTATGTTTCTGTGACTTTTGTTCATTTGATGACAACTGTTTTTGTACAACATGAGAACAAACCGTCACGTTGTGTTTCTGCTCACTCTGTTCATGTCCTTGTGCCACTAAGGGACCACAAGGCCAGGGGTCATTTGAGCTTGTCAAGCCCCTCCACGCACGTTTGAGTGTGTGTGCTGTTAAAGTGTGCCGGTGTCATGTGCTCTCAGCGCGCTCGTCTAAACTCATTTAACGCGAAGCCCCCGCGCATAGGTGGTCCCTTCAAGTCCAGATGCACGGTCGCAAAAGCGAAGTCCGCGGCTTTCCGTGATTTCCCAGCCGCTTCACTCACCTCGCTAAATGTGAATTCAAAGCCCGGCAGGTTTGTCCCGTGACGGAGATCCCGAGTGCGTCCCCTCGTCGGCGTGTCCCTGTGGCGCTGCGTCCGTCTGGGTGGCCGTCACGTTTTTAAACGCTGCATCGGAAACGAAGGAGCGAATCAATTTGAGAGAGGAGCGCGAAGGTGGGCCCGGCGTGCCCTGCTGGCTCGTGCCATCTCATCACACCCTCTACTTACCTTAAGACGTCCCCGTGGAGTTGTAATGAATGGAGGAGTTTCTCCGTAATTGCCCGTCTTATGACAGATTTATGTTTTGGAAACCAAATATATGTGATTAGCGGCCTGAGCTTATCGAGAGAATATCCATTAAACCAATTGGCAGCTGCACAACACGCGGAAGATGACGGGTCTCGGGAACGGTAAATATTTATACGGGCACAGCAAGACTCGGCCGCCATCAGCCTGGGGAGTTTATTGGCACTTGAACGGCCTCCTCGGTCCCGCCCACATTTCAGCGTGCAGACTACGTTTTGAAAGGCACTATATAACGGATAGATAGATAGATAGATAGATAGATAGATAGATAGATAGATAGATAGATAGATAGATAGAGTGAAAGGCACTATATAATAGATAGATAGATAGATAGATAGATAGATAGATAGATAGATAGATAGATAGATAGATAGATAGATAGATAGTGTGAAAGGCACTATATAATAGATAGATAGATAGATAGATAGATAGATAGATAGATAGATAGATAGATAGATAGATAGATAGATAGATAAGGCACTATATAACAGATAGATAGATAGATAGATAGATAGATAGATAGATAGATAGATAGATAGATAGATAGATAGTGTGAAAGGCACTATATAATGGCTAGATAGATAGATAGATAGATAGACAGATAGATAGATAGATAGTGTGAAAGGCACTATATAATGGCTAGATAGATAGATAGATAGATAGAGTGAAAGGCACTATATAATAGATAGATAGAGAGATAGATAGTATGTAAGGCGCTGTATAATAAATAACCTGATGTCAGTGTATTTGTCCCCAGGTGCTTATGTCACGTAGATGTGACTTATTTGTATGTTGGCCTGAAGTTCAAACTTGTGTCGTAAACCCAAACAGCGCGCCCGCAGATCTGCAATGCTGGAAGTTAACAGAAGCTCACGAGACATCAAGAGGAAGGCAGAGAGCGAATGGCAGGCTACAGGACTGCGGAGTGCAGTGTCATTGGGGTCAACTTGTCCAGTTGCTTTCTGAGCTTCGGGTCACATGAGCCACTATAGCAGCATCAATAATGACAGTGAGGGGCGCACCTCATGGCAGCGCTGGCTCAAATTGAATTGTCCCCAAGTAAGGTGCCCATGTGGTGAACTGGAGAAAAGGCGTGCAAGGCCCAGACAGACTGGACACTGGTAGAGACTCTAGAGAGTTCAAGTCTGGAGAGGTGGGAGCTTCACTTTAAACTGTGCTGTCCCGCTCCTGAAATGTGCCTTAGTTCCATTTCCATTTCTGACCAAGACATTTCTGCTCCGAAGGCCTTGAGATGACATTCAAAACAGAAAAGCGCCATTTCCAAGTTTCTTTTTTAGGATGTGACCACCTGTTCGTATTACGGATAAGCGCACGCGCAAAGCATTCCCAAGGCCACGCCCACTCCTGGGTTCCTCGCCTTTGCTCTTCAGTCTTCAGACTCTCTCGGTGACGCCGCTCCTTTGCGTTTCATTCTTTTCTCGCTGCACTTGTTCTAAGTTGCCGGAGTTTTTCACGGCTGTGTCATATTTACCAAGACGCCCCGTCTAGTGGACATTTTCGCAAATGTAAAATTCGCCGCTAAACTGAAGAAAAGGAAAGAAGTGCCGGGGGCAGAAATGGCAGAACGTAAGTGTTGATTGACCAGGGATCGACATCAAGCTAAATTAGGTCACCGTGTAGAGATGGGATATTGTGGGATCTAAAATTCACCTCATGCATCAATTGTGTGACATCGAAAGGTTCGAGGCTGATATCTAACTAAACTTAATACGACATTTTAAAATCTCATTTTAATCTACACGGACTTTGTACAGGGATGCATCATCATAAAGAAAAGTGACATGAAGTAGAAACGTAAAGCCGAGTGGCCGGACGGAGGCGCAGCGTTCATCATCCACGCTCTTAATGTCTAAAGCGGAATTCTGAAATGGGATGGCCCGTCGTCAGACATTTGATGTGAGCAGCTCAAAATCGGATAGCGAAGTTTAAAATGTGAATATTATTAGTTTTAAATGTGATATGGATATGCTTGAGGCTAAAATAAAAAAAACTGTTGTAATCGAGAGCACACTTCAAAGTCTTATTTATACTGGACACCGAACTTTAAAAAGCAGATGTGACGTTTCAGAGCGATAATGTTAATTTCATGAAGTTTTACATTAGATTTCAAATTGTGACATCAACTTTAAACTACAATAAAATATACAACATAGTAGACATCCTGCCCGTAGCGTGTGGCTTATGATACGATCGTTATTGTCGTGACACGTCACACGGCGTGCAACACGTCAGCACTCTGCGGTGTAACCGTCCGCGTGCAGAACGAGCTGATCTCGAGGCACCGACAGGAGAGAGACCACCGGGCATGGCGTGTCACGTGGGGCAATTAAAATGACAGGTGAGAAAGGCACTCAGATATATCAACCCAGTTCTCAGTTTGTTCCAAGCCCACGTGGTCCTCACTGTCAACGTTTGAGGATGGACGGCACGGTGGCGCAGAGGATAGCGCTGCAGTCTCGCTGGGTTCGCTTCCGCCCGGGTCCTCCCTGCGTGGAGTTTGCATGTTCCCTCCGTGTCTGTGTGTTTCCTCCCAGGTTAGGTGCATTGGCGATTCTAAATTGTGCCCTGCCTCGGGTTTGTTTCCAGCCTTGCGCCCTATGTTTGCTGGGATTGGCTCCTGTAGTTAGGAAATAGCGGGTTGGGTAATGGATGGATAGTTTGAGGATTTCACTCCAAAGCAGCGCGTTTCTCGATCTTCTTACATTGACGGCTGACGAGGATTGGCTGTTGGCTTTCATTCTCACCCTTTTCCTAATTAGTTTTCATTAACTCATTAACTCCTTTACCCTTCATCCTAGTAACCCTGTTTTTAAGGATTCAGTCCTCTGAATTGATTTGTTTCTTTATTAAATGGCAGCCAAACAGACATGAGACGTGAGATGAGCCGACAGATGAACATCAAACTCCAGCCAGTTTCTTAACGAGAAGCCGATTCTTGCTGTTAATTAAAGCCATTACTGAATATCAGGACTTGTTGCTGCTCTCATCCGTTTTTTCTAAGACCACCGTCAAGATGTTTTGGTGACCTGAGCAGACCAACATGACCGAGACCTTCGCCTTTCTTTATTTTCAGGTGAGCTGGTCTTGTTTTGTGTCTCGTTATTGTTTGAAACAACTCAGGAGTCCCAGTCACGTCACTTAAAACGGAGGCCAATCAAGCGAATCAGCAGTCAAAACGGCTCACTGATTAAGAAGACGGTTAGAATGAAAACCTGCAGCCACTGCAGCCCACCAGGGCCCGAGTTGGACCCCCTGATCTGCAGGATGCATTCGATGAGCTATGGTGGACGCGACCTCCTGCTCAGTTTTGCTGTCTTTATTTTCTGTCGTCCACACTTTTCGTAATTAACTCGCCTTCCAAATAAGATGAAGAGCTGTGCTCATGTGAAAGTGTTCGATTACATCCACACGTCAGAATGTCCCGGTCCCGGGTTCAAGGCCCACAAAGAACAACATCGGATCACGCCGGCTTGGGGGCGCCCGCCAGTCTGCTGTTAAACACTCGTGGAATGAAGGAACACGGGACAGAAATAATCAACGCTAAATGGCACATGACAGCACCAGTAAACTGCGCTTTAGTGTGCCGTGACCCAGTGGTGCGCCATGACCGGGTGTACAGAGTATATAATACTGCGGCACACTGGGTCTGAACCAGAGGGTCAAGAAGCTCCGCAGGTGGTCGAGACCTGTCCAGCTAGAGCTGCTTTAGAGCAGCTTTAACGCGTTTTATGTCTGCTGGGGTCCATCTGCACAGGTGTGTGGTCACCAGCGAACCCACAGGACTGGTGACTAGGGGGGCACATGAGGCAGAGAGGGGCGGGCAAAGGGAGACGCGCCCAGAGTGCTCACTAAAGTGCCGTGTCTGCGAACGCGGATAGCCCCGCCCCTTCAGCCAGGGGCGCATGCGTGTCGATCGGAGGCGTTTGTGCGTGTACGACCCCAAACACAGAGTGATATACGGCATCGTCTACTAGCGGAGTGACTGAGTAATAAGAAAACCAGTATGTGCAGTGAGCGCCGATCTCTCAGCACATGTGACATCGCAGGAGACCCCCGGCCATTGCACAGATGTCGCAGATGAGTGAATGCTGATGGCTTAATGACACGAGTCCTGTTTCCGGTTTTCCGGACTGTTCCCCCGAGTCAACCACAATGTGCCCTGCTGCCCCGCAGGCACCTACGAGATGGCATCGGTTTGAACAGATTCTTATGCTGGGTGATCGGAGTCATTGACAATCCAGTCAGCGTGTCTGGTGAAAGTCTGGCATGGCTGGCAGCTCCGTGCCACTAATGCATTCTGCGGTCTTCACCAGCCTGAAGAGCCTAGCGATCCTGAAGCCTACAGCAGTGCGGCCGGGCAGAAGGCTCTCGGTGGCACACCTATCGGAGTATCCGGGTTCAAGTCTGAATTTTTTAGCCCCCTGAGGAAACCGAGACGCTGGCCTGCAGTCCTGATGGTTTGTGTGTGTGTGTGTGTGTGTGTGTGTGTGTGTGTGTAAGGATCACGTCAATTGACCCATAATGTGAAACGCCAAGACACGTGAAGCAGTTCACCCCTTCCACCTCCGTGCTGTTAAGGTACAGGTGAGCGTGGGCACTCGTGCCATCTCTGAATCTGTTTGGTTTTATTGATATTAAGAGAGACGCCGATCAGCTGGCACCACCTCTCCGGGCTCTCATTCGACTCTCTATGGGTCATCTCATTGCTGCTGTTGTTGTCAGCCACCATGATGTGCAGTCCTGGGTGACGGGGGGCCCATTGGGGTTATAGGAGGGGACTGAGCATGCAGCCCTGGTTGGGGGGTTGGCGCCTGAACTCAAAGTCACTGGAGATGAAGTACGATTGTTGACTCTGAGCACCCGGGGTCTGCCTAGCAGGAAGCTGGGGACCCAATTACGGCTTTAGGGCAAGCGTTGAGTGATGACATGTAATCAAAAAGCCGCATCTTCACATATTTGTTCTCCCAGACTCACTAAGTCCGTATGTCCCTATTGATCACTTTTATTACAGTAAAATACTCATTAAGATTAACATAAATATTACATGTACCCTAATGAAACGATAAGTGTCTGTGTGTCTATATATCAGAGTGTCCATCCAGTTGCTATGTCTCTGTCATTCCAACAGATGGCGTATCACGACAATTAACATTACTTTTATGAATCCCATACAAAATGCCATATAACAGAGACACTTGCTTTGCATTTGCCATTCCAACAGATGGCACATCACAAACATTTCTAGTAATGCATTTTAGCATTACAAATGTTTGTGATGCGCCATTTGTTGGAATGACAAATGCAATGCATTTTATTATTCCCAAAACTCTCTGGAGAGTAAGTTGGGGTATGCAGAAAAGACAAACATTAATGCAAGGAGTTGTATATGGCAATTAAAGAATTCAAAAGATTTTTTTTAAATTCCAGTAGAAGGTGCACTGCAAACGTTAAAACTGAAAATGTGGAGGTCTGTGTTGATTGATTGCTTAGGTTTCAACTTGTCCTCGATGGGTAGCCAATTTAATACAAGGATGATTGTCTGTGTGTCTGTCCAGTTGCTGTGTCATTCCAACAGGTGGTGCTTCACAAGCATGAACACTGCTTTTACAAATCCCATCCCAAATGGCATATAACAAGCTTTGTATTTGTCATTCCAACATGTGGTGCATGAAAAATTGTCATAGTAATACAGTTTGCTACATTTTTATTCTAACATATTCATTTTTTAATCTAAAATGCATTTATAGTAATGCATTTTATCACTTCAAATGTTTGAGATGCGCCATCTGTTGGAATGACAAATGCAATCCATTTTATTACTACATGCATCACATAATACATTCCAGCAGATGGTGCACTGCAGACTTGGAATGCTGAATCCGCTGATGTTTATATCTCAGATGGGTTGCCCGGCTGTTTAATTATTAAGCTCCTTATAACTGTGTATGTCACCTGTGTCATTTAATAATCGTTTGACCTAAATGATGCCATTTGCACATGCTGTGCTGCACACGTATTTTTGTTAATACAATCACACTAATGACACAACAAGACGTGACTCGTGACTTATAACAAATAGAAATGCTCAAAGCGGGACGAGCAGATCACACCGTGCCAGGCATGCCAGCTGGAAGTGTTGTGCTCGACAGAAGCTTCAAGATGTTACTACAAAACTAAAACTCCACATTGAAGACTGGATATCAACATTTAACATACTGCCATTCGTTTCATATCTAAAGTTTGACCCTATATGTGCTAAGAGGGCTTTCAGTTCCCCCTTGACCCCTTGGCAGTACCCCTCACAGAGGCTTGTCCAATGCCAGGATGGCAGACTGCCTGCTAATGTTGCCCTCCGATTTGAATCCTTCAGGTCTGTGGGGGCCCAGCCTTTGGAAGTCTCTCCACAAAGGTGAGTAAGAGCAGAACTTTCTAGAGACGCCCGTGCCCCGCCCGATCTAGATGTGCCACGTGTGCCCGGCCAGTGTATTGGTCTTTCAGTGACTTGGCATATCAGTGTGTGTCTGAGAATAAAGTACATGGACTATGCTGGGATGGGTGTGTGTTGGTGGGTGACACAGACACCTCGATCTCCACCAAATGGTGCCCCCCCCCACTGCCAGTGCTGACCTCCACATCTAGAAATGACATTTTGGGTTCCTCCCAAGACCACCTGTGTCTGCTCATACATAGAAACTGTTAGAATACTCACCTCACTCACTGCACTTCCTCAGATCAGCCTCTGGGGGTCTCCACTCTCAAGTCAAAGATCAGATTGGGGGCACGAGGGCCCTTTGAGTGTAGCCGTCCGTCGGGTGGTCTCCAAGATTAGCGTGAGCAGCTTACTTGACAAGGACTCTGACTTGATCCTTGGGTTTGATATTTAAGGGAGTCGGGTGGGTGTCACTGGTGGGCTGGCGGGTGATTTAAACAGATTGCATCACCTTCTGTCACAGCAGTAAAACTCACAAGACAGAGGGAGTCAAGAAGGCCACGTGAAAAAGCAGACATCATAAAAAGACCCCATAAAAATGGAGAGCAGTCATGTTTTGTTCCTCCACCCTCCATGGATTTATTCAGTCCATATGGATCAGGAAGTCGAGGCATCTGTGCGGTGACGTTTATTGTTCACTGGTGACACGAAGCACTGATTGTTGTTCATTTTGAGCAGAAGAAATGTGACTTTGCTCCTCAGGGTTCACCATGGACCTCCATCCATCTGTCTGCTCATCTTGGTGAACATGCAGGATGACCGAGATAGAAACACAGTCTGTGGTGGGCAGAACGTGGTCGGCCAGACCTGGAAGTAGTTGACCTAAAGTCCCCAGAGATGAAGCCACCAATGATGTTCAGGTGGTGGATATTCAGAAGAACTGCTATGGTGGCTCGGGTCAAATTTCAATAAGAACATCTGTGTGTGTGACCTCGCCAAGATCCAAGGATGGCACCAACACAGTCCACCCCTCCATTGTCTGAACACCCTTGTCCATCACGAGCCAACATGGCCTTGTTTTGGGGACCCCTGCTGGAGACTAAGGGCATAAATACTGTACATGTACTCTAAGTGACCACCTTTATAAATCACTCATGAGGTCCACCACTGTGAGTTTATGACCCTGTGGTCCAGACGTGCTGTGTTTGTGATTGTAATAGAGCGCCCTGAGCTTCTGAACGGAGCTGAGCTGAATAAGAATCCCAAATCTCACATCCTAAGAAGAACATGGAAGAGCAGAGCAGAGTGAGACCTCCATTAGCCCACCTAAAGAGAAACCTGGAGAACCTCAGCAAGGAGCAGCGGTCAGACAGAAACAAGCTCATGCCATCCGCCCCTGCCTGCCAACCACAGTGATGAAGCCACATAAACCCCCACAACCTCAACAGGCGGCATAAAGCCTTCTGCTCCAGGCTGTCATCTCCTGAGTCACAACTTTATGGGGGCTTGTAAAATCACCAGAGCCACAGCAGTGACTGGCGCTGCTTCACGCCTGCCTGGCACATTTGGAACAACTTGTCACCTCATTAAAGTCGAAGTGAGGAAAAGCCTCTCGGGCTGGGAAATGTCACAGATGAGCGGGCAGATCTCGGTGTCCCTGGCACAAAACACGAGGACCTTCATTAATGGGCAGACGACGTAGGAGCTGCTCGTCTGGAGAGGGCATGCAGGCGGCCGGGCAGAATTGAATATGCTGGCTTGGCAGGAGATGGTGGTCAGCAGTATTGGGGGGGCTCATGTCTCAGGCCTCATATATTATATAGTGCCTTTTGCATTTATCTATCTATCATATAGCACCTTTCACTCTCATCTATCTATTGTGATAAGGACACTATATAGCGCCTGACCTGACATAGCCTGACACAGAAGCACGTGTAAAATCCAAACACACACTTTATTTTCTTCACCTGGAGGGCACATCTTCCCCGTGAACCCCCACCCACAACATAGTCCCAAAAGCACTTAATATAAGCAACACAACTCTCCACCTTGGCATCACCACTCCTCCCAGGCAACCTCGTCACCTTCCTCCCGATTCTGGCCGCTATCTTTAATCAGGCACCCAGAAGTGCTCCAGGTGGTTGATTGCCAACATCCGGATGCATCCTGTTGCAGCACCCCTGGCAGTGTCTGCAGAACCCCACAGAACTCCAACCCCCATGAAGCCCTAGGGGAGTCCAAGCACCACTGCAACCCAGGGAGGCTGCCATCTAGCATTCAGGGGGAGACACTGGGCTCCCCCACCTTGTCCCCCTGGCAGATGTGGTGAAGTGGCGTCCTGGCCAGGTATGGGCCCCAGCCATCTGTCACACTATCTATCTATAATATAGCGCCTTTCACTCTATCTGCATCCACTAAACAGGATCATCTCCAGACAGAGGAGCAGCTTCACGACAGACTGAGGAGACCCCACACTATGCGACTCGGGGGGGTAAACGTTAACATTATACAAAGTTATTGTCTGTTATACCTGCATTGTAATCACTCTTTAATTTAATATTGTTCTTTATCAGTTTGCTGCTGCTGGAGTATGGGAATTTATAAAGTATCTATCTATCTATCTATCTATCTATCTATCATATAGTGCCTTTCAATCTATCTAAATCAATTATTATATTATTATTATTATTATATAGCACCTTCCACTCTATCTATCTAGTATATAGTGCCTTTCAAAAATTGATCTATCAATCAATAAATCAATCATATAGTGCCTTTCATATCTATCTATCTATCTATAATATAGCATCTTTCAATCTATCTAAATCAATTATTCTATTATTCTATTATTATTATTATTATTATTATATAGCACCTTCCACTCTATCTATCTAGTGCCTTTCAAAATATCTACCCATCTATCAATCAATCATATGGTGCCTTTCATCTCTTTCTGTCCATCCATTATATAGTGCCTTTCATCTGTCTCACATTGTCTGTTTTGATATCTTGTATATAGCGCCTTTCACTTCTTTCTATCTTTTATTCCATTCCTATTCATCTGTCTAAGTGACTCGTGTCTTTGTTTCATGTAGTGACTTTCCTTCTGCTCTTTCGCATCCAGCATATAGCGCCTTGCACATCAATCTAGAGTGCCTTTAATTTAGGTCTCTCGTGTAGCTCACTTCACAGTGATGGCCCACCATACTATTGACTTGAAGGGGCTCAGTCCATCGATGTCTGGCCATGTCCAGCCGTCAGCCAGCGGTCAGTCCTCACTGGTCCCGGGTGTCTTTGACTGTTGGTCGGGCACCTTACGAGGGGGTGCCATGTTCTCTTATGTGGCTTTGCCCTCGGGCGTCACACACTGCGACAGACCTGGTGGCAGTTTAACCTCCTGCACACAGGGGGCGCTGTTGTCACTTTGAATTGTTCTTTTATCAATCGGATTGTTAGAAAAACTGAACAAACCAACAGAAAGTCAACAAAATCTCAGTTTACTAATCAAAAAAATACAACTGTTAATTAAAACGATCTCCGTCACTCTAGACTACTGTTGTCGTAATTTAAATAAATATCATTTAACATTTGGAATAAAACACAGAACAAATAATAATCAAATAAATATATTACTAAATTAGTACAGTATAAAAATAGCAGTAACAAAGTGGGCTAGGAGGGACTGGCCACGTCCAATGAAGTCTGTGGCTACTCAAGTGGTTCAGAATGTCCAAATCTCCCTGTCACGTGGTGGTGTCATAAACCTGCCGGGACCCCCAAGACCCCCACAGGAGGTACGGGGTGACAGTGTCCTTTTGGATGTCGATTGAGAGGATGAGGCGCAGTACGTGGGGGACACTCGGCGAGTGGGGGTCTGCCTGGAGCCCCCTGCTGGTTTCTCCCGTCCATTCCATGCTCCACTGGCTCACATCACAGAGTTACGACGAGTGATCATTCGAGTCCCCCAGACTCCATTGTCGGACAAATCCCCCCTAACTTGTGTTTCACCGATATGTCAAACTGAAAGGCTCCGATCGTCGAGTGACGTCTCCTGGCTACCACTGCCGAGGGGGCTCGGGGTCCGCGTCGTTCATCACGCTGTTCTCGTTGGACTGGTGGCTGTCGTCCCCGATGCCCTCAAAAGCATATTCGTCACTGTCATCGGGGCAGCTGTTGTCCTCGTCGCTGGTGCACCCTTTCGCCTTTGGCTGGCCCTCGTGGCTGTCGTCCTCGTCGGGTTCGCTGCTCTCGCCGTTGTCACTGACGTTGTCCCCCCCGGTGGTTTCTTCCTGGGTGTCTCCATTGCTGCTGTCCAGACCCTGGCCGTCTTCTTCATCAGCGCTGATGCTGCTGTCCTCTACGCTTTCATGGCTGACTTTGAATATCTGGACTCTCTGCAGGCGGAATAACAAACAGAGCAAGTAAAGCAGCGGAAAACCGCGAAGGGATAGGAGGTGGGGACACGGGTGAGGCTGGGGGTCAGTGCTGGCTGGTGGGGGGCTGCTGGCATTCACGACACATTGAAATCACAAACAGCGCCACCTAGTGGGAGGGAGGGACAGCCAGGAAGCTTAATAATATGAAATATTTGATGGCTTACAAGACCGGCAGACAGACACGGACACCTGACAAGGACCGAATGGCCACTGCACTCTGGCACTCTGGCACTCGGTCCTGCCACCCCTCAGATGACTTTCTCTGGAGGAGACAGGACTTGACCACTCATCTCTCTCTGTGACTATAGGGGGCGCCACAATCACTCACAATGCTGGGAGGGATGGACCACCAGCCACCCTGGGGTGCCAGTCTGATTTAATGCCATGCTGTGTACCCGCTTGAAGGGCCATCCATGGAGGCTTTCCTGTGTGTTACGGTAACAGCCTCGTGATGTCCAGTGTTTCAGATCAAGGAAACGTTCGCTTGGTGAAAGGGTGAATGGATAAGCGGCAATGAGAATGAGTGAAAGAAAGAAAGAAAGAATCCATAAGAACATGAATGAAAGAATGAATGAAAAATACGACGGATGGATGGATGGCTGAATGAATGAAAAGTGAAAAAAATGAATGATAAAGGCTTAATTCACCATATGATGAATGAACGCAAGAATGAATGAGTGAATTAATTAATGAAAGAATGAATTGAAAACTGAACACGAGTAAATAACACAATTAATGTGTGAATAACTGAATGAATGAATAACCAAAAAATGAAAAAATAATCCTGAACGAGTGATTTAATGCATGAATGAATGAATGAATAATTAGCCAGATGGATGGATGGGTGGAAACTGAAACAATTAATTATAAATACATAATTCACAATATGATTAATACACAAATGAATGAATGAAAAACAAAAATAAATATGACATAATGAATGTGTGACTAAACAAATCCCAATCCTATTATGTGATATCATCTACTGTTACATTTTTCATTTTTATACTGTATTGAGGATTTGTTCAACTCTGTTCTGTGTATTGAGCCCCCTTTCTCTTTTTGACAACCTAAGGGGGTCTCTCTCTTTGAACTGCCATTCCTGAGGTTTCTTCCATTTATTCCCTACAGGGTTTTTTTTTTTTTTTTGGGAGTTGTTCTTTGTCTTTTTAGAGGGTCAAGGCTGGGGGGCTCTCAAAAGGCAGGGCCTGTTAAAGCCCACTGCGACACTCCTTGTGTGATTTTCAGCTACACAAAAAAATTGTATTGTACTGTAATAATTAAATGAATGAATAATCCAAAAATTACAAAAACAATAGTGGTTTGCTGTATGAATGAATGAATAAATGTCTAAAAAGTGAAGCATTAAATGAGTGAATAAAAAGCAATGAATAACATAATGAATGAATGGATAGCTAAATGGAAGAATAATAAAAATAATGAAAAACAGAATGAGAAGTGAGCGACTTGCTAACCGAGTACATCAATGATGAGAATGAATGACTAAAAATGAACCACTGAGTGAATGAACGACATGGCGAGTGAACACACAAATGAGTAACACAATTAACACGGGAATAACTGAATGAATAATCAAAAATGAATGAATGAATGAATACATGAAAAACGAAATGAATAAAAAACAAACGGAGAAGTTCAATGAACACCGCAGTGAACGTATGAATAACTAACTGGCTGTTGAATGAGCGATTCACCACATGAATGAATGAACGTCTAAAACGTGAAGCGCCGACTAAGTGAATGACTACAAACGCAGTGAACGGCCGACAGGAGGTACGGACAACTAAATGGGTGGGCAGAGCCTAACGTGGGCCGTCGTGCCCACCATTTCTGACCCCCCCTAAGTCCTAATGATGATTTGCACATGGAGGTCCCACGAGAATCCCCTTTGGAAGTCTCCAGTTTGGCTCTTTTTTTTTTTCCGGGGCCAGTGCCCTCTGACCGGCCTGGCAGGCCGAGCTGGCACAGTGAACTAGCAGGACACGGAGCGACTGTACCCACCCTGCGGTTGGCGTTCTCGTTGTCTCTGCTGTCATCTCTGGTGTTTCCATTCTCATCCGAGTCGCTCTGTAAAGAATAATAAAAGGAGAATCCCGCCGTTAATGACCCCTGGATGTTTTCAGCGTCCCCATCAGGCACTTCCCTTGTCCCCTTTCATTCTCTGCCCGTATTTTCCCACAAGTGTTTCTGAAACAGCGGCAGGAAGCGGCCGAGCGTTGAGTTTTGCGAGGGTACGACTGGATATGTGACACGGGGATCGTGTGGCTCGAGTCTCCTGAGATGTTTGTTCTCCATGGACGTCGTCTGCTTTTCTTCAAAGTCCATCGTCGGAGGAGTTTCATGGTCTCCGTGAATACACAAGACTGACATTTTTCTGGCCACCACTACAGACAGCGCTGGCTCAGTGACAGTTAATGGCCGTCCCCTTGAGCTCCTAACGTTCAGGTCCCCAGTCCCCTCTCTGATGCTCTCCTCTCTTCTTTCTCTTGTGCTGCATTGTCTTTTCTTTTCTTTTTTTTTTGTAATATGGAGACTAAAACTGCACATGGTGGTCCAGGTGAGACCTCACTAGTGTTCCACAAGTGGATGGCGCTATATAAGGGATGACCCCCAAAATTTTCATGTGCCACATTAGACCATGAAGAAGCTTGACAGCTGAGAAAAATCAGCAGCTCTGTCTGGGTCACCCGTCACCGTGAATCACGCACTCTCCACGTCCCAAACAGGCCACACGGGTTCAACTGTATATTTGAAATGTCAAATATTAAAAATCATAATTGAAAAAAATGAACAAACCACAAGAAAACCATAGGGGGCGCCATCGACACTTGGCTCCATACCCACTTTGGAGGAGAAGCTGCTCACTGCTGGGTGGGATGGACACCACTGAGTGAATGCCATGAGGTGTACCCGCTTGAAGTGGCATCCATGGAGATTTCCCTGCACTTTAATAGACCACCCAATATTATATAGTGCCTTTCATATCCAGCTAGCCAGCTCTGTGACATATCCAGTACACGGTCTGTGGTTTATATAGCGCCTTTCCTATGTCCATCTGAGACGGGTGGATGGACGTCACTTCACGCCTCTTTTCTGTTGACCCCTTCTTTCCAGTTTTCCGGTGCTACTGAATATTTTGTGGAGTTTCTGTGCCCGATGTTCTCGCTCCTTCTCATGTGACACATGATGGCTCTTTTTTAATTGGATTTTGGGAGGTGAGTCAGTCACCGATCCTCTGTCCTGTCCTTTGTTGGTGTGAAGTTTGGGGGTCCTCGGTGCTCATCAGACCTTCCCCATATAACACCCCTGAGGTGCTGTCCCTAGTGTGGGCGAGTGATGACCCAAAACTGAGCTAAACGGGGTCTCATATGCTGTGATGTTTTCTCCAAAGTCGTCTGTTTCTCTCCAGATTATGGGATGTGCTCGTTGCCTATCTGGGGTCTTTTCCTGCCATTGTGGCCGGTGCTTTTGCTATCAGCTGTGGTGGTCCCAGATGATCATGAACTGGTCTGATATTCTCAGGTTATTCTTATATTGCTGCATGGCACTATATAAAGTCACGGTTGACCCGGTAATGAACACGGCCACTCACCTTGTTTTCTGACGTATTGTCTTCTTCAGACGTCTGCAAGAGAAAAAAAAAAGGGTCTCTAATTAGCAAACTCTCACTTCACTTCTATGTAAGTCAAGTACTGACATCTCGACGAATGAAAGGGCCGCAGGACCCCCAGGGTACTCACGGTGTCTTTGGAGACGCTGCTCTTCTCTTCGGAGGTCTGAAAACACAAATGGGGACACCATAAGGCCACACGGTCAGCAGCCGCTCTTGAATTCAAGTACGAACACACCGCATCGGTGAGACCACCCTGAGGAATCGGTGCCTTCAAGCGTTTCAGTGTTGAGATGGCGCTCTAATCTTACCGACTGCGCTAATTCGGGGGTCGTCCACTCACCGCGTTCATTTAACTGAAAGGGAGAGCCTGGACTCATTTCTTGGTCTTTCAATTCCGTGTTGAACACCGCGGCGTGTAAACGAGGTGGTAGTGATGCCCCCTGAGCCACTGCACGTGCGATCTCAACTTGACTGCACGTCACACAAGTAGTAGGCACTCCGCTACCTCATTGGCCACGGCAGGCGGGCAGGGGCGTGTCCCTCCGCAATCCCCAATTTGACTATTGGGCCGTCCGTTTGTGTTGGCTTTGTCATTGGCTGTTTCTTTCTTCTTCGGTTCCTTCTTAGCTTTCCATTGATTCCAGTCCAGCTCGGCCACCTCATCCTAACGAAGTCCAGCTCCCTTATTTCATAGCCGCTTCAGGGTTTAGCGCAGTCGCGCTGGTCACAGGCCGCGGTCTTTAACACCGGTGCTCTTCATCTGCTGTGAGTCCCATTTCTGTGCCACGTTGATCCATCCGAGGTGTTTTGGGGACTCCCTTCATTCCATGACATTTCTTCTAAATGTTTCTGAATTTCGTATTTTATCTAAACTAACGCTGGTACTAAAAACACAAGAACTCCGCTCTCCGCTATTTCTTCTCACCCCTTTTTTAGTCCGTGTCCGTCTGTCTGTCTGGTCGGCCCCCAGAAAGATCGATTTTACTGAATTTTGACACACTTACTGTGCAAGGAAATTTGTCGGGAATGTCCAACGTTCGCTGAAATTATTCGAATGTACAAACTTTTGAAAATTCAAAAGCGGCCCTGGCGGGTTTCGCGGACTTGCCACTCTTAAAATATTCCATGCGACTTCCATTACGAATGACAGCACCATTTCAAATTTATCTCCAGAGAAGGCACTTCGACTTAACACTTCGTAGATTTGTCTCTTCTAGTCGTTCAGCAGCCGCTCATGACGCCCAAACTGTGAAAGCTGGCGGAGCCGCGCGCCCTGCTCGACATGCGGCCGGGAGAGGTCGCTGCTGCGCCTGCGCGGGGTCTTTGGATCGGCGCGCACGTCTCCGACTTCGAGATGCGCATTTTGATTCGATGTACTGATTCGAACCGCCAGTTTAAGTGAATCGATTCATTTAAATCGTTTGATTCGTTTGATTTGGACGGGAGGTCTACCCATCTGATCGTATTTCAAATATATGATTTATTAATGCATGCATTATTTTAATATATATATGTCTGCGTGATACATCCATCCATCCATTATCCAACCTGCTATATCCTAACTACAGGGTCATGGGGGTCAGCTGGAGCCAATCACAGCCAACCCAAGGCGCAAGGCAGGAAACAAACCTCAGGCAGAGTGCCAGCCCACCGCAGGGCGCACACACACACAATTTAGAATTGGCATGTCTTTGGACTGTGGGAGGAAACCCACACAGACACGAGGAGAACATGCAGACTCCACGCAGGGAGGACACGGGAAGTCATCCCTTAAGGGTCTCCTTACTGCGATGCAGCAGCGCTACCCACTGCGCCACCGTGTGTAATACAGTACCCGGTAAATAATACAAATAGTACGCGACATGCGGTCTATTTTAGTCAGAGATGTCCACTTCCATATCACCGAGCCGAATCATCCAAACAAGACCCCCATAACTTGGAATACAAGTAGAGTGAGGGCCCTCCAATCTCAGCTTGACCATTGAGGTGAATAAAATTTGCTGAGATGGTTGAGTGACTGGCTGCTCCACCTCCAAGCTTCTCCTCTGTCCTTTAAGTTCTCATCTTCCTCCCTGGCATCTCCACAGCCCGTCTCGATAATGGAGAAGGGAGAAGATGCCCACAAAGGACGGCCAGTTGGTGAAGTTTGCCAACACAAACGGTGCCAGGCTTGAAGGCACCGATTCCTGAAGGCCCTCCCAAGAGTGATGGTGGACCCCCTTTCGGTGGGCTCGTTTCATTTCGGTCAGACGTTCACAGCCTTAACAACTTACTTTGTCCTCGGAGGTGTTGTTCGGTTCTTCAGATGTCTGCAAAGATAAATGTGAAATGTCAGCGTCCGAAGGTCTCTGAGCTCTGAAGCATCCTGACAATCAGCCTGCTCATCTGCATCATCATCAGAGCTGGTAGCTTTCAGGGGTTCACAAAATCTAAAATGGTTTGAGGGTCCCACTGCTGTCATGGCCTGTTCTCCTCGTGCCCTCCCACCTCCTCAAAGACTTGTCCCTTAGACTCATTGTGCCCTCAGATGGTGTGTTTGTTGGAATGAGTGGGCCATGCAGTGGACTGGTGCCACCTTGAGGAGTAGCCCCAATACTATTGTGGTGGGCTCCAATCTCCATGACCCTTCAATATACACTATGTTTCGTGATTGTATAAAGTCTGCTGATTGGTATGCCCTCTGGTAGACTGGCACCTGCTAAGGGGATGATCCTTCCATTCGGGTTACTCTCTGACTGCCTCAAACTGGACTAAGCAGGTTCATTAAATGCAGGAGTAGACAAAGCACTGGTCTGTAAGGAACTCCCAGTCAAGGAAACTGAGCGAGTGCCCTGTGGCAGACTGGCGCCCCCTTTGTACCACCACGCCCATTGTTACTATTCTGATATATTTATTTTTGGTCTTTTAAAGTACAGGAAAGTCTCTATGGATGCCACCTCAAGTGGGTACACCTCATGGCATTCAGTCAGTGGTGTCCATCCCACCCAGCAGTGAGCAGCTTCCCCTCCAGAGTGGGTGTGGAGCCAAGCATTGATGGCGCCCCCTATAGTCTATTTGTATTGAATGTGAGAACTTGTTTTTTTTTTTGTGGTTTGTGAATTTTATTTTTCAGTTATGATTTTTAATATCGGACAATTCAAACGTATGCTTGTTTTCAGATGAAGGTTTTGTTTAAATGTTTTATTATTAGCGTAGTTTGAATTTTACTGTGGCACCGTTTTGTTTTACTTGGCAGGTGCTGCCATTGCCATGACAATATGACTTGATGAGGCATTGCCCATTAGGGGGGGCCTGAGGGGCTTAGGGCACCTGAAGTCACACACTGTGATGCCATTGGTGTCACAATATAAAGGTCGCTATTGCGTGTGGCACCTCGTCCAAGATTGTCAGTTAGCTGGCGGTGCAGGGGGTCTGTCCCTCTAAGTCTTCTTACTTCTTCTTATTCCAAATTGTGGTTAGCGTTTGATTGGATTCCATCTGTCAAGCGTTAACTGATCTTTTGAGCATTTGATTTTAATCGATCCTCTAGATTTCGACTCCTGCCCCCTCTTTGGCTTTCTTTCTGGCCCCTGATCTAAAACAGGAGTGCGGACCCCCGACTGGTTCAGGGAGACGTTTATGTTATGTGACTTCACAAAGCTGCTCAGATGTTGTGTGTCTGACTTGGCGCCCCCTGCAGGCTCCTGGCAGCATGCGGATGACGCGGCTTCACTAAACGTGCGAATGGATAACGAGAATCGGGAAAGCCCAGCAGGCCTCACGTCAATGGAGCTCACCTTGTTCTCGGAGGTGTTGTCGTCTTCTTCTGAGGTCTGTCGGGCACAAACGTAAATGAGAGGTTAAACAATTAGGGGGGAAAAAAAAAAGTCCACTGGTACACAAGACGTCCATGGTGGGCCGACTTACCGTCTCCTCAGATGAGCTCTTCTCCTCGGAAGTCTGCAATTTAAACAAGAGGATGAATTACAAGACAAGAAGAAGAAGAAGAGGAGGAGGAGGAGTGTGGCGCCCAGGGTGTCCTACGCACGTCTCAAGGGGTCTGATTTTTTGTTATTCTCTAATTTGTATAATTTTACGACATTCGGTAAGTTTTGAATTTGCTCATTTGTGGACTTGTGTGTTTCTGCCGGCCTTATATAGAGGTTTGGGGGCGGGGCTGCTGTGACTCTTCACCCCAAGGCCCACCTACTGCCCCTATCTTTCCTAGCAGAGGGGGCGGGTCCTCCAGATCACTTTTTGGATTTTTCTGCCTCTTCTGGTTCTTTTGCTGCGCCTCTGTGGTTGCCATCTTTCATTTTTTGAGAATTCTAAGCGTGGCTCCTTTTCCTAAGCCTGCTTCTTCAGTTTTGGACAGGATCTGTGAGGACCACTTGGTAATTTTCAGGGCTGTCTCGGAGTACTGGCCTGTTTTTGGAATGAGGGGGTCTACCTTTGGAGGTCAAGCCGTTTTTTGAGCAAGTCCCACTATGCAGACGGGGTCTCCACAGAAAACGCACGTGGACGCTGACCGGTCAGGAGTCACCTGCCTGCCACTAATCTGTGTGAGTAAGAAGCGCCCGTTACTGGGGACACAGGACAGACACGAGGTGGAATGCAAATATCGGACCGCTGGGGGTGCCACACCACACACCTGCTAAACAGAAACTTCCAGAAAAGTCTGTCAGAAGGTACAAGATGGCGCCTGAGCACTCAGCCACACTCTACGTCTCAGTTTCTACTGTAGGGGGGATACAGGAAGCCATCCTGTAGGGGGCGCTAGTCTGTCACAGTGCCCAGGAAACCCCAAACTGGCCATGTGGGATTAAAACACGATGCCTGGAAACTCTGCCCACCGAAAATGACCCCAGCTGTATAGGCTTAAAACCAAAAATACATAAAAAAATATAAAAAAATTAAAAATTACCGTATCTTTTGATGAGCTGTTTTCTTCAGAGGTCTGCAATTTAAAGAAATAATTGAAGAAGAACTAGTAAAATAGTCACAGCTTGGTCATCTTTTAATCAAATGATATGTGAGGGGAATGGGAGTCTAAATGAAGCCCTGTAAAGTAATGGATCTCATCGGGGGGTCTCAGTAAACTTCCAGGGGGGGCTACCAGGTGACTGAAAATAATAACAGAAAATCCCTAAAAATCAAACGACAGCAGGGAGTTAAATTGGACCACTTCATCAATGTCCATAAAGACCACCAGTGCGCATGCAGACCCCCAACAGCAGAATCACTGCAGCTATGAGGTGGGGTGACGGCAGCACAGGCCCACTTCCTGGGGCTCACTGGTATGCAAATGAGGATCACAAAGATGGGCAGGGCTACAAAGACAGCATGGACCAATGGGACGGATGGCCCAGGAGAGGGAGGAGTTTCTACAGACAGGGAGAGATAAAAGGGGGACATCGGCAGCAGAAGAGTGGAGGAGAAAAGTCGGTCGAGAAGCAGGAGTGAAATGGTGGTCAGACGAGGGGTGGGGGGGTTTGTAGGTGACGTCAGCCCCCGAGTTTGATTCATGAAGCCTGCGTTACTGGAGCGCTGGTGTGTGTCGCCACCTGTTGTGTCTCCCTTGGCCTCTAGTGGGTGCTCAGCACTGATTATAATCACAGATCTTTGGTTTTTAACCTCGCTTTTCTGTAGGGGGCGCTCTGTCTGAAAACTTTCATTATAAAGAAATAACAAAGCGGAGCAAATGAGATTTAGCTTGAGAAGCCCGAGGGGCGCGCGGTGGGTGAGTTACCTTATCTTCAGACGTGTTCTCTTCAGAGGTCTGCGGAAAGAAAAAAGGAAAAAGAAAGGATTTCGTAAATGGAGGTGGGCTTAGCAGAGGCTCTTCAAATTCTGTCTTTGTTTCGTTTTACGTCTCCCTTTTCTGTAAATTTGATCATTTTCACCCCCTTATTTTCTGTTTATTTTTTATATTTTTTGGTAATTCTGCCCCGGTCTCTCTCTCTCACTACTCCCCTAAAGGGGCTATCAGGCGTGACCTCCAGAGCCCCATTAACTCTCATGAATGTGTTGGTGACGGTCACTCGCACTCACCTTGTCCTCCGAGGTGTCGTTTTCTTCGGATGTCTGAAAGGCGATGAGGAGAGACAGGCCTGTTAGTTATGCGTTCAGAAAGTGAGAACCGTAAACAGAAAAGAGCAAAATTCATCTGGAAATTACCTTGTCCTCTGAGGAGCTGCTCTCTTGAGACGACTTTAGGAAGAAACACAAGGAGAAGAGCTTTAAAGACCCTGAGAGACCAACATGCACTGCTCACCGAGACCACTAGGGGTGCACAGTCAGTGAGCTGACATGCCACGTGAAGACCCGCCCCTTCTCTCTCTCTCTTTCTGTATTTCTTTTTAATGCCCCTCCCCTTGTTTCTCTGTATTGTGTTTAGTGTTAGGCTCCACCCCTTGCTCTTTTTGTAGTTCAGTGTTAGGACCCGCCCTTTCTCACTCTTCCTGTATTTCATTGTTTGTCTTCATTGTATTAAGTGTTTGGCTCCAACCCTTCTCTTTCTGTACTGGGTTTCAGTTTTAGGCCCCGCCCCTACTCTCTTTGTATTGAGAGATTCAAGGCTTGGGTGGGGCGGCTGTCAAAAAACAGGACCTGTTAAAGCCCATTGTGGCACTCCTTCTGGGATTTTGGGCTCACAAAAATAAATTACATTGTATTTCATTATTACATTGTACTTCAGTGTTAGGCTCCACCCCTTCTTGTTCTTTCTATATTTCATTGTTCGAGCCCATCCCTTTTATCTCTGTATTGTGTTTAGTGGTAGGCTCCACCTCTTTCCTTTCTGTATTGTGCTTCAGTGTTAGGCTCCGCCCCTTCTCCCACTGTACTGTAGTTCAGTGCTTGACCCCACCCCTTCTCGCTCTTTCAGTATTTCATTGTTAGCCCCGCCCCTTCTCTCTTTGTATTGTAGTTCAGCGTTAGGCTCCGCCCCTTCTCACTATTTCTGTAGTTCAGTGTTAGGCCCAGCCCCTTCTTCCTCTGTATTGTATTTCATGTTCTAGGCCCCGCCCCTTCTTCCTCTGTATTGTAGTTCAGTGTTAGGCCCCGCCCCTTCTTTCTCTGTATCATGTTCAGCATTTGTGTCATTGTGCTGCCATTTCAGTGTGGCTTTTCATTTGCGATTTTTAATGGCCATTCTGTAAATTGCACCAACATGACCAACAGTGAGCCACCCTCACAGACTGATTGAAAGGCTGCCAAGTTCTACCATAGCAAGTGACAGAAGTGAGCTCACCGTGTCCTCTGAGGTGTCTTCTGAGGTGTTCTCTTCAGAGCTCTGTGGAGAAAAATCGAAAGTCACCAACAAGTCCCTTTGACGTGTGCTGAATTCCAAGCTAAATGCCCAGTTTGCCTTTCTTGCCTTCTGCTTGCTGTCCATTTTTGGTTTTATCATAAATTTCAACAAAATGGAGTAAAACAAAAACGTAACAAACAAGCGTAAGCCCAGCCACCCAGGGAATGGACCTGATGTGCCAAGCGGGTGGCCTGTGACACCTCAACTTTGAAGAATCACACACTTGAATGTTAAAAGAACAAAGGAGGAATTGTGGCCACAGGGGGCAGCGTTGAGTCAGGCCTTTGGTAATGCCGCATATGCCCAGGGTGGCATCAGTCACAGAGCAGCACACATGTGGGCTTCACTTCCCCACTGCTATACAGTCCTACCCCCTAGTGACAGTAACCTGGAAGTGTACCCCTCCACGCCGTAGCCTCATGGGGTCTCTATGTCCCGTGTCCAGAGCTCAGACGTCCCACCCATTTATCATCAAATTCACTTCACAAATTTCTGGGGCTCACAGCCCTGCCTGACATCAAAGGGCAGTAATCATCCCTGGAGGGGATGCCCACCCATGTAGTGCCAATGTAAAGCTGCTATTGAAGCTCACTGGCATGACATGAATCCCCCGGGGTGAACATGCAAACACCACACAGACAGCAAGGGTCCAGTGCTGTGGAGGTCATGGTGTTAACCTCGAGGCCAGCAAGTCACAAATTAGCGACCATCTCATTTGTCTGTGTAAGGCGCTATATACTGTTATTCTCTGTGCTTCAGGTCACTGAAGGTGGACAAATAACTGACCCCTGCATTTGATGGCTGCCCACAAGTTCGCCCCTCAGTGTAGGACAATGGCGAGTGTCCACCTCTCAGTGGGCACACGTGGCCCTCGGTGCCATCCAAGCATAAGTCACTTACCGAGTTGGGGACTGGCGCTTCAGTGGAGGTCTGTAAAGGGAAAAAGAAAATAAGAGTGTCAGGTGAATGGGGGGCACCAGCCAGGAGGGACGTCACATGACTCTAAAGCACTGGGGGGGTGAATGCACCTAAGATAACAGATGACCTCCAGGAGACTGGCACCATTGGCATGAGCAGATGGGCCAACACGGCATCCACATCTTGCACTCTAATATGTACATGTCAAAAGTGGCAAGGTGGGCATGTGGCACAGCTCCTTTCATATGAAGCTTACTTGTTCTCCCTGCAATCAAGTGGCTTTCCTCCAAACATCCAGTCAGACCAACCTGAAGTGACCTGGTATGGGCAACAGTGACAGCCTGGCATCCTGTCAAGTGCTGAGGTAGGACTGAGGGCATTAGACAATGGATGGGCTGTGGTGAACAATCTGCTATGGGTTGGTTGGCACCACGAAAGACGCTATATAAAATACAAAAGTGTCACTTCAGCCTCCAATTGTGACTTATGAAATGGGATGACAGTGACAACAACAGCTGATCATTGTTTGTGTGGAGGTGGTGGTGCAGATGTTGTGCCCCTTTCTTATACCAGTCACGGCTCCTTGGCACAGATTATTCTGCATTCTTTCTTTCTTTCTTTCTTTCTTTCTTTCTTTCTTATCCCCAGTTTTAACTGAGAGTGAAGGCCAAGGTTGACACCACCTATCCTGCCACCCCCCCAGTGGCTGCCCGCCTGTTGGCACAGCAGTCCACCATCATACAATAAGCGTCACTTTACCTTGTTCTCTACAGGGTTCACCATTTCCTCAGATGTACTGTTGACTTCCTACAATGTAAAGGGAGAAGCTGTTAGACACACTGGCACACGGGCACACTTCTTTTGGCATCTCTGGCTTTCTGTGCAGCAGAATGCATCAGAGTACATGAAGTGTGTAAGTGGTGGGCAGGCAAGGCCTTGGCTGGCAGAGGGCATTCAGATGTTTACCGGATCTTTGAAATTGCATTGCAGGAGTCACCAGCAGGGGGTGCTCACGCCAAGTACAAGCAGATCACTTGGGTGGCACCCCACTGTGACCCTGAACCCATTAGCGGGTCTGAGAGGGTATTCTTGTTATGCCACTTCACTTCTCATCTCTTCTTCCTACTCAGCCCCCTCTTGTCGGTTGTGTGCCTGCCATTTCCCTCCCCTTGCCCACTCAGCTGCCCATGCTGCTTATTATGGGCTTTCCCCTGCTGTTTTCGCCTTTCCTAATGACTGTTTATGTCGCTCAAAGCTGAGTACGCACTTGTGCCGCCCTGCACTCCTGAAGTCAGTCATCTCAGACTTCTTTTGACATGCTTGGCACAAAGAGCTCAAGGGCCAATGCCTCCGATATACCCGTAAGACCCTGGCCACACATGAGCCTGGCACCACATCTTGGTGGTACTGATCTCCCCCGCCACAAATAGAAATGGCAGGCTACTCAGCTTGGGGGGGGACTAAGCTAGCTGACCCCCTTTCAATTGAAGGCCTTGACTGGAGTCACATGACCTGAGTGAGCTTATAAAGCTGTGAATGAGTCCGACCATCGAGGAAGATGAGCCTTGAACCCGAGTCATCCTCTGTGCTTTAAGGTAAACTCTGAGGAATTGTGAAAGGCGCTATATACACAGAACAGTTTGAAAATAACAGGGGGCAAATGACAATGACTGAGTGGAAGAGGGGGCTTCACGGCTGGGGGTCTGTGACTTGTAGACAGCGTCCGTCTTCTGTACCCTCACATTAAAAGGGCGAGGATAATAAGAGCAGCCTGGGAGCTTCTGAGACGTGAGCAACAAACAAGATGAGGGGACAAAGCAGAGGAGGCAGGTGGTACCCAACTGTAAAATGGAACCCCACATGGGCATCTCCATGGCACACACAGACGGGCAGAAGCCACAGAGTTCACATTAACACACCCTCAATTAGAAGAGGAAAGATGGTGGCCATTAAACACTCACCGTGTAGCTCTCGGGGCTGTGCATGTCGCCATTCTGGAAGAGCTGCAGGGAGGAGGAAGAGAAAAGGAAGAGCAGATTAGAGCAACGTGGAAGGCGCTATATGGGGCGGAGTCAGAAAGATCTGAAAGGTGGTATATGGGGCGGAGTCAGAAAAAGCTGAAAGGCGCTATTTGGGGTGGAGTCAGAAAGATCTGAATGGAGCTATATGGGGCGGAGTGAGAAAGATCTGAAAGGCGCTATATGGGGCGGAGTCAGAAAGATCTGAAAGGCGCTATATGGGGCGGAGTCAGAAAAAGGTGAAAGGCGTTATATGGGGCAGAGTCAGAAAGATCTGAAAGGCGCTATATGAGCTGTATAAAGAAAAGCAGTACATGATAGCTAAAAGTAAAATACAGTATATGAGTGGATATGAAAGGCACTATATGAGGCATAGATAGATAGATAGATGAAAGGCACTATATGATAGATAGATAGATAGATAGATAGATAGATAGATAGAGTGAAAGGCACTATATGAGTACATAAATAAGGACAATAGACTAATAGGGACAACACATTATCACAGTTGTGAATGTTGCAATATTCCCAGTAGGTAGGCACTGTATAATAAACAGATCGATAAATCAATATATGATCAATGAGCAGCTAGAGAAGGCGCTATATTACAGACAGAAAGCTGAGAAATGCGCCATGTAAGACTGACACATCATAGTAAAGAGATGTGAAAGGCAGTAAGTAGTTTAAACTGATCAACGTGAAAGGCACTATAAACATGATGAGCATTTAGAGAGAACATCATGAAAAAAAGACAGAGAGCTTGAGGTCTGAAAGGCGCTATATAACAGGGTGAAAGGTCAGACGAGCTGCTCACCGGCACTGTGTAGACCGCACTCAGCAGGCACAAAGTAATCAGAGCCGCCTTCATGTTTTCTGCTTCAGTCTGAAAGAAAAGCCAAAGATGTGGTCACGCCGGTCAGCCATCCACAATGAAAGGCGCTATAAACAGGCGGCCTGTCGTGAGCTGACAGAGGTCAAGTGCTGAAGACGCAGCCCCCGTGGGTGATGCCTGGCAGTGCCTGCTGCGCCACATCAGCTCGTCCCAATTCATATTTTTCTTTCTTTTCTTAATGTCACTCCACACTTGACGCACGTCTCACTTTTCATTTTCTGAAGCCCTGACTGAAGCTCAGCACTCAGTGACCCTCCAACAACAACAACAACAACAACAACAACATTTATTTCTGTCGCACATTTTCATACACATGCTGAGCTCAAAGTGCTTTACATGATGAAGAAAGAGAAAAAAGACAAAATAAATAAGAATTAAAATTAGGGAACACTAATTAACATAGAGGGGCAGCATGGTGGCGCTGTGGGTAGCGCTGCTGCCTTGCATTTAGGATACCCGGGTTCACTTCCCAGGTCCTCCCTGTGTGAAGTCTGTATGAGTTTCCTCCCACAGTCCAAAGACATGCAGGTTAGCTGGATTGGTGACCCTAAATTGTCCCCAGTGTGTGCTTGGTGTGTGGATGTGTCCTCATTGTATTCAGGGTTCTCATGGAAGAACTTGATGATGACAGTCATGTGGACTTCTGGCCTCTAATCCATCAATGGAGGTCCAGGCCTCTTCTGGACCCCCATTATTCCAAATCAGGTGGACAGCAGGGCCATTGGCTAACCAGGCAGGCTTGGTGGCCTGAGGGGTCTCCTCTCATCTGTCAAATTTCTTGTGATTAGAATTTGTGACAATTGGAGCCTAACCTGGCAGCACCGAGCTTAAGGCAGGACACCGTTACACACCCGGGCCACCATCTGTCACAGTGAAGCCAACAATGAGCCTAACCTGCATGCTCTAGTGACATGCGGCCCACCGGAGAACAAGTGGAACACCCGCCCTGCACACGGCCTCAGACTTGGGCTGCAGTTTGAACCCAGGTCTGTGACAGAGCCAGCTGGTGTGCCACCTTAACATCAATCAGGTTTATCTTTACTCTACACGGCACATTTCAAAGACCCCCTGGTCTCGCAGTGTCTTTCATAGACCCTCGCTCTGCTTTTCTATTCTCCCCCATTTGAAGGCTGTGTGCCCGGGTGCAGTGACGGCCTTTTCCTGGAAGTGCTGCACCATCAGAAGTCCTGCTTCCAGACACGTCCTGGTCTAGTGGGGACACGGCTTTTGTTACCCTGATGGCAAGTGAGCTGCTGAAGGGCTAAAGGGGTCTCGGGGACACTTGTAGGTGTAACAAGCACCGCTAAGGAGCACAACATCACCTAACATACCATGACATAAAGTGACATAAAATCACAACATGACAGCAGCCATCCACTTTCAGAACTGCCAGTGTCCTGAGCAGCATCACAGAGAAGGTGGCATCAATGCCAGCCAGCATCGGGCGCAGGGTGGGCACACAGATGCACCTTAACATCATGAAACATTCCACACAAAATAACACGACAACATGACGTATATGCATTAAGGGCAAGGGGGGCAATGCCCCGCTCCACGTCTCCAGCAGATGGTGCTGATGTGCAAAATTAGCTAAGCAGTAAATTCAGGTCAGTAATTTAACATCATCAAATATTTACAACAAATTCAGCTTATTCTCCTAATCCAGTTCTCTCTGATATAGCGCCTTTCCCTGGGCAGCTGTGCCCATGTCCACTCCTGTAACACATTAAATGCCAAATCAATTTCTTTACACAGATAAATAAAGACCACCGTCATTTAGAAAGAATGTTAATGCTTAGCATCAATATTTCATAAAGTTTCATGAAAATGGAGATCTGACCAGACGGTGACCAAGGAGAGCAAAAGAGAAACTCCAACTGAAAGTCACCCTGTGGGGGGTCCAGGTGAGCTCAGGGGTAACGCAGAAAAGTCACTGAGGGTGGGCAGTGTCTCTGATTGCCTGTGGGGTCAGTGGACACCGGGAGGGTCTCAGCATTAAGGACATCTGGGTCACTGCTCTCATCCCCCAGCAGGTGGCGCTGTTTCTAAATTAAATCAGGTCAGCGGTAAACTCGGCGCATTTATTTCACGTCTAGTGAGTCGTGCCTCCCTCAAACTGTGCCCACTGCCCACACATTTAAGCCACCCGCTCTGCCTCTCACCAGTCACTTGTGGTCCCCTCATCAACGTCACCAATTCTATAAGCTGATCTGGGCCAGGATCCTTCCCGAGACCACCGGCCGCCAGGTCAGCAGATTTAAATAGCTGAGTGCGTCTGTAAGCCTAAGCCCTCGATTATCTCACACACACACACACACACACTGTGCAGGGCTTCACAAGGTGCCTCCATCACCTCTGACCATGCACTGCCAGCTGAAGCCCATTGGAGCTCTAGGTGGCAGGGGAGACTGGCGACACTCTTGTAATCAGAATTAGACTTCAGTTACATAACTGGTGACCCTTTGTCACCAGAACGTGGACATAACGGAGTGGATCACCATTCTGAATTCTTTTTGGTGCTCACACCCCCTCTCCTTGCCGCCCCCGGGCAAGATACCACCCTGGAGGGTTGCCCATGTCGCCCATACCAAAACCCGCCAGCACAGTGACTGCGTCTGTCTCTCCCAGCAGATATTTCACACCAAAAGCACCGCTGAGTGTAACATAATTCGGCGGAGCTCATCCCGGCAGCATCAGGCGCAAAGCAGGAATCAGGCCTGTGGGCACGCCACTCCTTGGCATTGTCCATTTACACAGGGCCGATGCGACGTGACATCCGCGCCACCCGTAAATGTCGCCAGTGTCCCGAATTGGCGCTGCCATTCAGAAGAACGAGGCGGTCGCCAAGGGCGGCAGGATTTTTTGGAGGGGAGAGGCAGATGGAGTGTGGGGGGTGTGTGGCGACATTTTTTTAACAATACAGACTCGCGAACACTCGGACTCAGTACAACTGTCCGGTTTTTTGTTTTCTATTATCTTCCACGGGCGGCACGGTGGCGTAGTGGGTGACGCGGCTGCCTCGCAGTAAAGAGACCAGGGTTCGCTTCCCGAGTCCTCCCTGCGCGGAGTTTGCATGTTCTTTCCGTGTCCTCCCACAGTCCAAAGACGTGCAGGTTAGGTGCATTGGTGGTCCTAAATTGTCCCTGGTGTGTGTGCCCTGCCCTGCTGGGATTAGCTCCAGCAGACCCCCGTGACCCTGTAGTTAGGATAATGGTTGGATTATTTTCTCATACGAGCGATGTTTTGGTCATAACGTCTGGCAACTATACCTACACAATCTACCAATAACACAAACAACAACAGCAATAATAATAATGATAATCCTGAAAGGCACAGACGTGGTAAAATAAAATCAAACGATCAAAACGGCAACAGGAGGAGTGCAAGCTCTTGAACGAAGGCATTTCTGAAGGCTGACGTAACTCAAATTACAATCGTCTCCCAAATGGGCTTACAGTAAAACTTGTTACTGTTAAAACTTGCCAGTTGTCGTTCTCTGTTGTTCTCCACCATCTACCAGATTCGTTCTTGGCACGTTAACGCTCATCTCCATAGTGCGGCTCTAGCGTAGAAAACTCCGGAGAAGTCGTGCAGTGATTGGATGGTTCTGATGCCTTATTTGCATAAACGAAGATGTAGTAAGTCACGATCGTAAGCAAAGATTCCAATTTAAAGATTATTATTAGACTTCAGCTTTATTACATTTCTTAATGACGGTACGTTTGTTAAGTTACATTAATTTAAATGACATTGTATATGCTATGGAATAAAATGATAACGAAAAAGATCACAATCATCATAAAGTGTGTGCTGTTGAAGAGGTTCAAATAGAGAACTACAATGGCCGAAATAATACATGTTGCTGAAATATAATAATAAAATATAAACGCTGAGAATGTTTTTTTTTTTTTTCTTTATAGAACCGTTAAATCCAATTGAAGTGAATGAACAGGTGATGCCTGTCACCACCACAGCCTGCGTGTTTTCTTACACAGAGCGGACTATGACACTCGAAGCCAAAGATCTGGCGGGACGCCATTTACAACTTCGCCGAGGGCTACAAAAGTGCTTGCGCCTTCTCTACCGGTGTCGTTCACATCGTGCCGTCTTTACAGTCTACGTGTGTCTCCAAGTTGAACTTTTCCTCCGCTGCGGTCTCCTTCCTTCTTTCCCCGTCGTTTCCCACTTTCTCGTTCACTCCAAGCCGCCGGCGAGTGTTAAGAGTGAGACGCGGACGAGCACCCGGCGGAGCCGATCCCGTCCCAGCCGCTTACCTATCAAGTTCGCGTGCTGCTCCGCTCGGTTCACCGGTGGTTGCTTTGCCGCTCCTTGTCGCTGTCTGCTGAGTCCCGGCAGGTGCACGAGCGGCTTTTACTGTCGCTGACCTCCCACACGTCCTTCGCTCTGTTTATTCTCAGCTCGTCTTGCGGTTTTGCTGATGGTTCCCGTCCTTTCCTCTTCCACGACTCTTTTATCAAAGGTTTCTAAATTTGACCGATTATTATAGCGTCTGCTGTGAGGCAACAACCTCTTAGAGATTTCGCCCACAAGACATTCTGAGCTTCATAATGAGGAGCGCTTCCGGCAGCCAAATTGTTAGTTTGGACTTTCTTTATTTTAAGCCTCGCTCAGTCCGTTTTGTAATCGGATTGTTTTAAGCGCAAAGCTTTCGGGATATTCTGGGAGGAAGTGACAAGGTAGCCCGAGGTGAAGGGCGACACGACACTCTTGGCACGCGGCCGCCTGGCGAGGGACTCCGAGATGGCACAGACGCACGCGCCGCTGGCACACAGACGGGACACTAAAGAAAGAAGGAGAGCAACTGAAGTGACAGTCGGGCTGCAACCGAGAAGGAAAGCGACGGAGCTCGAATTGTACTTCATATAGCGCCACACAGGGGGTCAAACAGCAGACTGCCACACAATGCCTTCCATTTAATTGTCAGCCTCTGCCAAGTGAAGTACCAACTCAACACTACACAGAGAGAGCCCAGGGGTTCAAATCACCAGAGAGTGCCTGACTTTGTGGAGTTGGCACATTCTCCCTCTGTTCACGTGTTTTAACCTTCTTACAGTTTCCCCTAAACACGTGTGTGTGTCCAAACTGGCAAGGTGGTGCCATGTCCAGGGCTGACTGGCACCTGTTTTAGGCCTCATCCATTTTATTGGGTGCCTTTTGTTGGTCTTGGGTTACTGTCATGACTAGTGGGAGAAGAACTTAAGAAAGTAAGAACTTCATTGTGGGCACACACATGACAAGGAGCTTGAACCCGCAGAAAGTGAGGGTGTGTGGCGCAGCAGTTAACTCTGACAGCTCAGGGGACCACCGTTCAGATGACAGCCCCTTCATAATCTCAGTCAGGTGTACATGTTCTCTGACAGCACTCTTGTGTTTTCTCCTATCATTCTATTATATAGTGCCTTTCATGTTTATCTGCTTATTATAATGAGGTGTGATTGGCATGGCAGTAAGAATGTCACTCTGTTCTGTGCCAATAACCACCATATAAACCTATATAGTGCCTTTCACTCTATCTATCTATCTATCTATCTATCTATCTATCTATCTATCTATCTATCTATCTATCATAAAGTGCCTTTCATTTTATCTATCTATCTATCTATCTATCTATCTATCTATCTATCTATCTATCTATCTATCTATCTATCTATCTGTTATATAGTGCCTTTCACTCTATCTATCTATCTATCTATCTATCTATCTATCTGTTATATAGTGCCTTTCACTCTATCTATCTATCTATCTATCTATCTATCTATCTATCTATCTATCTATCTATATGTTATATAGTGCCTTTCACTCTATCTATCTATCTATCTATCTATCTATCTATCTATCTATCTATCTATCTATCTATATGTTATATAGTGCCTTTTCACTCTATCTATCTATCTATCTATCTATCTATCTATCTATCTATCTATCTATCTATCTATATGTTATATAGTGCCTTTCACTCTATCTATCTATCTATCTATCTATCTATCTATCTATCTATCTATCTATCTATGTATTATATAGTGCCTTTCACATCACCTCCCACAGTGGCGTGTCACATGTCATTTAGCACATACAAGTAAGCTGAGTCACCAAGTCAGGACTTTTTCTGATTGCCCCATCCAGTGCTGCTACCCACCCTGCACCTGATGCCACTGACATGAGTCCCCCAGAGAGTGAGTGCATGTGGCTCAGTGATTCGCTCTGCGGCCTCACAGCTCCAGGGACTTCACTTCGGCTGGCAGCCTCTTTGCTGTCTCGGTGGGTTCGTTTCTTTGTTCTCCCAGTGCTCTTGTGAGTTTCCGTGCAGCTCCTTCGGTGTCCTCCTTTAATTTGTGCTTCCTGCCTTTCACTTGGTATCGCTGGGATGGGCTCTGATTCCCTGTGCCCATGAATTTAAAAAACAATAGTCTGAATGTGTATATTCTGTAAATAATTATCCAGGTAAAGAGACCTCCAGTCTTTCTGCTCTCCTATTTTTCAGACCTACCTGTCTGTGTCTGAGGAGCAGCAGATTCTGTAAAGGAAAGCAGCACAGGACAGTGTGGAGGACTGGGGGGTCTCATTTATTTGTAAAGGGGACAACCCACTGGCAGCTGTATCTTTGTCATTTCAGGTGTCTGTGATGGCCGTCTGGTCCTTTATAAGACTGTGTCTGTGTGCCAGTGTGCTGAGTCAGGTTGAGGTCACATGTTTCCTTGCAGGCCACTCTACTGGCTCAGGTCACAAGCCCTTCTTGTGTCCACTTGAAATTGAATCCCATAAAGCCAGCAGGCCAGTCACACACCTGACATCACCTGACAAGAACAAAATGTCAGAAAAATAAAATTGAAATACGAGTGAGTGAGCGAGTCGGGCGTGACTGGCGTCTTGTCCAGTGTGGGCTTCTTCCTGGAGATGGATGGATTTTGGAAAATGCCAAGTGACATGTCCATCTAACATGTGACCCTCTCCCTTACACTTTGACCATTTTGTGCCCTGCTGATGACCAATGCACCCCCCACAAACTCCCCCTCCTGTCTATTCTCAGCTACTTTACTCGACTCGTCTTCCTTTTCAGCAATTATGTCTCCTCAGTAATTACTCAGCCGCTCATCGAGCTCCGGCTGGAGGTCCCGGGTGATTCATCTCATCGTGTTGAGACACGGCCTCCATCACCAGACTACAAGTCTGAGGCAGGAAACAATCAGACGACGTCAGGCCTTGGGGGGTTACAGGGTGGGGGCTTCTGACTTGAAAATGTGAAAGGCACACAGGAAGAAAAGGACTTGGCATGGAAGGCACTATACTTATTATGGGAGAATGCCACCTCCTGCTCTCTGTGTCCCCAGACTGTGACAGAGCTGTTGTCTGACACCTCACCCCGCCGCCACATCCCTCAGATCAATAGACCTGGGGGGCTTCTTGGTGTCCAGTTAGCACGATGATGTATTGATCTTTATTTTTGTATTATGTAGCGCCTTTCACATCTATCTATCTATCTATCTATCTATCTATTATATAGTGCCTTTCACTCTATCTATCTATCTATCTATCTATCTATCTATCTATCTATCTATCTATCTATCTATTGATAGTGTCTGGAGTGTAAATGGGAATGGATGCCCCCTGCTGGTGAAGGCTGGCCTCCTGTCATGAGTTGGTGCCCACCTTGAACCCAGCACTGCTGGAAGAGGATGTCCAAACCTGAAGAGTGGGACAGAATGGGTTAGACAGTGGGTTGTTATGTATTTAGTATGGACATTACTGTCATGTGTACAGAATACTGACTTGTATGTGCTGATCAAAATATAATACGCTGAAAGGTGCTATATAATATACAAATGCACAGATAGACAGATAGAAAACAAACTATAACAGAGACATTAGAAAGGCACTATATAATAGATAGATACATAGACAAACAAATAGGAAAGACACAGTTAGATAGATAGATAGATAGATAGATAGATAGATAGATAGATAGATAGATAGATATGAAAGGCGCTATATAATAGATAGATAGATAGATAGATAGATAGATAGATAGATAGATAGATGTGAAAGGTGCTGTATAATGGATAGATAGATAGATATGAAAGGCGCTATATAATAGATAGATAGATAGATAGATAGATAGATGTGAAAGGTGCTGTATAATGGATAGATAGGCAGGCACTTGGCATTATCCTGAAGTGTGAGAGGGTAAGCAGACAGTGTTAGCGACAGCGCCCCCTCTCATCATGTGGTGGTACTGCTTACTTTGCCATTGCACAGTGAGGACCCCCAGGTGGTCATGTATGACACTGATGAACTCCGCAGACTTCATATGTAGAAGTAAAACAGAAAGTCACAGACACCGGACCAACGAGCGCTCTGTAACCAGGGGGTCTCTTCACCAACAGTGCCCACAAGAGGGTCTTTAGGTTGATGTTTTTATTGTTGTCTTTTCTCTTCTGTTTTTAATTATGCGCCATCTGTTGAAATGTGAATGTGTTCCTTGTTCTCGGTGGGTGGAGCCCCAGGAGGTGGGGCTACCTATTAATCTGTGTTTGGGACCTGCCCCCAGTCCTAAAAAGGCAGCGGAGGCGGGCACCTGAGTGGGTGTCATTCCTTTGGTTTATGTGGAGTCTGTGTGTGTTGTGCTTTTGTTTTTGGAGTTTTTGCTTTTCCCGATTATTTTCGCTCTTACTTACTTGTGATTTTGGGATTTGTTGGCTGTGGGTTGCCTGTTAAGTAAGTCCTGGTGGCTTTTTTTCGTTCTTCAGAGCCTTTCTGTTTATTTTTGATTGTTTTTCTTTTTATAAAGATCTTTGCTGCCCTACTTATGTAAGCTGAGGTTTATGGTTATCCTTCTCTTGTGAGGCCTTTTTTAGGTTATTTTGAGGCCGACATCCCTTTTAGGCCTGTGAAGCCTCAGGCAGGCAGGCAGGCCACTGGAGTGAGGCTCATTTCAGGCTGGCACAGGATGCCCGCCCAGGCCAGTGAACCTCTTGGAGGCCTCAGGCCCTGTGTGTGTTCATGGAGGCTTCACTTTATGACAGCTGAATCCACATTCTTGGATAACCAGGAAGTGTGTGATGGTGACCTTTACACTTTGACCTGGTGATGTCATGCACACCTCAGCTCTGGTTAACATCGCCAAGCAACAGTATGGAAACTGTCAATGACAAAGTCCCAAAATGGCGGTGACCAGTTGAAAATAAAAAAGGCGCCTGTCATGTGTTACTCAGCCTTCCTCACCAAGCTGGGGTTCAGACTGAAGTTTTCAGTTTCTTTAATTCGTTTTTCATTTTTTAATGATTTTAATTATGTGCCTTATTCTTTGATTTGATGTTCTTTACGTATCTAAGCTGCCTGAATTTTGTTCCAAGTGTTTTGTGGGTGGTCCCCCAGGAGGCGGGGTCACCTGTCCATCACTACCAGGGACCGCCCTCCTCCCAGAAGAATCAGAGGGTCCCCCACCGTTCCTGTCCGACAAGCCTGGAAGTGACGAGTTTACCGACGTGTTTTGTGCTCCGCTTGTGCCTTTAGATTTTTGCCCTCTGACTCCCTTTCTGGAACGTTTGTCTTAAATTTGGACAATTCCTTGGCTTCTTGTTATTAAAGTGACTTTAAAGAATAATTGTTTTATTTTATAAAGATTCAGTGCTTGGTCGTATTACTAGCCAGGGTTTGACGGCGCCATCCCCCTCTAGTGGACGTTCTTCAGAAGAGCTTTAGGAACTTATTGGAACCAATGGGACGCCGAGTCCGTGACAGCACTGCAGGAAAACGCAAGAAAACAACGAGGACGCACTTAGCAAAAACAAAAATAAAATGAATGGACGATACCGGGGTCTCAAGCCCCCCGAAAAATGACAGTCGAATCAAGACATCGGCTTGTGGTCTGCACTCTTAGGCTATTGAGTCTCCATTTACGACCATGTGAACCTCTAAAGTGTGCGTGGCGGCCAGAATGGCAAGCTGTAGATCAAAGTCCAGGAGGTGCGCGGGGGCCAACGGCAGGAAAACCACAAAGCAAAATCAACGATAAGTGAAGAGTCGTGTGGTGGGTGGGATTAGCCAGATGGGCTATGGAGCGGCCTGAGCCTAACGCACGCGCGCACACACACAGACACACACACACACTTATTCATTATCTGATCTCCTTTCTTTGTGTTTCTTATGTGCCTTCTGTGCCTCTTGGGAGACCACCTGCCAGTCACGCCCTACAAATCCTGAGGGTCTCCCACACCTCCTGGCTGATCCTCGTGAATGCGCTGCCAAGTTGGTGAGTTGTCCTGCGTTTCTGCTTTGCGCCAGCTGTGAGATTTACTGGATTTTTGGTCCCCCACTGGGGACCCCAGTTTGCTCTTCATTGCCTTTTGTTCCTCTTGTGCTCCACGGAGTTTCGTTTTGTGCAACACGGCAAGTCGGAGAGAAACAACCTTAGAATTTGTAATTGTGATGTGTTTGCTCTCACTCTGCCCCCTCTAGTGGACATTTTGGGAAGTGTTTGTGGGACTCCTAGTCCATGACGTTTAGGCTCCGCCCCCCCAGGTCCTCGGAGGGTCACCTCGCCACTGCTGGTGTTGCTTCATCGACATTCTCTCTCTAGTTAAGGTGCCGCCTTTGGGGGTCCTGACTTTATTTTTGTCAGTTGCTTCCATTTTGTTGTACAAGTTTCTCTTTTTTTTTTGCTGATTCATTTGAAGGAGGGGTGGCACAGTGGCACAGTGGGTAGCGCTGTTGCCTCGCAGGTTCACTACCCGGGTCCTCCCTGCGTGGAGTTTGCATTTTCTCCCCGTGTCTGCGTGGGTTTCTTCCCAAACACATGCAGTTCAGGTGTACTGGAGATCCTAAATTATCCTTAGTGTGTGTGTGGGTGTGCCCTGCGGTGGATTGGCATCCTGCCCAGGGTTTGTTTCCTGCCTTGTGCCTTGTGTTGGCTCCAGCAGACCCACTGTCATCCTGTAGTTGGGATATAGTGGGTTGGATATGGATGGATGGATTTTGAAGGATCATTGCTGATACTTTTGGGTCAGAGGTCGTTCTTCTTTTAGTTTTTCCCTTTCTGAGTATTTTGACTTTAAAGGTTTGCAGCACCTCTGGGCCTGTGAAGGCCGTAAGCCTGCGTCTGGAGTTTGAGGCCAGGATGATTCCGATAGGAAAGGCCTGAAGTTGTAGCCTCTCTGTACCCAAACTGGCAGGCTCTTCCTGAGCGTATTACTGCCCCCTGCTGGCCTCTGCTTACCCACAACTTGCTAAAAGGCTTACTGCCAACAGGGGGTCTCCTTTTACCCCTAATGACCAGCCTGGCTCTTCATTGACATTGACATTGAGTGGCTTAGCAGACCCTTTCATCCAAAGCAACTCCTAAAGGAGGTTCACATAATGGAGTAAATGCCAGTCCTGGACTGTTTAGGAACAAGTGTGACAGAACAAGGGGGTCACCACAAGAGAAGAGCTCAGAAGAAGATGCCCACTCGTTACACAAGACAGAAATGTAGTAAACCTGCGAGTCTTCAGACACTTCCTAAACACACTGCAGGAGTCAGAAGATTAGATGAAGGTGGGCAACTCATCCCACCATCTAGGAAGCTGGACTGAGACTTGGTACCATACAGAAGTGGCATTACCACTCATCATTCATTAGTGGGCTCCAGTGGGCTCAGGACTTCACAGGTGTCTCCATATACACAGCAGGGATCAGAGCTTAACCAAGAGTGATCATCGGAGAGGAGTGACACGTGCCCACCTCGACTTACTGAACCTCATTGTGAAAGTCCACAGCGGCTGGGTGACACAAGACGGTCCTCCTGCCAGCTGAGAGCTGCCATGACAAGAGGAAATGCTGGCCCAGGAGTCGCAGCGTGGACTCCATCAGATGAGGCAGGGAAAAAATCTGCAAGGCTGGTAGACCCTAACAGACTGGGCAACTGGCCCTCAGTCACCACCCCTTAGGCTGGCGGGTATTAAAGAGAGTGAGACAAGCTTAATGGAGATGGGCGCTGGACAGACAGACGAGAAGGCTGAGCTGGAGATGGTGCCCCTTCGTCCAGACTGAGATATCAGTGGGCCACGCAGAGATTCTCGCTGATAGCGTGGGGGCCTTCAGTCACAGATTACTCCTCCACTGGCATCAGTTTGCCCACAATGAAGAGAGAGATGACCCCCCTGGTGGCCCTCTGCTTGTCTACAACTTGTTGAAAGGTTTACTGCCCCCTGGTGGTCTCTTTTTACCCATAATAGCTGGTCTCAGGTGCACTCTATTTACCCACAATAACAAGCTTTTTAAGGGATCACTGCCCTTGGGTGGCATATCTTGTACCCACGACAGGCAACATTTTTTAAAAGATTACTGCCCCTGGTGCCCGTAATTGCTAGATCTACATTTAAGAATTACAAACACACACACACCAGTGGCCTCTGTTTACCCACAATGGCAGGCTCCTTGTAAATGGGTGAGAGCCCCTGGTGATGCTCTGTTTGCCCACAACCTGCTAAAAGGACTCCTGTCCCCAGTTGGTCTCTATCCACCCATAGTGGCCAGCGATTGCTGCTCTTAGGTGGCATCTCTGTACCCAAAGAGGCCAACTCTTCCTAAAAAGATAACTGGCCGTCTCGTTGTAACATGAGTGAGTGCCCCCTGGTGGCCTGTTTAACATCTTGTTGAAAGGACTACTGCCCCCTGGTGGTCTCTTTTTACCCACAATGGCTGGCCTGGCTCTTCAGTAAAGGATTGCTGCCCCCTGGTGGCCTCTCTGTTTTTCCCTCACAATGGCAGGCTCTTCATATAAAGTTCCCATCAAGCTCTTAACCTTATTGGGTCGTCTTGATGCCCCTTTATGGCTTTGGTACCCCAAGTCCCTCACAACAACTGATAAATCGTGACCTCACAGATGAAAAGACACAATATTTCCCTTTAAAGTGCAAAGAATAAACCTTCAACGGTAAATAATAAAACTTGCAGGAATGAACTGTCCAGATTTCACAAAGCATCAATCATCGACAGTAAATTGTTTTATTCGTATTCAGTTGGTTAAAATGGATTAAAAACACACATCATAAAGTCCAGAAGCACTGGCACAGCTGGCAGCCTTCTCTTCCTTGAAGACAAACAGGCTAACGCTGGGGGTGTTCAGGTCACGGCAGTCGAGGGGGACTCGCTCATCAGAAGACCAAGGCGGTGTGCAAATTACTGCATGAAGTCTCGCACCGTCTTAATGATTTCCATGTGGTTGAGTTACGGCCGTGTGAATAAGTAAATGCACCCCTTTTGACAGACAATCATTAGATCTTCATACAGACAGTGCCTACAGGCAAAGGTGATCTACATAAACAAATGACATGTCAGACTGACATGGTGGGTTCATCATCATCTTCATCATCATCAGCATCATTTAAATGAACTAAAATGCAGATTGGTCACATGCAGATTGGCCCACCTCTCCATTTATTACTACTTCAAGTCCGTCCAATCAGGTGTTAAAGACGAGGTGTCAATGTTGAAAACCTCCTTAGGGGACCTGCAGGTGGGTCTGGTGTCAGGTGTCGAAGGTCTGGAGCTCACTTTCCTATCGACACGTGTGGTCTCATCATGTCGAGATCTACAGAGCTTTCTACAGCCCTTCAGAAAGAAGGCTGTGGATGCCTGGGAGCCTGGAAAGGGTTTTCAAAAGTTCTCCAAATTCTTTGAAATCCATCATTCCACTGATGTGGATTTCAAATGTCTGCACATTAGTCCAGGATTGGCCAGCCCAGCAAAATTCAGCCCAAGAAATGACCATCTGATACTTAAAGAAGTCCACAGCAACCCGAAAATGTCATGGCAGGATCTGCAGGGAGCTCTTGTAAAAAGTTGCTGCTAAACAGCAGGCATCACCAGTCAGAAAGAGATGGCACAGATGTGACCTGCATGGGAGATGTGCCAGGAGAAAGAACATCAGAGCAAGACTAGAGTTTGGCATTGAACATCAAAGCAAAGACCAGGTCTACTGGACCAATGGGCTCTGGAGTCGTTGTTGGACTTGTTTGGTCACAATAACAGTGGACATGTCTGGTGGCATCTCAGGACAAGAACCTCACACCAGTTGCGAAGCATTGAGGTAGTAATGCTCCGATTTGGGGTTGCATTGCTGCTTCACAGCCTGGGCAGCTTGAAGCCATCGAGTCAGCTATGAATTCTGTGTTCTATCAAAGTGAGCTTGAGAAGCGCGTGAGGCCACCAGGGCTGAAGTTGAAGTTGATCCTGACACAGCAATGACTTAAAGCACACTAAGGAATGGCTCAAAAAGAAGACATGGATGGGTATGGACTGGTCATGTCAAGGCCCTGATTTGAAACCCACTGAAATGCTGTGTGTTTGATTTGAAACGGGCAGAACATGCAAGAAAACGTCTGTCCACTGAAGGAATGCTGCATGGAGAGGTGGTCAAAAATGTCATCTACAAGACGTCAGTTCTAGTGACGGGGGCAACACCAGCTTCTGAGGCTAAGGGTGGTCTTCCTTTTTCCCCCCAGTAGACCATTCCATCTATTGAGATTTCTCTCAAACAAATTAATGACAAGTTAAGTTTTCCTTGTTATGTTTTTCAAGTCTATGAACTTTATCTGTAGGCACGAGGGTCTTCTGTTCCATGGGGTGCACTTACTTTTGCACATGACAGTATGGTTGCCTGCACTCCACAGCTATTCCATGACTGCAGGTGTCACCTTGTGGACTCCAAATCAGTGCCCAGTGGCGCCCCCCACTGCTTTAAAGCGTCTCTGCTGGTTTCCTACACTTGGGATCATCTGCAGTGCTGCTGTCTCATAACTCCACAGACACAGGTTCAAATCTGCTCTCCACGGACCCTCTTTGTGTTTGGCTTTCTCCAGGTAACCCCCCCTCCCCCTCCCCACATACACATTTCTTTCCACATCCTAGTGCCCTGCATTGTAGGTGAATGGACTGGCATCCCAACCTGGGCTGGCACTTGTCTTGCACCCATTGTTACTGGCATAGCTTCTCATTGGAGGGATGGATGACTGGTGGTAGGTCTTTCTCTCCAGTTCACCCCTCTTGGGACTTTAGTCCTTCGCTCGTTCTGCTCTGGCAGGATGTGATGGTCACCTTCAAATGGTTAGTCCAACGGGACATTGTGTCTTTGGTTATTTCAGATAATAAAGTAAGAAACTCAAGAAACTAAAAAAAAATAAAAGGAGGTCAGTCCTGTGGACCAGCGGTGTGCCCCCCACTTTACGCTACACAGATTCATAAGTGACCCCCGGACCTTTGGTACCACCTCACTCCTGACCCTGGGATCCGTCACCTTTCTCTGGGCTTCTTCGTGCCACTCTTGCACTTTGATCCTCTTCACTGCTGGAGCCTTCCTCTCGGCCATGGAGACCACTAGGACCCAACTTGTCTTTGTGACCACAACTGGGGACCCTCATCTGAGGCTCTTCACTACTCGAACTGCTGAAGCTGCTGTCACCCAACACAGAATCTGCATCTCCTTCAGACGTATGGTGACTCGATGCTCTTGTTTTCGCTGCTACGCTGCTGGAGCTAAAGCCAGACTTCTCGTTTACTCCATCAAAGTTACTTCCTGGTGTGCTGGGCCTTGAGGTGCTCACGCTGTCCTCCTGGTTGATGGACCTCCAGTCACTCTTCAGATCTTTCTCACTGAGGGATCTCAAGCCACCTTGTTGATCTTCTTCACTGCTGGATCTCAAATGGCTCTTCATGTGCTCTTCACTTATGGATCTTGGATGTCCATTTTGATCTTCTACACTATTTGGCCTCAAACTACTCTTCTGATCATCACTGATGGATTTTGAGCCACCTTGTTTATTTTCTTCACTGCTGGATCCTGAGCTTCTCCTCCAAAGTTCTTCACTGCTAGATCTTGACCGATCAGTTTTGGATCTTGACCCATTCTTCCTATCTTCATCACTGAGGGATCTCGAGCCAACTTGTTGATCTTCTTCACTGCTGGATCTCAAATGGCTCTTCATGTGCTCTTCACTCCCGGATCTTGGATGCCCGTTTTGATCTTCTATACTGTTGGGCCTCAAACTACCCTTCCGATCATCACCACCTCTTTCATCTTCTTTACTGTTGGAGTTTGATCCTCTGTTGTGCTCTTCACTGATGAATCCTGAACTCCTTTTCTGATCTTCTCTGCCTGATCCTGAACACCTGGTTTTATCTTCTTCACTGCTGGACCTTGAGCTTCTCTTCCAAAGTTCTTCACTGCTGGACCTTGAGCTTCTGTGCTGATCTTCACTTTTGGATCTTGACACACTCTTCCTCTCTTCATCACTGAGAGATCTTGAACCACTCTGCTGAACTTCTTCACTGCTGGAACTTGAGCTGCTCTTCTCATCTTCCCCACGGATGGGCCTTGAACTTCTTCTCCCATCTTCACTGTTTGATCTTAATTTTCTGTCCTCACTGCTGGAAATGGCGGCTCTGTGCTGATCTCCTCCGTTGGACTCTGAGCTGTTCTTCTTATCTTCTGCACTGTTGGATGCTTCACTGCTCTGATGCTCTTTCGTACTGTGGGACCTCAAACTGCCCTTCCAGTGGTCTTCACTACTGGATCTTGAGCTGCCATTCTGACCCTCCCCACTGTAGGGTCTTGAACCTGTACTCTTCCACTCTTCACTGTCAAATCTTGAGCCTGTGCCCTTGTCTTCCTCGCTCTTGGATCTTGAACCTGTGTGCTGATCTTCTTCACTCCTGGATCTTGAACCTCTGTGCCGATCATCTCTCTTGGACTTTGAAGAACTCTTCTGATCTTCTTCACTGCTGACCGAGTCCCCGTGTTCATCATCTCTGCCCCTCTGAACTTTCCTGTTGGCCCTCCAGCCTCCATTCTGATCTTCTTCACTGCTGGAGCTGCTCCCACTTGATGCTGATGTCTCATCTTCCTGACGAGCTGAATGGATGACCAGGGGCCGACTCTGGACCTCTGTGTCCTCCCTGCTCTGGTCACCTCCATTTGTTCCCAGGGTCCACACTTGGGGTTTGCTGTCTTGTGTCTGACGTGTCCCATTTCTTCTACTGTCCCTCTTGTGCTGGCCTGCTGCTTGTCTGCTCTCAGGGTGTATACTTTTCTTTCCCTGGTCTCCTCTGTCACCATTACCATCATCATCATCATCATCGCTGTTGTGTCTGTTCTTCAGTTTTCTTTCCTGACATTCCTCCCTGCAGCCATGTTTTCTGCTCTTCTTAGCTCTGCCACCTTCCTGTTGAACACTTTGACCTCCTCCATCCTGAAGGGCGTCTTCTTCTTCCTCCTCTTCATCATTGCTGTTGCCCTGATCTCCAGCTCCACCTGACCAGCTCGTGTCTTTGGATTTGCCATTTTCATCACCAGACCTCTCACTTTGCCCACTGCTGCCGTTCTCCTCATCCCCGGCGTGGCACTCATGTTGATTTTTGGCATTACTTCCATTCAATGTGCTGGCTGTGTCTCCGTCGTCTCTGTCACCCTGTAATGACAAGGGCGTTGGTTGTCAATCAGTTTTACTCATCGTGTGCCACCTTTACTGTGTGAACAAGAGGGGGCACTCCTGTTATGTCTGCCCATGTCAAAGAGGTGCCAATAAATTAGACAGGAAGTGGGGGACCATGGGTCACATGACATTATTGGCATAAACGAATGGTAAAGGGGGGCCACAGCCTCTGCACCTTCCTACCCTCAGAAAACTGAATGATGGATACAGAGAGCTGTGCCCAGAGAAATGCAGAACTGGACCTGTGAAATTTATGATGGCAGCCACGCTGAGTCCATCCTAGTGGACTTTTAGAAAGAGGGTCTGTGACTTCAGAGTTTGTCTCTTACTTAACTAGACTGGCACCATGGGATCTGAACACATGTTTGGAAGAAGTGCTCCTCAGTGTTCTGATGGCATATACTGTATATAGACAGGTGCCATCCTTGGGGGGCATGGGGCACAGAGATGGCACAGAGCCCCCCCAAGAAAATAAAGCGGAATGGCCCACCAATCTTGAAAGAATGCCCAGCAAAAGTCAGAATGTCAAAAGCGGGACCACAGCAGCCACGTAGGAGTCCATAGGTTACTACGGGCTACTGAGGACACGGTGACACCATAGCCTAAGGTGACACGATTCCGATTCGCAGCTCATTTACGATTTCTTTTCTTTGGCTGCTCACATTCATTCTGCCGGCCACTCAAACCCGATACGCTTGTCGACTGACAGTCAATCCGAATCGGCCAAACGAATCACAATGAATTCATCAGACAGACGACCACCACAAATACGAGTGACAGGACAAAAAGGCTTCAGTGTCAGATGCAGTTCCTCTGAGCCTCCACCAGGTGTCCTCGAGTAGCCGTTGAGAACTTACAGCTCAGGACGAATCTGAGGGCTCAGTGGGGCTTCTGGTGGAATCAGCATTGGAAACACCAGAGAGGACATACTGGGCATTACGGGAAATGCGTGGGAAGTTGGGCGTGTCGGCAGGGACTTCTTTCATTTTTAGAAATGAGTGATACATTAGTTATCATTTAACAGCAACACAAAGTGGATTTACTGTTTAACCTGCCAGTCTCAAAGATATCAAGGCTTACAGTGATGGTGACAATGCAATCACAAGGACATATGAAATCAGGCAAGCCGTTCAGTCCGTGCGTCACCTGTCACCTGCTCATCGAGGGGCTTCTTGAATGTCATCGGGGTTTCTGCTTCCCCTCCACGTCTCCCACAGCCCTTTGTCTTCCTGGCCTCGGTTTCAGATGCACTTCCTCGGAGCCTCCACCAGGTGTCCTCGAGTAGCTGCGTCACCAGGCACTTCAGAGAGTTGATCTGAGGATTCGGAAGCTCTGGATGAGGTCACCACGCAGCCTCCTCTGCTCAGACAAAGCGGGGCTCCTTCTCTGAACCTGTCACAGTCGGACATGTCCGTCACTCCCATGATGCACCTGGAGGCTCTCCTCTGCGTAGCTTCAGGTGTTGCTGTGTCGTTCCTGATGTGTGGCGACCAGAACTTCACACGGGACTCCAGATGAGGGCTTACTGGGGTGTCTCCCTTGAGTTCCAGTCAGTACTCTTTATGGTGTCATCTGCCATTTTATTGGTGTTTTAAATCGCTTCTGCACTTTGCTTAGATGATGAAAACGCGGTGTCACCGTAAGCCCCTAAATCCTTGTCAGAGGCCCCTTGATGTGACTCAGCGTCTCCCATTTTCGATTTCTAATCGACATTCCAGTGGCCCTCGTGCAGCACTTTGCACTTTTTGACATTAAACTCCGTTGTCCGAGTGGCCTGTCCAGCTCTTCTGGAATTCTGTCTGCTGCCACCTCAGTGCCTGCCATGGCTTCGATTTTAGTGCCGTCTGCAAACGTCACACGTTGACCAACTGCACTGGCCTCCGTGTCATTGAAATAAATCAGAAAACGTGACGGAGGGTCCGAGGACAGACCCCCTATGGGGCTCCACTGAAGCCCTCCAGTCTTCCTCTTCTCTGCACTCTTAGCCACCCTGAGCTTCGGGTTTGCAGGTGACTTTGTTTCAGGGTTCATCCTCGGAGTGGGACGACGGAGTCAAAGACTTTCGGGAAGTCCAGGGGGGTTTGGGGGTTAGGGGGGGTCCTGCCGTATGCTTTGTGTATTTCAGCTGCTCTGGTCGCCAATTCAAATTCAATTCAATTATGTCCTAAACCCGCGCCGGCTGGGATTTTCATACTCGTCCTTTTCTAATTCATTTCTTGTTATACTTTCCATAACTTTGCGTGGCACAGAAGTAATTGTTATCTTACTATGTAGCCCCTTAATAATAATAATAATAATAATAATAATTTTATTACTAAACGATTTTATTGAACTGGACTCCTCTGTCTGCCTGTTTGTCTCTGTTAAATCTTGTAACTAACGGCGAAGCGAATTTCTTCAAATTGTGCATACGTGTTCAGTATCGATGACAATACAATAATCCGTCAAAAACGATGTAATTACGTACCACATTTCGCCTTAATCAATGGTAATGTGATTCGAATGAACGCACACCGCACACAATGACGGAGAGAGAATCGAGTGAGACACGCAGCGGACTGACCCCCCAACACCAAAGCCACCCGACTTGCCCCTTGCAGTGGAGTTGCTCAATACGCGCGCCGACAGGTTTACTCTTACGAAGGAGCAGCCGCGAATATCACGCCGAGGACATAAAGCCGTAAGCTCGCCTAACAAGCCAAACCGTAATTAAAAAAAAAAAAGTCAATTAAAACGAATTTAATAGAAGTTAATTAGCAGAAACAACAACAGGTCAATAATTCAGAAAAGGCTTAGAATGAAAACCTGCAGCCACTGTGGCCCTCTGGGACTGGAGCTGGGGACCCCCTGGTTTAGAGCGCTTCTTTCTCTCGAACGATTTAGTACATCGCCACCTCATAACAGGATGAAGTTTCGAGTTTGGGATTTTTACGTCCAGCCATTTTAGCTGAAGACCGTCCTTAAGAAACTGTGACACACAGACGGACTCACACCCGTTATGGAGATATCAGGGGACCCAAAAACGTAGAACACCGGAGATCGAAATTTGGGACAAATTTAAAGTTTATGTTCCTCCTCCATAGATGATAGTTGGTTCGTGGGCAAAGAAAAAAAATGCTAAAGAAAATAACTTTCTAATTTCACCTCCTCGTACCTACAGGTCAGTAATACAGCTAAGAGACTGCAGGGAGGGAACAATCAGAGTCTTCACAGATTACATGGGGCTCTGACTTTCTGTGCCTTCTCTTCTGGTTTTTCAAATGATGTAAAACACCTTGGAAAAAGATAGATAGATAGATAGATAGATAGATAGATAGATAGATAGATAGATAGATAGATAGATAGATTTAAAGGCACTATAGGCGGTCGAAAAACACAATGGGCGGTCGAAAAATCGAGAGTACACCTTATGATAAGGATTTAGGAGTCATAGTGGACTCCAAGCTATCAACTTCCACACAGTGTTCAGAAGCCATTAAGAAGGCTAACAGAATGTTAGGTTATATAGCGCCTTGATCTGTGGAGTACAAGTCCAAGGAGGTTATGCTCAAGCTTTATAACACACTGGTGAGGCCTCATCTTGAGTACTGTGTGCAGTTTTGGTCTCCAGGCTACAAAAAGGACATAGCAGCACAAGAAAAGGTCCAGAGAAGAGCAACTAGGCTGATTCCAGGTCTACAGGGGTTGAATTATGAGGAAAGATTAAAAGAGCTGGGCCTTTACAGTTTAAGCAAAAGAAGATTAAGAGGTGACTTGATTGAAGTGTTTAAAATTATGAAGGGAATTAGTACAGTGGATCGAGACTTGTTTTTTAAAATGAGCTCATCAAGAACATGGGGACACAGTTGGAAACTTGTTAAGGGTAAATTTCGCACAAACATTAGGAAGTTTTTCTTTACACAAAGAACGATAGACACTTGGAATAAGCGACCAAGTAGTGTGGTAGACAGTAAGACGTTAGGGACTTTCAAAACTCGACTTGATGTTTTCTTGGAGGAAACAAGTGGACAGGACTGGCGAGCTTTGTTGGGCTGAATGGCCTGTTCTCGTCTAGATTGTTCTAATTCTAATTCTAATAGATAGATAGATAGATAGATAGATAGATAGATAGATAGATAGATAGATAGATAGATAGATAGATAGATAGATAGATAGATAGATAGATAGATAGATAGATAGATAGATAGATTTAAAGGCACTATATAATAGATAGACAGATAGATTGAAAGGCGATATATCACAGATCAGCGTCACACTTTATTTGTCCCCAGAGGTACATGTGGCACTTGTGTCCCTTCAGAGGTCAGAGCTGAGGTTTGTTCTGCTCTCTTTATTATGATGTGACTTGACTCCGTGAAGCTGATGAGTTTTATTTTTTGCACAATCACTGGTGGTCTTTAACCCCAACATCCCCAGCCCTCCCAAAAGTCATGCTGCTGTTTGGCCTCCCCATCCACTTACTGAATGTCCACCCCTGGGGTATCTGCAGACAGTTCTTGGGCAGAGTGGGCCGACCCCCCCACGTCTTGCAGCTGTCAGGTTGCCCCAGGGGTCTGACATGTCAAGTGATTGTCGGCCATTTTTTGTAACCGTGAGGGACACGAGGCGCCATTTGTGCGGTTGGCCTCGCCCTCTTCACACACAGAATGGTTCAATGGCTCTTGACGTACCTGCATGTCATCTTCTCTTGGCTCGCCCGTCTTGTATTTTCCTTTAATGTCACCCGCTATCTTTCTCTTTCTCCCTCTCCTGTCCTCTACGTTGTCTGGTGGGGTGTCACCCTCTGCCTCGTCTTCATTTGTGTAATCTCCTCTGGTTGCCCCCATTGTTTCCTGGACGCCATTTGTACCCCTGCTCCTCTCGTCACTTCCTCTGTCATCCTCATCGACTCTTCCTCTTGTCATTTCTTCTCCAGGGGGGTGCCAGTTTTTGCCATCTCCTCTTTTGTTGCTGCTGATTGCTCTGCCGTGTCTTTCTTCACCGTCCCCGTTATCTCTCCAAATGTCTTTTGAGACTTTATTGAAATTCTTCACCACTAAAGACTCGACCTATTGAGTCAAAAAGAACGTCAGATTTTATCAGAAAAGTCCCTTTGATTCTGTAAAGGATTCGGATTCAGGGAGTTTGATAGATGGTTGGAGTTTAAAGAAGGAGGAGGAAGAGGATACCTGAACTGAATTGCCTCCATTTTCACTGGAAGAGTCGTTCATGTCCTGTTATAAAAACACAAAGTAACATTTCTAAATGAGTTTTAAAATTCCTTGAAGGATGAAGAAAATGTATTTTAATGTAATTATTTGAAACATCGGCAGTGCAAGCAGTCATCAGCCTCGTAGGTCCCTGGGGAGCTGCGCCACCTTATGTGTCATCATTGGTGTAGTCCCAAATTTGGGAGCCCCAATTTTTTCCCTCGGGACCCCAATTTCCTGGATACGCCACTGAGCAGCTTCTCACTGTTTTATATGTCGTCTGTTTTGTGGTGGTTTGACAACTTGGCCCCTGGGGGTCCAGCGGCCCCCCTGGTGGTAGCGTCACTGTATGTCACTCCATCCTCATGAGGTTATCTTCCGACAGAATGCAACAGCACATGCGCAGTACTGCTTCATTCGCGGGCTCTCGAGCTGCGCGGTGACGTCACAAATCCGCAGGGGGTGGGATCTCCCTGTTAAAAAAGGGCGTGTCTATGACATTTCTCAATTGGCGGCTCGTATCTCACACAGCCAATGAGCGCTGCGCAAATCATCCTGCCTCGCTGCCTCTGCCGCTCTCGGGTTTTTCTGCCGCGAGTGACGCCTTTACGGTTGTATGAGAGGCGCCATTGATTATCAATTAAATAGAAAAAAACAGAAAGCAGACCTGAACTTAACAACAAGAGAAAAGTGTCAGTATGGTGGGTTGGAAATGAAGGCCATGCACAAGTTTACTTGATGAGCGGTCAGTTCGCCGATTAAGCAAACTGCATAACCCGACTCACCGTGTGCCCCAGAAATGAGTGGCAGCAATCGGGCACCACAGAGCGGCTATAAGACGATTAAACTGTCGGATTTTATAAAAGGTGGAGCTCAGCGATAGGCGAGAACCTCAAACTAAAACGCCTGCCTCTCCCGATCGAGAGCTGCCCGTTAACACTCATTAAATCACTGACAGTGAACCTCCCAGAACTCCCAGTGAGCCCATTGGGTACCTGCTATGGGAATGATGGAAAAAAACGGAAGAAGTGAACAGCAGAGCGGAAGAGTTTTAAGAGCGCTGAGGTCAATTAAAGCAGAATTTAGGAAAAGGCAAAGAGCCGCCGACTCACCGCGTCCTCCTCGGAGCTGCTGTTCTCAATTTGGAGTTTGATTTGGAATTTCTGGTAAAAGCAGACAAGTGACATTAACATTAAAAATAAAACATGACATCAAAACGGCACCCATTGTACCAGCACCGTCAGTAAATGAAGAGAAGGGACACCGTTAGCTCTGAACTAGCAGGGGCGGAATAGGAAAGGAGCAGAAAAATAGACAGACAGACAGACAGACAGACGAGGAAGTCTTAGTGAAAGAGACAGAAACTGAAGGCATGCGGGACAGATCAATATGAAAGGCGCTATATAATAGGTAGGATGAAAAAGGCTAACACATTGGCAGAAGGAAATATAAATGTGAATGGTGCTATATGATAGATAGATAGATAGATAGATAGATAGATAGATAGATAGATAGATAGATTGAAAGGCACTATATAATAGATAGATAGATAGATAGATAAAAGGCACTATATAATACTGTAGATAGATAGATAGATAGATAGATAGATAGATAGATAGATAGATAAAAGGCACTATATAATACTGTAGATAGATAGATAGATAGGACAGGTGCTATATAATAAGACAGATGTAATCCAGAAATACATTTCAATGGCCCTATACATTCTTGAAGGTATTATTTCTTTCTTTATCTATCGTTTATGTAGTGAATTTCACGATATCTATGTATCTTTATTTCTTTCTTTATTTCCTCCCAAAGCCCATCAGAGGTCATCACTTACTGGGAAGGTGGACGTCAGAGTGGCGATGCCCAGCAGCAGGAGTGCCGTCCTCATGTTCTTCTCTGCTCCCCTTTAAATATTAATGCACAGTGTTATTTACGCACATCTCTTTATCTTTCACTCCGTCGCACTCTGACTTCATCATTTTATTTTTTATTTTTTTCATTCTTTGATGTGTTGGTGATGTCACTTTAACCCATTCATGTCAGTTTATTTGTGCCCCTCCATCTCCCCCCCGTGACCACTTGAACTAAACGGAGAAGTCAGACAACACAGTTTAACTTTAAATAACAATGGCAGCTTACTGTGAGTGTAAAATTCTCCTTCTGCCAGTTGTTTGTTGTGCCCACTTATTTGTGCCAGTTTTAACAGCAAAAGGCCTAAGAAGAGAATGTGTCTGTGCTGGGGTGGTGGTCCATCACGTGGCATGCTGACACCACCTGAGATGGGCCAGTTATGTCAGCTGGAGTTGTCAGGACTATGGAAGGACACTCAATGTGCCACAATTAGGCCTGTGTTTGTGGGGTCCTCATTGTCCTGTGTGTGCAGTGCAGAGAAAGTCTCATTTATCACACATTGCCACTCTCTGGTGCCATCATTAGTGGGTATCATTAACCTCAAAAGAGTCTGCCTGGTGGCTCTCCTGACTGCACCCTTGAGTGTCCGTTCGTTTTTTTTCCGTGAATCGCAGACTCAAACTGAGATGACTAATTTTAGTGTCGCCATCTGGTGGACAAATCATTAGAATGTAAAACACAACGCTGCAGGCTCAGTGCTCCACTGCCCTAATGTGCCACCCTGAAGGGGTCACTTTAACAGCTGATTGTCACACTGTCCACATATGGCGGCCATTACTCTTTCTCTGTTAAGTTACCCTTTACATGCTGGGCACTGAAGCTGAGGGCAGTGGGCACCATTTCCAGCCCCGACCTTCTGCATGACCGTCTCGTAAAAGAATGACAGGAGCCCAACTTTCTGCCCATCTGTTTTGTGACGTGACGTGCGCCTAATGCAGTTCAGTGGTGTGAAGGCGAGGCCAGTCCTGGAGGGGGCGCCAGTGCGCTGGAGGGCTCACTCATGCAGGGCTAACTGAGAGTTGCCTGTAAACCCAAATCTGCTCATCTTTGGAATGATGGAGAAGAACTGGAGCCCCTAGAAAAGGAATCCACGTGGGCAGTGGGTCCTCTGCTCTACAGACACAAGGGACGATGGCCTAGGAGATGACGTGATTACCAAGAACTGCAGGGGCCAAACCTGGGAATCAAACAATCAGAGCACTTTGTTGGAGGGTGAGGCCCCCTAAAGTCCCACAGAGCAGGGCAGGACCCCCACCAACGTGCCTAAATGCAGCCTCACCCCGGCCAGCCAGCCAGCCCACTCTCGCCCTCCACAGACTGCCGTCAATCTCCTCAAGCCTAACAAACTGCCCCGGCTTTTAAAGTTCAAAAAATGTAACCTTAAAAAAATGTCCCAAGAGTGCAGGAACCATAAAACTCCCGACTTGAATATAAAAATCTTTATAAATAAAAAAAAAAAAAGAAATTATTAGTAAAGCTAAAAAAGGCAAACGAATCCTAAATGAGACCCAAAGACAGAGCCACCCAGAAACCCCAAAAGCAACGCACTCTGAAAATCAGAGAATCACCGAAGGAGCAACTCGTGAGCCGGAGGAGCTCAAGGTGGAGGGCGGTCCTTCAGCGGTGACATCAGCGTGGCTCCGCCTCCTGGGAGGGACAGCAGGGAAACACTAAACAAGAAAGAAGCCGACAGAAAATACGCCACAAAGAGCAAAACTCAATGAAGTCTTCGGACCCTTCGGTTTTACATACACTGGAAAAAAAAAAAGAAAAAAGGAAAGGACCAATGCAATGGAGACCTGTGTGCTGGCAATGGGGCACCAACAGTGGTGCCAATGAAATACACAGAATGGCACCATGAAATAACGAGACAAGGAAGCACAAATGAGCAGCATTCAAAATCCCAGGAAAAAAATGAAGACAAATTCCTACGGCTCAGGAAAACTGAAACCCAATCCATTAGGTGACACAGGTGGCTGCCAAGGGGTGGCCATCATCTTAGGGGTGCCATCCATGAGAGGCTCCCCCTCCCAGTCCCACACTAAGGGTTGCCATTTTAATTACTCAAGGGGCACACACTGCCAATGCCAAGGGGGACCCAACTGGTCCTCGAAGTCTAATAATACCTAATATGCCCTGTGGGCACTAAGGGGCACTGTTTATATAAATAAAGTGGCGCACACTCGTGACCTATGAGACTCCCACTAAAGTCCAAGTCCGTGCTATAGACACTGAGGGGCACACAGTCTGGACACCAAGGGGTACCCCATCCCCACAAATCCCCTGAGCCTAAGGTTTCATGTGGGCAACGACCACCAATTTACTAACCAAATGATAATACTGGGAGACAAAGATAGGCAGCTGAGCAGGGACATTAGAGGATGTGTGCCAATCTATGAGCCAGCGTGCTGTCCCTTGGGTTAAACCAATGAAAAGGAAGGCAGCTTTTAACTGTGTAGAATACAGCAGAGCTCAGTGCCCTTAAGGTGCCAAGCAGCCAGCTGTGACGGTGCAGGTCGGCTCCACGCTCCCTCCCACTCTAATGTCACTGCGTAACGTGACTTTGGCAGAGGAGGACGAAACACACACAAAGCAAGGGGATGGTGAAAAGGAAATCAAAAGTCCAAAAGTGATGGAGGTCATCAAATGTGAAAATAAAGAAACAAACCCTAAAAACAGGCGAGACGTGGAGGTTAAAAATCTGTCAAATCAGGGAGCGGTCGTTAAAAACTGAAAACTGCCATCACTTTCACTTCACCCACATGGGTCCTTGCAGTCACAAATCTGCCCACCTTCAGTGCTGCCCCTAGGCCCTCTCTGGCTCCAGGCAGGGCACCCCATTGAGCCCCTGACTCCCGCTGCCAGGCTTTCTTCCCTGTGGCCCATGGCGCCACTCACAGAACACTTCACTCCGGCGAGTCGCTACAACCAAGCAGCGCTTCGACCACTCATTCTAAGCCACGGACCCGCTATGCCACACCAGCTGGTACAGGTGCTATAGTGTCCACTGTGAAGGGTGCCACATAACTACAGCTAAATTAAGGGCAAGGCTAGTGCTGCCCTCTACTGGTCACTTCATTCATGCATCCTCCATTCTCTAACTCCATTTCATCCAGTTCAGGGTGGCACAGGGGCACCTATTGCCAGCTTTGAGTCCCTAAATAGCACCCGGTCACTGGAGAGAAGGCCACAGAGACTTGCGGAGGACATGCCAGGCACTTTCTTCCCCTTTACTTAAACGGCCCTGAACTCGTCACTAAAGACGTTCAGCGCTTACCTCGGTGGTGTCCGTCGACCTCTCGGTGTCTGCATTTTCCTCCAGCCTGGTGGCTCTCTTTCCCTGAGCCATTTAAGTCGTGTCGTGCCCAAGGCAGCCAATGGGTGATGCCGTGAGGTGACACCTTGACTCTATTAGCCGCCTACGCGTTTTCTGTCGTCGAAATTGTTAGAAAAATAAACAAACTGAGCACATGTGGCGTTGCACAAAGTGGCGGCCGTGCCACATAATTGCTGCTCAATTGCGCTCTTCCTGTCCCGAGCCCATTCCCAGATTGGCCAGCCTGCCCACTTTCACCACAGCAAGCCATTTCCAGGTTTTGCTGGAGCTGCACAATCGCTCTCCACAAAATCTGCTTGCCGCTCTTCACCTCCTACGTGTTGGCAGGGGTCTGCGCGTTTCACATACCTAGTTGGCATGGCGGTTAGCGCTGCTGCCACACAGCTCCAGGGCACTGGGTTCAAATAATGGCCTGGTCACTTTATGTGTGAGAAGCCCTCATCTTCAGAGGGGTCATTTGGAGTTGATTAGCCTGGCATGTGCGATGATAGACTGGCATCTTTTCCAGGCCTGCACTTATCATACTAGGGTGTTTGGGTTAAGCAGTGTGGTGCCCCTCAGAGCTCAGCTGGCTGGAGGTCCAAGTCAACCACCCAGTCCTGACACTCATTAAATCAGACAGCCTCACCCACACTCCTGGAGTCAGGCTTTGGGATGGTATGTGTGCCCAGGTGACCCACCTAGCCTGGTCAGACTCAACCAACGAAAGCTGGAGGAACGTCACATTTGGTTCTGATCTTCCTGGATATGGCAGTGGAGCAGCTGAAGGAGGAAATCAGGAAACCCAGGAAGGCAAAGCCACCAGACTGGAGGGTGAGGGACTTAAGGACCTGAAAGAGCGCGCTGGGTGGTCCGAGTCTGAGGCTCCCAGCTGAATGGCAAACGGCTGGTGTGGTCCGCGTCCAGAAGAGGGGGCGGCCCAAAGTCTACTGACCGGTGGACCCTCAGGACCATGGAAAGGCTGATATTGGCTCTCATGCACCCCCTGGTCAGCACAACCCAGGACCCTCAGCAGTGTGCCTTCCAGGAGCACTTAAGGGTCACCTCAGCTGCCATCTGGAGAAAAAGGACTGCAGGGCGAGGGTCTTGCTTGCTGACTTCAGCCTGAACTGCTGGGGGCAACACCAAGGGTCCTGGATCATGGACTGGTGGACCAGAGTTTGTGCAACTGAAGAGCCGAGTATTTGACAGGCGTCCACAGGGACGTGAAGGTTTAACCTTCTTCTGCAGAAAGTTCCAGAAGACACGGCCACAGTGGGAAGGAGAATGAAAACTGGACCCTTGTGGAGGACATTGATGAACGGTGCACACTGAACCCCCTGCACCTCAACGTCAGCAAGACAGGGGATGGTCAGGTGCCCGGGTCTCACTGGGGGCGAGGATGAGGAGGTGCTGAGGGCATAGCGGGACTCTGTGGTGCCACTGAACAACAAGCTTGAGTGATGTGCCAACACAGAGACCACCTGGGCACAAGAAGGGTCCTGAGGGTTTTGGGGTATCAGTCTGTATTGTCCAGTGCCATCTTAAATGTGGTAGTGTGCTGGGCAAGTGGCATCAGTGCAGGAGATGCCAACAGACTAAAGAACCTGATTAAAATGGCGGAGTCAAAACTGGTGTGCCATTTTAAAGTAATAATACAAATAAAAATAACAACATCTTTTATTGAAATTGTGTTTCCCATTCTCAAAGAGGTCAGGTCAGGTCGGAGAGCAGGCACTGGTACCAAATGACAAAACAGCTTGGGATCCCAGTTGGCAGTCCCCCCCAAGGCAGACAGGCAGTCCTGGCCCACTATCTGGGAAATGCCCATCTCTCTGGCACAGGCAGGTGTTACATGGGCATCCCAGTGGTCTGATCCTGCTGCTTGGGTCATCAGTAATGAGGGTCCTGAGAGGGATCACCCTCGGGTAATGGTGCCACGTGGCTGTAGGGTCGTAACTGACAATGCAGGTCATGTGCCTCGTCTGGGGCTCCGTGAGAAATGCAAAGTCACACCAGCAGGAGGCGAGGATTCGCCAAAGAGACGCACATGAAGGAGTCCGGGCGGCGTCTCACAGAAATGAGCACAGCAGGGCATAAATAACATTGGATACGAATAATAAAACACTAAATAAAAAGTAAATATAAGATATGCAAAGCATTAAAAAAAAATAAAAGACAATAAACCAGAACAAAAAAAAAAAAAAAAAATACAAATACAATGAAAAAATCCTCAAGAAACAACTTCATTTGTGACACAAAAACAAATCACTCTGAGAAGCAGGACAGACAGACAGACTTGAGGGAGGTCAGCATGTCAGGTCAGGTCATCAAATGAGCTTCAAGTTGTTGTTTTTCAAAGAGTCAATGGAGTCCTCTGATCTCATTACATTACGCAGGTTGTTCCAAAGTCTGGGCGTTATAAAGCCAACAACCCAAATGAGAAGAAGAAAAAAGTCACAAAGACGAGGCATTGAGAAGAAGACCGCAAACTGCACAGACAGAAAGAAGAAATGCAAATCTCCGCAAAGAGATCCACCTACGAGAAGGAACAAACTTAACAGAAGAGAAAACGAGGAGGCCAGCACCTCCAAAGGTAGACAGGGCCACATCCAAACATGAGAGTCGTCTTGGGATACAAGCCTGGTGAAGAAGAGTAAGCCGTTAAGTCCAGTAAACATCCATCCATTATCCAACCCGCGAGATCCTCTACAGGGGTCTGCTGGAGCCAATCCCAGCCAACACAGGGCGCAAAGCAGGAAACAGACCCCGGGCAGGGCGCCAGCCCACCGCACCAGTAAACATTCATGACGTTAACTGTGTATTCATTCTCACAGTAAGAGAACTGCAACGTAACAATTAAATGATGACATTACAGGGATACGTGCGCGAACATTTACATTTCAGACGTTTTAGTTGTCAGCGTCAATGCGCAGGACTGCGTTACGAATAATTGCTGCATTGCACACTTAATTTGCATAAGGAACGCCCCTTTGCTGCGCAGCCGCACGTTCTTCCACTGAACCGTCGTAGTTCTGCACCTGGAGACACGATTTGAATTCGGGTTTAGTCCGAGTGTTCTGAATGTTTCTTGCGGTTATGGACGATGATTTATGTGTCACGAGTCCTTCTGAACACGTTACTGAATTGTGTATCGTCGGAATAAGTTAAAAGTGACATGACTGAACTATTTAGCTCGAGCTGTTTTGATTCGACAGAAATGTGTTATGAAAACTGTGAAGTTATGAAAAAAAGCTGTTGTTTTTATCAAAAAGAATGGGTTTGTTATGCAGTGTAAAAGAACAGGATCTGCTAGAACGGAAACTGTAATTCGTTATTGGTGTACGAACAAGACAATCGCTGCGAGAATTGTATTTTGTGCGCTGTAAATAATATTTCCTTTCATAATACTAAAAAAAATGCAATTTTAAAAGCAGAATTAACCAGTTGCATTTAATATTAATAATAATGAGATTATATATAATATTAATGATGATAATTGTCGAATACATTCATGAACCGCACTCTGCTCTCTCAGCTCTTGACGGGTTTTGACGTTTGGTTAGCAGCTCCGCTTTTAAGAAAGAAATTTATAAAGTGCAAGAGACGACCTAAATAGATTAGGGTTACATAACTTTAGAAAAGGTTACAAAAACTGAAAATATTAGGTCAAGAAAGATATTGTCAAGTATCATACGATTTAACATAATTAACATGAAGAAAAGTTTACTTATTTCCATAAAAAATGTTACGTTGCTTCAGCATAGATTGATCGGCTACATTAATAAAATTGTTTTTATCAAAAAGTTTGCTTATGTATAACCAACGTGTATCTTACATTATGTGTGTATTTACTTATGTATTTATTTATGAACCTGCCATGTCATTTTGTCAGCGCTACATCTGCTGGCTTAACCTCCGCACGTAACTTACCGGCAGCAGCAGACAGCGCCCTTGAATTCCGGGCCCGACGCTCTTTGGGTTCTTCAGTTAAGACAAACAAACAAACAAACAAACAAACAAACAAAGACGTTTAATTCTGCCGCGAAGTAAATGACATCCATTCCCAACCTGAGCCCCGGCGTACGAACATGCAGGTCAGCCGCACCACCAGATCACGCGTTTTTAATATCCTTACCAAATCAGAGATTCATTCGATTAAAACTTAACAGATAAGTTATTAGTAAACTTCGGTCGCGGGATCGAACGCAGCGCAAAGCTCTTTTCTGATTGGCTGTGTGATTGTCGGCGCACAGTCCATCGCGTTTGCTTTTTGCTTTGCACCCAATGCCGCTGCGATCATCCGTGGAGCCCCCCCGAGACACTAAACTGGGCTAATTATTCGTAACCCTCAGCACAAGCAGGAATTAATCTAGACCTGTGACTTTTGTTCGCTTCTTGTCACTTGAGTGCACGTACTTAATTTGCCAAACGTAAACCATCAGAGGACATTCGGGGCGCTTGTGCGCGTGCACGATGATAACCTACAATGACCGGCGAAGATCTTTCATGAAATAACATGGGGGGTGGGCAACGGCCACCGTCACTTCAGAACGTTACATTGAAATGCTGGAGAACGGGAAGAAAGAGCAACAGCTCAACGGCCTGCGCGGACATCCATGCAAGTTTTGCGGGAGATGTTTCCGGGGAAGCTGATCTCCCAGCGCGGTCACGTCGGGTGGTCTCTGTGCGACTTCTTCTCAAGTCGACGACCTCAAAACTTTGAAGCTCTCAAGGACGCCCTTGAAATGACCGAAAGAGTCGTGCGGGCGTTCAGAAATCATCTCGAAAAGAGGATCGCTAATGGTGGCCACCACCTTGAAGACTTCATTTTTTAAACGCACTGAAAACAGATCTATTTTGTATACTAGTTCTTGGGTCGTAATTCAATTGATTTTATCTTGTAGCGTTTTAGTAGAATAAACGTTTGAAATGTATACAGTATATTACTTTCACGGTTATGAGGAAAATAAATACATATCTATAAATACATACATACCCGCACAAATATATGCAAGGCAGGGACTTAATCGGGAAATGAAGGGAAAAGGAAACGAGCGAGTTGTGGATAAGCGGCGCTCAGCGTAACACCAACGGCAGCGTCACGTGCAGCTCCGTCATCCGCACATCGGAGGATTCAGTTCCCGTTTTTATGTTTGGCCAAATCAGAAGCAGTGAAGTGCGGAGAGGTTCGTGGCTGGTGAGGCACTGAGTCTTAGCAGGGTCAAATTTACAAATCGATGAACCCCAAAGAGTAGCTAATTCACTAATCAATTGGCACATTGGCTACTGGTTATGTTTCATATCTCATTCTTTACACACACATAAGACGGGTGAGGCGCATATTTGGCTGAGAAAGACAGAGAGAGAGGGAGTGGAGACAGACAGACAGACAGACAGACAGAGACAGAGAGAGCGCATTTGCTCCTCACCCTCCACGTGTTCTCAATTTGCCGATGCAATTCCACAATTCAAACTCATTCAATCCAAATAAAAGTATAGAGTGGTGTACAAAATAAACGGATTTCAATTTTGACTTTGATTGAAATATTTTGTTTTTAAAAGCTTTTCATTCTGACGCTTTAATCAATTTTAATAGAGACTGTCCCACAAAAGGATAACAAGAAAAACAAAAGAATATTTTATTTAAGGTCAAAATTCAGTTTTGAATTATTGGATTGTTTTGTTTTTTTTTTCCTAATTGTGATCCCATTTTATATACAATTGAAACCTGTTTCTGGTCTTAACCTTTATTTGTAAATGAACTCCATGGCGCCTGACCTTCTCCATGAGATCCCCGTCACTTTCTTGTAAAAGTCCCTCCTTATTTTCTTTTAGTTTTTAAAAGTCTTAATCTTCCATTTTGGCAGTCAGTCGGAACAAATAAATAAAATAAACGGATGGCTGCAGTGCCCTTGACTTTCTGATGTCGCTAACTTATCGGCGCCTCTGCGGAGAAGAACAGCAGCGAGGAGCGCCTGTCGAGCTCACACGCGCCCCCTTCAGGGCAGGACGGTACTGTCAGCCTCGCTCACATTGTGCCTTCTCGCTGCGGTTTTCTAAATATGACACACAGATTCATTAACGATATCAGCCAGAGTGTGGAGAGTCCTAGTGTGTAATAAACGTGTCTGCAGACTTTATATTGGTGACATACATACAGAGAGACAGCGACAGCGTCAGTGTGACAGGAGAGCGCAGTCCGAGGAGAGGTGAGAGTCGTCACTGCCGCACCTCGCGTTTCTCCCGTGTATTTGAGCAGGAAATGCGCCAATTCAGCGATTTGACTATTAAAATGATCACAATTATTGGAATCATACAGTGGACACATTTATTTTATGTTATCATTATTAGTTTTTTTTTTACTTTTCATGATGACAGATGAGGCTCTGCCTCACCTGACCGCACATCCCTGGTCAGAAGGTTTCTTGTTTCTTACATTTTAGTCATTCTGGTGTCTTGTATTCGTCTGAATTCCTTGTTTCTCGGTGCTAGGATTGCCCGCCAACAATGTCGATCACTTACACGGAAGATTAGTTAAATGCGTATTAGGATTAAAAGTTAAGACGGAAGTAAAAAGCTTAGGGGTGATTGTTGACTGTAATCTGAATTTTAAATCACATATTCATCAGATCACTAGGACAGCATTTTTTCACTTAAGAAACATTAAAGTTAGACCTCTTATATCACTGAAAGACGCTGAGAAATGAGTTCACACGTTTGTTTTCAGTCGACTAGATTACTGTAACGCACTCCTCTCAGGACCACCCAAAAAAGACATCAATCAGTGACAACGAGTGCAGAATGGAGCTGCTAGAATCCCAACTAGGAAAAGAAAATCTGAACACATTTCTCCAGTTCTGATGTCACTACACTGGTCACCTGTGTCATTCAGAACTGACTTTAAAATCCTGCTGATGGTTTATAAAGCCTTAAATAATCTGCTCCATCTTATATATCAGAATGTCTGACACCTTATATTCCAAATCGTAACCTCAGATCTTCAAATGAGTGTCTCCTTAGAATTCTGAGAACAAAACTTAAAAGAAGTGGTGAGGCGGGCAGGCAGGCGGGCGGGCGGCCTTCTGCTGTTATGCACCTCAAATCTGGAGTAGCCTGCCAATAGGAATTCACCAGGCTGATACAGTAGAGCACTTTAAAACACGGCTGAAAACACTTTATGTAACATGGCCTTCTCATAACCATCCATTATCCAACCCACTGAATCTGAACACAGGGTCACGGGGGTCTGCTGGCACCAATCCCAGGGCACAAGATAGGAACAAACCCTGGGCGGGTTGCCAACCCACTGCAGGGCACACACACTAGAGCCAATTTTTAGAATCGCCAATGCACCAAACCTGTATGTCTTTGGACTATGAGAGGAAACCCACGCAGACACGGGCAGAACATGCAGACTCCATGCAGAGAGGACCTGGGAAGTGAACCCAGACGGGTCTCCTAACTGCGAGGCAGCAGTGCTACCCACTGCGCCACCGTGCCGCCCGCCTTCTCATAACCTCACTTTAACTTAATCCTGATGCTCTGTGTATTCAATTCATCATCAGAACTGTTCATGATGGCTCTGAACTCCGTACTGACCTCAACTCTCTCTTCTGTTTCTCTTTCCTGCGCCACCACCACCTGCTCAAAGCATCAGGATGTTCCTACATTGATGGACTAAAAGCCAGAAGTCTAAGTGACCATCATCATCATCATCATCATCACTACAAAGACGACTGTTCACTGATGTGAGGTAGAATGTCCAGAGGGGACTGGGGGGTCTCGTGGCCTGGTGCCCCTGCAGATTTTATTTTTTGTCCTCTGGCCATTTGGAGTTTTTTCTGTCCCCCCTGGCCATCGGACCCCCTTACTCGTATTCGATGTTAATTAATGTTGACTTATTTTCTTTTCTTACTGTGTCTTTTATTTTTCTATTCTTCATTATGTAAAGCACATTAAGCTACATTTCTTTTTGTATGAAAATGTGCGACAGAAATAAATGCTGTTGTTGTATTGATAGACTCTGCTGGAACAGTTGGCGGTGATGATGAGGAAGATGAAAACATCGACTTACAATATCATGAAGAATATCTACAGCCGTTAACACCGTCTGGGCACAAATTACTGTTGAGAGAAGGACGTATCCAAGAAAGGTAATGCAGGGGTTAACAGGAGACAACAAAGGAGATCTCGATATGCCATTCGGATTTAAACGTTAACCGTTTCCCGTTAGAATCGCTTTTGTAACGACAATTAACAAATCTCAGAGACAAACATTCGAAAAAGTCGTTTAATTTAATAGAGAGAAAGAAACGAAATTCACGCACAGGCAGTTAGTTATACGTTGTGTTGGTGCTTATGTAACAATTCCCATTAAAAATAAAAATCTGTTTAAATTGTTCATCTGCATTCCAATACACGAGTGGCAGAACCTCAAAGAGGCCGTTGGGCGCAGTGCGGGCACGGGGGCGAGCAAAGAGGGCAAAGACCCCAAAAGAGGTTTCTTGTTTTTGATAATAAAATATTATTTATGAATTGATTTATTCATTGATTGACGTGGAGTGACGTAGTGACAGCGCTGATGCCTCCCAATAACGAGTCTCAGATCCTCCCTGCGTGTTCGTGGCTTTCCTCCCACAGTCCAAAGTCACGCAGGGTAGATGGATTGGCGAAACTAAACTGGCCCCGGTGTGTGTGTGTGTGGCGGACTGTCGCCCCCGTCCAGGGTTTCTTCCTGCCTTGTGTCCCTATGCTAACTGGGTAGGCTCCAGCAGTCCAACCCGTGACCCTGCTCAGGACATAACGGGTTGTTAAGTGACTGTTTATATGCTGCCAATACATCTCAGAATTACAGGACAGCGCCATCCTGTGGCTCTGAGTGGAATTACCAGTGCCCGAGCCCCAGGCACACGGATGTGACAACATACATGAAGCCGGTTAAAGCCCATGGTGGCACGTCTACAACAATAGATGGTATTGTATTGTAGGTACGCAGCACCTTTACGAAGTACCAGGCCCCTTCACTTGTGTCACATTTTCTCAAATCGTTTCCATTCATTTTTTTTTTTCCCACATCAAGCAAAGCTCAGGAGCTCAGAATGACAAAGCGAGAAGTTGATTTTTAGAAATGTCTGCAAAACCTGAAGAGCCTTTGCTGTGACCCTTGGACTTTGGCTCAGGTGCATCCCATTGTGTTGCTCCCCGCCCGCCTGTGGCCCCCTCAGCTGATCGGACCGCTGACCGCAGAAGGTCCAACATGCCAGGAATCCCCTACAGAGCTTTGGGACAGGACTGTGGCGAGGGACACAACTGAAGAAGGCTGCAAAAAATGAACGTCTTCAGCACTGAAGCCCCCCAAAGACACAGCGGCCTCCATAACTCTTCAAATGTTTAGAAGAATTGCGACTTTTCCAAGGGCTGGTCACCTGATCAGAGCTGAGCAATCAGGGAAGAAGGGCCTTGGGTTGGGGGCAAAAATCCCCATGTGCACCTGGCAGGAGGTGGCAGAAACATCCAGAAAGGCACCCATCAGTGCCACCCTCCGCCAATGTGGCCAGGCAGGGGTCTCTCCTCAGTAAATAAAAGAAAAATACAATGGGGGCTCACAAAAAAGCCCCTGAAGGACTTTGGGACTGTGAGAAACGAGATTTGGGAGCTGATGAACCCAAGATTAGCGTCCTGTCTGGAAGACACCCGGAACTGTTTTGTCACCTGTGTGCTGTCATTCCTGGGGTAACTAATGGTGGTGGCAGCAGCGTCAGGGACTCGGGGATCAAACAGGGCTGAGGGACAGCTGAACAAGGCCGAGTACAGAGACATCCATAATGAAGACCCCCAAACTGGGCCAGGGGTTCACAAAGAAACAAAGACAATGTGGCAGTGGCTCAGGGACCCCTGGGAATGTCTTTGAGTGGTCCAGCGGGAGTTCAGACTTGAAGCCAATCAAACAACGCTGGGCCGACCCAAAAGGAAGCCCACTGAGGGTCTCCATCCAACCCTGGCAGAGCTGGAGACGACCTGCAGAGGAGAAGAAGGGCAGAACATCCTGCAGTCCAGGTGGGCATCGAACCCAGAAGAAGGGTCCACAAAGCTCTGCCAGTGTGATAAGTCAGGTTTTTATTATTTTTAATAAATCATCCTTAATAATTCTGTTTAACTTTGACGGAGAAAATCAATTTAAATGAGTTTAACACAAGGCTGCAATGTAACACAATGAGAAGAAATTGTCTGAAGCCGCTGTGTGTGTGTGTGTGTGTGTGTGTGTGTCACACACCGGAGGGTAGGTGGCAGCTAAAGGGCTGTAATACCATATCAGACCAGGGGGTGGCGGAGTGCGCTGACTGTCTCTCTCAGTTCCATGCAGACCCTTCCTGGGAAATCCCACCGTCCCCCGGCGCCTCTGAAGATGTCACTTTCGACCCCGGGCCCTTAGTGATGATGTCACTTCCTCCACTGGCCTTTACCTCCTCACGGTCAGTTCCGTCTTGGACTCAAACGAGTGAACATCTCGTCTCGTTTTAAATAATACAGAATACGGGTGGCTGCCCCCAAATCTTTATGATGTCTGTGTCTCAATCCATACACACCGTGTGACGCTGTTTTCAAAGCCCACTTGAACCCGAGCCAATCCCAGCCAGCATCAAGTGCAATGCAGGACCACCCTCTGGGCATGGCGGAAGTCCATGGCAGGGTTAACACACACACACACACACACAGACATCAGGAGCCAGTCCACTACTGCATGTCTTTGGATTGGGGGAGGACATCGGAGCCCCCAGAGGAATCCCCCAGGAGAACATGCAGAGTCCACACAGGGGGTCCCTGAGATGTAAACCTCGGTCTCCTTGCTGCGCCACTGTATGTGTGTGTGTGTGTGTGTTGTGACCACAGGGCGGTGCCTGTGAGCCCCGAGCCCCCACAGCGCCCACAGCCCAACTCCAGTTTCAAACCAGCTTTGTCACCAGACACGTTTCTGACTGAGCGCCAGCCAAATCGACCCAAGGGTAGACACAAATGACAAATTGTGTTCTCCTTCCTTCTTCCATGTGACTTCTGCCCACTGTCTTCCCACTTTGAGGTGAGGCGGTGGGCTTCTTATAAGTTCCGGTGTCACAGCAGTGGTCATCTGGAGCACGTCTGGGTCATACAGAAGCCAGGACAATCCTCCCACCGGCACCCCCTTCTTGTGGCAACCAAGGACCCCGACAGGGCTGCTCTTTTACACTCCAAATCCCAGGGAACCCTGAGGGGGACCAGCCTGGATGAACACTGCCAGCTGTCATACGTGCCTGGCATCCATGTTTGCCCAGTCCATCCATTAGCCTTCTTCACTGACTGCAAAGAAAAGGTCATCGACCAGCCATCCCGGCTGGGTGGCAGCTCCTTCCACACTGTCCTTCCATTATGGCCAACCAGCCAGGTCATGAGTGGCTGTCTGTCCTGCTGTCAGGATGTCAGTCAGATATTTGTAACACACACTCACCGGCCACTTTATTAGGTACACATTACTAGTACCCGGTTGGACCCCCTCTTGTAATTCTTCATGGTGCTGCCCACACTCCTCGGGGCGTTTGGTCCACAGTGACAGTTGTTGGTGACTCTCCTGTCCCACCTCCTCCCCAATCCTCTCCTGGGTTGAGATCTGCTGGCTGTGAAGACCATTGGAGTCCAGTGAGCTCATCGTCACTTTCAAGACACCAGTTAGAGATGATCTGAGCTTGGTGACATGGCGGGCTATCAGAAGATGGGGACACTGTGGTCTTAAAGGGATGGACATGGGGTCAGAGATATGCTGTGGCATTTAAACGTTGCTCAGATGGTACTGAGGGGCCCAAAGTGTGCCAAGAAAACATCAACATAACCAATCACACCACCAGCAACACCAGCCCGAAGTGGTCATATAAGGCAGATGGACCCCTGCTTTCAAGTTGTTGACCCCCACATCTGAATGTCACAGCAGAAACTGAGTCTCGTCAGACCAGGTGACGTTTGTCTAATCTGTCTGGTGAGCTCGTGTGACATGTAGCCTCAGTTGCCTGTTGTTAGCTGACAGGAGTGGCACCTGGGGTGGTCTCCTGCTGCTGTAGCCCCCCACCTGCTTTAAGGTCGGGCGTGTTATGTGTTCAGAGCTGCTCTCCTCAGTTGTCACGAGTGTTTATTTGACTTCCTATTGCCTTTCTGTCAGCTTGAAGCAGTCTGGCCATTCTGGCCTCGGGCACCAACAAGGCATTTACACCCACTGGATGGTCTCCCTTTTTTTCGGACCACCCTCTGCAAACCTTAGAGATGGCTGTACGTGAAAATCCCAGCAGATCAGCGGTTTGTGAAATGCTCAGACACCAACCACCCTGACACCTTCAAAGTCACTTCAGCCCCCTTTCTTCTTCCCTATTCTGATGCCCGGTGGTCTTGACAAGGTCTGAGGATGAAATGCTGCGATGTGATTGGCTGATTAGATTTTTGTGTTAAAAGGCAGTTGAAGAGGTGCACCTAATAAAGTGGACACTGAGTCTTCATATATATATATATATATATATATATACTGTATACAGTAATGAGCCGCGCCTGCCTGATATTGTGTTGGTTCCCCCTCATGTCCTATTTTGGCACGGACTCCACAAGACCTCTGAAGATGTTAGCCGTGTAAGTTGTGAGTTGGGGGTTGCGGCCGTCTCTTCTCCAGGTAAACAACACACACAGACGCACACCTGGTGGTCCCTGTGATGTAAAACAAAACGCCACTCATCAGCCAAGACCACCTTCTTCCTTTGCTCGGTGGTTCGGTTCTGACACTCACGTGCCCATCATTGGCACTTTTGACGGTCACTTCGTGGTGGGCCGCTCTGCAGTGCATTCTTTCTTGTAACGCATTACTGTAACTGTTTGTGATGCACCATCTGTTGGAACGCATTTTATAGTTACCTGCATTACACAATACACCGCACTGCAGATGTTAACGCTCAGGTGTGTCGATTTCAACTCGTCCTAAATGGGCAGCACAGCTACTAAATAGTCCCGTGGGTCGTGCCATTTATACCCTCTCAGTTATTTCTTTAAATTGTATTTACATATTTGAGGGATGCCACGCACAGCATGACATAAGGCCTGTAATGAAAACTGTCACTTTCAATCATCAACACTGAGAGGGCGGGCCCTAGTGAGTACCGGTTTTTGATTGGTGCCTGCGCTTAACTTGACTTGCTCATTCGCCTGCTCAGAGCTGTGACTGTCACGTGTCACATACGAGTGCAAGAAAAAGTAAAGAAGTGACTTGAAATCAAGAAACTCCAAATGCATCAGTAGGTGTCTGCGGCTGAAGTGTGGCACTCGATGGCCAAGGGTGTGCTGAGCCCCCCACTGTGACCGTCTCTGTCATTAAATGGGCTGGTGACGCCACCGTCTTGGGCCTGATCCCCCACAGTGAGATGACAGAGAAGAGGCCAGCGCTGCCAGGACAACAATCAGAGCTGGGCATACCCTTGAGGAAGCAGCAGGCACAGCACACTTGGCATCTACACAGTGTCTTGGAGTGACCACCACCACTCTGATGGCCTGAAGTGGGCACAACACGTCTCAGCTCTTGTCAGCTGTTCTCAATCAGCCAATCAATCCTTTCCTTATCTTGCCCACTTTACAGTTGGCATCACTCAGCTAGAAACAGAATGCCACCCCATCTCAGGGGTCAACCAAAGTGCCACTTCTGCGATTTGCCAAATCAGACTTTGAAGGGGGGAAGAGCAGAAGCATCAGAGCTGAGTTCACCAGCAGCACTACCTGCTGTGCCAGGTTGGCACTCACCAGTTATTGAACCAGTGACTAGTGGGCCACCTCTTTGCTTGCTCCAGTTCCCACAGAGGGCCCCGCTCCTCATGCAAGGCGCTATATCGCCTCGTTCACAGTGCCTAGTTATGCTCAGTGCTTGTTGCCCACTATCTTCCTGCAAAGGGCTGTCCTGCCCCCTTTTATTCAGCCGTTCATGTTTATAGCGCCTTTCACGCTCGACGCTGTCTTAAATCATTTCTCATGCCCAGTGCAGCAAATCTGAACAACAACAGACATGTTTGTTTAGCAAAACGCAAAGCCGCTGAGGCTGGTAAATATCCTCCCACCACTTCCAGACATCCTTGGGAATTGTAAATAGTCTGGTTGGCCGTGTGGGCGGCTGTGGGACCACGAGGATTATTTTGGGAGTGACGTTTATGGCTTGAAGCCTAAAGGGCCCGGAGAAGCAAAACTGAGCTGCGCCAACACCCTGAAATGTCAGCCCTCAGTCACACTTCAGAATGAGGAGTTGTGTCTTGTCAATAATTGATTGTTCTTTATTTTATATAGCGCCTTACCTTAGCAAAGCAACAAAAAGGTGAAAAGACGAAGCAAGGCTCTTATTCTGAAGTGGTGACTTTCAGTCAAGCCAGTGGGCCTTCGTTTATCAGCCAGTGAGCACATAGTGAATATAGCGCCTTACATACAGCGCCTTACTCGGGTGGTACAAGACAGGCCAAGGCATGGGGTTCAGCTCCACCAGAGACAATTGTGCTCCTTTATTGTTACTTTTTAAAAGTGTACCTTCATTTATTTAATCATAAAACGTCTTTACCTGAAAAGAAGGAAGAAACGCAAGATAGTGTGACGTCACCTCTACACGAGGACAGTGTGACGGCTGATCAGGGTGACACAGTTAGTCATCAGAGGGGACAGACAGCATAGCTTTGAGATTTTATATTCAACAATGAACACCGTCTCAGGGTGCTATTAAGGGACACTCAGCTTGTCATGGTAAACAGTTAACTCAGGGTCACACGAGGAATCAGACCTGGCAATTCCATATAGCGCCTTTCTCAATGCACTGTACAAGTGAAATGTATTTTTTGTTATAGCCCTCCACCGTGAGTGATGGTACATGGTATACTCTGTATAGCGCCTTTCAATGCCAGCTCAAGGCACTATGCAGATGTGGCACATGTGGAGCTTCAACTTCATTAACTCAGGATTGTACTGGGACTCAATAGAGGAGAGTAAACCTGTGACTGTATGACTTTATATAGCGCCTTTCCTTACAGAGTGCCAGTCCAACACTCTCCGCCAGTCCAGGACCTTCTTCAGTATGGTAAGGAGACCACCTTCGGTTGTACAGACACATGGCAGGGAGGCCATGAGAGTCCATATAGTGTCATCAGAACTTCCCAGTGTGTGTGGGGGGACTCAGGGTCAGTCAGGTGACTCATTAGGGACACACAGAGATGTCACAGTGAGGGCTCGACTTGTGATCCTCTGATTTCATATGGCGTCTTTCAGTAATGAAGACCATCCCAGGGCGCTATGTAGGTACAGTACTTTGGTTTCTGTGTTTCTACAATGGGATCCCTGCAGGTGAGGTGAGTGAGGTGACTCCCTTGTGACTCCTTTGTGAATTCATATAGCGTCCTTCATTAATGGACACTGTGCCAGGGCGCTATACAGAAACAGCACCTCAAAATCAGCGATGGCAGGTGAAGTAAGTAACTCGGAGTCTTTCAGGAATTAGCATTGGGTTCTGGAAGTGAGATCCTCTGATTGTATATAGCGCCTTTAGCTAATGGCTAATGTGTCAGGGTGCTACATACGCACGAACAGGACCTTTGTGTCTGTATTTGTAAATCGTGACTCCTGGGAGCTGAGGGGACGTGACTCACTCAGGGTCACACAGGGCTTTTATTTCATATAGCGTCTTTCAGTAATGAACACTGTGCCAAAGTGACACACCACACTCGTTGGCATACCTCTCTAGATCTGTGATGTCATATAGCGCCTTTAAGTATTGATCGCCCTTTCAAGGCTCTATACTGGTACATGACATCTGTTACTGTAGTCGAGCGTTGTGAAGACTGGTAGGTGACGTGACCGCCTCAGGGTGACACAGGGAGAATGGCATGTGATCGTATGATTGGATATAGCGCCTTGTGAGACGTCGCCCGAACACCATCAGGCCAACACCAGCAGGGTTATAAAACACACATTTATTTTCACCCCCACACAGTCCCGCACCAAGCACCCCTCAACACGGGCCTCTCAAATGTCCGTGGGCCGCCTTTCGTCCACCTCCACCTCTCAACTCTTGCTCCCTGACTGTAGGAAGGCGTCCCCCCTTAATAGTCGCCCGGTCAAGCTCCAGGTGCTTGCTGACGTTCTTATGGCGGCACTTCCTGGTGTGGCGGAAGTGCCACATGATCCACCCGGAAGCAAACTGGGCGTCGCTGAAAGGTCCTTCCTCCACCTTCCCAGGTGTGGTGGAAGTGCAGATCTCCCAGGCTTTATGAGGCTTGGGACACCCCCTGGCGATAGCCATGGGCCCCCACGGGTTTGAGCCTCCCTGCTACTTCAAGGCGTCCCGGCTGGGTCTGTCCCCCAGCCTCCTGCCACAGCCTGTTACGACTGATTACTGTCCCAAGGTGCTATATGGGTCCTACACTGGGACTGCTAGGTGATAAAGTGAAGTGACTCACTCAACAGAGTGGCTTGGACTTGTGACCTTGTCATTTCATGGATTGTCTTCCAACAAGTGGCGCCTGTGCCAAGGTGCTATTCAGGTGCATCACATTTGTTATTACACCTCCCTACTGGGAGTGACGACAGCCGAAATGACAATGACAACTCGAGGTCATATAGGGAATAAAACAGAGGGGACTGGACCTGTGATTTCATATAGCGCCTTTCACTATCTCAGGACGCTATACAGACACATTGCCTTTGTTTGTCAAGTCCTACATTGTGTTTCATGGGGGGGTAAACTAAGTACCTCGGGGTCACACAGGCTCTCCACAGAGACGTTTAAAATTCATATGCAGTAGTGCCTTTCAAAAATGCGCTATACAGCCACTTTGGTTTCTTCCCTATTTCTCCATTGTCATCACTGTGCCCAAGTCAGGGTCACACAGAGACAACTTGAGTAAACTGTCATGGATCTGCCTGAAGGTTTGGGCTGCGCTCAGCACCCCCCATAGAGGAATTACTTCACTCATAGCATGGAGCGCTTTATATGGCGCCTGGTGACTATGCTGGCTGTGACAGACGCCATAAATAAGGACGTCTACTCAGTGACACTAATCAGTTCATTTTACAATCACAGGCTGAGTAGATGGCAGTTAAAGTTAAAACGGCTGATAGCCCCCTCATACTGCCCATTAGGATGTAAAAAAAAAATCAAGTGCTTCTAGGAAGAAAGAGTCAAACAATCAGTGTGCGTTATATAGCGCCTTTCACAACAAGCATCAAGGCAGGGTGATCCCCACATTGTCACAATGCTACAATACCCTATGAATCAGGCCTTCCTTTTGTCTTCTGAGCCCATGGAGCTCATTGTGTTTGGGGGTTTGGTGGTGGAGCCCAACCTGGCAGCACCGGGTACCAGGCAGGAGGTGCCACCCGTGTTCACCCAGGTAAGGCCAGGCAAGCATTTCTAATCATTCTGAGACACAAAGAACAAGCAAACCACCCACCTGCCCACCATGTCCCTCTGCGAATTCATCAGCCCTCATTTTATAAAGCGCCTTTCAAAGCCCACAGGGAATGAATGTAACTGGCTTACGAGACACCCAGGAGCAGACATCTTCTAGGGCCTTGACAAAGTGATTTAGATTCCAACAAAAGATAAATGAAGACAGACAATCAGTCAATCAATCCATCGATCAGTTGCCTTTCATAGAAGTGAAATTCTCACAATAGTAGAAAGCAAAGGACAGAATGACTTTCATAACTTTTTACAGTGCCGTGTAAAAGTATTTGCCCCCTCCTAGGTCCCCTCTATTTTTGTGTGTTTATCACAATAAATGGCTTCAGGTCTTTCAACAAGGTGTGAAATTAGAGAACAGGAATCAGAGAAAACAGAGGACACCTTTTGTAAGTTTTTATGAATATGAAATGAAGTTAGTTACTCAACACCTGGAGTTGCCCCTCAGTTCCTTCCTCAGAGAAATTGATTTGATTGTTTGACTCGGCTATTGGACAAAGTTGGCTCTGATGGCTCTGAAGCTCACTAGATGTTGACCACTAGACCAGGACAATGAAGTCAGCGTCACAAGAACATGACACTTCAATCAAAGGACATTCACAAACAGATGAGTAAAACTGGGTGGAGACTGACCAGCTAGTTAGGACAGGAGAGGGTGACAAGTCTAAGGCTCTGGGACTGCAGTGCACTACAGAGGGGGCATCTGGACCAGGCCAGCCTGCCAAAAACTGACCCCAAAACCACAGTGACGACCCCTTCAAAAAGTCTCACTGCAGGCCTGTTATGAAAACATGTCAGTCTGCTCTCCAAGAAGAAGATCAGTGCAGAAGACCACCACGGTGACCCCCCAAGCTTTTTAGTACAGGAGCGCTTGACTGACAGGGAGCCCACTCTGATCTATCTATCTATCATATAGTGCCTTTCATCTATCTATCTATCTATCTATCTATCTACCATATAGTGCCTTTCATCTATCTATCTATCTATCTATCTATCTACCATATAGTGCCTTTCTATCTATCTATCTATCTATCTATCTATCTATCTATCTATCTATCTATCTATTATATAGTGCCTTTCACTCTATCTATCTATCTATCTATCTATCTATCTATCTATCTATCTATCTATCTATCTATCATATAGTGCCTTTCTATCTATCTATCTATCTATCTATCTATCTATCTATCTATCTATCTATCTATCTATCTATCCCTGTTATATAGTGCCTTTCACATATCTATCTATCTATCTATCCCTGTTATATAGTGCTTTTCCTTCCCATTTACCTACATATCTATCTGTCATGTCTATTACCTGCTGTAACACGAGGTGGGACACTGGAAGGCCACCCAGGTGACACTACACCTGTTCTTGCAGACGCTTTAAAGTGATGTCAGTGGGCACAAGGGAGGAGGTAACCGTCTGAATGCCAGTCCAATGTTGGGTGTTGTCACAGCCTGGCCACTTTAGGGTTGTCCTTTTTAATCTGACATTCCTGCTTTGGCACTGTCACAAGGTAGCCGATCGATTCTGCAGAATTCAAAGGACGGGGCAACTTTTGGCCGTCAGTTTGGGGGCCTTGTTTGGTGTTTATGGGGCACTGATGCCATCTCAGTGCCTCAGCGGGTCGCCCTTTACGCAGAGGTTTTTTTGAGCCACACAGAGGTAAAGTGTTCTCGGAGGACCTGTAGGTGGCGCCGTGACGGCTTTTCTGTGCGAGCTGGGAAGCCCCGACTGTCCCCGGTCCTCCGTTGTCTCCCAGAGGTGGCCCTGAGCCCGACAGTCGTATCGATTATGAAGTGACACGAACGCTGCCATAAGCGAGGGGCCCCTGAAGCCCCCGGCTGATTGTTCAGATCCGCTTCCCTCCTTTACGGGCCTCTCCGGGCTCGACTAGCCGTGTAATTACGTGGGGGCGCTCATATAGCAGCGGCGCTTTTTTGGGACGCTGAATCGGGTGGTCATATTTTGGGAACGCAGCCGAAGAAAGTCAGACGTGGATTTGCTGCCGACGGCCGGATTTAGCCTGAAACAAGCGGCCGAGATTGCGCCATGTCTGTCCCGGCCAGCGGAGGAGGGCTGGTCTGCGGCGGCTGATAATTACGTGTGCTGCGTCGCCGGACCCTGTCATTTGTCCTGATTTAGACACGAGTAGGAAAACGAAGGGGAGGATGTGCGCTGGACAACTGCGACCTCGGAGGTGGCAATGGCTTCTGAGCGACGGCCTTAACGAGATGGCGGGATCAGGAGCTGCGCTTTAGCGTGAGGGCACCGAATCGGAAGTCCTTTAGAAGACCGGGCAACGGGCCACTGACAAGGGTCACTTCACTTTAGGACAGCCGAGCGTCCAGTCACGTCAATCAAAAAAAGGAATGGTCAGTTCAGAGCTGCACACTGCCACCCACATCCACCCCCTCTCCTCTTCTGCTCCCTTTGCCCCCATGGTTGCAATTTGTGTCATCCTCTGGACACTAAACAGCTGCTGTCATATGAAATGCAAGGCGGGGACACTGCAGGCTTTTATGTGACAAATGAACACATAGGTGCAGTGGGGGCCAGCTGGGCAGATGACCCTGGCTTTGGAACTCAAGTTGGCCCAGTGTGAGGTGTGGGCACCATGAAGAGGGCAGCTGTGCCCACGGGCTCTTAGTCATCTGCAACGAGTACAGCTAGTGCCAACTCTGCATCTGATGATTTATAGGGTTGTGCCACTCCACCCCAGGAGCAAATTAGTTTACCTTCACACTTCTGCCTTCTTCTCATTTCTCCAACCACCTTCATGCAAGGCGCTATGAAGATCTCTAGAGCTTCTTGGTCATTCATATTTACAGCCCGATGCCCTGAATATTCGGAGGGGGCAACATCAAGGCAAGACCCCACTGGAGTTTAATTAAGCATCGGCAGGCCTGTCTGTCAAACCTGCTAGGAATGTCAGGCCATGTACATGACGGTCACATGTGGCATGTTAGTCACCTGGCACAGGTGGCATCAATGTGCCCAAAGCAAAGTCCCGCTTGGCAAAAGTGTCATTTACTGCTAAAACACCACATGGCTGGAGCCAAACAAGATTTTAAATCTATCTATCTATCTATCTATCTATCTATCTATCTATCTATCTATCTATCTATCTATCTATCTATCTATCTATCTATCTATCATATAGTGCCTTTCAAATCTAACTTTATTGAGTAGGTCCAGAGCTGGATGTCACATCATGTTTCACATCAGGACTGATTTGGGTTTGGATGCAAGAACACCTTTGTCCTCCAGAGGTCACCCTTTCAGCAGGTCCTTGTTTGGTGCCCATGAGTGGGAGAAGGACGTTCAGCAGCCTGGCGCTGATAGAAGGTGGGAGGTCAGGTGCACCAAGGACAGGCAGACCACCTGAAAGCAAACTTGTTTAAAGAGGGGTGAAGGTAGAGGGCCCAGTAGGTTTAGGGTCCTTCAGAAGGAAGTATGAGCTGCTGGGATGAGGGCAGGACAGACAGGCCACTAATGGCAGATGTGACTGTGGGAGGAAGTGCACTGAAGGTCATTGGCAGGAGAACTAAAGAGGAGGAGGAGGAGGAGGAGGAAGAGACATTCTGTGCACTCCGTACACGTAACAATTAAGGACCCCACAAACCCATAATGGTGAAAGCAGGTTCAGGCAAAGGACAGAGTGGCAGTTGGACTGGTGGATGGAGGTTTTGTGGTGACTCTAAATCGGCTCCGTTGTTCCTCCCACACTGTAAGGACGCCCTGTTTGGTCCTGTGTGTATAATGATGTCCTTGTGCCAGTCTGGTGACCCCTGCTGGGCACACTCTCCCACTGGCTCTGTTGCTGTAGTGCTCAGCTAATGGCTCAGATCATTTGCATATGTTCACAGCTGTTACACCTGCAATTCCAAGGTACTTTATTTACACAGATGAAGATGTTTGGAATTCAGAAGGCATCTCCATGACTGGCCTGAGCTGATGACTGTGTGGGGTTTGGGGGGGGTGGAATGTGGATGGTCCAACCTGGGGGATCACAGACAAAACCTCAGAAGTGCCACACAGTGTGTGTGTGTGTGTGTGAGCAAAGGTAGCTTAGAATTAAAAATGTGTGAAGTAAAAGTGATGGTAAGGACGCTGTAAAGCAGTGGGAGGACAAGTGACACCTGTGGCACTGTCACCAGCACGAGTACCATAGTAATAGTGGGATTGTTACTAGTTGTAGTGGCAGTAGCAGAAATAGTAGGACTACTTGTAAGAGAATTAGGAGGAGGAAGTCAACGTGTTAGTAGAATTAGTAGTAGTGCTGGTAGTACGAGTAGGAGAAGCAGAAGGAGAGGTGGCAGTAATACTTCTAGTAGTGGTGTGAGGAGCCATATTAGTACTAGTCATAGTATCGACAATAGTAGAGGTGTGTGCAGCAGTACTACTAGTAGTGGCAGCAGCAATATTAGTGCTACTAGTAAAGAAAGCAGAGCTGGTATTAGCAGTAGTACCAATAAACTGTAAGTATTAGTAGGTCAGTAGCAGTGGTAGTATCAGTGAAACTAAAACAAGTAGTAGTAGTATTAATACATTTAGTTGCAGTAGTAATAGTTACCAATAGAAGTAGTAGAAGATGTACTAGCAGTAGAAAGGACTGATATTAGTAGTTTTAGTAGTAGTAGAGCAAATGTCCTAATAGCGGCATTAGTACTAGTATTAGTAGCATTGTTAGTATTATTAGTACTATTAGTAGTACTGGTTCAAGGAAAAGTAGTAGTCTTAATAGTTATAGTTGCATTATTATTAGTAGTAGTAGTAGTGGTGGTGGTGGTGTTAGTGGTAATTGGAGCAATTTTAGTAATATTAGTGCTACTAGTAGTAGAGGCAGAAGTAGCAGTAAGAGCAGCAGTAGTGGCATTGCCAGCACTAGCAGTAGTGGAAGTATTAGCAATTTTGGTAGCAGTAGTAGTGGTGGTAATAGTAGTACTAACAACACTCATAATAGCGGTAGTCATAGTACTAGTAGTACTGTGGGTGGCAGTAATGTTAGCGCTACTAGTAATAGAAGCAGGAGTAGTAACCGTGGTAACAGTAGTAGCAGCATCATTAGTACTAGTAGTAGATGGCAATAGTACTATGAGCAATGTTAGTGTCAGTAGCAGCGATATTAGTGTGACTAGTAACAGTAGTAGTGGTAGTAGTAGTAGTGGTAGTAGTGGTAGTGGTAGTGGTAGTAGTGGTAGTGGTAGTGGTAGTGGTAGTAGTGGTAGTGGTAGTGGTAGTGGTAGTGGTAGTGGTGGTGGTGGTGGTAGTGGTGGTAGTGGTGGTGGTGGTGGTGGTGGTGAGTAGTGGTGGTGGTGGTAGTGGTGGTGGTGGTGGTGGTGGTGTGGTGGTGGTGGTGGTGGTGGTGGTAGTGGTAGTGGTGAGTAGTGGTGGTGTGGTAGTGGTGTAGGTAGTGGTAGTAGTGGTAGTGGTAGTGGTAGTAGTAGTAGTGGTAGTGGTAGTGGTAGTGGTAGTAGTAGTAGTGGTAGTAGTAGTAGTGGTGTCAGCAGTTGGAGCAGCAGGCGTCCTGCTGTCGGTGGTGCTACTAGTTGCAGTGCCAGTGGTGCTCTTAGTGGTCCCACAGTAGTAACATTTCCACTAGTGGCAGTGGCAGTGGCAGCAGTCTCAGCACACGCAGGGTCATAAGTACTTTGTCACGATGACATCGGTGGGATTATCGTTGTCCCGTACAGCTCTGGTGTCTGCCCCCCCCACTCCAGGTCCAGACGCCGACTGATGTTCATCACCCTCCCTTGGTCTCCAAGCTGTCAGCACCCTCTGGACCGGATGTCACTTTGTCACTTTGTCATTTATGACTGAATTCTGTTATCTTTGTTCTGTTCCCTGGACTCCTGAATTTCTTTTTCCATTTTTTCGCAGGAATTAGCTGATCCAATTTGCTCTTCATCTCAGGTTGTTTATAGCGACGTTATAAGTGAACAGCACTAGGTGGTCTGAAGGTCGGTGCCAGGCACCTCCTGGTTGTCCCCGACTGAAGACAAACCCTGGCAGTCCTGCTCTCCATCTTCTCAATTTGCTTTCCCTGGTTACTCTTCCTCGCCGTCCGGTTTGGCTCCATTTTGGGTGACTTTCCCGCTTGTTGAATCTCGCACATCATTTCCTGAAGTAAAGTTTTGGTTCGGCCCACACTCGCTGATGGGACAGGCCCTATATCGCGATATCTGCAGGCTTCCAGGAGTTCCGGGGAGCAGAGCTGAACCAGTGGTGTGGACACAGGGGGTCCGCCTTCAGGACCCATTCCTGCACACATCTTGACGTTTAGAACAGCGGAGGCAACTAAAAGCTGGCCCTGTGAGAAGACTCTGCTCCACTGTGGGCACTCAGATGCCCATCAGAGAGCCCAGTGTGGATGTCCACTCCGTGTCCATCTGTAGTTACCCTTAATGATGTAAACAGCAACACAGAGCAGAGTTAGCAGATGCTCAGCCAATGAGTCGGTCTTTGTGTTATATAGCGCCTTTCACCGAGGACCCATCGCAAACAACACTGCAGATGAACGTGACGAGGACAAGGAGGGCAGCTGGCAGCACCTCAGAGCAGTGAAGCAGAGAAGAGTTTCACACAACCAACCTATTCAAACAGGTGGGAGCTCAGGTGGGGTCCACACTGGAGAGACAAATCAAACTGACACGCCAGTAGGGGGCAGACTGCAGGGCAGCTGGAGACATGTGAGGCAAGTGTCTCATTTGTTATGGGTCCTGTCCCCTTGTCTGCCAGTGGCCATTTTACAAGAGCTCAAGCCCACCAACCTGCAGATAAGAGATGGACGCTCTAAACTGGGGTGACCCTATGGCTTACTGTGCAGTAAAGTGGACCCGTCCTTTAGGGTCTGATGTGTGTGACAGGTGGATGCCCTTTAGACAGGGGATACTGGCCAAGTCACCCACACCTCCTTCACAAGCTGGCACCTCAAAGTAGTGTGACCCCTGATGGCTGCCAATGGCCTCCAGGCCCTAACCTGAGGTGTCTGCTCCATCTTGTGCTTCTCTTCATCTCCCGGCCCAGGGTCCCCACAGTGTGTGGCAGCTAAGGCCAGCCATTTAAAGGTCATGTTAAGAATTCCAACAGAGATAATTGCACCAGATTCCTTGGTTAACCAGTCATGGAGGGCTGCCAGTGAAGAGAGGCCTCCTGGCACTGGCCGAGCACTGACGTCAAGGGGCACACTAAACAGCATCCTTCAGCTGCCAGAGTGAATAGCGCGGCTTTGTCACCGATGTCAGGTCAACCGTACGACAAGTCGTCAAATCCGCCAATGAAAACTCTGCGGATAAGAAAAAAAAAATGCTGGAAATAACGAAGGAAAGGGCGGCAGTGCGGCGGAATGTGGGAATACGAGAGGAAAGACACAAAGTGATGGAGGGCGGCGTTCACCTGAGCTCATCCTGATCCTGGTCTCTGTGAGTGTGTGTGCTCAAGGCGCTATATTAAAGAAAACTGGACTGATTCTAATGACACCCTGACAAGCTGAAACGTTCTGAAATCTGAGCACGGAGAGGGAAGAGCGAAGGGCATCGCGTTTCTTTAAAAACATCGCCCAGTGGCACCAAAACCTGCGTCCAAACCAACCTGGGAAACTCACCCACCTGCCGGTAACCACCTGACATGTCCCAGGATGGCCACTTCAGGCCCTCTAATTGTGAATATTATGGGATGTTTTGGCTGAACGTTAGGACCCATCAGGGTGCCCCCCTGCTGGCTGCCAGAAGCCCTTCCAGCTGTGCCTTCTGAATGGAGATGAAATCGGGGCAATTTGTTTCAATTCATCCATCCATTGTCCAACCCGCTATATCCTAACTACAGGGTCACGGGGGTCTGCTGGAGCCAATCCCAGCCAACACAGGGCGCGAGGCAGGAACCAATCCTGGGCAGGGCGCCAGCCCACCACAGGGCACACACAGAGCACATACACTAGGGACAATTTAGGATCGCCAATACACCTAACCTGCATGTCTTTCACAGACATGGGGAGAACACGCAAACCCTCCTAACTGCAAGGCAGCAGCGGTACCCACTGCGCCACCGTGCCACCCATTTCAATTGAGTTTTGTGCATATAGCGCCCCTCACTGAGTCCTGGCCCAGAGTATATTCAGGGGTCGAAAACGGGACCTCGATACGTCACGGCTGTGAACGTCTGACAGGTTAGGTGACTTGTTCAGGGTCACACAGATCAGCCGGCTAACACTACCTAATGTGTGCAAAGGGCAACTTGGCACCCCTCGCCAACCTGACTGGGACGGCATGAAGTCCAAAAGAGAAGGGAAACACCTCAGAGTTGAGCGTGTGATCCGAGCAAACTCAACTTTGTCCTCTATGAAGTCCTCCTCCATGCAGTTTCCATCACGTGACATTCCCCTCGTGTCTTGTATCACTCAGCTGTCTCCAGGTTGCCCTCGGACCTCCAGTGTCCCCTCCATTCTTGTGCTCAGGTGTGTGCAGCTTTTCAGTTCTGCCCTGCTGAGCCTTTTAAGGTGGCCGACTGTTTGATTTTTGTGTGACGCCCTTTAAAGGTGGGTGTAAACGTCGGCTTCTCCTCATTTTCCTGAATCACGTCCGTTACTTATCTGTAATTTGATTGAAGATGAAGACGTTTTCTAGATAAATGGGATTCTGAAAAATTAATTCCTGCATTTATTTCTAGTAGGATTGACGACTGCAATGTGGTATTCACTGGATGTTCAGGCTGTTCTTTATTCAGCCTCCAGTTCATTTGCAAGAATTATTACAAGAAGAAGAAAATACGAACACATCACTGCAGTCCTCACGTCGTTACACTGGCGCCCAGTTAGGTTTAGGGCAGATTTTAACATATAAAGTCTTAAATGGCGGAGCTCCGGCTTACTGAACTTATCATGACTTACAAACCTGGGCGCACATTAAGATCTCAAGATGGCGCTCAGCTTGTGACTCCAAGGATTAATAAAATAACAGGAGGAGGTCAAGCTTTTAGTTACAGGAGCCCCCTAAACTGTGCGGTGGTCTGCCTGCTACTATAAGAGCTTTCAAAGACTCACGACTTCAGTTTAGGTCACCCTGACTAGAGCTGCTGATTAACATTAGCACTAAAACATCAGTAACATGAGAGTTAGAATTTGTTTCTGACCCTCCTCACCTGCTCTGTTTCTCTTCTCGGTACCCAAATGTGCCACTTGGTGCCACTGCCCACCTGCCTGCCAAAGGTAAAGTCATCTCTGATGGAGGAGCGCAGGAATCATTTGATAGAGGGGTCCTGTCATGGATTGGCTGGCCCAGCACTGACTCAGCTGTGGAGTGGCCAATAGGGGGAGGCGGCGTGATGGTCTCCAGGACTCTGAACAAATCCAAATCCTACTATGGGATGTCATCTCCTGTTGAGTTCTGCTCTGTACTTGTCCTATTTCTATTGTATTGAGGATGACTTGTGTTCTGTTCTGTGTGTTGTGTTGACCCCACCATTTTTTGACACCCACTGCATGCCCAGCCTACCAGGAAGGGGGTCTCTCTTTGAACTGCCTTTCCGGAGGTCTCTTCCTTTTTTATTTAGGGGGGGAGTTTTCTCCTTGTCTTCCCAGAGAGCCAAGGTTTTGCTGTCAAGAGGCAGAGCTTGTTAAAGCCCACTTCTTGTGTGATTTTGGGCTACACAGAAATAAATGTCTTGTCTCGTATTTAGCGCTTTGCCCGTTACCCAGAATATGGACATGTCTGAATGTTTATTTGCGTTCCCACTTTCAGAGTGGAGTACTTGAGGAGTCTCCTAATCCTCATCTTCATTTGCAGTGATTGGTTGTTCACTTGATACCCTCCTCGTCTCCTGAGCCGCTGGTACCCTCGTGTCTTGTCACATGTCTTGTGTCTCTCCTCGGTCCCTCGTGTGACATTTACTTTGAGCCGCCTTCTTCTTCCAGCGCTGACTGATCTCCCATGCAGTTCTGCCGCGTCCACCGCCTGCACATTCACGCCGTTGCTTTCAGCTCTGATGGCTCGCCTGTGGCCAGAGAGGTCCAACAATTCCATGAGCCGATTCAAGGTGGGCTCCTTCCTGAGATTCCCCAGCATCTCCTTCCCCAGGAGCACATCTCCTTAACCCCTCTGCAGAGTTTTGAGGTCTACTTTAAACACTTTTTCATTTTATCATTTTTTGGCTCTCTGTTGGGTGTTCCGAATGTCTGAGCCCTGGTACAATACAATACAATACAATCCAGTTTATTTTTGTATAGCCCAAAATCACACAGGAAGTGCCGCAATGGGCTTTAACAGGCCCTGCCTTTTGACAGCCCCCCAGCCTTGACTCTCTGAGAAGACAAGGAAAAACTCCCAATAAAACCTTGTAGGAAAAATGGAAGAAACCTCGGGAAAGGCAGTTCAAAGAGACCCCCTTTCCAGGTAGGTTGGGCGTGCAGTGGGTGTCAAAAGTAGGGGGTCAATACAATACAATATACAGAACAGAACAATTCCTTAAGACAGCATAATAAAAATTTTAGAATTACGGTTTAACAGTAGATGATATGACATAATTAGGTTTGGATATTTTTAGAGTCCTGGAGACCTCATCCATCAAGCTGCATCTCCATTTGGCCATGCCACGGCTGAAACATTGCTCCAATGAAAGGACCCCTCTTTCCCATGATTCCTGTGATCCTCCATCAGGGATGACTTTACCATAGGCAGGCAAACAACTTGGCAGGTGGGCCGTGGCACCAATGGCCAGATTTGGGTACCGAGAAAAGAAACAGAATAGGTGAGGGTTAGTATTCAAATATAATTATCATGTTACTTATGTTTTAGTGCTAATGACTAACAACAGAGATGCAGTCTGTACAGTTAATCAGCAGCTCTAGTCAGGATATGCTAAACTGAAGTAGTGAGTCTTCAGCCGGGATTTAAAGGCTGAGACTGAAGGGGCATCTCTTATGGAAGCAGGAAGACCATTCCACAGTTTAGGGGCCCTGTAACTAAAAGCTCGACCTCCCACTGTTATTTTATTAATCCTTGGAATCCTAAGCAGACCGGCATCTTGAGATCTTAATGTGCGCTCAGGTTTGTAAGTCATGATAAGTTCAGACAAGTAAGCGGACCTTGGCCATTTAATGCTTTATATGTTAAAAGGAGGATTTTGAAATCTGCCCTAAACTTAACTGGGAGCCAGTGTAAAGATTTAAGAACTGGGTTATGTGTTCATATTTTCTTGTTCTTGTAATAATTCTTGCAGCGCATTTTGGATTAACTGGAGGCTGTATAGAGAACAGTTTGAACAGCCAGTGAACACCGCATTGCAGTAGTCAATCCTACTAGAGATAAATGCATGAATTAATTTCTCACAATCCTGTTTATTTAGAAAGCGCCTTAATTTCCTAATATTTTTAAGATGGAAAAAACAGGTTTTGGACGACTTTGTAATATGCGCTTTAAATGACATGCTAGAGTCAAAGATAACTCCTAGATTGCGGGCTGATTCAGTAAAATTAATTGGGATTCCAACTGAGTTAAATGACGACAAAATATTGCTGTGATCAGCGTCATTCCCTCCAACAATTAACATCTCTGTTTTATCTGTATTTAAAGACAAGTAGTTCTCATTCATCCATTCCTTTAATTCACTAACACAACTAATTAAAGACAACATCGGAGAAACTTCATTTGATTTAAATGAAAGGTATAACTGGGTGTCATCTGCATACGAGTGAAAATTAACATTATGTTTCCTAATGAGAGATCCCAGTGGAAGCATGTAAAGTGAAAACAGTAAAGGTCCCAGTACTGAGCCCTGCGGACACCATATTGAACTTCTGTGTATAATGATGGAGTACTGTCAGCACATTTCTGTACATACTGGAATCGATTTGATAAATAAGAACTGAACCAAGCGAGCACGGGGCCTGTAAGTCCAACATCGTTTTCTAGCCTGTGCAGTAAAATAGAATGGTCAATGGTGTCAAATGCTGCACTTAAGTCCAACAACATAATTACAGTGGAATTTCCTTCATCAGAGGATATCAGAATGTCATTTACAACCCGTGTTAGTGCCGTTTCTGTACTATGACCAGTGCGAAAGCCAGACTGGAATTTCTCAAATAAATTGTAATGCGTAAGGTGTGACTGAAGCTGACTGGCGACTACTTTCTCTAGTATTTTAGAGAGAAATGGTAAATTTGAAATAGGCCTATAGTTATTTAGTATGTGTGGGTCTAGGTCTGACTTTTTAAGTAATGGTTCCGAATGTCTGAGCCCTGGTGCTTTTTTGGGTGCCATTTGACTGGCACGGCCTGTCTGGTCACACTTGGACCCTGCAGTCGTGCAGGATGAAGTTCTGTTTGCTCCATTTGGTTGTGTAGGCACTTCCAGGACATGGTGGGCTGTGAGGGGTAATCAAAACCACCACCACCCGCCTCTTTGGAGTGTTTGCATGCCCCCCCCCATTTAAAAACCAATGAAATCCGACCCCCATCAACCGTGGCGTCCGTTATTGAGAGCAGACTCCATGGTGACAGCTCACTGTGTCGGGGTACTTGAGGAATCTTCTGATCCTGCCCTTCGGTGGTGGTGGTGGTCCGATCTTCATTCTGTGTGATTTCTACCCATCTCATGTCTTGTCAAAGGTCCCTCACGTGAGGTTTACTTCACATCTCTTCTCTTATAGATCTGGAGGGCCAGGGGGGCCAGCATTGCTTCATTGTTCTTCCCCCAAAGTCATCTTCTGCTCTGAGGGAAACTGAATTGGGGGTTAGTGAAGGACAAGGTAACCGTAAAGAAAATGGGCTTCCCAGGAACGAAAAGTTCCAGAAAGGAATCAAAAGTGCCCACCAGAAGGGAAAAAACTTCAAACTCTGGCTAGTCACCAAAAAGACAAATGACTCAGTGCCATCCTAATGTATGGGCACTGGCCGGGGGTCCCAGGAGCATCCTGATGCCAACATATCTTTCTGCTTTGGGGGCCTAATGCACTACTTTGCCCAGGGGGCTATGATGCTGTTACTGTTATTAAAATAAGATTTAACACAGAAAACTGAAGCTCCACAGCACACAAAAAGCGAAGACCACCAAGACCACCACATCCCCAAAACACAAGCCAAGAATACGAAGTCCAAAGCAGAGCAGGTGGTCAAAAACTCTCAGTGGAAACTCAGCAACACCAGCCTGTTTAATGAACCACAAGGAACTTAGCATTTTATAGGGCTGAGGGTGGTCCCTTGATGGTGATGGGCAGGTGGACCACCCACAAGATACATGGGACACGCAAAGAGAAACACAGACATAAAGAACCCAAACAACAGAAATGAGACATTCGGACCCCAACAAGGTGGGAGAGCCCTGCTTGAGGCATAAACAGGGACCCTCGTCTGTGTCCCCGTCACCCTCGTCACCGCCGCTTGTGTGAGTGTGACGGTGGTTGCTGTCCTTACTTTTCTTATTCTCCCTCACCGGTGCCAGCACGGATCAACAGGCAGACCCCTAATTACACGATCCTCTTTGATCCTAAAAAGAACAATAGATCCAACTTCCCGTCTATGTGCATGAGAGCCAATGACCAAGAAACGTTCCTCCAGATGTAGGTGGGCAGTGGGTGGGCAGTGGGTGCCCGGCAGTAAGGAGATTGTGGGTTTGTGTCTGTGTGGAAAGTGCTAGAGAAGTGCTACACAAATCTAAACAGTCGTCATTATCACAACGCACAGAATTCAGCGAGCAGGAACGCCGTTATTCCAGACCTCACAAGTGGAAGCGAAGCTCGTCTGTCTGATTTCATGTGTTTTATGTAACACAACAGAAAGGGAACAAGAAAAACGGGATGAGACTGCAGTCGAACTTGGCATACCTGAGAACCCCTCATACGGTGCCGGCTGTCACAGAAACAGGCGACAAGGTCCTGTTTAATTGACGTGGTCCGGCAACTCAATCAGCAGGTCCGACACGGGACCCCACCAGCAGAAGTCAAACTATGACAGGTCAGGTAACAAATCAACAGCCACTCCACATTTCTCCAGAGAGTCCAACTGCAAATTCGCACCAAAGCCTTGATGTGAGAAGGTGGAACATCAGATGGAGGTCGGAAAACTCGGGCAGCGCGGGAGGGCACCGACCGTTATGCTCTTGTCGCCCTGAGATTGTGAGAGAGAGGTGTGAAGTTTGTCACATCCAGCCTACTTGTCACCAACATACACGAGACTGTGGCTGCAGCTCTCGGACGATGTGGCGCTTCACGCTAGACAGGAGACACGTGACCTCCGGGTTTGCCACGTGATTTTTTTTTTTTCCGGGGAGTTTAGGGTGTTGTGGGCGCCGTGCATTCCGAATGATGAATTTAAAGTAAAGGCTGGTTATGTGGGTGCCAGAATGATGGGATGAAAATAGCGGAACAGGTCATCAGGGCGCAAGGAATAAATATCGGAAGAGCATCACGTGGATCGCCCGCTTCCTTCACCGTTTCTCCTTACCTTCCATCAGCAGAGTCTCACTTCCTTAGCTGTGTCACATTTAGGTATGCGACACTGACCCAAAACTGCCACCTACTGACTAAGGGACTATCAGCACGCTGAGCGAACGGACCGCAACGAGCGCACCACAGTAGTATGAATGCGTGTTTAGCCTCAGACCGCGCGTGCGCTTTGCGTTGCGATCTGCGCGCCTGCTTCACGTTATACGCACGTAGAAATCCTTCTGCTTAGACTGCTGTAGTGTTCAGGTGAATCCATTAGATGGCAGCAAAGTCCGCGAGATAAACGCGCGCTCGCCGCCCTTCGCCCTTCTACGGTGAATTTAACGCCTCGGTCTCTGCCCGTCGTCACCGGAGATGTGAAGCTGACAGGAGAACGCGGTGACAATGACAATGAACAACCGCGTCAGCGCTGCCAAACGGCCTACAAATAGCCGGCGATGCCAGCAATGGTTTGCCCTAGACGGCCGCATACAGTGCGCTACCACGAGAGCTCTTATATTTTCCGCACTTTTAGAAATAAAAAGAAGTTTAACATTTTGTACAAAGTTAGTTTATTTATTTATTTATTTTTCTGAAAACATGTGGTCTACAACCATAAGGAGCCACGAAGAGTTAATCCACTGCGAGATTCAGGGCAAAACAACTTAACCTGGCAGTGGTGGGCACACAGTTATAATAAATCACGGACGAGGTACGAGCCCACTCACAGATAATTCGTACCCCCACTTTATCAAGTAGTGGGTCACAGGGGGCTGGAGCCGATCCATGCATCGAGGCAGGAGCCAACCCAGCGTGGGGTGCCAGTCCCTCACAGTGCCCACTCAAGTTCAGACACACACGGGGCCAGCTTACTTAACATACGGCCATCTTTGGGCTGTGATGAGAATTGAGGGGTCAGAAGGAAATCAATACTAGCAATGGCTGGCTGTGGCACTGAAACCCCAGATGTCTCCTCCATGGTGATGCCCTCTGGCTCACTCACTCACACGTCATGTCTTTTAGTGCTGTTGTTGCAGAAATGGCAGTGCAGACATGAGGAGAACACAAAAATGACAACTGGAGTTGGATTAGCAGATGTCATGAGCTGAGCCCCCCGAGAGCTAAGAGAGTCAAATGTCAATGACAGGCTTTGGATGTGAGATAACAGGGGCTTAACCCCTGACACCCCCCACATGATGCCACTGATTTAAACTCTGGAGGTGTGCAGCGGGTTTTTACCACCCATGGACCCCCTTTCTTTTCCTGTTCTCTTTTTTCCTGTGTTCTTGAAAGGCGCTATATTAGCTGGATTAGATAGACTGATTAGCTGGCAGGGCAGGGAGCTCAAAAGAGTTTGAACCCGAGGCCGCCTGACCAGCTTCTTAGGCTTTGCTTTCTTGTGCTGTGGCTGCTGACTGACCGGTGGAAGTGGACAGCTGGACTCGGTGACCTCTTAACTTGGTCATCTGAGGTGCGGCTGAACACCTGAGGTCTGTCACTTTATGCCACCAGGATGCCAGTTCAGTCCTGATGTCAGTCACCTTGTATAACAACAATTGTCTACCCATGAAGTAAAAGTATAAGGCAGACTACAGAAAGGCGCTATATAAAGACAGATTGTCTCCATGGCTGACCACTTATTGGACCCTCAGACTCCATGATATTCTCATCCAGACATTTCGGGTCTCACCTTTCACTGCCAGCACCTTGACAAGGCGCCAGTTAGGAGTTTGGGGTGCATTACTGGTCGCTCCTCCCAGATGACCGCTGGCTTCACATTTTGTGTTAACAGAAAGCTTGTAAAATATAAATATTTAAGTGTTAAAAGACCCATAAAAAAATTAAAGATCTGAACCACCATGGAAACGGTGCCAGTCTGTCATGCCAATTAGCTGAACATAGGAGGAAACTGGAATAGCTGGGAAAGGGACACAGAGAGAACATGCAAATGACAAATGACACTGGCCACCCCCTGTGTGTCACATCTTTATTCACCAGGGGGCGCTCTCGTCTGATGTGCAGACCCCAAAGCTGAGGGCTGAAATCTGCAGTAGGCCACCACGGCTCCTGATCTGACTAAGCCCCCTCAGCTTTATCTGCTTGTTGTGGCTAAAAACGTGAAAAGAAACCAAAAACAAAAGCAGAAGACCAAGGACAGGCAGACGAAGGGCAAAGATGAGCAGATGTGGGCCAAGGGAGGCACCCACCCACTCGGCGTCACTCATCGCCACAACAGAATTTAGCCGTTGGAGACCACAACCGTCATTGTGAATTAGAGGAGACACCCCTCTCTGGTTTATATAGCGCCTTTAATGATTAGCAGAATCTGCCAAAGCTTCAGCTGCAGACCCCTGAGTGACAACAGACAAGCGAGGGGGCAACAGTGGGGCCTCATTTCATTATTTGTGATGACATTTCAGATAGATAGATAGATAGAAAGGCACTATATGATAGATAGATAGATAGATAGATAGATAGATAGATAGATAGATAGATAGATAGATAGATAGATAGATAGATAGGACAATATACTGCAGAAAGCCATCAAAGGCCCTGTTTTATAATTAGATTTGAAAGGCGCTATATGATTGATAGACAGACAGGTCAGGCACTATATAATAGACTGACACAAAGCACACTATTTAATAAATAAATGGGTAAGAAAGGCACTCTATAATAAATAGCTTATAATGGCACTATATTGTCATCTGGCCTACTAATCTGTCCTTTTCTGGCCCTCACAGTCCCATCCACCCCCCGTGCCCCCCAGTGCCCCCCCGACGTGACGCCTTTCTGTTTTGAAGTTCTAATCTCCGCTCTCTTTTTCTAAGCCCACTCCAGCCCGCCATTTGTCTTTCCAGTTGGTGAAGCAGGAGCAGCAGAGTGTGTAGCTGACGTCCTCGACTGTCCCTTTGCCTGTGCTGACTGCTGACCCACCCGCTGTCCCGGCTTGTGGCCCCCCGCTCAGGTACGTCTGCTTCATGGGCTCCTGTGGACGGTGGTGTTAATGGCTGTGTGGAGGTTTGGTGTCGTCTCATTTGAAAACAGACATGAAGAAAGTGTCCGAGTGAGAGATGGGTGGCACTGGGTGATTATTGTGCCAGGTTTCAGTTCTTTCTCATCGTTTCCCCTCATAATGTTGTTTCCAGGTCACTTTTGATGGCTGTGGATGATTAATTTTTGTGTTTTCCTGATTGCTGCACTTTGACTTTGTACACAATGGCTGAAGGGTCAAAAGAAAACTGAGGAGAAGAAACCTTAGGGTGGCACCCTCAACATGCAACTCATCACCACACCGGGCTCATGTGTTTGTACTGCTGCCCCACTGACCTGGTGTGCTGGTGGGAGTTTTGTGCCAAGTGGTCATCAGTGTGGATTGAACATTCTCAGCCTGTGCCACATGGACTTTCAGCCGCTATGGTCTACCAGGAGCCCCCACCGCTAGAGAGTTTTGCCCACCAGGGGCCCCCATCCAGCCTTTTTTACCCTTATTGTTCCACAACTCCCCAGGATCCTGTGGGTGCCTCATTATATTCAACGGGCTGTGCTGCCCATCTAAGATGGGGTGGACTCTAAATAGTCAATGTAGACCTCAGCGTATTCAGCATTATCATTTGCAGTGCACCACCTGTGGGAATGTATTTGGTAAGGCATGTAGTAATAAAATGTACTGCATTTGTCATTCCAACAGATGGTGCATCACAAGCATTTTGCAATGATTAAATGCATTACTACAAATATTTGCGACGTGCCATCTGTTGGAATGACAAATGCAACACAAACATTTCTGTTATGTCTCATTTGCTATGGGATTTGTAAATGCAGTGAACATGTGTGTGATGCGCCATCTGTTGGAATTGCAGAGACACCCAGATACACAGACACTCTGCCACCTGTCCTTTTATTTAGGTGGATAATGGGGGCCAGACTTTGGTACGCCTGCCCACACAGTGGATATTAAATGGGGGCGCAGATATGACAGAAAGCTGGACAGATGTCTTCAGGGAATGTCAGCCAACAACGAGAACCGTAAACGTGAAATGGAAAACTTTTTAAAGGATTAAAGATCCCGAGGTGCTAAATGATTTGCTCCATGAAGCAGACTAAAAATGCAATCGTTGTGTTCCTTCTATTCTCACACAGTGGCACGGGGGTCGCGCTGCCATTTTGCAGTAAGGTTTGTGTCGTGGGGGCTCCCAGCATGGAGTTTGCATGCAGTGTTTCCGTTTGGTGGTCCGAATGGTTAGGTGGGCTGGTGGGTGACGTTGTGTGTGTGTGTGTGTGCTCGCCCTGAGATGGACTGGCGCCTCGTTCAGGTGTTGCTCCTGCCTTGTGCCCTGTGACTCTGCTCGGGGTTAGTGGGTTTGCAAGATGGACGTTCTTAAAGCTGATTGTGAAAATGGAGAATATGAACTGAATTGACGGTGGTCCAGTATTCTGGCTCATTCCCCCGGGGTCTTCAACTCGGTGACTGCAGGGTCGATAGGGGACGCTTTGCTCGCGAACGTCTTCTTTTTCTACCTCACGCTGCAGTTCTCAGAAGTCTCCAGCAGGTGTCCTCAGCAGCGCAAAGCTGCCGTTTCGCATTCTGAGTGCCGTTCACAAAAAAAAAATTACATGTAGTGTTTAACTTTGTAACGCGTTAATGGAAAACCTCTGGAGAAAAGGCAATGAAAGATGGCACCCTTAAAAAACGGAAGACGCTTAAAGGAAATGAAACAGGAACGAGTAAAAGCCGCCCGCTATAGGCCTTAAAGAAGAGGCTTCCGTGTTAATTCCGCCGGCCTGTCCCCGTCGTACTGTCGCATTGTCGCTTCCCGCCCGCCTACGACATTCCAAGGTGCCGCTCAGAACTGCGACGAGGGGTGCGCTTCGTCAAATAGCGGGATTTGTCTTCTTCAGAAGTGCGCATTTCAACTTCACCGTTACCGTCTTACGTCATCAGGACATCGAAAATCGGCGAGTCCGGCGAGTCCACTAAAACACTTAGAAGTCCGAGGGGACCCGCAAACGAATCGACGATTCAGTGTGAGCTCTGCAGGTCTGTGGTCTCAAGATGGCCTCAAGATCTCCAAGCCTGATGGCAGAACGCATTGATGTCCTCGCTGCTGTGCCCTTGCGGTGTCTCCCTGATGGTCACTTTGTGGGTGACTTGCGTCCTTGAGGACGTTAAGGGCCCTCCTGAGAGCTCTGCTGTTATGGACGTCCTGCAGTGCAGGGAGTGCCATTCAGATGATATCTGGTGCCAATGTCACCACCTGCTGTAGAGCTTTGGGGTCTCGTGCTGTGCTGTCCCTCCACCAGACTGTCAATTGTAGAAGTTGATGAGGTCGCTGCTTGGCATGCCATACTTCCTCAGCCATCTCAGACAACACAAACTCTGCCAGGCTGTCCCCACCAGGTCTGTGATGTGGCCACTCGCTCCACCTCAACCTCTCCAACGGACAATGACCTTTCTCCTTCCGTGTGTCAATTAATCATCTCCTTTGTTTCACGGCTGTTAGGAAAGACCTTACTGTGCTGACCGCACTTCACAAGGACGGCCACCTCCATCCTGTACGCTGACTCGTCACCCCCGGGCATCGGTCCAGTGACGGTGGGAAGTGACACAGTCCTGAGTGAAGAGCGGGTACGTAGGGGGACTCGAGACACATCCTTGTGAGGTTCCTGGGGTCTGCCTGTTAAAAGTCCGGAACTCTGTCACCGAGAGCAGGTGGCACACTCAGAGTGGAGGAGGGCATGTTGGTGAACTTAGCTGGCATCACAGTGTTTAATAAAGTGCAGTCGGGCATAATGTTCTCCAGGTGTGTGAGAACTATAATAATATGTGCTGCTGTGCCAACTGCGTCCTCTGTCCACCTGCGTGGTCTTTGTGCAAACTGCAGGGGGTCCGTCATGCCAGGTGTGAATGTATGAATGTGGCACCTCGAAGGGTGGCATCACTATAGGAGTCCGTGCAGCGGGCCCATCGGCATTAAGTTAGCTTTGCTCCTTTTGGCAGTGTTAATTTATTAAATGCAATATGAATTAATATATTCATTAATATTTCATTTAATAGTCATGTATTTTTATATATTATTATTAATTCATTCATTTTAAATTAAATGTTAATTAGGGTTAAATTATTGTTAAGTTAATGCTCATTAATAATACTAATAATAATACATTGGATTTGTTTTGTGGCAGGTGGGGTTTGTGACTTGCATTAGGCTTTTAGGGTCCGTATGTCACCCAGAACATCAGTCAGGGCTGCAGCACAAGCTTTGAGGGCTCGCTCAGTGCTGTTATCAGGGCTGGCTGCCTTCCAGGCGTTTATCCTCCTCGGAGACTTTTCCACATCACGGGTGATACTGTGAACGGGGGCACTGAGCCCCTCATTAGCCCAATTCCTGCCCACTGACTGGGTGTTAGCGTTCGTCAGACTCATCAGGAGAGAAGTGGCTGTCAGTGGTCGACCCTCTGCTTCGCTCTCTGTGTTGTTTCCCTCGCCCTGCCACATCCTCTGAGCGTCAGGAGTAGCGCAATGACCTTCCTATTTAAATCTTGGCGTCTCAAATAGCTCTGTGCAGGTGGTCTCTGGATTTTTTGAACTTGCATTTGCTTTTGTGCCCGCGTGACATTTCGCTATTCGGGACCACCGATTACCTCGGGGGTACTTCACACACACTCCTTGAAATCACGTCATTTTTATCAGGCATAATAAGACTTTTACATTGGCGGGACAAGAGATGACACAGTGACGTGTAATGTCAGGCTCTTTTTAAATGACGTCACAAAAAACCCGCCAATGGGTCACTTGAAAGGGCTCACCTACCGGAGTGCACCTCACTCGCCGCTTCACACGCAGGACATCCTTTCATTTATTTTAGACACGTCGAGTGATTCACTCGGGGACAGAGATGGCGATTGGACTTGCACCCTGGGGACTTCATATAGCGCCACATCAGGTGTCCTGTATTCAGGGGGTACGTTTTATATTTCCTGAATTTCTTCTGTTGCCACATCACTGGGGAAAGTGAAACATTGAGAATCAGGGGTGGTGACTGAACCCGCACCCTGGGGATTTCATATGGCACCTTTGCATATGCCCTAATATTATGCCCCTCTGTAAACACTGGGTACGTCTCTTTGCTGTATCTGTACAGCTGGAGAACCAACAGATGAAGTGGTAGACTGATTTGTGATGTTATATAGCGCCTTTCCATAACCTTAACACCATGTCTGGACCCCAATGACATCAGAGAGTACAACATCTTATTGCATTTCAACAGCTAGAGCACCAGCAGGTAAAGTGACCAGTCACAGACAGTCACTGGGAATTGTATATAGCGCCTTCTCACGTGACCTACCTCCCAGCCCTAGACCCCCAGGCTGCGCCAGTTTGTGTTGTGACACCAGCCTTGAAACTGAAAACAAAGAGAGCTGGACGTTGAACCTGCACCTTCATAGAGCGCCTTTCCATATGCCCCAATGCCACGGCCAATCCCCTGTATGCAGTGGGCACATTTATTTCCTGTATTTCAACAGTTGGAGCGCCAACAGATGAAGTGATGAAGTGATTTCCACAGATGGTGGTTTAATATAGCGCCTTTCCATATCCCCCAACACCACGCCTGGCCTCTAACTGGTCAGTTTCTACAGTGGGAGCACCGGCAGACACAGTGGCCCAGTGAGAGTCAGGGGAGCCAAATGAACTGGCACCCTATGAACGTTATATAGCGCCTTCTGTGAACACCAACGCCAGCCTTTACACCGTCAGAGCGCAGCAGTCTCTGTTGTTTTTATTGTGGCAACACCAAGATGGCGACTGGACCAGCCCCCTTGGGACTTCATATGGTGCCCTGTCTATGAATGCCATCTTTACACTGTGGGTGCTTCTGTTTCCAAATATCTGCAGGTGGGACAACAGCAGGCAAGGTGACTGACACTGCCATTCCGGTGCTTTACAGTCCACTGGGGGTCCTTAACTAAACCTGAATGTGACCCAAGGCCCTGTCCGGCTCTGGAGGTCTGGCCAGCGGTCATCACTGCGCTCCTTCGCCACAAGCAGGACATTCGAGGCCCAGAGGGCTTCGTTGACCCCTCGTTGTTTTGTCCCAACTGAAATCCCAAAGCAGAGTCCTCAGGCTGCCTGTCGGGCCCGACTTCACCTGCAGGCTCCCTCAGGTGAGCTCAGGTGAAGCTGCGTGTTTGAGGGCTTCTCCAAGTCGCTGCCTGTCAGCCCTCATGTGTTTGGACGTCCTGAGGGGCTGACGGCGGTGAGGCTGACTAAATTCCTGCTCAGTGAGAGGCACTCGGGGTCGTGTTGTGGGAATTCACCCGCCCGGGAGTGCCCGTCTGCACCACATCAGCCCGGCGGGGCTCCACCAGTTGCTCAATGCAACCCTTGGGACGTGAGGCACAGCAATGGAGTTGTTTATTGAGCCTTTCTTTCATTGATGAAAAAGTCAACAGGAGAAAATAGCAAAGAGAAAAGTCGGAATTGTGAGCCGAGCACTTGGATCGGACGACGGGAATCAGATACACTTGAATGGGCTCAGTGCTCCCCCCTCAGTGTTATCGAGCACGGCCTGAAAAGATTAGGATTCAAGTGTGACAATTACACAACACCACTGGGTATAACTGAGGAGGGGCTCAGCCGGCTAGTAAGACCCCAGTGCTGGCCTGGACAAGCCGTGGGGCCCCCTAGTGGTTAAAAGGTTAAACGGTAAAACACAGCGCAAGCCCACCACTGACTCAATTAAATAAGACACTTAAAATGCAGAAAGGCACAAATGACTCCATTGTACCCCTAAAGTGAGTATACTGAAAGGCGCTATATAAGAACCTGTGATCCGCTTGAGTCACTTTAATATTAGAGCACACATTGTGGAAATATAAAAATAAAACACACCACCACACCTGAAATTAGTCTTAAGGTGACAGTCCCAAGCTGAAAGGCGCTATATAACGTGACAAGAGTGGACCAAGTCAGGCATTTAGACGCCAGAGCTCATCGTGTACGAGGTGAAGCTTCACTCAATGGAAATCTAAAACATCATTGATGCTGAAAGGCGCTATATGCCATCACCTGCTTTCTCAATTAGTCTTCACCACTAATTGCAGCCTAAGCTGAGTGAGTCACTTCAGTGAGAATGTGAGTTTTATTATTACAACTCTCAATGGCTTTAGGGTGGCACTCATCACAAAGGGTGCCCTATAACACCACACGCCTGCTGGGTTAGTCATCACCGCTAATTATCAGTATGAGCCGAGCAAGGCATTTTAATGGCAGGTCTCACCAATGAAGAATGTGAAAAATATACAGTATATATCATATCTCTGAAGTGTTTATGGGGGGCATTCATTGGGAAAGGCGCTATATAACATCACACGATGACACGTTAGTCCGAGTGTGAACCAAATCACTCATTTAAACACCAGAGTTTATCACGTAAGACGTGACAAAAATGTCCATCATACCTTTAAAAGAGTGGCATTCACACTGAAAGGCACTATATAACGTCCAAATCCTGATCATTTAGTCCTTGGCACTAATTCCTAGTATGATCTAACTCAGCCATCTCAATGCCAGAGCTCATCATTTAAGATGTGTAACTGGGTTCATCAATCCGCTACAATGTGATAGATAGGCATTCACGCTGAAAGGCGCTATATAACATCAGAGGGTCACCAAATTGGTCTTCACCACTGATGTCCAGTGTTAACTGAGTGAGTCATTTCAGTGCCAGAGCTCACCAATGAAGAATGTGAGAACAGTTTAATTGTACCACTAAGGTGCTTTAGGGTGGCATTCATTGTGAAAGGCGCTATATAACATTACAAGGCCGAGTGTGAACCGAATCACTCATTAAAATGCCAGAACTCATGTCAGATGTGAACATAGATTCAGTATACCTTTAAAATGATTAGCATTCACACTGGAAGGCGCTATATAACATCACAGGGTCACTGAATTAGTCCATCCATTTTCCAACCTGCTGCATCCAAACACTGGGGTCTGCTGGAGCCAATCACCAATCCTGGGCAGGGTGCCAACCCACCACAGGACACACACAAACTAGGGCCAATTTAGAATCGCCAATCCACCATGTCTTTGGACTGTGGGAGGAAACCCACGCACACACGGGGAGATCATGCAAACTCCACACAGGGAGGACCCAGGAAGCGATCCCAGGTCCCCTAACTGCGAGGCAGCAGTGCTACCCACTGCGCCACCATGCCGCCTCTCTTAGTCTTCACCACTAATTTCCAGTGCCAGAGCTCAGCAATGAATAATGTGAGAACAGTTTAGTTGTACCACTAAAGTGCTCTAGGGTGGCATTCATTGTGAAAGGCGCTATATAACATCACAAGGCAGCACATTTAGTCCTCACCATTAACCCCTAGTTGAATGCTGGTACGCATTAAATGGGATGTGATCATTATTCCTCCTTGTTATTATAATTACTGTGTTGTTCATTATAACTCTAAAGTGGGTTAGGGTGACATTCTCACTGAAAGGCGCTATATACCATCTCGAGGTTTCTGGATTAACCGTCACCATTAATTATTGATTTGAGTCGACTGAGTGTATTCAATAGCAGGACTCCCAATGTAATAATCCTACCACTAATAATAGTATATTGTGTTTATATAGCGCCTTTCCCAAGAATGAATAAAGTTATTACCTTTATTGTCTGTCACTTATACTGCAAATTTAGTTGTTTTTAACTAATGGCTCATCATAGAGGTGACTTCACTACCTGAGCTCCCATTGTAGAAAGGTGACGACGGCTCCACTAACCCTGTACGGTACTTTAGGGTGCCATATACTCTGAAAGGCGCTATATAACAGCACACCCAGGCATGTTCAGTGAGCCTTTACCTCCACCTGAGTAAGTCATGTCATCACCAGAGCTTACACAGTAAAAATATGGAAACACGTCCATTACACATGTCAAGTGCCTTAGGCGTGTCATTCCTTCTGAAAGGCGCTATATAACTTTAGAAGGCTGCCGAGGTTGTTCTTTCCAGGGATTTGCTAAGTGTCCCCAAGGGAGTCCCCACACCATCAGGGCTCACACTGAAGTAGTGAGGAAACATTTCTATTATATTTGTAAAGTACCTAAGGATGCCATTCACACTGAAAGGCGCTATATGACATCACAACCCTCATCATTAGCTGTCACCTCTGCTACGCTGAGTTTACCTGAGTGAGTCACTTTGCTGATAGACGTCACCAAGTAAAAATATGAAGCCATTTCCATTACACCTGTCATGTGCCATTCTCCCTGTAAGACGCTCTATAGACCAGCATCACAGTTCTGGGTATACCCAGGTGAGTCACTTCACTGCCCACCAATCACGCTGTGAAAATATAAAAAACGTGAGGTCACACCTGGAAAGGATGGCATTCATTCTGAATGGCGCTATATGACATTAGCAGGTTACAGGCTCTCTGCTGACTCGTGGTGTGAGTGTCACGATTTGTCACATTTGATTTCTACAGTTGGCCACCTGAATGAAGGAAGTCTGGAGAGCTGGTCCATTGAGTTGGCCTGCCAATCAGATGCGGCTCACCAGAGGGACCCAAAATTAAAAGAGCCCCCTGTAGGTGACAGGACTGGACCACCACCACCACCACTCAGAGCCTTATCATGTAAAATAATGAGAGGTGACCAGCAGGAAAGGGACGAAGCTTAACATGGACTTCCCAAAGCCCACCTCAGTCCAGGCCTGCAGGGCCCTCACATGAACAAGTCAGACATGGTGCCCACTTTCTTACTTCTTATGGCTTGGCAGTTTGTGACTTGAGTTCACTTTGCACACATGTGGCACCATCAGTACTCTACCTGTAAAGATTTCCAACACTTTGAAAGGCGCTATATAAAGCATGTAGAATCTCCATACTGATTTCCAGTGAACCACCTCCTTGACAGCACCCACCCTGAGGACACATGTGATCAGGAGGGCCATTCCTGGAAAAAAACCTGGAGTGATGTTTGATCTGAAAGGCATTATATAACCGCGCAAACACAGACCCCCTGCATCACTCTGAGCAAGTCACCCACCAATATGAAGACCATTGTGCTGTACTTATGTACCACCCTTAGAAAGGCGCTATAAACCAACACAAGGTCATGAGGTGCTCCAGTCACAGCAGTATGGAGAGGCTGGCACTGTTTTTGTGAAAGGGACTCTGCCAAAGGTGTTATATAAAAGCACAGGAGTGACCGCCAAGCCATGTCAGAGGTCAGTGTCCACCCGAGTACAAATGTGCAGTCAAGTCGCCACACGGGCATCTCTACTGCCATGCAAACCGATGAATTCTCAGAATGCCCACCTTCTGGGCAGCTCCTCTGCATGATCTCCAGGGGGACGTATGCACTTCTATTGGGAATGGTGCCCTTAAAGTCAATACTCAGCAGGCACAAGAAGGAGGCACCCAGGCTGAGAGTGATAGTGCATTAACACCCACTGTCATTAGAGGGAGCTCTTGTCTGGAAGTCATTATGGGGCTTCACCTGCCAGAGACCCTATGACAGGATGGACTGACGAAAATGGAGTGTGAACGAAAAAGAGACAGCTGTGTGGCGGGCAACTGGACAGTCAGCGGGCAGCTCCAGATGGGTTGGCGCTTCTCTATGGTGTCAGGAATTTGATGTGTCCAAAGCTGAACTTCTCATTCACTGATACATTCATTCACTTCTCCAAATCCCACTTTTTCCAAGACACAGTCAGGGAGTTTGGCATCTATCCCAACAGTACTTGGGTGCCAGGCAGTGCCAAGCTGTGAGGGACGCTGGACTACTTTGAAGTTCTGTTGGTTTACTTAATGACTTCTGTGCTTCATTTGCCTTTATTACTTTGGTTGCTTTCTGTTGGAATTTATGTGGGTGTGCGACATTGTCTACAGCAGGTGGCGCTGTCCAGTGCCCCCTTTCGGCATTCAGTGTGTTTACTCCTGCTGAACACTGATTTTCAAACGTCACCATCTTCTTGTCTCGGGTATAGCAGGAAAAGCTTGCTGTGAAAGGCACTGTACAGAATAATGACATAGTATTATTATTAGTGGTATTAATATTATTATGGCAGCTTATCTGTCCTTGAAAATGAGTGACAATGATAGCACTGGATTGGAGCTGCGAGGACTCAACAGTCACAACGAAAAGAGAAATCCGATGAGGAGCCGACACCACGAGATGAAGCACATGGAGCGGCGCCTAACAAGCAGTGTGTGTGTCTCAGGAGTCAACACTGTCACTGTCAGCCGCTCTCCAACCAAGAACGAGGACGTCTGAAACTTGAGGGGTCAGCAATGATGTGTGGAATGACATTAGTGTGTCTGAGACGAGAAAAACGACTGACGACAACTCATCAGGATGACTAAAGGGTCCCAGGCGGCTCGGAAACGCTGCAAGTGTCCATCTCAAGAGCCGAATGGACGACTTTAGAATTGTAACTCTAAATGCACTTCCTCTACTGTCCACTAGGTGTCTCTGACCAGTAGTTGTACTGATACAGATACTGACACTGAGCAGAAGGCATGGAAAGTCAGAAGAAACCATCAGGCGCTATATGACTGACAGAGAGATAGATAGATAGATAGATAGATAGATAGAAGTGAAAGGCACTATATGATAGATAGATAGATAGATAGATAGAAGTGAAAGGCACTATATGATAGATAGATAGATAGATAGATTTGGTAGTCATCTGGCCTGCTAATCCGTCCTTTTCTGGCCCTCACAGTCCCACCCAACCCCGGTGCCCCCCAGTGCCCCCCCCGACGTGACGCCTTTCTGTTTTGAAGTTCTAATCTCCGCTCTCTTTTTCTAAGCCCACTCCAGCCCGCTGTTTGTCTTTCCAGTTGGTAAAGCAGGAGCAGTAGAGTGTGTGGCTGACGTCCTCGACTGTCCCTTTGCCTGTGCTGACTGCTGATCCGCCCGCTGTACCAGCTTGTGGCCCCCCATTCAGGTACGTCTGCTCCGTGATCTCCTGTGGACGGTGGTGTTAATGGCTGTGTGGAGGTTTGGTGTCGTCTCATTTGAAAACAGACATGAAGAAAGTGTTAATGAGAGCGATGGGTGGCACTGGGTGATTATTGTGCCAGGGTTCCCTTCTTTCTCATTGTTTCCCCTCATGCTGCCGTTTCCTGGTCACTTTTGATGGTCAGTTTTATGTTTTGTATACAATGGCTGAAGAGTCAAAAGAAAACCTCAGGGTAGGCACCATTACCATGCAACTCAGGCTCTTGAGTGGCATCACATCACCACCCTGGACCCACCTATGTATACTGTGTGACAGTGGGTGACAGTATGTTGAGCTCAGCTGACCATCTCCTTCTGCGTGTTTTGTGTTCCAGAGCTGCAGTATTTGTTGTCCGACATATTTTCATGGATGCAGATTCCAGTGAAACTCTTACCTTCCTGTCTGACTAATGTGTAACATGTCACCTGTCCCCAATGCCATGACAATTATTAGAACACAGACCTGCTTTTTGATTGGCAAACAAATAGAAGAAGAAATACATTGATAGACAGAAAAGGCGCCATCTACGTTGACAGAGCTGAAAGGCACTATATAATAGATGGCAGTACTGGCCATAGGATTGTCAGGAGTCAACACACAGTGAAAGTCAGATGACGGGCCACACGTTGCCTGATGAGCAGATCATTTTTAATGAATGAATTAATGCTTGCAGCTCCACCTTAGTTTCCAAAAGGTGACACACTTCATTTACAAATCCCTTACCAAATGGCATACATCACAGACATATTTTTGTCATTCCAACAGATGGCGCATCACAAACATTTGTAGTAAGGCATTTTACCTGACAAATGTTTGTGATGCGCCATCTGTTGGAATGACAAATGTACTGCATTTCATTAATGCATGGATGACTAAGTACATTCCAATAGATGGCGCCCTGCAAATGTGACGGCCACATTGATTATTTGAGTTTCAACAGATCTTAGATGGGTAGCACATACATAAATAAATAAATAAATAAATAAATAAATCGAATTTACTTGAAATGAGATCAGCAGCAGATGTCTATAAAGCTGAGTTCTTTCATTGCACCGCATGTTGTTGTGCTTGAATTTATTTATTTACTAGCCAAATACCCGCGCTTCGCAGCCTAGAAGTAGTGTGTTAAAGAAGTAATGAAAAAGAAAAGGAAACATTTTGAAAATAACGTAACCTGATTGTCAATGTAATTGTTTTGTGACTGTTGTGAGTGTTGCTGTCAGATATTCACACACACATATATCTACATATTTTCATGTATGTATGCACACTACACCTTTTGTGGTGCGAGCAGCTGTAGCTGGGGGTGCCAGAATCGATCGAGGAAGAAAACAGAAAAACATTATTTGTACAAATTCTTAATTTATTTATCCATTCTTAAATAATTAAATAAGCAGGCTATTTTGTATCAGTGCAATACGCTGCTTGTTAAAACGGGTGACTCGTAATCTTACGTGCACTTAGTGCTGTGTGGGTATTATGAACTATCGTATCTGTTCAAGTTCTATTTAAATCTACACTAATAAAAGGCCAAGCCCTTACTGACTCACTCACTCACTCACTCACTCACTCATCACTAATTCTCCAACCTCCCGTGTAGGTAGAAGGCTGAAATTTGGTACTTATGTCGGTGGTATGACGCCACTGTTGGCCGCCATATTGAACTTTCCAATGGTCTTTGTTACTTATGGGCCCATCTTCAAGAAATTTGGTACACGGGTTCCCAGCGCTAACTGAATCCTACTTACGTACTTATATACGTCCATAGCCTGCAGCTCGGTCACCGTGTGAGGCGGCGTTGAGTCCCCCATCCCAACGCCTCCCATGTTGTTAGCTGCCTGCCTATTTAAGGCCGTCTGTCACTCCGGTCTCTACATTCCCTTCCTTGCTTCGCCACGGGATTCACGTCTCCCTGCTGATAACTACGGCCTTTTTATTTAATCCACGGCTTCTCCGCTGTTTTACTGTTCATTTATTATGATTATAGTTATTGTGTAGGTATTTTAGACTTACTTTACATTGTTCAGGTCCCCATTTCCTTTATCATTCCAACCGTACCCCCATTAACATGTCTATCGAGGTGATCACCAACGATCAAAGAACTGTCACTTACCGAGTGGTGTCCATGCCCAGAGATGCCACCTGCCTTTTCCATTCTCTGTGTTACATATTGCACGGCCATATCAGGCTCACTCTTGATATCCATTGTGTCTTCTGTATTGAATGACTGGACAGGTTCAAGGTGTGGACTGATGACGTACAGGAGATAATTAGACTACACAGGAGCACTAGAAGAGTCAAATGCTTAAGCCCTTCACCTGTGGATCTGCATGTGAGTTGTTCGGTTGTCGCTTTCAAGTGTACTGAAATGGCCAAATATTTTACACCTTTGGACAACCGCCAATGCCTCTTAAACATCTTAGATTGACAGGTGACGATTTCAGTAGTGGACACTTTGATGTTTCTGAATGTTTAAACTCTCAAAAGCTGGATGTGAAGTTATCGATGAAACCAGTTGTGTGCTTACAACGCTTGACAGATGCCGAATGTCACTTCAACACAAGTCCTACAAATACTGTCGTCATTGAAACAAACCATGAAACTCAAACCGATTACGACAGCAGCAATCCAAGCTGTGAGATTTGAGACAAGATTACTGTTCACATGGCCGACTGTACGTTACATGCTCAAGAGTAAGCTCAGCGCACAGCTTGGTCAGATTACAACCGGAGGGCCGAACTGACAACGTGGCATACAAAGAGATCCTTCACAAGTAATTAGTGGGATATTTTACCTCAGTTTAAAAGGTTTAATTTTCTTCTTAATAAAAAATTTAAGGCAGTACTTCGCCACTACGAAGCGCAGGTATTTTGCTATATATACTGTATATATATAGATATAGATATAATGTGTGTGTGTGTATGTGTGTATATATATATATATATATATATATATATATATATACAGATATATAGATATACAGATAGATAGATATAGATAAATATAGATATATATATATATATATAATGTGTATGTGTGTACAGTATGTGTGTGTATATATATATATATGACAGCAACACTCATCACTCACAACAGTGACAAAACAATTCCATTGACAATCATGTTACGTTATTTTCAAAATGTTTCCTTTTCTTTTTCATTACTTCTTTAACACACTACTTCTCTGCTGTGAAGTGCAGGTATTTTGCTAGTTTTAAATATAAGTCATTTTTTACTCGACAGAAATCTCTTTGGTAGGAATGTAAGTTGAATTTAGTTGTCATGGCATAAATTTTCTTCACCATAGAAATGTAAAGACTAAATTCAACTTGCATTCCTACCAAAGAGATTTCTGTCGACTAAATAAAACCTACTTGTATCCAAATAGAACTTTTTTCGAATCTGAGCGCACATTTTAGATCAACATAACGCATACTACATCGAGCCCCGTGCTGTTGTGCTCTGGCCTGCCTGCCTCAATAAGTCACCGTCGCTTCGCTCTTACTTTTTTACTATTCATTTAATCATGGGCCTCTCTACAGTTTTGTTTATTTTCAGGTTGTAATGTTCATTAAATTTACGTATCATCTGGTCCATTGGCAGGCCATGCATCTCACACCTAGGCCTTCTGTACTGCTCCGTCTGAATCAACCCGCCCCTCAAAAACTAATTTATGGTTATAAAAACCATCTTAATATGCAGAAATACAGTTTAAAGAGCCACTGCATCGTAGATAACTCCTGTAGCCACAATAAATGCCTTTATTGAACAGACAAACCGGGGGTCAACAAGTTCCTCTCTACTGCAGCCACAGCCGCGACACACACAAAAAACATAAATAATAACTCAAACTTGCACTATTATTTAGGAAAATCGCAACATTTTACTCACCAAAAATTCGGATTATTTGTAAACAAAATCCATCCTCCTCTCTTCAAAAACAGTTCAGTCACTCTGTTGTACGGATTATCCGTGAGCCTCAGTTCCACCAAAAGTCCCTTTCTATCGCCATCGAAGCTAATGCTGAAAATCGAACCTGCGGCTTCTATCCAATCAATGGGTCTGAATATGGTGACGTCGCCGTACGCCTGCTAGAGGGCCGTACTAACACCAAGTCAACATCTGATTGGTTGAAGCAACAGGTTAATCGACATTTATTCTGTGTTAGAGTGCCTGCACAACGGATTGTAAAGTCCTCTCTGCCTGGCAACAAATGATGGCTGAAATGTGATTGGTTAAATGTGAAACTACATGCCTGGAAGCAGCACAACCATCAGAAAAGCTATGAAAGGAAGCGGACAGACTATTTGGAATTATTAAGTATTCATGGACCAAATATAATTAACATCAGTTTGTGATTCCGGTATTTTTACTTATGAATATGCTAAGCACAGTCCTTGACCCTCGAATATTTACCTAATATGGGCAGGCACTCAATTACGTGGGAGGCGTGATGATGGGAGACACAACTCCGCCTCAGGCGGCCATCGAGCTGCAGTCTATTACAGTATATGGACGAAAAAATAGGCTCCAGTTATGACCGTTACGCGTAGAATTTCGAAATGAAACCTGCCCAACTTTTGTAAGTAAGCTGTAAGGAATGAGCTGCCAAATCTCAGCCTTCTACCCACACGGGAAGTTGAAGAATTAGTGATGAGTGAGTGAGTCGGTCAGTCGGTCAGTGAGGGCTTTGCCTTTTATTAGTATAGATGAGGGCAGCGGCCATTGTGGTCTCTATGTGTGGACACCTTTGGTCATGACTGTGACATCACCTGTCACACATTGTCATATAAATCCCTTAGTAACGGTAACAACAAAAGTGGCCAAAAATGTCAAACTACTTGAAAAGGAAACCAAAACAAATGAAACATCCTTGGCAATGAAAAGGAGCTGGAAATTCAAAACAGGAGCTCGTCGTCCCATTGCTGGCCAGGCGTCCTCTGCCTGCCACCTGTAGCCAACCACAGAGCCACTTCACAGAGCAGGTGGCTGCCTGGAGGACGCCTTCTCTCCCTCAGCATATGAAGGTGGAAGAAGCCCTTCTGGTACAAAGCACGTGGCCCCCTAGTGGTGACGGCTCTGAGTAGAAAGTGTGGCCCCCTAGTGGTGACAGCTCTGAGTACAAAGTGTGTGGCCCCCTAGTGGTGAAGACTCTGAGTACAAAGTGTGTGGCCCCCTAGTGGTGACAGCTTTGAGTAGATGAACTCCCCCAAATCCTTCAGCCCACCCATTTCTTTATTTCAAAGGAGCCCGAGCTCTGCTGTGCTCAAACGCTGTTGTGCACATGAGGTGCCCCCAGATGGCGCTCTTTCTTCAGTTGATCTTCATCACCTTCACTGCTGCTGAGCCTCTTTGTAGACGGCCAGGGCTAAACTCAGATGCTGTCTCTCTAGCGCCACCTAAAGTTTGAACGCACTCGTCATATCCGGTCACAGAAACACGTCATCGCCTGTTTGCACTCCTTCAGCCGGCTGGCTGCCAGCAGTGTGACAAGGACATGTGACAGTAGAATAAGTTAGCAGAAGTTACCATCAGAATGTAACTTGATAGGACCGGTCAGCTCTGTTGTGCCGAGTGGCCTCTTCTCATCTCAGTTCTTCTAATGTTTCTAATGTCGATGTGGACCTTGCAAGTGTATTTGGAGTTTTTGTGGGTCAGCGTTACCCATCTTGTACCCTCCACTTTGTCTTCCTTTACCTGCTTCTACCACCTGTTTGTCCACTTTGCATTTTTGTCATTGTCACTTGTTACCACTACCATCATTGTCTTCAGGTTGCACAAAACGCACACAACAGAGCTGATGTGACTTGACAAAAGGGTGACGGGCTGAGGACGGATCACCCCACTGAAGACCCACTCAGGATGAGGACCTCCAGCTCCCTGAACCCGCAGAGTTCCACACTTTAAACTGGTGGCTTTGGAAGACATTGATGCCCTGGCATGGGACGTCCCAAAGCCTTGGAGCTTCTTTAGATTTCACCCATTAAAGGACCTGCAGAATTTGGTCCTTTCATTAGGGCAAGGCACCATTTAATAAAGAATGGCTTGGTAATATTTGTGGGTTGGTATATTGCTGATTGGTCACAGATGGTACCTCCTTAGGATTAGAAATAAAGCGACTTGACAAACGAATAACGAGCTTCTCTTTCAAACACAGCAGGAAAGAAAATGAAAGACAAGCTGCTGGCGCTTCTGATCATCTGGTCTGCTTTGTGTGTCCTGGTAAGCCTTTAATCAGCTCTCTTCTACTCTGGCCGTCGTTGTTCTGCCTAATTTTTTTATTTCACTTTATTAATCTCAAAAGTTGGAGTTTGATAATTCACTTTATGAAGTAAAGCAGAGAAACGCAGAGCGAGTCTTTACGACAAAGGCAGCGCGTGAGCCCCCGGGGCCACCCCCAGAAAATGGGGCCTCGCTGTACCCCTCATCTTGAGTGGGATCGTCACCGGCATTTAGAAACCTGCAGGCCTGAAAGACGAGCCGCCGCTGGGCTGAGCGCAACATGGAGGGGGCAGACATCAAACGGTGAATTGACGATGTTGGGATGTTAAATTAGCAGGCGTCATTTCATTGTTTGTTAATTTAGAATTTAACGTTTCTCTTTTAGTTAGCCAATAAAATGTGTCATTCTGCTTGACTTCTCATTGCATCCATAATGGCAAACACGGTGCAGTATCTGAATACAGTAGTACATTTCTCTAAAGAAAAGATATAAATAACTCCGAAACCTGCACATATAGAGCCATATTTAAACTACTAGATTTTTAGGTACCTTACCATGGTGGTGATAATCTAGTTGTAATTTTTTATCAAAACAGCTCAGAGAGAAATGTATATTTCATTTAAATTCAAGATAAATTGTAACTTGAAAATATCAACATAATCATAAAGTTCAACGAAATTTAAGCATACAATATTTTTAAACGTTTACTCTGATTTCAAGGCTAGTCCAGCCTTTAATATGCAAATCATTCAACATCTATCCAATCAATTCACGGCTTAAGAGCGCACCCGCGCGGAAGAGAGAGGCGGGATGGAAAGACGGACGGACGGACGGACTGTGGAGGAATGTATTTATTGATTTGTTTTTAGGGCGAAAAGAGTGAATACCACAGACGGAGAACGATATTTGCCAAGTTGGATTATATTTGGGTTTTAATCAACCTTTAGGAATACATTCAAGCGCTGCAGTCCTCTTGCATTTTGATCGTTTAATTTTTATATTGCTGCGTGTGTGTCCCACCAGTTACCAGGGGGTTTTCAAACTGTGGGGCGGCCCCCCCCCTAGCGGGGCGCGAAGTAACAAAAAGGGGGGCGCGAAAATGTGAAAAAAAAGAAGAATCGAAAATATGAAAAATACACCTATTGAAACTAATACAAATTAACATCAACTACATTCTGATACTAGAAAAATAAATCTGGAGTTAGATAAATGTCGATAAAAGTTAAGTAGGTGTAATAAAATATCCGTCTATGATAAATCATTAATTAGAAAAGAACAAATTGGTATTAGTGAGCTTCTTTCAAAAAAACGTTAGGGGGCGATTAAAACTGTTATGAAAACTCGGGTCGCAAATACTTAAAGGTTGAGAAACGCTGAGTTAGAGGGATATTATTATTAGTATTAATGTTCATTTTATTGCTGGATTATCATCAGTACCGTTGCCTGTGATCTTTAAGCCCAAACTGCGCATGAAAACAAAACTACAACTAAGAAAATGCACCCGACATTTGGAAGTCCGGGACGTGGAGGTCGTCAGACGTTAAGGCCAAACCTCGCTAGTAGGCGATTATAATGGAACAGTCATACTGAGTGCGGAGGGTCGTAGCCACGCGCGTACCTGTGAAGTGGACTCGAGTGACAGGAGCTACGCAGGGCCTCGCACACTCCTATTGTTTTATTTATTCTGTGAGATGTTCTTGTTAATTTGTCTCGTGGTAATCCGTTTGATTTTTACTACCTTTGAAATGATGACAAGTCCGGTAAAATGTCCCCCTTTATCGACAGCTTAGGCCGCTTCATCATGCAACTGGTATCACGACAAAGTGGATAAATGCAAATGAGTTGTGTGGGCGTGTCTATATCGGAATATAAATGTGGGCGTTATTTTAATGTAAATAAGACGAGTCTGTTATTAATCATAAGGTGGGCGTGTCTATATGCTAATATAAATAAAGGGTGTGTCTGTGTGAACTACGAAATGGGCGTGTCTATATTGTCTTATAAACGAGGTTTCTCTCTGTCTTACTTACCTACAGAGTGTGTGTCTGGACTTTAATGTAAATGAGGGGTGCCGCTTTGTTAATTACAAAGTGGGTGTGTCTATATTGAGGTATGCATTAGGGGCGTGTCTAGTGGTCTACTGCTCCTTGTCAGCCCCTCTCGTGGCTTCTATGCATCAGTCAGATCATTCTATGAGGCGCCTCGTGACATTAATTGGTCCAGCTGATCACTAAATCAATGGATCAATACACCTTAATCCTTCATGCCACCTGCTGGCTGATCAGCTCTGTCAGCCTTTTGTGACAATAGATGAGCATTAGGTGGACACACAGTGGTGGCACCAGAGCCGAGTGACCTGCTCAGTGAGTCTCCTGCGGCATAGCTGCAGTTTCTGGCCTTTAGTAGTCTGGGTGAAGTGACTCGTGGGGACATCAAAAGATGACAGGCAGACAATGGGCTGACTGAGCAGCCGCACAATACAAGGCTTAAAGACAAAAGGCTTCAGCCCTGGCCTGGCATTCCTCTGTCCTGCTCTGTTTGCCTAGTTCACTCCATCAAAAGACTTTCTGAACCACTGAAATGAATATTTGTGTGACATGTGAAGAAATTATAATGAAAACGATTTAAAAGATGTCATCAATAAATCCTGTGTGTTTATGAGACAGGATCAGTCTTAGTCCCTCTGACCATTGAGAGCCCCCCACACCCCACCCCTTACTTAATCCAGCCTCTTGCTCACTGTTCTTCTATGTGTAATGCACCTGATGGGGACCCCCACACACACACACATTCCTTGATGTTTCAGAATCAGAGTGGGCTGGGGGGGGCAATGTAACTGGGTGCATCCCAGTCCATGTAGTCAACGGGACAAATGGGGCACCTCAGACTCAGATGCTCATAGTTGACCTGACCATCTCTGACAATGCTGATTTATTTTCATCTCTCTTTAGGGGAAACAAATCCACCAAAGACCCCATCAAGTCAGAGCGATGGTTCAGAATCCACTGAAGGTAACCAACCCTTATAAAAAATCATCTGATTCACATTATGACATCTGTTTAGTTTTATTTACTGGTTAAACTTTAAGACTTCTTCATATCATTAAAAACCACCAGTTTATTATCTTATGGAAAGATAGATAGATGTGAAAGCTGCAATAGATAGATAGATAGATAGATAGATAGATAGATAGATAGATAGATAGATAGATAGAGTGAAAGGCACTATATGATAGATAGATAGATAGATAGATAGATAGATAGATAGATAGATAGATAGATAGATAGATAGATAGATAGATAGATGTGAAAGGCACTATATGATAGATAGATAGATAGATAGATAGATAGATAGATAGATAGATAGATAGATAGATAGATAGATGTGAAAGGCGCTTTATATAATAGATAGATAGATAGATAGATAGATAGATAGATAGATAGATAGATAGATAGATAGATGTGAAAGGTGCTATATTATAGATAGTTAGATAGATAGATAGATAGATAGATGGATAGATGGATAGATAGATAGATAGATGTGAAAGGCGCTATATAACATATAGATAGATAGATAGATAGATAGATAGATAGATAGATAGATAGATAGATAGATAGATGTGAAAGGCGCTATATAATAGATGTGACAGGCACTATGTAATACGTAACTAGATAGACACTCACACGCGCACACACACAATGGTCTAAACACACTCCAGAATGGCTATAAAGGAAGGTGTTGAAGGTGCTGAGCCTCCCTGTGACCTCATGACAGGCCACCTGCTGCTAGTAGATCAGTATTGCCTAGCAACAATAATTACTGCGCCCTGAGAAGTGGGCGTGTCTGAGGGGGGTGACTGGCCAATCAGCACAGAGTAGCCTGGCCTGCATTAAATATGGACATTTCTGGACTGACCACCTTGTGCCTAAACTCTTCCTCTTTGTAATTTGAACCTTAAGGTGCTGGACACTGAGGAGCCCCCCGGACAGACACAGAGAAGTGAAGAGAAAATGGATGACGTGAAGATAGAAGATGCATTAGAAACGGGACTCCAATGGCCCCAGAACTGGACAAATGATGACCTGCTGTCTGTCCTGAAGGAGGAGTTGATCCTTGAGAGCCAATCAGAGGAGGCGGTTGGGTCAGATGAACGCGACCTGCTGTTTGAAGGCAGTGCCAAGCAAGTGGACGTCGGTGACATGGATGTTTATCAGAGAAGAGGCGATTCTGTGCAACAAGTGGGTGTTGAGCCCCTGCTAGAAACTGAAGATGAACCAGAAATGAGTGAAAGAGTAGAAAACACGTCCAGGAATCTCCAAGAACTTGAAGAGGACCGAGGGGCAACTTTGGAAGAAAATGACAATAATGTCAAAGAGGCTCTGAGGAGTGGAGGTGAAGAGTCTGTGAAACGTCTTGACGCTGTTGAGGAAGAAAAGAAGAAAAATAGAGAAAGTGAAGAAGGCAATGGACATCAAGAACAAAGAGATAATCAGCCGACCGTGACACTCGAGGGAGCGGAGGAGGTCATTGAAAGTGACCTTCAGGAAGGAGTGGGCACCACACATGGATTGGCTGAGAGTAACGAGAAGCCTGGGACGAGTGGGCTGCCATCGCTCAGAAGGAAGTGGGCTGACAGAAAACTTAAGAGCTCAGTCTATGAAGTCCAGAAAAACAGAAGGAAGCTTGGAAGGAAGGTAAGATGGCGGGGTGGTCAGGTCAGCTAGGAGCCGGCAGCCCTGAGGTATCCATAAGATTACTTAGTGTATGCCAACCGAAAATCGTGAGGGGCACAAAGTCAGTGGATGGCAGGGGTCCGGGGGCCACATGATGGAGATCTCCACAGCTATTCACATACCAGAATGCTCTGAGTCAGGCCTTGTCTGCTCTGAGTTGGTCAGGGCACTCGGCTCACCGATGACTCATCAGGACTGATGTCATTGAAGTCAGGTAGGAGATTGTCACCGTAAAAGGGTGGTCATGTTTAGAATGGCGCAGTTTGTGAATGGAGCGCGAAACAGGAGAATGACTTATGATGCCACGGAGACAGCAGGGCGCCGTAGTCAAAGTGCAGGGCACAAAGCACTTGCTGCAGTTGTTCACAATGAACTAAGGCCACTCTGGTTGGATACGTCCCCAAACCACCCTCGTCTGAGGGGCAGTGGTCATAACGGTGTGGACCATCAGGGCCCCCTTAGGTTGAGCTCCTCACTGACTCAGGGTGCAGGGCTCTCAGAGATTGGAACCCTCGGCTCCTCCATGGTGGACTGGTGAGGTGTCACCGCAGCTCAACTCAGCTGCCCGTTTGCAAAGTGACCCCACCAACTGTGCCATGTACTGCTGGGCTTTGTGCAGACCCCGAGACCCTCCACTGGAGGCACTTGGACCTTTTCGGTGACACAATTATAATGAATCATTTTTCTTCTTTCTGTACAAAGATTGCATGTTCTCTGGGTGTTCATGTGGGGGTCCCTCCCTGGACTCTGATTTCCCTCCCGCATCCCCAAAGGGTCCACAAGTCACTGGTGCTATGATAACTGGTGAGTGTGTGTGTGTGAGTCTCATGATGGACTTGGCCCCCTCCAGGGTAACCAGCACTGCCCACAACTCCACCCAGGTCAGCACTTGTGGTGGTCCGCAAGTGAGGGCTGCTGCTGCTGACTGGACTCAAATCCAGCAGGCATTCGGTTTCTGTTACATCCGACTCTGGGAGTTCTGGGCATTCTGTTAGGAAGACTTAACAGGACAATCGGATCTCATTGTTTTAAAATAGCAGCTCCTCTCACACATCTCATTTATGACACCACTAGCTGAGCCACCCGTCTAAGTAATCAAGGCAGAGCTCAGTGGTGCACCATCTGTTGGAGTGCATTTCGTAATGCGTGTAGTAGTAATGCATTCCTGTTTTTCTATATGGTTGTGAGACCGTGGGTGCTATCCAGTGACCTGAGATGGAGACTGGACTGCTCTGTCTCTTCAGAGGGTCCTTGGGTGCCACTGGTTTGACTTTGTGTTGCTCACGGAGTCCCAAATGAGGCACATGACGTGCATGGTGAGGGAGCGTCAGTTACGAGACTCCAGCCATGTGGTGTGATTACACGAGGGTGATTCAGCTTACAGGACCCTCATTGCTGAAGACCCAAGAGGCTGGACCAGGCCAAGGGGACGCCCACGTAACATCTGCCTGTGCCAGATAGAGGGTGGGACTGGACCACATGTCTGCCTGGGGGGATGCCAACCGGGGTCTCAAACTGTTTCTTTGTGTGGTGGGTGTGACAACGCACTGTACCAGTGTGTGCTCCCCAACCTGACCTCACCTGACCTGACCTGTAGTAATGAAATGCATTGCATGTGTCATTCCAACAGATGGCGCATCACAAGTGCTTGTAGGAGTAAAATGCACTACTAGAAATGCACCTTCTGTTGGAATGACAAATGTGATGCATGTGCGTCGGTTTGGTTTTGGATTCGTAAAAGCAGCGTTTCACCCCGTGGGCATTTTTGGAAAGGCTTTTGGAACTCCTTAGTGCAGGGGTACTCAGATCTGGTCCGGGGGGTCCACAGTGGCCACAGGTGTTCATTGCAGCCAGTCTCACAATTAGAAGGCAGACCAGGCAGATCGTGAAAGTCGGTGTTTATCTCGTTTTCTGAGGTTGTCATCCACATGTGTTGTGACTTTGCACCTCATTGGCCCTTCATGTCATCGTATTAACAACACAGAACTTCATGATGGATACGCAGGTTTAAATGGCAGCACACTGGCCGGAGGGCTGCTGGTCCCTTTGTCACATGCACCTCATTGTGAGCCGATGGCTGGTGAAGAAAACACAAACCAATTAAAGTTAAAATCAGCCATTAAGGGATTTTAATCATAAGAAACTCAGATTAAGACCCCCCAAAAATGTACATTGCTGTCGTAGTAAATAATGGGGTGCTAATTTAAAAAGTGCTAAAGTAAAAACCCGCAGTGACTGTGGACCTCCAGGACCAGAACCTTCGTGTATCATAACTGCAGACCCTCTCATCCCCAAACTTCTCGACTGTGTGACACAAGTTCAAGTAAATGACACCAGTCACAGCATCGTCACCACAGTAAGGCTCAGGTAAGCCCGGCGGTGACAACTCTGACTGTCAAAAGTGGCCAAGACAGGCTGGCATGCCGGCTGAGATGACTGGTGCCCTCTTACTCTGCCAAGACATCCATATTGTAGAAGGAGAGCGGGAGGTCATCTCCCAGGGCCATGTGCTCCTCCGGTCCACCAGGTGGCAGCACCCTTCTAAGCGTAGCTCCCATACGGACACCCAAATGGCTACATGGAAGCTGAAGTTCCAGCAGGCAGCCTTGTTGGGTCCTTGGAGGGTCCACTGGAGAGAGTCGTCCAGAACCTTAGAAGTACACGGGTGGGGGTCCCGGTCTAAAAAAGAAGCCCCTCATCCATAGCTGAGTGGTTTGGAGTGAGGAGTGCAGTGGTGGCAAAGCTCGCCAGGAGAGGAGAAGGAGGAATTGCGTTGCATGAGTCGCGGAGAAGAAGCCCGTGTGGCGGTCAGGAGAGAAAATCTGAGGGTCCTGTGTAGTGCTGGACACCCCTAAGAGGTTTCACGAATGGCTGGCATGAGGAGCACAAGTCAGCTTGTGGTCATTCAGGCCGATGGCCAGTTGGTGGTGCTGTAACAAGAGGCTGCGCTTTTAAGGTTTGACTGCCACTGGACATCTGAACGCCACCACTGACCAGTCGTATCCTTGCCTGGCAGCAGCCCACCTATCTTTCAATGGGTTTCCACAGCCAGATACTCTGGAGGAGTTGTAGAAAGACAGCAGAATGTGGTGGTCCTCCCAGGTGGTGCAAGTCTTTGAGGTGAGAAGGTGGACCAGTATGTGGACTGGAGATGATCTGAGGCAGCTCTCTGGTGCAGTGATGTTGACGTGGACTGCAGTGCCCATCTCCGGGGTCCACTGGGGGTCATCTCACTCTAAGGTCTCGGACCTTCGCTGTTTTATTTGTATTCACAGTGGGAGGCTGGTAGGATTTTAGAGGTGACACAATCCCACCGCTGACACTACTTTTTGCCTTTTTTTTGTTCTCCTGCATAGACATCCCTGAGGACCCCTGTGCTGATCAAAGCTGCAGATGAGCGTCCATCCCATGCTGAGAAAATAAATTCTTTGGAGGCAAATGTCGGTGAGCATCACATCAAGCGGTGGGACAACAACTGCAAAGGGGGCCGGGCTTGGTGGTGGGGATCAGCAAATCTGCTGATGTGACAAAAATCTGCTTCTGTGCGTTCCGCTTTGCTTCATTAGCCTTCATCACTTTGGCAGCGGGTACCGTCGCGCAGGGCTGAACATGCTGACGGTGGAAAAATCCAGAAAGCAGGCGAGGATGGCAGACTGGAGCTATCAAATGGCTATACTTGGAGTTCTGGTTCTCCTTGTCGTCTGTCTTCACGTCGGTCCATTATGGCAGTTCCCCTATGAAAGTCGCTATATGAAGAAAAACAAGTAACTGACGGCCCACCGCCCTCTTAAACTAGCGAGTGCACTTAAGGCTGCTGTGTCTCGGACCCGGGTTCAAATTTGTACTCACTTATTGTGTTTTGCTTATCCCCCAGATACACACCAGTTAGGCTGACTGGTACCTTTAAGTTGCCAGTTTAGTGCCTGTGCCCAATGAAGTGGCACTGAGTCCAGGGTTTAAAGGGGGCACCTTACATTCTCAAAGTGACTGCGTTGGAGGGTATGCTCTCTGCGAAAGGCACTATCTATAGTAAATCAGATTTCTCTCCCTTTATGCCCATCCACAAAGTCAGGTAAAGTGCCCGGCCCGGACACCTCTGATTAGGGTGACATGTACACTCGCAGCTGCTTGAGATGGCATGAACTCAGACCCCTGTTATTACTCAGCCCCCTTCTCATCCAGCTGTGCTACAGGAAGACCCCATCAGCCCAATGGCCACTAACTCACATGGCAGCAGGCGCTCGTCTCTCCTGCAGCCTCCACCAGGTCAACTTCCTGCCTTGTACCCAATGTCGCCAAGACAGGCTCAAACCTCGCCACCCTGAACTGGATTACACAGGCCTGACAAACGTCTGCTCTCTTAGGGTATGTGAAGTTCATCGTAGTGACCCATCCATCCATTATTTAGACCCCCCTTTAAAGGTCATGGTGACCCAAACCAGTCCTGGTGTCCCCTCTGAGGCTCTGCTGGCCTACTGGTGCATCCACACCGCATCACGGATGAAGTCACTTTGTAAAAGTGATGGGATGACGACACAAAGTGAAAGGCGCTTGATGTTCTGTGAGCTTCATGATAGGCAGGTGGACTGGGGCATCAGTCACCAGGTAGGGGGCACCACGAGAACTGCCATCTGCTGTAGGAAGTACTTTACTGTGGTGAGGCTTGTGAAAGGCGCTATACAATGGAGACTGGCTGATTGATTCTTGTGAAAGGTACTATAAAATGGAGATTGGTTGAATAATTCTTATGAAGGGAAATAAGAAATACTGGTTGATTAAGGCTTGCGAAAGAAACTTTAACAATGGAGATTTGGTGATTGGTAGTTGTGAAAGGCGCTATAAAATGACCATTATGTGACTGATGTTTGTGAAAGGCGCTATGAAATAGACTGGTGATTGGTAGTTGTGAAAGGCGCTATAAACTAGACTTTGATCGATTGGTGCTTTTCAAAAGCGCTGCTAAACAGAGAGTGATTGTTTGTCAGTAAGGCGCTATAAAACAGAGAGTGGATGATTGACGCCTCTAAAATGTGCAGTAAACCGTAGTTTAATAGACTGATGTTTGTGAAAGGCGCTATAAACACACAGGTGAGCTGAATGTCCTGAGCTCTCCGTTTGGGGCTGTCAGGTGAGGCCTCCTGCCGCTCTCTGTGTCACTGTCACTTATTCAGTGGCTATTCTATCCCACAGTAATGAGACATGTCATTTTTCAGCCCCATGTGAACATTTCCGCTGCAAACGAGGCAAGACATGTGACATCACGGAGAACGGCGAGCCACGGTGTGTGTGCCAGGATGTCACGCTGTGCCCACTGGCAATGAATGCGTTTGACCAGGTGAGAACATCCAGGAGGAGCACCTCAGTCTGTGGGTGCCAGCCAGCCTGATGACACCAAAGTTAAGCTTGTTGATGTCAGTGGCCATGTTGTGTCATTTTAATGACCGACCTCTTCTCATTCCTCTTGTTTTAGGTTTGCGGCACTGACAACAAAACCTACGACACTTCATGCCACCTGTTTGCCACCAAGTGCCAGCTCGAAGGGACTAAAAAGGGCCACCGACTCCACCTTGACTACATTGGATCCTGTAAATGTAAATATGGCCTTCCATAACTACTTGCTGTATTGGCTTATGAAGGGTGGGGGTTTTAAACTCCGCCCCCTTGTGTACCACCTGTTCTAGAGAATGAAGGTGGGCCTGGGGGATGGAGTATGAGATTTGACCCCAGGTCCCTTCAGTTTATCTTTATATAGCAGAAACCCCACCAGGCAACTGACAAACGTCCACCGTCACCTCCACTGTGCTCAAGTGTCGCCCCCTAGTGGCCAAGACAGGTTTAATCTGCACTTCTGATTTCCTGGATTTTGATACCCGCACTCAGCCACAGCCTTTCAGTTCCTTCTTTCAATGTCTCCAGAATGTCATTGAGTCCCAACTTCTACTTTAGATTTCACTGGCATTCCAGTAAAGCCCCACCATATTGACCCCTTCAGCCCAATGCCCTCCTGTGTTATCCTTACTTATCCATTTATTTTATCTTTACTGGTCATCATCTTTTCTACGGTTTAGGCTGAAGTGTTGAAAGGTGAGCAGGTGGCCGGTGCTCTCTTGGTAGAAAGGCAGAAACAAACTGTGCTGCTCCAACATGCATGTGGTGGTCACTAAAGATGGAACTTTATTAAAAAACGGGATTATAATTTCAAGCATCCATTCACTAAAATCACATCCTCAAGACTTTTCAAATCAAGTCTTGTGCAGAGTTTTGGTCTTCATTTTAAAAATTAAAGACACAGAAGAACATCCAGAAGAGAATAGCTGGGCCGAATCAGAGCTGAGGAGGAACGCGTGAAGGAGATAAAGGAAATGGAGATTAAGGGGAGGGCTAAGAGTGTGTTAGGTTATATATGGAGTGTGAGGTCAAACTACGGGGGGCTCGTCTAGGGCACGGTGAGCAGTTTGGTGTCCCCAAAGCTTTAGGAAGTGCAGAGGGGAGCAACCAGGCTGATTCAGGACCACAGAGAAGACATAAGGACTGAAGGAGCTGAGCCTTTGCAGTTTAGGGTGAGGGGGATTAAGGGGTGACCTGACCGAAGTGGACTTATAGGCTGTTAGGGTATATAGCGCCCTGTAGGTGTGGCGTACAAGTCATGTTGGTTATATTGAAGATACAGAAAGCATTGATGAGCTGTAATCTGGGGTGAGGTGCACTCTTTGGGTCTCCATATTACAAAAAAGACAGAACAGCACCAGAGAAAGTCCAGGGTGATTCAGGACCATGGAGAGCGGAGGGGACAGAAAGACTGCAGGAGTTGAGCCTTTCAGAATACGAGGTGAATCAACAGAATTAGCACAGTGGATCCCAATTGTTATTCACTAATCTTATGGACTGTAACGCGGGTTATTCTTAAGATATAAAAATCACAAGGTGGGCTGATTTGTAGGGTCCCAGGGTGACTCTGCTCTCCATTTCAGACTCTTTACTGCGTAGACTTGGACAGAATGCCGCAAGTCCCAACTACAGTCCTCATATTTTATACTCCATTTTAAATGTATAACCTCACGCAAACTGATAGGCCATCCAAACAGGCAGGAGGGAAGCTTTAAATTGTTAATTGTAGATAGTTTAAAGTAAAAGTGCCTAAAATGTAAACAGAGCATAATAAGTTTTGGCAGAATAATAAAACCGGACCAGTAAGCCATTTATCTTGCCTGCTTAGGGTACCCGGTGGCTCTCTGCCCGAGTGTATTGATTGGTCTTTGGCCTGAGGTGGCCTGGCATGGGAGAGACGCAGTAGGACCTCAGCAGAGATGTCTCTGTGAACCTCAATCTATCTGGCTCAGGTGGTCTTTGATGCACTTCTTGGATTAGTGGGGTGTCATGTTGTAAGGACCCCACTTTTTCATTTGAGTCCAGTTTAGGCACAGTGGAGCCCCAAATCATCCCTGGCCATTCTTTTCAGCTGCCTGTATTCCCCCAGGCTAGCAGGCCAGATAATAAACCTTCGTGTCTTTTGTCTCCCACAGAAGTCTAGTGATCTTTAGTTATGTCCTACACAAGAGCTGACTTACCTGGTTAAGACACTGTGCCATTAAATAGTATTTCTTAAAAGAGAACAGAAACATCAACTGATATGCTAGATAAGACTCTCCATTACACCTGCAGTTTAGGTCTCCATATTGCAAAGGTGACACAACACCTCCAGAGAAAGTCCAGAGAAGAGCAACTGGGCTGATTCAGGACTATGGAGAGCAAATGAGGAGGAATAACTGGAGGAGATTAAGAGGTGACATGGCTGGAGTGTCTGAATGGGATGGGAAGGTATATAGCAACCCTGATGTGTGTGGCACATGTCAAGAGAGACTTTCTTAACTTATACCAGCGTTTCTCAACCTGCGACCCGAGTTTTCATAACAGTTTTAATCGCAAACATTTTTTTGAAATGTAGATGCATATTTTATTATACCTACTTAAGTTTAATCGACATTTATCTAACTCTATATTTATTGTTCTAGTATCAGAATGTAGTTTACGTTAATTTCTTTTGGTTTCAACAGATTTGTTTTTTCATATTTTTGATTCTTGTTTTCTTTTTTCACATTTTCACGCCCCCTTTTTGTTACTTCGTGCCCCCCTAAGGGGGCCCGCCCCACAGGTTGAGAACCACTGACTTATACAACAGACTGGTGAGGCTATGTCTGTAATATGATGTGCAGGGTGGTCTCCAGTTTACATGAAAGACACAGTAGCACTGGAGGAAGTCCTGAAAAGAACAATAGAGGAGGATTCAGGACCATGGAGAGCAGCCTATGAGAATCGATTGAAGGAGCTGAGCCTTTACAGTTAATGCAGATGGAGATTAAGAGGTGACAGGACTGAAGTGGTTTACGTTACATACGGGGTTGCCAGGTCCTGAAAACAAATTTCCAGCCAAATGAGGTCTCAAAAACCACGTAGTAGTGGAAGAAACTACATAAAGTGACAACGCCAGAAAACAGAGAATCGAAACAACAGATTAAGTGCAAACCATCGAAGAGTGAGGGGGATCCCCTTCGGAGACGTGAGAGTAATAGATTGGGTATATACCATCGAAAAGTGTGTGTGTGTGTGTTTGGGGTGTGGGGTGGTGTCCCCTCAGAGATCAACAAAGTGAATATAAAAGTTTGAAGAGCAGGGCAGAGGGTCCCCTATGTTTCAACCAGAACCTTTTTTTTTTCCTGTGGAAGGAAAACCGTGGACTTGGCAACACTGCTGACGCATGTAGCACATGTTAAGAGAGGCTGTCTTAAACTGGTGAGGTCTCGGCTGCAGTACTGTGTGCACAGTGGTCTCCATATTACAAAAAAAGACACAGCAGCCTAAGAGAAAGTCCCGAGGAGAGCGCTAGTGGGTGATTCAGGACCACGGAGAGCAACCAACGTTAAGCGACTCTGTTGAGTTTACGAAGACGGACTGCGCTAATTCAGCACCACGGAGAGCGAGCAAGTAGGAAAGACTTAAGGAGCTGAGCCTTTAGTTTGTGCAAAACGAGTCTGACTGGTGTGACAGGGCTGAAGCGTTTAATGTTATGAAGGCGATCAGTGCAGTGGATCCCAAGTGTCCTTCCAAACTGAAAATTTTAACAAGAAATCTTGGGATGGAAAATTATGAAGAGGAAATTTTGCAATGGACAAGTGGAGACAAGTCTAGGCAGTGTGGGCCTCCTACTGGCCAAGAACTATAAAGCATCTTTGTGACTTAAGTGGGTCACCATGTTGAAGCTCCTCCGGTTCCTGGGTGAAGGCTTTCCCTTCTTTCCTTCACCTGATGTTTCTTGTCAATTTCTACTCTGCAGACATCGCTCCCTGCCTGGATGACGAGTTTGTTCAGTTCCCCCTTCGCATGCGCGACTGGCTCAAGAATGTCCTGCTGCAGCTGTACGAGCAAACTGTGAACGGCTCCACCATACTGAATGAGAAGCAGAGGGCCAGGGTGAGTAGTGAAGAGGAGCAACTCCTCCGCTTTATCTTCATAAATTATTAGTTTTAAATATTCAGGACAAATTATTCCAAAGAAAGCACACTCATACATCTCCTTATCTGACATTTCCACTTTTCACAACCTGTCAACCATTTCTGGGGAAACACATTTGACTCTGCAGAAAAGAATTAGCTCCTTGACGGTACAGTGTGTCCTCCATTTCTGAACCCATTTCATCCAGTAATGTGTCATGCAAGGCTGCAGACCGTCCACCAGGGGGGCAGGAACCAAAGCTGAATGGGCCATCCAAGGACAGAGTCCACCAAAATCCATCATTGTGCACTGCCTTGGACTTCATTTCCCAGCATGCCTTCCTACAGCTGGGGCCAATCACTTAATGGTGATGGACAGATGCCCCGCCTCTTGGGGAACCACCTGCAAAATACAAGTAACATAAGAGAACCAAAAAACAAACACAGAGAAAAACTAAATAGGACAAAATAAGTAGATAAGACATCTATCTATTATATAGTGCCTTTCACTCTATTATATAGTGCCTTTTATGTATATCTATCTATTATATAGTGCCTTTCATATCTATCTAATATAGTGCCTTTCATGTCTCTTATATAGTGCCTTTCATATCTTTCTATTATATAGTGCCTTTTATGTCTATCTGTCTATCTATTGTGGAGCAACCCGGACACAGACAGGCAGACATTTTGTTTTTCACCACCGCACGTATTTATTATAAACAATATTTACAATAATGGTCACTCAGACCCAGCCCAGAATCAGTGCACAAACCCCAATATTCAGTCCTGGCCACTCAAATGCCTTTCTTCGGGTCGCCTCCACTCTCCTCTCTTGCCTTGTCCTCTTCCACCCGACTCTAGCCTCGAATGAAGGGAGACGGCCCTTTTTATACGCTCCCGGATGAGCCCCAGGTGGTTTCCGGCATTTCCTCGTTGGCTACACCCCAGCGTGGCGGAAGTGCCGGCTGTTCTCCCGGCAGCTCTCCGGGTGCCTTTCTAAATCTTCCCCCCAGAACTTCCTGATTTTGCGGAAGTGCTGAGGTCACAAGTCCCCAAGGCATCGGGGCGCCTCCTGGCAGCCCCCACGTGATCCCAGATGGGCACACGCCCACTTCCGGTCCTCCAAGGCGTCCTGCCCGGGTCGTCGCCCCTGGCATCTGCGACACTATCTATCTATCTATCTATCTATCTATCTATCTATCTATCTATCATATAGCGCCTTTCACTCTATCTATCTATCCTTCATATAGTGCCTTTCACTCTATCTATCTATCTATCTATCTATCTATCTATCTATCTATCTATCTATCATATAGCGCCTTTCACTCTATCTATCTATCCTTCATATAGTGCCTTTCACTCTATCTATCTATCTATCATATAGCGCCTTTCACTCTATCTATCTATCCTTCATATAGTGCCTTTCACTCTATCTATCTATCTATCTATCTATCTATCTATCTATCTATCTATCTATCTATCTATCTATCTATCTATCTATCATTGCTTATTACTTCCCTGCCATTTTTATCCAATGTGACTTCCAACATTTGATTCCATTCATTTGATTTCTTTCAGTTGGCAGGTGAAGTGACTTGCTCGGGGTCACACAGTGTCAGTGGTGAGGTTGGGTCCCGCAGTTCAAAGCCTTAACTAATATGCCACCCTGTCTATGAGGATGTGAAGGACTCAAGTGTTTATAGCGCCCTCTAGCTACTGATTCACAGCAAATGAAAAGGAGGCCACTTATCACAAAGAACGCTGTGTTCTAAAACATGGCCTACAAAGTGCCTGCCGTATTTTGGTATCTGCCAACCGTCTTAATATTAATGATAACAATAATGATACATTTTATTTCTATAGCGTAATTCCCATGCTCAAGGCGCTTTGACACACTGGCACTGACCGGACTTTTTTACAGGTGCAGAAAATCTACGAGAGCCAGAGGGTCCTGCGGGCCGGAGAGGGGGACGAACACCCAGTTGAGGTCCTGCTCAAAGACTTTGAGAAAAACTACAACATGTACATCTACCCGGTGCACTGGCAGTTTGCACAGGTGGACCAGCACCCTGCTGACAGGTGGGCACTCTTAGGAATCAGTCGGGGGGTGGGGGTCCTCAGAGGGCTTTGAGTAGATTTTTGTCTTCTGTTTCGTGAATATGAATTGTTTTATGAGATGTGATCTTCTTCTTATTATTGTGTCAGTTGGTTTCCTTGTCTTTTATATGTTGAGACCAGGGAGACGGGGCCTCCTGACATCACTGTTGAGGTCCCACCCCCAGCAGACCCCACGACTAATGTGATTGGTCCTTCGACTGACGCTGACTGTTGACCTCAGTTTGCTGTTTCAAGCCATCTGTGGAAGTTTCACATCAAGTGTGCGTCTTTCCAGAAGTTTCATAACACAAAAAACTCATTTGGATATTTGTAGAACGGTTAATTCAGAAGTCATAAATGTTTTTGTGTTGTTCTTCTACATCATTTTATTTAACCATGGATGCCACCATTTTGTGTTTTTCTGCCAGCTCTATTGCTGTGGCATTACTCACCAGTAGCTGTGCTGCCCGTCTAATCAGAACAATCAACGTGCGCCTCAACGTGTTCAGCATTAACGTTTGCAGTGCACCATTTATTGGAATGTATACCGTGAAACATGAAGTAATACAGTGCATTAAAATTGTCATTCCAACAGATGGTGCATCACAAACCTTTGCAGTAAGAAGACGCATTACTAAGAATGTTTGTGATGTGCCATCTGTTGGAATGACAAACGCAATGCAATTTATTTTTGAGAAGAGCGACTGGCCTGATTCCTGGGCTACAGGGGTGAGTTATGAGGGATGAAGAGGAGACCTGACTGAAGTGCTTGAAATGATGAAGGGAGTTAGTCCAGTGGATCAAGATGGTGACTTTAAAATGAGGTCATCAAGAACACAGCGGGGGACACAGTTGGAGACTTCATGGTGAATTTCACACAAACCTTTCTTCACACAGAGGAGTAGAGACACGTGGAATAAGTGACCAGGTATTGTGGTGGGCAGGAGGACTTTAAGGACCCTCAAAACTCGACTTGATGCTCTTTTGGAGGAGTTGAGTGGACAGAATTGGTCAGCTTTGGTGGGCCGAATGGCCTCTTCTCGTCCAGATGAGAGGGTGTGAGACTGAAGGGGGCCGAATGCTTTCTGAATCCACTGCATTTCATTTGTGTTTTTATCTAAATTTGTTTGAGATATTCCTCCATAGCACTCGTGTCATTTGTTGGTGTCATTTTCTTGTCACAATTCCAAGGGGACACACAGGTCAGAAGTCCCCAGTCCTCAGTCCTGTGAGCACATGGCAATAAACTTGAACCTGAACTTGAAGCTCAAACCGGAGGGCTAAACTGTTTTATAAGACATTAAACTCGCAATATTTAGAAAACCACAAGGGGGCGCTGAAGAGCCGATGCCTGAGGGCCTTACAGAGCTCTTTAGAAAAACTCAAATTGTGTCAAATATTTACACACGGGGGCCCCACCGGTGGTCCAGTCCTACTACAAGCGGTCTGTCGGGCGGTAGCCACTTCTAATCTTCACAATCTGCAGATTACTCTTCAAGTTCAAGTTTATTGTGATCCGACTGGGCGTCGCTTTCTGGACAAGCAGGTAAAAGGAAAGGAAGGCGAATGTCACTGTTAGGGCGAGTCAGGCAAAAATCTGATGAGCTGCTGTCTGTCCCCCTCGCTGCAGGTCCTTGTCCCGCTCGGAGCTCGCCCCGCTGCGCCTCCCACTGGTGCCCATGGAGCACTGCATATCCCGCTTCTTCACAGAGTGCGACGTGGACAAGGACAAGCTCGTCTCCTTCCAGGAGTGGTGCCGCTGCTTTGCCATCAAAGACGGTGAGAACACCATCAGGCACATGGGGGGTATGGGGCTCAAAGAAGTTCAAAGAGAGTGGTCTGTCAAAGGGTTAATGGAGGACGAGGACAGGGGGTCTCAGCAGCCTTTGTCACACAGGGCTGTCCTTCTCTTTCTCATTACAGATGACATTGACACCAGCCTGCTGTTCTAGACGAGGGAATCTGAGAAGGGGTGCAGCATTGAGAGCCAACAAGTGATGGGGGGGGGGCACTTCACCCATAAAGTAATCGACTGGTGGTCCATTAGGGGACCACTCACAGTCTGAGATGACCTCAAGCTGGCGGACACCACCCTCATATATCGGCCCTGATACTCTGGGCCTCGCCCTGACAGGCAGCCACAAGCATGTGCATGGCAGTCCTCGTGTGTGACTTTGTAATCTCTAATAAAAGAACTCTGATGTCACTCTGTGGGGTCCGAGTGGTCTTTAACAGTCCTGATAGATCTATCTATCTATTATATAGCACCTTTCACCTATCTATCTATCTATCTATCTATCTATCTATCTATTATATAGCGCCTTTCACCTATCTATCTATCTATCTATCTATCTACCTACCTATCTATCTATCTATCTATCTATCTATCTATCTATCTATTATATAGCGCCTTTCACCTATCTATCTATCTATCTATCTATCTATCTATCTATCTATCTATCTATCTATCTATCTATCTATTATATAGCGCCTTTCACCTATCTATCTATCTATCTATCTATCTATCTATCTATCTATCTATTATATAGCACCTTTCACCTATCTATCTATCTATCTATCTATCTATCTATCTATCTATCTATCTATCTATCTATCTGTCTATTATATAGCGCCTTTCACCTATCTATCTATCTATCTATCTATTATATAGCGCCTTTCACCTATCTATCTGTTATATAGTGCCTTTCACCTATCTATCTATCTATCTATCTATCTATCTATCTATCTATCTATCTGTCTATCTATTATATAGCGCCTTTCACCTATCTATCTATCTATCTATCTATCTATCTATCTATCTATCTATCTATCAGTTATTTAGTGTCTTTCTTTTCTCTCTCTCTATCTATCTTCATTGTTGTTCCTCTTGTCCCCGAGTGATGACATGTTAAGTGCCAGCTTCACATGCAAGTCAGTTTTTGACAGGACCCTTCATATGTGGCACTGTTGCATTCCTCATGTTGTAGACTTAGGAGTCCCAAAACATTAAAGTCCCCAAAAGCCCTTCCAAAAATGCCCACTAGAGGGGGATATCACCATGAAACCCTGGCTAGTAATAAAGGCAAATGCAGACTGATAAAAACTAAAAGTTTTATTCTTCACAACAGTTCCCTGTGACATGTGAGGCTCCCATGGACTCAGACAGACATGAAGGATTTACCTGAAGCCACACCACAATCCAAGCCAAAACAAAAATCCCAATGCAGAATTCCAAGCCAAAGTAAAAACAAAGCGGAATGGCAAAAAAAAATCCATAATTCCCAAAATGTACAAAGTGTAGCAGAAACACAGCGACTCTCCCACAGTCTCCCAAGCACATTTTTAATAAAGCGCCAGGCACTGTGAGAGGCCCTCTGATTTTTTTTTTTTTTGCTGTTCCTGGCAGTGATTGACAGATGGCTCCGCCTCTTGGGGGACCATCCAAAAAGCACATGAGCCATAACTCAATCAGCTTTCATACAAAAACAAAATGAAAAACAAAGAGCAGTGCACATAATCAACACAGCAACCTTAATAAAATAAACGGCACCCTGACTGGACCTCGACACCCAGATGTGGGCTCCTGCACTGACTCTCTCAGGAAGTCCATATGTGTCTCGTCTTTGTCGCCACCCAGTGGCTAAGTCAGTGAAATTTATACAACTGACTGTGGAGCGGTGGCAAAATAAAAAGAGACGAGTCAGCACAAAGCATTGGGGCACCACTGTGGAAACCCCCCTTTAATAGTGGACTTATAAAGTTGTAAAGGAAAAGCCACCCAACGGTGCCAAATAAAGGGGCAAAGTCCCCAGTGAGGCGGACCTCCATCACACTCTGTCTCGGCTCTTCTTCCTTTGACCTCTTGGTCTTTAAACGGCAATCCTGGACATTTTGGGGGCTTTAATGGAGGACACAGAAGTGCAGTCAGTTGTCTTCTCAGGACGGACTCAGGATGGAGTCGCCCACCTTGTTGGAGCCCAGAATTCCTCAAAGTGACCCACCTGACATGTTACATGTTGGGCTCCCAGTGAGACTCTCCTGTGGCAATCTGACTGCTAATACTACTGGAGGGGGTGGGCAGTGCCAACCATCGTCCAGATGTGTGTGTGAGTGAAGACACTGCTGCCCCCTACGGGCTTATTCTGACTGCACTGTAGCTTTGAGCTCTCCAGGCCACTAACATGCAGGTAGAGATAATGGAGGGCTGAGGGGTCTCCTCTCAGCCCACTCTGTGCCAGTTGCGATTTGTCTGATTTATTTGGTGTTTACTTGTGCCCTTTTGAGACCCTCAGTAAAGGGACCCACAAGACTCGACCTTCTCTGTACACAAAGACGTCTGGAGTCTGGAGTGCTGCAGTGTCCCCTGGTGGTCACAGCACATCAACGTGACATTTTGAGGACCCCATAGACTGACCATTGAGTGATGGGATGACGGTGGGCTCACTTAACTTTATGGACAGCTGACTTAAGGCTGTCAGCACATGGAGACTCCCGAGACACTCCATGATGCCACCCATGTCAGCTGCCCACCTCTGTCTTGAACTCTCATCATAAACCCCTTCAGGACTCCCAACTATGAAGTCAGCTATCAAAGATGCCAATGCTGAGAGGAGACACTCACTTGTTTTTCATTTTTCTTTTTTTATTTCCTTGAGACAAAAGCTGATTTGAGTCTGATGGGCCGTGATGTTTGCGTTCTGGAATCTTCCGTCACTCGCCTCGGGACACGGGAGCACCGCGGAATTTGGCAGCTCTGTGAATTGGCTGTTTGTACCGTAAACCAGAAGAATGTGCCTCCGACACTTGCGGCTATCGATTACCTGCCACGACACTTTCGGCGGGCTTTAAATACGCAAGGGGCGAGGCGGCTGCTCATTTCTGAAACACGGAGCCTGCAGTGAAGGTAATGGGACAGAGCGTGGATGGGGAGGGGGGGTTAGATATGAATGGCACTATATAAAAGATAGATAGATAGAGTGAAAGGCACTATATGATAGATAGATAGATAGATAGATAGATAGATAGATAGATAGATAGATAGAGTCAAAGACACTATATGATAGATAGATAGATAAATAGATAGATAGATAGATAGATAGATAGAGTCAAAGACACTATATGATAGATAGATAGATAGATAGATAGATAGATAGATAGATAGATAGATAGATAGATAGATAGATAGATAGGAAGGACACAGTATAACTAACAGAGTCCATTGGGTGAGCTGAAAGGCGCTATATAATGTTAAGATATTGGCAGATGAATCTTGGGGTTATAAATGGATGCCACCTTCTTTGGGTTGTGCTGGTATCTGAGTGCCCTCTGAGAGTGCCAGTAGATGCCATTTATGTATTAATAGACGTAATGATGGACCTTTGAGCAGCGCTATATAATGTGACGTTTTAGTCGTTTTAGTCAGTCACACTATGTGGCACTGGGGACTGTAAATGTCATTTTCATGGAGTTGTTGTGAGCATTCAAGTGTTTTGTGAAGGCGCTATATTCAGTGAGAAGTAACCTGTGAAAGGCACTATATAAGGTAATGGTTATTTCAGTCATAGGAGTGTAATTGCGTGGGACATTCTTTGGATTGTGTTCTGCATCAGAGTCTCTAAGGCGCTATATATGTCCAGCTTTAGCCATTTCAGTCAGGCATGGTGCTGTTAATAAACAAATCTGCATTTGATTGTTCATCTGCGTGTTCTTCATGTAAAGGTTAATTTTAAGTCGCCTGTGGCATCTTGTGATTCTGAATGGATGGGGTTTCATTGGACTGTGCTGTGTATCTGACTGTTTTGCCGTAAGGCGCTATACAAATTAAGGCGTGGCCTGTCAGCTGCACTAGATAAGGTAAAGTCAGAGTCAGTCATTGCGTCACTCTGATGTCAGTCATCTGTCTGCTGCTATACATCTGAGTGTTCTGTGCACGCAGTCGCAGTGAGGCGCTATATAGGACTGACCTCTGAAACGCACCGTGTAAAGTGGGATTATTCATTCGTCTGTTGCATTGTGGTACCCTAAATGATGGTCACTTTCAATGGATTGTGTTGTGCATAATCTGAGTGTTCTGTGCTGCGCTATATAAAATAAGGAGTGGCCTGTCAATCACACTATATAATGGGGTGAATGTAATGTCACCTTTACCTTTAATGTCATCAGTCATCTCTCTACTGTTATACAGCTGAGTGTTCTGTCCAGCCGCAGTGAGGCGCTATATACATCAAAGAGTGGCCCATCAGTAACACGTCATAATTTCAAATCTGAGTCAGTCAATTTCCTGATATAATTTAACTTGTAAATCGGTCATTTATCTGCTGTGTTATGCAGCTCAGTGCTCTACGAAGCCACAGTGAGGCGCTATATCAAATAAGCAGTGGACGGTCAGACGCCCCTCATAATGATGGTGGAGTTTATTCAGCGATCTGTCTCATCTTGGGACTGCGCAAGTGCAGTCATCTCAGGGGACCGTGTGGTGAATGTGAGTGTAGGGTGATGTAAGGCGCTATATCGATTCAGCTTACGGGCTCCTCCTTTCACTCCACGACTCCCCGCGTGTCTTCCTACCTGTAAAAGTCTTCAGTCATCTTTATTTTTAACAATCTGACGGCTTTCTTTGTTTAGGAACGCAAAAAGACGACGGCCGGCCTGAAGATGCAGCCCCCTCTTGTCCTTGTCTTGTGTGGCCTCCTGTCAGCGACCCTCGCCGTTCCTGTCCCGGTACGTGTCGCCGCCTACGTGTCGTCTCCAGATGTCGTGCTGTCCTCTTCGTTGAAGTCCAAGGCGGACGGAGTCCTTAAACTGGGTTGTCATCTGCGGTGGCGGTGAGGAGCCTTGGAGGAGGTCCTTGCATTGCCATCCCAGTCATTGTGTCTTTTATTTAAATGTTTATTGATGAAAACTTCTGTTTGGAAGTAGCGGTCCGTGCCGCACTAATTCTTCTCTTTTCTGATTTCTTTTATTCCACACGCACAGCTGGCACAGATGAGTGGAAGCGACAGCTACGAGGTAAGAGTGACGACGTGTTGAAAGGCGCTATATAACAAATAAACGCTGTACTACACCGACCAGACATTTTGATGGCTTTTGAAACTCAGCACTTTGAGCCTGCATACAGTGAGGGGCTCTATATAAAAATAATTGAAATTCAGAGACAAGACCCTTAGTGACAAGGGCGCATTTCTAACTTAGAGCCTCCATTTTTCGGACTCCTTTAGTTTCGTTTTTAACTAAACCGGAATTCTGTGCTCACTGGACTTGTGAGGGGGCCGTCTGGATTGATGAATCGATTGATTTTAGTGAAGGACGGGAGAGCGCTTAGCAATTACTGTGCAGCTTTATCGATGACGACGGGGACGCGCCTCTCAAGGGGCTGCCAGTGTCGCGCTCCTCGGCCGCACCGCGCGTGCGCACACCGGAACAGCCTGCGCGACGCGCGTGCACGATGTGTGGGGCTAACGGTGTGCGTATCGCGTGTGGAGAAATGGAACTGGGCGGTGGGCTATACGTTCAGGGTCACGTTTAATAACTGACTCTTTTGAGAGGACTGCTATGAAATAAATAAATAGATGAGCAAGGCTCAGCACACGAACGCTTGTAATAATCACAAAGTTTATAAAGCGCCTTTCACGCCTTCAAAAGTTCATTTCAAGCACCGCTGAAGCTGAGGCCAAAGCAGGACCACTGAGTCAGAGATGGCGACAAAATAAGGTCCAGGGCTGTACCCAATGGGCTGGTGGCCTTCCACAAGTCAGTCACTCGCTGTCAGTCAGTGAGCTCGTCAGCCAATCAATCGGTCATTAATCCAGTGCATTAGTCAAGTAATTGATAGATTTATTGAGCCAGTCAGTTAGGGCATCAGGTGTAAAATTTATCCAAATCAATATCCATCCATCCATTTTCTAACCCGCTGAATCCGAATACAGGGTCACGGGGGTCCGCTGGAGCCAATCCCAGCCAACACAGGGCACAAGGCAGGAACCAATCCTGGGCAGGGTGCCAACCCACCACAGCCAAATCAATATGCAGACAACAATTGTAGATGATCCGCTGTGGCAACCCCTAACGGGAGCAGCCGAGAGAAGAAGAAGATTGAGCCAGTCAGTTAGCGGTTTACACAAATAATCTTAGACAATCAATCAATCAACCAATCAATCGATCAGTCAGGCAGTGAATGAATGAGCCAATCAGTGAGCCAATTAGTTAATCATTTAGCCAATTAAGTCAGTCGATCAATTAATTAAAGTATAATCAGTTGGTCATACATTCAATCAATCAATCAATCAATCTGTCAATTAATTAGTCCATCACTCAGTCACTTGCTCAGTCAGCCAATCAGTCAATTAAACAATCGATCATTCAGCACAGCCAGTTAGCCAGTACATCAATCAATCGATTTAATGAACCAATCAGTTTGTCACTTAGTCAGCTACTTAAACACCTAGACAATCGATCAGAAAAACTGTGACTGTGAATTAGTGAGCCAATTAGTCAATCACTCAGTCATTTGTTCAGCAAAAAAATCGATTAAACAATCAATCAATAAGTCAGTAACCCATTTACTTAAATCAGTCAAATAATTAGTCAATTAGTCAATCACTCAGTCACATTTTTAGTTTGTAAATTAATCAATTAATCATTCGGACAGTAAATAAATATGTCAATCAATCAATCAATCAATCGGTCGTCCAATAAGTCAACCTGTCAATCAATTTGAGAATTAGTCAATTACTCAACCACTCGGTCAGTCGACCAGTCAAATCAATCATTTAATGACTCATACAGTCAGTCCGTCAAGCACTCAATTATTCAGTCAATCATTGAAAAATAATAATAATAAAAATAAAAATAATAATAATAATAATAATAATAATAATCAGCCCCTCAGTCAGTCAATCGAGGATGTAATCAGACAGCAGACGCGTGCCATTCCCTTCCTCTGCGCGCTCGCGCTCTCACAACCTAATATGCAGTTCCTCTTATTCTCCACCAGATGTCGCAGTTTTCATGATTTCACTCGGAGACCCTGCCGGTATTGACTTTGATAATGCGCCAGTATTTATAATATAGCGCCTTTCAGAAAACTTGTACTTGCCCCAAACCACCACACACACTTTGACCTTTGAACCGCTCCTTGCAGATGAGGAGAGTGCAATTTTAGGGCGTCATCTGCTTTCTTACCACAGCCCGCTTCACTTATGTGTATTGTTTGTGAGCTCCCTGCACCAGTTAGCACTGGGATGTACCTTTATGCTCATAATGGGAGGCTGACTATGCAATACATTATCTTCAATATTTGAGCGTTGCCTTGGCAGACACCTGCTCATAGCTACAGGCACCTGGTTTTGAACCCCAGTGTGCTCTTCTCTTATCTGATAGTTTCCTGCCACACCCACAGAGGTGCAAGTTGTGTTGATCAATGGGCAGCAGTGCCCCATAAGAGACTGGCAGATTTAGCTTCCTTCTTGCACATGAAGACAAAGGAAGGGAGACGCTTGGTTGAAGTGCTGGCACAAGCCTGCAGCTTTCCCTCCTCCACATGTTTCTTCTTGTGCCGCTCCTCCCAGGTGTTGTGTTTTGCAGACTGGCATGCTGCTGCCTGCCTACCCCAAGCTCTGGGTGGGATGTAAGTTTCTCTTTGTCTTTTCATGTCTCTTTTGTGGGTGACTATCCAGCATTCGCCCTCTGGTGATCTCCTTTAATCTTTAGTTCAGCAGACACTTGAACTCGATGTGTGCCATCCTAATTAACACTTTCTTGTCATTCTTCTCACAGGGTATGGGCTACAGTCCCATGTATCAAATGCCAATCCCACAGGTAATGTTTGCTTTTGCTTCACTCTTGTGGTTTTAAAGCTTAAAGTTGACTTGCATCAGATTTGGTGATGCCAGGCTTGAAACGCCCCTACTTAGTGTGCCACCCTAACCCAGTCCTCCTATGTGCTGTAAAAGGGGTTGAACTCAGGGGCTGTGATTACCATCATAATGTCATAGTGCAGGACTGGTGACAGTAACAATAGACCACTGTCAATAGGGGGCAGTATAACCAATGTTGTGTATGCAGTCCTGAAGTTAGAGACCCCTGGGACATCAGTCCAGTCAGGTGCCTGGCCCTTTATTAGAAGGCTGGGGTCCATGATTGCACAGATATTTGGGACCACTAGGGGAGATTTGATAGCCATGTCCGCACCCCAGGAGTGGCAGCTGGGCTTCACCTATAAACAGTCACATGGAGGGACTAAAGGCCTCACCTTGGTGGTCTTGTCACTGTCTGTAAGAATACCAGGCAGAGCTGCTGGTACCCTGTGTACTGACTGAAGTCTGGAGGTCAAGTGGTGCCAAGGGTCCCGCTGGCAACAGGAAAGGCCAAGGGGAGGGGGTGAGCAGGAAGGGATAAGTAAAGGGAGGCCCAGCCATCGTAGCAGCTGGACATGCCGTGACCCCCATGAGGTTTGGTCCTGGATTCTCGAGGGCTTCTTATCTTGTCCCTCAGATTTGGTACCCTCATCTTCAAAACTCCATACCCTTCTGTTTTTGACATTTTGTTATAATGAGACCCCTTTGTTTTGGTGGGCACCTTGGCTTTAGTTTGAGTGAGACGTCTGCTCCTGACTGCCCCCACAGGTCACATACTGATATTTTTGGTCCAAATCTCTAAGGCTTCCTAGAGGGGGCATTGAGCCTGCCAGGCACTATACAGAGCAACCACTGAGCATTTTTACAACGACAGAGTGGCAGTGGATGGCACCGAATGTCTTACTCTGGCAGCCTTCTGACTCTAAGAATGCCAGGCAGAAATGCCAGCACTTTCTGGGCTGACTAAGCTTGCCGTCCTCAGTGCCATTTTAAAGCTGGTTGCCATCACTGGGACCCCTGCTGCCTTTTCTGAGATGCCAGGATACGCAACAGAATGGGGTCACTGGAATGGAGTGATGACTTAGTGGTGGTAAAATATACTGGGACATGATCTGAAAGAAAAGGCAGGGACAGTGGAAGGCCAGGGGCACTCCTACTGAGGTGTAGAAGGGGTGTCCTGGGTTCAAATCCTTTCATGTTCCGCCTGTGGTTTCTTCTCCATCTTTCCTAACAAAACAGTACAATCCGGCCCCAAACTCAAAGAGCAGGCCTCATGGCTTTCACGGGCCTAAAGGACTAAGCTGAAGAGCCCCCTGCCAAAGCCGTGCAGCTTATGTTAGCTGGGGATTCTGAACTGGGCCAATGAGACTTTACAGGAGCCCAGCTGCACCCCAGGAGGCTCTCTGTAAGTTCAAACAGTAGGTGCTGACCAGTTAGATGACCTTCAGTGTCCTCCTCACTCCCTGTGCTTACAAACCTCTGGGCTTCATGTCAAAACCACCTCAGCCCGGCCCCCTGAGATCCAGAAGCGGGCATCACGGCGTCCACGGGCCAATAAGACAGGACTGAGCTCAGAATTGTCCTCTCAGAGCTGTGCAGGTCAGTGGGGATTCAGCGCTGGTCTAGAGAGAGTGGGCTCTGTGGTGGGCTCCTATCTTGTGTCCAGTCACGCAGGGATTGCTTGTGCTGGTTTTAATGGGACAGAGAATGATGTCATGATAGGATTTCTACGCACTTAGGCCTGCTACCCCTTCTTGGGCACAGACCACCAATAAGTGGCAGCTCTGAGACTGGGCATCCTGGTCAACGCAGGGCTACCAGTCTTGTGACTTCCAAATGAATCTTTTACATGAAGGACCTGCCCATCCATTGACCAAAGCATTGTGACCTTCTCATGGTGTTTCCAAAGCTTTCGATTTTGCAGAGTGGGCTAGCTAATCCCATGCCCACCTCCCTGCTCCTTCCTCAACTGGGCTTAGGACCAGCCATGGAGTGGAGTTCTGAACGGCTGATGTTCTGTTTTTTCACATTCTGAACATCTTCTAAATGCTAACATCCTTCATTCTCTTTGCAGCCAATCCCAGTCCCAGTGCCATATGACCCCATGGTATGTGTTTCTATTTAATTTTGCTGGGCGTTAAGCTCTGGGGTGGGCACCGTGGCTCAGGGGTTGGTATGGTGGGCTCATGGTAGCAGAGGTGTTGCTTCCTGACCTGGTCTGTGTGCAGTTTGCATGTTCTCTCCTACATGGGCAGCACATCCCACCCTTTGCATTTCCATTCATTTGCTTAGCGGGCGCTTTTATCTCCAACATAATGGAGTTAACCGTTTGGGAACGAGTGTGACAGGACAAGGGGACAAAGTTGACCATCGCAGGTCATATTAGGTCAGGTTGGGGAGCCTGCACTACTACCGTGCATTACTGAGCCCACCATACGACGAATCGGCTCAGGATCCTGGTTGGCAGCCGCCCGGTCCAGTGCCACCCTCTATCTGCCGCAGCCAGGTGTTTTGTTTGGCATCCCCTGGCCTGGCGAAGGTGAAGAACTCCAAACAAAATAGCAGCCAGTTACAGTTGCTTAGTTACAAAAACGTATCAAAGCCCCCTGTAAGTTAGACAGAAACTGACACACCAAGAGGGTCTTCAAACGCCTCTTAAACATATGGAAGGAGTCAGTCGATCAGAAGGAGATGGGCAGCTCAATCACCAGCCAGGAGCCACACGGGCAAACTGTAAGGACTGAGACGTCATGGCATGCAGAATCGGCATCAGCAGATCTGAGTGATTGAGGGGGCACACAGAACGGTCACAAGGGTCTCCATATACATTGGCACTGACCCATCGACTACCAACAAGGCAACCCCTGAGCTTAATACGTGCAACTCCAAGAATCTAAGCAAGGAGGTGACATGAGCTTGTCTCGGCTGATGTATCTCTGGTGACACAGCTTGGTGACACATGCGGGTAGCTCCTGCCTGCCAGCTAAGAGTTGTGGTAGTCCAGACGTGACAGGACCCTGAGTGGTGCTACATACACGGTGGCCTGAACTGGTGGACGATGTACAGAGTGAATATACCAGACCAGGAGTCCGGAGCACCGTGGTCTGTGGAGGACAGCTGGTCATCAGTCGTCACCCCGAGGTTGTGTGCTGACATGACAGCTGATAGCTGAGCTGATGGAGGATGAGCTCAGATAATGAGAAGGTCCATCTTTGCTAAAATGAGCTGGAGATTGTGCTTCTTCATCCGGGTTGAGATTTCTGGGAGACGTGCAGAGATTCCACCAGCTGGTCCTATGGAGGGAACGACTGGCACAGATGTGCACCCTTTACAGGATGATGGGGCGTAGTGAAGAAGTGAGGGCCCAGCACCAGTCCTTGGGGGCCCCCGGTGTTTACCTGGTGCACGCATGACATCTGTGCATGCCAGTTCTGCTCAAGGAAAAGCACTCAGTCTCAGTGATGCCAAGGTCAGAGAGGGTGACAAGAAGGTTCTGGTGGTCGAGGACAGAGAGGAGATCTAGAAGGAGGAGGACAGATGACATCTTGGTAGCCTTAGCTACGTGTGAGTAGAGCCACCTTAGTGGAATGGACCCTCCTGAAGCCCAACTGATTTGAGCCAAGCAGTGTGTCCTGCAGAAGGAAGGAAGGGACTTGTCTGGTGATGGAACCGTCGAGAGTTATGGGTAGACTGACCGACCTATAATGACCGACTTGTGACGGGTCACGTCAGAGGACCTGTTTGAACAATGTGGGGGAAAAGGGTCTGTGGAAGGTGAGGTGTCGGTGACACGTGTGAAACTGCAGAAGTGAGCGAGGGAGGGACAATGTGAGGGGACGGGGGCCCAGTGGACAGGTAGTGGGACGATGAGAGAGGAGGTGGAGAGGAGAAGAGGGGGGAGCAGACCAGCCAGGGGCTTCCTGGGACAAGAGTGTGGACTCAAAGTGATGCCACATGGAGGTGGGCTCACCGCACGTCATTCATTAGCGGACCTGAGCGGGTAAACGTGACCGAGTTCTGGCCGTTCCGTTACTCGAAATCTCGACAACCTCCTTCTGTGTGAGTAAATATGTTTGTACTTTTTTTGCTTTTGTCCACCCTGACTGACTTCTTCCTAAACTCTCAATTCAGGGCACGGCCCTCCTCGGTTATGGCAACGGACTTGGAGGCTACGGATATGGTGGAGGATTTAATGGATATACTGGATATAATGGATATAACGGATATACTGGATATAACGGCGGCATGGGGGGTTATGGTGGATTCTTACCCTACGGCCTGAGAGCTCCACAGGTAAGCATTTCATGGGGGCACACGTGTTGTTGTTGTTCTGTTCATCTCAAATGTGGGCATCAAGTCAACTCTGGTGGTTCCAAACTTCTTCCCTGTTTCCCCGTTGGCTGTTTATTGTGCATTTTAATGGCTCTGTTATGGTGGATTCACAAAGCACTTCCAGACGGCCATTCTGTGTATTTCATTTTGCTGCTAATGAAGTAAACGGGAAAAATCAGGAACTGAGCAAAGACCTCGAGAGTTGGGGAGAGTAGAACTTCAGGCACAGAGATGCTCAGAATCAGCCAACACTTTCAGAAATAGCCAATGCCCCTCATCACAGGGGGCACCAGCCACTGGCATTCAGCACCAGTCCGCATGTCACTAACAGGTTGTGAAACTTTTCATTGCAGCAAATGAGGCGCCCCTACAGGATTAGAGCCCGCCGGGCATTAAAGGTAAGACCACCATGTTTCTCTATGTGTTTGTTTTAGTGAGACTTGATATGCAGAGCTGCAAGTAAGAAGTACATGGGGGTGTGAGTGTGGGTGGGGGGGTGGTGTTGGTGTGGCACCTCCTCGCTGTGCTCGACCCCAACCTCTCAAAGGGTCTCTCTATGTTCACGGGGGTCCAAAGTTAGGCTGAGCACCTCAAATAGAGCACTCTGTATGTCGGGTATTCTGTCATAAAATATATGGGGGGTTCAAACACAAACATCTGCCCCTCCCCATCGGATGGGCTCTGACTTGGCACCCAATCAATCGTTTACTCTCTGCCAGCCTCTTGGCAGATGTGACTCGGATTACGGGGTTACTGCTCAGAATTGTGACACTAAGGTTCAGACTCAGATCAGCAGGTGGACATGGAGCTTTGCAGATGAAGTGACCGAGCAGCAGCACTATGAGGGTCTTCACTTTGCCACTTGATGACATCCTCCATGTTTTAGATGAACAGAGACTGAGGGGCTGCTTTGGCCTGAGTGAACTGCCCAGCTGTGCCACTCAGCACCACTACTGCCCTGGCCAGTGTATTCCTCGCAGCCTTCAATGTGGAGGTCTCTTCAGTGTGCCTGTCATTACAAGTAGGAAGGCCAGGAGGAGGTGGGCAGCCATTTGGGTGGGCTCAGCTAGGCCGCTTGACTGCATTCGCTGTCCCAGTTCCGTCTCCGTGTCTGAGACTTTTCCCACTTGAGTTTCTAATGGAGGCTTTGTGTTTTGTGCCAACAGGAGCCAAATGGCACACAGCAGATGTCAAACATCAAGAAGCAGCTGGTGGGTATTCAGCACTCGGGCACCGGCAGCAGACATCATCGGTGTCTTCACACCTCTCAACTCTGATCTGCTCTTCTCTGTTTAGTCTCAGCAGTCCTAAAGACAGAAGTGACACACACTGATCTGTGCTGGGCCACGGACCACCAACCACTTTAAAAACCAAAAAGAAGATGGGAATGAGGAGGAGGAGGAGGAAGAGCAGCTGAAAAGAGTTCAGAGGAGACCCCCTGAGCTTCAATGTGACATGGGATGACAATGGAGAAAACAAGGGCGAGTGACAAGTGACAAGTGGGGCAGGGGAGGGAGGGGACATTACCATAGGGATATGAAAAATAATCACAAACATAAATAAATACAAAAATAAAAAGCACTTGATTGATTATTTGTATCATTGAAAAACCAAAGGCACCGAGACACTGGAGGAAACATCTATCTATCTATCTATCTATCTATCTATCTATCTATCTATCTATCTATCTATCTATCTATCTATCTATCTATCATATAGTGCCTTTCACTCTATCTATCTATCTATCTATCTATCTATCTATCTATCTATCATATAGTGCCTTTCACTCTATCTATCTATCTATCTATCTATCTATCTATCTATCTATCTATCTATCTATCTATCTATCTATCTATTATATAGCGCTTTCACATCTATCTATCTATCTATCTATCTATCTATCTATCTATCTATCTATCTATCTATCTATCTATTATATAGTGCCTTTCACTCTATCTATCTATCTATCTATCTATCTATCTATCTATCTATCTATCTATCTATCTATCATATAGTGCCTTTCACTCTATCTATCTATCTATCTATCTATCTATCTATCTATCTATCTATCTATCTATCTATCTATCTATCTATCTATCTATCTATTATATAGTGCCTTTCACATCTATCTATCTATCTATCTATCTATCTATCTATCTATCTATCTATCTATTATATAGTGCCTTTCACATCTATCTATCTATCTATCTATCTATCTGCTTGCCCAGGCAGGCCCCCACGTTGCCCAATCCTCACATTTCTCCAGCTCCACTAATCCTTTAATTTCTGTGATCCTTTCCTAATTTTTGTCTTTTCCCACTGACGGTTCTCACGCCCCTCATTATTTATTTTTTAGCTTTTTTTCTTTTGTCTGCCCTCCTCTTGTTTCGTGGGTTGGCTGCCCCTGCCTGTTGTAATGGTGGTCTTGTTCATGCCAGTCTGGTGAAGGCTGAACTTTTTTGATCCCTGGAGCTCACTGAGTTAAAGCCCTTTGTTCTCTTTGGGTATCTTGGGCCCCTCCATTAGGACATTGGTTTTATTTGTTAGCCCCCTTTAATGTCACTTGAACGCTGTCTCTTTCATTTGTGAGGAAGGCTGTGGATGTTAATATCTGCAGTTAGTCTTCCAGACCAGTTGGGGTCAGTAGCTCCTGTCTTATTTTCTTTTGATTTTTTTGGTTTGTTCTGCCTCTTTTTTGTGTCTTTTTCATCAGATGTTTCATGCGCTCCGCAGAGTGGACTGTAAAATATTTCAGTCATCACTGGGATGGCATAACAAATACTCCCCCATGCCAGCAATGTCACTTCACTGGGCTCTGCTGGTGTGCTGCCACCCTCTTCAGACTTGAACCCGTGATCAGCTCATTGCATTTACAGCAGGGATGCTGACGTCACTCCTCTTCATTTCAAATTGTAATGGATGAGTACAATTGTATGTCATTGACCAACTGGAGATGAGTGGACTGAGTAGATGGTGGTCCCTCAGAAAGGCGCTATATAGCATGGCAAGCAGCAACTTGAGCGCATTTCTTTCAATTCATTCTGCATTGCACTTTTTAGGCTTCCACAAATGAACCACTGCAACACAAATCACTCGTAGATGTAAAACAAATACAAGTGAGATTAAACTTGCAAGAAAACTGCAATTCCTGAACAGGCCATCTGACAAAAGTCCCTTGATATTGGATTTGACCCCTGGCCGGTTGGCAATGGAGACGAGGGCCATCCCATGCCAAATAAGCCTCATGTGACCCTGAAGGGTCTGCCAGCTCAAACAAGGGCCACAATGGCCATACTGAGCGTGCAAGGTGTGAGGAGGGTGTTCAATATGAAAGGTGCTATATACCACATCACAGTAATTCCCTTCAGTGACCCAAGGGAGTCAGTCCACCCACTGGACAAATACAGGATAAATATACAGTAGGAATGAAGTGCTTCATGGCAGCACGGGGTAGGAAAGGCACTATATACGTCTTCAATTACGTCACAAACACTGACACCCTGGTAGGGTCACTTCAGCTTCTCATCCTAACCAGCTTACTAAACAGGTTTGATGCCTCTAGATGGCGCTATAGAGCATCACAAGTTACCACCTCCCTTCATTTACTGGACGACCCTGAAGGATTTCATTCACTCAGCAGAGCTGATATTTTAGGATTACAGAAACAGTCCCTCCATACATCTAAAGTGTTGATAGCAACTAGTAAGGTGCTATATAGTAGGTCACACTTACTGTGTCACTGTAAATGGGGCTGACAGATCAGGCCGGCCACTCAGCTCACATGCGTAAAATGGACGGGTCTTAAGTTTAAAGTTGGGGTCTAAGTGGGTTTCTGAATTTCTGATTTTTACACTTTTTTGTCAAAACTCAAACTGGAAGGACTGACCGGTGACCCCGAGGCTGTCAAGCACCTTATGTTCTTAAATAAAGTGAAAGGCGCTATATATAACACAGAAGATGCTGTATTGCATGATTCTTAGAAGACATTGCATTGTCCAACTCAGAGAAATGAAGTTGGGGTTGGAGCTTCTCCTGGTCACCTCAGGTCCATGGCAGGAACCAACCGGGGCGAGGACACCAGCCAGTCACAGGGCCAACTGGCCTCACCAATGCATCGAGGAAATCCACACAGACAATGCACTTTCATTGCGGGAAAAGGCGCTATATAAAAATATGTGTGTGGCTTCAGTCCTTCATGGACTTGCACCTTCTCCAGGTCTTCTTCTTGCCTTCTGCCCTATGCTTGCTGGGACTGGCACGAGATGCCCTGTGGCCGTGCCCTGGATAAGCAGGTCAGGAAGACAGAGTGATGATGATGATGATGATGATGATTACAATGTGCAGTCTACACATTGGGTAAGAAGAGTGTGCGAGATTTAAAAGGAGAATCTGTGTGCCACCTGCAATGCCCAGTGGTGGCACCGATCTGCAGTTCAGTACTTGAAATGTATTTAAAGGTCATTTTGGCGAGGAATTAACACCGCAATTAATACAGAAAATGAGGGAGTGGGTAACCACGTGCCTGGGGGGGACACGATCCTCAGGTGGCTGTGCGAAGGAGAGGGTATACCTGGTGATTTAGATCATAAGGCAGACCTTAAAAACGAATTTAATTTAAACAGGTCATTGAATTCCCAGTGTGGCACCCCAAGCAACCACCTCTAGTCTAGAACAAGAAAAATGTACAACTGCAGTTCTGCTGAGTAAGTCGCTTTGGATGAAAGTATCTCAAATGTTCCCTCCAACACACAAGACAGGATCCAACTCTGGAGGGGACGCCCACACGGGGCCAAGTGAACCTAACGGGCTGAAAACGGAGAGCACGCAAACTCCATGCTGCTGACTTGAGGCACCAAAGAAGACATCTTGGCGTGGCATTCCAGCCAACACAAACGGGAAGGGAAAGACGAAAAGATACAAGAGTGAGGATAATCTGCTGAAAAACCCTTCTGTGATGAAAGAGCGCTGATGACGAGAAGAAACAAATCCACCATTAATGCCCACAATTAGCGACATTAGTGAGCCTCATGGGAGGGCACAGCAGACAGCAGCGTGGTGGTGAAATTCGGACTCGTCACGGACGGATTGGGAAAGTGGGCAGCATCGACAATGAAGGAGCCGAAGCTTAAATACGAGAAGGTGCGCGGAGCCCACAGTTTGAACGGACGAGGACAAGCAAAGGTGAGCATCTGACACGACATGAAGAGCGGCCGGCACATCCAGATGTGGCTGGGCGTCACCGAACGATCAGATGTGACTTCCTTCACATGTCTGCCTGTCCTGCAGAACACGGTAGCAACGTCCGTCCATCGTCTTAACGCTCTTAGCCAGGGCTCGGGCACAATTAGACAGAAACAACATCGTGGACGGGGCGGCAGCGCACCGCAGGGTGAACGCGCACACGCGCGCGCACTTGCACTCGCACTCGCACCTTTACGTCTTTATGTTGGGCGAGGAAATCCAAGTAGGCACATGAAACACGCGAGCCAAGAGCCCCAGTCTCCTGGGCAGCAGCACTACCACTGCGCCACCGTGTGCCCACTGCGGTGTGTCCCTATATCGATTATATGGTTCCCGTCCATATCACCGCTCGCGTGGGTTGTGTATTATTATTATTATTATTATTTTTATTTTAATTTTTTTTAAAATATTATGCCGCAAATTTCTGCAAAGTGCTGCTGAGAAACACCTTGGCACGAATACCCTGATCCGAGTGTGGCACTTCAGTCAGCTGCAGACCGAAAACGGGAATTGTTTGTGAATTCTGCATTGTTCCACTTTGTTATATTATAGCGTCCCCGGGTCCGAATCATAGAGGGGCGCGTTCCTCAGGTGGCCGAGACCTGTCCGAGGAGCAGTCTACACCTTGAGAAGCCAGTAATAAAAAGAAGCCGTGGCATGGGAGGGGTGGTGCAGGGGTGCTTCTTCTTGCACGTCTTGGGGTCTTGGACCCCTCTAGGTTTCCTGGGCGGGGGTTTTGAGCGCTTTCCTAAATCGAAGAGTGGAGTTGAGGGTCCCTAATGTAGGTTTTACGCGAGTTCTTTAAAGTTTTTAAAATCGAGGCACTTGGGGTGGGTGTGGTGTTCCCCGTGGGGTGTCACGTGCGCTTGCGCACTGAGATCAAATTTATCAGGGGCTTCATCTTATCTGATAGAAAAAAAAAATCAATGGCTTAAACCTCCGAAGCCACACCCTGTAGACGTCACTGGGGAGGAGCAGATGCAGCACTTAGGGGACTCATCGGAGCCCATCGGACGTTGGCCGGTGCTGGGGGGTCTTGCGATGGTTTGGCACTCCGTTTTGCGCCCGATGATGTCAGGATAGGGCTCGAGTTTGAATTACTCGCCGAATTGTCTATGTGGAGGCGACATATTCTCACCGTCAGCTACGGTGGGCTTTCCTCCCACATCACCAAATATGCTGGCGAATCTGAATTGAGCCTGAATGGATGTGTGCGAATGGGCTGCCCAAACTGGGTTCTAGCCTTGAGCCCAGTTGGGTAAATGATTTTCACGTTTATACTTTTGTGTTGTAATTATTCTAGAAAAATGAAGCTGGTTGTGCTGGTGGCGGCTCTGCTCGCGATCTCCTCCGCCTCTCCAATTCCGGTGAGTATGGAGCGCTGAGGTTCAAACGAGATGACGATCTAAGGGTCGATTCCTCGCCGTTTCCTTTCTTTAAAACTAATAAAAGTATTTTGTATTATTATTATTATTATTATTATTATTGTTATTATTATTATTATTAGTAGTAGTAGTAGTAGTAGTATTATTATTATTATTATTAGCACTGATGCCTTGCAGTTAGGAGACCCAGGTTCGCTTCCTGGGTCCTCCCTGCATGGACTTTGTATGTTCTCCCCGTGGGTTTCCTCTGGGTACTCCAGTTTCCTCCCACAGTCCAAAGACATGCAGGTTAGGTGGATTGGCGACTCTAAATTGTCCCTAGTGTGTGTGCTTGGTGTGAGTGTGTGTGTGTGCCCTGCGGTGGGCTGGCGCCCTGCCTGGGGTCTGTTTCTGCCTTGCGTCCTGTGCTGGCTGTGATTGCTCCAGCAGAGCCCCGTGACCCTGTAGTTAGGATATAGCGGGTTACATAATGGATGTTATTATTATTATTATTATTATTATTATTATTATTATTATTATTATTATTATTATTATTATTATGCTAATGAGCTGTTGGACATCCCATCAAGGAGCAATAGCTCTATACCTGGCCGGGTCACCTTTTCAATGGATGGCATCTTGCACAGAGTGGATAATTTCTAACATGGTGAAAAGGCTGCAATAATATATGGATTTGGGGGCTTCATCCTGGGGTCATTTACACCCCCAAAATGAAGGGTGACAGTATCCCTCTGGTGGCTCCCCCTGTTACACCCCAGCAAGGCCTCATGGGAGTTGTAGTCTATTATTTCGTGCCTCTCCCAGTTCTCTACCCATCTGTATGTTTGGTTACCCAGACAGGCTGTCAATCTGCACAATCCTCTGATTTCTCCAGCTCTGCTAATCTTTTAATTTCTGAGATGCTTGCCTAATTTTCATCTTTCCCATTGATGGTTCTCATACCCCTTTTTATTTGATTAAGCCTTTTATTTTCATGTGGCCTCTTGTTTTGTGGGTTTTACTCACTAAGTGGATTGCGTCAGCCCAGTCTGGTGCAGGATGAACCTCAGGAATCCCAGGAGCTCAGGTAGGGCTGTTCAGTAAGAGCGCATTGTCGCTCCTTTTGTATGTCGTGGTCCCCTCCTTTACTACTTTGATTTTATTTGTTAGGTCCCTTCAATGTCACTTGACCGTCTCTCTTGCTCTCATACTTGATTTGTGATGAAGGCTGTGGTTATTTATATCTGCAGTTAGTCTTTCAGACCACTTGAAGTCAGTTGCCCCTGAAGACCCCCAATGCCTTATTGATGTTTGGAATGTTTGGCTTGTCCTGCTTTGTTGTGTGGTTTCTTCATCAGATGTTTTGACCACTTAATGTCCTCCATAGAATGTACTGCATACTGTAAGAATCACTGCACTTTAACGTGTAAAAATATTATTATCATCCCACTGCTGCCACCAACGTTACGTCACTGATCTCTGTGGGTTCTCTGTCACCCTATTAAGACTTTAATCTGTGACCTGTCCATTTAATTAACAGACAGGGCGCTGATGTCACACCTCTTTATTTCATATTTCTGTACTGAAAAGGCAGACTACAGTTATACAAACTGCGTTAAGTGTTAATGGAGTGACTGGGACAACTGGTGCACCCTCAGAAAAAGAAGCCACTTCAGTGCATTTACTTCAAGTCATTTGTGGATAACATATCTGTGTGCATTATATAGTCTATCTATCTATCTATCTATCTATCTATCTATCTATCTATCTATCTATCTATCTATCTATCTATCTATCTATCTATCTATCTATCTATCTATCTATCTATTATATAGTGCCTTTCACTATCTATCTATCTATCTATCTATCTATTATATAGTGCCTTTCACTATCTATCTATCTATCTATCTATCTATCTATCTATCTATCTATCTATCTATCTATCTATCTATCTATCTATCTATCATATAGTGCCTTTCACTATCTATCTATCTATCTATCTATCTATCTATCTATCTATCTATCTATCTATCTATCTATCTATCTATCTATCTATCTATCTATCATATAGTGCCTTTCATATCTATCTATCTATCTATCTATCTATCTATCTATCAATCTATCTATCTATCTATCTATCTATCTATCTATCTATCTATCATATAGTGCCTTTCATCTATCTATCTATCTATCTATCTATCTATCTATCTATCTATCTATCTATCTATCTATTATATAGTGCCTTTCACTATCATCTATCTATCTATCTATCTATCTATCTATCTATCTATCTATCTATCTATCTATCTATCATATAGTGCCTTTCATATCTATCTATCTATCTATCTATCTATCTATCAATCTATCTATCTATCTATCTATCTATCTATCTATCTATCTATCATATAGTGCCTTTCATCTATCTATCTATCTATCTATCTATCTATCTATCTATCTATCATATAGTGCCTTTCATCTATCTATCTATCTATCTATCTATCTATCAATCTATCTATCTATCTATCTATCATATAGTGCCTTTCATATCTATCTATCTATCTATCTATCTATCTATCTATCTATCTATCTATCTATCTATCTATCAGCAGTACAGTGTTATTAATGTCTTTATTTTAGTTTATTTTTTATTGTATATTTTTAATATTTTACTGTTATTGTTTACTGCTCCTTTTCTTTCTTCTAGGAGGATTATAAAGTTGGAAGTTCCACTGAAGAGGTGAGTATCGGATTCTGTCCAATGGCTGCTGTCATTCTCCCGTCCACTTCTCGCCCACTTACCAAATGTAGCCCCTTGAAGTCTCTGGAGGCTCCCTTGTGCTGTAAATGAAAGTCACAAATTTACCAAATATGAATGTAACTTTCCCAAACCTCCACTGGAACCGCAGGCTCTAACACAATGGGTTCAGTTTTAGAAAGTGATTGAAGTGTCAGCCCATCTTTACAGGACGAAATGCAGTTATTCAGATTTTTGAGTGTTTGCACCTCCAGGGATTTCTTTTTAGCTGCCACCGAGAAGTTACAAATGGCCCCCAAAACCACCATCCTGCCTTAACTCCCACACCCCATTTGCTTGGAATATTCACTATAGAGCTCTACGTTGAAACCTGCAGACATCAGAGAGGAACCTGGGAAGTTTGGATGTTTTGGAATCAAAAAATCGAATTTACAATCTGGGAATGTCGAGAGGACATCTCAGTCCGACGTTATTTTCGAGACGCCTTTTTCGGTGCCTGTCCGGTTTTATACTTTCTGTTGTTGAAGACGACCCTCACAGCATGTGCCTTGACTCCCCTTCGTATATCCCACTCGCATTTTCTCTTTTTTTTTGCGTCGCCAAAGCCAAACTGACCAATCAGATTGATCTCAGGGCTGGGCAAGCGGACTTTTGTGTTTTATTAGTAAACAGGGTAGCCAGATTATTTTTTATTATTATTATTATTATTATTATTATTATTATTATTATTATTATTATTATTATTATTATTATTATTATTATTATTATTATTATTGTTGTTGTTGTTGGATTGTGTAGTCATCAGATGTCAAGACCAAACTAAAAAATGCCGCCCCTCCCCAAATTTTGCCGCCGTAGTCCATCGCCTTCCTAAATGGCAGAGCCGGTCCTGCTCACAAGTAAAGCTTTCCGCTCTTCTTTAAGCCATTAGAAGTCTCAGTTGTGTTACTTCGGCGCCTTTTTATGGTTCACTCATATAAAAATTGAAAACCGCCACCGCCGTGTCCGCCTGCCTGCAAAGCACGAAGCGACTCGCCTTCCAGCGGACCGTTTCTGTTGAAGGCGTTGTCATTTTCACAGCCACCAGCAGATGGCGCACGGATGTCAGCGCAATCCTAATTCGCCGCCAGTCTATCTCGTTATTTTCTATCCCGATTATCCAAGAGCACCTGGCTGCAGCCACTGTCAAGCAGCCAGACCCCTCTCCGATTATCCGCGATCCGGGGTCGCGCTTTGGAGGGGGGTGCCGTGGCCCATCCCAGCATGCTTAGGGAGCAAGGGAGGGGGAAACACTGCACAGGGTGCCAGACCTCAGATTTTTTACTTTAGTTAGGAGTTTACGAATATTACAAAGTGGGTAGGGTGGTTTGGGGTCGGAAAATGGAATTCGAATGACGCTGCGTCTGTGCACGGGTTCAAATCATATGAACTCCCAATGAATGGACGGTAATCAAGCCAACTCATCCTTGAGATTAGAACTCTTTGTGTTTCATTATACATTGATAACACTTCCTTATTATTATTATTATTATTATTATTATTATTATATTTTATTCATTTTTGACAGTCATCAGTTTGTATTTCTTATAGTTCCTTATAAAGTTATCCACATATAATCAATGCCTCTAAATCTCTCCTCCATCAGACTTTTCTCCACTAAGCAGATGACATTTGTTAACAGCAGGCCACCAGTACTCCCATTAAGCTTATTGCTTCTTGTCCTGTTGTTCTTTTCCCCACAGATTTATGAGATGCCCCCAACCTTTCCATTTCCTGTGAGTTCAGCATTTTTTTATTTCTTTATTTTTTTGGTATTCTCAATATAGAAGACCCCCATTGATAGCCCCCTTAAACATTTTAATAATACAAACACAGGCCCACCACTTTATTCTGATGGGTGTTGCTAGGACTTGACTTTCAGCTCACAGATAGGAAGAAACCAAAGCGCCGCTGACCACCAGTGCCACTGGATATAGAAAGCCCTCTGTGCCCCCCCCTTGATGTCCCCCTAACCCTTAACGTGAGGGTCACAAGATTGGCCTTTCTGTCCCTTTCTGGTGGGCGAGGCTCCCCCAAACTCCAGTCCACCACCTGCACTTCCTCCCACTGGCCTGTAGAGAGCGTCGCCCCCTACTGGTGAGGCCTTCGATTTGTAAGCCCCAGGGTGCAGACTGGGGTGTCGCCACTGATGCCCGGTCTGATGCTGAGATGTCTGCCACTGCTGGCATCGAGGAACAACAGGAATGGGCCTATAGTGGCAGTAATGCTCCTTTACAGAAAGGCGCTATATAGACACACTGCGTGGCCAAAGCTTTGACCATCAGGCCTATCTGAGCTTGTTGGACATGCCACTCCAAAAGCCTGGGCATTCATGTGGGGTTGGCCCCCCTCCATTACGGTCTCCACTGGTGGGGACTGGTGGCCATTGAGCCAGAGGAGCCTTTGGGAGGTCAGGTACTGATGTCTGACTCACCATCACCACTCCAGTTCATCCCAAAGGTGTTCAGTGGGGTTGAGGTCAGGGGGTCTGTGCAGGCCCTCCATGTCGAGATGGACCAAGGACCTTCAGCCAACTGGGAGGGCACCATTGTCTAAGGCGGCATTAACAGTACCCTTCACTGGAATGAAGACACCTCATCCAAACCCTGTCATGATCCCACCTCCAGCAAACATTATAGTGTTATGCTGACATCCACCAAGCCCAGAGTTGTCCGTCAGACCACCGGATAGTGACGTGGGATTCCTCACTCCAGAGAACACGTCCAATGGTGGGCGGTGGGGTTGATGCCACTCCAGCCAACACTGAGGCACTTGGCACTCAGCTTTTGTGCCAGCATCATTCCCTGAGGCAGACTGACCCTCTGGTGTGAATGATGCCATGCAGGATGTGCCATTTTTAGCCACTTCAACACTTGGCGCTGCCACCTTGTGAGTTTGTGTGGTGTGCCACTTCATGACTGACCACCTGTTGCCCCTCAAAGCCCCCACTTCATCACAATAGCAGGGCAGATCTGGCAGAGCAGGAAATGTCATGTACTGGCTGCTGGCAAAGGTGGCATCCTATGAAGTGTGTTTATCAATGGAGATTGATGGGCACATGTTGAATGGACGCCCCCCCCCCAGCCTTGACTTTTGTAATAAGAAGACAATTTGGCGCTTCAGCTGGTGACCCCCCTATAACTGGAAAACAACAAAGCAGCTGAACACCATCGATGAGAGACAGGGGGTCTTCACAGATATGGACTGAGGCAAAGATGGCAGAGGAATCGGAAGATGTGGGCTCAGAAGGCTGGGACCCGGAAGTGACGTCACTCGTCCTCCTGTTGTCACTGGGCGACAGCGCCAACCCTCAACTTGGGGTGGAATTGCCATCAGACGAGTCTTGAAGCTGTCTGCCAAGCAGGCATGTGTGTGTGTGCCACACCTGTCACCGCTGGTGGGCCATCCTCATACCTTTTGGACATGTCGTGTGTGACACAATTTATGGGGGTGTCATTTGTCACTGGTGCAGTCACACGCAGCCTTCAGTTAACTGGTAACCCACAAGGCCTCACACTTCAGCACAATGTCGCCCCCTTAGTGCCAGCAGGAACGTTAAAGAGGAGCGTTGGGTTTGTTGAACGACAGAGCCGCCCGTCATCATGCCCTTCCTAGGAGAGTTCGTAGCGCGTCTCCCACCAGAGTAAGCAAACACATTCAGCAGCAGGTGGGCGGCGCGGCCCCCTCATGAATCCCACATCCTAACTTTGACTCTCCGGGTCAAGTCGGCTTTCCCTCCAAGATCCCTGAAGACCTGCAGGTTAAGCTGATCCTTGGTGTGCTGGTGTGTGTTGGGGGTCCTGCGGTGGACGCTGTCCATGGAAATTTCCTGCTTTGTGCAGAGCTGCCAGGACAGGCTTTGGTGCCAGGCACCCATCAGACCTTGGCACTTGCATCACAAAATGTTATGAATATTCAGAAGGAGAAGAGCTGGTCTCAGTCTGTGGTGCGTCTCACATTTGGGGTCACTCTCTGGGACTCTAATGTGGGTTTCTTTGTGCCTCAGGGTCCCTCCACTGCAATGGCGTATGAAGGAGCTGACGACGGGGGCTTTGGACAGATGAGTCCTTATCTCCAGGTAGGTGACAGCATTCGGCAGACCTCTGTAGCTGGGACGCCATACTCGTCACTCGAGATCTTTCTGCCGGCTTTGGCTCATCCTGCTCTTTATTGTTACCTGATGCTCTGTGAGTTTCTGTCCTCGGTGTCGACGGCTTGCTTACCTGGGGGCAGGTGAGGCCACAAGTGCTTACTAATTTCAATCTTAGACCCTGCTCATATTTTACACATTTTATTTCAGCCTTCATGTTTCATGTTGAGTGATCTCCACTTCTCGATCATTGGGTCGTGGGCTGCTGCCGGTGGGTCACGACTTGCTGTTGTTGATTTGGGGGTCACGTTTTGAGTGGTGAGACCCCCCTGGCTCTGATTCCCAAGTTCAGACTTGGAGGTTCACAGAGTCTGCAGGTTTTCATCCCAACCAGTTTAGGTTTTAACTGGACTTCTAACTGGCATGGATTTGGATTCGCACTTCCCAAAATGCCCACTAGAGGGGGATTTCATCACCAAACCCCGGCTAGTAGTAATGAGGGCAAGCACAGAGTCTTCAAGGAGAAAAACATTTACTACCACAAAAATCCTCTGCCTTTATATCTTAGACAGTTTTCATCAGCTGCTGCATTTACATAGTTTTTTAAGTTAATTTTTTTTAATGTACACGGTCATGAAAGGTACTTATAAATAAGATGTGTTATTATTATTATTATTATTGATTATTACTACTGTAACTGTGCGACCTGTCTAAGGCGGCTTCAGATCCTTTTAATTAACGTAGACCTCAGCAGTAACGTTTGCAGTGCACCATCAATTGGAATGGAATGTTTCATAATGCATGTAGTAATGAAATGAATTCCAACAGATGGCGCATCACAAACATTTACCTTTGTTTGTGATGCGCCATCTGCTGGAATGATTAAAGTAATGCATATCTCTCCTCTGGGGGTGGACATCACTCGCGCTCTCACGTCCCCAAGGAGGTGCCCAGGAAGTGCCCACCTGTCATTTTATGTGATGTCCCCCATGTGCTTTGTAATTTCTGAATTGATGACCTGCCTATTCCCGCTCATTCATTGGTCAGGGGTCTTCTCCTCAGTCCCATGTGACTTGTGCTTCCTGTTTATGCCTTGCACAGATTTTTATATAACGATATAGCCATGTGGGCAGCCGCTTTGTGTCTTCTGCTCTTTTTCACGCCGTCGCCGTCCTTCTGTGATCTCCTTTGACGCTAACATAAGTGGTCTTTGACTTTCGTCTCAGGGTCCCTCCAGCCTGCTGGGGTACGCAGCTGTTGCCGATGGTGGTCTTGGAGGGATGGCTCCTTATCTTCAAGTAGGTGAAAGACTTGCATGTGACTTTAACAAACGTCTGGGATGGGGTTTTGGGGGGGCCGAGAGTGAGGGGGTCACACCAAGTTGTCTCCTGGCATTCAGTAACGTTATTGAGATGACTCAAGGGGGATTCCTTCAAAGTTAGACTCTACACGTAGATGTGCCTCATCATAAAATCAATTTGAGGAAACGTTTGCCACCCTGAAACAACAAAAGTGCCCCCCTGCCAGCCCCTTTACTCGCTCAAACTCGGCGTCCTCGGTCACCCTCCTTCTAACGTCTTCTGAGCCAAAGCGACTCTACATGGAGCTTCATTCTGTCTTATCGTAGCTGGGCTCTGACACATTTCTCAACTTGGTTTCCTCACTGAGAGCCCATTGGCAGTGCCAACTTGCATTACAGCTGTACAACATCCCAGGGTTTTTAAAAATGTAAGGCATTGCTTTAATAAAAATATATTTCAAATTTATCATTTTGTGTGCACAGCACAATAATATTCCTGTTTGCCCACAAGACCAATGGGCACCACCATGATGCCAACTTCCTTATCTGGCACCTGAATTTCACCAAATCTCCTCCTATTTTCTGAGAATGCTTCTGCTGGTGAGGCTGACGGTGCATTTAAAAAAGAACATCACGAGATTTAAGAGGAATGGAGTCGAGTTGCCCTCGGTGTGCAACTTGGCAAAGCCGATGCCACGAGTCGGCTCAGGTGCCAATTTAGAGTTTCTAAGCAACGAATGAAACAGACTTGAGGCCTCATCTGTTCTGTATGCCCACTTAAGACGCGTCGATTTCTCAGGCAAGGTTCAACATCAAAATAAACGGGCAGAAGAGAAAAGATCAAAGGCTAGAGAAGACCCCCAGTGAGACCCCTGGTGCCACAGCTCCTTTCAGATTTGCTGCCCATTCTTGATCCTTTTGTTTCTGTTCATTTCATTTGTCTGTTGATTGTATGTGTTTCGGTGCCTTTTATGGGCGGGGCCATCTTGTCAATCACCAGCAGGACATGCCCCCTGCTTAGAAATCCGGTTCTTGGTGGTTCATCGTGAATGCGCCCTGCAGTCGGTGAGCCCACTGGTGTTTGTCTGTCCTTCTGCCTTTTGCATTTGTTTGGAGTTTTGAGCCTCCTGCTGCTCTCCGGGTCGGGAGCTCATTTCACTCCTTCATGCCTTTTGTGTTCTTTTGTTCTCTTTACAGAACAATCAGACGTTGTATTTTATTACAGCCCCGCGTCTGCCTTTATTCGAGCTGGGAGTCTGGCTCCCTCTAGTGGACATTTTTAGAAGTCCAGTTGAGGACGACTGGGTAAAAAGCTGCAAAGAGTGAGAAATCAAAACTGACGTAAAACGTGGTGTCGAGGACAAAAAAAAGAACATCTCCCACTCTATGTCACCATCGTCACTTTGAGTAAATGACAAATCCAGAAATGAGGCCTGCACTTGACCCAGCACTGTCTGACGTGTGGACAGACATCAGGCGTTGATCTCAGAGCGGCGTGCTGGCACACTCTCTGATGGCATCAGATTCTGTGGGGTCCTTCCTTTATGACTCATGTCGCTGGCTTCAAGGTTTTACGTGCACAATAAAGATTAGAACGGCCGAGACGTTTCACTGGAGAGCCCCCCGCTTTCATACCCCCATCCTCAAGGTGAGCAGCCAAAATATGACGGTGACCTGGCGGCCACATGGCAGGTGACGTGTGAAGAAGCCCAAGTTCTTCTGTTCTTTCTAAAGGGCACAGAGCGTTGCTTTCCTTCTGTGGTCTCCATGGCCGCTAATGCAGGTTTTGCTTTTGTTTTTGTCTCAGGGTCCCTCCAACCTGGCAGCTGTTGACGGCGGTGGCCTTGCAGAGGTGATTCCTTACCTTCAGGTAGGTGACTTTAGCAGATGTCACAATGAGCCTCTCCTCAGGCGTCCCCTGCTGAGACACTTTTCCATCCAGATTGTTTGCTCATTTCAGGTCACCTAGTTGTGACATCCTGAGTCTTAAACGTGTAGAGCAGCATCTGCAACAGGAACTTCGTGAGCGCACGTTCATAGAAGACCCCTCGTCTCGTCTCGTCTCACCTCATCTCCTGATCTGGCAGGTCCATCCCGACGTCTCCATCCCCAGCCACACATTCCATTGCCTCTCTTCAATGGGAATTCCCAGACCTTCCTAAGCCAGCCGAGAGGTGGGATCTCCCCAGAGTGTCTGGGGGTCTGCCACAGGGAAAAGAAAGACAGAAATAAATACGTCATTACGGAAACACATTCTTACGTGCAAACTCCGAAAAAAACATAACAAATAACAAGTTAGAAAATAACGTAAGGTTCATCTACGGACACTGTAGCCCCCACCCCAGTGGACTGTGGTCAGTGGGCAGCTTCTGGAACCTTCTCAGTTCATTTCAGTGTTTCTGGGGCCAAAGGTCGTCCCAGCAGGATGGGGCAGGAGGCTGAAAGCAGGCCTGGAAAGACCCCCCAGCCCGTCACAGGGACCACTCTGACTGTCACACAGCAGTGACATTCAGGTGTCTGGTGACTCTTCCTATGAAGTCAGTCAATGGAGTGGGAGAGCATGGGGGGGCATCATGAGGTTGCTGGAAAAGGGTGTGTGGCGCAAAAGGACAAAGGTCCAAGTCTTCAGAGTCCTGGTGCTACCTGTTTGTGAGACATGGACACCGTCCAGTGACCTGAGACCAAGACTGGACTCCTTCTTGTGTGTCTCTGTAGAGGGTCCTTGGGTACTGCTGGTGTGACTTTGTGTTACTCATGGGGTCCTGAGGGAGGCACATGACCTGCTGTGTCAGTTGTCAGTGGCCATGTGGCACCATTACCCGAGGATGATCCATCTCATTGTTGGGGACCCAAGTGGCTGGACCAGGCCAAGGGGACGCCCACATAACACCTGGTTGTGGCAGATAGAGGGTCATTTCTGGGGGGTGGGACTGGAAACTGGGGGGCTGCCAATCCGAATCCTGAGCTGTTTCGTCGTGTGGTACCAGTGCCTGCTCCCCAACCTGACCTTACCTGACCATTTATAATTGGCAATTGGCATAACCCTAAAGTGAATTAATTAATTAATTAATTAATTAATGTAGTCCTTCAGCGTCCGGCCACGTTTGGCCGTAGTCATATTCACAGAATGGCACTTTCAAAGCTGTTCAGTAATGGCGAATGTTAAAGGCCCACTCCATTACAGTGACATCAGGTGACGGTGGCACCCTGACAGTGAATTCTGGGGTGACCAACCGGGACACTTGTGTAGCAGGTCTGCACCCTCACATGAAGCCCATCGTCGTGAGTTTAATGGCTGCCTTATCGCACCCTCACCACTGAGGGTTCAGGGCAGGAAACACGAGCCCCCTTCACAAATGAATGGCTAAGGAGCCCACGCAGTGGAAACAAATAAACGGCAGTGCCATCTTACTTGTGTGTTCATCTTGGCCGTCTGCGTAATGTTCTTCAAACTGAAGACGTGTTCTTAATGAAGACCCCCCTCGTCGGCGTTCTGGCCGCTCTGTTATTCTGGACGTCCATTCCTTTAAACTGGGATCTGGGGTTTGGGGTACCCTTTGGAGTTTTGTACATGCTATTCTAAATCTGCTGTGAGGATGTTTGTTTTGGGCAGCCTGTTAAAACATTTCATGTTCTTCAGTTATTGATTGGGACACAAAGATCACATTTGTGACTGTCCCTGTCACCTGAACGCCTGGTCCCCCATTTAAATGACATTGACAGTGAACTACTGAATCATTACAATCCACTTTAATAAAAACATTAGGGTCTGTGTAGTCCCTATGTCGTTGTCATTCCAACAGATGGCGCATCACAGTAATACACTTAATTAGTTCAAATATTTATGATACACCATTTGTCGGAATGTCAAATGCAACAGACAAATCTGTTATATACAATGTGGCATGGCTTTCCTAGAAGTGTTAACGTCTGATGCTGTGTTGAACTGATAAATACAATGCATATGTCTCTCTTATACGCCATTTGGTATGCTATTCATATAAGCAGTTTTAATGTTTGTGATGTGCCATCTGTTGGAATGACCAATACAATGCATATCTATCTATCTATCTATCTATCTATCTATCTATCTATCTATCTATCTATCTATCTATCTATCTATCTATCTATCATATAGCGCCTTTCACTCTATCTATCTATCTATCTATCTATCTATCTATCTATCTATCTATCTATCTATCTATTATATAGTGCCTTTCTATCTATCTATCTATCTATCTATCTATCTATCTATCTATCTATCTATCTATCTATCTATCCATATGTCTCTCTTATACGCCATTTGGTATGCTATTCATATAAGCAGTTGTAATGTTTGTGCTGCACCATCTGTTGGAATGACAAATGCAATACATTTCATTACTCCAAATGATTCTGGTGCAGCATCTGCTGAAGAGATAAACACCATGCATACTGAATGCCTCTGTTATTTGCTATTTGGCTTGTGACTCATGTTTATGATGCACCATCTGTTGGAATGACAATGATATAACAGCTAGATGGACACAGATACACAGACAGTTATCCTTTATTAAGGTGGAAGATGTACTTACTAACTAATAAACAGAGATATCAATGTAAGCAGAACTTACATAGAAACATGACAAAATAATTCAAAAATCAACAATCAAAAGGAAAATGCATACAAAACTTGTCTGTAACATACCAGTCCACTGACAGTGGCGTCCCATTCACAGATGGTCCCTGCCTGTGCTCAGTGCTGCCCCCTGTGGCCTGAACTGGACGTAAACCATTTAATGTTATGCTATGCATTTCTAACTAGTGACATCATTAAATTGGGGTCTTCCAATTAAAAAGGTGAATTGTGCGCTTGAGGACATCTAGTGGAGACTAAGGGGAAGTGCAATTTAGGACTGAAACCGGGAAGTAAAGAACAAACTGCCGAGCCCTGAAGCTGAAGCAGGAATGTCGAGAACCTTTGAGAAGGATGTGGATGAGATGTTGGATGAGCTAAACAAGCGGGCCTGATGGGCTGAGGGGTCTCCTCCCGCTGGTCTCGTGTTCTTATAAATACAAACATGAACACTCAAAGTCTCCCTAAACGATTCTTCTTTCTGTTGCATTTCAGAGACTCGCGGCCGCTGTTAACTCAAATGTGCCTGATCAGCAGAACCCACAGGTAAGAATTGGGATTTCTGAGAGCCTTGAAAGGTTTTTGGAGCCTCTGCCCACCTTTTCTTTCTTTCTTTCTTTCTTTATTGGCAGAGTAAACACACAGGTGATACACCAAGAGCACGTGCCGTGGATTTTTGATTGTGTTGTTTCATTCTGAAACAATTCAAGTGCCTCAGGCCTCATAAAACCAAGAAAACAATCCATTTAGAAAAACAATAAAGACGTTAATTAAGCAAAGAAAGAAATCAGCAATGAGTGACTTGGGAGGTGATGAGCACATCGGAGCATTGAAGTGCCGACGCCTGCTGATGGAGGAGCCTCCATAGTTCTTGTCCACAACTCTTAGCTAACAGCAGATGCCATTTGTGTTACATTCTGATGTGAAAGGCGCTATATTACTATTAGGGTGACATCTTTATCCAAGGAATCTCACACCCTATGAGACACAGCTGGTTCCAGTTCCCTTTTGTTTTATCAATTAGAGCCCAACTGACTTGCTCAGGTCACAGAGTGTCAGTGGTGGGATCTGAACCCACAACCTCAGGGTCTGCAGTCCAAAGTCTTAACCACCAAACCACAAGAGCTGTGCCATAGAAAGTAAAGACAGACTGATTAAAACGTGATACCCATACCAATGCTGGCAACTCACTGGATCTCCCTGTCTCGCTCAATTCTCTCTCTTGCACAGATTTTCCTTTCTTCTGAAGAAGCAGAGGATTCAGAACCACAGGTGAGTGTCTCATTCTGTTAATGCTGTGCTTTACTCACCACAGGGATACTGTTACTGCCAGATTTCCATGATGTCAGTGCTGGTGGGCTCCACATTTCATTTAATGTGACACAAGAAATCAGCGGTGAGGTCAGAACCTGAGAGCTTCAGATCTGCAGTTCAGGGAAGTCACCACTAGGGGGCCACACTATACGACTGAGGCCTCCTGGTATCATTCGTGGGGACTTAAGGCTGTCCTGGAGCAGCTTGGTCTTTTCTTTATGAGATTATAGTCATGTGAAAAAGAAAGTGCACCCTATAGACAGATAAATAGATACTGTAAATAGATGAAAGCCACTATATGAACAATAGATAGCGTAGTTGGCAGGACTATGATAGATAGATAGACAGAGTGAAAGGCACTATATAATAGAGAGATAGATAGATAGCATAGTTGGCAGGATTAGATAGATAGATAGATAGATAAATAGATAGATAGATAGATAGAGTGAAAGGCACTATATAATAGATAGATAGATAGATAGCTAGCATAGTTGGCAGGATTAGATAGATAAATGAAAGCCACTTTATTAACAATAGATAGGTAGATTATTTATTTAATATAAAATGAACAGATCCACCATTTTGAATTCTAGACAACCCGTCACCCCTTTTATCTAGCATTGCCCCTCAAGTTGCTGTTTCCTTGAGCTGTTAAGCCATTTCTGACATTGACACAGCATGTCCGAGCTGTGACTGGACCATTTCAGGACCCTCCATGTTTTTCCTTTCAGTCGTTCCTTGGTGGAGGTGCTCATACATTTCAGTTGATGGTCATGTTGCCAGGTTCACTTTTGGCTGAGTTTCAGTCTTCTGTCAGATGGTTGCCCTCTCTGGTCCGGTGGAGAGTTCCCAGTGGGTTCTCTGATGCCGAGTTGCCCAGGTCCTGATGTAGCAAAGCTGCCCACACTTTTCCACCACCATGCTTTGCCATCACTCTCAGCTTCTTCAGGTCAAATGTTGCCTCTGGTTTGTCTTCTGGGACTGGGGCCACAGGACTCTGTCTTTGCCTCGCCTGTCCAGATTTTGTTGTTCTAGAAGTTCTCGTCTTTGCCTGGGTGTTCCTGGGCAGACTTTAATTTGCCCTGATGCCCTTTCTTTTGCCCTCTGGCACACATCTCTTGTAGCTCTCACTTGTGCCCCCATCTAGTGATAGATGTCCTGCGCAGTTTGGCATCAGAAGTGACAGGAGTGACCTGGAGGTTCTGTGCTGAGACTCTGGGTTTCTGAGGGACTTTCTTTAAGCATCTTATGGTCTTCTCTTGGACTGAAGTTGCTGGGGGTCCTGGCCTGGACACCTTAGCAGTTGTTTGAAGCCCCTTTTAGACAGTGGAATGGCTGATTTCAAGTTGTTTGGATGTCTTTTTAAATTCCTTCCAGGACTTGCAGACATCTCGAAGCTTCTTTCTGAAGGCCCCTCTTTTGATCTTGGTATGATGAAGACACACACACACACACACACACTTCCAACCAAACTAAATGAGTTCTTTAAAATAAGAAGGCAGGTTCAGACGAGGTCCTCTCTCATGATGTTCTCAGAATCTCCACCTGATTCTAATTTGAGGTATCTGAGGTTGTGACAAATGAATGGGTGGACTTTTCAACTTTTTCCACATATTATAATTTTCATTTATGTTTATTTAAATTACACAAGGGACTGCAGAATGTAAATGTGGCTTGATGTCTGTTGTATTACATCACCTTTATCCACAGATGAAGATCGAGTCTTAATATGTCCATAGGAAAAAAAACTTGCCATGGGTGCACTTACTTTTTCACACGACTCTACTTGCACTCTCACTGGCGATGAAGATTCAGGCACTTGAAGACAGTAGGATGGTTTCCATCTTCCTCTCTTCGTCACACTGACCAGCACCCCATGGCGCCCTCATTTGTTAAAGTGAACGAGTCCTGGCGCCATCTAGTGGTGATGTTACTCCTTCATATTCCTGTCTGCTTCTTTTGGAGAGCGCCATCTAGTGGTGTTATTATTTGACTTGCTGATTCATGCGTCTTCTAACCACCGGCCCCCAGATGGGCACTGGTCCACAGAAATTAAAATTTACTGAGACCCTGCAATTTACTGCAGTCCGTCCCCCATCACCAGTATGTGATAATCATGGAGGGCACATCGTATGTTCTCTGCTGTTAGCAAATCCAGAAGCTAAAAACACTCATATGGGCAGTTAATGTTAATAAATGCAGACATTTGAAAGGAGGACCACTCCCCTGCGGTCCACGATGAGCTTCTCAAACTAACAGCGGTCCAGAAGTTGAAAACCACTGGGGGTGGGGGTCAATGTTTTCTTCATCCCAGTTTTACCCTGATGAAGAGGTGATCAAGTCAACCAGCATTCGTTTCACGAAATGTTTGAAAAGAGTTGTCTGTCAGTCTGTCCGGGTGAAGAACGGGGGACACTTGGGGTCCGAGGTCAGAGGACCAACCTTAAAGCTGATTGGTTGAAGACGAGTGACGGTCCTGGGACAACAGAAGCTCAATGACATCCCATCTGCTGCACTTGCAGGCGACTTTAACCAAAGGACGTCATTCTCCAGACTCACTTTGAAACGGGGGGCCTGCATTTTGAAAGTCCTGCTGTCTGATTTAACTGACACACCACGCCAGCAGTGGAGGCCACCAGACTTTCATGTCCTTCTGGCTCAGTGAGGCGCCATTCCTCAGTTTACTTTGTGACATCTACTGCCGTGTTTTCTATACAATGTCTGGTGATGGCGCTTGGTCTGAAAGGTGCTATATCATAATGAACACCTCACACTGGAGTCCACACTCTGACCGTGTTGTTCAAATTAAAAAAGTGGGACATTTAAAAAAGTGTGCTGGGCTCTGCCACGTGTGGGACTCTAACTTGTCACTTTTGTCATTTTAGGATTACGTGCAGTAAAGAATGACCAGCTGGCCTTGTAAGTACAACGCATTTAATGAGGGATGTGCGACGTCTCATCAATTCTTAGTTATCAGATCTGTGTGCTGTCATTTTACAGATCACAGTGGCACAGCGTGTCACCACAAAGCAGGGACCCGAGGTCAGTTCTGCCCTCTTTAGCTAATAGCCAGATGTTCAGAGATCAGCGAGGCTGTGGCATGTAGGCAGGATCAACATGCAGCATGGCATCACCCGCTGGTCTGAGGTGGGCATAAGCCCTCTTCTGGTCTTCCGGGGCGTCCTGGCTGGGTTGCCGCCCCAGCCACCTGCGACACTATCTATCTATCTATCTATCTATCTATCTATCTATCTATCTATCTATCATATAGCGCCTTTCACTCTATCTATCTATCTATCTATCTATCTATCTATCTATCTATCATATAGCGCCTTTCACTCTATCTATCTATCTATCTATCTATCTATCTATCTATCTATCTATCTATTATATAGTGCCTTTCACATATCTATCTATAAAGTGTTTATTATACCAATATATTTATATTTAGTATAGCGCCTTTAATTTCTTTGTATTATATAGTGCCTTTTCATATATAGTGCCTTTCTAACATAGCTATCTACAGTATATGATCAGAGGTTTCAATAGCAATACAGCCACAGCACATGATGCCGACTGATGCACTGATGTATTGACTTTCTTATTGATTAACTGATCAATTGATTAATTGGCTGCAGCTCCTGAAAGATTTTCTTTCCTTTTCACAGATGAGAGCCATCAACTGACTTGTCTTCTTCTGCACAGAATCAGTGACTTCACCTGCTCCCATCACACTTTAGAACCCAACTCTATAAAATAGTAATTATAATAATAATGATGATGATGATGATGATGAAGAATATCACCTTTCCTGTTCTCCTTCATTTTGCTCTCTAAATGCTAAGTCACATACACCCTGCAATAAAAGCTGTGACCTGACCACTCTTGAAGTTGTGCTCATTTGGTGACAAACTCCACTTGGTGACATGTGTGACATTAAACAATCACTGTGCTCTTTTCATGTATAAAAGTCACTCGAATGGAGAAGACCAAAGCTTTTGGCTCCCTGGCTGTTATTGTTCCCATAAACATCAATCCTTCCATCACTTCCAGAGGTACCCTGTGGTCTATCTTGTCACTTTCGTTTAGGTGGCTTTGCCTCGTCATTTTGTTGAGCTTTCATTCAGTTTCTTATTCTCTTCTGCCCCAGACAGCCAGGTGTCACTTTATGTCCTCATAACAGTCTCACTTGTCATTAACTCTCCCATAATATTCACTCAGCCATTGACTGCAATGCCTTATTTGTGCTGTTCAGGGTCACTGGGTCTGGGAACCTACCCTGGCAACCTTGAGCACAATGCAGGAGCTGCACCTGAAGGGGAGGACAAGATAATCCATGGACCCCTCACAACAACAACAGGCAGTCATTGAACTGTGGAAGAAAAGCCGAAGTCTGCCCAAAAGCCACCACATCTGGGCATTAAATGGAGTCTAAGGAGACTGGGCATCCTACTGTGCTGTCAGGGAGCCCTCTGCTTATACATTTTATTCATTTTCTTTGGGGTCACAGGGGGAGTCTATCTCGGTAGCCGGTGGAATTAGAGGGGCTGACAATCCATCTGAGAAAAAAAAAAACACCTACAAAGGATAATTAAGGGAAAACTCACAAAAATTAAGAAAGAACACGCAGCCAGAGGCATTGGGGTGGCAGTGCCACCTACCAGATAGATAGATAGATAGATAGATAGATAGATAGATAGATAGATAGATAGATAGATAGATAGATAGGTGATGTGAAACATGCTATATAATAGATAGATAGAAGTGAAAGGCACTATATGCAACCAACTGTCATCTTGCAAGTCCTTGGTGGTGACATTTTCACCCCTCAATGGCTCATGCCAGGCTGTTTTTCCCCCCGAGATGTTCTCACTTTGCAGACTGAAGTGGCTGCAGCTCAGCATTGCCCCCTAGTGACCACTGGATTTTTGGCACCTCGATCTCCAAATGCTCTTAAAGACCCCAATGCCACAGTCCACACCCCAGCCACACATAACAGGCTTCAGTCCTTTAGTGCCCCCTCAACCTAATTTGGTTATTTGGTGTCTTCACCCCTCTTCACTTCTGTTTCCACTCCTCCTCCTCCTCAGTTGCCCGTGCCAGTCCCTGAGTATTACGCCTCTCAGATGGAATGTCTGTGTCAGGCATTTACCGTCCTGGCACGTCTGCCTTGTGTTGTTGCCAGGCTTTAATGGCTCTCATGTGGCATCACGTCGATGAAAGGCTTAACCACCGGAGTTTCTTGTATTGTTATTTACTCCTTTGCTCTCCCTTCCTTTACTCAGTTGCTCCTTCATGTGTTGACTTTATGTGAAGTGGCACATGACTGACTGACTGACTATGCCATGATGGGTGCCAGTCTGCTTCACCGAGCCCTGAAAAGGAAAGGGCACATCCAACACTTGGCGCCCATATACTGTACATACAGAGGGGAGGGATGAGCAAAGGGAGAGCACTTCCAGGGCTGAGGACAGTTTTTCACACATCACTTGAACTACTAGAATGAGTCTCAAGTTAATTTATTTTTCTGGTCCTTTAGCCCACCTGCTTGCTGCCCAGCCTGCCCACATAACTGGACTACTTATCCTCCAATGCATAAAAAAATACCCAAATAAGAGAGTCCTTCATGCCAGTGAAAGTTCTGGTTTGCATGTTGGTGGCTATGGGACTCAGTGCTCTATAGGGTCACCACGGTCTCCCAATTGTCCTTTAATACTCTTAGGAAGGGTGGCGCCCTCTACAGGCACAACAGAGTCAATCATGAAGCCTGAAAAGAAAATGAAAAGCTAAAGAGCATCGATAGCCACTCATACAGTTCAGGATTACAGGGGGTCTGTCTGTGTTAGACATGGCAGCACTGGGCACACAGCAGGAAACAACTCTGGACGAGGTGCCAGTCTGTCTCAGAACACATCACCCAACACACACACACACCTCGTCAGCTTAGAGACTCTCATCTGCTTGTGCCATAAAGACACTGGGAGGACATGGAAACTCCACTAAGAAAGCAGTTAGAAATTGAGCACACAGTTGGACCCCCTGAACGAGAAAGTCATCTGAACAAAATCACAAGTGTGTGCCAGCCTGCCATCCTGCACTCGGTGTTATAGGAGGGTGACATCAGCAGGTCTCTCCAGAGGTCACAACAGAGGCAATGCTGCAGTTACCACTGAGCCAAGGAGGTCATTGTCATAGCCCTGTTGTGACCAGACAACACTACCATGTAGTGACCCCACGTGACAGTGCACTTCTTGAAGACAAAAGGCCTGCTGCGCCCACTATAATGCCCATTAGTGGCCTACCCAGTCAGTGCAGCATTGCTGTGACAGACTGAACACACAAAGTCCACCACATCAGCAGAGCATCTAACAGTATATGCTGTGTGAAAAGGCACTATATAACAGATAGATATATAGATATGAAAGGCACTATATAATAGATAGATAGATAGATAGATAGATAGATAGATAGATAGATAGATATGAAAGGCGCTATATGATAGATAGATAGATAGATAGATAGATAGATAGATAGATAGATAGATAGATAGATAGATGTGAAAGGCACTATATTGATAGATAGATAGATAGATAGATAGATAGATAGATAGATAGATAGATAGATAGATATGAAAGGCACGATAGATAGATAGATAGATAGATAGATAGATAGATAGATAGATAGATAGATAGAAAGGCGCTATATGATAGATAGATAGATAGATAGATAGATAGATAGATAGATAGATAGAAAAGCACTATGTAATAGATAGATAGATAGATATGAAAGGCGCTATATAATAGATAGATAGATAGATAGATAGATAGATAGATAGATAGATAGAGAGATAGATAGATAGAAAGGCGCTATATAATAGATAGATAGATAGATAGATAGATAGATAGATAGATATGAAAGGCGCTATATAATAGATTGATGATGCCTTTCCTAATTAATATACAGATATCAAAGGCTTGTAGTTTTTATGTAGCTGCATAAACTAATAGATTGTAATGAAAGGCGCTATATAATTAACAGCCCGATTGACCCCTTCAGTGTCTTTCATTTTCTTTCCCCTCCTCAATCAACACTCAACCCCCAGAATTTCAAATCAAAGAGAGGATTTTATGAATTTTTGCACATTTTAAAAATAAACACCTGACCCAAGTATTCAGACCCTTCACTTCGTGTTTCGTTGAAGCCCCTTTGGCAGCCTGGCATCTTCTTGGGTGGCACCCAATGAGTTTAAGAGATGCCAGGTGTGTCTGGAGATGTGTGATTGGCTCTGCGTGGGCCACTCGAGGACACTCCCAGAGTTGTCCCCGTGCCACTCCTGTGTGCTCTGGGCAGGTTTTGCTCGGACTCGTCTCCCACAATGGTGCCCCCACTGTGCTTCATTAATGGAGTGATGCTCTGCCAGCGACGAGCTCTGCCCGCTTTCTTCCAGATGTGACACTTAGAATCGAGGTCAGACAATTCAACGTTCTTTTCTTCAGACCTGAGTGTCTCGTTTCTCGTGGTGTGAGAGTCCGTCAGGCGCCTTTTTGCCAATTCCAAGTGGATCTCGGTGTGTCGTTTCCTGTCTGGCCACTTTGCTCTAACGCCCAGTTGAATGGACTGTTGTTGTGGTGATTGTCTTTCTTCACACAGATCACGGCGCTTGCCCAGAGTGACCGTTGTGTCCTTGGTCACCTCTCTTACTAACGCCCTTCTACCCAAGTTGCTCAGGTTGGCCGCCTCAAGCACAAGCTTGGAAACTGCAGTCTTCCTCAGCTCAGCGCCGCGACACAAATAAGCTCAGTGGGGAACTGCGTGGACCTCCTGGCGCCCCTGCGGACCTTCTGCAGACAGGCGTGTGTGCGCACCTTTCAAATGAACTGGCCACGGATGGGCTTCAAATATCTCAGTGATGATCAGCAGAATGGGAGGCACAGAGCGGCCATTCAGTCGACACCCCTGAGACCCTCCAGGCCGAGGTGTCATCAGCTAGTCAGGCCGTCACATGTCCTGCCATATAGCGACTTTGTTTTAAGCACAGAACTTTAAAAACTTTTTTTCCCCCTCTGTTAGGTTTGTGGGGATGAGGAAAGTTTATCTGACAGCCACGGGTGCAAATAACAAAACATTCCAGTAGGGTGTGCTAGTGGGACCATCGACAGTGGACTGCTGAGTCAGGGTACAACGTGAAGGACCCCGAAGAGGACGGCACGTCAGCCAGGAGCCACCAGTCGACCCGATTCATGTCCGCTAACCTCATTCAGGGGCGTCACGGTAAAGAAACTCTCCACCCCCCAAATATAACTTAGGGTTGTGGGTGGAAATGAAGCCCCCATCCCTCCATTTTGTCACCCGGGTAATTCAATTCAGGGTTGCGTGAGAAGCTAAAATGGCTGTCTGTCTTTCCATCCGTCCATCTTCTAACAGAGTGAATTGAAATCATACTTATGTGTAGAGAAAACTTCCATCCATCCATCTGTCCATCCATCCATCTGTCCATCAACCAGTTTTTGAAACCTGACATTGTTGCAAAGCTAAATAAAATGAAATAGACATTTCAGGTGTAAATTACTTGTCCATCTGTCCATCCGTCCATCTCCTAACCCAAGTAATTCAGTTCAGGATCTTGCATGTAAACAGCACACCCACCCACCTGTTAGCAGTTACAAAGGTCAGCACGACAGCCCCCTGCCCCACCTGTCACCTCACCCGGCTGACCAGTTCAGACGCTCAGGTGTGAGTGAAGTGTCCACCAGTCCATCCATTTTACAAGTTTGGCTAATCCAGTTCAGAACCTTCAGGCCATCCATCCTTCTATCTTCTAGCAGAACTCGTTCTTCAATTCGGCGTCATGCGTGTAAATTAAACATCCATCCATCCATTTTGAGATGTGACCTGACTGTCCGTCCACAGCTTGATTAGTCCATCCATCTCCTGGGTAGCCCACTTAATAAAACCAACCAGACATCCATTCACACGTCCGTCCATTTTCTAGTTTGGCTAATCCATTTTAAACTCTCAGTAGGAAATAAGTTGTCCATCCATCCATCCATCCATCCATCCATCCATCCATCCATCCATCCATCCATCTTTTAAGATAAATTTGTCCAGTGAGGGCCTCGCATGTAAATAAAACATCCAACCGCAAGTCAAGTCAAGTTGGCGAGCAGGCACTGGTACAGCGAGTTGCCGCACCCACCACACGACAAAACACCTCGGGATCCCGGTTGGCAACCCCCCAGGCAGACACACGGCCCAGTCCCACCCTCCAGAAATGACCCTCTATCTGCCATAGCCAGGTGTTACGTGGGCATCTCCTTGGCCTGGTCCAGCCACTCTGGTCCTCAACAATGAGAGTCCTGTAAGTCGGATCCCCCTCGGGTAATCGCGCCACATGGCTGTAGTGCCATAACTGATGCCCTCACCATGCAGGTCATGTGCCTCATTTGGGACTCCGTGAGCAACACAAAGTCATACCAGTGGCACCCAAGGATTCTCCAAAGAGACACAGAAGTCCAGTCTTCATCTCAGGTCACTGGATGGCGTCCATGTCTCACAAACAGGAGGCACCAGGACTCTAAAGACTTGGACCTTCGTCCTTTTGCTGAGATATCTGGAGCGTCACACACCCCTTTGAAGTGGCCTCATGACCCCCGCTCTCCCAATCCGTCTACTGACTTCATAGGAAGAGTCACCAGAGTCACATGAATGTCACTGCCCAGGTCACTAAACCTCTCGATGACAAGGTTGACACTCTCTCTGCACAGACAGACACACTTCTGATGGCCGTGCCCAAGAGGTCATTAAAGGCCTGGCTGCTGGTTTTTATCCGGACCCTCGCAAGCCCAGACACTCAGACCCCTCACTCAGTCGCTCAAGACCCCCAGTCAGAGCCTCCATTAAGCATCATTGGCAAAGTCAAGATCCGCGAAACTCTCTTCGCCAACAGATGCCCCACAGCCTTGCCCATCCAACTATCTAACAGCCCTGGTTTTGAATGTATGGTTGAGAGGGGGAAGACAATAGCCGTCCATCTGGCTTACTGTGCCGAACCCAAGGCAGAATCTCTCCTGCAAATTAGTTGTCCATCCACCTCTCTATTTCTTAACCCAGGATGGCCACCAGGGGGCACACAGCTCCCCAAACACCCAACCTAACAGAGAGGGGCACAAGCTCAGTACACGTGTTTTTATTTTAGTTCTTTTTTCCATGTGGGAAACGCCCTCCCCCATTTCCCCCATTTCCCCCCGTTTCCCACCGGGACAGTTCCAACCACCAATGCATGACACAAATCACTTGTTTTCTTCTCTTTCTTTTTCTCTGTCCACCTCCTCCTCCTCCTCCTCCCACAAGCTTTGCCCTCCACCTCCCGACTCTGGCTGCCTGAATGGAGTGAAGCGGCACCTTCTATTGGGCATCCTAAAGCGCTCCAGGTGGTCCAGCTGCACCAAAGGGCTCAGCAATTGTCCAGGCGCCCCCTGGTGGTGGCCGCGGGCCCCAGCAGGTTGAACTTCCATGCTCTAAATACTCAAGCTGCCCTCTAGAGGTCTGGAGGTGGCAGTGCCCTGAAGTTGCTGTTCCCTCTGTCCTTCCATTATACCAAGGGCCCTGACCGCCTGCCCCACCAGCGAATATAATTCAGGGTTTTAAGTGTAAGTACAAAATACTCGTCCATCCATCTTAATTCAGGATCACACATGGAAATAAAACCTCCACACACCTGCTTTCACATGTAGTGGCTGTCGCCGTCCCTCCAGACCTGCCACCTCACCAGGCTGACCAGCTCAGATGCTCAGGTGTAAATGAAGTGTCCACCAGTACAGCCAGTTACTCAACGGGCCAGTCCAATTTAGACTCTCAGCCATAATAAAGGATCCTGTAGGTCTCCCATTGCTCCAATTCATCCATCTTCTGCATGTGCTAACTAATTCACTTGTTGGCCATGCATGTAAATAAAACATCCATCCACTCATTTTCAGACCTGACTTAATTGTTTGTCCATCCATTTTGTAGCCCAGCTAATAAAACTAATAAAGACAGCCACCCATGCATCCATCCATTTTATATCCTGGCTAATCCATTACAGAGTAAATAAACTGCCCATCCATTCATCCATCTGTCCATCTTCTAAGATAACTAACTCAATGCAGACTTCTTCATGTCCATCCACCTGTATTTACATGTATGGTTCTGGAGGTGAATAAAATGGCTGATTATCTACTTTGTCAAATCCAGTTCAGAATCTGTGGTGAAAATAAATTGTCCATCCATCCATCCACCCATCCATCCTTCCATTTTATAACCAGCTAACAGAATTTCCAGGCTGTCCTTGGGAATAAAACACTCATTCGCTCATCTGCTCATCCATCTATCTGTGCACTAATTTGGAAACCGTTATATTTGGAAAGATACATAAAACAGACATTAACATTGGAATCTGGCGAATCCAGTTCAGAGACCCAGGTGTAAATTAACTGTCCGTCCATTTTCTAACCCAGCTAATTTAATTGAGAGTTCTGAAGATGGATGGTGTAAGCAAACATTCACTTATTTGTCGGCCCTTCCGCTGCGTTCCACGTCAGGATGTCTGATTGATTTCAGCGCTCGCCCGACTTTCCTTTTCTTTTCTTTTCAGGTGGTGACGCCTTACACAATAAACACACATTTTATATAAAAACAGAGCGCTGCGTAACAGGCCGGCCACGTCTAATTAGCCCTGCAGCGATGCGCGTGCGGTTTGAATGTCATTAATTTGCGGCTTTCATGTCCTAACAGCGCACGGCGTTTCTCGATGGCTTTTTGAGTCGTCACATTGGGCGCACCTGATGATTCTTATTTATTAAAATCTCATTTGATTGTTTTCTCCCTCTTCATCGCGGTCATCTCGTGTTCCTCCTGCCCGGCCACGTCACGTGCGTCGCTGCTCTTATATTGCGGTCCCCTGCAAGTCGACTCCGCTCAGGACTTCACTTCGCCGGCTTCACCTGCTGATCTTCAGGGCGTTGAGGTAAACGGCGCTTCGCTCGCACTCGCTTCCTGGCTTTGCTTTATTGCAGCATTCCGAGATAAGAGGCTTCTCTCTGCCCTGGTCTGCTCGGTGGAAAGACGCTATAAACATTGAGGATCAGCTGACGCTTATATGTACGGAGCCGAAGGGGCTGCGTGGGTGCCATGGAGTTCATTACTGTTGGCAGCCTTACGGACCGCCTGCCCAAGGAGCTGGCCTGACGGGATTGAGAAGACGCTATATAAGGGAGATATCGATCAAGGGGAAGGAGCCGAGAGCTCCAAGAAAGACACTATATAAATTAAATGGCAGCCAAGGTGGCATAGGCAACGAGTGGGCATGACTGGGGTGGCGAGCTACAAAGGCAAAAAAAAAAAAATTGGGTCTAGAGGACAAGGGCAATGACGGGGTGTCAAAGGGATGACATTGCTCGATGAAAGACACAATAAAACTGAAATATTAATCAATATAAATCAATTAGTCAAGGGGGCAAGGGTAAAGATTGGGCATCACTGGAATGGCAAGCAACGTGAAAGTTACTATAAAGATGAAATATCAGTCTAGAGGGCAAGGCAAAGATTGGGCTTTGCGAGCTCCAAGAAAGACACTATATACATTAAATGGCAGTCAAGGGGGCAAAGGCAAGGAGTGGGCATCACTGAGGTGGCGAGCTACAAAGGCATAAAAATAATATTGGGCTAGAGGTCAAGGGCAATGATGGAGTGTCAAATGGATGGCATTGCTTGATGAAAGGCGCAATACAACTGAAATATTAATCAATATAAGTCAATTAGTCAAGGGGCAAGGCAAAGAGTGGGCATCACTGTGACAGTGAGCGTTATGAAAGGCACTGTACAAGTCAAATATGAATCAATGGGCCAACATTGGGCTGCACTGGGGTGCCAAGGTCCATGAAAGACAGCATGTAAATGAAATATCAGTCAAGGGGGCAAGGCCAAGAGTGGGCTTCACTGAGAGGGTACGCTCTATGAAAGGCGCTATACAAGTGTTAGCAGAATGGGATGGCTGGAACTGCAGAAGCCTGTCGGGTCGTCCTGTAAGATCCAGTAATGGACTTGCTGCCTGGCACTGACAGACTTGTCCTCTCTTTATCTCATCTGCTTTAAATGGTGCACTCCTTTAAAATCTCATCTCATCAGGCCTCCGTTCTGGGCGAGCACTCCAACAGGATGCCCCTTATGCCAGGCAGGTGGCCATCAGTCTGCATGCCACTTGTGTGAAGTCAGTCAGCACTCCATCTAAGCTGGCAGAGCTGGAAGCTCCATTTTTTAGAGTGCTCCTCCCTCCAGTCAAACACTCACTGGTATGTAACGCTGCATGTGAACTGGGACCACTGCGCCCCTCGGTGGCAACATGTGACCTCAACTGGGAGTGAAGCTGAAGTACAAGAAGGAAGGAGCAGCAGGGTGATTAATAGACAAACGAGGCATAGCGGTAACATGGCCAGTGGTCACCAGGGGGCGATAGAAAGTGAGATGCTGCCAGTGCCAGAGGTGACGTCACACTTGGATTCGAGTGGCGGGCTGTTTGACCCAAGGGTACGACGGGAGGGCACTTGAAGTCCAATTCCTTCTTTACAGATCTTGCTTGTGTCTTTCCTCTTCAGACGAATTTAAAATGCAGAGCTGGATTCTCCTCATGTGCTTCATTGGCGTGACGCCTGCGTTCCCAGTGCCTGTGAGTGTGTTTTAGCTTGATATAGCGCCTTTTAACCCCGGCCTGTGCCAGTCATCCAACTCACTAACCACGGTGTTTTCTTCTGTTTGAAGTCCGAACTAAATGGAGGAGAAGGAGGTGAAGGAGAAGGAAACGGAGAAGGAGATGGAGAAAGTCAAAGCTTTGAGGTACCCGCTGGGCTTTAATGTGCTTTACAGTAAAATGGCATACTGAGGGAAAAGCAAAGTGATAGCCCAGACACTGGGGGGGCTGGCTGGTGACATTAAGGGGTCTTAAAGACTATGGGTGACTAAACCTCAAAGGAGGGCCCAGTGGTCATCACCATTACTACTGGTCACTGCGGTTGACACATTGAAGTACCTGGGGAGAGTAAAGTGAGGGTCAAGGGTCACTGGTGACCGAGGTCACAGCAGCATCAGGTGCCGAGAAGTGACGGGTCATTTAAAGAGTCAGCTGTGTGCCAACCTCTGGTGAGTTCACAAAGTGAGTGCCGCATGTCAATGCCATCTCTGATGGCGGGCTGTGCTGGCAGTTTGGCACCATGTGTCATCTGTGTGTGGGACTTGATTATGACTCGTAAAATTCAGGTTGCTTCCCACCAAGGGGCCGACAAGGCTTAGAGCTCCGAGCTGAGGGTCTGAGGGTCTCCTGAACTTCCAGTCAGATCTGCACCAGGTGCTCAGACTGGGTGGCATCACTTGCTCTATAATCATAGGAGCCACCCAAAGACATAAACAAAGTCCTCTCCTACATGGCCTCCACACCCATGACTGTACCAATAGGAGGGGGTCTAACATCACTGGGACATTTACAGAGAGGAAATCGGGACCCTGACACCTGGGGGCAAGGAAAACTGCCCCTCTGCCATTGTGGCCAAGTCAAGTCAGGACATGTCACTGTCTAACCTGCCTAACCCAGGCCAGGGCTACAGGGTGAGAACAGAGGGTGCAAGGTGGGGGGGCAAACCTTAGGTGGGATGCCAGTCAATTAACGACACACACACACACCAAACACACTCTAAGGGCACAAAAGCAACACCAATTCACCGAACCTGTGAGTCTTTGGACAGCACAAGGAAACGAGAACAAGTCATGTGACTCTATTGTCACTCCATCCATACAGCGTATTGCAGCTTACAGTGGCACAAGAAACAGGACCGCAGTGTGACAGAAATACAGGACATGTGTGAGACAGGCAAAGAACTGCTGAACACGACACCATCAATCGAGAAAGTCGTAAATAAATAATAGGCATGTGAAGAGAGTGTAATAACCTGAAATAGAAAGGAAATAAATCAATCCATACAGCGCATTGCTGCATACAGTGGGACGAGAAATAATAGGACCACAGTGCAACATATGAATAATATGATGATGATATGATATGAACTGTTAATGACAGATAGATAGATAGATAGATAGATAGATAGATGAAAGGCACTATATAATAGAAAGATAGATAGCGTAGTTGGCAGGATTAGACAGATAGATAGATAAAAGGCACTATATAAGAGATAGATAGCATAGTTGACAGGATTAGATAGATAGATAGATAGATAGATAGATAGAAGTGAAAGGTGCTATATAATAGAAAGATAGATAGCGTAGTTGGCAGGATTACATAGATACAGTAGATAGGTAGGTAGATACGTAAGTGAAAGGTGCTATATAATAGATAGCATAGTTGACAGGATTAGATAGATAGATAGAAGTGAAAGGTGCTATATAATAGATAAATAGAGAGATAGATAGCGTAGTTGGCAGGATTAGATGCATAGCTAGATAGATAGATACTGTAGATGAAAGTCACTATATAATAGATAGATAGCATAGTTGGCAGGATTAGATGCATAGATAGATAGATGAAAGGCACTATATAATAGATACTGTAGATAGTATAGTTGGCAGGATTACATAGATAGATAGATAGATAGATAGCGTAGTTGGCAGGATTAGCTAGATAGATAGGTAGGTGAAAGGTGCTATATAATAGGCAGATAGATGAAAGGCACTATATAATAGATAGATAAATAGATGGCAGATGGGTGAAAATAGGCACAGTAATGGTTTCTGATTGGCACACCTCCTATGGCACCATGAGGCTGATAATGCCACCTGGCTCAATTTCAGATGTCTTGTTCTGTGTCCACTCTACATGCTTCCTTATTATTTCTTACCTGCATGTCCCTTCAGACCAGTGACAGTAATGGGCTAGAGAAAAAGTCACCTTTCAGTCATGAATGCCATGCCAAGGGGCTGTATATTTACACCCGTGTTTCTTTGTGTCTTTTTTTATTTCACTCATACTTGGCACACAGGCAAGCCAGGTGACTCCCTCTGGGTCTGCCAGGTGGGTGCAGTGAGAGTGGAGGTCCGATCCCATGTTGGTTTTAGCAGTGAGGATGGTGATAGTGGTGTTCTGTGTGACAGTAGGGATGGCATTGACTCAGCCAATCAAAATGGCACAGACAGCTCAGGTAGTAAAACATTGACTTGCCAGCTTTTGTCACTCGTGCCTCAGTTTGGTGACAGACTTCAATTGGCACTAAAGCAGTGACATGAGATGCGCTGTGTCAAAGATCCCAATTGAATTGCACACACTAGTAAGTCATTTCATGCTGCTTGGTATTCATCCAGGTGTTAGCGTGTGGGTTTGGGGGTCTTTGGCCAAACTGGATGGGCTCATCATTTCTTTTATGTTTTTTTATTCTAGCAAACCCAGACGATCCAGCGGATTCCTCAGTATGTCCCGCAGATAATCCCACAAGTCATTCCACAGATAATTCCACAAGTAATTCCACAGTATATTCCTCAGGTGATTCCTCAGGTGATCCCTCAAGTGATCCCTCAGCACATTCCTCAGTATGTCCCACAGTACATCCCACAGGTCATCCCGCAGTATATGCCACAGCCGGTTCCACAGGTGAGTGATGCTCCATCTTTTTTTTTTTTTGTATTGCCATTTTAAAGAAACGAGAGTAGGAGTGCTGGGGAGCTGGAGAGGTAGGGCAGGGGGGCACCTGCCACCAGATTGGCCCTCTAAAGGGTGTGCACTTACAGTGTGGTGGTCCTGGTGCCAGATTACTTTGCACCATAGGCCAAGCTTATTAGTGTGCCAACTGATTGTTCTGTAGCTAACCATGCACCTGGGTTTCCCCCCCATCTTATGATCTGGGCCCTCGGCGAAGCCTAATTCACCTTAATGGTGGCACTGGAACTGCCTGGTGCACAATAGAAACGTGACTGAGTCTGGAAAAACATTTAAGAAGTAACAAAAGTGAAAAGTAAAAAGAAAATAAGAGCAGCCATGTGATGAGAAAGTGGCATTTGGTGGCATTTGCTGCTCATCTGAGTTCTTTTGTCGAGTGATAATTTGACCAAAGTGCTTTTAGGGTCACCACAGACTGGAAGAGTCCTGGCACAAAGGGAAAAAGAAATGGACTGGTAAATCGCTCAGGGGGTCCTCTCTTATAGACAGAGCAGAACAATCCTTACTGGGATGAGGATGGCAGAAATTGTCAAATAAAGACCACCCGCAGTGACCACCTGACGTTTGTGGCTTTGTGGCTTTGTGGCTTTGTGGGAGGGTGAGGTCAACAGTAAAAAGTGATGCCACTCACTGACCCGGCATCCTGAGTTTGAATCCTGCGCCTTCGTGAACTTTTCCAAAAGATCACCATATGGATGCCATGTCTGAGCCCATTGGCCTGGCAGCATCAGTGTGGCATTTGCAGGTCTTCACCTGACTGTGCTAGCTTTGCTGCACTGTGCCCTCCTCTTTTTCAGCTCTCTCTGGTGATATTTTGTAATAAAACACAACACTTTCTTATTACATTTGACCAGCTGAAGTACCCGACATTGTCTCACTACACTTGTGGCACAAGGAAAGAAAGCAAAGGTTTATGTGTTTTTAAAATGGAGACCCTGGTGTTATTGCTGGCTGCCCCTCCATCAACGTCTCTGCTCTCGTGAGTCGAGAATTTCTTCTTTTTGGGTCCAAGTGGATTTCAGAATTGTGGTAACTCGTCGCTGATCCTCTTAGCGCTCGTGAGCAGTTTGTAGTGTTTAAGGTACGAGGACAAGCCGTCAAAGCAGAGCTAAGCCCTTTGATTCTCCCTCGTGTTGTCCTGCCCTTCCACTCTCGGGCGACTCTCACACAACAACTCCCTGTCAAAGCGCGCGACCCTCCATTTAATATCCCAGTCCTCGTAAGTGAAGTTACGCGCCGCTCACTTTGTCTGCGAATCTGTCTTCGGTCTGTCCGGATGTGCCACTTACTCTGAGCCAGCAGGTGGCACTGGTGTACCATACAGGGAGAACAAAAATTGGGACCGCAAGGCGGACATTTTGGCCTCCAAAGTACTCAGTTTGGTCAACAGGGTACTGGAGATCCACAATGAAAAATGTGGTCCGTCAAAGGGTGTCGGGCTGTACAGGGGCCTGACAGATATATTAAATTTTACTAGATGTCCTGCGCGGCTCCACCCATGTTGAAGTAAAACAGTACAAACTTGAAAAATTAAAAAAAAAAACTTAATTCTGGCCAATCGGAAGGTGGCAACGCTACAGTGCAAAACGTCGCCACTGTGTCTGATTGTGTTGAACACCGATGGCAGAAGATCACGTGGCCTTGATATCTCAGCTACCCTCTAAATCACACGGAGCTCTGATCTCTTTCTCAAAATCGTCAGACGTTACTCCTTAACAATCTGTAGATGATAATAATGTCTGCTGAATCAAACAGGTATCGCTAAATAAGAGGAGGCCATGAACACTCCAACACGTGGCGACAGGTAGAGCGACTGGAACAGAGGCTGGCGCGTGAGTGAGGCGGGGCCGCCCGGCCCCCTAATCCTGAGGTCCCGCCCACATCCTCCTCCCCGCAGCCTCTCTGTCGGAGTCGCGCTAATAAATCGGTGCTGCAAGCGAAGTCTGATATTTAGCGCGACGAGAGAAGTGGCAAAATCAACCAGAAATGTTCAAGCAAACTATAGATAAAAATCCGATCTAAATCCGTTAATTCGTTCTTTCATGAAAAGCGGACAGACATAAATTATATTATCCATCCATCCATTTTCCAACCCATTGAATCCAAACACAGGGTCACGGGGGTCTGCTGGAGCCAATCCCAGCCAACAAGGCAGGAACCAATCCTGGGCAGGGTGCCAACCCACCACAGGACACACACAAACACACCTACCAAGCACAATTTAGAATTGCCAATCCACCCAACCTGCATGTCTTTGGACTGTGGGAGGAAACCCACGCAGACACGGGGAGAACATGCAAACTCCACGCAGGGAGGACCTGGGAAGCAAACCCGGGTCTCCTAACTGTGAGGCAGCAGCGCTACCACCGCGCCACTGTGCCGCCTATATTATATTATATTATATTATATTATATTATATTATATTATATTATATTATATTATATTTCTGCAGTGGGCTGGCGCCCTGCCCGGGTTTTGTTTCCTGCCTTGCGCCCTGCGTTGGCTGGGATTGGCTCGAGCAGACCCCGTGACCCTGTAGTTAGGATATAGTGGGTTGGATAATGGATGGATGGATGGATATATTATATTATATTATATTATATTATATTATATTATATTATATTATATTATATTATGGCCAGCACACTCAGGGGCTTTACAAATCCAATACTCAGAAATAAAATGCATTACTGGAAAGTGTCAGGGTAGAGTTTGCATGCTCTCTCTGTGACTATGTGGGCTTATCTATTTGCTTTGATACTTTGTGTTATATAGATGGATGTGTAAGGCACAATATAATAAACAGATCAATGTGAAAGGCGCTATATAAAAGATGGATAGGTAAAAGTGAAAGGCACTATATAATAGATAGAGAGAAGATGTGAAAGACACTATATAATAAGTAGATAGTTGTGAAGACACTATATAATTGATAGATAGAAGTGAAAGGAACTATATATGACTAGCCATGTGCGCCCAACTACGTTGCGCGTGTTAAAGTTGTCTGTGAAGGGCTCCCTGTTTAAACGCGGCTGCCAGTCGTGAACTGGGCCCTTCGCACAGCATTATGATTTTTTATAAGAGAAACAAAATTACATAAGAAAACCCTTGGACATTGATTCAATAGGAACGGCCTACTCGGAATCACTGTCCGAATTGTAATTATGTGGTGGTGTAGGAGCATTTCTGCTTCTGTCCGTTCACAGTCCGTCTCATTTTCACGACGCTGTTGTTTCCTTGTCTTCTCAACTTTTCTCCAATCTCGCAGGTTGCTTTGTGGCAATCCAAAGAGTAAGGCAATATACACGGAGCAATGGTATAAAAGGGGGACACATAGGTATCAGGGATTGTAACATTTAGTCCTTTCATTGAATGTGGAACGTGCTGTTACGTTGTCATTCATTGTACCCACTGTCTTCCTTTCATTCATATGTTACGTAGGCACGTACCGCTTATCTTCGGCAATCTCATTCTCTAACCAGCGTAACACTGTCCACCACCCCTTTCGTTATTCCGGCACAATGTTGACATCCGTGAGTAACAACGACGTACTAAACTGGAAGGTGGTCTACGCATGCGTGGAATTCACGGACAAACAAAGATCAAGATCTACATGAAGATCTCTTTAGTTAATTTAAAGCACAACAATCTGTTTAGTTTGAATGTCTGTGTTTTGAGGTGTGACTGGCGTACTGCAGTCTTCAGTAGTGTAAGCCTGGAGGAGATTCTTAATGCAATGTCTATGTGTTTGCTGTCTCTCTACTGCCATCTAGTGCTGCTTCTTCTAATTCATTCACAGACAAACAAAGATTAAGATCCAAATGAAGATTATAGATAGAGATAGATAGAAGTAGACGTGAAAGGCACTATATACTAGATAGACAGATAACTGAAGTCATCAAGAGTGACACCCCTCCACCTGGATGTCACTGAAAGGTGATTTGGGCTTTAAGCCGTATTTGTGACTGCGATGGGCCTGACCACCACTGCCAGCAGGGGGCGCTCTAATGCCTCTTCTGTCTTCTGTCCCCACAGCCTGTGCCGGTGCCCTATGACCCCGTTGTGGTAAGTTATTCAAATCTTCTTTATTGAGCCACATGAGGCCCGTGTGCTGTAGAATGAAGTTGGCCCAGTAGAAAGTGAAATACAAACACCAGAAACAAGGAATGTGATATAAAGAACTAATCTGTAAAGTTTGAAAATGTCCTGAGAATTCAGATTTATATTTAACAGTGTATCCCTTTGTGTTTCTGTGTGTGACGTCACGTATGTCACATGTTAATATTCATGACTGTTTATCATTTTGGCTGCTTGTCTTGTGATGTCCTCCCACTGTGAAGGCCAAGATGAACCTGAAGAGCCTGGCATTTGAGTTTCCTTTGGCGATGACCGTCCCTTTTTTTCTGATTCATATTAATGTCACCAATTCCGATTACATTAGTAAAGCGGGTGAAGTTCTCAGATGGCACTAAAATTGGACGGATGGCAGACACCGAGGAGGCAATTCAGAAAGACTTGGATGAGCTTCAGGACTGGGACAACACTCAGGAAATGGAGTTTAATGGAGAGAAGTGCCAAGTGCCCCAGTTAAAGACACAAGATGGCAGACACTGAGCTACAGGAAGGAACCTCTGAGAAAGATTTGGAGGTTTATGTGGCCTCCGCATTTTCATCATGTAAGCCATGTTCAGAAATAACAAAGGGCAAATTAAACGATCGATTCTCTCATTTCAAGTGTTGTGTAAATGAAGGGACGCGCTTGGGCCATATGACACACTGGTGACACCACATCTGGAGTTCTGGACTCTACAAATAAATAAAAAGAGAAGAACAGCCAGGGGCATCATGACGTCCTACTGTGACAGGACCACAGAGCTAGAGGTGTTCAGTGTGAGCAGAGGAGACAGCGTGGGGACCTCACCAGGTCTTCTGAATCCTCAAACACATCGATAAAGGAGATCTGACCAAATCAACTTAACGGTGAATCGCGTACTCAAGGACGCCATTGGAAGAGCATTTTGGAGTGAAGCCTGGAAGAATGTCTTTGCTCGAGTAGTCGTGGGAATCGAGAAAGAGAAATTGCCAAGACATGGAGGTGAAGCAGAAACCTCAAACAGCCCTTTGAGAAGGTTCTGGATGAGATCTTAGCTACTGGCTTAACAAGCGAGTGACAAATGGCCTCCTCTCATTGGCCAGATGTTCATATATAATTCAACAGGATCACAGAGTTCGAGGTGTTCAGTGTGAGCAGAGGAGACAGCGTGGGGACCTCACCAGGTCTTCTGAATCCTCAAACACATCGATGAAGCAGATCCATCCAAATCCTTTCAACTGAACGGAGAATCGCAGACTGGAGGACACCAAACTGGGAGAGCATTTGGGCCCAAAGCTGGGAGGCACTTCTTAATGCAACAAACTAGAGAGACATGGAGGTGAAGAGGAAACCTTTAAGAAGGACCAGGATGAGAGGCGATTAGCTAAACAAATGAGTCTGATGGACTGGAGGGTCTCCTCTCGTTTTCTGAAGTTGCTTTTCATTTTGTGTTTTTTGTGCCCTCACTCCCACTCATTACGTGTCTCTCCTTCTGTTCAGAATGTTCCTTATGTCGGCTACGATGGCTACGGAGGAAATGGAGGGGTGAGTAACATGTCTCTGAACGAGCCGACACCCTGAACAAGCCCCCCAGCCATTATCAAGCCCACTTATACCAGTTATGGGTCAAGGGCAGTGGAGACCCCTAGGAGGATGGGTTTATTTCCAGGTGCGAGACCACTCATCAGTTCGTGCAGTGCGCCTGTCCTGGGGACCCGCAGAGTGGGGAGAACATGCGGACTCCACACAGACAGTGACCAGGAGGGGATCAGAGGACCCTGGGGGCAGCAGTGGCTCACTGCGCTCTGTGACACGACGGTGGGCAAAGCTTATCGAGAAGCAGCGGGTGTAGAGGGGGAGACCTCAGGGTGGTTCACAGTGAGGGTAACAAGCCATGCAGGCAAATAGCAAGAGATTAGAAAACCAGGGACCTTAGAGTCACCGTGTCACACTGGACACACAAGCTGCATGTCACCCAGGGCCATCTTAGCAGCATCATAGGCCCCCCGAGAAAAGTCGAGCACTGGAGCCCCTGTTTTAATAGCAAAACAGAAACATACGTAGGCATCAGAAAAAAATGTGTGCCCCTATGCACCTGGGGCCACCGGCCAGTGCCCATTGTGCCCATGCGTTAAGATGGCACTGATGTCACACTTAACAACTGCACCGAGAGGATGTCACATTACACCACCAATGACGCGACTTGGTGACGACTCTTCATTGGCATATCCAACGTATTGGGGCAGTCGCTGAATTTTATACACGTCTCCACCTGGGTGTCCATGTCTCGTCCAACTTGTCCAGCCATCCATACGTCCTCCATTAATCAGCCTGTCGATTCAAGCCCACTTCAGTCCACTAATCAATCGACGTTTCAGTCCTGCTTTCCATCCATCCGCCTGCCCATTCACCCTTTCACTGATGTATCCCTCACTTCCTTCCTCCTTCCACTCACTCATCCATGTGTCACATTCAGCCATCCATCTGTTGATCCCCATTAATCTTCTCATCACTTCACACGGCCGTCTGTCTATGAACTAACACATCTGTCCATTCATTTATCCAACCATCCATGTATCCTGCAATGCATCCATCCACGTTCTAATTCAGTCTACTCATCCCTCTACATGTCCATCCATCCATCCCTATAACCGTTTATCTTCTACCACTCCATAGAACATTCCATTCATCCACCCATCCAGGTGTCCTTCAATGAGTGCTTCCATGAATCCATCTATCAACTCATCCACCCTTCAGTCCACTTACCTCTCCACCCGTGACTCCATCCATCCATTCATCAGTTAATGTTTCAATCCTTCCTTCCATCCATCCACCTTTTCATTCACCTTTTTCATGCATTCATTGATCCATCTCTCCATCTGTTCATTCTTCCTTCCACCCAGCCTTGCACATATCCACAGACATCTCCATCCATCCATGGATTATTCAGTGTGTCCTTCCCTCTGCTGATCCCCCCTCATGTCATTTGTCACTCTGCGTGTGTCTCCATACAGCTCTTTATCTTTACCTCCACCAATGCATGCATCCGTTCATTCATCCACCCATTCGTGTTCCTTCAGTATACCCATCCATCCATGCCTTGAGCCGAGGACAGGCGCTATATAAATATAAAATGTATTTTTATTTTCTGATCCCTGTCATCAGTTAATTTATTGCTCTACGTGTCCCTCCAGCCCTGCAGTCATTTATCCATCCTTCCACCTGCCCAGCACCCAGTACACTTGTCTATTCAGTCGTCCACTCACTCTTCCCATCCATCCATCCATGCAGCTCTTCACCTTCCCATCTATCTGTCCATCCTGAAGTCCTTCCATGCGTTCATCCATGAATTCCTCCTTCCATTCCCCCTCCCTCATTCATTGCTCCATCTATCTGTCCCATCCATCTTCCCACTTGCACTTGATAACCTCAGTGGTATGAACAGGGGGTCTGTGTGTCTCACCTTCAGCCTCAGACGGGTGGTCTGTGTGAGTGGAGGGTCTCCTGAGCTCCTTTAGGCAGGAGATGGAGGGCTGGGCGGGGACGTCCACGTCTTTGTATTTCTGGTTCAGACGGCGACTGCCTGAGATGTTCCACCAGCTGACCCTGATCTAAACTCTGCTCTGTTTCAGACCTCTCCATATTACGGATTTGAGGGGTATGGCGGTTACGACGGATTCAGTGGAGTTGGCAATGGAGGGGTAAGTGGCCTTAAAGGAAGCCTACTGAAGGACAATTCTGTGTTTGTGGTCTTGTGCAAATCTGTCCATCTTGTCGTGAAGGTCACAATGATGACACATGGACAGGTCAGGTTGATGCCCATAAAAGGAGAGGTATATTTGGGACTTTGTGTTCCATTTGAGGGGTACAATCCCTCAGGTGTGCCCTGGCTGGGGGGAGGGGGGAAGTCTACTCCCCCTGTGGACTCTTTATAATCTGGAGGACCCCCTGTGATATGCTAATGTACTGTGGGCAGCCAGCAGCTGACACTTGGCCACCTGAGGGGCAGCGTCACATCTGTCCCTTGTACTAGAGCCCCTAGACAACCAATTCCTGTCCTCATCGATGGCTGTAAACGTTCAGAAGGTTGTAAAATGATAAATAGATATGTCATGTAAGCTGACACTGCAATTGGGGGTCCTGAAGGGTCTCAGCCAATCCTGGCAGCACTGGGCATGAGGGACAACAGCCAGTTTAGAGTGGTCAGTTAAATGAATCTGCATGTGAGGAAGAAAAACCAACAGAGACACAGGAAGAACATGCAGACATCACACAGACACCAGTCAGGAGCACAACTGGAATCCAGGACGTGGGATCGGCGAGGTGTGTGTGTGTATGTATATATATATATATATATAGTGTCACAGGTGACTGGGGGGCGACCTTCCTGGTGGCTTTGGCGGAAGTGCTGGGGGAAGAAGACCAGGGACACCCGGAGTGCTTCTGGGTGTGCAGCCGGTACTTCCGCCACACTGGGGAGTGCCGGCGGAAGATAGTCGGGAGGCACCAGGAGCACATCCGGGTGAGGATAAAAGGGGCCGCCTCCCTCGTTTCGATAGCTGGAGTCGAGAGAGACAGACAGACAGACAGACAGACAGACAGACAGACAGATGTGTGCACTTTATTGTAAATACTACATTATGGTTAAACGTGTGCTGGGTGAACCTTCGCTGTCCGCTATTTGCTATTATACAGTATAGTATATACAGCAGTAATAAACCATTTTGATCTTCAGTTTTACATGCAGCCCTCACTCCCCACCCTGTAGCATTGTGTCACACTTGTGAATTTCAGTCCAATGATCACTCCATCTTGCACGTGTAAGAAGCCTGATGATCTACTGGAGCCACTGAAAGACGCTATATAACAGCAGCCGGAATGTACTGAAGGTGTCGCCCTGCTGACGCGTGTCTTTGTTCTTCCCACAGGCTGGCGAATTTGTCCCGTACGCAAAGAGAGCTCATCGTTATGTAAGGACATGCTTTTTATTTCTCTTCTTCTTCTTCTTCTTCTTCTTCTTCTTCTTCTTCTTCTTCTTCTTCTTCTTCTTCTTCTTCTTCGAGTGGCGTAGCTATGGGGCGGGCGGAGGAGGCGGTCCGCCCCGCATCCGAACATTTTTGGGGACGGCATTATTGAACAAAAGGCTCAGTACAATTCGTGTGTAAGCAGCAGGTTCAAAAGAAATATCACAAATTCTCTGATTTTTATCCATAAATAATTTTCAGACTGTCCTGTGCGACGGCATCAGACACAGCAGTTGAAATCTATGAGGCAATAACATAAATAAATAAGCATTACACCGATGCGAATTTCTAGGAAAATAAACAACGAACAGAGAACTAATTTACAACTTATAATTTCGTTTCGTTATTAATCCTTATGCGTTCTTGCTCTTCCCCACCTATCACTTGTATGCTACACTACTTCTGGTTGTCGCAGCGTAATTATATCCATCCATCAATTTTCCAACCCGTTGAATCCGAACACAGGGTCACGGGGGTCTGCTGGAGCCAATCCCAGCCAACACAGGGCACAAGGCAGGAACCAATCCTGGGCAGGGTGCCAACCCACCGCAGAGCGTAATTATATTAAACTAATAATTAGAACACGGCTTATCAGGGCTAGTTGATGCTTATAAATAATTATATGTGAAAAATGATTGCTGTTTCTCTATATATGAATAAATCTATAAAAAATGTATCTTAATTTTTCTATATTCGTCATTTTCATTTTCTGTTTTAATAGGTTAACATATTCAGCCATGTTGAAAGTCGGCAAATTGAAGCCCCGCCCTGCCCTGAGCGGCACGAACTCCTAGCTACATCACTGTCTTCTCCTTCTTTATCTTCTTCTTTAAGTTTTCATCCTCCTTTTTGTGTGACGCGCGCTTGTTCTGCTATCCTGGCCCGTTTAAGTGACATGCCACTCGCGTGGTCCCGTGGGCTCGTCCTCGTGAACCTCAGAGATGTCAGTAATTCTTCAACTCGTTTGTCCCTGCCGTCAAAGTCGCCATTTGCACCCTTGTTGATGAGTTGCGTGGGGCTGTTGTGGATTTGGAGGAGCCCAAAGTGCACCACTAGTGGAGATTGGGGGTCATATGGTCGCGGTGAAGTCTCCTCCTCTGGCCGTCCGCTCAGTTCGTTCATTCGGACTCCGGCGCAGTCCCCGCGGCGCGTGACCCGCTTTAGTGACCCAGCCTGCCTGCTACCTTAGCTTAATTAGTGAATTAATTGTTTATTTACAAGCCATATTACACATATACGCAATAAAATATGTCTTCCCTGTGATGTATGTCAATTTACTGTACGTCTAGTGATGAGAAAATGTTACAGAATAAGACCGACATTAATAAAGTCCGTCAGTCCCCGCCTACCAAGGCCTCTCTGAAAGTCCGATTTCGATCCTGAATGTCGCTGGTGGTCCCGTCCCTGGATTTGCTGGCTGTGCAGCTGCGTCTTGCTGAAGGGAATGTGAAAGCAGGCGAGACAAGAGGACAAGCAAACCTAAAGTCAGTGACACCCCGCCGCTAGCTGTCCTCTTAAATGTAAAAGGTGCCAAAGTAGCCCTCCAGACATACCCTCCTGGCATAAGGGTCCCTTAGAGCGCCATCCCCAGGAAGAACTTTGATTTATTTATAACCCTAACCCAGCCTGGTGGAAACCAAGCGACTTCCTCATTTCAAAAGGACTCCCGCTGCACAAGCGTAATAATAAATAAATTACATTTACATGTCGCTTTTCTCGCTACTCAGAGGGTTTTACATAGACACCTGGGTGATTACATTACAGCGCCTACGCCCACCACATTGGCACACCCGAGCTTCTCTCTCTGTCTGCGGCAAATGACAAAATCTTAATGTTTAGAAATGTCACATCTCAAAAGGGGAACACCAATCGTGAATCGGACCCGAGGCACAGACGACCCCCCAATTCTAAAGAATGGGAATTGAGAATAGGAGGCGGAGGAGGAGGAGTCTTGAAGCATGCGCAGATTACAGCGCGTTGCTGCACCCACCACACAACAAACCACCCGGATTGGGACCCGAGTGTATAGAGGGTGACACCGCAGCACCACACTGAACAGTGGGAGGGTTTTTTTTGTTGCTTTTTTTACAGTGCCAGTCCTGCCACCAACACCCGAGTTTTCCCTGCAAGTTGGACGACCTGCTTATAGAGCTGGGTGCAGATTAACGTCACACCCAGAACGGAGCAAAATCCAAAATCATCATCATCATCATCATCATCATCATCATCATTGTCCTGTTCTTTGGGTTCTGTGATATAATTCTAATACAGTTAAACGTAACACAGAAATAGTTATCCATCCATCCATCCATCCATCCAATATCCCACCCGCTATCCCAAAAACAGGGTCACGGGGGTCTGCTGGAGTATTTAAAGAAAACTTTACTAATTCAGTTATCAAGTGCTTCACTTATAGGTCAGATATCCATTCCCGTTAATTAATTTTTAGGGAGCATCCCCAATTTACAATAAGTAAACATAAACTGTTATATAAGGGAGTGTTTGAAAATGACTTATCTTGACAATCATTATCATCATCATCATCATCATCATCATCATCATCATCTCTAAATACAACCAAACCACCAAAAGTCACTTCTGGCTGCGCTTTGTATTTCACATATTGAAATATGGCGAGAGGTCAACGTCATGTCACACGTTTATGTTTTTAGATGGCAAAGTTCGCTCCAAATTGTCCCACTACGACTAGGAAGGGCATTCACGTGAAATTTCTTTGGAAATAAGTCCCATTGCACAGGAATGCAAGACGAACTTCAAATCTACAACACGAGGCCACCCATCGCGTGTCAAAATAAAGCCCTGCAGATATGCACCTACGGTGACAAGTGTCTTACTCTTCCCTAAAACACTTGAAGTGCATTCAGTCTGTTTAGCTTATGAGGTGTAGAGTTTAGCAGGAAGCCACCAAATTCTGAAGCGTCACGGAGCCCACCCCGGCAACATTTCCTTTGTCCCCGGTGAGGTCATTAGAAAGAGAGAAGGCGCCAGTGGTCACGTATCTTCGTGTCTTTTACTGAAGTTCTTCCATTTTTTTTTTTCAAGGGGAACGGATTTCTACCTCACAGCAGGAGGAGCCACCGTGTGAGTATTTCTTTTTATTTCTTTTTATTTCTTTCTGTTCTTTGCTGCCTTTTTATCCCCCTCGACTCCGCCCACTCCCGTCACCCCACGCGCCCCGCTACACGACTCTCCTTCAGAGCCGAGAGTCTTTCCGTGATGTCACGGGCTGTGTGGCCCCCTAGTGACAGACGTGGGGTACTGCAAGCGACAGGGTGGCCTGTTCCGTTGTTTTTTTTTTTATTCCTGACGTGTGACTTGAAGCGCTGTGCCGAAAAGGAGCGGCCTGTTACCGTAAATACACCTTCATCTTGTGTCCACGGTACAAAGGCGCTATATATGACGTCATCGACAGGTCAGCCCCCTCCATTTCTTCTGTTCCCCCTCATGTGTTATTTTTGCAGCTTTATCTCGCTTACTGAAATAAATGAGAACAAGTCCACTGTTCCTGTAAAACACATTCAGCTTGTGCTGACTATAAAAAGGCGCTATAAATGACAACACTGACAAATCAACCCACCACCACTTCCTGTGTCACCCCTGATTTGCTGTTTCTACAGCCTGATGTACAATAAATTAAAGCAAGTCATCAACTCTTCCTGTAAAACTTTGTCACTTGGAGTGCATTATAAAAGACACTATAAAGGGGACAGTTCAACCCCCTCCCCTCTTACCCATTTCTTGTGTCACCTTGGGAGGGCATCCCTTCAACCAACACTTTATTAAAATAAAATATCTGATAAAACACCTTTTGTTCAATATATGCTTTGTTGAAATTGTCTTGTTGCAAGACCTTTAGGGGCCAACGATTGTACAGCAGCCCCGGAGCAGTTTCCAGGTTGAGGGTCCTGCTCAAAGCCCCAGCAGAGTAGAACCCTCCTGGCAGTAATGGGATCTGATACCAGTGCAGATCCTGAGCCACCGAGCCACCTTAAGGTGGCATATGCTACAATAAGGGGCTATAAAGGCCAAACTGGCATTCGACACCCCCATTTCCTGTGTTACCCCATAAGCATTACTTCTACCACTGGAGCTCCTTTTCTAAATCAAATTAAAACACGTCGATTGTAAAACACCTTCCTTTTGTATTTGGCATGAAAAGGCGCTATAAACGAGACAAAGCTGTTAATTCAATACCATCAGATGTCATCCACTGAGCGCATCACTTCCTCCAAAAAATGAAAATTGGCCCACCATACTTGTAAGACGCTATAAAGAGGTGCTATATAGTAAAAGACAAGGCTCTGGGCTGCCTGTGTGACCCTGAGTGTGTCACTCTGCACAGACCGGTGTACCACCTGTGCAAATGTTAAAGCAAACAGAACTGACAGCAGCCAGGACGTGGGCTGGAGTTTGGGGTGGAAAGGCGCTATATAAAGCTGAGCTGCCCGTTCATGGTGATTGTTATTTAGATTTGGTCCAAACACGTCTCTGACTCACTTTTGTGTGACTTCATTCAAGTGTTTCTGGGCAGACTAAAGGATCCTAATAATTATTCTTTATTTTATTTTTTGTTCTTCTCTTCACAGTTAATGAGTTATTTGTGAGGCGTCAACATTTTCTGCAGGTGAGAATTTCAAGGTGGGCTGAATGACGGGGTGACGGTGCCCCTCATGAAAGTCTCATCGGGGGGGCGTCACATGATCTGCTCTGGGCTTTGCACACTGGAGGGGAGACGACGTCTCTCAGGGTGGGAGGCACATTCCGGTCAGGATGGCTGATCTTTAAATACCTCCCTCCATCTTATTGCCTGTTTATCCATTCGAGGCTCATGAGGGTGTGTGCTGCCTCTTCTATCACCATCAGGGGGCAAGGTAGGACTGGGGGGGCTGCCAGGTCATCTCATTGTGACACTGAACTGGATTCACATAAAGAAACTTGAAGGGCTGTTTGTTTTGGTGGGCTCTCAGCCCCTGGACGCGGCTTCAGCTCTCATCTGCTGTTTCTTCCAGGTGTGAGCGAATGTGAGGAGATGCTGGCGTCCCATCCGGGTCTGGTCCTTGCTTTCCCACTTTTGCTCCCTCGTACCCTGGACCAGATAAATGGGTCCTGAAACTTTGCTGTCTTTTTTTAGTTTGCGCAGGTCTAGCCAGTAGGTGGCGCCATCACTCACACTGGTGTGCCAGGTGGCTTGAGACTAGCTGGTGGGGTGGATGCCACTCAGGGTTTTTTATGCTTTATTAGTCACTAGCCATGTCACCTGTCACAGAAAGGGAATAGAAATCATTGAAAACATTTGATATCTCCTGTCCCTCTAGACCGGTGAGCACGTTCTGATAAAGTCGGCCCCTCTGGACTCTGTCATTTCGAGGGGCTTTGCTCGGCTCCTGTCTACTTGTATACACCCCGTCTCTGATGGCAACTCCCAGCATGCCTCCTCAGCCTTCACTCCTCCTGGGGGGTCTCATTCACTCGCACTTCCTTCATCAATTGCGTCACCAAAGCCAAACTGACCAATCAGATTGCTCAGAGATTCAGGACACACCCACAGTCCTTAGCATTTGATTATACAATAGGTGACTTTTAGAGAACTGCCATCTACAACGTGAATGACCAGAAAATAGGAGATGAAAATTATTTTGCTACATAATAAATATTGCATGTTAATTTTTATTAATATTTAATAATATGTTGACATATTTAAATATTGTATTTCCTCAAGAATATACTTATTGGATGGATAATTTTTAATATTTTTATGTAAACATGCTTCTATAGTATGGGCATGTATGGGCACAGCAGGTGGAGCTGCTGCCACACAGCTCGGAGACTTGGGTTCAAATCTTCCCTGCTCAGGGTCAGTGAAGGGTTTGCCGGTGTCCTGCCGGAGGAATATTTTAAACGAAGTGATATAAATGAACGCATTGTGAAATAACAGACATATGATAGGTCAGCACAATCACTTTGATGTGTCACAAAGTATGCTTCTGTCCCTTTTTATTTGTTCATTTATTGTTCTTTGAATGTAATGCTGTCACTTTCACCCATCAAAGCTGAGGGGGCGGGCTCTAGCGAGTGCTGTGTTTTGATTGGTGAGTGGATGGCTGTGCTTTGCTGAACTCGGGACTCCTGGGGCTCAAAGGTGCAACAGTGTAAGTAAAAGTTACCCACAATTCCTGTGCGAAGCAGCGACGTTAATTCTGTAAACTCCGACTTCATCAGTAGGAGGCGTCAGAAGTGTCTGCAGTAAATGTGCCGTTTGGTGGCAGAAGGCTGAAGTCCGCTGTACCGGCGGCTCACCAATCAAAACCCAGCACTCGCTAGAGCCCGCCCTCTCGGCTTTGACGAGGTAAAGTGACAGATTCACATTCAGGCTGCGCACTTCGTGTTGTTTACAGTCATGCCACCCTGAATGCGCCCGATCTTGTCCGATCTCGGAAGCTAACCAGGGTCGGGTTTGGGCTCGGTTAGTACTTGGACGGGAGACCGCCTGGGAATACCGAGTGCTCTAAACATCCGTCCTGGGTATGACGTTAATCGGCGTTCATCCCTGCATGTATGCCCGCCGACCTGCAACGAAAAACTTGGGGGGTTGGTGGCAGAATTGGCACGCCAGCCACCATAAAATACCTCCCACTGTTCTACTCTGAACTCGTGTGGTGCTGGGGTGTCACCCGTCGCATGGCTGCACTCGGGTCCTAATCTGGGGCTCCTGAGTTGCTTTGTCGTGTGGTGGGTGAGGCAATGCGCTGTATCAGTGTGTGCTGCTAGTGGCTGGCTGGCACTTCATGTTGCGTTTGGAGGAATAAATGTTACGATACATAAAAAAGTCAATAAACACACAAATAGAGAAGCAACAAAAAACCTATTCCGTTTATTTACGCTCACATTCCATGTTCTTTTGTTTATTGATTCTCACATTTCAGTACTTTTATATATTTGAATATTTATTAGTTCATTTATTTTTGTCCGTAAACGTGAGGATGTCAGATTACATGATTAAGAATAGCAGGCGGATGACAAACTCAACGACCTGGCGCCAACTGTCCCAAACAGTTCTTGTTCCCCGTAACTAGAAGTGACAGAGGCATCAGATTACGTCAGTAATGTCTGACACTGAAAGTCCCCGAAAACACTCGTGCAGTGCGACACAGCGTTAATATGCCACCATCTTAAGTTGAGTTTGTGAGACTGTTCACCTGCTGATGGACTGGCGCCCTGTCCAGGGATTGTCCCAGCATTGTGCCCTCTGCTTGTTGGGATGGCTACAGCTTTCCACGACCCAGCGGGATTGAAAAGGGATGGATGGGTGAACTTTAACTTCTTCTTTCAGCTGCTCCTGTTAGGGGTCGACACTGCGGATCATCTTCTTGCATATCTTACTGTCCTCGTCATCTCGCTCTGTCACCCTCATCACCTGCATGTCCCCTCTCACCACATCCATAAACCTCCTCTTCTCCTCTTCCCTGTCAGCTCTATCCTTAGCACCCTTCTCCCAATATCCTCCTCACATGTCCAGACCAACACAATCTCGCCTCTCTGACTTTGTCTCCCAACTGTCCCACCTGAGCTGACCCTCTAATGTCCTCATTTCTAATCGTGTCCATCCTCGTCACCCCCAGTGCAAATCTTACCATCTTTAACTCTGTCACCTCCAGCTCTGTCTCCTGTGCCACCGTCACCAGCCCATATAACACAGCTGGTGTCACTACCGTCCTGTAGACCTTCCCTGTCACTCTTGTTGATACCCGTCTGTCACTAATCACTCCTGACACTCTTCTCCACTCACTCCACCCTGACTGCACTCTCTTCTTCACTTCTCTTCCACCCTCGTCGTCACTCTGTACTGTTGATCCCAAGTATTTAAACTCCTTCACCTCCCCTCATCCTCTCCATTCCACTGACCTCCCTCTCATTCACACACATGTATTCTGTCTTGGTGGTCCTACTGACCTTCATTCCTCTCCTCTCATACCTCCACCTCTCCAGGGTCTCCTCAACTTACAGATCACAATGTTATCAGCAGACATCACAGTCCACGGGGACTCCTGTCTGATCTCGTCTGTCAGCCTGTCCATCACCATTGCATATGAGAAAGGGCTCAGAGCCGATCCCTGATGTAATCCCACCTCCATCACTCCTACCGCAGACCTCACCACAGTCACACTGCCCTCGTTCATATCCTGTGCCACTCTTATGTACTTCTCTGCCACTCCCGACTTCCTCATCCAATATCACAGCTCCTCTCAGTCACCCTGTCATTTGCTTTCTTCAGGTCCACAAAGACACAATGCGACTCCTTCTGGCCTTCTCTCTACTTCTCCATCAACACCCTCAGAGCAGACATCTCATCTGTGGTGCTCTTTCATGGCATGACACCATCCTGCTGCTCACTCCCACTCCACCCTGCCTGTACCCTCTTCTTCACCTCTCTTCCACAATCCCCATTACTCTGTACTGTTGATCCCAAGTATGTCTTGACATGAAACCATCCTACTGCTCACTGATCATCACCTCACTTCTTACTCCAGTACTCTTTCTCATAACTTCATGCTGTGGCTCATCAGTTTTATCCCCCTGTAGTTATTACAGTCCTGCACATCCCCCTTATTCTTAAATATCGGCCCACCAGTCTACTTCTTCTCCACTCCTCATCATCCTCCCACTTTCCAAGATTCCATTAAACAATCCTGTTAGAAACTCCACTGCCATCTCTCCTCAACACCTCCATGCTTCCACAGGTATCATCTGGACCAGCGGCCTTTCCATTCTTCATCCTCTTCGTTGCTGTCCTTTCTTCCTCCTTGCTAATCCGTTGCACTTCCTGATCTCCACATCATCCAACCTCTTCTATCTCTCTCTTGTTCTCTTCATTCATCAGCCTATCAAATTACTCTTTCCATCTTCTCAGCACACTCTCCTCGCTTGTGAGTCCGTTTCCATCTTCATCACCCTAACCTGCTGCTCCTCTTTCCCAGCTCGGCCCCTCTGTGTAGCCCACCGGTCCTTTTCTCCCTCCTTAGTGTCTCACCTCTCATACAACTCATCATACGCCGTTTCTTTTGTCTTCGCCACCTCTCTCTTCACCTTGTGCCTTATCTCCTTGTACTCTTGTCTACTTTCCACATCTCTCTGACTATCCCACTTCTTCTTTGCCATCCTCTTCCTCTGTATACTCTCCTGTATTTCCCCATTCCACCACCAGGTTTCTTTTTCCTCCTTCCTCTGTCCAGATGTCACACCAAGCTCCCTTCTTGCTGTCACCCTTTCTACATCTGCTGTCTGGTGACTCTTCAGTGCCACCCAGTGCCAGTCTCACCTCCTCAACCTTGCAGTTTTCCTTTTTCAACTTCCACCATTTGATCCTTGGCTCTGCCCTCACTCTCTTCCTCTTCTTGATCTCCAATGTCATTCTACAGACCACCATCCTATGCCGTCTAACTACACTTTCCCCTGCCACCACTTTGCAGTCTTCAATCTCCTTCAGATCAACTCTTCTGCATAGCATGTCATCTACCTGTGGGCATCTTCCTCCACTCCTGTACGTCACCCTGTGCTCCTCCCTCTTCTTATATATATATATATATAATCCACCCATCCATTATCCAACCCGCTATATCCTAACACAGGGTCACGGGGGTCTGCTGGAGCCAAACCCAACCAACACAGGGTGTAAGGCAGGACACAAACCCTGGGCAGGGCGCCAGCCCACTGCACGGCACACACACACACAAACCAAGCACACACTAGGGACAATTTAGAATCGCCAATGCACCTAACCTGCCTGTCTGTGGGAGGAAACCCACGTAGACACGGGGAGGACTTGCAAACTTCACACAGGGAGGACCTGGGAAGCGAACCCGGGTCTCCGTATATAAAACAGGAGGAGCAAAAGTAGGTTTACGGTTGTGAGAACGCGAGGCCGGCCATTTGAGCGCTTATAAGAGTGTATCTAAGTGCGCTGTGCTATTGGGATATTCCTTTGAGTTAGTAAACTTAATAAAGCTTTTGCAAAAATGATCAAATGCATGTCTTACTCCATACGAACAACAGTGCAGTGGAGTTTGCATGTTCTCCCCGTGTCTGGGTGGGTTTCCCCCCACAGTCCAAAGACACGCAGGTTAGGTGGACTGGCGATTGTAACTTGTCCCTGTGTGTGTGTGCGCCCTGCCCGGGGTTTGTTTCCTGCCTTCCGCCCTGTGTTGGCTTGGATTGACTCCGGCAGAACCCCGTGATCCTGTAGTTAGGATACAGCGGGTTGGATAATGGAGGGATAATGGAGTTTTATATCCATAAAACTTTACAAAACAAGAAAGCAGAACAAGTGACAGTTATGTGTGAACCTTGGGAATTACTTCGATACCCTGCAGTTCCTTATTTCTATAGAACTTTTACACATTTTGAGAAATAATCTTTCCAGTATTAAACATTCGCTTGGTGCGTCAGAAAATGAAAACGACGCATGCGCATTTGCAGGCTGTATATTCTCAGGTATTGGCGTTCATTTCCACAAAGCGTGTCGCGTTTATCCTCATCATGTCATCTGGTAACAAGTTCTTTTTTTGCAATGTCATTAAGGTGTTAGAATGTTTGTTAAAATGTCTCAAGCACACATTATGAATGAAACAGCTGAGGTTCATTTCATATTCAATCTCGCAATCTCAAACTCTACTTTTTTGTCTAACAGAAGTATAGTGAAGTAATTGCACATTTTTATTGTTTTTATTTTCCAGAAAAATGTATTATTTATTTAGACTATGTATTCTTTTCTTATCATTTACTGTACTTATTGTTCCAAGGATGCACCTAATCATAATGCCCGTCCCGCAGTATTTATATGGAGTAGGAGTATCATCTCAAGTCTGGTTAGGTTATCTATAGGAAGCCGGTGCTATTTAATGCCTCTGCCCTTTATTTCTGTGTGCCCAGCCTATAATGACCTGTCGTCCGGTCACGTGTTTGTTCCTGCTTGGGATCGAATTCCGCAACCCATTTTCAAAATAAGCGTTTTTGGAGAATGGAGCATGGATGAAAACTCCGTTTCCCGTTGTTAGTCCGGTGTTTCGTCGGTACAGCAGACTTGCGCGGCCGCAGCTTTCCACACACCAATGAGCCGCGGTCAAGCAACAGGACCAGAGGGCAAGAAAATGTCGTCGAGAATTGCTGCAAATTCCCGCATGATTCGTTCTTTTCGAAAGGAGACTTTTCAGTGAATCATTTGTATCGATTCGGTAGCACAAAAAATAAAATAACGATTCGTCGGTGCTCAACGGAGTGCTGCAGCGCATGCGCGATGTCACAGGTAGGCGTTTAAACCGCGTGTGCTAATCACTTCGCTTTTGATTCTTTTGAGATGCGAGAATCTCTGCCTCTAATGATTCTCTTGATCATCAAAAAGTACAAAACGGTAAATTCTCCGTCGTCCCTGCAGGTTGGCCTTGCAGTGGGCACTTCTCCATTTCTAGCTGATGGCGCACTGGCACATCTCCAGCATATCTCACGACTATTCGATCGAATGTTAGAGTATCGCAGCACCCGAAGCACCGGGGTTGGCTGGGGGGTTGACGGTGGTCGCTCTTCGATCGAATGAAACCGGGAGCCCCTAAACTTCCATGGAACCCCCTTCAGGCGCTGCTCTCGGGTGTCTGCTGCCAGTTCGATCTTAAAGTCGCGTTACACGACTTCTAGACAGCGTGGACTAAACAGGCGCCGGGATGTGTTTTAGAGTCGCGCAGTTTGTCATCGCCCTGCGATCCCTGGCCGTGTAATGCGACGAGCTCAGCAATGGCAGTTTCTTAGCTGCTCTCTTTGCGAAGCCCTAATCTGAGAACACCACACACGGCGGACACGAGCGAGTGAAACAAACAGCTGTAATCCAAGAAGCCCCAAACTCCTAATCAGGACTCGGTGTCTGAAGATTTACGCCCACTCTACCGAACATTCACCAATGAAAAAGCAGTACTCGCTAGAGCCCGCCCTCCTCTCGGCTTTGGTGGGTGAAAATGGGAGGCGCGCTTCATGTGGCGTGTGATGTCACTGAAATATGCGAATGAAGACACAAAAAAGAACGAAGTAATGCAAAAACATATTTAGAAAATATTTAGGTATTTATGCTCTCATGTTTTTTACCTACTGTCACATTTCACAATACCTTTATTTATTTGTATTTTAATTTATTTAATTTTGTCTGAAATGTTCCTCCATAATATTGAGGTCCTGGCTGGCCGGACTCGAGGGCGACCTCTGGTGGAGTTTCAGGGTCATCAGCAGAGTTCGTTTAAATTGGAAATGTAAAAAGAGAAGAAGGGCACCACAGCTCCTCAGAATGCCCGACTGACTGTCCTGTTAATTGAAGTTTCCTTTCATTTTCAGATGTAGACGAGCTGCACCTGCTTTGAAGAATGCCCCCCATCGCAGAGGACAGGCGCTATACACACACACACACACACACATATATATAAATATACACACACTCTAACTTATTGGTCTGATTTGATGAAATTCTTGCTGTTGCTTCACTGACCTGAACAATAAAAGCCTCCCGTTTACTTTGTGTGTGTGACTGACGTCCATCATTGACACGAGTTCAAGTTTTTGTGTCCTGTGGGCAGAAGGGGATGGGGTGGGTAGGTGGCACCCAGCTGGTGAGCTGGCAGGCCTGTGGCACTGGGTGAGAGAGCCCAGTGTGTTCATCGTTCACCCATCAGGTGCCTAATGTGCCCCATCATGGCTGACTGCAGTCTGTTCTGTGGTCTGGTGGGCTGTCGTAAGTGACAACCCCCTGGAACACAAACAGAGCTTCCAACCATCCTAACATGGCAGTCTTTTGAAGTGGCACATACAGCTTCCGCACATGCCAGTTAATCCTGCTCATGGTAAGGGCACCAGTGCCCAGGAGCATTCTGAGCCACTGCATAATGCCAACTGTGCACACAAAGCAAAGAGAATTGAAGACGGGGTACAAAGTGAGAGTGCCAGGTCTGTGACCACCGGAAGGACCTCTTGAGGGCTGGGCATGGCAGAGCCCACCCTGACATAAAAACAAGAATGGGGAAGAAGAAAGACGAGCACAGGAGCAAAAGGCTGCCATCTGCCAAGACACCCAGAGGCCTCAAAGCAAGTGGCTCACGTGAGACGTCCTGCGCCAACACGCCTTCGAGAAATGAGCCACAAAAATGAAATTGCAGTGTGCGGCTAAACCATTGTGGGCAAACTAAGCTCTGGTGTGCCGTGACGCTCTGTCAGGCGGGCGAGTCTGTGGCGTGGAGGGGCGTGTGAGGGCAGGAGGCCATCAGTGACAGCAGCGTCTGAGCATCTCAGACAAAACAAAAGAGAAAGGCCTGAGGCTGCTCTGACCAAAGGGCCAAAATGAGCAGGAGACCACCAGGCCTTTGAGGGGTCCAAGTGCCATACAGGAGGGTCTGTCTCCAGAAAGACTGGGGCCTCCTGCTCCTGTTTTGAGGTCACTTCCTCAGTCTGTCCCAGTATCGGGTGGGACTTCATGAGAGTTTCCCCAGTTGATTAAGGCGCTATATAACTCACAGGCTCGCCCATCCCCTGCCCTGACTGTTTCTCTCGGTTGGTCTTTGCCACCTCTTTGCTCCTCTTTGATATGATGACTGTACCATCTTGGACCCTCGTCCTGAGCCTTACTGTGACTCACATAGTGGCCCTCCAAGTCTCTATGAATGGCTCTGGTCACTGTCACACTCACGCTGGCATCGGATCATATCGCCATTCACTGCCACATTGGCACACGTTTGTCATTTGTGTTCTCGTGCCAGTTTGCATCCTTCACATTCCTACTTGAAGGAAACTCTTGATTTCCAGTCCTCATCATTCCTACTTCTAAAAGTAACCTCCGTGAGAAGTCTTGATGTGTCTTCATAGCACAGGGAGCCGGAGGCTACCCTGGCAGCATGGAGCACAAAGCAGGAACATACCCAGGATGGGACATGCCCAGTGGCACACATACCCGCCCGCTTACAGTGAGTAAAAGAAAAATGGGAACAGCCCAGTAATACACCGTGAGGAAGATGAACCACCGTTTGAGGTGTTGGGACCACCACAGCCTGAGCTCAGCCGCTGGCCTGGTCACCTCCTCTCTGAGCGGCTCACATGTTCTCCTCATGCCTGTGGTGGAGGAGGATTTGCTCGACTTTCTCCAGCTTCCTTCTGCATCCAGTCATCCATTTTATAAACTCGCTTATCCAGAGGAGGGCCACAGGGAAGCTGGAGCAAAACCCACCAAGCATCGGGCACAAGGCAGGAACAACACCTGGATAGGATGCCAGTCCATCACAGGGTGACAGAAACACACACACATCGGGGCCAGCTTAGCGACACCAATCCACAGGTCATGTGGGAAGAGACTGAGAAACACAAGGAGATCACGAAAACGACACACAGGGACCATCCGGGACTTGAAGCCAGTCTGCTTGTTGTGAGGCATCAACGCTACTGCTGCCCACCTAAAAGATGTCTCTGTTAATGTAGTGGTTAGATGTGAAGCTGGTCAGTGGGAGTGAATGTGCCCTACAATGGCATGGCGCCCAGACAAGGAACCCACCCAGTCCTGCCAGGACAGTCCCTGCTGCCTGTGACTGGATGACAGGGGTCTGACAAAGAATTGGGGGGCAGAAAGTGACAGGCTGAGTGACCAATGAGCCTTCAGAAGGTGCGACAGACCAGAGGTGTTGCTGTGCTGTGCCATCACTGGTGAGAAAACGGACTTTCATCTGCGTCTGTTTGTGGTGGGACCCTCATGTTGAGAGCTGAACCTCCACATGTGAGGCGAGTTGGCCCCTCGGGCTTGTGGTGGGCACAGTCCTGCCAGCTGAACCACACAAAGAGCTCGCACATACCCAGAGAGCTTTCTTTCTTTCTTTCTTTCTTTCTTTCTTTCTTTCTTTCTTTCTTTCTATTCTATAAAGCACCTTTCAAACAATACAATTTACTATTTGTTTTATTTCTTTCTCTGGGGTGGAGTCCACTTTAAGATTAAGGATGGAAGTGATTGAAATGAGAAGACTCAAATATCAGTGTCAGCATAAAGAAAGAAACAAAAGAAAAATATCACAAAGCTTTGGGCTTCAAAAGGCAAACCCAATATAAATCTATTTATTATATAGTGCCTTTCACACTATCTATCTATCTATCTATCTATCTATCTATCTATCTATCTATCTATCTATCTATCTATCTATCTATTATATAGTGCCTTTCATCTATCTATCTATCTATCTATCTATCTATCTATCTATCTATCTATCTATCTATCTATCTATCTATCTATCATATAGCGCCTTTCACTCTCTATCTATCTATCTATCTATCTATCTATCTATCTATCTATCTATCTATCTATCTATCTATCTATCTATCATATAGCGCCTTTCACTCTCTATCTATCTATCTATCTATCTATCTATCTATCTATCTATCTATCTATTTACCTTGATCATGGGAAAAGATGCTATATAAGTAAAATGTATTATTACCGGTATTGTTATTGTTATTATCATCATCATTATTATTATTATTATTATTATTATTATTATTATTATTATTATTATTATCTAGAAAGCCTTCCTGAAGTCACACATTTTGTTCAGTTTGTTGATTGTGTCCATTTCAGATGAAATCTACAGCACAACAAAGATCGTAGAAAGTGAGGGGGTCTGATGAGTTTCCGAGTCCGCTGTCCGTTTATAATCCTTTTGTTTTCTTTATTCCCAAATGTGAATTGTTCTCAGTCAGGCACCTTCTCAGGTGAATTGCTTTGTGTGCAGGTGGCGCTCCTCCAATATGAAACACTCTGATGGCACCTCCACTCTCAGACAGACTGAGTCACCACCGAGCAAAACAATGAACTACAACTCAATAGGAGAAGACATGGAAGAGAAAAGAAGAGAACAAAAGAGTCAAACACACCAGTTGAGAGTCACAGGAAGTCAGAGCTCATCCTGTCAGCCACAGTCACAGTCACACTGGAATTAGTTGGACGAACCAGTTAACTTGATGCACATACCTGTGGGGATCTGGAGTAAAAACTGGAGTACGGGGAGGAAGATCCACAAAGACATAGAAAGAAGATGGAAATGTCACATAAACGATGACACCGTGCAGGATCCAGGGCTGGGACGCAATCTTCATGATGTGGAAACAGCAAACATAATATAATATGATGGCCATCAAGGCATTCGAACCCAGAGAACTGGATTTGTGAGGCCTCTGTGCTTCCTGGCTATAATATAATATAATATAATATAATATGTGCAACATGGTGGTTTCCTCTCACAGTCCAAAGAGCTGCCACTTTGGTGGACTGGTGACATTAACCGGGCCCTGATGTGTGTGTGTCTGTGTGTTTGTTCATCCTGCAGTCCTCTGCTGTCCTGTCCTGTGTTTTCTGGGATGAACTTCGGCCCCCTGTGACTCTGCTCTGGCTTTGAAGTTGGTTTAATGTAATCAATGTGTATATATAATAGAACGTCTGTCTGTCTGTCTGTCTGTTTTCTAGACCACCCTCCACTCTCTGACTGATCTGGACCTGCTCTCTAGGACCTTATGGACCAGACAGACTAGTTTGAAGCCCAAATCTTTCCCCCTGGGGGTCCCAGCCTTATTGTTATTTTGTTTCTCTTTGTTATTTCCTGTGTGCTGCACTTTGCACACCGGTGCCACCTGCTGGCACAGAGCGAGAGAACGATCTGAACAGACTGATGGCAGACTAACCAGACAAGGCCGCGTGTGTTGCTTCTGTCTGCTGTAATTTACAATGGAGTGCCGTGTGCCTTTTAGGGGGTGTTGGGGGCACTCGATCGAGACTGGAATTTGAGTGCAACACAAAGTAGAATCAGAGGCTTGTTGTTTGACTTTACTTCATGGTTTGAGCGCCGTGAACTGCACACCTTCAGCTCAAAAGACGAGCCGCACATGACGGCCTTCACGGTTACCACAGCTCTGGGATTCACTCGGACAATAAAAGAACAAATCACGAGAGCAGAGCAGCAGCACAAATGACAGAGGGGACGGCCAGCAATAACAACAGGGTCAGCATTTCAAAAACTGACAAACCTTTGCTTCTTTCCTTGACCTGCTCTACAAATATATCTGGGCAGCACTGGGCACCTCAGCTGGTCTAATAGAATACGGAAGTGCGGGCACCCTGGTAGTGTGACAGTCCGGGGCTTCACCACCTACACCTGGACATGTTGTCCCAGTGTCCGAGTTGCTTTTGGATTCACCGCTGTGTCTCTTTGTGTCAAAGGGGCTTGTGTTGTGTGCTGGACTGGCATCATCTCCATCTCCATCTCCATCTCCATCTCCATCTCCATCTCCATCTCCTCCTTGTTCTCTGTGAGGCTCTTGTTCTCTTTGTTCCTGAACAGCAAATCTGACAATTACCAGAATGAGGAGGTCTGAGAGCCACTCAGACGTCATGAAGCTCCCGGACCCCCCATGCTGCTGTTTGTTTGTTTGTTTGTCTGCTTGTGCCACGGCGGTGAAAGCCCTCAGATCAGCATGACAGGGCAGAATCCCAGAGCAGCCGGAAGTGGCCGTTAACAGACAGCCATGAGCTCAGACGTCAGCGAGCCTCCTAATCCCTGACGCCATCTTTGTGGTCACCTCTGAGCCGTCCTGTGGCGTGCAGGTAAGAATGAGGTGAGCGGACCCCCCTGGTGACTCAAGTCACTGCTGGCCTCTTATTGGCTCGTTCCTGGACTACAGCTCAGGTGAAACGACATAAAAAGGTGGACGACGCTGACAGTCGCCATCGGACTCGGGATCTGCGAGGTGAAGGTACGGAGCGTCTTGGTCTGTTTGTACTGAGGGGGCCGAAGGTGGGAGAGTGAGAGAGAGAGAGTGAGAGAGAGTGAGAGCGAGAGAGCGAGAGAATGCTTTAGGTGCAGTCGATGCACATCTAGAGTATCGAAATAGAAATGAACAAATTAAAAGGACGTTACTTTGATATTTTTATGTCAGTCAGTCACTGTCCAACCCGCTATATCCTAACACAGGGTCACGGGGGTCCGTAGGAGCCGATCCCAACCAGCACAGGGCGCAAGGCAGGAACAAATCCCGGACAGGGCACACACACCCACTGCGCCACTGTACAGCCATATTTTTATGTAGAAACAAATACATTAACAAAAATCTGAAATCACGAACTATTTATAAAAAAGGAAAAATATGAGCAAAAAAACGCAAGAACAACAGGAGTCCATTTTTATTCAATGACGAAAGACAAGCCCTAGGCATCCAGCGGGGACCGCAGCGTCATCTGGGGATCCGTGTTCAGGTCCTGAGTGTGTTTAGCTGGCTGAGTGAAGAACGTCTATCTCGTAGAGAGGGAGAGACTCACAGACAGGGGGAGCCACTGAGTTCACTCGAGCTCGACTTTGGGAAGGGGACGTCACCCGAGTGTCACAGATCTATAGTGACACGGCGGAGTTTGGGGGTAATTTATAGCTTGGGATGGGACTGATTGCGGGTGGAAGACGAGCCTGTATGACATCAGCACCGTCAGGCCGTATGAGCGAAGCGGGGGGTCTTTAGGTGAACCAGGAGCGTTTGAAAACCTCTAAGCGTCTTAGCGGAGAAATAAAAAGGGTGTCCATCTGAGATGGGGAGATGTGTTAGGAGTGAAGAAATGCAGCAAAATGGCGTAGTCGGCAGGATACAGAAGTCAATGGGAGTATTGTAGTCCATAATGAAAAATAAAGGCGTGGTCCTAAAAAAAAGGACAGTTGAAAAAAATGACAATGAAATAGTCAGACAACAGGCAAGGGTTAACTACCACAATGGGACGAAAATATAACAAACATATACTGTATAACGAAATAATGAAAGAGGCAAACATGCAAAGCAATTCAGAAATCAGAAGGTCGGGTTTTGTAAGGCAGCGTTTGATTTTGTTTGTAATGAACTGCAGTGCGGGCGCTGAAAGTTCTAACCTGCCGTGTCTCGTAAGCTAGAAGTCTACAACGTGCACGTCATGTGACCGGCAACCACGCCTGGTTACGGTAAACAAGAAAACCACAGCCAGGGTCTCGTCCTGGGCACTCCTATTGATGGATTTATTCAATTGTCTCTCAGGTGCTCTTTTGTAATCGATGTTTCGTTTGCGTCTTTTCTATTTCATTTTTGCCGAGTGTCTTGTTTGCTGCTGTTTCCGTACTTTTTAAGCGTCACAAGTTCTTCTGTCTGTTTTCGCCTTTATGATGAACCAAAGAGGGGGCGGGGCAGCTGAGGGACCACCCCCTGGTCTCTATTTGTCTTCCTAGGCCTCAGCGCTTCTGCTTTAGCAATTGTGAAAAATTCTTTTGTTTGGTGCATCCTCTCTTTTTTTTTTTGTATTTGAATTTTGAGTGTTTGAAGTGGTTTTTGTTTCACTTTTTTGATCGTCGGTGAACAGACTTTGGCTTTATTTCTAGGTTAATATTTCCTGGGCTTGGTATTGAATGCTTTAAATATAAGGAACATTGCTTGTGTTGTTGTGGGCCTGGGGTTTCATGGTTGTCCTCTCCCTTTGTTGGTTCTTTTTAAGTTTTGAAGCGTTTTCCCTGTTTTGGCCTGTGCAGATCAAAAAGTCAGCTTCCTGAGAATTTACTACTCTTGAGAGCTCGAGAATTCCTTAGCATAAACCTTCCAAACGAGAGTCAAACCCTGGCTAGTAATAAGGGTAAACACGTGATCTTTACAAATAAAAAATATTCCTTATTTAAAAACTGCTCTTCAACAAAAGTAAGCCATCAGTGGCAATCCAAGGCAAATGAAGTCCCAGAATAAAATCCAAGGGGTGAAGAACAGAGCAAGGGTTCCAAAAATCACCAAAAAAGCAAATTCAATGAACCGCAGGGGACTGTGGCTTGTGTCTGTGTTTATAGGGTGGCTGAGGGCGGACCCTTACCGTGATGGACAGGTGGCTCAGCCTCTTGGAGAAACACCCACAAAACACAAGGCCCATAACAAAGGCAGAAAGGCGGATACATAAAAGGTAAAGAATAACACAAGTCACGAACAAAAGCGACAATAACACAAAGAAATAGACAAGAAAGACGTAAAATCAACATTTGAACCTCAGCCAGGGTCCCGAAATACCACAAATGTCAGGCCTCATTTGGAGCCTCGTGTTATGGGATAGCCAGGGTTTCATGTCATTATTTTTATATGTAATGTTTGTCTTGTAAAATTGTTTTGTTAATTCTGCATTTCCCTTTGTTCTGTTTATTATTTGTCTGCACATATTGTTTTGTTGTTGTATTGTTTGTTATTAATATAATCATATATATGGAAAAAGATGATCCGCTGAGGCAACCACTAATGGGAGCAAGAAGAAGAAGAAGAAGAATTATAATAATGATGTAGTTCTGCGTTTGATGCTCCTTTACCCCTGTCTACTTTATGCCGATCCTAAGGGGTCGGGGCCACCCCACTGCTGTTTAAGGACCCAGTGGTCCTCACGATGGCCGCGTGTTTATTTGGAATTTACTTTCAGCTTTTGGCTCCAATTTGGATTTTTCATTATTACGTTCTTGCTTTGATTTTCCGGTTTTGGAATCTGCCTTGTTTAATGATCTCTGTCTGACTCTGTTTGCTTTCTTTTGGATTCAGTCGTTTTTGTTTTGATTTTTTAAAAATATATTTAGCTAATAAATCATAAAATATTAAAGAACATTTCTCCTGTTATTGTGGCCCAGAGGATTCTCGGTTTCTTTCTTCTGTTTTGAGCGTTTTTTCATTGAGTTGAGCCTGAACAGGCCGAAAGCCTGCTGCTTGAGTTTGGAGGGCAACTGCCTTTTGTTTCACTAGGCCTCAGTTTTTAGACTAAGCCTCCCTTTGAGTTTGACAGCCAAGCACATCACAAATACCTTGAAGATGAGATTTGGGCACAAAGTCTCGTTGGTTCAATTACTGAACGTTTACTGAGCACAACTGCCCAACATGAGAGGAGCTGCCCACTTCTGCACTCATTTGCCCCTCACACTTTTTTTTCTCCTTTTGTGTTTCCTTCACAGAAGTCAAAGCCAAAATGAAGCAGATAGTCCTTCTGTTCTGTATGTACTCAGCATTCGCCATCCTCCAGGTAAGTGACTGGACCACCCGACACGTCTCAATGTGACATCTGGCAGTCTGACGCTCAAATGTGCTTTTCTTCTTTCCAGGTCGATGCTGGGGGACTCAGCAAAGAGGTACGTCAGCCTTCACATTGCTAGTCGCGGTGTGGAACTTTGATATCTCTGTGCCCAAAAATATGACTGGCCCTTACTTGGCACTGCTGGCAGCCTCCTCACATCTGTCCTTTTGCTTTTGCTTATCAACCAACAACCAACAGCAGGGACTGACATATAGAGACATAAAGAAACAAGGAGGATATGAAGCAAAAAGGCGCTATATAGAAGACAGACTGGAAAGGCAGGACAGGAATAAGGGACACGGTGACGGGTGGGACCTTTGATGTCCAACAGGCTACTCATCTGCTTTTATACAGAAAATGTCATTTGTAGCAAATGACATATCTGATATACACCACCTTTAACATTCAATCTGTTTACATATCCATTTATTATATAGTGCCTTTCTATCTATCTATCTATCTATCTATCTATCTATCTATCTATCTATCTATCTATCTATCTATCTATTATATAGCGCCTTTCATATCTATCTATCTATCTATCTATCTATCTATCTATCTATCTATCTATCTATCTATCTATCTATCTATCTATCTATCATAGTCCTGCCAACTACGCTATCTATTGTTCATATAGTCGCTTTCATCTATAATACCTCAAAAACATTTAATATTGCACCTGTCAGATACTCCATGTAATACAGAGCCTTTTATAACCTCTGCCACTGTCCCTCTTTGCCTTGTTGATTTATAGTGCCTTTTACATGATGAATCTAAAAAATATAATTCCTATCATTAATGTATAGTGCCCTTCATGCTTCATATACTCCCTATCATATATATATATATATATATATATATGCAAATGATGATGACTTTCCTGTTCCTCTATCTGTTATATAGTGCCTCTCATAACTATTTATCATGTGAGCCCCTTCATAGCTATTCAGTAATTATGTTGTGCTCTCCCTGTGTATCTTTCAAGTATAATTATTTAATATGGCACCTGTCATATGTTTATCTATCTATCTATCTATCTATCTATCTATCTATCTATCTATCTATCTATCTATCATATAGCACCATTCACTCTATCTATCTATCTATCTATCTATCTATCTATCTATCTATCTATCTATCTATCTATCTATCTATCATATAGCGCCTTTCACTCTCTATCTATCTATCTATCTATCTATCTATCTATCTATCTATCTATCTATCTATCTATCTATCTATCTATCTATCTATCTATCATATAGCGCCTTTCACTATCTATCTATCTATCTATCATATAGCGCCTTTCACTATCTATCTATCTATCTATCTATCTATCTATCTATCTATCTATCTATCTATCTATCTATCTATTATATAGTGCCTTTCACTCTATGGCTGACTAAGTGACTGAGATGCCATCTTGTGACTTTCACCATTTTCAGTAACACATCACCCCTGATTCTTGTTGCAGACGCTGGGATTAATTGGCGCCCTCAATGCTCTGAACGGTGGTGTGGTGAACAGAATGAACGGCGCCCTGATGAACATCCCTCCTCAGGTGCCACAGGTTGGCATTCTGTTTGTCTTTACTCTGCTTTGCCATCATGGCACACATTTTCCGCTTGACCTCAGCCTCTCGAGCCCACTGCCCACTTGCGGCCCTGTTGGACTGAATGACCGTTTCCTGGTTGGTGGTCTGGTCTACTCTCTGCCTTGTGCATGGTGGTCCTTGTTGTTATGTCAGCTAGTGGGCTCTGCCCAGGTTTCGTTTCAGCTCATGTGTTGTGCTGACTTTAAGAAGATTGAACGTTTATTTGTTAATCGTAGGGCGCGTGCCCAGGAGGGACACAGATGCTGGTGCGCTCCTCATTCAGTTTGGCTCAATCACAAATATTGAACCTGATGCTGAATTTCAGCTCCTCCATGTTAAGATGCTGCCAGTTTCTTTCTGGTTGAGCACTCAGTCCCTGGTTGGCACCTTGAGCTCTGATCAGCTCGTTACCACCAAATTTCCCCCTGAGGACAAGAGAAGTTCTGTTAGTCTCCAGTTTGTGGGATGGCCGTATGTGAGGGTCCTGCAGCACTCCTGATGGTTTATTCACCAAACTCCTGATGTCTGACCAAAGGTGACCAACTGTAGGAAAGGCTCAGTGAGGGCACCAATCACCTGTATTTAAAGGGGGCGTGACCTAAAGGTGCTATATTAAAATATGGGTGACCCTTGTGACTGACAATCACTGGCATGTCCTTGGAGTGGTGTGGGGGTCTCATCTCCATGTCCATTTAATGGTGACTTATGGTGGCAATGGCAATTCATTCCTGAGAAATGCATCATCCAAAGTGAGACATGTTGGCGCTGCTCTCCCAAGTGAAAGGCACTACACTAAATGAGGACTCACTCGGCTTAGTGCTAAAGCTTTCACAGAGAGTGTAGCTGGCAGGACCTCAGTGTCACATTTCATGGAGAGATGAGCCAACGAGGAAGCAGACAGGAGGAACACTCCACAGGTGCCAGTTTGGTTGTGTATTCTGATTCCTCTTTCACCAAAACCTGTCAATTGCTGGAGGTGCTGAAGCCTCATGCCAACCAAATGAAACCCTCCAGGACTTTTAGCTCTCATTTGGCCTCACTCAGCTGGGTGTTCTTTCTTCTGATTTTCAGGTGCTGCCCGCCATTCAGCCACTGGTCATCCAGCAGCCTGGCATTCCTGTGGGTCAGGTGGCTGTGCCCTTGGCTCCCGAGCTGGCCGTCCCATTGGTGCAGCAGCCTGCGTTTGTGGGGTCTTTGCTGCAGCAGCCCAGCGGGGTAAGGAGGAAGAGGAGGAGGAAGAGGAGGGGCCTCTTTGTCATTCGTGAAGAGGACTCATGACATCCATTCACATTGTCCCTTTTCCATTTTTGTGCAGGTCTTGTCTCAGCTTGGCATCCAGCAGCCTGTGCCGGTAAGAGTGTATTGAAGTACTTGGGTACTAGCACTGCAGCTGGAGGTGGGCTTGGGGGCGTACTGGAGATGGCATTGGGCCCCATTTATAAAAAACATATAGAAATGACTGTACCTTACCTATTGAAAGGCGCTATATAAAAAGTGAACTGCTGATCTGGGTAAGACAGGCTGATGCCCCTGTGGCCCTCTGGAGTCGCGATGTGTGTTGTGTGAATTATTGACATCCATGGCACCCGTCCTTCCAATGGCCCTTCAGTGGCCATTTTGAGGTGGCGTTGGTGTTCTGTTGGTGCTGTCGTAGGGTCTGATGGTGACCAGTGAAGACCTCCACGAGTATTGGGGTGGCGTATGCAGGTGGGGTTTGTGTGTTTGTGCGAGACGTGATGTGTGTTGTTGTCTTTAACGTCTTCTTACTATTGTGTAAGTTGGAGCCCAAGGTATCTGTAGTGTTCACCCTCTGCCATGGCGTCAGTTCATTTGCCATTTCTGAGGGGATGCCCACCTTCTCTAAGGATTCCTTTTTTAACATCATCATCTTCATTATTATTGTTATTAAAAAAGTTTTCTGTCATGGTCCTGTTGCTACCTACCACTCATGGTGGACTCAGGCCACATTTCTGAGGGGATGCCCACCTTCTCTAAGGATTCCTTTTTTAACATTATCATCATCCTCATCATCTTCATCATCATCATTATTATTAAATTTATTTTCTGTCATGGTCCTGTTGCTACCTACCACCCATGGCGGGCCCAGGCCAAGAAGCAGGGCAGTTGTCTGTGATGTGTGCACCCGTCTGGATGTTTGAGGGGATTATGTTTGTGCTTCTGTACTTATATGTTTGTGCATTGGTTCAGATGTCCTGTCCATGAGCATTTTATGATTATTATTATTATTATTATTATTATTATTATTGTTGCTGTTTGTCTTCTTCTTCCTTATCTTTGTTTCACTTTTATTATAACCATCATCCATCACCCATTCCCTTGTTCTTTGGTATTGTGTTCTTCTCATTATTCTTGTCTTCTCCTCTTCCTCATCTTCATCTCACTATAATCAGCGTCCATCCGCCCTTCACTCATTAATTTGAGTATCTTTGTTGTTTTTTGCTTCCCCCCGACAGGGTCAGCCTCTCTTCCTCCTCCTGTCTCAGCCCAACGTGGCAGCTGCCCAGCGCGCCGTGGTGCCCGCTCTCCAAGTGCAGGTATCGCCCTCTCCGTCTTATTATACAGTACAACTTCTTTCTTGTATGGCGCCCCCCACTGAGCGCAGGCGCTACACAACAATCACTAACCCTGATTACTAAACGCTGGCCTGGCACACACAGGAGTGCAGATTCCTTAAAGCCCACAGAGGACGAGGGGCAGGCGGACTAAACAGCAATGGACGTAAACCTCAGTTTGACCTTTCACCTTTAGAGTCAGAGCTGCTCTCGGCTTTGTTAAAGTGTCCCAGTGACACAATAAAAAAAAAAAAAAAAAAGTGTCCCAGTGACAGTCAGGACACACAATTCATGGTGACCCAAGTGAAAGTCCGGTCCATTCCATTTGCAGGGTACCTTTAGGTCTTTGTCTCCTGACAAGCCTTCTGCTGGGTCACGTTGGTGAATGGCTGGCAGTCGTACCCTCAGCTGGTGGCTCACCACCTCATACGGATGCCAGGCTGGTGACACTGGGGGCACGTTCTTTACTTTTAAACGAGGCCATCTCCTGAGGGAAGCAGAGGAACGGCCGTCTTCTTAAACAGTCACACCAGTGGAGCTTCTCCATCTACAGTCACTCCCTCAGCAGATGCAAAGCGACTTACAAAGCAGAGTAGACATCAGCCTGGGGTCAGCTTTGACCCACTCTGAAGGGGCTCTGAAGATAAAACATGGCACCTGTTCCCAGCGAGGCTCTTTATTTAAGTCTTAGTCTGAGCACACAAGCCCAGGTATGGAGATAAAGTCTGCAATATTTATTCCATTCTCTAGGGGGCGATAGTGGATCCAAACTGCAACCAGCAGCAGGCGGCGGCCCAGGGAGCGGCTCAGGCTGCAGTGGCGCCCATCAGGAGAGTGAAGGTACTTCAGACTGGCACGGATTTGTCTTTTGTGAACTTGTCCTCCTAAATGGTTTGCCCTCTGGGAATCCCTGGCCTTATCCCCAATCAATGCAAAAGTGTCACCAGAATAGTGACAAGACTAGAAGGGGCTGGGGTGGGGGGAGGCTTGGGGGACTAGAAGGTGTGGCGTCCACTGCAGCAAGAAAGAAATGTCAGGCGGCACATGAAAGGTGTTTAGTCACAAAACAGAGGGGGCAGTCGTTTGAAGGAGACGTGGGCACAGCGGACTCGGCCGAGGCACATATTACACAGGGCACTCCAACGGCTGCATGATGACAATTTACAAGAACGGGAGCCCAAGTATGACCTGCTCACGCCTCCCTGATTTCCTGCCTTCCAGCCAGCGAGCCATCGTTGTGCTCGTCTCAAACTGGAGCTCTAGTCAGGGTGGCCACTTTACAGTCCATTAATGGCTCTGATATTGGCGTCTGTTCCTTGGCTTCCTGCTAGTGCCAGTGACACTAATTTTACTTAAAAGACCACCATGGACCTCCAAGGGGACACATCCTCCAAAAACGGCGATTGCTTACATTTCAATCCATCTTCAACAGGTGGCACAGTTAGTTCTGGATAAAATGATGGCAGCATGTCAAATTAGTGCCCTTCTGCCTACAGTGTAATGCTTTGTGTAAATTTCATATCAATGGACTCTTTTTCTTAAATTTTATTTGTTTATTTATTCTTTTGTAGCATTCAGCCCCTGGGAATGCCAATCCCATAATACCCGCTGCCGGAGCACTTCAGGTATGCCATTTGTCTTCTGTCTTTTCAGGGATTTGGTTTTTGGGTGGTCATTCAGGCCTCGATATAGCGCCTTCCTTGAGTGAAATCAGCCCACAGATGGTGTCCCTCGTGCCACACGTTACGTGAAGTCAGGGTGAAAGTCTGCCCCCTTGTGGTCTCCCAATGCTACAACAAAGGCCAATCCTTAATATTGACACTGGGGACTTTTATGTATTTTATATTATATGATTAATTATTTTAAGGTCAGATAAGAGTGGCAAAGTTGGCAAGGCTTTGGATCGAGTTCCTTCATTGATGCCATGGGACCCTGAAAAGTCCTGCCTGGGCTCCAGTGTGAAAAGAAATGTGACCAACAGTGTCACAAATGTTGTCATTTGCTTTGGATAATGGTGGCAGCCTAATAAATAAATCAATGTACAGTATTGTCTTTCTGGTGTGGCCACTAGGGGGCTCTCCTGCCATCCAACCCTGGCACAGACAGACGGTAGGCACAAGTGTTTGCAACACACAAAGCAGAAATGCTTTTCTTTCATTCCCCCTGCAGCGCAGTACCATACACAGCACACCTTTCATACCAGGAGGTACTTCTGGTGCCCCCACAGTGTGAAGGGCGGAAGCCCAATAGAGGAGGCCTGCACCCCCAGGTGGAAGACCCTGAACCCAACAGGGCTGTGCCGAACTTTAACTCCCAGGAAGCCCTACAGGGATATGTGGCACCGTAGCAACGCAGGGGGGCTGCCACCTTTCAACTCACCCCGACCACTCATCCTGTCGCCCCAGTCCTGCCGTAATCATGACGTCCCAGCATGGCCGGGTCCGTGTCACTGGTTAGAGTCCAAGTCCTGGCCAAGCCCGTCTGATGATGGAGGCTGTGCAGGTAGGAGACTTGCCACTTTGACTTTGTTCTCAGGATGTGGCACACATGCTGTTGGTGGGGTGGCACCATTGTTAGGGGCCTGAATGAAAGTTCTGGTGACCTGCGCTCAGTGCCCAGCCTGCTCACTTTGATCCTGAATACTTTTTTTTTTCCCTTCCAATCTTTTTTTTATCCCACATTCCAAAATGTTGTAACTATTGGGCGCGATTGGCATTGCATTGGCATCCTGCACAGTTCTGGCTCAGGCCTTATAGAAGACAGCCACTGATTCTCTGATGGATGAAGAGAACATTGAGGATGGCACCGGGCATCTTCTCAGCTTTGGGGGGGGGCTGACTGGGTGGGGCTGGCATGATCTCCCTGTGCACTTGTAGCCTTTTATGAACAAATACAATCCAGGGCAGTGTCACAGACACAAGAATGACCAAACACTGCAACATGCAGCCCTGTGTTTGCGATGGAACCTGTTTAATCCGGTTCGGGATTGTAGGGGCCGGAGCCTACACCAGCAGCATGGTGCACAGAGCAGGACAAGGTGCCAGCCCACCAAAGGGCACACATACACACATAATTTAGTGTCACTGGGGTGCTGAGGGGGAAACTTGAGTCCTCAAAGAAAAACCCCTAGGGACCCGGGGTCAACATGCCATCTTCATACCAGGCAGTGAGTGGGCTGTGCTAACCTCAGCACCACCATGCCACCGTACCACGGGGGCACAGCTAGAAACTTCACACAAAACTTCAGAAAGATGTTCTTCACACAGACACGTGAAGTAAGTGACCAGGTAGTGTGGTGGGCAGCAGAACTTCAGAGACCTCCAAAACTCGGCTTGATGACATTTGGGACAATGGAAATGAGGAGGGTGGACAAGCCGTAGCGGGCATCACTGACCCTGAGGACTTTCACTGCACTCTGCCGAGTTTGCCCCCCACTCTCTGTTGTTCTTTTTGCTGAATGTAAATGACAGCCACACAGACAAGCTGCTCCATCGACTGGTGGTCTTTTGGCTGCTTGTAGTCCCCAGCATCATCAGTCTGCGTCCTTGTTGTGGACTTTAGGGTCCCGACTTGACGGAGGAGTTAAGTGGTCAGCACTGGTCATCTTTGTTGGCCTGTCCTCGTCTACAGTTTATTAATATGCTGACGCGGTGACAACACAACGAGAATCCATCTAATCAAACATCTTCAATAGGACAAAAGGAGGGTCTCTGTGGTCTTCTCTCTGGTGTGACATTCTGGTTTGGCTGACACCTTTTTTCATTTTATTTTTATAGGACTCCATTCCTGGAAGAGCTCGTCAAGTAATGTCACTGGCAGAACTCCTGGGGGTAAGTAATGCCAGGGCAAGACCGTCACACTTGGTGGCTCTCCATGATGTCACCTATAGCATCTCCTGGCTGGTATTTGGGAATTGGTGCCCTTCAGGAGTCTGCGGTGGGCTGGCGCCCTGCCCGGGGTTTGTTCCTACCTTGTGCCCTGTGTTGGCTGGGATTGGCTCCAGCAGACCCCTGTGACCCTGTAGTTAGGATATAGCGGGTTGGCTAATGAATGGATGGATGGATGCCCTTCAGGAGTATTTTTGTCCTATCACTAACATATGGCCACCACACTCTGGACAAGCAGGCCCTTAATGCCACATGTCAACTGTTTGTACTGCCAGCCATGAGCCCCCACATTCACTGAGGATGTCCCTCCATAGAGGCCGTGCGGTGGGCTCACGCTTGATGGCTTCCAACACAGAAGATGTAGTTAAGGCAGACCAAGAAGCTAAAATAAAGAACACCCGAATCCCATGTTAAATTCCCAATGTGAAGGAATTGGGGACAAGGGTGCAAATGTTTAGGGCGTCAGCCTGACAGAGAGACAGTCGATCTGCATCAGGATCAGATTAATAAGTAAAAGACAAACATGTCGAGGGGCTTCTTTACGCCATGGAGAGCTCTGTCTGTGACAACAGAGGGTCCCGGAGTGACAACCTGCATAGATCTGAGCCCGGAAGGGGCGGAGCTTGGAAGGTGTGCAGAGGGCGTGGCCAGGCGTCATCTCCCTGGTCTGAGCAGCACGGTTAGCAACAGCGCCCCCTCTTGCTCTGAAGCGGGACTGAAGAGTTCAGCTTAGCCTTTTGGGTGGTCCCGATGGTACAGGAGGGTCTGGGATTAAGGCAAATCCGCAAAGCAACAACATTCTTTTAAGATGAGTATAAATTATATTTCATCTAGTAAATTCTACTGTTTACTTATAAAAGATCCTAAATTATTTGGTGCAGACGATGGTGGGATAGGAGGGATGTCTGGGCGTCATTGCTTAGACTGCTGCTGCTGCCCTGTGACCCTGACCCGGATAAGCAGCAGAAAATGGATGGCAGACCAGACCCCATAAATGGACTATGGCCAGGAAGGGACTGGCGCCCCCTGCAGGTCTGTTTCCTGCCCGGGATAGGCTCCAGCTCCCTGACCTGAGAATGTTCAGTTATCTTAAAAGGAAATTCATAAAGTGATAGAATAGTAAGGGAAGAAACCAAGTGACTTACATTAGAGAAGTTGGACTGATTGACCAAAGTTAAGTCTTATATGCCCAATGGGCTTTTGGACTGGCACCTGGAATGCTTTTTTCAGTTTGATCGTCATTCATCTAAATAACACTGCCTGTCTTTTCTCTTCCAGCTGCCACCAGCTCGTGCCACTGTGACACCATCAGACATTAAAGGGGGTGAGCCTGCCCCACTGGATGCTTCGCCAACTGAACCAGCAGCGCCAGCTTCACCTTAATGCCAACAGTATCTGGTGCCTTAAAGGTATGTGAGGGTCTATCCGTCTGTCCGCTGTGTAGCCCCTCAGCCACCCCACCTGCACTTCAGAGCATGTCATCCCCCTGAAGCTAAGCCATCCAGCCAGTACTTGGATGGGAGACCCACCAGGAAAGTTTGGGTTGCTGCTGGTGAGGCCAGCAGGGGGCGCTTAACTTGTGGTCTGTGTGTGGACCCCAATGTCCCAGTGATGGGGGACACTGTGCTGTAAAGGCTGGTGCCGTCCTTCAGATGAGATGTGAAAGATCAAAAAGTGAGGCCCTGGCTAAACTGCCCACCACGACATTGTGCATTGTGGCCTCCTGATCGTCCCCTAACCATCTCTCTCACTCCTTCACCACCTATTAGCTAACATTATGGCTGCACTGGCATCATCCAGGTGGGTGCTCCTCTGTGTCTACGTAAAGAGACTTTGATGGTCCACAAAAGCGCTATATAAATGTAGTATGGTGAGAGTCACAGAAGATGGCACCTGTTCAGGTAGATTTAGGTATGAGGAGTGCCAGTCCATCTCAGACATTGACTCATTTTTAAATATGCCCTGCTGTGGTCCTGGTGGCACCACTCAGCTTTTAGGTCTGAGCAAATGAGTGTCCTCTTGTCAATTTTGTAATCAAACTCAATCTCAGGCCGTGTGAAAAACAAAAGGCACCCCCTTGTCTGAACATTTTTTTGACCTTCTGATGCTTTCTGTGGGTGGCACGATGGGGGCACACCAGACCTCTACCCAAATTCAGCTCACAACCACAGCGCCCTCTGCTGTAAAGTGACTTGTTCTTCAGCCAGCATGTTCACAGGATCCAAATCCCATTTCATCACCGCATGTCTACGCCAGCAGTGTCAAGTGACGTCACTGTACGCCTGTGCTACACGCTAAGCGTGCCAACCCCCTGGCCTTAACTTCTGCTGTGGAGCTGCTGGCCCAGACCGGCGGTGACGTATTGTTGGTTCACCCTGATTGGCTGTCCCAATGAGTGACTGAGTGTAGAGTACCCGATGACGGACTAGCGCCCCCTAAAGGCCAGCTGCTTGACTGCTGCTGTGACAACCTTGAACAGAAAATGGATGGATGGTGATGTCAAAAATCAAGTGGTCTGAGGTGACTAACGGAGATCATCTTTTCATTTTTTAGGTGGTCTGTGGGCCTGACTGACTGACGGAATTCAGACCTGAGCACCGATAAACTCATCTACAGTGTCTGATACTTAACGTGTCTTATGATTTACAAGCTGAAATTGGGACGAGATTATTAAGTCTACAGCCGGGGGGACACTGATCACCTTTGGGACATTCAGCCCTGTCTGCTCAGCTGCTTACCTTTGATAGCACTAAGTGTGCTTACGGTGAAAGGCGCTATATTAGAATTCTGCATTATATCCTTAACACTGAAACTGATGCTCCTTTTTGCTCTTTCCATGGTGTGCCTCTTAAACTGGGATGAAGGTGGGTGGGGGGGGCACACGAGGGGCCGCCCTTCTCTTTGCTGTATCTGTGCCACTTCAAAATAAAAGTCCTGGCATTTCATGACTTGTCTCTTTCTGGACTCTTCTCCATGACTCGCCGGTGTTCATCGATGTGTCCTCCTTATTCGGCTCTTTCTGTAGTGGGAGCCGAGGCTGGTGAAGTGTCCCACCCGAGGTGCCACTGGGAAGGAGCGAGACCTCGTGATTTCATCTAGCGACTTCCGTGATGGATGCCATACCTGAGCACATACAGGTGTGGCACAATTGACAGGCTTTGAGACATCTGACACCCCTGGTCCTCCTTCACACCGCAGTTCAGTTTCGGTTTTGCTCCCCGCTGTGCTTCAGCCCCTCCATGACCCAAGCAGTCCTGGTCTCAACCTCTGCCAACTTCAAACGTTTTAGAAAGAGCCGTTTGAAGTTGTTCATTCAGTCCAAAGACATGCTGGAGAAGTTCCAGAGGGTGACATAGTGGAGGAGAGGCTCTTGTGAATGTCACCCGTGACACGTCGACCGCTGGTGTCATTTTAATAACGGCGGGTCTGTCTTCTGCACTCGATACAATGGACCTGCTCCCACAATGCCGTGAGCAGTTTGGTGGTCCCGATCTCAGATGGTTTACTTCACATTGGAAACGAGTTCTAATTACGGTGACCCCCGAGGTTCAGTTTGGAGTCCCCGCTCTTTTGTCATTGTATCTACTTCCATTAGGGGGGCCTTATCCATACATAGAAAGTCTCCTTTCACTTTGATGCTGATGATCTGCCGATGAAGTTTAAAGGTCCAGGCACCTGATGACCTCTTTGAGGAGATAAACACAGGGATGACCAAAAACCTTCTACAGTTAAAGGATAAGGAAACCGAGGATGTCGTGTGTCGTCTGGCGGTCTTCAGTTGATCGTTGGGCCCTCCTCACTGTTTCTGAAACCTGATGCTGACCTCAGATGTGATAAGCCCACCTACACTTTAGAAGAGGACCTCCACCAGAAGCTAAGCATATTTGGGCCCGGCCAGTACTCCATCTCAGAAGAGGTCTTGGTGAGGCCAGTAGGGGGCGCTTACCTTGTGGTCTGTGCATGGATCCCAGTGTCACAGTGCAGTAAAGATGGCACCATCCTTGGTATGAGGTCCTGACTCTCTGTGCCCATTAAAGATACCTGGGCATCCTCCATAAAGAGTAGGGTGAATCCTGAGGTCTTGGCTAAATTGCCAACCACAGCCTGGTCCCCTAATTATTCCTTTTCTCTAATTGGCTCCTTCACCACCTAACAGCTCATGTGTGGTGATTAGACTGGCAACAAGAATGGCTGCCATCGCGTCATCCAGGTGGGTGCTGCACATTAGTGGTGGCTGAAGTGGCTGCCCACTCACTGTGCAAACCCGCTCTGACTAGCGCTATATCAATGTAAAGAATTATTATTATTATTATTATTATTATTATTATTAGGTCGGCTCTGTGATAAAGTCCAGATCAGGATGACCTCCAAAATTAAACTGCTCTTCTCTTTGAAAACACACAATTTCATTATTTTTCTAACATGCTTAACGCAGACCAGGGCCACATAAGGTCAGAGGGGGTCCTGGAGCCTAACCCAGTTGGCATTAAGGAACAAGGCAGGGACCCCACCCAGGACAATTTAGGAGAGAACCCACACGGACACGAGGAGAACATGCAAACTCCACAAATGGGGGACGTCACCCCTGGTCAACGGTGCCACCATACCACCCAGTTCCAGCAGTTTCTTATGTTTTACTGCATCCTGGTTTAAGTTGGCATTCTTTAACATGTCACCCCAGGCCTGGCTTCTCTACACTGGCTTCCAGTGCCTTAGTGGGTCCAGTCGAGGGTCTTGCTGTGTTTCCAGTGCAGCGTCTGAGATCTCGGTGCCCCCTGCTGCTCTGGTAGGTCATCTCAACAGCATCAGCTTGGGCTTCCACACAAGAGGTGACCCTGTTGTATAGTTAGGGACCTCATTGTCCTTTGGATGTCCCGTGTCATCTGCTGAGGTTGTTAAACATTAAATTCACTTTTCAGTCGCCTGTTCCTAAATGTCGTTGCTTGTGCCTCTTTTCTTGATTGTCTTTCATTGTTTGTTCCTCTTCTCTTGTATGCTGGAGGTTTTCTTCTTCAATTTGTGTTTTCTTTAATCCCGTACAGCACTTGGTCAATTTGAGTCCATTTACACCTTCCACTGTATATTAGTAGCATTTGACTGAAGTCAGGGTCACCAGATGTCCTGATTTGAGGTGAAGGTCACCAGCGCAGCAGGCACATCCCGAGTGTCGACTTCTTTTTCACAGCGATCGTACTGCTCACTCCAAGTGCTCATCATGGCTGCTCATCCTCGTGTGTCATTTGCTTTGAAGTGACGCTGATGATGACGGACAGGGAAGGTCATTTCTGCATTCCCTTTGCACATATCGTGGCGTATTAAGTTATCTCAGACATACCCTCTCTCTTCTATACAATATTGTAGATGCCCCAGAGGATGGATGGGCACCCCAGGATGGCAGTGAATGCCTTAGCCAGCCGGGATGTGTGGTGTTATGGGTCCACAGCTCGTTGAGCAAAGGCCATTTTAAATAAATAATCACCGCACCCGAGGCGGCTTCGTGAGGGGGGCGTTGTTGTAGCGAGCCGCGGGTCAGTCGGCGATGTGGGCGTTTCTCACCGAGTGCACAGGTAAGGAACTGCCCACACCCGTGATTGCTCCCGTGGCTAATGCTGCAGCTGCGATGGCCCCTCGCGTTATAAAAAAAGAAGCTCGAGTCGGTTATGGAGAGGATGAAAAAAAGAACGAGATGAGGAAAAGAAGACAGAGGTTGTAGGGAGCGAGTGAGGAAGCAGGCGGTGCAGGAGAAACAGAGCGTGTGGTGGGCAGCTGCGAGGAAGCTGGGTGTTAGGCCGACACGCAGGCGTCTGAGTTGATGTTGCTCCCGCTGAGTGACCAGGTGAAAGCGACGAGCCGCAGGAGGACGCGGAAAGGCAACGGAAGTCGGGAGGCTTGGTGGTGGAGTCCCCAATGTGTGCGTCCTGGTCACTGGTGGACATCAAGTCTCGGGGACTGGGATGACAGCCAGACCGAAGCCAGGGATCGGGAGGTCTCCAGTCTCGTGGTTGTGTGAAATAAGGGCAGCCGCAGAGAGCGTCTCGCCTGTTGGGTGGGCCCGTATGGGAGAAGAAGCAGGTGAGGCTCCAGTAACATAGAAGATGTTTTAAGAACTGCTGCCGGAGGAACATTTGAAACCTCTCGTTTTAAAGGATTGTTTTTTTTCTATTTTAACCTCCACGTTCTTTTATTGGATTATTTATTTCATGAAGAACTTTTGAATGAACCGCACTATTTGTTGGAACACCTGTTTTGTTTGACTGTTTTTAATAAAAGCACTGATGCACTTTTAACCATCCACTTGCTCAGATGCTCAATTATTGCCTTCACTGACTAGCTCACTCAGTTTCATGATCGAAGGTGTTGGGTTCAAGGGTTCCCAAAATCAGGTGGGAGTGTGGAGCCAGAACCTGCATCGTCACAGGATGCCAAAATGGAAGGATGTAACAAATAGGGGAATTACCCAGCCGGGGTGCCTCAGGATTCCCAACCTGACTGGGATGCCCACCCGTCCTCTGGGGCATCTACAATGTGTACTTATTTAGATATACTGATAGGTTTATGGGGCGGCACGGTGGCGCAGTGGTAGCGCTGCTGCCTCACAGTTAGGAGACTCCCTGCGTGGAGTTGGCATGTTCTCCCCGTGTCTGCGTGGGTTTCCTCCCACAGTCCAAAGACATGCAGGTCGGGTGGATTGGCGATTCTAAATTGGCCCTGGTGTGTGCTTGGTATGTATGTGTGCGTGTGTGTGTGTCCTGCGGTGGGTTGGCGCCCTGCCCTGGATTGGTTCCTGCCTTGCGCCCTGTGTTGGCTGGGATTGGCTCCAGCAGACCCGCGTGACCCTGTGTTCAAATTCAACGGGTTGGAAAATGGACGGCTATATCTATCATTATAATTGAAATGATCAGTTTTTTTGTCTTCCTTAGTTCCATAACATCTTTTTTTTTTTTTTGTAACCAACACTGGCAGGGCACCATCTGTTGAAATGACAAATGCAATGCGTATGTCTGTGTTATTTGTCATTCGGTATGGGAGTTGTAACAGTAGTTGTTACAGTTTGTGATTGGCCATCTTTTACAATGACAGAGACGTAGATACGAGATGGACACACAGACACACACATATTTCATCTTTTATTAAGCTGGATTAGCTGTGCTACCTGACTAAAATGGATTGAAACAAAACCCAACATTGACTTCAGCATTAATGCGCTGTTCCATCTGTTAGAATGCATTTAGAAATAAAACACATCGCATTTATTATTCCAACAGATGGCACATCACAAACATTTCAATTAATAAAATGCTTTACTGCAACTGTTTGTGATGCACCATCTGTTGGAAGAACGTTTCTGTTATATGTCATTTGGGATGGGATTTGTAAAAGCAGCATTAAGGTTTGTAATATGCCAACTGTTGGAAAGGCAAATGCAGCACATTTTATTACTGAAAATGTTTGTGAGGCACCACCTGTTGGAATAACAGAGACAAAGCAGCAGGACAGACATACAGATACCCACACAGACACTTGTTCTTTAATGAAGGTGTTTTTCATCTGACATTTACATCTTCAAGACAGGACACTGATGTGATTCAGTTAGCGGTGCGGACTGAGGTAGGTGTTATGGATTTACAGTAAATAGCGCACTTCACATTGATCTTTGTGCCAAATGTTAATAGTGTCAGTCAAGACTTTTAAATAAGGTCTGAAGTACTCATCGTTATCATCATCATCATCATCAGTCACATTTATGTCTCATTTCTTTAGACATTCAAAGTGCTCTACATTGGCAGAGGAGAGCCACTTCCTCCAACACCAATTTGTACCCTCCACCTGGGTGATTAGGTGGCAGCCATTCTTCTAGCAATATCCTCTACTGATTCTTTACAATGGACAGACAGAGAGCTCGTATCAAATGCTTAAGCTTAGTGAGAGTGTTGTGGAGTTCACTGTGTAGGCAAACTGGCACTGGAAGGTTATGGACTGGCGTCAAAAGGAGAATGGTCAACAAAAATCTCCATTTACCTTTGTGTTGGTGAAAAGGGAACAACTGGGGACAAATAACAATGTCACTCTGCCCCTTCTGGCCTGTCAGCGTAACAGGACTGTACCAACATCTGTGACCAACTCTAAAGTGGGCAAATCTCCACCAGCCCTGGCAAAGCCGACTGTTGTCATTTATGCCAGTTTTGTGTTTGACTTGTGACAGTTAAATGGTATTTCCCAAAGGAGCCCCAACACCTTGGCATTGTTAGTCTGTTTTCTTCATACAATCCATACAGTACATGTGAAAGGCGCTATACAATGGATACTGTAGTTAGATAGAGAGAGAGAGAGAGAATTTGAAAAACATTATCCCTGCATGCCCTGCAACCACCCCACCTCTTTCTCTTCATTTCTGCTGAATCCATTTTAGGCCTATGGGGGCCTGGAGCCTTTCCAGGCAGCTTTAAACACCTCACAGGGACCAACCTGGGGGCTTGCGGGGGGCTTGGGTTGGCTTTGGGGTGGGGGGTTGGTGGGGGATTGATGCAGTTCTCTGCAGTAATTCATATTACATCAAGCCGGCTGTTAATTAAACGCAGTCTCACGCTGATTTCATTTCTGACCACACCAAGATTTTTTTTTTTTAACAGTAATGCCTACCTGTGCATTTTTCATATCTGCTGCTTTATTGTAAATGTTGAGCAGCAACCAACATGAGTCAAGGCTGAGGCTGACCCAAGAGTGAGCGTCTGTCTCCTCTGAGGTTACTCTGAAGCCACAAACCATTTAGACTCCTGCCGAAAGCCAGCAGCTCAACTCCAGCCAGTCGTGTCGGACACCAGCGAGCAAATTACTGGAGAGTCAGGCGGCAGGCCACAGACTTAGAGACGCGCAGGGTCAGGCCGAGAACACGAGGACACCTATCTATCTATTATATAGCGCCTTTCATATCTATTTATCTATCTATCTATCTATCTATCTATTATATAGCACCTTTCATATCTATCTATCTATCTATCTATCTATTATATAGCAACTTTCATATCTATCTATCTATCTATCTATCTATCTATCTATCTATCTATCTATCTATCTATCTATTATATAGCACCTTTTTCCAATGTATCTTCTATTTATTTATATATTATATAGTGCCTTTCACATCTCTATGCTTAATAATTCCTGATATTTTTATTGTAATTCCACTTCAGGATCATGGAGGTCACAACTTCTCAGCAGCATCCATCACCAGGCTGGCACCCCTGCCATCCCATCACAGGGTCCTCTCACTCACTCCCTCACCAAGGTCCCCTCACTGAGTGACAGTTTTTTTTTTAATTATTTAAATGAGATGATATACAAATATTAACATTAATATAAAGTTATTGCATTATTCCAAGTTCCATTTCTGTGTATATAGCGCCTTTCATTAGTAGAAGATGACAAATACAAGTTATAGTAAAACAGATTACGTTGATTTGTTTATAACTGGACCATAAATAAGTAAAGTGTTGCCAGGCTGGACTGAGCTGATGTCCCTGTACTGCTGGGTCCACTGGGCCACTCCACCAAATTGTGCCACCATAACCTGAAGACCCCTGTTTACTGTTAAATGTGGGATGTCTGGCCTAACGTGAAGTAGATAGTTTAATATTTTGGGTGACTTACGGCCCTTTGCTTTCTCCTCACAGCTCTACTACGGCAACTATGGATTTTCTGCAAGTAACAGTATGGAGGTACGTGATGTCATTTTGAGGGGTCTTTTTGTCTGATTTAGGTCAGCAGAAAATTGATATCTCCATCCATCCATCCACACGTCTTCACAGCTGCATTTGTGCCATTTTTTATATTTACAGTGCCATGCTGTGCCCGCCCTTGGGTCAAGCTCAGTGCTCAAACTGGCACGTGTCTCACTGGTGTCAGGTGTCAGGCCTGAGAATGGGGGTCCTCCTGTCATGTAAGCCGTCTGTTCTATCAGTACCTATGACTTCCTACCTGAAAGACGACTGAAGAGACCTCAGTGACGGACCTCACACACATTGGCCCGAAAACTACCAGGGATTGAGATAACTTGGCACTGCATAGAAGACAATGGGCTCTCCTAGGGTAACGGAGACCCTCTCTAGTGAAAGAGGGACCACTGGCAATGATTCTGAGATGGAGAGAAAATGAAATATCTGAACAGGATGAAATGCCCACCCAGGACCAACATGTGACATTCCAGGGGTCCCAGGAAGGGAGGGTGCCTGGCACACCTCTAATAAGCCTCGTGTGCTGTGATTACTGCAAAACACAAGCAGGAGTCACGTTACGACTTCCACAGGCCTGCAGACTTCAATGACTTAAAAATTGTCTTCAATATTTCAACTGCTCCTTATGTTTTTTGGGGCACTGAATTCCAAAATATCTTCCATTTTTTTTCCCATCATGTAAGGTTTTCTCACAAAGCGCAAGGAAAAAAATATCTTGAAAAAACTGTTCGCATCACCAGTAACAATTCATTCAGTCTTCATTGACCTGACTTTCATATTTTTATGACTAATCTCCATTGTAAAATAGAACCAGTAAAAACTGGAAACTGGATTTCAAAAAACGGATATCTACCCATGTGCTCGATGGCGTCTTCGCTGTCCTTCAAACCTCTTCTTCTTTTTCTGTCCACAGTTTCTGGCCGCAGCCCCCAGCAATAGTCCACAGTCACGCTAAGGTTCCACCGCCCCTCGTGCCTCCTTTTCATTTCTCTGGTATCCCGATGGATCCGCTCGCCTCGCTCTTCGCTCACCGCACCCCAAGTTCTCCGGGAAGTCATCCCAGTGAGAGTGGAGGAGATGCAGCTTGAGCCTCGTGGAACAACCGAGATCTTCTAATTTTATCAACATGTTTTCAATGATGACCTCGCAGTTTGGCTACCGTGGTGATTTGTGGGAAAACCTTACGTGATGGGAAAAAACGGGATGTCGTTTATGGACTTGGTGCCCCCCAAAAAAACAGAAGAATCGGTGAAAACTTTGGAAATAATTTTTCCATTGCAGGCCTGTGCATTGATAATAGAGTATTAAAATAATGACAATAAGCAAAATATATGTGAATATTGGCAACCATGCAACCTGGTAAATGCTGAGGTGTAGTTTCAGGTGGCACAAAGACTGGCAGTTACTTAAAATGTCACCAGTTAAGTCCTCACTTCCAGCTTTCTTCAGGACAGGCCGCTTGCCGGCCTCAATATGGCTGCTGAGTTGTCCTCCTCATTGTCTTCTCTTCATGGCCGTAATTTAAAGCAACTGAATTTCTACATCCTCTGTCCAAATCATCACACCAACAGGGCGTCCTGCCACAAATGCCAATCCCACACTTCAGACCAATGGGAGTACACAACACCTTTAACCCCTGAACACAAGACCATTTGTTGAGCTGATGCTTGCCAGCTGAGTAGTCTGGCTTTCCAGTCGGATTGAGAGGGTCCAGCAGAGAGTCGCTTGCCAAACTGGTTTTAGGCAGTTCCCACTGACCCTGTGATAAAATTCACTATCCTGACTCAGTCCTAAAGACTGGGGGTATCTTTAAACATAAAAGATGATGAGGACAGGAAGAGATGGAAGAAGATGATCTGCTGTGGTGACCCTAATGGGGGCAGCCAAAAGGAGAAGAAGAAGAAGAGAAACACGCCTCTATGAACAGTCAAGGCGGCTAGGAGGTACATGAGGCCTCTACGACAGGTGAATATAAATGACGCCGTTCTTTCTGTGTCGCCGCGCCAGAGTTGGTGGGCGTGGCTCTGCGAGTTGTCGTCGTATCCAATGGTCTTGGAGTTGGTGGGTGTGTCTCTTTCCTGCGTGCGCCATAGGTGTCTCACTTGTCGGCGGCTTAGTGAATTATATATATAGATGTATGAAGAAATATAGAAAATTCTAAAGGGTTCACAAACTTTCAAGCACAACTGTAACATATCTATAAAACAATAGATTTTTCACTAAGGTTATGGTGATGATTCTTAAAGGAAGAAAGAATGAGTAGCTCTACTCAGCTTCTATGTAACATCCGCTTAACACTCACAATAATCTAATAGTCAAAGGGGGGCTCTTGGGGGGTTTCTGTAGCCAGCACTGTCCATCTTCGAGAGTGCGGAAGGCATTTTGTCCCAGACACTCCAGGCTGCAGTGATGTCTTCCGTCCGCCTGTAGGTAAGCTCTGTGGTGCAGGGCAGTCGTAGTGAAGGCTCAGGATTAAATGACAACCTCTACACACATCAGGTCAGAGATGGATGAAGTTGTCCAAATTCTATTGAATAATTTCTTCTAAAGTTACACAAATGTGAAGGTACAGTCTAAATAAAATAATACACATAAATGAGCTAGATCACAATTCCACAAATTGCTAGAATATTAAACCATGAAGTATTTAATCAACTAATTAAATTATTATTAACATTTGTACATATCATACATGAGGAAACTGTAATACTTTTATTACTCTTTAATTTAATATTGTTTTTTGTATCAGTATACTGCTGCTGGATTATATGAATTTCCCCTTGGGATTAATAAAGTATCTATCTATCAATCTATCTATCTATTATATAGTGCCTTTCACATCTATCTATCTATCTATCTATCATATAGTGCCTTTCACATATATCAATCTATCTATCTATAATATAGTGCCTTTCACATCTATCTATCTATCTATCTATCTATCATATAGTGCCTTTCACATCTATCTATCTATCTATCTATCTATCTATCTATCTATCTATCTATCTATCTATCTGTCTATCATATAGTGCCTTTCACATCTATCTATCTATCTATCTATCTATCTATCTATTATATAGTGCCTTTCACTCTATCTATCTATCTATCTACTGTAATTCTGTAACAAACTATATGTGTGAAACTCCAAACAGCGTCTGTTCAACTTTGCTTTAGTACTGAAACTGTACTGTACTACTATATTATATATATAGATATATATCCAAATTACAAACTTAAACACATAAACAATATACTTTAAGAATAAACAATTCAATTCCACTTACTTTATATATAATTATGCAAACTTTCGCATTTAACAAATGAAGCTCCAACTCCACTGTTAAGACGCCACCAAACTGATCCAGAAGGTGCAAAGTGAAGCCCTGTGATTGGCCAAGTCCCAACTCTGCCCAGGCCAATCACAATGACTAATAATTCAAGGTGGATGACAACTAATTAAAGGGAAACAACAGCACATAAATACTACATTGCCTTTTCAACTGCAGCTGTCCGGCTGTTATTTCCTCTCATCGAGTATACAGCCTCCAAACGTGGGTACCATTTTTTCACATGAATAGGAAGTGGCACAAGGAGACCTCAAAATAGCTGAGAGTGACCCTGGTGACCCGGGCCACCTATACTGATCATTTTCAAATAGCCTGACAGAGGCCTGATTGTCATCTCTTTTTTGTCAGGGTCTTTGCCTGACCTCATCAGCTGGCTTGTGTGTTTTTAGCAAATCTCCCTTATCTGTTGGTAACAAACCTCACAGATCAGAGTGGCACCCATAAGACCTTTGATAACCAGGAACAGATGGTGTGGACCACTAGGGGGCCTACTGCTCCCCAAACCCCAGAAAACAACAGACACAGAGGCCAAGTCCAGCACACGAGGCACCTTCATTCAGCTGTGGGAAACGCTTCTGTCTCACTCCCCACAGAAGCACACAGTGCAAGGCACCAAATTTATAACTACCCGTCCTCTTCTCTTGTCTCTTTCTCTCTCTCTCAGTTCTCCACTCATCTTCCAGACTCGTCGTCGTGGAGGGGTGGCAGCTGGCTCCTTTTATAAAGCACCTGGAAGAGCTCCATGTGCTTGGTGACCTACTTCTGGATGTGGCCAAAGTGCTGCAAGCAAGCCGAGGTGCCCCCTGGTGGAGGCCATGAGCTACAGCACGATTGAGCTTCCATGCTCCAAACATGTGACCCCGCAACAAGCCAGGGGGGCTTCCCTCTGTCGTCCCGGGGGGAGGTATTGCCCCGTGTAAGCTCCTTCCCCTGGTCCTTTCCGTTAGGTGAGAATCCCAGCTGTCCATTACAATGTGAAATGCCAACGGCCTCCTGATTTTAAAGGTGGATACTCACAGCAGCTCAGGCTCACTTCAGGTTTTGTTAATCTGTTTGTGTCCTGCTTGGTAGCCCACCACACATTAAAGATCTCAAGTTTTTTTTTTTTTTCTACATATTAGGAAGTTTTTTGTAGCACAAAGGGCCAACCCAGAGTGAAATGGCGCTTGGCAAACCAATCACTCTGACAGACGCCAAACATCCCAGTAAAAAGCACTGTCACATATGTGCCAGTAGGAGATGGCTAAAGGGCCTGAGTAAGTGTAATAAAACATCTGACCAGGGGGTGGCACAGGGCGCTGACTGTCCTTCCCAGTTCCCTACAGACCTTTCCCGGGAAATCCTGCAAGGCTCCGGCCCCTTTGATGACCTCACTTCTGATTCCAGCCCCTTTGATGACCTCACAGAGCGGACAATACTACAGGCTAAGTTCAGCTTTCCATAATCTGTTTGCGTCTTCATAGGTAGCCCACCATATTGTTTTCCTACATGTTAGGCAGTTTTTCAAAGCACACAAAAGAAAAACTTCATATGGGAAGAACCCTTCCCAGAATGAATAAAATATCGCTTTCAATAGGAACGAGGAAGCACACAATCCAGTAAAGATTTCTAAAGCGCCATTAAAGAACCAGGAATTTCAAGGGTGCGGCTGGCGAGTATAGCAAATTAGTAACTGTGAGTCGCTACCAGCCTGGGCAGGTGGGCTTACCCGACCTCATCCTTGGGTGTCAAGGTCTGCATAACTGTTTTAGAACATTTAAGAAAAAAGGAGAATATTTGAAACTATCCAACTAAAACGTGTTCATTCATTCATTCATTCATTCATTCATTCCCAGATATCCCGGCTTATTCCAACAGAGGAGGACAGCGGAGAGGGGACAACTGATAACACTCATCTGAGCAGCAGGTCCATCCTCCCATCTAATCGTAGCAGACCACAGTATGCCGGTGTTCTATTGGTGTGCTGCATGCCAGTCCCTCGCAGGGCACACACCGCACATTCAGCTGCCTCAGCACTCACGCTTTACGACGCAGGCCGTTTTCTTGATCTTCTACCAAACACCACGCGATTACCAAACTCCTGCACGCAGTTTTGAGCCGCGGTGCCCCGGTTCGACTTTTCCCGGTTTTCGGGGAGCTTGACGTTTCAGACGGAATGCAGCGCGATCGGTGGCGCGGCTCGGTTCGGTTCAGCTCGGCGATTGTAGCCCATGAAGCACACATTTCGTGAGTCGATGCTCAGCTCTTGCTAAGGTTAGCATTCCGACGCGATGTCCTCTGGCTGAGGTGTGCGATGCACTTGCGACATTCGGTACACCGCGCGAGAGACGGGATAGGACAGGACCGCCGAAGCCGTCAGCCGGCGCGAGTCACCCACCGCACAGTTTATTCTAAGCCGCCACACCGCAGTCATTTCATTTTCCAGTCTCTCTGTCAATGGCGAGACAGAAAAGCAAAATGACAGCCTGTAATTAGTCAGCCACCGGCGAACAGTTCAGGTGTCTTCTAACCTCGGGTGTCAAAAGGGATAACAGAACAAGACAAAGAAACCACAACCACCGTTCGGTTAGGTGGGAAAACGAGCCTGTTTGGGTCGAGAAGCACTGTGGACACGCCATTTAAGAGCAATCTCATTTATTTTTAAGAAAAAATCATTTCATGAGGTTCAAAACAACGAGCTGAGTCGACTCACTTAGCGCTTGGTGACGGACTGGCACTCCCGTTTAGCGCTGAGCTCTGTCTTCACCCAATGCCGTGGTAACTTGGAATAGAAAGTAGAGGGTTTGGAAATGCGATGCTATTTAAAAAACTAAAAAGTGTACGACCAGCTACTATGTTTTTGATTGGTGAATCGTCTGTAAAACGAACATAAATCCTTGGGCATCAAAAAACATATTTACAGCAGACTCTTCAGATGAAGATCCATCCAATATCCAAGCCGCTACATCCTAACTACAGGGTGAGGGGCTGCTGGAGCCAATCCCAGCCAACACAGGGCGCGAGGCAGGAAACAAACCCCAGACAGGGCGCACACACACACCAAGGACAATTTAGAATCGCCAATGCACCTAACCTGCAATGTCCCTGGACTGCGGGAGGAAACCCACGGGGAGAACATGCAGACTCCATGCTGGGAGAACTCTGGAAGCGAACCCGGGTCTCCTAACTGCGAGGCAGCAGCGCTACCCACTGCGCCACCCTTAATATTTATCAACACTGTAATTTATGGCAAGACACACCGTTAAAAATCAAGATTCATGTTATTTATCGTCTGGCGAATGTGGACGTTGCCTCGGACTGCGATCTCAGCTTTACTCATCAGCGATGTCTGTCAAAGTGCGCATTTCCAACTTTGCGCAACATCTCCAAACTGAGACGCTTATTCGTGCAGCCTTTGTGTCTAGCAGGCTGGTTTAACGGGGATTCCGTTTTTTTTTTGTTTTTTGCCAGCTTTCCGCTCCAGACGGCCCAGAAGGCCCCGCATTACAGCGCGCGTCTCCCGTTCTCAAGTCGCGTTATTAGCCGCGGGTTTCTTCTACAATCAGTTTTAAAATCCCGTTTGTAAAAACGTTTACATGGGCCAGCACCCCCATACTATTAGGTGAAGACTGTCAGGACCATCCAGGAGACCGCTGAGATCGGGGGTCTTCAGTGCCGGCTTCGGAGGGTCGCAGAGGCGTCAGGTTTTCGTTTCCACCAGTTCTCCCAACTGCAGTCCATCACATCTTGCTGATAATGAAACTTGAACTGTAGGGCTGCATAGCGCTTTTACTCTGCAGGGTCAAATCTCCATCGCCTTCGAGTTTCCTTTTCTGAAAACATCACGAACGTGCTTTATGAGTTTGTATTTCGGGGTTCTTCTCTCTCGTTCGTTTCTAAACGTTTAAACACGAAACGTACAGACACACTGACTGGTGTAAATGGCACCGAGAGCTGCTGCTCCGTTTGTCACTTGCATCTTATGAATGACTGCCGGGTTACGAAAACGGGGGATGACATTCCAGCCTGAGTGCCGCTAAATGAAAGGCTCCTAAATTATAAGACGTGACGTCATCAAAACGAAGCCCAAAAAAGAAAACTGCGACAGAAAAGGCCGGTGCCCAGTCCAGGGTTGGTTCCTGCCTTACGCCTTATGTTTATTAGGGTGGGCTCCAGCGTCCCCGCGACCCTGCGGGTTTAGAAGAAGGATGGGTTGATGGATGGATACTTTAGCAGCAAATGCACAAGTTCTAATTAAGAAGCAAAAACCTACAGCCACAGTAGACCTCTTTGGATGTAATTAAAGACCCCCGACTTGGACCACCCAAAAACACCCCGCGGGTTACTTCTGGGACTAGGATGACATGTCACTGTCAGCCTTTGGTGATGATGGCACCCGCTCTGGGGCTCTTCAGCTTGACGTTATAAGGAAGATCCCTGCAACTTTCTAATTAAATGTTGATTTCTTTCTTTCTTTCTATTTTACATTTTTGTCAGGAATCACTTTATTGGCATTTTCAGCAGATTCGGAGAGGGTTTGGACCCCTTGTCACTTTATCATGCTGTAGATTTCATTTTTAATAGATAATTTTAATATTGTCGCCCAGCAATCCACACCTGACAACCCAGAGGCAGGTGTTGTTCCATAGAGGTTGAGGCTCTGGCCTGCACACCTGGAGGTTTTGGGTTCAAATCCCACTGCTGACACAAAGTGACCACGAGCAAGTCACTTCACCTGAAAAGGAAAAACAAGAAAGTAACCATTTGTACCTCAAATGTTGTAAGTCTCATTCGATTAAAGCATCAGTCAAATTAATAATAGTGACAAAGTGACATCATGTGACCAAAGCTGAAACTGACTCTCACTGTGGCCCTCTAAATTGTCCTCGGGTTCCCCTTGTATGCTTTAGCTCTCACTGAGATGTTTCTAGAACTTGGAGTCCACATGTGGATTAGAAGGTCCAACAATTCAAACAGCATGTCAGGACAAAAAAAACAAACCCTGAAGTCCAAGAAGCCTCCGCCATGAGATTGTGGTGAGGTGTGGATCAGGCCAAGGAGATCAAACTGTTTGTAAAGCTCTGAGTGTCCCCAGGAACCCAAACATTGTGAAATGGAAGAACTTTGTACCATCACCATATTTCTTTGTATAGAGTGGACCACCTGACCAAGCTGAGAAAACAGCATGAGAAGTGCTTTGGTCAGGATGGTGGCCGAGGACCCAGTGGTCAGAAGTCCTCTGATGATATAAGAGGCTGAGCAGCCCTCCATCCATCAGGCATTTATGGTGGACTTGCCTGATGGAAGCCCCCCTCTTGAGTAAAAAGACATTTAAAGGACTCTGGTGCTAAAAGTCTCACTGGTCTGATGAGACAAAAATGAAACTCTTTAGCGAGAACTCCAAGGAATACATCTGGCCAGGACCAGGCACTGCTTGTCACCCGCCTAATGCCATCAATACATTGAGGCTTGGTGGTGGCAGCGTCAGGCTGTGAGATCAGGATGGCAGGTCAGAAGGTAGGATGGATGCTGACAAACACTAAAGGGTCCTTGAACACCACCTGCTCCAGAGTGCACACCACCTGAAGCACATGGCCAAGATAACACTGGAGTGGTGGATTTAGGACAAGTCTGAGTGTCCCTGAGGGGCCCAACCAAAACCAGGACTTCAGTCCCATAGGACATCTGTGGAGAGACCTGAAGATGACCATTCACAGATACTTTCCACCCAATCTAATGGAGTCGAGAGGATCTGCCAGAATGAATGAGATCTTCTTCTTCTTCTTCTTCTTCTTCTTCTTCTTCTTCTTCTTCTTCTTCTTCATTTTTTCTCACTTCTGCATGAGGTTAATGTGCCTGACCAGCCTTATCCACACAGCTCAGTTCTTCACCTCCTCCCCAGTTGTGCACTTTTTCCTTAAATCTTCCTTTACTTTCTACATCCACCTGGCACTGGCTGTAGGCATTGGCCAAGTAGGCACCAACCAGGGGCTCCATACCCAATATATGTCGCTATAACTAATTTTGAGTGATCACAAGGGTGCCAATCTCCATTGCCACTTTCAGTTGTAGACCTAAAAGAGGGACTCAGTTCTGGAAGTCTCTTATTGGGTGCTTGCAACTGAATACATCCAACCCCCAAGTGCCACCCTTAAGCTGGCAGTGCACCCTCTCTGCTTCCCTCACTTTCTCTTCTCCCGGACATTCCCATCAATTTTTTCCCCACATATTCCTGGTCTCTCCTTATCACATTCCCACGGCATTTCCACCTACTTTCTTGTACTTTTCATACATATCTAAAATTTGTCACCATGGGGACAAACCAGGCCAATTCAGTGCCCGTTCCAAGCCTGGATAAATAGAGAGAGGTTAGTACCAAGGTGGGCACACAGGTGTATTCATCCAAAGCATTAGTCATTATCCAACCCATGGTCATGGGGGTCTGCTGGAGCCAATCCCAGCCATCACAGGGCGCAAAGAAGGAATAAATCCTTGGGCAGGGCACACTAGGGACAATTTAGGATCGCCAATGCACCTACCCGGCATGTCTTTGGACTGTGGGAGGAAACCCACGCAGACACGGGGAGGGAACCTGGGTCTCCTTACTGCGAGGCAGCAGGACTACCCACTGCGCCACCGTGCCACCCATTCAATCAAATCAGCTTCAGAAAAAACCAGCAGCAGGAATGGGAAAAGCTGCCCAAGTCCAGGTGTGCAAAGCTTATAGAGACACAAAGCTGAAATGGCTTCCAAAGAGGGTCTACAATGTACGGAATTAAGGAATTTCATTTTAGCAAATCAATATTTCAGTTTTTTGATGTTTATGTTTTCATTTTGTTGTTATGGGCAATAGAGTGTAGATTGAGGGGCAAAAATGGAACATTTGTTATTTGAAATTAAATGCGTTACACCATAAATTGTGCAGAAAGTGAAGAAGTCGCAGTACTTTCTGAATCCAGTGTGGGTGCTAATAATAATAATAATAATAATAATAATAATAATAATAATAATAATAACTGATTGACCGACTGACTGACTAAATAATAATAATCATCATCCTCATAATAATAATAATAATAATCATAATAACTGACTGAGTAATCCTTATCATCATCATCATCATCATCATCATCATCAATCTTAAATTTCTTCCAAGGACTTGCTAACACAGCGCTGTCCCCTCGCAGTAACGCGATCGCGATTCACGGCCCGGGTCCTCCCTGCGTGGGGTCTTCATGTTCTCCCTGCGTCTTCGTGGGTTTCCTCCCACAGTCCGAACACATCAGGTATTCTGGAGACGCTAGATTTGCTCAAGTGTGTATTTGGTGTGTTTGTATATCTGTGTGTTCGCCCTGGTGTCCTGTCCAAGTTTTGTTCGGTTCTAATCGCCCCCATCAGAGACCCCCCTAGCCCACCACGTAGTGTTTTGAGCGAGTCAGAAACGGCCCGACATTTTAAACGGCTAACACGTTTTAAATCTCATTTTGCTGTGTCGTCGGACTCCGATATTTTCGTTCTAATAAGACTGTGACGCAGCGCCCGAGTCGCGTCCCCATAACGTTCTTGTCGCTTCCTGGCCGGTAATTAACGTGGTGCACTTAATTACGATGAACATCCCATCGCCAAATCGTCAACACGGCCCTCTCTAGACAGACGATGTAGTAATGCGGGATTTGAGTTAAACCTAATTAACGTTTCCAGCCCTCGGCTCGCGGGATTGGCTGGCGCGGCGACGGGCAGGACGTTAAAAACGCGGCTGCGGGACTCAAGCGCACCAGCCAGGACGGCGAGAAGAAGCGCGCAGGTTTGCCAGCCGCCCAACGGGAAGGAGTGCGTGAGGAGCTCAGCTGTAAGTCCCGAAACGGCGACGATCGGAGCCTATAGACTGCGTTACTTGTGTTTGGAGGTCACCTGTTATTACAGGAGCTTCAGCGCACCTTAGCTTTTAGATACTAAAACGGACTGAGGGCTGCGTCATGTGCACTGACCGGCATCCGGAGTCATTATTGTAAGGCGCTATATTGCCTCACGAGGAGCGTCACATGGGATTGGGTTTAACGGCTTTACTGTGCTAGACTGGGCTGTGCGTTCGGCTCTTTAAAGCACAGGGCATATTTAGAATAAAGTTTCTCTATTCCTGAGCGTCCATAATGGCTAACAAGTTACAACACCCTAGTACTTTAAGAAAGACAGAAATGTTGCATTAAATGGTATGAAGAACCAAACTAATTAACAGAAAACACTAATTTGTCAGCAAAGAAAACACCCTTATGAAAGGGAAAGGCATCCTGATCCGTAATCAGGTGTCCACACCATCAGGATTAGGAGAAATGGTGTCAGCAGTGGCATGAAGCCATAACTGAGCGGCAGTAGCTGTTTGGATCTGCAGTGTGTTGTGTGGCCACAGAGGGGCGTAATGTTGAGGTCATCAAAATGAAGCACAAAGACGGAAAGCAAAGAGCTAGCAGACCTGATGCAGCTCCACACACACACACACACACACACACACACACATTAGTGATGGATTGAGAAGATGAGGACTCGCATCTCTTCACACTGCCTCTCCATGTGGAAAGCGTGTGGGTGATCTGAGAGCCTGTGGGGGCAGAAAGATAAGAACGACTTCAGAGGGAGGACAGACTGGCACGATCCATTTCACTATGCCTGGAATGCCAGTCTTGCCATGGTCAGACCCTTTTAATGTCCGCTCAGGTGTCCTCCATACAAGGCCTCTCTTCAGAATGTCACTTCGGTGCCTTATCTGATAAGACGATCAATCACAGGAGAGTGACGTCACAGAGCTGTAACTCATCAGTTGGCAGCCTTAATGGGCAAAGCTTTGGTTTATCATCCATCCATTTTCCAACCTGCTGAATCCGAACACAGGGTCACGGGGGTCTGCTGGAGCCAATCCCAGCCAACACAGGGCACAAGGCGGGAACCAGTCCTGGGCAGGGTGCCAACCCACCGCAGGACACACACAAACACACCAAGCACACACTAGGGCCAATTTAGAATCGCCAATCCACCGGCTTGTCTTTGGACTTTGGGAGGAAATCGGAGCCCCCGGAGGAAACCCACACAGACACGGTCATCATGGCTTCCGTGCACCAGGGAGACGTCTATTCCTTCATTTAAGACCCGTTGCACACCCCAAATCTGGACTTCTTCTATCAGCTCTCTGCCAAGGCCGTAACATCGGCTCATAGCTGAGACCCCCGTGCTTATAGGGTGTCTCTGTAATAAAGGCGAGAGCAAAGCCATCTGCTCCAAATGGCAACTAATAAGACGGGAAACGTGGACGACTGTCCATTAGAGGAGTTTGATGAGGGGTGCCATTCGTCTGCACCTTGTCGAGGCAGACCCTGCGTAGAGCCAAATGTTTGTCTCGCTGAAAACAAAACCCGATTGTCCAGCAGACATGAATTTCCTAGCATGAGGTGACCGACACGGTGTGTTTGAACCTCAAAGGGAAACTGCAGTACCACCCACAACCAGAAGGTGCGACACACGCGGAGATGGACCAAAGAAAGAAAAGCGCACTGAAGGTCCTGTCTGGAGAAAGTCAAGCAGGAAAGGAGCAAAGCGTCTCAGACACCAAACCACAAGGACCCGTACTTTGATTCTGGAAACTCTTAATTGTAACTTGGTAGTTCGGGCAGAGGCAGCCAATGAATTGTGGTGTTGGTGTCACTGTAACTGACAGGTGATGACCTCGTGACGGAGGATTTGTGGCTTTTAGAAGTTTCTACCTAAATCCAACAAGTAAGTGCAGAGTCAGCATCACACACACACACACACACACACACACAGAAAGTCCATGTAGGGCACGATAAGTCAGTTCAGACGAGCTGTGAGTAAATCAAAGGCACCTTCCTGGTGCAGACACTAGAAAAGAGGACAAGAGACGGATAAAGAACACCATAAACTGAATGATCAGAATTCAGAAGTTATGTGCCTATCACTAAAGGAGAGAAAATGTTATCACAATGTTATGTCTTTTATTGTTTGTTATTGTTCTTTATGTGTGTGTTTCTGTGTGTATATGTGGCTGTGTACATGTGTGTGTACTGTATGTATGTAATATATATATATTTATAATACTAGGGGGCTCGTCCCCTGCTCAGTTCGCTCACCAACACCCCGGTCTGTGCTACACGCCAGCCTCTTCGCGTCTCTGCCGCTCGTGTTGTGAAGAGGGGGGACACGCAGTGGCTCCTCCAAAACCCCCCTTTAAAATCTCGCAGACAATGGGAAACAAATACCGTTTTTTTTAACCTCCTCTTTGCTCGATCAGCTGCTGCTGCTGCCGTGCCGGGTGATCTTCACCTCGCTCAGTGCTTCGAATGTTTAAAAGCCTGTACAGCGGCTGTCTTTGTCAGCTACTCTTTGTCTTTTATTTTCCTGCTCCGGGCCTGGTTAAATCTCTTGGCACAAAGCCTCATCTCGCAGAATGTGAGTTCTTGATATTTTTTAGTTTAGAATTTGTAAATGGAATAAGAATCTGAAAATCTAACAACATCACATTAAAGTTCGATAAATTCTGAAAATACCAAACATATATACAGTATGTAGGTTTTAAAATAAGCCTGATTTAAAAGCGTGACAAAAAAGTGACACAAAAATGTCACATAAAATTGTTATACTTTGAGGCTTAGGATTTTATATATATAGAGAGAGTAAGATATATATACATACATATAGGTGTGTGAGTGTGTGTGCGTGTGTGTGAGTGTGTGTGTGTGAGTGTGTATATCTACAGTGGTGCTTGAAAGTTTGTGAACCCTTTTCTGTATTTCTGCATAAATACGACCTAAAACATTAAGAGATTTTCACTCAAGTCCTAAAAGTAGAAACCAGTTATACAAATGAGACCCAAATATTATACTCGGTCATTTATTTATTAAGGAAAATGATGGAATATTACATCTTTGTGAGTGGCAAAAGTCTGTGAACCTTTGCTTTCAGCATCTGCTGTGACCCTCAATAACTGCCACTAAACGTTTCCGGTAACTTTTGCTCGTTCCTGCACACCAGCCTTACGGTGTGACGTTTCCTGGACAGCCAGACGTGAGCTCCTCGTGTTTCTGTTTCCAGGTGTTTTCTGACTGCATAAAGCATTGAAGATGAAGCTTGCGATTATTTTGATCTGCCACTTGGGGGCGACTGTGGCATTGCCAGTAAGTATCAAGTGCACTTTTACTTTGGTGTTATTTGTTAAAAGTTAAAACTCTCCAAATTGTTTGATAAGTACTGCATACGTAAACCATGGTGCACTTTTCTTCTTCTTCTAATTATGATTATTATTAATATTATTTATTATGTTTTTTATTTTTGTTATTAGTATTATTATATTCTGTTCCTTCCTTTCAGTTATTTTTCTTAGGGTACCATTATTGCACAATCATAGTGAATGTCACACAGTCATGGTGGGCAGTCATTTTTCATGTACCAACTACCCTATGCTGCAGAATGGGGCGTGGCCAGATGTGGCCGGGGTTAGATGTCAGACTCCGCCCATGCAGCGTTAGCCTCATTTGCAGACTTAGATGTGGATGGATGAGAGCAAATAAGACCCCAAACTAAGCCCACCTAATCCCATTTTCTTTGTGCCAACCCACTCCCTTTAATCCGTACAAATAAGAATTATGTAGGACATCTGACTCCACCCATATCGCCACAGCAACTGCCTTCTCAATTACTCTGCAAATCCTACGATGTTTGATCCTAAGAAATGAAAAGCCGCCTCATTTCACTGGTGCCCTCAACTGGGAGGACTGGACGATGGTTCTTGCCTCCCATTCTGACCCCATTAACGATTCTTTTGGACTGAAGCTCGTCACAGAGGTCTTAAGTCTGTGATAGCCTGGCATCTCATCCAAGGTTGATTCCTGCCTTTTCTTGTGTTGCCTTGATAGGCCTAAACCCCCTGAGATTCTGAACTGGTCTGAGCAGGTTTCCGAATGTCATGTGATGTGAGGTTGGGACCCCCAATAACTTGTGTTTACCATCAGACTAATGAAGGCTTTCCCAACACAATGTGTCTAAAACATTTAAGGTGGGGACTCAGTCAGGCTTCATGCAACCAGAGCCTCCATACATTAGGACCATTTGCTGCCTGACAGACGCCACGTTGTCCTTCCATTCATTTTCTGAAATGTTATTACAGTCAAGCAACAGAGATATGGGACGCCTCCCAGTCACATTGGATCAATTGCTGGAGGCATCCAGCCTATTAGAGGCCATGCCACCTCAGACTTGGCCAATCAGCAGTCACCCATTTATCCAAAGCAATGCCTCTTTGGGAAGGCAGTAGGAGAAATCTCACATGGCCATGGGGAGAACATGCAAACTACACGGCGACAGCAATCTGCCCAGGTGGCACAGCGGTTAGTGCTGCTGCCTCCTCACCCGTCCAACATGCCACTCTATCTGCCCGTATCTGCTCCAGGTTTTCCTGGCACCTCCCAAAGACGCACGCATTACATGATGAGGCTCTAAATCATCTGTGCACTGGCGCCCCCTCCAGGCTCGACTCCTCCCTTGTGTCTGAAAGCTCTTGAGGGCCTGAATGCCAGGAGCTGCGTTTGACGACCTTCTGTTAGTCCAAATGTAAAGCCCTCGATTCTCCGGCTGGCTGTCTAAGAGCGCTCAGATGCCAGGTTTCTTATCCCAGTTTTAAAAATTGCCAATGTAGCAAATTCCTGGCATTCTCCGTTGACTCTCTGTAATGCCAGGGGATCAGCTCCTCTCATGCCACGAATGCACATTTAGCTGCCGCTCCATTAACTTCTCGCCAGTTGCTTCATCCGTGTGAAGGCTGCTGGTTCAGCTGGATGAGCCCCACAGATGGAGGCCGAGGCTTGGAAAGAGTTTTATGGTGGGATTAATCTGTGATGGGGGGATTGGATTAGCATGTAGTTCTGCCTGCTGTGACACCATAGCACTGAAGTGGCTTCAGTGTCACCCTATAGACACCCTAGAGAAACCATTCAAAGCCCCCATTAATCCCCAGTGTCACCGAGCTCCAGAGTCTACATGTGGCTTTGGACACACCACAGTTTACTGTGATTACTTTTATCTCAGGTCAATCTGGGTGTCCCATCCTCACGTTTGATGTCACTTGTTACCCTTCATTGCCTCTTGGCTTTGTCCTTCACACGGCTCCTCCGACAGCCGAATGTGTGTGTGCTGCACTGCTTAGGCCAAGTGGCTCCATCTGGTGGTGCTTTTGTAATAAAGAGCGTAAAGCAGGTGGCATTATGGCTTTAGTCACAAAGGGTGTTTATTATAAAAGTCACCACCAGATGGAGCCAAACATGTGGGTCATCATTGCTTTAGTCAGATAGCCCCATCTGGTGGTCATTTGAGTAATAAGCAGCCTAATATGGGGGGGCGCATCATTGATTTAGTCCAATAGCACCATCTGGTGGTGACTTTTGTAATAAAGAGCCTTACATGTGTTTCATCCTTACTTCAGCTCAGTGGCTCCATCTGGTGGTGACGTTTGTAAAAAGTTACCAAAGGCATGTGTCATCATTGCTTTAGTTCGCATGGTTGTTAATTACAAACGTCGCCACCAGATGGAGCCAAAGCTAATCAACTAAAGCAACAATGCCACACTTGAATGGCTTTACCCTTTGGTGACTTTTATAAAGCAGAGCCTAACGTCTATGGCATCAACGGGTCAGTCAAGTGGCTCCATCTGCTGCTGGGTTTTGTAATTAATAGCCTGACATGTGCTGCATCACTGCTGCAGTCGAATAGCTTTGGCTCCATCTAGTGGTGAATGTTTTAGCAAGCAGCCTAACGCATGTGGCAATATTGCTTTAGCCTAAAGGTTGTTTATTACAAAGCCAAACATGTGGGTCATCATTGCTTTAGTCACATAGCCCCATCTGGTGGTCACTTTAGTAATAAGTAGCCTAATATGAGTGGGATCTTTGATTTAGTCCAATAGCGCCATCTGTTGGTCACCTTTGTAATAAAGAGCCTGACGTGTTCATCCTTACTTCAGCTCAGTGGCCCCATTTGGTTGTGACTTTTGTAATAATTTACCAAAGGCATGTGTCACCATTGCTTTAGTCAAAATGTCCCCTCTGGTGGTCACTTTAGTAATAAACAGCCTAATATTTGTAGGATCTTTGATTTAGCCCTATAGCACCATCTGGTGGTCACGTCTGTAATACAGTACCTACTGCCATAACATGAGTTGAACATCAGACTAATGAGGGCTTTCCTATAACAATATGTCATTTGTTCTAATAAGTGCATGGTGGGAGCTTAGTCAGGCTCACTTTACCTTCACCTGCCTTGGGAGGGCGCCACACATTGAGACCATTGCCACTGGACAGATTCCATGTTATCCCTTCCATCAGTTTTCTGAAATTCCAGTGCAGTCCAGCAACAGAGATGTCACATTGGATCCAAGGCTGGAAGCATCCAGCCTATTAGAGGACATGCCATCATCATGTGACATCATTTAGTCATTTAGTCAAAAGGTTGTCAGCAGCAGATGGAGCCAAACAAGAGCAGAATCATTGCTTAGTAAAATAGTTACATCTGGTGGTGACTTGTAATATGGAGCCTAACGCATGTAGCATCACTAGTTTAGCAGAACAGCACCATCTGGTGGTGGCTTTTGTAATAAACAGCCTGACATGTGTTTCATCCTTACTTCAGATGAGTGGCTCCATCTGGTGGTGACTTTCGCAGTAAGCAGGCTGGCTTCAATGCTTTTACCAAATAGCTCCATCTGGTGGTGACATTTTTGTAATAAGCACCCTGTGTTGCACCAATGCTTTAGTTAAGTGGCTCCATCTAGTGGTCACTGGTGTAATAAGTGTCCTAATGCATGTGTCATCATTGCTAATGTGTAACATCATTGCTTCACTTTGGTGGCACCATCAGGTGACAGATTTGAGAACTTGCAAGTTAAGATCATTTGGATGGTCCTAGTAATCAATGCAAAAGGCACTATATATTGTTTTGTCAGATGTGACCTATCTGAGTTCTAATGAATCCCGGTGGGCTCAGCCTTGCCTTGCCTTGTTTGCCCATGACGGTGCTCACTGTGAAAGGCACTTGATCCATGCTGCCCACTGGATGGGTACACACCCGTAGCCTCTTCAGTGTCACTAACACAATTCTTTTTTGATTCCAGCTCTACCAGGGGAATTACGCCATGCCCATCAGCAACAGCATGGAGGTACGTTGAAGCTCTCTCCTGGCACGTCCGGGCACGTCCTGGCACATCACGGCTGCCAGCTGTGTGTCGTCTTCCTTCTCGGGTCCCCGATTCTCATGCAGCTGTGACCCACTTCAGATTCTGAGACCCCAGTGACAGGCTGAGGGGGACAGAAATGACAGGCCAATGCCTGTCAACAGAGGGAGTTCTGGGGAGGTCCAAACAAAGTGACGGCTGTGTGACGGGGGTCCCGTCTTAAGTTTCTTCTTTTTCGTTTTGATGGCTTTATTCAAGTAACTCTTTCTGTGTTTCTTCCCCTCGTGTAGTTTTTGAGATACACCGGACTGGGCTACACTGGAGCGGGCTACGGCCAGACGCTGGTGACTATTCCTCTTTATCTGTCAAGGGGTGGGTTGGTGGGCATGGCACCTTACGTGGGTTAAATCCAAAGGTGAGTTTTAACCTGCTCTTCCTGGTCTTAACATGATTGAGGCCCCACGATTGGCTAAAAGTGAGTCTGCCAAACACATGGCACCCTGTCCAGGACTGGGCACGGATACCACGTCTCTGGGCTTTAACAGATTTAGAAAGCAAACAGAACAGATGGGCACATGAGATACAGAGAGCCACCAGGGGGCGCTCTTACTCCTAGCAGGTCATTGTCCTTTAATTCACAGATTGGCACAGTGGTTGGTAATGCCACCTCGGTTTGAGTGACTTGGGTTCCACTTCTGGCTTGGCTCCTATCTGTGTGATGTCTGCATGTTCTCCCTGTGCCATTTTTCTTGTATTCTGGTTTTCCAGCAATGTGCCAAAGATGTGCTGGGCAGGCTGGCTGGCACCAGTTGAGTGAGTGTGGGCAGTCTGCCCAGGACTGGCTCCTGCCTTGGGCTGACTCTTGCGGGGGAAACTGGACTCAGGGATGATTTTATAAAGGGAGCCACCAGGGTGGAGTCGGGGGTCTCATCTGCTTCTTTGTATCTCCCCTTGAACTTTAACCTTTTATCATTTAGCCTGATGTATGAAGGTGTCCAGACAGCACAATGGCGTGTTTGTTAGTGATGCCCCCACAGGGAGCCAGTGCCCTGGGTTCAAGACCCCCACCCCAACCTTGTGTGCTCATCCCTAATCTGGTTCAGTGTTTTGGGCTGATTGGCTTTAATGACACCTCTAGCTTGAAACGGCATACCTATGGACCCACTGAAGGATGGGCACCCCGTCCCCAATTGCTACTGGTCTTGTGCTCGTGATGCTTGGGTGGTCTCTAAAATGGGGCCAGGTTTTGTTGTTAAAGAATCAGAGATTGTTAGACCCTCTGAAAGGGGGTCCCCTCTGATGCAAGATGAAGGAGACATTTAGGGATTCATTAATAAGACACTTATTTCCAAAATGGAAGCCTTCACCAGATGAGAGACATGGCGATAATTACTGAATGAGTGAGCGAGTGATATTCTATGAGCTGTGTGCCACTGTTTGGCCATTAGGGGGCACTCTACTGTACTGCTTTACTGGCCAGAAGGATCAGAGTGCTGCCCTCTTGCAAACCCCGTCTCAAAGGTGAAGCCCGTCTCTAGCCAGAAGAACAGCGTCCTCCTTTGTAAACCAGTAAGACGAGGACCACCACCTCTTTCTGGCCAAAATGCTGTAGAGAACGGCTACCTCTTGTCTTGTTGGTTTAAACCTTTCCATGAACAAAATGGTCCAGCAGACAGCGACCTCTTGTGGTCAGTCTTGTTTCATACGTTTACACCCATGTGGCCTCTTGTCTTATTGGTTCGTGCCTTTCTCTTGCCAGAGTGAGACAGAGCACAGCGCCCTCGTGTGGTCATCCTTGTCTTATTGGTTTACATTTTTCTCTGGCACAATATTATAGAGCACAGCGCCCTCGTGTGGCCCCTTTTGTCTCATGGATTCCTGCCTTTCCATGACATGAGATATGAGCCATGACAGGTCCATCAATAGCAGCTTATGTAACAGAGGAGAGCGCCCCCTTGTGGTCACTCTGGTCTCACTCATTTCTTCCTTGATCTGGCCAGAGGGTTACAGAGCACAGCGCCCTCTTGTGGCCCTCCTTGTCTCATTGACTCTTACACGCTCGCCTATGGCTGGACACATCACAGCAGCAGACCCTTCAGGGCCTGCTTATCCTTTCTGTGGGCTCCTGTTTATCATGTAAGGTTCTCGTTTTCAAAACCTAACAAATAACAAACTCCCTTCCTTTTCTTGCCAGGCACTGCCGTACGTCCAGCAGCCGTTCTCCCGTTTCTACCAGCAGACGCCTGACTTTGTCCTGAATCCACAACTGCCCCTTCAGCCTCAGGTGGTTGGTTCACAGTTTCCCCAACTGGCAGCATTTCCCCCTCAATTCCCAGGGACCCCTCAAATCCTGATGCCAGCACCTGGTTCCATGCAGCCCACCGTGTTCCTGCCAGGCCAAGGCCAGTTTCCCCCCAACGTGTACATCCAGCACGCGGGAGGCCAGACGCCCCAGATGAATCAGATCCCGCAGATTAAGCCGACGGTGGTCGTGCCCTCTCAGCCCGATCAGAATTCTCCGCAGGCGACCAATCAGCCGGCAGGACAAGAGCCTCAAGCCCCTCAGCTGCCCAAGCAGGTACTAAAACCAAGGGCACTGCCCGGTCAGTTTGCGTTTTCGACCGACATTGTGGCATTCATTGAATTGCTTTGGTTTTGCTGTTGCAGGTTTTGACGAACAACCCCACGATGGCACTGCCTTCACAAACCGAGCAGGTAATGCCAGGCGCCAGCCCGTCGACCTGAGTCTGGGTACACTGCCTTCTCCATTGGCCTGTCAGCTATTTTATCTTTTATCCTTGTCCTTCTTTTCCAGGGATATCCATTTTATTTTCAGTATCGGTTCCCTCAGCAACAAACCCAGGAAATCAAGCTGAGCAATCCGCAGCAGCCTGCCCCGACGCTGCCATCTCCGAAGGTGGTGCTGCCCGGACCTCTGCAGGTATGGAGACACCCGCTAGTGATGAGTGAAATGATTTGTGTGAAATTGAATGGAATCATCAGTGACACATATGGTGGTGACTACTTGGTCCACGCTGTCCCTGTAATTACCACCAGAGGGTGCTGTGACCTTCCTTTAAGCCCGCTGCCCATTGTCTTAATGCCACGATGGGCACTCGGGTCCTCTAATGTCCACGTGAGGCACCTGCAATGTGAACGCCATCTCCTTGGTGCCTCACGTGGGCGTGGGAATGAAGCTCTGCATGCCAAACCCGTGTGATGCCAACCCTGGGTGAGCAGCCTGCCAGATTTTAATGGCATTTCTCTTCATTTCCTCAGCAGAAAACCCCACTAAATCAGGAGGCACAAAGTGAAACGGTGAGTTTGGATCCTGTGTCTTTTATTTTTTTCAAATTTGTTTTAAATGTCTTGCCTTGCCCAGCTGTCCACAATCAATGCCAACTCTGATCTCGTTATTCCATCCAGCCAATTGTATCATATATATAGTGCCCAGCAGAGGGAGCTCATGAGCCCCTGACACATTAAAAAAGTCAAAGGAAGCGGGGAATAAATAAAAAGGAAACTTTTAAGGAGATAAAGCCAACAAGGAATAAAGCATCAAAGTAAATGGACAAAAGCGCAGGTAGACCCGCCTATAATAATAATAATAATAATAATAATAATAATAACCCATTTTATTCATATAGCGCCTTTCCCCTGCTCAAGGCGCATCCCTCGCTATCTGATGGGACTCCTTCAGCAGTTGCCCACCTTCACACCCACCTTACCCTCTTTAAGAGAAACCCAGCTGTGCTTTCTCTGGCCAGCTGATCCCAGGTCTGACTCCTCCCCTCCTCACTCGATGGTCATGTGACAGGAAGGGGCTTTTAAAGGATAAGTTTGACATTTTTCAAGTCCAAGTTGTCACTTCACAATTGAGAAGAGAATCAGGGTGAAGCAGCAAAAATCACTAAGGTACCAACTTGGTAGCCCCGTTTTAATTCTTGTGGTGCGCCACCTGTTGGAATACAAAACACAGGGTATTTGGGTACAAAATACACTTCAACAGATGGCACGTCACCAACGGGACTACGGAATATGCCCAACAGAGTGTGGTCACTGGTCAGACAGATGTCAGCTTAGATTTTTACACGAAAAACAATCGGGGGGATGGTGGGATGGGACTAAACTGGGAACCCAAATGGTCACAGGCCGCACTCACTTATGTCAATGAACAGTCCAATCTAAGATGACAGACCCCTCCATGAACTAGAAGGTCAACTAACTGGCTACACCTGCACACCGTGTGGGATTTAAACTAAGAAGACGTACAAGCGACTGAAGCCCACCGGCTCACCCCACCCTAAGCTGGAGATAAAAGGAATCATTGAAAGATGAGAGCGAGTTGGGAAATGGAGGAGTAAAAGGAGGAAATGTGGGGACCTCCTGGGACTGTGATGCCCACTAGCTGGCGTGCAGCAAGGAGGTACCTCACCCAACACAGTGGCCAGCAGGGATGGAGTGCCAACGTCCCCAGCAGAGTCCTTGACATGCTGCAGCGGCTGGCATGGCATTCATCACCACAAAGCCCCCTTTGTTCTTTCTAAATGGTCTTCTTCCATTTTTTTTTTTTCTTTTTAATGTCCTTTCTGCAGAAGCTCGACATTCCTGGGGATGGAGGACAAGTTGCCCAGGCTGCCCAAGCCTAAAGTGCCCACTCAGCTATGGAGGTCTCACTGAATGGAATGGTGGGTTATGCCTGCAGAACTCACATTTCTGGGGGGGTGTTGTGAATTTAAGTTCAATAGGGCTTCCCGCTGTTGGTTGGCAGAGGGGTTATGGTCACTGCTGTCTCATTGTGCCACACACCCAGGGTTCAGGTCTAGGGGTGGAGTCTGCATGCTCTCATCGTGTCTTGTTGGGCTTCCCACTGGGTGTACTGGTTTATCATCCACATCACAAGGGCATATAGGTTACTCCAGCAGGGTGGTGGTCCTATGCAAGCATGGGTGGCACAGTGGCGTGGTGTTCAGCCCTGCTGCCCCTTGGATCCACTAACTATGTGGAGCTTGCATGTTCACCCTGAGCCTCGGTGGGTTCTTCTCCAGGTATTCTGCACAAAGTTGTTCAGGTTTGGTTCAATTTCAATTTGAAACTGGTCCACTGTGTGTGGGAGGCATAGTGGTGCCATGCTGGTGCTGTGGTTGGCACTGTTTCCTCAAGTGTTCTTCACATCCTGTGATCACCCACTTTCTACTTCTAAATGGTTTCCCTGTGGGTTTTTCTCCCCCATCCCTAAAGCAATGCAGTTGAAGGTGGGCATGTGGGTGAGGGGGGCCTCGGGGTACACTGGTGGCTTTTCCCTGCCTTGTGCCGGATGCTTCTGGGATTGATTCTGGCACAGTCTCCCCGACCCTATAATGTAGATTTGAGAATGTTATGCCATGAGTGATTCCTTCAATGGACTGGCAACAGCTCTAAAGTTGGTTTCTGCTTTGTGCCCAATGCTGTCATGGTAACCTATGAAGCCACCATGATGCTGACCTGGACTAAGTGAGCTTAAGAATGGCTGGAGATCTCGACCACCCTCTTCTTCTTTTCACTTCCTTGGTCATGGGCATGGCATAGTGTAGGCAGACATGAGTGGGTGTGGGCAAGCATAGTAATGGCAGCCGGGTACACAGCAGGTAGCCTGTGAATCGCTCAATAGAATCAACAAATTTCCAGAGCAGTAGGTGGGCATTCAGGGTCTTGGGTGGCTAATGATGACCCGACTTACATGCCAGTTGGGCATTCTATGAAGCTTTCTATCTTTATAGCTTTCATTCTTCATCACTTGATCCGGGTGGTCAGCTATGGCATGCCTCACCTCACTTGCCCCCAGAGTGCTGGTACCAGTCCATCACCTTTTTAGGCATGTAGGGCTGGGAAGGTTCAAAAAGCAAAGCTGCGTCACTCTCCTCAGCTGAAGGGATGGTGACCTCAAAGGACAAGCAGGCCACCTACCTGAAAGTCCTCTGGGGCCACACAAGAAGGGCATTTGAACCGACAGCCTCACAACTTACCCCTCTGACGTCAGACCCTCCTGTGCAGTCCGATGCCACTCGGTGGTGTCCTACTGACTGCATGTGACGGCTGCTGCCACCTTTTGCTGCTCTGGATGGTCTTCTTCTTTATTTTGTAGGCACTGCATATTAAAGGGAAGGCTGGCATCTTTATGAAAGGTGACCTCAATCTGGTCAGGTACATTGGCACCATGAGGCAAAATGAGGAGGATTTACAGTAGAGAAATGCCAAGTGTCCTGGCATAGTCCTGGGCAGCCACTTTCAGGTCACCGCTGGGACCTGATGGCATTCCCTCCTTCCTCCAAGATCCTCAAGACCGCCAGAATGAATGAATGGCATCCCTCCTCACGCTGGGCACCACTGGGCACACGACTGACATGCTCCTCTATGGCTGGCCTATTTGATTCAGAAATCATTTGGAAATCTGTTAGTGAATTCTAGAGTCAGAGAAGACCCCATCAGGAGGACACTGAAATAAGGGTGCCATCTTGAGGAAGCTGGCATTGGGCAGCTGGTGCTGTCAGTTCAAACATTTAAATGGCCAAACCACCTTTTTGAAATCCCAAAATGAAATCATTTGCACGTTTACATAAAATGGGAAAGGCGTACACTGTCACCGTCACCGTCACCTACACGGTCAGGTCTGTCTGTCTGTCTGTCTGTCTGTCTGTCTGTCTGTCTGTCTGTCTGTCAGCACAATGCAGTCGCTTCAGCTCATAAGTGGAGGAGAATCAAACTTCATTTTATATAATGCCTTTCTACTGTGACTTACCTCTTGGTACAATGGAAGGCCACCCCAGAAGTCCTAGCAGGTGAATTTACTCCTCAAACCCCAAGCCAGTGGTGCCAACTGAAACCCCCAAACACTTTCTAATTCATATAGCGTCTTTCCGTGCCCATTGTGCCACATGAGTGCTGCCTTGTGAAACGACTCATTGAGAACCCAAGAGCTGTGTGAGTGTGGAGGCTAATGGACGGGTTTTATTTTATAAGGTGCCTTTCTGCAATGACAATCATCCCAGGGTGGCGAGGTCCGTTTTCTTCCGCAATTTTGAACTGGCAAGTGAAGTGACACATTTAGGGACAAGCAGTGTGCCAATGGTGCAAACCGAACCTGACACGTCTTTCTTTAGGGAGCACTGAGACAGGTTGGTGGACATTGGTAGCACTTTGACTTGTCACGTGACCTTTCATAGTGAATGTCCACCCCGCTGATGGCGCCCCCTTGTGGTCCTCTAAGTGCTGCAGCCTGACTCCTGGAAAGTCCTCGTCATGGCAGTCTTGCACTCCACTTGGGCTCCAACATTGTCATTTTATTTTATTCCTTTTTTTCATATAAGTCATTGGACCTTCTAGGGCATCACTGGTAGTATAACCATGTGCGCTGTCTCCAAGTGCCACTAGGTGTCCCCAAGTGTCATTTTTGGGCTTCAGTGGCTCCTTGTATGCCAGCCTTCACATTTTATAAAGGGCATCAATTTGTATTTTCTGTGTTTCCTTGAATTGGGCAGTCAACAAACAAAACCAACTTTAATTTATAAATGCAGCAAAACCGCAAGCAGCACTGCAAGGTGGTATGGAGGGGATACAGCCAGACACAAGTCGCGCCACTGACCACATTTCATTTTTCTGGTGCCAGCCTTTGATAAATAATTGTGTTTGGGGTTCATAAGCCTACATTAACACATTTTTAACTGTTTTTATGTCTTTCATACAGGAGGTGTGGATAAATGGAACCACCATCACCACAGGGGGGCGCCACTCCTAAGAGCAGGCCAGTGTTGACTTACATGAAGAACGGCTGCAAGAAGTGAAGAGCACATGGGCATTGAATATCATGTGCCACACCATGCCAGCCAAACTAACTGCAATGCTTTCAATATTAAAGTGTCATTTTATTAATTTATGCTTAAATAAAGGTCACCAGCTTTGTGATGCCATGCCTTGCCCATGTCATTCCTTCAGTGTCCCCATGCCTGATTTGTCGGCTAGTTTTATGCTCACTGGTTCAATGATGGTTTGCTGCCAATGCCAACTGAAGAAGAGCGGAGTGTTAAAACCGTAACTCCAGATTTTGTGTGGGCGTGAAGGTCAAACGAGACGATTTGCAGTTGATTTGTTTGTTTGTTTGTTTGTTTGTTTTTGTCACGTTGTTGTCTCCTGGAGTTCACTTCATTCCATCTTCTGCTGGTCAAGCCACAGTGTCAAGGCAGGAAGTCACCCTGGTCAGCCACCAGTCTATGACAAGAGAAGGTCCAAGTAGGGTCACTGGTGTGAGGCTGACAGGAACAAGGGGAGGACATGCAAAGCACACACAGAAGTCCCCAATCCTCCTGACACGCTTTATTCATCCTGATACTCCGGACTAGCGAAGTAATAAGGCGCATCCACACATAACACGTTTCTACCCACATAAAAAGTCCAGTTCTCCTAATGTGATCTGAGCCCTCGTACTGCAGAAAGGGCACCTGGTGAGGATGAGGCTGCTTTGGGGAACCCTGAGCCGTGACATTCCATTAAGTGACAAGTCATCCAAGATGTGGCTGACAAGCGTCGTGTCTCAGTGATCCGGGTCAGACATAGGGGCGCTGGCCATGGTGAATGATGTGATGGCGAGGTCACTGGCTGAGCCCCCAATGTTTCTTCACTGTGACAGCAATCACGCCATGACATGCGCCAGGTGGCAGTGGCTACCCGGTGCCTTTCCCGGACCCCCAGAACACATGATGCACCTGGCCAGGTGTGCTCAGTGGTGGAGCTCAGACAGATGGTTTTGAATGCAGGGGGTGGAGTCTCAACCAGTCAGCTGGGAGAGGCTGCTCTACCGGCCAATGAAGTTCTGTGGCGTTCTGATTGTATATGCATGAGGCTGATTAGCATACGCCATATATGGCTGTCTCAGGGCGGTGTTTGAGGCGTGTTCACGTATGCACATTTACAAAGGTATTGTGATTTCTAAACAGTAAATGGCGTAGAGATGTGCGTGCGGCACGTTTTATAAATGCAATTTGGTTTTTTTTTTTGGCATACACATTTTTCCCGTTATTTTGACAAATGCAATTTTTCCACACAAAGTTTTATAAGTGAGGCCCTCTAGTGTGCAGAAGCTTCCCTGGGGCATCATGAGGGCAGAAGTGACAGAGGGCACCTAGGCTGGCGAGGGGTCTGATTTAACCAACTGAAATGTAGGAAATGAATGGTTGGGGTTTCCTGATGAAAATCTGATATTTTTAAAAATGGCTTCCCAACAATAACCATGGGAATAACAACAACAACAACAACATTTATTTCTGTCGCACATTTTCATACAAACAGTAGCTCAAAGTGCTTTACATAATAAAGAATAGAAAAATGAAAGACACAGTAAGAAAATAAAATAAATCAACATTAATTAACATCGAATATGAGTAAGGTCCGATGGCCAGGGGGGACAGAAAAAAAAACTCCAGACGGCTGGAGAAAAAAATAAACTGACACAAGAGACACAGAAAGAGCCCCACATACCCACTGTGAATATTAAATGGTATGCAAAAGGCCACTGACACAATCACACTTTCAACTGAAACACACGGTCCGCTGTTGCCTCACCTGGACTTTCAGAGATCGAATCTCCACCACCTGTATGATCTCTCCGACGTCTTGTGGCAGGTAATCCTGCAATGATCCTGCCGACTACGCCACAGAGAGAGGTCTGGGGCAGCACAGACAAAGCCTGAATATTAAATGATAGGCGAAAGGCATACATTAAAAACACGCTGAGTCGGTCGTTCTGAGGTTCAGTCAGACTGTCCAAGATGGTGAAGGATTCTGGGAGGAAGAGGTGGGTCCAGGTGGTCTGAAGAGACATCATGGGTGGAAATGTGTCAGACTTCCTTTCTAAAGAAAGGAAAGGAGAGGAGAAATCGTTATCACACAGTGCCCCCTCATGTCTCACACTCACATAAGTCCTTAAGCTGGTAGCCAAGCACACGGGTGGGACATCTCATTAAAACTTTGGGCAATTTGTTTGAATAATTAACTCAAAGTCATTGAATTGCCATATATACTCACGTTTAAGTGCCACGGATGTCAAACTGTCCAGCTCCGTGCCTACAATAGAGCCTGCCTTCCTCACCAGTTCGTCCCTCTTCTTTATGCTGCCTCCCCAGCACACCACCACATAGAAGAGGGCACTCGCCACAACCGTCTGGTAGAACATCTGCAGCATCTTATTGCAGATGTTGAAGGACGCCAGCCTTCTAATGAAGTATAGTCGACTCTGTCCTCTCTTGTACAGACCGTCAGTCTTGGCAGTCCAGTCCAGTTTATCATCCATACTACAGCATATCAAGCAGAGCGGCTTGTGCCTTGTTTGAGGGATTTTATACTTTGGGTTTGCGGTGCACTTGTTTGTCTGTTTTTTGCATATACACTGTGTTTTATGGGCGGCACGGTGGCGCTGCTGCCTTGCAGTTAGGAGACTCGGGTTCGCTTCCCGGGTCCTCCCTGCATGGATTTCCTCCCACAGTCCAAAGACATGCAGCTTAGGTGCATTGGTGATCCTAAATTGTCCCTAGTGTGTGCTTGGTGTGTGGGTGTGCGCCCTGCGGTGGGCTGGCGCCCTGCCCAGAGTTTGTTTCCTGCCTTGCGCCCTGTGTTGGCTGGGATTGGCTCCATCAGACCCCTTTGACCCTGTGTTAGGATATAGCGGGCTGGATACTGACTGACTATGTTTTTTTTTCTTGTGAATATTTTTGGGATTATTTCGGCTTTGGTTTGTGTAGCTTCTTCCTGTTTTTTTTTTTCTGCATATTTTTCTTCGATTATTTTCATTTTGAGACTGGCAAGAAGCACAGTAAATACGTTTCACTCCTTTTGATTGGGGCTTTGCTTTGTGTCTGTGTGTGTTTTGAAACACCATCTATTTGTGTCTGTGCCTACATGTCTGCCATCTCTCGATTCTGATCCCACCATGTAGGCTGGTGCCAACCTTGCCACTACACTGGGTGTCACAGGAAGTTTGACCCTGTCAGTTGATCGGTGTGGTTTCCACTTCATGTGTGTGTGTTGGAATAAACTTCACAGATCACAGTGGCACACTTCAGTCCTATGGCAGCACCAAGTTTCTTTGAGTTTGCCAGGCTTGAGGTGAAGCGAATGCAGCGGGTTTTGCTCCTCGGTAGTGGGGACCTCCTCGCTCATGAAGAGACCTCTAGTGGACACTCTGGGGATGTGCAATGGAATGTTTAAAAGGTGCAGTGCTGAAGATAAACTGAATCCTAATGGATGACTCCATCTGGTTTGGAGATGTTGATGTCTTATTATTCTCAGCGGACAGACCTACTCATCGTGTTATCCTATGATGATCCTGCCGACTACGCCACAGAAAGAGGTCTGGGGCCGCATCGACAAACCCTGAATATTAAATGAAAGGCTAAAGGCATAAATAAAAACAAGTTGAGTCGTTCTAAGGTTCAGCCAGACTGCCCAAGATGGTGGTGTTTCCAATGATGAAGGATTCTGGGAGGAAGAGGTGGGTCTTAGGTGATCTGACCCCAGAAGTGACGTCATGGGTGGAAATGCATCTGCTGAATGGAAAGGAGAAGAGCATCATTATCACACGGTGCCCTCTAGTGTTTAAAAGGTGCAGTGCTGTAGTTAAACTGAATCCTAATGGATGACTCCGTCGGGTCTGGAGATTTTGATGTCTTATTTCTCTCAGCGGACAGACCTGGTTAATCCAATTTAACACAGGAGTCTATCCGGACAGCTCTGGGTTCAAGGCAGGAACCAGCCCTGGACAGGGTGCCAGTTAGAAGTGAGATTGTGTAGCCTGCTCACCTGGCATCATAAGTGCTGATAATGATCTGACCCTCAGGCAGGAACCAAACCTCCATAGTGCACTGCAGGGCACAGTGGCTCATGCCAGTCCAGTGCAGAGTTGCCAGACAATTCGATAAGCTTAGGATGCCAAGCCAAGTGAGTTTTTGAGCACCTGGAGAAACTCATACTGGGACACGGGGAGAGCAGCGGGGAGGCCAGGCTGATGGCTTTACTTGAAGTCCACGTCCACAACCAGAGAAAGTGCGGGAGGCCTGCAGCAGGCGGACCACTGAAGCGGTGCCAGCGCTTTCTTTTGATCCGTCTCGGTGTGTCAAGCGGCTTTTCTGAAGCTGATGTTTCCTCCAAGATAAATAAAGTGCAGACTTTGCAGCTTGCAAGGCTTTCCTGGATTATGTCAGTCAGACGTTTGTGTTTACCGATGTGTCGGTTAAGTCGTGTGGATCAACACACCATTAAAGTATTAGGAGTAATCCAGCGGCTGACGCTGCCTGCACCTCTGGCTGGCCGTCTGGTGACGCGCCCGCTGTCTCGCTGTCCTGTTTATGCCCAGAAGACTGGATGACAAAGTCCCAACGGTGTTTTTAACCTCTGAAGTGATTTCATTCTCATTGAGGGATTAGGCTGCTGACTTCAGGGGGGTCACAGCACATTTGGGTCCTTCACATGACGCGTCCCACCGAGATCCCTGTCAACAAATTGTCGGCTGCCTGATGTCATATTTGAAGAGCTTTGCTTGCTGAGACTGAAAATGTCACAGACAGTCAAACTGTGGGCCTCGTCGTCACTTGTGGTTTAGTGCCAGGCCGGGCCGAGACCACACAAAGCGTATCTGAGCGTATTTAGACAAACCAGTGGGACACCATGGAGGGGTGAGCAGCTTGCGGACAGCGTGACGCCAGCATGGCAACATCATTCACTTCTGTGTTTAAAATAGAACTGCTGGGCAGAATTCAGAGTTCTGTGCCATGACGTCATGCCACATGCAGTGCCAGTGCAAAGTCATCTTGTGCCCTGGACCAAGTTTATTAGTGTGCCAACTGACTGTTTGGTCACCCCCATGATTTGCCAAATTCACCATAATGGTGGCATCAGCCCTGGCCACATGCACAGTAGGTGATCCCTGGAAGTGAGGCGCTGCCAGTCTGAGAGTCCTTTACATGTGGAGGACATCACCTGATTAAAAATGGACGATGTCAGCTATTGATCAGGATGTCCAACCTGCTGAATCCAATTTAGGGCCTCTGGGGCCACCCTCGCCCATCACAGGACCCCCAGAATGCACACATTCACATGGGGGCAGTTTGAGATTTCGCTATAAAGAGCCGGGCAGCATATTTTCTATTATTGATCCTTTTAGGGCTGTCAAATTATACAAAAATTAGGGCTTGAATATCCATCCCTCCATTATCAAACCCACTATATCCTAAGTACAGGGTCACGGGGGTCTGTTGGAGCCAATGCCAGCCACCACAAGGCAGGAAACAAACCCCGGGCAGGGCGCTGGCACACACTAGGGACAATTTAGGATCGCCAATGCACCTAACCTGCATGTCTTTGGACTGTGGGAGGAAACCCAGGCAGACACGGGAAGAACAAGCAAACTCCACTCAGGCAGGGAGGACCCGGGAAGCGAACCCAGATGGGTCTCCTAACTGCAAGACAGCAGCGCTACCCACTGTGCCACCCAGGCTTGAATATGCAGCTTAAAAATACATAAATGTTCAAACACACTGAAGTACGGGTTCAGATCTCCAAGCCTTTGTGCGTTTCACTGGAATGAATGGTTTTGCCCAACAGACAGAAATGCAGGAGCGGAGGAACTTCTGGCTGAGAGGTGACACTCTGAGCCACCAGGTGGCGCTCTCTTTAAAAGTCACCGTAATGAAAATGACCCCCCATTCCCTGCCGATGGCACCCCCTGCCCAAAGTGTGCCTTCCTGACAAAGTGGGATACGTGTGTGCAAAATAAGTTGACATTGAACCAGGGATGTGGAATTCTATAAAGAAGAAGCACACACATCCACAAGGGGTTAATATATTGGATTATTTATTATTTTCATATTTTATAATTCTCTTATAAAGCTTGCCGTTTAACATAATGATTTTGATTGACATTTTTAAAGTCACGGCGTGTTGTTGTTGCCCTCCGCATTCCTCGTAAATGCACAGTCTTGGAGGTTTAGCAGCTGCTGAGTGGACCGAGTGTGTCATTAATTAAAAGTTTAACGTGACCGGGCATGGAAACTGTGCCCCCGTATGGAAAGTGACGCCATCAACAGGAAAAGTGGAACTGGGAGGCTTCACGCACCAGTCATGCAGTCACCAAACGCACACGCGTCACTCCGGTCCCCACAGAGATGGCCATTAGGGGTGTGCGGGGCCTCAGGACTGACCAACCCCACGTTGGGGGTCCGGTTACGTCAAACGCTGTATAAACCTGCGCGCAGATTTAATCAAAATAAGGATTTTAGCATTGCGGTATTCACCAACATTTTTGCAAGATAACACGTGAACTTTATCAAAATATAACTAGATAAAATAACTTGACAAATGTGCTCGAACGGGACAGGCGGACCTCAAAAGCGGCGTCTGGGGTGGTCCGCCAACTTGCCACCCCCAAACCTGCTACTCTTGCTGTCACCCTCTGCCAGTCCTCCGCTCTGCTGTGTGCCTCTGTGAAGTCAGCGCCCGTCTAAACGAGTCACTGAATGGGCTAAACGTTGCGTTGTAACGATCTTTAAGTCTTTCCTCCTCGTTTTGTTTTTAATTTGTCCAACACTTTCATTAATAGCAAACTTCCAAATTCTTCTACTAAGTAAAAAACTCTCAGCAAAATTTAAAAATAAATCACAATTAGTGTAGGTAATCATTGACAAAAAAAACCAAAGATAAGAAAACAGCTCGTGAGAGTCGCCCAACTCGATAACTCGGCGATCAAAGACTAAAATGGCGGATTGAACCAAACACGATTCACAGATGCAGCAGCGCTACAACGCATGTCACCTGACAATGTCCTTGTCACTGCGCCTTTGTTTTACGGATGACGCCAAGCCATCGGCCCTGCCCTGCCCTGTGCGCTGTACCCACCTGCTGGTTTAGGAGGAGTTGATTTCTTCATTCATTTCTTTGTCTTCTATCACTCTTATTCGTGGCGTACGGATTTTGCTTTGCTTTTGTAGTGTTGGTGACAATCTAATAAATAAAGTTCATTGATTGTCACATTTACGCTCTGAGAAGGAAACACAGAAAACACGTTATAAGGGTTGGGGATTCCGTCCCCTTTACTCCAAATAACAAACGGTCCGTCATGAAGTTCATCAAAAGAGACAATGAGTATAGTGAAGCACGGACATTTTAGGAGGTGGGTATCCTGGGAAAGGAGGCGCTGAGGATCTTGGGACAGAGTGACGTCATCATTGCAGGAAATAACGGAACCCGGAAGCGCCTCGGACTTCTGGGTTTTGGAGGCGACTTCAGGGCGGTGTTTTCTCGTCTTTCCTGTTGCAATACAGAGAGCGCGGTTAGTACACAGTCGCCGTCCCCTGCCTTGTGGTTTCACGCTGCTCGTCGGGTCCTTTAGCTGCTCCCTAATCACTCATAAAGCCACCGCTAAGCTGGAGCCCCTCACAAACCGGAGGCACACATCCCACCTGCTAATGTTTCTGGTCGCCTTTCTTAACCTTTTACTCTCTAATTGCACTCCCCTCTCAGACCACCCTCAGCAATGAAGATCTCACGTGATGGGAGCCAATGAATGAGCTGTTGTTGGGCAGAAATGATCCACGAATGAAGCGGGCAGAGGGGAGTCTAAAGCAAACGATCAATCCGGCTTGAAAGCTTAGATGCCATCTTTTATGATCCTCACCCAGCTGGGATACCTCCGCAATGGAAGGACCCCTAGCTGGCATTGGGTTGCAGCTGTGCCCCAGATTCCCACGGACCATCATGGGACTTGAAGCTTGCCCACTCAGCCCTGTTGGGTTCTGTGGATGCCACCGGGTTGCTGAAGGGACTGGGAAACCTTACTTCATGGGGCTTCCACCTCCCCCAGAAGTGCTTTCAGACCACACTTAGGGGACACTGGAAGGACTCGCTGGCGTCACATACAGTAAAAGGAGCCAGCTGCCTTAACTCTGGGAGTCAGAGTCGGGATGATGGAGCGGGAAGCTTGCTGGGCTGAGATGGAGAGAGCAACAAGAGAGAGCTGCTCGGTGCTCATCGTTGTGCTTAATCGTACTCGTGGGAAAGGCTTGAAGGAAGAGTTTCCCACAATAAAGACCCTGTGTGCTTTTATAACTTTGTCTGAGCCTTTGTGCCAGAGGTTTGGGGAGCCACAGCGTCACCTAGTGGCCACAAAAGGCACCATGTGTCAATGCTGCACCACTTTGCCATTATTGTTGTTTGTTTGCCCGCATAGCACAAAGGAAAAAACAAAATCTGTCTGTAGCAAAAATTGAGAGACCGGTTCTGAATTCTTAACATCACGAATGGTGAAATCGATTTGCGTCTCTTACCTCGTTGCTGTTGCTCGCAGCCAATTCAAGCACTGATTTACTTTCATTTATCGTTATATAGCGCCTTTCCTAGAACTCAGGCACAGACAGCTACACCAATATATAAAGACAATGCACCACTAGAAAGAGTCCAGGGAGTAGCAACTCGGCTGATACCAGGACTGCAGGGGATGAGTTATGTGGAACAATTTAAAGAGCTGAGCCTTTAGGAGATGAAGAGGAGACCTGAGTGAGGTGGTAAGGTGCCACATGAGAGGGTGGGCATCAAACTAAAAGAAGTGGCAGTTCAGGGTGTGGTGTGGGTATGTGGGTGCTGAATTGGCTCAGACACAGGAAGGAGAGGGTGATGGTGTGAGGAACCTTATCTGACTTGGTGGACATTAAGAGTGGTGACCAGCAGGGGGCAGTGTGGGGGCCGCTGCTATTTTTAATATACAGAATAGGAAGATAAGTAACAAGCTGGTTAAGTCTGCAGATGATACCAAGATAGATGTATTGGCAGGTGATTTGGAATCCATCAAATCATCAGAGAGGGGCTTGGGCAGCAGACTGATTTGTGGACGATGAAATTTAATGTCAGTAAATGTAAAGAATTACACATAGGAAGTAAAATGGGAGGTTTAAATACACCTATGGGGGTCTGAAAGTTGGAGGTCCACCTTATGAGAAGGAGTTAGGAGTCGTAGTGGACTCGAAATGATCAACTGCCAGGCAGCGTTCAGAAGCCATTAAGATGGCTAACAGACTGTCAGGTTATATAGCGCCTTGATGTGTGGAGTTCAAGTCACAGGAGGGTCTGCTCAACCTTTATAACACACTGGTGAGGCCTCATCTGGAGTCCTGGGTGCAGTTTGGGTCTCCAGGCTACAAAAAGGACATAGCAGCACAAGAGGTGGTCCAGAGAAGAGCGACTAGACTGATTATGGGGGGCTACAGGGGATGAGTTATGAGGAAAGATGAAAAGAGCTGAGCCTTTACAGAGATGAAGAGCAGACCTGAATGAAGTGTTTAAGAATCGAGAATCGAGACGGTGACTTTAAAATGAGGTCATCAAGAATACGGGGACACAGTTGGAAACTTGTGAATGGTCACACAAAAGTTTTTCTACAGACAGAGAACCACAGACACACGGAGTAAGTGATCAAATAGTGTGGTGGACAGGAGGACATTAGGGACCCTCAAAACTCGACTTGCTGTTGCTCTTTTTAGAAGAACTCAGTGGACAGGATTGGCTGGCGAGCTGTGCTGGGTGGCATGGCCTGTCCTCCTCCAGATTGTCCTGATGATGTCCTCATGCTATTTAACTCATAAGGCGCTTGACTCCAAGCCTATCAGTGCAATACATTTGAATTTGACACATTTTCAGATAATCTGTTTTTAGCTGGGTTTAAGTTCTCTTTTGATTGGCATCTTTTTGGGCACTTTGACAGTGCAGCTTATTTTATAACAGATTTCGGACATCTGTCAGACATGTTTGAACAACAAACACCCCACCTAAAAACGTCTCCTACCCACGAAAGATAATAACGGCTTGCGAGGCGCTCTTTTCGCTTTCTCAGATTCCTTTTTGCCTTCTTTACGTCTTCCTTGCCCGCGTGACGCTGTGATCAGCTAATGACCACTACGGTGAGGTCACCTCAGCCTCCTGACACACGAGATGAATCACCGCAGCCTCCTTGACCCTGATTGGTGGGCCTCAAAGCTGGTGACAGGTTAAAAGGCAGGTCACCTCACAAGTTGCAGTCAAGGCTCTCCACTCTTGAAACAGCGAGAAGCTCATCCAGCAGCCAAAGGTACCGATTTGAGGTTTTCTTTTACCAGGAAGCAAATGTTGAGAAGAGAAGGTCCGACTATCGGGCCCTGTGGTAGAAAATTCAAAATGAGGAGTTAAGAGGACGGCAGACATGCAAGGCGTGCGTTTGGTGGGCAGAGGGTCAGCTGAAGAGGCTGACAGAGTGACAGTTTAAGAGGCTACGTGGCTTTTAAATTTAGAAAGGAATTCATATCGGGGGTCCCGGCCGTTACTATGAAAGGAGGTTAATGGGAACGGGGGGTGGTGGTGACACAGTTTGAATCTTGTAACAGGTAAATTTCACACAAATGATAGAACATTTTGCTTCACACCAGAGACACAATAAAAAAAAGTGACCAAGCCGTGTGGAGGAGAACAGAACTTTAGGGGTCTTCACATCTGAAGAAATTAGCTGGAGAGGATTGGCAGACTTCGTTGGGCTAAATGGTTTGTTCTCGTCAAAGATGTTCTTGAGGTCCCGGCCTAGAACTATCTGAAGAGCTGGGAGAGCAGGGGAGGCTGCGGGAGGATTCGGACCCTCGGGTCCTCTTTTAGTGGGGTCTCCATCTTGTTTTCTGGGATGTGCCATTGAGAGCCACCACCATGATGGCCTGAGCTTGTTATGAGGGTCTCGCTTGTTCTGTGTGTCCCCCTCAGAGCTTTGGGACCCCGTAGCTCATTTCTGTGTCTAGTCCCTCTGTGTGTCCCCTTGCTGGTCACCTCCCTTTAGGCTTCTCCTCTTAAGTTCTTAAGGTTCCGTGACTTTTGCCTTTTTCTGGTCTCAGAACACTTCACATCGATGGAGCTCTTCGTGGTGGTCCTCTGCCTGGTGGGCGCTGGCCACGCATTGCCGGTGAGTTTCGTTTCTGTCTGCTCACCGTCTCTCTCTCTCTCTCTTCCCATGGAGGTGGCCTTCACTCGGTGTGTGTCTTTGTGTGTTTGCCGTGCAGGTGCCGCGTCTGCTTGGATTGTCTGCGAGCAACAGCAACGAAGTAAGGGACGCAAGTCGAGCTCACCATTCATGACGTTAACAGTTCAGAATCTGAATTTGGAATTCCTTTGGGTTTCTTGTCTGTCAATGTCTGTGACTCTGTCTTACTGACATTATTGTCATCTGCTTTGCTTTGACTTTACAGACTTAAAAGTCCTATTTTGGAAAGAAAAAAAAAAAGCCGATTTAAAAAGAAATCGTTTTCATTCTGGTTTTCTTCACAGCTTCTGCGTCTGCCTGGACTCCCGTACAATGGACTTGGATTTGGGCAACAGCAGCAGCAGCAGCAGCAGCAGGTACCTCCTTCAGTCCTCCGCGGCTCCAACGGCCCGTCAAGCTGCTAAGCGTTTATTTGGCTACAATTCTTTCTTCACTTTCAGTTTTCCCGAATCGCCATTGCGCTCAACCTGTTGCTGTAACGCCATAAGGGGTTGCTAGGGGGCGTGTCCTGTCGGCTTCTCTTTATCTCGGCATTCGAATAAAAACTCAGATATACTGGGCAGTGTGGGCACTGTGGGCAGTGTGGGCAGCGTGGGCTTCTTTGGAGTTTGTGCTCATTATTGTAGGGATGCTCTGATGAGGCTGTCAGTAAAAAGGTGAAACATACAGTAACAGACAACAGACATAAAGGCGCTATATAAAATATATTATTATTTATGAAAGGAACAATATGAATACTAGATATTTATTACAGATAGTACATAAATATATAAAATCCAACGTCTGTCTGTCTGTCCGCTTTAGACGAGAGAACGACTTGACGGATTTAGATCGGTTTTTTATTTGCTTGAACATTTCGGTTGATTTTCCGACTTCTCTCATCGTGCTAAGTTATCAGAGTTTGCTTGCGGCACCAATAGCATTGCGCGGATCCGAGAAAGAAGCTGTGTGTAGGGGGGGTGAATGGAGTGACGTCAGGAGTGGTGAGCCGGGTGGGGCGCTCCTCGCTGTCCTGTTTCACTAATATGCAGGCGAAGCCACGGGGCACGGCAAGTACTTTTATACATAGAGAGAGTAATAGGCAAATATGAACAAACGTACATAATATATGCAAATATAAAATCACTACAGAATACATAATACAGTATATATGAAATTCACTATAAAATAGACAGATCAATGGTCAGGTAGATTCAGACCTGAATTCAAATGTTTTAACAGAACTTTATTCTTGTCTTTGTCCCCAGCCTCTGCCCTTTGTCCCCTCATTTGTTTTCCAGCCCCAGCAGACTGACATGGCGCTTCCTCCTCAATTGACCCTCACCCCTCAAGTAGGCATTTCCGGCCAGGGGTCCGTGCAGCCAACAGGTTCCCTGCCATCTCAGGTCCTTCTGCCCTCTCAAGTTCTTGTTCCTTCTCAGAGTGGCGTCCCCCCACAGGTACTCCTCCCTGCAGTTCAAGGTGACCAGACAGCCATCTCTGTGCCACAGCAGCCCCTGTCCCCACAGGAGTCCGGTGTCCCTTTGCAGCCGAACCAGGTGAGCTTTATTAGCTTTACTGGGATCCTTGATTTGATGTTGTCTGTTTGTTCTTTCTTCACTTTCTCTGCTCCCTGCTCAATTTCTCTTCTTCTTCTTTTTCTTCTTCCCTAAGGTGTTGCCCTCATACTATCCATCCTTTATGTTCCCCCAACAAGCAGGAGGACAGGTGATGTTCTAAATACTCAATCAGAAAATGAAAAATGAATTACAAACCAATAAACTGCTAAAGTGTCAGGTAAGGAGCCTTGATGTCCCGGATTTCAATTTTATTTTTCACTCCTTGACAGGTGAGGCCCTTCTTCATTGCCTATGGGTACCCACCTCAGAAACAGCCAGCAGTCCAGCAGCTGCCACTGAACCCAAACCCAGCAGCCAATGGAGCCGGCGGTGCTCAGGCCACAGCAGTCCATGCAGGTGAGTGGGTTTCTTTTAAGATTATAATATAATATAATATAATATAATATAATATAATATAATATAATATAATATAATATAATATAATATAATATAATACTAGTTGTACTAAGAAGGGTTGAAATCTAAGTACTCAATTTAGACCTCTGCATTAAAGTCTGCAGTGCACCATCTGTTGGAGTGTATTTTGTAATGCACGTGGTAGTAAATTGCATTGCATTTGTCACTTCAACAGATGGTGAATCACAAACATGTGCAGCAATAAAATGCTTTGCTAAAAATGATTCTGATCTGTTGGAATGACAAATGCATCATCTATTATACTGATAAAGATGTAGCAATTGGGTGGACACACAGGTGCAGTAACACACAGACAATTATCCTTTTATTAGTGTGGACAATATAATATAATATAATATAATATAATATAATATAATATAATATAATATAATATAATATAATATAATATTGTGGTGGGCTGGCGTCCTGCCTGGGTTTTGTTTCCTGCCTTGTGCCCTGTGTTGGCTGGGATGGACTCCAGCAGACCCCGTGACCCTGTAGTTAGGATATAGCAGGTTGGATAATGGATGGATGGATAATATAATATAATATAATATAATATAATATAATATAATATAATATAATATAATATAATATAATATAATATAATATAATGCAAGCTGTGCTAAGTTGGGTTGAAATCTAAAAAGTTAACATATACCGCAGCATTTGCACCATCTGTTGGAGTGTATTTTGTAATGTATATCATAATAAAATTTGTCATTTCAACAGAAAAATGCTTTCAATGTTCCACCTGTTGGAATTAGAAATTCAATACAAATGTCTCTGTTATATGACATTTGGTATTGGGATTCATCAAACAAGTATTAATGTTTGTTATGCACCATCTGTTGGAGTGAAAAAGGCAATATATTTTATTTCTACAGTTTTTTTTTATGATACACCATCTATTATAATGACAGAGATATAGCAACCATATGGCCACACAGGAACACAGACACAAAGATACTTATTATTTTATAATATAATATAATATAATTAGGTGTGTGTGTGTGTGCATGCCCTGCGTTGGGCTGGCGCCCTGCCTGGGGTTTGTTTCCTGCCTTGTGCCCTGTGTTGGCTGGGATTGGCTCCGGCAGACCCCGTGACCCTGTAGTTAGGATAATATAATATAATATAATATAATATAATATAATATAATATAATATAATATAATAAGGCACAATTAGTGCTGCTGCATGATGGCATCAGAGTTCTGGGTTCGGTTCTCATACGTTGTCATTGTCACTGTGGACTCAGCACGTTGTCCCCTTGTCTGCATGGGTTTCCTCAGGGTGCTTAGGATTTTCAACTGTGTCCCCATGATTTGCAATTCCGATTTACCTCCACAAGCGTGAGAGTGGACCCTGTGATGGACTGGCATTTCTTTCGGGAATGGTGGCTGATTTGTACCCAGTGCCACCAGGACAGTCACTTTCCCACAGCAACCCATCCGACTTCAGAATGTCCTGTTATTTTGTTATTTTTCGAGGTGTTTCAGAGAGCATGGCATGGTGTCCCAGTGGAAATGGCTGTGGCCACACAGATCTTGGATTTCAGTTCATGTGCAGTCCCTGCCAGTCTGGAGTTTGTGTGTTCTCTCCATGCCCATGTGGCTCAGGTGCTCAGCTTATGTACCATAGACGTGGGTGTTGTGTGTGTTTGATGACTCCAAGTTGCCCCAGTGCCACTGAATGTGCCCACAGATGGACTTTGGTCCCACTTCGGTCCCACTAGTGTTTTTACCCAAAGCTGTCACAGCATTTTGTGACTCCTATGATGTCAAATAAACTAAATGGCTGGATTAGATAACATCATGTAGAAATCACTGCAGACCTCCACAGGAAGACTGGAACTGAAATGAAACGTCGGACTGATCAGTGAATGCCCATTTGTTACCCGTCTGAAGTTTATATTCTGTTTTAACTATTCTTTCTTTTTTAAGAACGTGACTCCAAAACCTTGGGGTCAAGCTGAACTGGTGAGTTTCTCAAATGAAAACTGAATGCCATTTAAACTTATAAGGATGTGGTGTGTGAGAGAGGAAGACCCAAAGTGACATAATGTATCAGCGTTTATGTAATAAGAGTGGCACAGTGGCACGGTGGCACAAACACTGCTGCCTCACAGTACAAATGCCAGGATTCCTCACAGTTCTCCCCGTGTCTGTGGGGGTTTCCTGCCACAGTCCAAAGGCATGCTGGTTGGGTGGACTGGTGACACGAAATTGGCCCACGTGGGTGTGTGTGTGTTAACCCTGCGATGGACTGGTGGCCTGCCCAGGTGTTATTCCTGACTTGTGCCCTGTGCTTGCTGTGGTAAGCTGCCACCACCCTGCTCAGGATTAAGTGGGTTGGGTATTTATATTATATAGCGCCTTTAGTGATGGGCTATTGGCGCTTTACTAAGAAATCAATGAGACTTTGGTTCGATAATAATTCAAACCTTCCTCCATTATTTCATCCATCCATCCTTTCCTGGCCTGCTTTTTACAAAGTGGGAGTCCATGCTGGTAGGATTTACCCCGGAGATCGCAATCACACACACACACACACACACACACACCTTCCTGCTTAGTGCCACTAATTAACTCTGGGATGATGTGGTCCTTACGTTTAACTAGTAAGGACATTAAGGGGACACGTGTGAACTTTAGTATCTATACGCAATAATCGACATATAATCTTAAAGAGCAAAACACAAACTGGCCCTTGTAATTGTATATAGCGCAGTTCTGAGGTTGGCACCTTATGAAGAAGTTTTACAGGGTGGCGACCAAAGTCATCATGCTGGACAACACTGAACAGAAGTCCAAATCTTACCAGTCATAAGACGATGCCCTTAATGTCCAGACGATAATGAGCAGGGTATGAACCGGCCAGCTACACAATGCAGCACATCAACCGGCACGACGGAAAAAGCAACAATTTAAACGCAGTGACCGTGTGGGGCGCGTGGTGTTCGCTTCTGTCTCCCCTGGGCGCCGCGGCTCCGATCCGCTTTCATTGGCTTGAAATGCAATTTCGTGTCCATCCACAAGATGGAGTTAAGAGCTATGAGGCAAATCGTGCGCGTTCACGCGTCTAGTGACGTCGTCGGGAGGCGGGACACTCCGTGAAGCGGGCTTAGCCGAGTGAACCTCCTTTAAATGGAGACACCTGGCGTGTCTGACACGCGGCAACTGAGCGCCGTCGCATGGCGTAGTTAATCTCTGAAATGTGTTTTTTTAGGACCAGATGCTGACGATTGGAGGCACCGCTACGCCATCGGCACTTGAAGGAGTTCGTGCTGTGCTCGATGAGGTATGGAGTTTGTTTACAAGGTTTGACGCAGTGCCCCCCGTGCACAGTCTGAGCTTTTTAAATAATATAGCACGGCTGCCCCTTTTGTGGCACCGCTAGACCAAGCCAGGCTGGGCATTGAACCCAAATCCTTGGCACTCATTCAGATACACGTTGGCATGAAAATCCAAATAGCTAAACTATGCAGCGATGTCACATGACTTTGTCACGGCGTCTTGAGCACGGGTAAGGCGCTATATAAATGAAACGTATTGTTATCAATTAGCTGAGAGCCGTTATGAAGTGACGTGTCTTATCGACTTATTCCGCTTTCCTATTTGTTCTTTTTCAGGCTCTGCCAAGCTTTCTGCTCCCTTTCCAGCCGTAGGAGAGCCCCGGTAAGAATCGAAAGATCCAATCTTTAAGTTTTGTTGTCCAAGAAACAAACTCATATTAAGACGTATTTAACGTTTGACGGCTTCACGTTCCAAAGTGAGCGCTTACTGAGCACAATGATCCTCATTGGAAGGGGAGAATGGCCATCTTATTAGGGTAGTAAGACACTTCGGACTGCAGGAACGGACGGGCCTTCCGTCTGTGCACAGTTTAACTTAACGAGTTTCCAGCTGCGGTTTGTCCCGTCTGTGCAGATCCTTTCATAACCGTAGACGGTCCAGTCAGGTCACCAGTAAGTCCCATCAAGGGTGTCCATCCGCACTCACTAAGCTCCCCCAGCACTCTATGACAGTGACAGTGGTGACATCAGTGGCAATGCTCTAAACTAGAGACTGAGGTTTGAAGTACTGGCTTCACCGAGTGTCACATTAGAGTTTAATTTGAATTTGAATTGATTGTCTTTTTCTTTCTTTGAAAGGATGCCTGAAATATGAAGTGCCATTCATACAAACTGAAGAACTGAAGAAAGGTGGTGACTCACAAGCAGCACATTTGGAACAAAACCCGCCACGATGGACATAAGCGTCTTACAACTGTCTAATAATCTGACTTTTGTTTGTCATTTGATTTTTTATTTCACCAAATAAAATAATATGCGCACTCAATAAAGGGGACTTGGTATGAATAAGGAGACATTCGAGCCTCACAGTGGGTGACGTGCATGACTTGTGTGTTTAAACATGAATAACAGAGACAATCCACAAAAAGCGGTGGAGACCACCGACCATCCACCCCACCTCAGGCGCCCAGTGTCACCGTCATACTTTTACACGTCTCATTGTAACTGAGCTCATCCATCACTTCGACATTACCAGTGCAGACCAGCAGGAGGCGCTCCAGTGTGAGTCACTGGCTGACTTGGGCCTGCTGCACTTACTGATTCAAGCCAGTAGAGGGCACACGCCTGAGAGAAAGAGAAAAACGAGCCAACCATGTGAAGGCCCCGGCGCAGGTCTTCCCTTGTGTGTGTGTGTGTGTGTGTTGCAGCCACCGACACGTCTGCAGTTCAAGTGGTTTAATCCACAGTCTGCTGCTTTGGATGGTCCGTGTTTATGAGAAGCCCACCAGTGGAGACTTGTTTGGAGTTTCTCCTACCGTTTGGTCCTCTTGAATTCTTTTTCTGCGGCACTCTGCCCTGCCAGTGACCCTTCTGTAGGGGTCTCTCTTCTCTTGATTTTTTTTTTTCTCAGGTGTGTTTCCTCTGGTTTTTGATTTTTCGATTTTAAGTCTCAGTTTCCACCTTTTGTATCAGGGCTCAGACCTTCCGCAATGTTTATGGCAGCTGCTTCTCATCTCTGGCTCCACTGGTTCAAATCCCATACTGGCTTCTTCTCCATATGGAGTCTGCATGTTCTGCCTGGGTGGTCCTCTCGCACACCCAAAGACATGAAGACTCCCCACCTGGAGTGTGTGTGTGTGTGTGTGTGTGCATGGACCCTACAATGGACTGGCGCCCCCTACAGGGATGAATGTAATGTACACCCAGCGGGGGATGATGAAGTCGGTGCAGGATGACGGCCTCTCGTTTTCGGGGGACACGTCTATGCAGTTACAGAACAGGGTGGTACCGTTTTGTTCAGCCGACGACTTTGATCTCCCTGGATGGCTCATTTTGGTCTCTGGAGTCCAAAGTGCGCGTCCACATTGTGAGATTTTGGGGTTTTTTGATTCTTCATTTCAATCACCTTTGACCTTAGTGCTCTCTGTGAAAGGCACTTGAGAAGATCACCTCACAAATGGCTTCATTCCATTTATTTTTTCACTGGCCAAGGAGATCTGCACCCATTCTGGTCCTCCACCCCCAAGGTGGCCCTAGGGTGCTTTTCTTTGTGTGCCCCTCTTGAGCCCATTTTAGGACAGCATGGCTGTAGACATAGAGGGCCAGGGGGCACACTTATGCAGGTCACTTTCTCAAGTAGTGTGCCACCTTGTCGATTAAGGTGATGAGTAGGTGGTTTGCCACACTTTTGGCTGGTGCCACACCTGCTGCCCTTTCCAGCTCCCAGTGCCACTTTGGTGCCCAGCTTGGATCACTAGGGGGCAGCACTTCAGGATTAACCCAAAAAGTTGGGGAAATGCCCTGACTGTGCCACTCACAAGGCTCTTGATGAACAATTCTGGTCTATAAAGACAAGCCTGGCAGTCTGAAGGTGGCATGGAGTCCTAAGCTGAGCAGGTGGAATCTTCATTTTGGGAATTTAATTGACTATTTTGTGATGTTCTGTAAGTATCACCATTGTGGGTGCATTTATGACTAAAGGCATCCCACAACCAGGGATCTTGGCACCTAAAGGGGTCTTCAGCGGAGTCGGACCCTGGAATCAGAGCCCGGAGTTTACCTGCTCCTGGGGTTATGTCTGCAGAGTGGCATCTGTGACCCAAATCAGAAATGTCATGGGCTCTTTCACACAACAGCCAGCAGGTGGCGCCACTTATGAAACCTGCGACTCCTTCCTTTTATTTCCTATTGGAAAGTCACCAGAGTCACACAGAAGGTTGACAACACTTGTTTTTTATTTTGTGTCACTTTGCCATTACACTACTGGAAGCTTCCTTGGAGCTAATTGTACAAAATAAACCAAATCATCCTAATTGCAGCCATCAATATGAGCTTTCCAAGTGGAGAAAAGCAGCTATTGGGCACCCAAGACCTGTAGGCCATTCATCTTGTCTTCCACGTCTTCCTGGTTTGGCAGCGTCTGCAAACAAAATTAAACATCTCAATAAATCCAGAGGTGCGTAAAACAAAAAGGTCACTTCAATTCTGTGACCTGGAAGATCTGTAGGTGACGCTCTTCTGTTGTGTCCAAATCCAAAGTAGGCCAAAAATATATTCAAAAAAATTATTATACGCAATGGAGCCGAAAATACAAAGGGAAACGGAAAATAGCAAACTACCGTGTTTTTGGGGGGTGGGGGGGGGTCCACTTTCTCACAAGCATTTCCTGCCCACCTTCCTCACCCCCTGGCCTGTCAACAACTAAGGTGACCTACAGACTGACCAGCTACCTCCAGGTACATTCTGCAAGTCACATCTGGGGTCCCAAATGTCACATACAAACCCTGGAACCACAAGTCTGGAGCGCCCTCTTGTGGCCACGGGCTGTCCCACTCATAGGAATGGTGAGTCTCCTACATGGATTTATAATTTAGGGTACACGCCAGGGGAGGGGATTCTTGTTTATCACAGTGGAGGAACAGCAGCCAGAAGAAGCCTGAAGTCACCTGCCCTTTCAAGCTCCACTCATTTTGTTTGGCCAAAGTAAAAGAAAAGAGACGACCATCTCAAAAAGCAGGATGGCTGGTTTGACCAGAAGTGTATGAGCTAAAACAAAACCAAAAAAAGACGCTCCTGTAATTATTCTCTCTTCACCAGTAGCAGGTGCCATTCAGCTCCTGTAATTACTCTCCAGTCACTACTAGGGGTGTCGTTTAGAATTTGCAGTTACTCTCCGCTCACCTCTAGAGGGCACCGTTTAGGTGTTGCAATTACTCTCTGGGCACTGTTTAGCTCCTTATTCTTTCATTTCAACACTAGAGGCCACTGTTTAGCTCCTGCAGTTATTTTTTGCTCACCACTAGATGGCACCATTTAGAATGTGCAATTGATGCCATTTCAACACTAGAGGGCACCATTTAGCTTCTGCGTTTACTTTTCACTCTCCACTAGAGGGTACCATTTAGTTGTTGCAATTACTCACTAGGCACTATTTACCTCAAGCAATTACTTTCATTTCAACGCTAGAGGGCACTGTTTAGTATTGTGAATTACCCTGTGGGCACTGTTTAGCTCCTGCAGTTACTTTTTGCTCACCACTAGATGGCACCCTTTAGAATGTGCAATTGATGCCATTTCAACACTAGAGGGCACCATTTAGCTTCTGCGTTTACTTTTCACTCTCCACTAGAGGGCACCGTTTCGTTCCTGCAGTTACCCTCCTGTCACCACTAGAGGATCCCCAAGATCCTTTTTTTGTTACGTTTACCATCTTTATGTTAGGTGAGGGTCTCGGAGTTTCAACCCCAAACTTTCCTCTGTTTTTGTCCTTTTACAAGGACCAGGGGGTTTGTGGAATGCAAACCATCCTTGACTTTAGGATATGAGAGAGGATGATTTTAAATTGTATAGCTTGACACCTGAGAGAGTTATGATAAATTGTGACAGTGCAATAAAAAATTTACCCCCCCCCCAAAATAAATGAGTTTTTTATTTTTATATAGCGCCTTTCACAGTGAACACGTATTTTTACTAATAAGGCAGCTTTCATAGAAGCGATGAGGTGCCTCAGAAATCCACTGGATCAACGTGATAAATCAGAAAGGGTGAAAGAGCCACCTGTCCATCTGTCCATCCATTCATTTTCTATCCCACTCAATTTAATTATAAAGCGCCTTTAAGTGAGAAGGAGGATTATGAAACTCATAGAGTTGAGAAGTCAGATAAGCTTTCATTGTATGAGGAAGCCTCAGGACAAGACAGAGGGGGTGCCAGCTGTGGTGAACGTGAGGGTCACACCTGAAGGCCAAGTGTGAGGTCATGGAGATGGGAGACCACCTTACACCCCAGACCCTGCTGTACCTTTGTCCATTGGTTGTTGATTGTCACTTCAATGCTATCATCCTCCAATGGCCACCACTGAGTCGGGAGGGTCTGAGGTGGTCTGCTGTCCACCTCCTGCTGCCCAGTTGCACCTACTGAGGGGTCTGCGGCTGCTGTGGCATTTTCTGCACCAGTTGAGTTATCCTGAAAGTGATAAGTGGGATAAATGAGCAGCTTTAATTTGAACATTTATATGCATTACAGATGTGAAAAAAATGTGTCAGGTCACAAATGGGTGACACCCCGATCATCATGTCATTGTCACATCAGTGGTCTCCACACCCCTCTACCCACCTTCCTCCATTACAGTCAGGGTGGTCCTACAGTAGAACCAGAACAGGCTGGAATGCTTTGAACAAGAAACCCTAAGCAGACAAATACAACTAGCTGAGCAGAGGCAGTAGTGAAAGGCGCTATATAATCGGACCATTGTGTGATTCATGGAGTAAATTTGAAACATAAAGTGAATCTAAAGATCCAACTGTTTCCAGTAAATGAGTCGCTCATAGGCCTGATGGTGACTGCGCCCGTGTCCTTATGCTTTGTCACAATGCCCCCCATAGTGTACGCTGCCCCGAGGCTCTTCGCAGGCACAGTTCTGTTTATGAATGATGGCAACGGCAGAATCAGCGTCCACTCGAAATGAGTCCTTGGAAATGCTGGAGCACCTGGGACCACCAGAGGGAGCTCTAGGCACACAGTCCTCTACAGCCCTGCCGGTGGTCCGAGATCGGGTCTGGAAAGCCAGGTGGACAGGCTGGGAGTCTGGAGTGAAATCAGAGGCAACGGCTTCAACTGTCAAATTCTGGTTGGATTTTTTAGCGCCTTTCACAATGAGCATTATGCCAAGGCTGTTTACGGACACCATTACGTGATTTCTATTTTTCACGACTAGAATGCTAGAAATGGAATTCGCTCTACAGGAGTCGGGTGTAGGAATTCAATCTGGGACTTTAAAATGTGATATAGCGCCTTTCATAGTCAGTGCCATTTCCATTCTCCTTTTCTGCACTATGCAGTTCTTTTCACATTACTAGAGCTGGAAGGTGAGCTGGCTGACTTGGGGTCACCCAAGGAGCCAGTGCTGGGGACATTCATGTTCTATGTGGCACCTTTCAATTAGTATGCTCAACAGTCCAACTCCAAGGCCACCGTGCGGTCACACGACATGCTGCTCAGTCCCTGTACTCCTCCACAGACGCACCACCACATTTACACCCTCGGCCCATCGGCCGTCCCTTCCCCATGCCACCATCATCAGGGGCCAATGCAGTGTCACCACCACGGCCTCTGCCTTGACACTAAAGGATCCCCTCCTGTTAGTGCCACAGGTATGCCACATCCCACTGCCCTCCTGCCCAGAGCTCAAGGTGCCCTCTGGGGAGGTGCCATGCTGAACAGGTGCTTCAGATTTGTGGCACAAAGTTTGACTTTATTAAGCATAGTGACAATGGGGGTGTCATACATGACGTGGCCTACAGGATTCTGTCTGAGACGTACCTTCATGAAAGATGGAGCCTGTGTGAAGAAAAAATCAAAGATGGTTATAATAATAATCATCATCATCATCATCATCATATTCCATAAATTGAATGCAGCTCAAATTGCTTTACAAAAATTACAATTACCCACAAATGACATACAAATTAAAGAGTAAAATACATTACTAAATCATAGTAATAAATGTATGTAGCACATTCCATAATAATAATTAAAACAATAATAAATACACATAATATAAAATAAAACTTTATTGTGCACCATCAGACAAACTGATATTTTATATAGCGCCTTTAATTGACATCACTCAGTGCTTAACCTATTAGAATCAAAAATCATTTGAAAAAAGAAATTTAGGGAGAGCTGCAGAAAATCTGCAAAGTGTGACATATGGGGACAAGTCTGCAATCCGAAATGCCACAGTAGGGTCATAAACGGCCGTGCCAGTCATAAAGAGTTGAACCCAAATCCACTTGTTTGTGATGGTGGAAGGAAACACAATTTAGTTTTAAACATTGGTGAAGCTAAGTTGACCCCCTGTGTGGGTGGGTGTGTGTGTTCAAAATGTAATGGACTGGCACCCCGCCCAGGTGTTGCTCCTGCCTTGTGTTCGACTCTTGCCAGGTTAAGCTTCAGCTTCTCTGGCTAAGCAGGCGCAGAAAATGGGCAGCGGAGGCTCAGCTCAGTTCTTCATAGAGACGGCTGCCGAGACTGCTGAACAGTCAAACGATGCCATCTAGCGGCCTATGAAGGAATTGCACTTCCTAAACAATGGGAACGTAGGGACAGGAATTTGAGAGAAATTAGGCACTGAGACTACTGGGTATGCAGTCTGGATGTCCATCAGTCACTCTGACCCTGAAGGTGTGTGTTTCAGGTACTCACCTGCTGCATTATTCCATACTCGTAGGCGTAGGTGGGGGGCTGCAAAAGGGAAAAAAAATGCAAGAATTAGAAAAACGACAAACAGGAAATACTGGACACATGAAGAGAAACCAGCCCATCTATTCATTGAGTCCAGATAATCTAACGTTCGTCACTGGACCAGCAACTGAAGGAGTTCAGTCAGTCAGTCAGCAGCAGCACTGGGTGGGCTGTCAGTCTGTCAGTACATGATAGGACATGGAGACTCACTATGGACCCACTGAAAGGTTTCAGTCTCCTTAATCTGTGAGTCTTCGAGGGGGGAGAGGAAAACTGGAGAATCTGAAGGAGGAATTCATAAGATAGACAGGGAGGACACGCAGACTCCACACTAAGAGCATCCCAGGGGAGAAATGCAGGCAGTGAGCACACAAGTTACCATTGTGGGGGGGTTGGGGGGGTAGGGGGGCAAAATACCAACTCATATAAAAAGACTTGCTCAAGAGCGCCCTCTAGTGGTCAAAAAGAGATGTGTGCCCCACTGTTCTGGGTGTGGAGGGCAACACGTTAAAAACTGGGGTCACCAGTCAGTCATCTGATACTGGGGTGCCAATGACCCTGAATGGAGTGCACCAGTAAGACAATGGAGGGGAGGACAGAAAGAATTGTCATTTATACCTTAGGTAGATGAGAAAGGCACTATATAATAGATAGATAGATAGATAGATAGATAGATAGATAGATGTGAAAGGCACTATATGAAAAATGGACAGATAGTGATGAGAGGTGCTAAATAACAGAGAAATATGAAAGGCGCTATATAAGCCCACAGATACAGTAGGTATAGAGGAAGGCCCCATCCAGCAGACAGTCTCATCTGACATACCTGGCTTGATGCGTTGATTTTGATCTTCAGATATTCAACGGGCTGTGAAAAGAATAAAAACAAATCCAGTTGTCATGCAGCAGATGCCATTTGTTGGTCCTGTAAACCAAACCTTTTCTTTCACCCCTAATGGATGCCAACAACTCTATGGCTGAACTGGCATCGCCCTCAGTGCCCTTATATTTGTTTCACATCTCGCTTTGTCTCTTCTACCTGACTGCTCAGGGTGGGCTACTGAAAAGGGGCCGTGAAGTGTAGCTGCCTTAGCTGCGTCACAATTCCACCAACATCCAGTAAGCTTTGGCCCACTGAGACCTCCATTTGAACTTAGCAGGCTCTCTAATCCAGTAGAGGGCAGCATATGTCATTTTTGGACCAGTGGGAATTAAGTGATGATCTTCTGCTGAAACCACCAGAGGGAGCTGCAAACTAACAGCCCTCTATGGGCCTGAAGAGTCAGGTGGATCAGCCACCCCACATTTTAATTAGGGACCTCAACATCTTTAGATTGTCAGGTACTGTCATGACTTTTAAACTGTGACATGGAGGAAATATGGGGACAGAGGAGCTGTTAGCCAACCAATTTAACAACATGTGGACTCAAACGCTAACTGCTGTTCTCAAATTTCAGTCTTTGATGTTGTTTCTCCTATTATGTTCTCCTGCTGGATAAACTTTTACTTTAAAGTACAAATTCCTTTTTGTGTTAGACATTTGGTCCTCTTGGTCTCCATAACTCGAGAGCTCCCCCTAGAGCCCACACTTCATACTTTATAACCTTGTATTGTATTGATACACTCAGGGTCCCCGAGGAGCCGTCCATTATAAACAGCACATGGAGGTCCATGGAATATCAGGAAAACCTCACATTTTGTTACTTATGTCTGGAATTCATTCTGATTGCTCATCTTTTATATGCAGCACCCTGACATCCCCCCAATTGTTCTTTTATAAATATGAAGATTGCTTGGGCTGCCTGGTCCCCATTTTCAACTTCTCTGAACCCTTGGACTGTGTTTTCAGTTGTACCCCGATTTAAAGAACATGATGTTAAGAAAGTGAATAAAGCAACAGGAACGTACCTTCTGAGAAGGATATCTGGGCATAGTGGGATAGATCGGCTGGTAGCCCCCGTAGTTTGGATAGAGTGGACTCACATACTGCAAACAGGAGAGAAACAAAACACAAGAGGCTGCATGTTAGGACCTCCAGACAGGGTGGGCTTATGTGCTGACCCTCCTCAGATTGGCAGCGCCAGCAGTGCAGCCTTCCACCTTCACCCCCAATGTACTCAGGAGCAGCTAAAGGACACTTCAGTGATCAATCAGTACAGGAGAGGAACTCGGGCCGCAGCACAACAAGCTCCGATCTGGACGGCCTGACTAATCTCTCCAGTTATTATTAAACAATCCACAGTCTATCTATCTATCTATCTATCTATCTATCTATCTATCTATTATATAGTGCCTTTCACTCTATCTATCTATCTATCTATCTATCTATCTATCTATCTATCTATCTATCTATTATATATAGTGCCTTTCACTCTATCTATCTATCTATCTATCTATCTATCTATCTATCTATCTATCTATCTATCTATCTATCTATCTTATAGTGCCTTTCATATCTATCTATCTATCTATCTATCTATCTATCTATCTATCTATCTATCTATCTATCTACAGTGGTGTGAAAACTATTTGCCCCCTTCCTGATTTCTTATTCTTTTGCATGTTTGTCACACAAAATGTTTCTGATCATCAAACACATTTAACCATTAGTCAAATATAACACAAGTAAACATAAAATGCAGTTTTTAAATGATGGTTTTTATTATTTAGGGAGAAAAAATCCAAACCTACATGGCCCTGTGTGAAAAGTAATTGCCCCCTTGTTAAACAATCACCTAACTGTGGTGTATCACACCTGAGTTCAATTTCCTGATTACTGCCACACCTGTTTCAATCAAGAAATCACTTAAATAGGAGCTGCCTGACACAGAGAAGTAGACCAAAAGCACCTCAAAAGCTAGACATCATGCCAAGATCCAAAGAAATTCAGGAACAAATGAGAACAGAAGTCATTGAGATCTATCAGTCTGGTAAAGGTTATAAAGCCATTTCTAAAGCTTTGGGACTCCAGCGAACCACAGTGAGAGCCATTATCCACAAATGGCAAAAACATGGAACAGTGGTGAACCTTCCCAGGAGTGGCCGGCCGACCAAAATTCCCCAAGAGCGCAGAGACGACTCATCCGAGAGGTCACAAAAGACCCCAAGACAACGTCTAAAGAACTGCAGGCCTCACTTGCCTCACTTAAGGTCAGTGTTCACGACTCCACCATAAGAAAGAGACTGGGCAAAACGGCCTGCATGGCAGATTTCCAAGACGCAAACCACTTTTAAGCAAAAAGAACATTAGGGCTCGTCTCAATTTTGCTAAGAAACATCTCAATGATTGCCATGACTTTCGGGAAAATACCTTGTGGACTGATGAGACAAAAGTTGAACTTTTTGGAAGGCAAATGTCCCGTTACATCTGGCGTAAAAGGAACAAAGCATTTCAGAAAAAGAACATCATACCAACAGTAAAATATGGTGGTGGTAGTGTGATGGTCTGGGGTTGTTTTGCTGCTTCAGGACCTGGAAGGCTTGCTGTGATAGATGGAACCATGAATTCTACTGTCTACCAAAAATCCTGAAGGAGAATGTCCGCCATCTGTTCGTCAACTCAAGCTGAAGCGATCTTGGGTGCTGCAACAGGACAATGACCCAAAACACACCAGCAAATCCACCTCTGAATGGCTGAAGAAAAACAAAATGAAGACTTTGGAGTGGCCTAGTCAAAGTCCTGACCTGAATCCAATTGAGATGCTATGGCATGACCTTAAAAAGGCGCTTCATGCTAGAAAACCCTCAAATAAAGCTGAATTACAGCAATTCTGCAAAGATAAGTGGGCCAAAATTCCTCCAGAGCGCTGTAAAAGACTCATTGCAAGTTATCGCAAACGCTTGATTGCAGTTATTGCTGCTAAGGGTGGCCCAACCAGTTATTAGGTTCAGGGGGCAATTACTTTTTCACACAGGGCCATCTAAGTTTGGATTTTCTTTTCTCCCTAAATAATAAAAAACATCATTTAAAAACTGCATTTTGTGTTTACTTGTGTTATATTTGACTAATGGTTAAATGTGTTTGATGATCAGAAACATTTTGTGTGACAAACATGAAAAAGAATAAGAAATCAGGAAGGGGGCAAATAGTTTTTCACACCACTGTATCTATCTATCTATCTATCTATTATATAGTGCCATTCACCAATCTATCTATACATTTAAAATAAAACCAAAAGAAATTCACAACATGAAAAGCTGAAGACTTCTTTACCTGATTTTGGGGGCTGACCTCCAAAGTCTGGAAGAAAAGAGACAAGTAATTTCAATGACCATACAGAGGATCCAGTCAGTCAGTCAGTCAGTCAGTCAGCCATTTTCCAACCCACTGTATCCTAACTACAGGGTCACGGGGGTCTGCAGTAGCCAATCCCAGACAGCACAGGGCGCAAGGTAGGAACAAACCCCTGGCAGGGCACCAGCCCACCGCAGGGCACACACACAACACACTAGGGACAATTTAGGATGGCTAATGCACCTAATCTGCAGGTCTTTGGACTGTGGGAAGAAACCATGCAGACACTGGGAGGACATGCAAACTCCATGCAGGGAGGACCCGGGAAGCAAACTCAGGTGTCCTAACTGCGGGGCAGCAGCTCTACCCACTGTGCCACCGTGCCACAGAGCATCCATGAATCTCTAAATTCATTCTTTTTTTTTTTTTTATCACGCCTTACACTTCAAGCAACTACTTGCAACTTTCACAGTCATGCCAATTAAACAGGCAGTTCATCAGGCACCCAGATGCAGGGTCCACAGTCACATAAGAAAGAGAGCAGGACTCTGGGTCTTCAGGGCGCCACCTTGTGGAGAGTATTTACATTATAAGTGTGATAAATGACACAAATGAAAATGAGTTTTTCTTTGGACTGTGAATGACGCCGGTCACTTGAAGTCTGAGCTCAGTGGACTGGTGACTCGCCCAACACATCCACACTAAGACACTCAGAGGCACTCTGAGCACCACACGGGCACCAGGGCAACAGGAACCAGACATGGAGACGGCATGGCTATGGCATCCACAAGCAAAGTTAGCAACCCATATGGCAAGGTGCTGATTAGCTATAAAGATTAGTGACACACAAATGGCAAACAGGAAATCTTCACTTGAGCTCCGCACAGTCAAAGGAAAGAGAAGGGGCATGAGAAGAACAAAAAAATTACCTGCTGTGTGGGCAGAGCATTCTGACTCTGAAAAAACAGAAAAGGGCAGAATGAGCAACTCAATGTCAGCACCAGCAGCAAAAAAAGAGCAAGAAGCTTAGTCAATGTGAAAAAAATCAATGAAGGAAAAAATTAAGGAAGGAGCAGATGATGTTTGAGCACCGAACTAAAAAAAGTAAAAGAAAATAACAAATACCTGTAGGAAAGGAAATATGCGGAAAATCTGAAAAAAGAAAATAAAATAAAAGTATTAACACAAGAAACAAAAACTCATGGGCATCAAATGGGAACCTGAAGACTACAATCAGTGCTGGCAGGGACATACCAGGATGATCGAGGATGAAGATGAGCAGATATTCTACAAAGTGAGATGCGAAAGAAGGACAGGAAAAGCACAGAGGAATACAAAGAGTGTGACAGGTATGAGAGATGTGAATTGAAAGGCACTATATAATAGACAAATAGACATTAAAGGCAGTATAAAAGAGATCAATAGGAAAGACTCTGTATATAATAACAAGATTGACAGGCATTGTACAACAGATAGATAGATAGATAGATAGATAGATAGATAGATAGATAGATAGATAGATAGAGTGAAAGGCACTATATAATAGATAGATAGATAGATAGATAGATAGATAGATAGATAGATAGATAGATAGATAGATAGATAGATAGATGAAAGGCACTATATAATAGATAGATAGATAGATAGATAGATAGATAGATAGATAGATAGATAGATAGATAGATAGATGAAAGGCACTATATGATAGATAGATAGATAGATAGATAGATAGATAGATAGATAGATAGATAGATGTGAAAGGCACTATATAATAGATAGATAGATAGATAGATAGATAGATAGATAGATAGATAGATAGAGTGAAAGGCACTATATGATAGATAGATAGATAGATAGATAGATAGATAGATAGATAGATAGATAGATAGATAGATAGATGTGAAAGGCACTATATAATAGATAGATAGATAGATAGATAGATAGATAGATAGATAGATAGATAGATAGATAGATGAAAGGCACTATATAATAGATAGATAGATAGATAGATAGATAGATAGATAGATAGATAGATAGATAGATAGATAGATAGATGAAAGGCACTATATAATAGATAGATAGATAGATAGATAGATAGATAGATAGATAGATAGATAGATAGATAGATAGATGAAAGGCACTATATAATAGATAGATAGATAGATAGATAGATAGATAGATAGATAGATAGATAGATGAAAGGCACTATATTGATAGATAGATAGATAGATAGATAGATAGATAGATAGATAGATAGATAGATTTGAAAGGCACTATATAATACATACATAGATGGGTATGAAAGACGCTATTTAGCCAAAGATACAGTATAGAGAGTGTGAAAGGCACTATATAAAATAGTAAGATGATAATAAAGGAACTATATAAATATACAGTAGAGCAGTATGACATGTATTTGTGGAGTTTAAAGACACTATATAAACCAGCTAAGTGTACACAGTATATTAAAAGTGACTATTATTTTTATCTTTAAGTTTTATCATTAAATATAATCTTTATTTTTCATAATCTACATCGTAATATCTTGGTTTACTTATTCCAGGTTATTCTTGTTTCAGTTTTTATCTTAGATGATATTTTTTTTTAATACATGTGTCTACAGCATCACAACATAAAGTCCAAGTTAATGGAGGCAGACAGAACACGGACTGTAACAGACAGAGTCCTCTCCCTACCTGCTGCAGGCCGTTTCCGTTTGCTCTCTAAAAAGAAGAACATCCACAGGGTTAGTCAGTTTCAGCCCATTGCTCTTTCCTCACACATATTCAGGACGTCTAAGATCTTCATTTCATTTCATGTCATTTCTTTTTTGACTGTTTAAGAAGTGAGGCGCTTTGATCCGCCTTTCCATTGCGGATCACCTGTGGCCATTAAAGAGTTAATAAGGGGGTCCCACCTGGACAAGCTGAGACTCCTGAAGAAGCCACGCCCTTCTCTCCCTCCCATATCTGTGCAAACCCACACCACTGCGCCACCACGCTACCCCACCTGGTCCTGCCAGCCGAGTGAAGTGGCTGCAGTTGCTCCGATCACGGATGAGGGTCGAGGTGTCTTTCAAACCCAACTCAGATCTCAGCCTGAAGGCGGCCGTCCAAGACATAAAGTAACACAAAGCAGACTTACCATGACAGGCATCATGTTGAAGCCCTGTGCCAGGAAAAAAAAAGACAAAGACAGTAAGAAAATGACTAGACGGCTCACAGTTTTTGCAGATAATGGATTTCCCGAATGTCTCTATTTTTTATTATTATTTTTTTTTTCAAAACAAAAGAATCAGATTCCGCCAATGTCATAGGCTGCCCACCCTTTGAGTCTCTTTATTACAATTTCGTGCAGTGACGGTCATGACGGCGGGATGGACGAGAAGGTTGCCGGAGTACGCGGCCCACAATTTACTAATCGGTGCTCCTCGATGTCAAGAGCGCGCCGTCAGTACCACGAGACATCGAGGGGATCCTTCTAAGTGTCAGGGGCGCGCATCCCTTAACTTACCTAAACCGCACCCGAGGCGCCCACCCATGCCGTGTGCGCATGTGTATATGGTGGGATAGTTTTGGGATTAAACTATAAATGGAAAGAAAAAGATTAAGAGAAATATTGTAATGAAAACTGGCATGGAAAGACTAAGGCATTCACCAAACAGCGTAACAGCGTACATTAAAAAGCATAACGTCCCGTGTCGTACTTCTCCACCTTGACTACACTTGGGAATAGACCCCTAAAATAACAAATCAGGACGCCTGGCCACTCTCGCCCCGTTCCCCCGTCATGTGATATGGCCGATGTCTCCGATCGTGTACCGGAATATGTCTGAAATCCCCCGCTGAGCAGGCGCCATCCACTTCTCCGATTTATTCCACTCTTCAAGTCTCCCCTTTGCGTTTTTTTAAATCATAACCCGCTGAGAGAACGCGCCGAAAACCAGTTTGAAACTTGTCGAATGCGCGCCCCCGTCTCGCTGCCACTCAAGCATTTTCGCCCCGCCCATCTTAGGGGACGTTCACGGCTCCTACGCTCTTATTATTAGGCTACCGCTGGCACAGCAGTGTTTGTTTGGCACTCTGTTAAATAGTTTACATCGCACGCCTTGTCTGCATCATTTGTCCATAGCATTTATTTATTTATTTATTTATTTATCAGTGTTGCCCCCGAGTTGCAATAGACAAGCAAGGGATTCAAATGAAGGAGATGGTATGGGAAGGGACAGCACAACCACTGTCCCACCAGACCTTTCTTTCTGAACAACTAACTCCCTACACATTTCTGATTATCCATCCATTCATTTTTCGCCACTTATCCCGATCTAAGTCATGGGAGCAGCAGCCCATAATGTCAGCCCTGATGTCCCTTTTCCTCCTCCAACTTCTCCAGGGACGGACAGCGAGTCATTCCTTAGACCAGCAGAGAGATGTCATCTCTCCAGCGTGTCATGGGACTGCTGCCCTAAGTAAGAACTTTCCCAGAGAGCTGTCCAGGAGGCATCCTTATCAGGTTCCTGAATCACCTCAACTGTCACTTATCGACACAGATCAGCAGCGACTTTAGTCTGAGCTCCTTCCGATTGTCTGCTTCTCTCACCATATCTCCAAGGCTGAGCAATCTGCAAAGGAAGCTCATCCCTGGCATTTGTATCCGTGATTCAGTTCTTTTCGTCACTACCCACAGCTCAAGGCCACACGTGAGGATAGACACGTAGACTGAGACCACTAAATCGATAGCATTGCCTTTCAGCTCAGCTCTCTGTCCACCACAACTGACCAGTGCAACGTCCACATGAAGGCAGACGCTGGTCCCCTCTGCATGTCAGCCTCCCACTCCCTTCTCCCCTCATTTGACAGCAGGACCCCAGGGTACTTCAAGACAGCACCGCGTCATCAACCTGGAGAGGGCACTGCACCCTGACCTTGGTGCTGGAGGTGCTGATCTTCATCCTGGCTTCTTCACACTTGGGTGCAGACCACCCCAGTGCTTGTCTAAGTTCACAGCCCTGATTAAGGACCACATCATCCACAAAAAGCAGAACTGAGATCACCAGACTGGACCCCCCTTAGCTGTTCTCTCCATTACATTCTGAACCGAGTCGGTGGCAGGGGGCAGCCCTAGCAGAGTCCCACACCCACCAGGAGTGACTTACTGCCGACAACACAAAACCAAACTCTCATCCGGTTGTATGAGGATTGAGATGCCTACAACAGAAGACCCCATACCCCATCCTCCTGAAGTACTCCTCATAGGACACCCCGAGGGACGAGGCCACTAAACACACATAGTCTGGCTGGCTATACTGCCATGAAGCCTCCAGAACCTATTTGGAGAGTCGAGTGTTCTGAGATGGGACGATGTCCACTTTGTTCTCACACCACACAAGTCTCACCCAACAGTCGGACCCTCCCTTCCTGAACCCTGGCATAGGCCTTCCCAGGGAGATCCAATCTGTAATGATGAATTCCCAGAATAGTCCCCTTTAAATTTTGGGTTTAGATCTCAAATATGGCGGAGTTTGATGGAAACACCACAAAGCACCATTATGGATAAAGACAGACAAGAAGACCAGAGACAGCAGCAGGCCCGGCCTGGACGGCAGCGTCTCTGCTCAGATTATTAAAGTTTACGCAGAAGACAAAATGGCTTCATCACCTTACCTGTTGAAAGTTGAGTCCATTTCCACCCTGGAAAATAATGAAAAGAAATCGTTTAACATTCTCAGCTCTAACGTGTTCACCATGGCAGACTGGAGAAGTGGTGGGCACAATGGAAGGATCAGCCCTGGATGAGATGCCAACTCACTCGTACACCAATTTAGGGTCACGACTTAGCCAACCTATGTCTTTAGAGATGTGGGAGGGAAGCCCACCTGGTCATTGGGAGAACATGGAAAACCTCAAAGGCTGAAGACTCAAACCCAGCCAAACGGACCTTCTATGCTGTCCATCAAAGAAATAATGAAGGCCAAAGACCTCCAAAACAAACAAGCCCACCATAACAGGCACAGAGGAAGAAAAGAGCATGAAATAAAAATGGAGAATGGGACGAGGGCAGACAATGGAATTCAAGGGGCCTGTGATCTTCCTCACCTTAGCCTTACAAGTCAAAGTCATCACACGTGTAGCGGTGGGGCCAGTTTTGGGGGGCACAAAGGAAAATCTCTCTACCTTGGAGGAGGAGATGGATCTCCAAGTGTGGATCGTGCACTAAATCCTTGAGTGCTTATTGCGGGGGGTCCACTGATGAGCTCACCCCAACTTGTTCAAAACCCTTGGACCACCACTGGTGCCATGAGTTCATTTCACTTTTTTTTAATAGTAAATGCTGACACAGGGTAAGGTGGGGGGAATAAACACATGTGGCATGCATACAAGTGAAAGGTCCATTTGATCAGAAACGACCTACCTGCACTGGGAATCCATTCATGCCCTGAAAAGAAACAAAATGTGTGAGATGGTCAATAAAGGGGACATGCAAAATGAAAATGAGTCGCACAAGAGAAACCGTGATTCAAAATAATATGAGTGGCACAGGGGTTGGTATGGGTGCCTCTATGATCCAATGATATCCAATGTAATATCACATGATAAACACATCTGGAATTAGCTGGCAGCTTCCTGCCTCATGCCACATGTTGACTGGGTGGGCATCACAAACATTAACACTACTTTTATGAGTCCAATACCAAATGGCATACAACAGAGATGCATACATTGTATTTGAAATTCCAACAGATGGTGCATCATTGGTAGCACAGCTTGTGCAATGTAAATTAATAAAATAGCGTAACATTCTGAAATTCCCAAACATATATGAGTGTGTTATGTGGCTAGCTGGCTATTCCAAAGTGGCCCCACCTGTGAGTGTGTGTGTGAATGACTGTGCCAAGCAGTGGACTGACTCTTGAGCCCTCATGAGCATTTAACTCTGTTATACACACTTACACATATTCATATGAAATGAAATCAAAATAATCAACGTAAACCTCAGCATCTACTGGAATGTGTTTATTAATGCATGTGTTAATAAAATGTATTGCATTTTTCATTCCAACAGATGGCACCGTCACAGACATTAATACTGCATTTTACGAATTCCATAGCAAATAGTATATAACAGAGGCATCTGGAGGGAAAGTTCCATGTATTGCTTCTTTTTTATTGAGATACAATGAAATTGATTTAAACGTGTAGCTAAGGCATTCCTAACGTTTCCATTATTCCTGCTTGAAATGGATGATTTTTAATTTGGTATTCAAATATGGCCGCTAAGCCCCATTTTTAGTAGCAACTCCTTCAGTGTGCTAATGGTCAACTCCCTTAAATTATCTATCATTAGTCCTCGATACACGATAATTGGTTATTAGAGAAACCTTTGTGATTACATTACCACCGCTGACCCCAGTTATTATGTTCACTTGGCATTCCAGCCCTGGCATTCCTAATCCTGGGCTCAAAAATGACCAAAATGATGATGATGATGATGATTATTATTATTTTTGCAGAATGAAGCTTATTCCATGTTGCAGATTACCAAGAAACTGAAGATTTCATACAAAGGTGTGTGTTGATCTGATGGCCCTCTTGTTGTCCACAGAACAGCTGATGTACCCCACGAGACACCCTAAGTCCTGATGTTTTCTGTGGATTGACGACATAAGGACACCAGAAGCTGATCAGACAAACTGGCCTTCCTCAACCAGAGAGGTGGAGGTCTTCAGAATTTGAGGGGGCCAGGAGTTTAAAACTGTCCCCATGAATGTATAATTTGTCACCCTGGCTTCTAAAGCGGATGATCAGCTCTTTGGTTTTAAGGGTTCTGAGTGCCTGGTTGTTGTTGGAGTGCCATTGTGATCTTACTGGAATGCGCCATTTGTCTCTGTGATGATTGGTGCCCATTAAATGAAATCAAATGAAACCAGTCATGCTATAGAGAAGTGTGCTCTTCACATGGCCGGCTGTATTAAATGACGCCCACCCTGGAATGTCATTTGTCACAATGGCAGGCAAGTATTTTTCTCGCCAGCGACGCACCTCCGGTTTTAATGAGCCCCCCCCCCCACTGTGGTGTCGTCCACAAACTTAACGATACGATTTGTGGGTGTAAAGTGCGAGAAGGATGGGGCTGAGCACACCAGTGCTGAGGGTCAAGCAGATTGTCAGAAATTTTAATGTCATGTTGCAAGAGGCTTATCTGCATCAGCACTCCTCTGCCACCCTGGAATGACATCAAAATCCAGAATTACTATTCAGTTGTTTTAATTCTTCCTGCTGTTCAGAGAGCAGGTGAGTGAAATCCACGAGCAGCACAAAGAGAAGCCCCCGCAGCCTTTGACACTCAGACGGCAGACGTCTCCTCTTGGGAGGTGTGAGGCTTACGGGTAGGAGATGGTGGCTCAGGGTTATGTCTGATTACTGCCTGCACTGCGTTTTTTAAATTTTTGCTACCTTTAGAATCTAAATATGCCGTACAAAAATGACAAAAGGGGACGTGAAGAATACCAAAGCAAAAGAGTAAAAACCAAGGATGAAAACAGACAACTGGAGACGGCCATCATGTGAACAACAGCAAGCAGAAGACATCTAATGTGCAGGAGCGAGCAGACCCTCCGTCACACACTGCAGCCTGCTGGCTCTCCTACTCCACCGATTTCAGCACACGTCCGCCCACTGCTAAGCTCGGCTCCATTTCTGTCCTCAGACGAAGAAGACTCACTCGAGGGAAGACCACCCTTTCTGATCAATGAGGCCCAAGAAGGAACCCAAAGAAGAGCTGGCGTTGTGTCTCAGCCTCACTTCGACTCATTCAGACATCTGGCCACCTTTACTAAAGGCAGTTCAACCCTGAAGGTGTCTTTCTGTTTTCTTCTGACCCCCTCACACCCTAATCTGCGGTTTATTGTTTCATCCTACGCCCCAGTCAACAGAAAAATGGCAAAACAAAATGAACTTTTTACCTGCATTGTGGGCATCCTGTTCAAAACCTACAATTAAAAAAAAAGAATCCAAAATGACAAACTGAGTGTCATACAGGCAGGTGTTCTGTGGCTCCCTGGCTTCTGGTGATTTTCCTTATTATTATTTTTTTAAGATCATTTTTCATGTTTTTTTGTTATTAAGTCACTTTCATTTAAAATGCGTTGCTGTCACTCTTGTTTAATGGTTATGTGTTGTGTTGATGTGTTCTGTGGGTGGAACCTCACAAGGGGCGGGCCCACTATGACATCACGTGTGAGGGACCGCCCCTGCCTTTATACTGAGTTGGAGCAGACGACGCCCTCAGAGGTTCTTTCATTTCTGTGCCATGTGTTGTATCCCGGGCAGCTCTACCAGTTTTTGACAGGCGATGCCACACTTTGGAGTTTTGAGGTGTGAACCACTAGAGGGCACTGCAGCACCCCAAACCTCAGACACAACAGCACAGACACAGTTCAAGATGCTAATAAATGGATCTGATGCCACAAATACCTTATACATACTCTACAACTCCCATGCCATACAAACTCTTCCCTTCTCCACTCCACCCAGGTGGGCTTCGCCCAACTCCTCCCCTGACTCGGACTCCCCAGGTGAAGTGCAGCAGCTTCCCTGTATTATATCCAGGAAGCACTTCCAGGTCAGGAATTACCTCACCGTGCAGACCACCCTAGCGGCACCTGAGGTACCCAATGTGGCCACTAACCAAAACTACAGCTTCTATGCAGCCCTGTGGGTGACCGAATGGGATGCATGCCAGATGGATATTGCCACCCAGTGTACTGAGGAAGCACAAGGCCCTGGGGAGCAGTATCCCCCTGTCCATCCATTATAACCGCATCCCAACTAAGAAAGGTGCCACCAACAAACCTGGTCAGGATGCCCGTCCATCAACATCCTTCTGTTAAAAAGCAGGTAAGGAGCCATCCATCCCTGCCAAGATGCCAGCCAACCCATGTTGTCTATTACAAAAGCCAATCTCACATGCCCTCGAGGTATTTCAAGAGCACAGATGGCCGTATAGTGGATAATGCCTGACATCCATCCATCCATTATCCAACCCGCTATATCCTAACTACAGGGTCACGAGGGTCTGCTGGAGCCAATCCCAGCCAACACAGGGCGCAAGGCAGGAAACAAACGGCGGGCAGGGCGCCAGCCCACCGCAGAGTGCCTGATGTGGAGACACCAAATAATCTCAGTGTTGTATTGGGCCTGAGTGGCTGTAGATGGGGTCAATGATGGTTCAGGAAATGTGCCCCCCAGAGGTGACTGCCTAGTTCACCTGAAAAGTACAGCCAGCTATGGCTTCCTCCTCGGATGTGTGGGTTTGGACCTCTTTGAACTGGGTTGCATTTTTAGGCAAACCCTTTTACCTCCTTTTGCACTTTCCCCCTTGTTTGTTCCCCTTTTCTTTATATAAATACATTCTTCATTTATAGAGTTGTTTTCATTTCCCTCTGTCAGGGGTTTATGGTTATCCTCACCCTTGAATGGCATTTTGAGCATTTAAAGTGGTTCTGAACTTTTCAAAGCCTAAGCCCCGTTTTGGGCCTGTGCAGGCCTGGAAGCCTGCTCTTTGAATTTGGGGTTAGGCCACCTAGGATGAGGCCTATTTGAGGGTCAGTCTCAAATAAAGTCCCAGTCTGGCTGATGACATTTCAGAGGCCCTGCTTACCCTTTTGACAATTTTATGTTGCTGCTTTACAAAAAAATGAACCTGACTATAAAACAAAGATAAAAAAATAAAGAAAAAGAATCCAAAAACAACAAAAACGTTGTGTGATAAATGGCCAGCCAGTTATCCCAGCCAATACCCCCAGGCAGCCAGGTGAAGCCCTCCCTGCAGCATGGAGGTGCCCCGAATGCCAGCAGGGAATTATAGACAATGCAGTTTTTATCCACAGCCCTGCTGGATACCACAGGGGCCACTAGAAGGCGCTGAAGGGAGGAGCGACGATTGTTTCCCCTACAACCCGGAAGTGCATCCTAGTCACATGGACAGAGGAAATGACGTGCTTCCGGGTTGAAGAAGAGGAGTTTTTATCTGACCCGGAAGTGCTACCAGTCACATGGACAGAGATAGAAAACACTTCCGGGTCACGGACTATATAAAGGACGGTGGGAGATCCCTGGGTGGAGCTGAGTCGGGAGGAAGGGTGGCAACGCGCCTGGGAGTTGGAGGGTTGGTTATTGTAATTATTGTATTGGTTATTATATGAGTATTGTGGAGTGGAGGGTGCTTGGTGCACATTATTATTATAAAATAAATAAGTAATTCAGAGATAAAAATCAATTGTCACTTACCGGGACAGCGAGGCCTTCAGCCAGCCAACAAGCGAGCACAATTAGGACCTTCATTATCAAAAATGAACCTGTGAGGAAATGGAAAAGACGTTCAGGTCACCTCTTAATGCTGTGGTCAGGGGGACGCTGGAGTTGATCTTCTTAGTGACCATCTCTATCTGGTCAGGGTTACAGGGGACCAAGGGCTCAACCAAACAAGACACACTCACACAGACACCTCAGTCACAGTGGACTTATTTAATGAGTCGTCATCAGTGTGGTCTTTGGGCTGCGAGGGGCGAGTGGGTGACTGGATGAGGTCAGATGGGACATCACACGTATGTTGTCTCTGTCTTTGTGTGACATCTGCTCATTACAAGAATACAATCATGTACAGAATACAATGACACTGTCCGTCTTGAGAGGCGCTGCTATTTCTCTAAGATTATAAATAACAATGCTAGTAATCCCAGAGTCTTATTTTCTACAATTGATCGTCTGTTAAACCAGGTAACTCAAAGGAATGCCCCCAGAATACTTCCAGTGAAACCTGTGAGAACATTGCTGTGTTTTTCACTCAAAAAATTAATGATATTAGAGATAACATAGTATATCTCCCCAACACTGCAGAACCTCCAAAGCCCCGGTACTCCGTTATAAACAAATTAAATGCTTTTACCAGGATAGATTTACCTGAATTACAAAGTATAATCTCTCAACTGAAACCCTCCACCTGCGTCCTTGACCCGATACCAACAAGGTTTTTCAAAGAAATATCAGGCGTGCTAATTGATAATATTCTTGACATAGTAAATTCGTCATTAGATACGGGGTCTTCCCAGACTGTCTTAAGACTGCTGTAGTTAAACCCCTACTTAAGAAACATAATCTTGACCCTCGCTCTTGAAAATTTTAGACCCATCTCTAACCTGCCTTTCTTAAGTAAAGTTCTAGAGAAGGCAGCCATTATGCAGTTAAATGACCACCTCAATAAACCTGCTATTCTTGATAAATTTCAGTCGGGTTTTAGAACAAATCACAGCACAGAAACTGCACTCGTTAAAGTAGTAAATGACTTGCGAGTGAATGCAGACAGAGGCCATTTATCTGTTCTCATCCTCTTAGATCTGAGTGTTGCATTTGACACCATTGATCACAACATTCTTAGAAATCGCCTTAGTCAATGGGTGGGCCTCTCTGGCAGGGTCTTAAATTGGTTTGAATCCTACCTGGCAGGTAGAAAATTCTTTGTGAGTTGTGGTAATCAAATCTCAAAGACACATGATATCCGATATGGTGTTCCACAAGGCTCTATCCTGGGTCCGCTGCTCTTCTCAATCTACATGCTTCCGTTAGGTCAGATTATCTCAGGGCACAACGTGAGCTACCACAGCTATGCTGATGACACACAGCTGTACTTATCAATAGCGCCTGATGACCCCGACTCTCTTGATTCACTAACACAATGTCTGACTTGTATCTCTGAATGGATGAATAGTAACTCAAGTTAAATAAAGAGAAAACTGAAATCTTAGTGATTGGCAATAATGGACACAATGAGGCTATCAGAAATAAACTGGATACATTAGGATTAAAAGTCAAGACGGAGGTAAAAAGCTTAGGGGTGATTGTTGACTGTAATCTGAATTTTAAATCACATATTAATCAGATCATTAGGACAGCATTTTTTCACTTAAGAAACATAAGTAAAGTTAGACCTCTTATATCACTGAAAGATGCTGAGAAATTAGTTCACGCGTTTGTTTTCAGTCGACTAGATTACTGTAACGCACTCCTCTCAGGACCACCCAAAGAAGACATAAATCAGTGACAACGAGTGCAGAATGCAGCTGCTAGAATCCTAACTGGGAAAAGAAAATCCGAACACATTTCTCCAGTTTTAATGTCACTACACTGGTCACCTGTGTCATTCAGAATTGACTTTAAAATTCTGCTGATGGTTTATAAAGCCTTAAATAATCTGCGCCATTTTATATATCGGAATGCCTGACACCTTATATTCCAAATCGTAACCTCAGATCCTCAAATGAGTGTCTCCTTAGAATTCCAAGGACAAAACTTAAAAGAAGTGGTGAGGCGGCCCCTTCTGCTGTTATGCACCTAAAATCTGGAATAGCCTGCCAATAGGAATTCACCAGGCTGATACAGTAGAGCAGTTTAAAACACTGCTGAAAACACATTACTGTAACATGGCCTTTTTAGAACTTCACCTTCATTTAATCCTGATACTCTGTACAGTATATTCAGTTCATTAAATAACTATTCATGGTGGCTCTAAAATCCGTACTAACCTCTACTCTGTCTTCTGTTTCTTTTCACGTTTTTTTGTGGTGGCGATCTGCACCACCACCTAATCAACACACCGTGATGTTCCTACATTGATGGATTAAAAGCCAGAAGTCTACGTGACCATCATCATCAAGTTCTTCCATGAAAACCCTAAATACAAAGAGGACTGTTTGACTTATGTTAGGTAGAATGCCCAGAGGGGACTGGGTGGTCTCGTGGTCTGGAATCCCTACAGATTTTATTTTTTTCTCTCCAGCTTTTGGAGTTTTTTTTTTTTCTGTCCACCCTGGCCATCAGACCTTACTTATTCTATGTTAATTAATGTTGACTTATGTTTTTTTTTTTTATTGTGTCTTCTATTTTTCTATTCATTTTGTAAAGCACTTTGAGCTACATTTTTTTGTATGAATATGTGCTACATAAATAAATGTTGATTGATTGATTGATTACACACACACATTCATTAGATAGATAGATAGATAGATAGATAGATAGATAGATAGATAGATAGATAGATAGATAGATAGATAGATAGATAGAGTGAAAGGCACTATATAATAGATAGATAGATAGATAGATAGATAGATAGATAGATAGAGTGAATGGTGCTATATGATAGATAGATAGATAGATAGATAGATAGATAGATAGATAGATAGATAGATAGATAGATAGATAGATACTTTATTAATCCCAATGGGAAATTCACACTATAGTGTCAATGTACCATGACAGTCCTGGAGGACCACAGAGTGCTGTAGATTTTTGTTCCAACCAGAATCCTAATTAGGATAAGCAGAAAGCCAGGCATATGGTGGGCACTGATTATGACAGAATGCCACGCCAAGAGGTCTGGAGGTGCAGGAGAGAGAAAGGGGGACCAGAGAAGTGTGTGAGGATTGTCCAGGACGTGTATGAGGGAGTGAGGACCTGGGGTTAGGGTTACAGACAAGACCCCATATAGAGGAGGTCCGGCTCCAGGGATCTTCTTTGGTCTGGTTATGGGTGTGTTCAGTCATGGAATAAAAATCCAGCCACACGCTGGTGCAGGCTTCTCACAGATGCGATAGTGTTGTGTGGCACCAGAAAGGAGGAAGTGGAAAAATGGAGAAAGGCTTTGGAAGATGGAGGGCTGAAGATAAATAGGAAGAAGAAGACAAAATATCTGAGGTTTAATGAGAATCAGGATTCAGAAGTTAACCTGCAGGGGAGCCATTGAACAGAGGGGGAGTTTAAGGATCTGGGAGCAGAGGTAGACCAAGATGGAGAATGAGATGAATTAAATGAAGAGATCGCCCACAGAAGGCAGTGTGAATGGAGTGTCGTGAGCTCAAAGAATTGAGGTGAAGGCTCAAGGAAAGGTTTATAAAACCAGCAACAACTGATAGAGCTGAGAGACATGGTGGGCAGTGAAGGGAGCACAGCAGAAGAAGAAGTGAGATGTGGCAGAAATGAGGACGTGGAGATGGTGGTGTGGAGTTACAAAAAAGGACAGGATGAGAAATGAGACCATCAGAGGGGCATCAAATGTGGGAGAAGACGTCTAAGAAAGGACAGGAAAGGAGGCCGAAGTGACATGGATGTGTGTGACGATGAGAGAGCAGGAAGATGAGGGCAAAAGAGGGATGGGAATGGAATTACAGGGGGGAGAGAAAGAGAAAGGGACTGAAGCAGAGATGACCGCATAAAGCAAAAGAAGAACTGAAGGAGGTTAGGGGCCCGAGTGATGAGGAGGTGTGTGGAAAAGGATGGCCAGGGACATCAACCCCACAATATAGAAGAGGGAGAAGAGCAAATAAATGAAGAAGAGGGGGATAGCAAGCACCCCTGACCATCACCGTTCTGTATCTGACCTGCTTCTGGTAGTCTTTAAAGGCCTCTGGCTTTTGACCTCCTCTTAAACGTGAAGAGCCTGATCTCAAGCAATGCCCATATCTGGCCGAGCTCCATGCCATGACCTACAGGGAGTACCTTCTCTGACATGCTGAGCCTGCTATCTGACACATCCACACTTCAACCCCATGACCCACAGTGAAGTAACCCCTGACCTGTAACCCCTGACCTGCCCATATATGCTCATACCTGACCCCAACTCCATCCCATGACCCAGAGCGAAGACCTTCTCTTTTATAGTAAGAGCCTGACATCTGGCTGTGCCCATGTATGCCCAGATCTGGCCTCATCCTATGACCCACAATGAGGACTTATATGGTAAGATTCTGATGTCTGATCCCACCTCAGTGAAGACCTCCTTGAGAGGGGACAACAAAAGTCCTCTTGGAAACACAAATGCAAACAATGCAACTCCACACAGAAAGCATCCTGGGCAGAGAGTTGCAATGACAGAGCCTTCAGGCCGCCTATCAATCTCTTATTTTATATAGCGCCTTTCAGAGGACAAGCTTATAATGACCGTGAGCTTGAAGTAGCGACATTAGACACCAGGAAAGAAGCGACGTGAATAAGAAACAATCATCAAAGAGCAGCCAACAATGAAGAACGTGCAGACGACTCACCGAGAGCGGAGCAGATGATCGAGTCACTCGCTGACTTGTGGACGTCGCTCTGAGGAATGGCCGACCGGTGATGACCCAGAGTGAGGCCTCCTGCATTTATAAGGCCGCCCGGCCTCTGAGTCACCCGGCGGCTTCTGTTTGTTTTGATTCTTTTGTTATTTTCATTACTTTAACTGTTTTTGCAAAAAAAAAAAAAAATGTTAAGAATTTAATCCCTAATTTCTTTTTGGAGGCATTTTAAGGATTCCAGCAGTTTTACAAAGTAGTTGTTTTTGTCCTTAATGGCCGCCCTGAGGCTCCCTAATTGCATATTGCAGCCCTGATGTCACCAACACCAAATCCAGCAGGAGATGAGCTCTTAATGAGCTGCGTGTTTGTGAGACCTGAGACAGAGGCGGGCGTAAAGCCTCAATCAGAACACTCACCTCGCTAGGTGAGATTGCAACACGACGGGCATGACTTCATCCATCGGGCAGCAGAGGGGCTGGCGGCACCCCAGGTTTTGGATGGTGGACCGTGATGTTCAAGTTCAGGGGTTGGTAGTCCATGGAGTGATCTGTCCATTCGGATGTGGCCTTGAGATACTCTTTCAAGGGGTCTGGCACCCCATGCCCATCTTGCCCATACTGTTCTTGGCATTAGGCATCAGGGTGCCAGATGGTTCTTTAAAAAGCTTCTTGTTGTCACCTAGTGGCCCAGAGAGCGTCCTTGGGATCCCCCTTGCTGATTATTATCACAAAATGTTAAACTTTCAGCTCCTGAAATTCAAATCGAACTACTGCCCACTGGGACAGTGCCAGCTAGTTACAGCACCTTAAAGATAAATGGCACTGCTATGATGATGAAAAGTTCAACTGCCAATGTGAATGTGTCAAGACTTTTAATAAACATTTCAAAACAATGTGCAAAAGTATGTGCCCCTGCATGGTTGTGAATAAAACTGCACTACTAGATCAATCATTCATATAGCGTCTTTCACAGTGGGCACTCTCTCCATTTATGGCCATGTCAAGCACTACATTGTGATTAGCTGGCAGCTCAAAATCTCTCGAGAGACCAACACATACACCCTGTGGTCAAGCAAGGAACACTAGGAAAGAGATGATACCATTAGCGACGGTACCCCCACGTGTTCCAGAGTGGCATTGTTTACCTCGGATGAGCCCAGAAGGTGACCCTGTGGCATGCAAAGCTCAGATTAGGGGATGGGGGTATCAAGCTGATCGTTGACCCCTTTCAGTGAAAAAAAACAAACTGACCTGACTTGACTTTGACCCACAGTACTTACTGTATGTGCAAGCCTGGCTTCCAACATGGCATTCATGATGGGCAATCCACATAAGCTCAGATCATGGCCTCCACCAATAGAGACTGGGGACCATGCCAGCTTGGAAACAAGAACCTACACCACAGACCTTGGCAATGGAACCAGAGTATAGCCGGAGTGTGAAAATGCCAGCCAGGTAGAGTTGGACTCTCCTCTACAGGTGATTCTCTGTCCCAAAATGTGGGGGTCTTCTGCAGAGACTTCTCAAAAGCTCCAGTCATGACATCTGTGCCTGCATTGTGAAGGATGACGCAGTGGGGCCTGGGGCTGCAGGTGGTGGCTCCCTGGCACTGACACTGGCACTGGCTGCTCCTGTGTCCCCTGTAGTGATCAGGCGCAGATCATGCCAGCTCACACCTGATAATGAAGTGATTATTAAGAGCGGGTGGCATGTGTCCTGGTAAAGATCTAAATCTGTACCTCTGGGAGACAAGGGGGCATCATCTTCACGGTTATGTTTAGTCATTTTTACTTTAGCTTTGAAGAATTTTCATTTGAAGATGATTTGCTGAAACACCGTTTTCCTTTCTGATTGTTTGTGCTCCTTCTCTGTCTTTTTCACTCAGTTTTCAGTTCTGTTCACTTGTTATTGTTTTTCTGTCCAATGAGGATTTAGCAAATCTTTTTAAATGTGTCTGGTAAGTTTAAGAAGTTTCATGTTCTCTCCATTTTCGTTTTTAAGGGATGGAACCCCCAAGGGGTGGGGCCATCCTGTCAATCACTGCTAAGGACCGCCCCCAGCCCATAAAAGAAGGCCGGGCTGTGAGTTCTCCGGGATTCATTAGGTTGGAATTCACACACAAGAACGGCAAAAGAATAAGCAAGGAATCCAAAACAGAACTATAAAATAACGAAGCAGACCCCCATATAAGGCTCACTCACCGTCAGCCTGACAGTCCAGGAAAATGGGAGGCTTTGGGCCTCCAAGTGGGGAACAGGCTATGAACTACCGTTCAAAATTGACAAAAGAGACTCCACAGAAATCAATAGAAACTCCGGTTTGTAAAAGTGACAAATCCCACTTAAACTTTATAAAAAAGGACATTAATTTACAAAAATAAAAAAAGAGCAAAAGGAGCTACCTACATAGCAGCCCCAAGGAATAAAACCCATAATCTGTAAGAAGAATCCGTCAGTCTGAGGAGAAAATGCCAAAAGCTGGAAATGAAAATGAATGAAAACGCAACACTTAGAATAAGAGCAGCAAACTGCACCCGAGTGCAATCAAAAGAGCCACATGGGACTCAATGCCCCGCCTTCTTTTAAGAGCTGGGGGCGGTCCCTAGCCGTGATAGACGGGGGGGGGTTCAGGGGTGTCCCATCTCTTGGAGATCCACACCCAAAATACAGGGAATATAATTTATAAAGACAGTACATAAATATTCTTAAATACCATAAAAACAATAATGTCACCCTGATGTCACCGCTGAATGACACCTGTCAGCACATAAATTCCAATGCTGAAGGCTCCTTGTAAAAGTGACACAGCTCTCGATGGTATTTCAAGATATCTCCTCCTCATCGTATTCAAACCCTTCATTTTTTATCGGTTTTGTTATATTTGTCGCCTTACACTGTGTGATGGATGGCCGGGACACCCAAAGAGTGGAAGGATGGGGAAGGCAACTACTTTGGGACACTGCCTCCTCCCAAGACGCTAGATGACAACTTTCCTGGACTGCTGGGCACCATGGGACATGGAGATCACATATACAGCCCTGCTGGGTACCGTGGGTGCCACCAGGGGGTGCTGTGAGACAAGGATGGGAGGTGAAGTGCTCGACCTAACCCGGAACGTACTAGAAGGTTACGGGAACGGAAGTCCAGAAGTACTTCCGGGGTTGAAGACAAACTTAAGTTCTCTCTCCGACCCAGAAATGCTGGCAAGTCACGTGATCGGAAGAATGGAAGCACTTCCAGGTCGGACACAATATAAAGGACTGCTGTGAACCCAGCCGGGGAGTCAGAGTTGGGAGGAGGTGGACCAAGCTTGCTGGGAGGTGTGGAGGAGAAAAATCGTGCTTATGATTTGCTTGTCCGTAGAAAAGAAGAAAATTATTAAAAGACCTTCTTGGTGCTTTTATCTGGTGTCCTGAGTAGCCGTCTGTTGGGTTTAAGGGGGCAACAGTGCCACCTAGTGTCCGCAGCTGGAAGTGTTTAAGTTGATTTATTTCCCTCACCAAGCAACACGTAACACCCCAAAGACAGAAGGATTTCAGGAATTTCTGCAAATGTATTAAAAATTAAAAACCGAGATGTCCCGCTGACACAAGCAGTGGCTGTTGTGCGTATGTGTGGGGGTCTCCTTTCACTAGTCCTGTTATTAGTGGAATGGCTGGATTTGTAGTGCCAGCCAATGGTTCCTGTGGAAGGGAGCACCTGACTAGGAGGGCCCAATAAACTGTAACGCACTTAAAAAGCTGTGGCGGGACAAGAAGGGAAGGGAGCATCCAGACATGAAAAGAGGGAAAGCCGCCGAACCCGAGTTCATTTCAGGAACTTCTTCTTCTTCTGCGTGTGGTGAAGTCGGGCGAAGGGCCTGACAGGCCAGCGTCGGGTAGGACTCTCCCAGGACTTGAGGTACGGCTTGGCGCCGAGCTCCTGCACTTCACTTCATTCATCCTCCTATATCTCCGTCCTGCCTGTCACCTTTACACTCCCAAATCGGACCCTTAGATCTTCAAATGAGGGTCTGCTTAGAATTCCAAGAGCTAAACTTAAAAGAAGTGGTGAGGCGGGCGGGCGGGGCCTTCTGCTGTTAGGCACCTAAAATCAGGAATGTGAGTCATTGTCACATGGCTCTCAGAGGGCTTCAGGTTAGTGTCACCCTGATATTCTGGACGTGCATTGAATTAGCTTATCATCGAGGCTCAGCAGTCTCTACTAACCCCTACTCTTCTCTGCTGTTCTTTCCTTGTTTTGTGTGGTGGTGATCTGCACCCTCACCACCTGCTCAAGGGCACCGTGCAGTTCCTCCATTGATGGCTTAAAGGCAGCAGCCCAGAGACCTCCACAAGACCACCATTATCAGACTCATGCATGTGAAGCCTGAAAACCATGAGGACTGACTGAGATCATTCATGTCATGTAGAATGCCCAGTGGGGGCTCGGTGGTCTCGTGGACTCGAAAACACCTGCAGGCTTTTTTTTTTGTGTGTGTTTTCTGTCCTCCTGGCCAGCAGTCCTTACTTTATTCTTTGTTATTTAGTGTTGCCTAATCTTATTTTTATTTGTTATAAACCTTTCGTTCTTTGAGCTCCGTCATTTGTTGCTGTTATTGTAGAGTGGCGCTTCATTTGGTATGTCCTGTAATGACAATGGCAGTCGTGCAGATTCCTGTTGTGGCAGGCAGCTGGGGCCCATGCCCAACCGGGATATGTTTTGGGGGAGCAGGCAGGGGAAACCCAATACCTGCCCCTGGACACTAGATGGCAGCCTCCCTGGGTTGCAGCGGTGCCTCGGACTTCCCCAGGGTTTCATGGGGGTTGGAGTCTTTGACAGCCCTGTTGGGTTCAGCAGGCGCCACCAGGGGGTGCTGCAGCAGGAGCTGGGCACTAGTTTCACCATACCCGGATGTCTGCAATCAAGCACCTGGGGCACTTCCAGGTGCCCAATAAAAGGAGCCAGCGACCAGCACTCGTCGGCCAGAGTTTGGAGGAGGAGGACTGGAGTGTGGTGTGTTTTAAGTGCTTTATTTGTACACTTGGGACTGTGTTGTGCCTGTGGGGATTACGGGGAAGACGTACCCCACAGGCGAAGAACAATAAAAGTCTTTTTATTTTAGACGTGCCTCTAGTGTGAATCTGTGTCGGGTCGGGCGCTTTTATAGTGCCTTTTAATAATTAATAATAATAATAATAATAATAATAATAATAATAAGCTACATTTATAGAGCACCTTTCACAAACCCAAGAGTAAAAAATGACACAGATGACAAAAGTTCATCAAAGAGGAAAGTTTTCAGTTGAGATTTAAAAGTCTGTGGTGGGCTGGCACCCTGCCCGGGGTTTGTTTCCCGCCTTATACTTAATATATTATTATATTATATTATATATATTATTATATATATATACTCAAAGCACCATGCTGCCCCAGCATTGATGGACTAAAAGCCAGAAGTCCGCGTGATCATCATCATCATCATCAAATCCTTCCGTGAAAACCATAAATCCAAAGAGGACTGTTTCATTTATGTTAGGTAGATTGCCTAGAGGGGACTGGTGGTCTCATGGCCTGGAACCCCTGCAGATTTTATTTTTTTTCTCCGGCCGTCTGGAGTTTTTTTTTGTTTTTTCTGTCCCCCCTGGCCATTGGACCACCTTACTCTTATTCTATGTTAATTAATGTTGACTTATTTTATTTTCTTACTGTGTCTTTTATTTTTCTATTCTCCATTATGTAAAGCACTTTGAGCTACTGTGTGTATGAAAATGTGCTATAGAAATAAATGTTGTTGTTGTTGTTGTTGTTGTTGTTTGCCTTGCGCCCTGTGTTGGCTCCAGCAGACCCCCGTGACCCTGTAGTTAGGACATAGCTGGGTGGATAATGGATGGATGGATGGCAACAGATGTAAATGTGGGGTCTGCCTCTTTAAACAGGTTTGCACGGATGCAGAGAGGATTGTGGGATTTGTAGTTTGGGGTTTGTAAGCACCGTACACCTAAAACCGGATGAGGTGGACCTTCTGATTTGTTCGATTTTCTGATCGACTTCATCTTCAGCGGCACCTGCACCCCTTCGACTCGCAGCAGAGAAGGACTGTGTGCGGCCACCGGATTTGGGGACGGCGGTGGGTTCTTTTTATCCCACAAACTAGTCCACCGATGCTCTGTTTCTTGAAGAGACCATCTATACCAACTGAACTCTGGTGGTAGGACTGTCCATGTTCTGGGAAGCAGTTTACTGAAGGGGCGTAGTCTGCCATATCTCTCTGTCCATTGAGATCGACCTTCATCACTCACCGTAAAGACTTTTCCAGGACCACCAGGGGGTTTGTTTGTGGTGTTCCTTTTCTTACTTTTTGTCAATTAAATAATGAAGATATAGTTCTTATATTGGCTTAATGCATTTGGTCATTTTTTTGGTGTGCTGTTAATATTTCGATGACAGGGTGTTAGCCTGAGTCTCTCTGTCCCTCATTTTAAAAGTGTAGCGGCCCCTTCACTGGTGGTCACCTCTGCACTCTTCTAGAAGTCGGGGTTCATTCTAATTTGTTCCCATATCTAAACATGTATTTGAGATATCATGGAATTCATTGAACATTCTGTATCTCAGAGTGTATCGCAGATATCTTAAAAAGGCCGAGATGGGCAGGCCAGGAGAGCACCATGATGGACAGACGGCCAGACTGGATTGGCATCCTGACCGAGATGCTGCCTGCCCAGGAATGGCAGAGGGACACCAGGAGACTGTAACACTTGTGCCAGTATTGGGTCGGTGGCAGAGTTCCTCTGGCATGGCTCTGGTTTGCCCTTTTGGGTTCTTTGTGGGCCACCACAGGGCGATGATTGGAGAAGGACTTCCCCCTGACCCAGCACACCCAGCAGTGCCGCCTGATTACAGTGGTCCGGCACCAGAAGTACCCCCAGATTCAGCAAAAAAAGGCTTCTCTGCCTCAATCGGAGAGTCGGAGTTGGGATGAGGCAGAGGAGGAGGAGGAAGAGGAGAAGACAGTAAGGGATTTGTGAGTGTATTGAAGTGTGTGGAGATACTTCTTTAAATAAAATATTCACTTGAACCTGCGACGTGTGTCTGCACAGTCGTGTCTTGAGGTTTTCAGGTGGGACGCGGCCCCCCAGAGATTACAATGTACAGGAACGTACTTGGAGACATCTGGAAGTTTGACAAGGGGCATTTGCTGTTCCTATTGAGATATCCCAGAATGCTCATTTGGCTCGTCGTGCTCTTCCCTTAGCGGCCTTCTCTGTTCATTTTTAACAAATGTAATTCAGGGCCACCTTACCAGCACCATAGGCCCCCCCCGGGCAAAGTGGCGTACTGGGACCCTGTTTTTGATAGCAAAATCAGAAACATCCTGGGGACCCCCGGCAAAGTGCCCATGGTGCCCATACGTTAAGACGACCCTCAATAACGTGTCCTCCGTACACACGACAAACCGTTTAAATGTCTGTGCAGGAAGCTTGTTCTGTCTTTCTGTCCGTCTTGTACACACAGGCCTGCTATTGGTCAGATGCCTTTATGCTTTGCTCTTTAGATCCCCACCCTCTACTTTGAGCTCCGCCTTCACGAGGCTTTGGATTGGCTTAGAAATGTCACATTCAGGGATTTGTCTAATTGTCAACGCCCACATTTGGGACAAATTTATGTGCAGTTGTCTCAAAATACAATCGTCTCGACTGTCCCTGTGAGACCAATGACACAATTCTGTCACATTTGTTTTTTTTTATTTTTTTGCATTACTTTGAAGTGGAGTCTGTCGTTTATCCTTAGCGGTTTTTTATTATTTTCTCTGCCCAGTCCTCTGATGTTTACTGCGTTTGAATTTGTGCTGAAAATAAAACAACACAACTGACAATTATGGGTGCAATCTGAGCCACAACGTGGACGGGGACCACCCAAACACACGGACATCTTGACATGCACCTTTAGGAATGTGGGAGGAAGAAGGATGGAGCGGAAGAAATGCCAACAGGGACACAGGGACAACACGGAGGCACCACACAGAGGAGGACCGGCCACCGGGCACAAAGCTGTGAAGTTGTAGCCAGCGGTGCTTCTCTTATCGGGGCAAGAAAACGTCATCTTTATGTCACAGAGTTTGAAGGATTTACAGTTTAGAGACGGCGCAGTTCATAGAGGTGAGTGGACACACAGGAGTCATGCAATGTCAGCGTTTATTTATAGCAAAGATCGGCTGACAAAAATCAAAATCAGCTCATGCATTTGGTTAACATAATTGTGACTGAATACACGGCTGAACAATCAATATATAGATCTCAAAATAAACACGTCAGTCACTCGGCATCGACCGCCGTCAGCTCCACTGCTCCACTATGCAGGGTCATCTAAAAGAAAGAAAAGACGACAAACAAAACGAGTGAAAAATACGAAGTCTCACAAACCTGAACTTGAATACAGCAAGGAGATAACGGACTAAAAAAACTCACATGATATTAGAATATTATAAATGATGATGATAAGTTCATAGGACAGCAGAAACAGTGGGATCACGGCTGGGACTGACCCAGTCCACAGAGCCCACCCCCCACTCATACTGGGACCAGTTCAAGTCACCGGCTCACCTAATGGTAATGCCTTTGGAACTGGGGTTCAAGTCAGAAGAAACACCAACAGGGACAGGGACAGGGACAGGGACAGGGACACACCCAGGGACCCAGACACCTGAGGCAGCCATTTTAACTACCACACTAGAAACTGCTGCTGCGATCAGAAGGATAAAAAGACATCAGGCAGACACACACATCTGAAGGAGAAAAATGTACGTACACACTGGGGGTCCGCTTAAACCACAGAGGAGCCTGTGACAGTCCCGGGCTAAGGAGAGACAACAGAAAGGATGATCAGGAGTCCTGCCATCACAAAATACGTTAAGATCTTAACTCACAACATTATTGGCTTAACAAGTTAGGCAGATAGAAAGGCACTATATAATAAAAAGATGTGAAAGGTGCTGTATAATAGATAGATAGATAGATAGATAGATAGATAGATAGATAGATAGATAGATAGATAGATAGATAGAAAGGTGCTATATGATAGATAGATAGATAGATAGATAGATAGATAGATAGATAGATAGATAGATGTGAAAGGCGCTATATGATAGATAGATAGATAGATAGATAGATAGATAGATAGTGTGAAAGGCGCTATATAATAGATGAATTCAAGCACATATTTAGTGGATTCATGAAGTGTTCAGACCTCTTTACTTTTCACAAACTTTGTTGTGTTGTTGGTTTTATTTTTAATTAATCAATTTGCCATTTTTGCCCATCAATGTACACTCATTTGCCTCCTTGGCTAAGTCTCTACAAGTTTGGCTCACCTGGATTTAGTGGATTTAGTGACAGTTTATCCCATTCCTCCTGGCAGATCCTCTCAAACTACATCAGACTGGACAGGATGGTCATCTTCAGGTCTTTCCACAGATGTTCTGTGGGGTTTAAGTCTGGGCTTTGGCTGTGCCACTCAAAGACACTCAGAGACTTGTCCTGATGCCACTCTGTCACCGTCTTGGCTTTATGCTTTGGGTTATTGAACCGTCACTCAAGTCCAAGGTGGACTGTGGAACAGGTCTCCTTCAAGGACCTCTTTATATTTGGTTACATTGAGCCTTTCCTCTATTCTGACCAGTCTCCCTGTCCCCACAGTTTGATGCTGCCACCATAGCTATGGCATTAGGCAGGTGCCTTGCAGCGTCTTGTCTTTTCCAGACTGAGTGTTTTAAGTTCTGTCCAAAGAGTTCTTTTCTTGCCTCATCAAACCTGAGAATCATTCACCTCGCGCGCTAAGATTCCATTAACCTGTCATATCACTCATGCCTTCACATATGCCTTTCAGATGGTTGTCCCATCTCAGCAAAGGACCTCTGAAGACCTGCTGGAGTGCCCACTGGGTTCTTCCTGCCTTCCCTGATCAAAGCCCCTCTTGCTTGGTTACTCCAGACAGAGATCTCCAGGAAGAGTGCCGGTTGTTCCAAACTTCTTCCCTTTGATGACATGCAGTGCGAATTGTGGGACCTTCTCTGCAGAGGTCCACGTGATGTCCTGTCAGTTCAGTTGCTCTACAGTTGAACTCCAATCAAGATCTTCAAACATCTCAAGAAGAATTAAAGCAAACAGGATTGATCTGAGCACAATTTATGAAGGAGAAATTTCAGTTTGGGATTTTTAATAAAGATGCCAACCTTTCTGGTCACCTGCTGTCACTTTGTCATTACGGGCTATTGAGTGCACATAGATGGGCCAAAATGATCCCTTTAAAATGAGATTTACATCACAGTCAAGTGTGCAGGAAGTGACATGATCTCAGCACCTTCTAAATCCACGTCATATAAATAATAGATGGTGTAGGAGAAGAATGGGCATCCCGGCCAGAGAGGTGTGTGGGTTGTTACCTGGACAGGAGGCCCAGGAGGAACGATGGATGATATGGCGGGCAGGGCAGAAAGATAACTCCGTGTCCAGCTGGTATAAAATCAGAGATGGACCAGCGGAAGCAGGAACTTGGGAGTGGTGGTACGAGAACCCAGTTGGGACACCTGTAGGGGTGCAAGAGAGTGCAGCCCTGTAGGGGATCAGTAGGGGGCTCTGATGAGAGAGGACCCCCATACTATGTCTATGGCCCAGAAGTGTTTCTTGAGGAGACAGAATGGCACCGGAGGCATTCCTGGGTCTGGCAAAAGGGAAGCCCCCTGGCACACACTGGTGAGTCAGAGTCGGGTGGCAGTGGACAAAACTGTCTTAGTGTGCCTGCGGTTTGGGGCTCTCTGGCACCCCCTTGTGGTCACAATTAATAAAGAAGTGACTGAGGTGCCTATTTACGACGACTAAGTAGTTGATTTTTGATCCCATCAACGTCACTTAACTGCAGTCTAATAAATAAATGAAGACATGTTGCTCTCACATTGGGTCAAAGGCGCTATATAGAGATGTGTGAGGATCCATAGAAGACAGATAGCAACAGATAGGTAGAGGATGAGTCTTCTTACCTGTCTGGTGTTCCCGGCTACTGCTGGCCCTTTTCCTTTGGTCACAAACTGTGGTTTATTTGGTGGCTTTTGATTTGTCTTCTCCTTCTCATTCGCGCCACCTTTTCCTGGCTTGCTCTGTTAAAACAGGCATATTTTTAATTAATGACATTAAAATAAGTAGCGTCACAGACAAGGAGGGGGACACAATAATTGCCATGAGACTGATCTCCAGCTCCTAATTTATTTGAATAGTATTTGGCAGATTCTGGGTCAGATGTCCCCTTACTGTTTATTACAGACATGTGTTGCTGTCTCTCCCAGTCCCTTTAGGGGGCGCCACTCCTGTTCAGACTAAGCCTGAAGCCCCGCCCCTTCTTGCTGTTTCTTATCCCGCCATACTGAGGAGGTGCAGTCAGTTCACCTTTGGTGTCCATCAGCTCCTTTCTCTTTTAATGTGTTGAGTTAAAGTTGCTGTATTATTTAAGAAACACCCGAGTCTAACAATGGCACATCAATTAGCAAATGCATATAAGAATTTTACTGTATACACCTACAATGATGCGGTGGCGTCAGGTCATTTGTAAGTGTCACTGTCATGCTACCCCTCCAGGATGATAGGGGGCACTGCTTGTGACAGTCTTGTTTCTTCTCTCCACAGCTCCGAGAGGAAGATTGACTCCGCCCTACTCGCTCTGAAATGCCCCGCCCCTTCTGGTATGAACCATATACAGGTGGGTGTTCCCAGAAGGAGGCATCTCAGTCAGTCTCAGGTGGAGCTCCACGGACAGACCCTTTGGGTGGTCACCATCCATGGTTAAAGTTCCACTGGTTGCTTTATTTGTGCCTGCTCATCTTGTCACCAAGTCCTTTGTCTTTTGCTCACAACTAAAGAGGGTGGCCAGATTGGCACCCCGGTGATTCTTTGAACATTGCCTGTCACTCGTACGCGAGACCCACCCATTATGTTCCTAGGCTCCACCCCTTTCCATCAGATGTCCTCATTTTGACCGCACCCTGCTCTTGATTAACCCTTCTTGTTGGCTGACTCCATTAAAGACGCCATGCCATGAGTTTTGCTGGCTCATTCCACAACCTAATTGATTGGTCATGCATCTGAATATTCTACTGTATGACTCATTTGTATGAAAGAAAAAGAATGCTATGATGACCGCCATCATGAAAGGCCCCATACAATCCCACTCCTGTCACCACAATGCATTTTGTGGAGCATTTTACAGTGTAATGCAAAGAAACTTCTGAAACGAGGTGGCTGATCATTTGCTACTGGACATTGTCCAAGAGAAGTTCATGTCCGACTGTACGAATCCTTCATGAACTACAGGACCCCAATGGAAGTTAAGGGGACGGAAACCACGAAGCACTTGTGTACACAGAGCCTGGGGAATCTGCAACAAACTATCGACGTGGCGGTGAAGCAGAAACATTGACAACCATCAAGAAGGATCTGGATGAGAGAGAGAGAGAGATACTGTGTGTCTGTCGTTTCAAAAGATGGCACATCACAAACTTCTGTAATAAGAAAATGCATTGCATTTTCATTCCAACAGATGGCACATCACAAAATGCTATCAGCTTAACAGATGGAAGGACAAATGGACTGAATGGTCTGCTCTTGTTTGTCAGAGTTCTAATGCTGTTATGGCTGAGTGAGCAATTCCTCGACTCTGTTTGCCGTGGCGTGATGTTGACTGTCATGGCCGTCGTCAATGCTGACTCTTGACTTTCTAAGCACCCTACGCAATCTCGAAGTGTTAAAGTCGGGCTTAATCCACATGTGTGCCAGACTGTCTGTTATCACAGCTCATGATGGTCATCTAAATCAGCCTCAAAGTTATCAGCCATTGAAATAAGTTCAACTGGACTCTCTTGCCATTGGCTTCTTCTCCTGTGTCTTCTCATTCTTGGGCTCTCCAGGCTTCTGGTTCTCCGTCTTTGGTCTCTCATTCAAGGTCCCGCGTTGTGCATTTGTTGGATTCTGAAAAATAAAAACTTTAATAAGGGAATCTGCTTTTTTTTAACAAATCAACACCAAAGTTAAACACACTGTGAAAAAGAAAGTGCACCCCATCATCATTCTTCCAATCACCATGAAAACTGGCGGTGTTATGGCCATCAGACTGACAATGGCGAATGGCAAGTTTTTGACTGATTTGACTGAGACATGAAGAGTTGGGGGCGGCACGGTGGCGCAGTGGGTAGCGCTTCTGCCTTGCAGTAAGGAGACCAGGGTTCACTTCCCGGGTCCTCCCTGCGTGGAGTTTGCATGTTCTCCCCGTGTCTGCATGGGTTTCCTCCCAAAGACATGCAGGTTAGGTGGATTGGCAATTCTAAATTGGCCCTAGTGTGTGCTTGGTGTGTTTGTGTGTGTCCTGCGGTGGGTTGGCACCCTGCCCAGGATTGGTTCCTGCCTTGTGCCCTGTGTTGGCTGGGATTGGCTCCAGAGGACCCCCGTGACCCTGTGTTCGGATATAGCAGGTTAGAAAATGGATGGATGAAGAGTTGGTTTAAATGGAAGACAAAAATGAGGAGCTGAGAGTCAGGCTGGAATTGAAAATCCAAGAGAAACCAAACCACACTGAGCTTCTGAAGTCAAAGTGTTTTCCAAAAAGCCTGCACTGCGGATCTAATGTCCTTTCCCTCTCTAAACTGAGATTTTAAAAAGTTAATCTTGAAGTGTTTCAGATCCAAAGTGTGGATGCATCAGATAGTGAGCTGCCATTTTATATAGTGGTGACGTGATGACATCACACATAATGCCAATGCTGATCACATGGTAACAACATAAAGCAATCGTCACCAACAACAACATGAGTGCCACCATAGGAGACCATCAGAAAATGACACCAATCACAATATGACATCAATGAAATTGTAGACAAGGTGAACTCTACCATATGAAGTTCATAGTCTGTGTGTGTGTGTGTGCTCAGAATACAAATCCACACAGCTTAGCAGCCCCGGCCAGAAACTTAGACCTTGGCGGCTCAGAGCAAGTAAACCACCAGAACAGATTGAAACCAGACAAGCAGACAAATGGACCAGAGCTTGAAATGATTTACCCGTGGAATGACAGGTGCTGCTGCTAGTCCATCTTAATAAGAGGACAAGTGTCTGGGTGTCTGTGTATGTGTGGCTGTCTGGTTGCTATGTGTCTGTGTCATCCCAAAAGATGGCATATCACAACGATTTTGTAATGCATTTGTCATTCCAACAGATGGCACATCACAAAATGCTATAAGCTAAGCAAAGGATGGACAAATGGACTCAATGGTCGCCTCTCGCTTGTCAGAGTTGTGAGGTTGTTTTGGGTGACTGAGTGATTCCTTGACTCGTCTGCTGTGAGGTGATGTCAACTGTCATGGTCATCGTCAATGCCAGCTCTGGACTTTCTAAGCATCCCTACATGATCAGAAAGTGTTAAAGTCGGGCTTAATCCACATGTGTGCCAGACTGTCTGTTATCACAGCTCATAATGGTCATCTAAATCAGCCTAAAAGTTATCAGCCATTGAAATAAGTTCAACTGGACTCTCTTGCCATTGGCTTCTTCTCCTGTTTCTTCTCATTCTTGGGCTCTTCAGGACTCTGGTGCTCCAGCTTTGGTCTCTCATTCCTGGTCCCGTTTTCTGCCTTTGTTGAATTCTGAAAAAATAAAACCTCTGATGAGGGCAACTGCTTTATTTAACCAATCGATGTGTATGCTAAACACTCTGTGTAAAAGAAAGTGCACCCCCAGAATCATTCTTCTTATCATCATGAAAACTGGCGGCATTATGACTGTCAAGGAGAAAAAGGCAAGGTGCATCACAAAAAATTGTAGTAAGAAAATGCATTACATTTGTCATTCCAATAGATCATAAACACTAACACTGCTTTAAGAAATTCTGCATCAAATGGCATATAAGTGGGACATGTGCATTGCATATGTCATTCCAACAGATGGCGCCTCACAAATATTTGTAATAAGAAAATGCATTACATTTGTTATTCCAACAGATGGTGCCTCACAAACATTAACACTGCCTTTTCTAATCCTATTCCAAATAGCATAGTACAGAGACATGTGCATTGCATGGTGCGCTTCAAATGTTAACTCTCAGGTTTACATCGTTTCCCTGGATTTCATCCCATTTCAATTGTGTGATTTTACATTAAAACGGCCAACATCTAAATGGTAGCCCTGAACCCATCAATGAGACCTGGCACCATACCATTCCACTTGGCCCTGACATCTTCTTCTCCCATTCTCTGAAGACCCCTGGATGCTGACTGAAGTGTGGCCCTTTCGGACCTCCTTTTTCAGATGTCAACTTTCCAGTCCCATTGGCTAAAGTTGAAGAATTGTTCTACAAATAAAGAAGAATATTAGCAGAAGTAAAAAAAAAAAAGACCTTTCAAGAAATCAGGCTGTGGATATCAACTGAAAAGCAGCTGCCTTACCAGTCTGGTGTGTTCTGGCTTGCTGTGCCAGCCTTGCCCCGGCTTGTTTACACCCCATGGCTTCCTGTGAGGTGGCCACCTGCCCTCCGATCTTTCATGAGATGAACTGTTGGTCATCGTCCTGTTGCTTGAAACGGTAGAGTTCTCCTGTTTAATAAACAGACTGAGAGTGAGAGTCACACCCTGTGCCCGCCGACCACGACAAGCCGACTTACGTATTCACATTGTGGCCCAGAAGGAGACCCATTTCTAGTCAGCATGTTGCTGACCCCTAGTGGCTAAGACTGGAAACGTTAAGGAGTAGTTTTGCCAGTTGATGCAAAACCCAAGAAATGTTAATCTGGGAGTAAGAGAAAATAAAGACTGAAATCAAGAAATATGAAGTGTGAAAGCCAAACAATTAGAAATGCCCTCTTGCGCCCAGGGGAGATATTGCCCCTCTCCCAATCCTTCCCTGCTCCAGGCGTCCCGGTGAGGCAAAGTCCCTGGTTGTCTGCCACAGCACAAAATACGCTCATGACAACGTTAATCATACAGCAGCGCTCCAGCACATCCTGTACAATACTTTTCATCATTAAGTGTATTTTGTACTCGTGCATTGAACATCACTTGAAAATTTCCCCATTTCCATGTGCCACCCTGTAGGTCCTTCAGGTGACTGCAGCCTAAATTACTGCGAAAGCTGAGGACCTTAAATTCAAACAAAGCCCCTTTTTTAACTATGTTTGGCTGCACATTATTTATGTACAATAGTTATATTATGAATTAACATTATTATGATGATTATTCTGCAGTAGGCTGGCACCCTGCCCAGGGTTTGTTTCCTGCCTTGTGCCCTGTGGTGGCTGGGATTGGCTCCAGCAGACCCCCCTTTACCCTGTAGTTAGGATATAGTATAGGTTGGATAAGGGATGGATGGATGGATGATGATTATTATTATTGTTGTTATTATTATTATTAATAAAAATAATAATAATATTATAAAAAACAAAAAGGCAAGAGAAAGAGAAAGCGTGGAGCCATGACAGGGCACTGTCATTAAAAATGAGAATGTGTGTGCAACTGATTGATTTAAACAAAGCCCATCCTTCTCCCTCTTTGCTTCCATATTAAAATAAAAAGAAACAACAATAAAAAGGCCAACAAGCGGGTAAAAGGAGTCGTGCCAAGGAGGAGGTGTGAATGAGGACCTGACCATTTGGGCACATGGGGCCCTGACCCGAACTCACCTGGCACACTGATCATTAAAATGCCGCTGACTGATTGATTGATTTTTTAATTTATTTTCTTTCTCACCCCTTCATTTCTTTCAACGTGCCCGCCTACTTCTGTGCCCCCTACTGATGACACTTTTCATAGCAGTCAGGAGTTGAGCCCTTTAGACTACAACACCATAAATACCAGACTGCTAACCTCAAACATCAAAACTATTCTGTGGGATCAAAGGACTGAAGGCCAAGGCACAGTGGGCGTAGAGGCTAATGGGGGTCTTTTATAGTTCCTTCAGGTTAACTGCAGCACCTGAGGACCCTGATTTCAATCAAAGCCCCCCAATCCCTCCCCACCACCCTCTTCCCCCTTTTGTTTCACATCCGATTGTAAGTAAAATACAATTATAAGGACAAAGGGTAACGGAAAAAGAGCGGAGCCCCGGAGAAGGCAGGAATGATGACCAGTGCGCTCAGGCCGCGTATTCAAAATTCAATGTCGGTGCTTCGGATTGGTTTGATTTCTCAAATTGGCAAGTCACCACATCCTTTAATATCTAGGGTCACTTGCCAAGAAATTTGAACTGGTGGTCTTTGATGTCAAAAGGCAACGATGTCAATTATAACAGCATAACCCCCCAAAAAGACAAAGTCAAAGCCAGAATCCATCCATCCATCCATCCATTATCCAACCCGCTATATCCTAACTGCAGGGTTACGGGGTTCTGCTGGAGCCAATCCCAGACTGCACAGGGCACAAGGCAGGAAACAAACACCGCAGGGCACACACACACTCACACACCAAGCACACACTGGGGACAATTTAATATCACCAATGCACTTAACCAGCATGTCTTTGGACTTTGGGAGGAAACCCACACAGATACGAGGAGGACATGAAAACTACACGCGGGGAGGACCCAGGAAGTGAACCTGGGTCTCCTAACTGCGAGGCAGCAGCGCTACCCACTGCGCCACCGTGCCACCCCAAAGCCAGAAACCCAAACCCAATCTGATTCATTCAAAGACACTCACTGTGAGCAGAAGGCTGAAGGCAAAGCCACTGGGGGTCTTTGATGGCTCCTTCAGGTTAACTGCGGCCTAAATTGCTTCAGTACCTGAGGACCCTGCCCCTCATTTCCCTTTTTGGCTGCAAATGAATTATGTAAAAAAATATTATTTACTAACATTATTAATTTTAATATGCCCTGCAGTGGACTGGCACCCTGCCCAGGATTTGTCTCCTGCCTTGTGCCCTGTGTTGGGTGGGATTGGCTCTGGTGGACCCCCGTGACCCTGTGTTAGGATATAGATGAATGGATGGATGAATTTTAATATTATTAAAAGTAGTGAACAATTAGGGAGAAATAAGAAGTAAGAGAAGGAAAAGGAGCGGATCCATGACAGTGAACTCACCCAGCAGATTAACAACAAAAACGGTGTGTGCGTCTGATTAGCGTCTTTACTTCTCAAATCGACAAGTGACCACCCCCCTTTATATCGAGACCCCCTGATGCCCCTCCCCTCTGGCTGACCGCCGCCCACCACTGATGACTCATCACATAACAGTCAGGGGATGAGAACCAAAGGGGGCTGACAGTACCGTTCTCCCAAATCCAGGCTCGTGCTGATGGACGTTTGGGAATTTCTCCGTTTCCCACGGCTCCCTGTCCGGGTGTCGCTCTGGCGGCGTTTTCTTCGAGTTGCCCTGCGGAAACAAAGCACAAACATCATCAGTAAATTTAAGATGAATGTGTTGTGTGTCCAGACTTAGCCTAAACCAGGAGAAATGAAAATGAAGATAAAACAAAGCGGCCAAAGCCCACATGGGGGACAAGAATCACAATCAATAAACAGGGGCAGTAAACTGAAAACAAATTCAAAACGTCCCAGAAGATTTAATCTGCGGAATGCAACAGGCTGACCTTTAATCTCGTCTGCTGCTTAATGCGAGGCCACTCCCCTTAGAAACCCAGAATGCAGCCTCGACATCGGGACACAAAAGTGACTTCGATAACAGAAAAAAAAAGCTCTAAGACCTCAGATTTCAGCCTCAGCCAGGACGCCTCTGGGGGTCTCATCGGCCTGAGCCTGTAGGACCCAAGTAGAGGCTCGCTTGTTTAACGGACTGGAAATATCTCATTGGTTTATAAATGAAAGGGTTTGTGATGATTCCTGAGTAGTGACTCTGAGGCTAAAGGATCTGCGTTGGTATCTGGAAGGTTACGGCCGGGAGGGATCCGACTCTGATTTCAAAATCCTCCTTTTAACATATAAAGCCTTAAATGGTGGCGCTGTTTACTTCTCTGAACTTATTATGAGTTACAAACCTGAGCCAACATTAAGATCTCAAGATGGAGCTCAGCTTGTGACTCCAAGGATTAATAAAATAACAGTAGGAGGTCGAGCTTTAAGTTACAGGACCCCCCTAAACTGTACGGTGGTCTGCCTGCCACTATTAGAGATGCCCCTTCAGTCTCAGCTTTTAAAGACTCACAACTTCAGTTTAGGTCACCCTGACTAGAGCTGCTGATTAACTGTGCAGACTGCATCTCTGTTGTTAGTCATTAGCACTAAACATCAGTGACATGACAGTTTGAATTCGTTACTCACCCTTACCTGCTCTGTTTCTCTTCTTGGTACTCAGATGTGCCACTTGGTGCCACAGCCCACCTGCCTGCCAAAGGTAAAGTCACCTCTGATGGAGGATCACAGAAATCGTGGGGTAAAGGGGTCCTTTCATCAGATTGGCTGGCCCAGCACTGACTCACCTGTGGAATGGCCAATAGGGGGAGGCAGCTTGATGGCCGAAGTCTCCAGGACTCTCTGAACAAATCCAAATCATATTATGGGATGTCACCTACTGTTGAATTCTGCTCTGTACTTAGTATATTTCTATTGCACTATTGGATTGTATTGTATTGAGGATGACTTGTGTTCTGGTCTGTGTATTGTGTTGTGTTGACCCCCATTTTTATTCTTGACTCCCACTGAACGCCCATTCTACCTGGAAAGGGGTCTCTCTTTGAACTGCCTTTCCGGAGGTTTCTTCCATTTTTTTTCCTACTAGGGCTTTCTCCTCTTCTTGGAGAGTCAAGGCTGGGGGGCTGTCAAGAGGCAGGGTCTGTTAAAGCCCACTCCTTGTGTGATTTTGGGCAACTCAAAAATAAACTGTATTGTATTGTATGGTATTGTATTGTATTGTATTGTATTGTATGTATTGTATTGTATGATATTGTATTGTATTGTACTGTATGGTATTGTATTATATGGTATTGTAGTGTATTGTATTGTACTGTATTGTATTATATGGTATTGTATTGTACTGTATGGTATTGTATTGTATTGTATTGTGTTGTATTGTATTGTACTGTATGATATGGTATGGTATTGTATTGTATTGTATTGTACTGTATGATATGGTATTGTATTGTATTGCATTGTATTGTATTGTATTGTGTTGTGTTGTGTTGTATTGTATTGTATTGTATGATATTGTATTGTATTGTATTGTGTTGTATTGTGTTGTGTTGTATTGTATATTGTATTGTATTGTATTGTATTGTATTGTATTGTATTGTATTGTGTTGTATTGTGTTGTGTTGTGTTGTATTGTATTGTATTTTGTGTTGTGTTGTATTGTATTGTATTGTACTGTATGATATGGTATGGTATTGTATTGTATTGTATTGTATTGTATTGTATTGTATTGTATTGTATTGTATTGTGTTGTGTTGTATTGTATTGTATTGTACTGTATGATATGGTATTATATTATATTATATTGTATTGTATTTATTGTATTGTATTGTGTTGTATTGTATTGTATTGTATTGTATGATATGATATTGTATTGTATTGTATTATATTGTGTATTGTATTGTATTGTGTTGTGTTGTATTGTATTGTATTGTACTGTATGATATGGTATGGTATTGTATTGTACTCTGTTGGGCTCCCTTGAGCAAAGCCATTCATCTGAAAATTGCTGTGTGCTCTGACCTCCAAAGGTCATGTGAAAAGAACACTTATTTATTAGAGGAAGAGGAGGAGGAGGAGGAGGTTGCTGCTGCACCCACCACATGACGAGCCACCTGGTCTGGAACCCGAGTGCCACCTCAGTGCCACACTAGGACAGTGGGACGTGTTTAACGGTGGCTGGAGCGTAAAAAAGTCAATAACGGTTCTCAAAGTCAGTTTATTACAGTTTATCGAGTACGGCCAGTATAGTGAGTTAAGTAGAATTGTACAGAACTTTTATAGCAGAACCAGCGCCCTGGCAACCCTCACCCCCTCATGAACTGCCTGGATAGAAAAAGCAAACTGGAAAAGGGACGAGAAGGGAGAGAGCAACTGGAAATCATTTGACAAAGAACAGGCCAAGTTTAAAAACAAAAGTCAGAAATGTGATTGAAGGGAATGCTGGGTAATAAAAATCAAACGGCATTAAATCACAACTAAACACCGCGAGAGATATTGGCGGCTATCTGGAGACTCGGGCGATAGGAGACGCACGAGTGACATCACAGGTCACAACAGCCTGGCATAGCAACCACAAAACAAGACATCCCAAAATGTCGGCACCCATCAGATGTAATCACATGGCTTGTGGTGTCAATATCCCAGTTAACACATCGTGTCCTCTCATGACATCTGCCTTGTTCTCATTTGAGTTGGTACATAGAGGTTCAGCTGGTGAGATGCCATCTGATTCATGGAGGGCACATCTGAAAGGATCTGAGTTTCAAGGAGTAGCAGACCCTCAACTGAGAGGGAAGAACTAGGAGGGCAGTGCCCAGGGCACCAAGCGGGCCAAAGGGACATAAAGCAAATGAATGTTCACAGGTGTGGCCTGGCAGATGAGCTGAGTGCCCTTCAGATTGCTTAGTGGGCATCAGGAGAAGGCAGACCCTGTGAGCCAAGGCGCCATATTACGACCTGCTGAAACACTTTGAGCTGCTGATCATTCGTGTCTCTTAGTAGTCTATTCTTCAGGACAGGTGACAGACCCCCCCACTGCCCGCTGGCATTGAGGAGCCAGCGTGGCCTGCTGCTGTGACGTGTTGAAACGGTGGGCACAGATGGTGATTTCAACACCAGGATGTCACACGCTTTGTTTACAGCCTCCGTCTCATCCAAAATAAAATCCCTGCAATTAAATCTGCAATCCGACGAGAGAGACAGGCTGGAGCAGGCGGACGGGTGGGCCGACAACAAGCAGAGTAAATGTGGCAACAGCCGCGGTTTGTTTAACACATCGCAAAGACAAAGAGACGCACGATCAGCTCAGGTGGGGCACCTGGAGGCTTTCCAGAAAGTTCTAAGGTCCCCGGCAGGAGGAAGAGCTCATCATCAGATCTGAAACGTCAACTCTTTGTGATTCTGATTGAGGCACCAGTAATGATCACCTCTGAAGCCATGCAAGACAGAAGGATACCTCGGTGGGCTTCATGTGGCCACCAACAGGGGGCGCTAGTGCTTGTCCAAGGGTTTGCACCAAAGAATTGTGGGGAGAACCTGCCGACGGATACAGCTGGTGGCAGCCAGTGGCATCAGCACGTTACAGCCCAGAGGTGCACTGCCCTCCTCTTCCAGCAGATGGCGACATTTTGCAGAACTCCCCTCACTAAGAGAACTTAAATATTAAAATGTTTATCATCAGATTCAAGTTAGTCTTCATCATTATTATTCTTTTCCAGTTTATCATAATTTGCACAATGCAAATTCTTGCCCATTTGCCCCCAATGCAGTGATGAGACTTGTGCCCCTAACCCACCGATAATTGGGTGGCTGGCTGCCCAGCCTGTACTCCTCTGCAATGAGAGCAAAGTTGAAAAGCAAGCAAGCGTAATATGACACCCCAATAACTGCAGTTAGAAGCCCCCGCTTGGTCATTTAAGGGTGGGGGGTCCCCTCATAGCTCAGCACGGTGCGCTGGGGCTTCTTTATTTAAAGACATGAAATGGAGAGGAGCAGAAACTAATGCTGGTGATAATCTAGTGACACGTGCACAACACATGGAGGGGCACTGCCACCTGGCAGACCCTTGAATTTCACACCAGCCGCTCCTTGTTCTGGCCTGCAAATCACCTCAAGCCCTGGTGTCTCTGATGAGCAGCTGCTCTGGCTTGGACCACCTTGTCCTGACACCCGGCCCCCATTAGGCCTTGTCTCTCAGGTGGTCCCCTTCTATACTAAATAGGACCACAGCTCTGGCCCTTCATATTCTGGACAGGCTGATGTCAGGAGATGACACCAGCAGCCTGGCCAAGTGAAAGCCAAAGTTGTGAAGAGGCTTCATTTCATATAGCGCCTTTCACAAAGAACACCATCACATGGCAATTTGAAAAGAAAACAAGAACAAAATGAAAAATCAAAAAGGAAACCCAAGCATAAAGTGAACTTACAGGGTGGGCCAACGCCACAGAGAGCAGGCAGCCAATGAATATGAGGGTCTTCATGACGGCAACAGGCGCTGTGATAAGAGAGAAAAGAAACGTAAGTTACAGCGGGCACATCACATGTGGGACAGGAGCAGAGAGTGAGGGCCACACGGCCTCCATGGTGACTTAAAAATTAAAGGTTCAAATATAAAAAAATAAACCAAACAGAAGAGATCTGAATAAGACGCACACCTGGGGTCTTCAACGTCAAGAGCAGGACCATCAGGGGAGCCCTGGGGGTCTTGGCAGCAATGAGCACCAGAAAGAAAGCCACCCACTGGCCATTACTCGGGGGTACACAACATTTATAGGATTGGGGGGATCATTACTGTCACGTGTAGAGAGTCCAGCGAAACGAAAACTCGCCTGAGCTGAGCAACGGGCAGCACGTCACCACACTCGGGCACCAGGAGGAACATCACTTCATCTTTATTAATAGATAGATATGACTGGCACCATATAACAGATAGATAGATAGATAGATAGATAGATAGATAGATAGATAGATAGATAGATAGATAGATAGATAGATAGATAGATAGATAGATAAACCCTAAAATCCTTTTCAGAGGTCACTTCTTGTAGCGCCCATCTTGTATTGATAATTAATGTTCTTTGTGCCCTCATGTAGTAAACTGCACTTTCCAAGTGTTCACGTAAAACTGAAAACTTTAGGCTTCAAATGTTCAAAGGTACACCAAGAACACTGGAGGGTCCAGCCCAAAAAGAGGTGGGCAGCATTAGGCAGAAAGAAAATACCACGTATGCCAAAACAAATTCTTGTTCTGAATAAGAAACTGACAGTTAAGTTAAACTTGCTGTAAACATTTTAACAATCCCTTTAATTACTGAAACACGTTTTCTGTTTATTGCATTTCTGAACAGCAGCGCCTTCTGCTGGAGACGGGTGGCAGTTCCTTATTTGCTGTAAGTCCAGAGAAGCTCCTGGCTTCTATTATTTCTCTGAGTACACACTCTGCTTTAGGGTCTCCTTCCCTGTCTACTGCTTGACTTACTTCTCTTGACACCCATTGTCAAACACTCAGAGATCATCACGTCATACAAAGCTAAAGCAAAACGTAATAAAAAGGTGGCCTGTTTAAAAAATGAACAAGTCAAATTCCTGCAGTCACAATACAAACACAGCTTCCATTCCCAAGACTTACCTTCTACCAGACGGCTCCTCTGCTGCTGTGAACCTAAGAAAGTGACACCAACATGTCGACTCCAGTGTCCTATTTATGAACCGAATGGTCGTTGGCTTCAAGCTGCCATTAAGCTGCTGTTGTGCAACACACTCTGTGGGTGGCTGTTGAAATGGCCCTTGTTGTTGATGGCAGGGATTAAAAAAGAGGATTACTACAGGAGGGAGGGAGAACTTGTTAAAATGAACTTCACGTTTGACATCTGTGTGACACTGAGGTGACACCATCAGCCTTAACAAAGTGGGGATAAATACTGCGTCTGTGACCCTCCATCATGGCATCTCACGCCAACTCACCCTGACCCATAACTGCTGTTAGAGCTGAGCAGCACTCTGACAACTCGCAGAAAATCTATTTATCTATCATATAGCGCCTTTCATCTATCTATCTATCTATCTATCTATCCATCTATCTATCTATCATATAGCACCTTTCATCTATCTATCTATCTATCTATCTATCTATCTATCTATCTATCTATCTATCTATCTATCTATCTATCAAATAGTGCCTTTCATCTATCTATCTATCTATCTATCTATCTATCTATCTATCAAATAGTGCCTTTCATCTATCTGTCTATCTATCTATCAATCTATTATATAGTGTCTTTCAGCTCTATCTTTCTATCCATCTTTGCTCCACTTTTGGGTTGGTCAATCAAGTGATGGTGGTCGTCTTGTACAGTAATGCCACAGCCCAGGTACCATGATGGGTTAATCCAGTGATGCTCTTGTCATGGATAACTTTAATCCCACCATCCCTGTGAACACCTTAACATTTTTAGTAAAGAAGAAGAGAACCTGGACCTGGAAAAAGCAGACACTCGATTTCTCCGCCAACCTGAGATTAATGTTGGGGCAAATCGGCCACCAGAAATCTGAGTGGTGCACTCAGGGGCTAATAAGGCCTAAAGCTTTGGTTCTTATCGTGCCCATCACGTGGCCCTCACATTTTGAAGTTGTGTTTTGTGAAGTCCTCAGTGCAATTTAACATAAAATGACATCCGTGGTGAGCCTTTCTTCAGCCCTGTACCTGTGACTACTGTAGTTTGCCTTTTTCTCTGGGGTCTTCACTTGTGCTGATTAATTTTGCACCCTTGCCCTGTGTCCCCACAGTGACGTTCTGTCGATTAGGCTGAAAGTGTCTGCTAAGCAAGTGCCGGTAAACGTGAACGCGCACAGCACGCCCAGCACGCCCAGCACGCCCAGCACGCGTATACAGAGCGCCAGTGCCGTTACTCCACCACTAGATGGCAGCCTTTTCCTTTTGTAATCTCAGGCCCTCCTGCGCTCTCCGTTTTTATAATCCGCTCATCTAACGAGTGGCGTTTCCGAATTGAGAGCCAGTGAGCCACCAGATATACAGCAAATAAAAAAGTGTAAGCTAAGAAATGTCCTGATTAACTTCATGAGGTAGAAGTGCATAATAAATGAGCAGAGAGTCGTGTCAAATATTTGAAATATTCGGGTATGTACTTTAATTCAAATGTTTAAAGAGTAGACATTTTCCATTGTATTCGTAGCCAAACACACTTCTGTAATGGGTGAGGTCCCCACTAAAGGATCAAAAATGAAAAATAATGCCATGTTCATAATCACTAACCTTGGAGTAGTTTACAAGATGCCCTCCATGCTTGTGCTGGAAATGCGTCATTTTGAACCTCGTGGGACTGGGACCACCATTAAGAATCAAAAGTCAAAAATCTGATCCTATTCATGAAGAGCATAATATTTTGGTCTCATTTGTTTAACTGGTGTCTCTTTATCTACTTTTAGGACTTGAGTGAAAATCTGATGATGTCTTAGCTCAGGGGTCCTCAATCCCAGTCCTGGAGGGCCGCAGTGGCTGCAGGTTTTTGTTCTGACCTGGTTGCTTAATTAGAAAGCAATTCTTGCCAATAAAGCACTAACAAGCTATGAAATTAAATTAACTCTGCTATGTCCGCTCATTCTCATATCCTAGATTTTCTTTCCCTTTCTATCATGCAAATGATTTGAAGGCTAAAATGGACGAGTAATTCTCAGTCCTTCACTTTTTTCTCTTCATTTTTCTTCCAAGTATTTAATTAAACCCAATAGTGCAGATAAATACACACAGGTGTAAATGTGAAGAAGCTAAATGGAGAAATGCTGCTCTCTCTTGTCATTTGCATGTCATTGATAATAAGGAGCAATTCAAATAGCTGTTTAAGACAAAATGAAGCAATAAGGGCTCAAAATCACTAAAGTGAAGCCCAAGTGTTACTTTAGCAATAAGTGCTTTTTATTAAGCAACTGGGTTGGAGCAAAAACCTGCACCCACTGCGGCTCTCCAGGACCGCGATTGAGGACCCCCGTCTTAGGTCAAATTTATGCAAAAATATAGAAAGTTCTAGAGGGTCAGCTCAGGTGGGACAGTTGGGAGAGAAAGTCAGAGAGGTGTTGGTTTGGAGAGATGCAGAGGAGAGATGAGGGGTATAATGAGAGAAGGGTGCTAAGGATAGAGCTGACAGGGAAGAGGAGAAGAGGAAGGGCTAAAAGGAGGTGATGAGAGGGGACATGCAGGTGACGGGGGTGACAGAGCAGGTTGACGAGGGCAGGAAGAGATGGGAGCAGCAGAAAGAAAGAAAGAAAGAAAGAAAGAAAGAAAGAAAGAAAGAAAGGTAAAGTCATATCTGATGGAGGATCATGGGAATCTTGGGATAAAGAGGTCCTTTCATCGGATTGGCTGGCCCAGCTGTGGGTTGGCCCAATGGGGGAGGCGGCTTGATGGCCGAGGTCTCCAGGACTCCAAATCCAAATCCTATTATGGGATATCATCTACTGATGACTTCTGCTCTGTACTTGAAATATTTTTATTTTACTATTATATTGTATTGAGGATGACTTGTGTTCTGTTCTGTATTGTGTTATATTTGTTGCCCTTTTATTTGATGCCCACTCCATGCCCAACCCACTAGGGTTTTTTCTTGTCTTCTTGGACAGTCAAGGCTGGGGGTCTGTCAAAAGGCAGGGTCTGTTAAAGCCCATTGCGGCACTCCTTGGGTGATTTGGGGTTTACATAAAAATAAATGATATTGTATTGTACTCTGTTGGGCAAAGACAATCACCTGAAAATTACAGTGTGCTCTGACCTCCTAAGGTCATACAAAAAGACAATTGAGTTAATAAAGGAGGAAGAGGAGGGTGAGGAGGAGGAGGAGGTTGGGTGTGTATGCTGATTGTGCGCTGCGGCACCCACCACATGTGTGATTTTGGGCTACATCCATCCATCCATCCATTTTCTAACCCGCTGAATCCGAATACAGGGTCACAGGGGTCTGCCGGAGCCAATCCCAGCCAACACAGGGCACAAGGCAGGAACCAATCCTGGGCAGGGTGCCAACCCACCGCAGGACACACACAAACACACCCAAACACACCAAGCACACACTAGGGCCAATTTAGGATCGCCAATCCACCTAACCTGCATGTCTTTGGATTGTGGGAGGAAACCCACGCAGACACGGGGAGAACATGCAAACTCCACACAGGGAGGGAAGCAAACCCGGGTCTCCTAACTGTGAGGCAGCAGCACTACCCACTGCATCACCATGCTGGATTTTGGGCTACATTAAAATAAATTGTATTGCATTAGAGAGAAAGAAAGAAAGAAAGAAAGAAAGAAAGAAAGAAAGAAAGAAAGAAAGAAAGAAAGAAAGAAAGAAAGACATCTTTGTGATGTGGGAGGAAAATTAGAGTAGTGTACAAAAACTGAAGCCGCTTGGAGAGGATTGTGCCCCCCATGCAGTTGGCACAGTAAGGAGATCGTGGGCTCACATCCCGGGTGGAGAGCCCTTAGGGCAGTGAGGAAAGTGCAATACAAATATAAAGAATTAGAATTAACTTCACCCAGGTATTGCCCAGGCCAGGATGTGAGCCCAGAGATGGCAGACTGACGTGCCACCCCATTATGTTAAAGCTGTGAGTCTCCTGCTGTGCCCCTCCATTGCGTGAGGCTGAGGTCAGAAGGTGAGCTGGCTGAGAAGACTGATCTTCAGCCCCTCCGCCGTTACTCCATCGCCTCCAGTTGCACAAGCAGAATGTTGAAAGCCATGTGTGGCGTAATACCAGTCGCCCTGCCCTCAGCATTTAGACAGCATTGGGCAACGAGACGAGATAATCCAAAAAGTGGCCTTACACTCTTAAAAACACTTTACGGGATCAAGTGGTTCCACCCTTGTTGGGCCAGGGGCCGCATCATTCTAGGGAGGGGGGTCTCAGCATAGGAAATGGCTTTACAAAAAAAAAAGTTCCTACTATGGGGACCAAAGAGAAATGTTTAACGTCTGCCAGGCCGACCAGCAGGATATGAACAGATCAAGAACACCTGAGATATGGTGTGTGGTAACAGGGACCCACTGGGAATTCGTTTTCATTCATGGAACTTGTCGTCGATTTAAATTAAAAGGCTCTTTCTGGAACCGTCATGTGGACGGTGCATCTGGGAACCAAAAGCGTTCGCCATTAGCATCGCTCGGATATGAACGGCTAGAAGCACCGGCTGATCAACAAAGAAATAACGAAGGAGATCAGAGTGGGAATAAAAAAACCACACAGCAGCTTGGGTTAAGAGAGCCTCGGACTCGGACCCTCACATGAGAGCCAATATGACAAAGTGGGAGATGACCCGCCAACTCGACCACAATGAGGGACCCTTAACATGAATACCAAAAGTGGGATCTTTTAGGGGGTCTCTCTCTTTCATTCTCTTTCTCTTTCTCTCTTTCGTTCTCTTTCTCTCCTTTGTATTACTTTTGCTCCACTCTGTCCTCTTCTGAACAAAAGGGTACAAAAAGCAGGCAACAAAGTCATCAAGCACTTGTTATACATCGATGACTTGAAAACCTGAAATGACATCCAACAGGAGGGCCATCGTACTGTCATCAAAGACTTTAGAGGTGACAGCCACATGGAGTCGTGCCTCGACGAATGTGCCAAAGCAACTCTCAAAAGAGGCAAATGAATAAACCCTGAGAACGTCGAGCTTACTCTACAGACCATCATCCAAAGGTTTAGAACAAGAAGGTGGGACACCAGCAGGGGGCCTGCCAGCCACTCGGCCCTTTTTTTTTTTTGTCAAGCAGGTCCAGAAAACGACGTCTGACAAAATGCACTCGCGCGTGCGCGCGCGCCCCCGTGTTTTCTTTGAAGCGCACCATCATGTGAAATAGCAGTAATCCGGTAAGCGCTGCACAGTTGACAGCCTGGTTTGTTTGTTTGTTTGTTTGTTTGTTTGTTTGTTTAACTTGATCGACAAATAAACAGAGAAATAAAGAAACCAAATCCAAAAACGTCTAAAAACTCCAGAAGGTACAGAGCGCCTTGTAGGGCCCACGGGTTTCAAGTTCGGTAGGACACGACGCTTGATTGACAGGTGCGGGAGGTGGGCGGGCACTCGGCCGAGAGACTCACGTGATGGAAGAGAAAAAAGTTGAAAGGTTTATTGAAGAGCGAAAGTCGTCATAGCCGAGCATTTAGGACAAAGGAAAAGGGACAAAGTGAATAAAAATGGGTCCATTTTATGATTAAAGTCGAAATCTCAACTTTCATCTCGTAGTTTATTTTGTCACTAAAGTAGAACGTCGTGAACTCCATCTTAAAATTGATATCATCTACTTCGTGAACGTAAGACTAGCTATAAATGATAGAACACCGATTCTTCAAAACTTATAAATAACATTAAAAAACTTGGTTATACATGTGCAATTATTTCATCCATCTATCCAGAGTCACAGCCGTCCCAGCATGCATCGGACACAAGAGCAATCACTGGACGGGGCGCCTGCTCATCGCGGGGTGAATACAAACACACACACTTGTGCACGAGTAGAGAGTCACCAAATCCTCTAACCTGCAGGTCTTTGGAAGAAACCCCACCAGGAAAAGATACGAACTCCAGGCAGGGGACCCCCTTACTGCGAGGCAGCAGCGCCTGCGGCATCCGCGTGTCTAATTATTAACAGTATCAATTATTTAAGAAGGGGCCTGGCAAGCTGGCACATTGTGATCTGTTCAAGGAGTCGTTTTGCTTGACTTCTCATTACATCCATAATGCCCAACACCATACTGTTCAATAAAGTTAATTTATCCGTAAAATCCGATATACTTGCTTTAATGCATTTCATCATGAAAATGATTTCAAGTATAAATCTTGAAATTCTAAATGATGAGTTTAATTAATGCCTTCTGTGTGGTCATCGCTGCCCGCTGCTCCTCTGCTGGCCGTTTAAGAAGCCCGTAGCGATGAGCGACTGGGCAGGCGGGCACTTCGAATATGAGGCGCGTATGATGGGGCTTGTGAAACTCGAGGAAATGAATCCCCGATTTTAAGATGGAGTTTACGACATTCCACTTTAATGATGAAATAATCTACGAGAGTAAAGCCGACATTTATCACCGAATCGTCCTTTCTTTCTTTCTTTCTTTCTTTCTTTCTTTCTTTCTTTCTTTCTTTCTTTCTTTCTTTCTTTCACTGAAGAGAGAGAAAGGAGAGCTGAAAACTACAACACGTCAGGTCACGTCCATTAACCTTTTCATGTCCGGCAGAGCTTCAGCATTCGACTGAAGATCCCTTAACACATAAAACAGCCGAACTTTCTCTTAAAACGCCGTCAGCAGCGGGGCTGCATTGACTATTAAGCAAAATAAGCAGGTGCTCAGGCAGGAGCGGACTGCGTCTCAAAACTGGCCAAGCGGAACTTAATACAAGTGAGGTGACGAGGTCGACCCTGCACTCGGCCCGTTATTCATTGTGATGAGTACGCGGCTCGCTACTCGCTATTCGCCTAAGATATCTAAACTCTTGGCAAACTTAATCTGCACACCGTTGTTTAGACACAACTTAAAATTTGATGACATGCTTAGAGATAGAATTGAATGAAAAATAAAAGTGTAGTAACGCGGCTTACACGTTATTAGAGTACAAGTCAAATGTCATGTCCAAGTGCCGGTACCCTAGTAGCTGCTCCTTTACAATGGAATAAATGATAACCGAGGTTAGAATGAAAACCTCACATGACTTAAATGTTCCGTCCTAATATGAAAAATTCCTATGCTGTGCTTTATAAGTTTATTTCTTCATACTAATAATCGCAGTTGAAAAACACTATTAGCGCTCACGCCGACAACCAGAGAACAATAAGATGCATAATACATAATCTAAACTACTTAATAGTGCCGAAGAATTAGATCAAATAAATTGCAGTAATGTAGATGCTCACCGAAATGTAGCGGGATCAAGACAGAAATCGGCAAAAGGCAGTTTGGACCAAATTTTTCGCTGCAACGTTGTGTACTGACAACTAAAATAACTTTATAAAATAATACGGCCTATTATATAGGACTACAGCAATCACAGTACCGGACAGATAATGTTTAGTAGTTTAGAAAATACATTTTGATGTCAAACAGTAACCAGTACATCAACTGTATTTCATGAAACGGCCGGCCCGTCACCACACGAGAGTCCGCGCCTGCCCAGTCCGCCCCTGTGCTTAGGGCATCACGGGATGGGATGGGGGGCACCACAGATGTTTTCCACTGCCGGATCTACGGTGGATCGTATGGTGCAAAACTACAAATTATTAAACAGTATTTTCCCATCTTACTGTAAGTTTTGTAAGTTTCATTTTGAGAAATTCAGTTTTATTATCCGGTTTATTATTGTTTATGTGTTGAATTAGAAATATGTGGGGGCACCAAAATCTGCCCAGGGCCTCTGAAGGTCTTAATCCAGCTCTAAAGAGGCCAAGTTATGAACTTTGTGTTTTTGTTTGTTTTCCATTTTCATTCCACTGATGCCACAGAAGTAATCCTCAGTTTTCTCTCCTAAGCCTTCAGGCAAATTACTAATTCGGCTCTAATTGCACACTGGCACGGGTTTCCTCGTTCACATAAAAGTTGTGCTGCCGTTTTGAAATAACCAAATTACAGGCAAACGTCTGGGCAGGCTCGGGACGGTTCATGTTAGTTTGCTAGTTTAAAGGTGAGAGTTTTTATGAAGACACCATTAAATTGGTTTTGAAATACAGCCGAGGCGCCCTGCTTGGAGAACCTGACTTTTAATTGATTATTCACACTGGACTGCAAAGCCCCACTTTCAGCAGCCATTCCTTCAGTGCCCCGATCGTCAAGTCCCGTAACGTTTCCTTAATTTGACGTTTTAACTGCTGACAATTTACTCCATTCTGATCACTGGTGTCTTCAAGCAGGTGACTTGGGATCTGCTGGCCTGGTCCTTCAGGGGAGACAGCAGGCTGCACCTCATTCCGTCTCTGAGGCCTGTCAGAGTGAATCTGTGGTACAATCTGGGCTGCTCTCACCATCTTAGCGCCACCTGCAGGTACAGGCCTGCCATTGACAGCAGCAGCAGCGCTTCATTGTACAAGCCAGAAGTCCGTGTGTGTGTCTGGAGGGTTTCATGTTTGTTTATGTAACTTTGTGTAATGAACTTATTAACAATCTAGTCCAAATTGTTCTATCTTGGAGTTTGCTAAAAGACACCTGAAGGACTCTGAGATGGTGAGAAATAAGATTCTCTGGTCTGATGAGATAGAACTTTTTGGCCTTAATTCTAAGCGGTATGTGTGGAGACAACCAGGCACTGCTCATCACTTGTCCAATACAGTCCCCACAGTGAAGCATGGCGGTGGCAGCATCATGCTGTGGGGGTGTTTTTCAGCTGCAGGGACAGGACGACTGGTTGCAATCGAGGGAAAGATGAATGCGGCCGGCCAAGTACAGGGATATCCTGGACAAAAACCTTCTCCAGAGTGCTAAGGACCTCAGACTGGGACCTTCCAACAAGACGATGACCCTAAGCAGACAGCTAAAATAACGAAGGAGTGGCTTCACAACAACTCTGTGACTGTTCTTGAATGGCCCAGCCAGAGCCCTGACTTAAACCCAATTGAGCATCTCTGGAGAGACCTAAAATATGGCTGTCCACCAACGTTTACCATCCAACCTGACAGAACTGGAGAGGATCTGCAAGGAGGAATGGCAGAGGATCCCCAAATCCAGGTGTGAAAAACTTGTTGCATCTTTCCCAAGAAGACTCCTGGCTGTATGAGCTCAAAAGGGGGCTTCTACTAAATACTGAGGGTTCAAAGGGTCTGAATACTTAGGACCAGGTGAGATTTCAAAAATTCTTTTTTTTGTCTGTCAATATGGGGTACTGTGTGTACATCAATGAGGGAAAAAAATTAATTGAAATGATTTTAGGAAATGGCTGCAATATAACAAAGAGTGAAAAATTGAAGGGGGTCTGAATACTTTCCGTACCCACTGTATATATATATAGTGTATGTAGTGTGTGTATATACAGTGGTATGAAAAACTATTTGCCCCCTTCCTGATTTCTTATTCTTTTGCATGTTTGTCACACAAAATGTTTCTGATCATCAAGCACATTTCACCATTAGTCAAATATAACACAAGTAAACACAAAATGCAGTTTTTAAATGATGGTTTTTATTATTTAGGGAGAAAAAATCCAAACCTACATGGCCCTGTGTGAAAAAGTAATTGCCCCCTTGTTTAAAAATCACCTAACTGTGGTGTATCACACCTGAGTTCAATTTCCTGATTACTGCCACACCATTTCAATCAAGACATCACTTCAATAGGAGCTGCCTGACACAGAGAAGTAGACCAAAAGCACCTCAAAAGCTAGACATCATGCCAAGATCCAAAGAAATTCAGGAACAAATGAGAACAGAAGTCATTGAGATCTATCAGTCTGGTAAAGGTTATAAAGCCATTTCTAAAGCTTTGGGACTCCAGCGAACCACAGTGAGAGCCATTATCCACAAATGGCAAAAACATGGAACAGTGGTGAACCTTCCCAGGAGTGGCGGCCGACCAAAATTACCCCAAGGCGCAGAGCGACTCATCCGAGAGGTCACAAAGACCCCAGGACAACGTCTAAAGAACTGCAGGCCTCACTTGCCTCAGTTAAGGTCAGTGTTCACGACTCCACCATAAGAAAGAGACTGGGCAAAACAGCCTGCATGGCAGATTTCCAAGACGCAAACCACTGTTAAGCAAAAAGAACATTAGGGCTCGTCTCAATTTTGCTAAGAAACATCTCAATGATTGCCAAGACTTTTGGGAAAATACCTTGTGGACTGAGGAGACAAAAGTTGAACTTTTTGGAAGGCAAATGTCGCGTTACATCTGGCGTAAAAGGAACACAGCATTTGAGAAAAAGAACATCATACCAACAGTGAAATATGGTGGTGGTAGTGTGATGGTCTGGGGTTGTTTTGCTGCTTCAGGACCTGGAAGGCTTGCTGTGATAGATGGAACCATGAATTCTACTGTCTACCAAAAAATCCTGAAGGAGAATGTCTGGCCATCTGTTCGTCAACTCAAGCTGAAGCGATCTTGGGTGCTGCAACAGGACAATGACCCAAAACACACCAGCAAATCCACCTCTGAATGGCTGAAGAAAAACAAAATGAAGACTTTGGAGTGGCCTAGTCAAAGACCTGACCAGAATCCAAATGAGATGCTATAACCTGCATGACCTTAAAAAGGCGGTTCATGCTAGAAAACCCTCAAATAAAGCTGAATTACAACAATTCTGCAAAGATGAGTGGGCCAAAATTCCTCCAGAGCGCTGTAAAAGACTCATTGCAAGTTATCGCAAACGCTTGATTGCAGTTATTGCTGCTAAGGGTGGTCCAACCAGTTATTAGCTTCAGGGGGCAATTACTTTTTCACACAGGGTCACGTAGGTTTGGATTTTTTTTTCTCCCTAAATAATAAGAACCATCATTTAAAAACTGCATTTTGTGTTTACTTGTGTTATATTTGACTAATGGTTAAATGTGTTTGATGATCAGAAACATTTTGTGTGACAAACATGCAAAAGAATAAGAAATCAGGAAGGGGGCAAATAGTTTTTCACACCACTGTAGATAGATAGATAGATAGATAGATAGATAGATAGATAGATAGATAGATAGATAGATGAAAGGCACTATTTGATAGATAGATAGATAGATAGATAGATAGATAGATAGATAGATAGATAGATAGATAGATAGATAGATAGATAGATAGATAGATAGATAACATAGTTGTCAGGATTAGAGAGTTAGATCTTCTTTATATATATTTATATTTGTGGCGGACCCCTGGGGCCCTTAACTGGCCAGGACATCCGGATCATAGGAGGACCGGACCACTCCAGGGTTGATTGCGGCACTTGACGTGTAAATTCGGGCGGAGGTTCCTCATTCACACCTCAGAGTGGGCCGACGGTCACATCTGCTCTCAATCAGGACGTACAAAGGAGCCTGCATGACAGAGGAAAGGGGATTGATGAATGCTCAGGGGGGCTTGAGAGGGTCACTCCAGCTGAGCATTTCCTGGGGTATTTGGGGTGATCTCCCGCATAAGGCCGAGGAGTGGCAGTGGGAGATGAAGATGAGGGTCCGGCGTGGTGCAATGCTGGCAGCACATATGGAGACATGAAGGAAATGTGCAAAGCCCACACTGACAAACAATTGAAGGGCTTTGAAACCAGGATGGCGAGTTTGTGTGAGTGACACACAAAGAAATGAGCCGACATGCACAAAATCCATCATTGCAAAACAGTGTGGTTACGATCTGGGAGGTGAAATCGATTTCTAAATAGGCGCGGATCTTCATTTTTTAATAAACAGCTACAAGTTAAAGTCTGGTTTGCCAATAAGTTTTTACCCTGAAGATGTTTCAACAGGTAAATGCAAATTTCATAAATGTTTGATTTGCTTTTGATTGTGCAAAGCTCTTCTCCTGGAATTCACCCACACAGTGCCATCTGCACAAAGTTTGCCATTTAATCCTCGATGGCGTGCACATCTCACCATAATCACCAGGGATTAAGAGTGCCATTGAAGGTGGCAGCAATGCGATAAACAATGTGATTCATAATTGAAAGGAAAACATGAGATGATTGGCGCGTCACTTTCTGTCTTGACTTTAAATGGACTCCTTTGGATGGGAGGCTTCACAGAGTCGAGGGCTTGGTGACATTTCTGCTTCTCGGTGTCTCATCTTCTCGGTGTCCGCAGGTATGTAAGCACTCATCCTGTGATGACTTTGTGCAGTCGCCGTGTCAGAAAGAACAGATGAATGTTGGGGAAGGAACGGCTGAGCGCCCCTTGTGGTCTGGAGGGAGTAACTGCATGTGCCTGTCATTGTCTTACAGAAACTGCAGCTGACAATGAAGTGCGTGGTGGTGCTGATGTGCCTCCTGGCTGTGAGCCTCTGCCTGCCGGTATGTGTCTGAGTGGCCATCTTGGGCTTTTGTTATTTGTCTTTTAGAAAGTCAAACAGAAGAAGTGATGATGACTTAAGTTATGAAATAACGAAAGAAGTGCTTTAGGTGCTTATGTGTGATACTTCTGTGCTTTTTATCAATCTGTTTGAAATAACAACACTAAAAATAATAATAATATAAAGGGCAGCACGGTGGCGCAGTGGGTAGCGCTGCTGCCTCACAGTTAGGGTTCGCTTCCCTGGTCCTCCCTGCATGGAGTCTGCATGTTCTCCCCGTGTCTGTGTGGGTTTCCTCACACAGTCCAAAGACGTGCAGGTTAGGCGCATTGACGACCCTGAATTGTGTTTGGTGTGTGCCTGGTGTGTGGATGGGTGTGCCCTGCGGTGGGCTGGTGCCCTGCCAGGGGTTCGTTTCCTGCCTTGCACTCTGGGTTGGCTAGGATTGGCTCAAGCAGACCCCTGTGACCCTTTAGTTAGGATATAGCAGGTTGGATGATGGATGGATGGATGGATGGTTAATATAAAGTTGCAAAAAAAACTTGAATGCCTTTAGAGAAGTGTATATAGGGGTCAAGTGAGGCACAACACGAGTCCTAAAATAAATGTTTGGGTGCCAACATATTGATAGCAACAACAGAAACAGCACAAGAACCACTAAACTTCAGTGCCATCCTGTGCTGAGTCTGCGACCAAATGAGACACATGAGTGCCTCGAATATATAGCCCCCCAACTGTAGGGGGCAAAGGATAAAAACAATACTGTTATCAACAGGCTCCCCTTTTGTCACTGGGTTAATACAGCTTACCTCAGATGAACCCAGAATGTGACCCACTGATGCACATGTATGACATGCCCCCACTTAGCATTGCCCCCAGGGGCAGGTGGACCTGGCAGAGAGGTCATGAACCCAGAAGAGGGCATCTGTATTGGTGTGACTCCCTGTCCGTCTTGGTCATTGAACTTGAACATCTATCTATCTATCATATGGCGCCTTTCACTTCTATCTATCTATCTGTCATATACAGTCATATGAAAAAGTTTGGGAACCCCTCTTAATTCTGTATTTTTGTTTCTCATTGGCTGAGCTTTCAAAGTAGCAACTTCCTGTTAATATCTGACATGCCTTATGGACACAGTAGGATTTCAGCAGTGACATGAAGTTTATTGGATTAACACAAAATATGAAATATGCATCATAACAAAATTAGACAGGTGCATAAATGTGGGCACCCAACAGAGATCTGACATCAATACTCAGTTGAGCCTCCTTTTGCTCCTTTGAGCCTCCAGACGCTGTCCTCCTGTAGCCTGTGATGAGTGTCTGGACTCTGATGTTGGTATTTCTGACCTTCTTCATACAAAATCTCTCCAGTTCAGTTCAATTTGATGGACAGCCTGCTTCAAATCATCCCATAGATTGGCGATGATATTCAAGTCAGGGGACTGTGACGGCCATTCCAGAACATTGGACTTCTCCCTCTGCATGAATGTCTTTGTAGATTTCCAACTGTGTTTTGGGTCATTGTCTTGTTGGAATATCCAACCCCTGCGTTAGTAACGTCAACTTTGTGACTGATACTTGAACATTAGCCTGAAGAATTTGTTGATATTGAGTTGAATTCATCGGACCCTCGACTTTAACAAGGGCCCCAGTCCCTGAACTGGCCACACAGCCCCACAGCATGATGGGACCTCCACCACATTTGACAGGAGGTAGCAGGTGTTTATCTTGGAATGCTGTGTTCTTCTTCCGCCATGAAAAGCACTTTCTGTGATGATCAAATAACTCCATTTCTGTCTCATCAGTCCAAAGCAATTTGTTCCAAAATGAATCTGACTTGTCTAAATGAGCATTTGATACAATAAGCGACTCTGTTTGTGGCGTGAGTGCAGAAAGGGCTTCTCTCTCATCACCCTGCCATACAGATGTTCTTGGTGCAAACTGCGCTAATTTGTAGAACGATGTACAGATACACCATCTGCAGTGAGATGTTCTTGCAGGTCTTTGGAGGAGATCTGTGGTTGTCTGTCACCATTCTCACAATCTTGATCATATGTCACTCTTGTATTTGTCTTGGCCTGCCAGACCTGAGGTTGGTTTAACAGCAACTGTGCCTGTGGCCTTCCATCTCCTGATTCCATTCTTTACAGTTGAAACTGACAGTTTAAACCTCTGAGATGGCTTTTTGTAGCCTTCCCCTAAACCAGGAGACTCAACAATCTTTGTTTTCAGAGCTTTGGAGAGTTGCTTTGAGGATCCTATGCTGTCTGTCACTCTTCAGAGGTGAGTCAAAGGGAAGGAAGCACAACTTGTGATTGACCACCTTAAATACCTTTGACCACTCATGATTGGACACTCCTGTCTGTGAAGTTCAAGGCTTGACGAGCTCATCATACCAAGTAATCAGCATTGAGAAGTGACAAGCATTCAAATCAGCACAATGACAAGGGGACCCACATTTGTGCACAGCCAGCTTTTCACATTTGATTTAATTTCATAACTAAATACTGCGTCACTAAAAATCTTTGTTCGGAAAACACCGCAGTACTGAGATGTTCCTAGTAAATGACAGACACACCACTGTTATCTTTATTGTTGAAAGGAGAGTCAATTATTATGCAGGCTGAGAGGGGGTCACAAACATTTTCATATGACTGCGGCACCTTTCAGTTCACCTATCTATCATATAGCACCTTTCATTTATATCTATCTATTATATAGTGCCTTTCATTTCTATCTATCTGTGTATCTGTCTATCTATCTATTTATCTATCTATCATATAGTGCCTTTCATATCTATCTATCATTCTATCTATCAATACTAAATATGATTCTGAAACAAAGAAAAAGCGTTGGCACACCATAATGACCCGTTTAATGTTCAAAACAAAAAGAGAAAGAATTTGGCAAAAAATCCAGCTGTCAGGTTTCACTAGTGTGACTGACGTATGTGGCTCTCAGGGTGGCTCTCAGCAATATCTGTTCTCCCTGAACTCGAGGTCACACAAACCTCCTTTTGGGTCAGGTGGCTTTTATGCGGGCGGCACGGTGGTGCAGTGGTAGCGCTGCTGCCTCGCAGTTAGGAGACCCGGGTTCGCTTCCCGGGTCCTCCCTGCGTGGAGTTTGTTCTCCCCGTGTCTGTGTGGGTTTCCTCCCACAATCCAAAGACATGCAGGTTAGGTGGATTGGCGATTCTAAATTGGCCCTGGTGTGTGGGTGTGTTTGTGTGTGTCCTGCGGTGGGTTGGCACCCTGCCCAGGATTGGTTCCTGCCTTGTGCCCTGTGTTGGCTGGGATTGGCTCCAGCAGACCCCCGTGACCCTATTCGGATTCAGCGGGTTAGAAAATGGATGGATGGCTTTTATGCAGACATTGATAAGATCAATAGAAGTGACGCGTTAGTCCCTCAGGTAAGACTTCCTCCTGTCTAAATCAAACATAAAAAGTCTCCAGTGTTTGACATGGGGTCCCGCACCTAAGCTCATAGCTAGATGGTGGATGGGACCTGGCCAAGAGGCTGTGGGCCATGGGTAAGACATCCATGTTGGCGAAGAGAAGACCCCGGGATTACTCTCTTTGTGAGTAGCCATCCATTGGTGTGGTGTATAATCCATAATGAGGATGAACTCCCAAAGGCTGCCATTTAATCACCAGGGCTTCCCATTCCAACGCAGCACACCCTGTTTCCCGTTCTCAGCTCAGATATTGAATGGGATGCTCACCGTCATTGATCTTCTGACCCACCATGGCTCCTAGGCTCATTTCAGAGATGTCCATCTGGAGAATAAAGGGAGAGGAGAGGTCATGAGGGCCTGATTATGGTCAGTGGATGCAGCTTGTGCAGTAGGATTCCAGACCTCAGTAGTGAGGCAAACGTCTTTCTTACATCCATTAATAGGGCAGCCTTTTCAGAATAATTTGTCACAAATGGATGGTAGTAGCTGGCTAATCTCAAGAATGCTTCATTTTAGGTTGATGCCAAGACTACTGTATATAACTTTCCATTTTGACCATTCAAGTCTGACCTGGCCCTGCCCCACCAAACAGTCTGAAAACGATGTTCTGTTGACCAGAAATAACATTTTTTAAGATTAAGTTCCACTTTTTTGGAAAGTGGGGAACACGGCCAAGGCCTGCTGTAGATGTCCCTCCCATATGCTGAAAAAGACAATGACATCGTCCAGGTCAGGTAGGCAGCACTACATGTCTGGTTAGGTTGTAACAGTCAGTCCACCAGATGCAGAAAAGTCGCTGATGCCCTGTGCTGACCAAATGGAAGGACACAATGATGCTAGTGGCCACTAAAAGGTGTAAGTGTAATTTTTTCTTTGACTTCCGGGGTTAGAGGAGTCTGCCAGTACCACGTGGTCATGTCTAAAGTTGTGAGGAAACGTGTATTTCCTAAGCTTCTCAAACAAATTCTTGACACTGGGCTTGGGGAACGTGTCAAAAATCTAGAAACCTGGTTTAGCTGGTGGACAGCATTTCAGTTCCATCAAGCTTTGGTACCAGAACGATAGGACTTCACCATGGGCGGTTATCCTCTTCAATAATGCCTTGTTCTAGCATTGCTTGGACTAACTGCTTGGCCTCTTTATGTTTAGCTACGGGTAACTGATAGGGGTGCAATCACTGCTGGGTCTGCAAAATCACGATGGCCCACCCTGGCTTGGTATCGATATCATCAATGTCAAGCTCAGGTATTCACTGAAACTGAGCTCATTGGTCAGGTGTTAACATGTGCCCATAATTTAGAGACCCAACAAAGAAGGCAAGGGTATTAGGATCGGTGGGACATCTTTTCAGTTGGTCTATCAAGGGCTTGAGTAGATTTACATGAAAGTGGCAGGTTCACCCAATAATCCACAAATCCTTTCTGCTCTTTGACCTCATAGGGACCCTGCCAGTGTGATAAGAATTTTGACTGAATGGAGGGAACCAAAATCATGATGTGGTCCCCTGACAAGAATTCATAAAAGTGGATCTGTGATAATAGGGCTTCATGGGGGTCATCTGTGCACCTTCTAGATGGCTCTGGACTCACAATTGTGCTATATATTCTTAATATTTGTGCTATAATATACATTATATATATATATATATATATATATATATATATATATATATATATATATATATATATATATATATATATATATATATATATATATATATATATATAAACAAGTTGAAAATCTCCCCTGTGGTGGGCTGGCGCCCTGCCCAGAGTTTGTTTCCTGCCTTTTGCCCTGTGTTGGCTGGTATTGGCTCCAGCAGACCCCCGTGACCCTGTAGTTAGGATATAGCAGGTAGGATAATGGATGGATGGATGGATGGATGGATGGATGAAAAATCTTCCACATTTCTTTGGCCAGATCCAGAATTCCCCTCGGCTGTCACCTGCAAATTGGGAAAAGCCTGTAGAGACCTGGGGCACCTCTCCATAAATTAAAAGAACATATGGAAGAAGCCGATCACGATCCCGTCTGACTACTCTGACCATTTTCTTTAACGTCTGTTTAAGCATCTGACTGAACCTTTTAACCAGACCATCAATCTGCTGGTGATAAGCAGATGTTCGGATATGTTTAATGTGTAGGAGGCTGGCGAGTTTTTTAAATGTCTTTGACATGAAGTGGGTGCCCTGATCTGTAAGGCTTTCTTTTGGGACCCCGACTGGAGCAAACACCCTAACTAACTTGCATTAGCCAGATGAGATGGAATGGCTCCAGTGTAAGAAGTAATCCACAATTACCAGGATATATTTTTTCCCTCGACGAACAGCCCAAGGAGTCCAAAAATGTCTGTTCCTATGTGTTTGAATAGAACATTGATGACAAGCAAGGGAATGCAAGAAGGGCAGCACGGTGGCGCGGTGGTTAGTGCTGCTGCCTTGCAGTTAGGAGACCCGGGTTCGCTTCCCGGGTCCTCCCTGCATGGAGTTTGCATGTTCTCCCCATGTCTGTGTGAGTTTCCTCCCACAGTCCAAAGACATGCAGGTTAGGTGGATTGGCAATTCTAAATTGACCCTAGTGTGTGTTTGTGTGTGTCCTGCGGTGGGTTGGCACCCTGCCCGGGATTGGTTCCTGCCTTGTGCCCTGTGTTGGCTGGGATTGGCTCCAGCAGACCCCCTTGACCCTGTAGTTAGGATTCAGCGGGTTGGAAAATGGATGGATGGAAGGGAATGCGCACAGAATCCTCAGACCTCCTCAATAATCCCTGACTCCAGGGTTTCATCCAATGTTCACCCACTAGATTGGTGTGTGCCAGTCGACAAACCTCATGGTGGCATGGGCGAGGGACCTGGAGCATGTCACCCTGGTGTTCTGCTGCTCTGTACTAAAGGTCACGGACCCTGCGGTCTGGAGTCTGAGGTGAGAGCCCGGTTTACAGCGACGACTTGTGTAATTTAAGGAATCGCCACTCCACAGAAAGGGTGACTGCAGGCTCAATAAGGGATGAGAGGGAGGACTGGTCAGGGTGTCTGTTGAGGGGCGATCATCCTCCTCGGCAGCCTCAGCTGTTTATCTCTCTCAAATGTCTTGTCCATTGGTTTGATTATCTGAATTCGCGTGGTCCCTCGAGGTGGGATGATGAGCAGAAGTGATGTCGGAGACCCTCGGATAAGTCTTCCTTCAGTCTTTGGCAAACAAAAATCCGGTTAAAGCAGGTGTTACATTCAAAGTCTTCCCCATATTTTTACCCTAAACCCGTTCCTGCATGGCACATCCTATGCCAACGTGTCTGATTTTATACACACACACATATTGACTATCTAAGACAGCTTGAAATCAAAGTTTGCAGTGCACCATCTATTGAAATGTATGTGTAATGCATTGCGGTTTTCATTCCAACAGATGGTACATCGCAAACATTAACACTACTTTTACAAATGCCATACTGAATGACATGTAACAGAGACATAGCAACCGGACAGGCACACAGATACACAGACACTTGTCTTTTTATTAAGGTGGACATCATTTTTTGCTCTTCTTATTTTAGGTGCAAGAGTGGTGGCATGGAGAAGGAGGAACTTCTAGCAGTGAGGTACGTCTTAATCTTTCTTCTTCCTTATTTATGTAGGTTTGATAATCCTTTCATAAATTAAAGAACTGAAAATAAAACAGCAAGTGAATTTGCGGCCCCTGATCAAAACCCTAGAGTGGTCTCCATAGAGGAATGCTGCGTATCCGTTGACCACTTGTTACCTGCTCAAGACCATTAATGGCTCAGCCTGACCACACAGATTTCTTTAAGAAACATTTAAGCCACATTTTTCTCTCGTCTGTACAATAAAAAGGCATTTTTTGTAACCCTCTAAAAAGTGTCTGCCCTAATTTGTGGTGTCCATAAGAAATGTTAGGATTTACTTCATGAGGGAGAAGGAGGTAATGAACGAGAAGAACTGCGTCCGATATTTGAAATGGATTTAAAGTCTAAATTTCCTCGATGGTAACAGAAGTTTGTCACTTGTCACCCTCTGGTTGAAGTCCGTAGAGGGCTACCGAAGTATCACAAATCAAAAATAACCTCATATTTGTAATCAATGACCTTGAAATAATCTAAAACGATACCCGACATGCTTACCTTTGAAATCTGTCACGATGTACCCCACTGGTGAGGGTCTTAAAGGGCTGGGACCACCGGTAAAGAATCAAATAAGGCATAAGATGACACTCCACGTGCCTATAATTACAGACGCCCATTGTTTTCTGCAGTGAAGTGACACTGATGTGTGTCTGGGTGTGTTGGTGAGTCCGTCACCCCTAAACACACGCCGAGGTCACCTCTCCAGAACTTCAACCTCAATGTGCCCATAAAGTGAAATGCTACCTGCCATCGTGTGGTCTTATTTCACCCTTTCGTGAATGGCTAACGGTGTCATCTACTATAGCGGGATGCCCCTGGTCCACTGGCCCTCAAGTGACACCGAGTGAGGGGGTCTCACCAGCCTACACAGCTCTTGCTCTGCATTTCTTCATCTTCTCCTTAGTCATTCCCACCATTAAATTTCCCTTTACTGCACGTTAAGCTTACTGGTCTGTTATCCCTTGTTCGGCCCTGTCACACTATGGGGACAAAGTGACAACATTTGCTTGTTTCCAGTCAGGAGATTCCCAGTTGTGCTGCGATTTTTGAAAAGGACACATGCAGGCTTTCTCCACGTACTCACTATAGCTCTCCATGTTGAACGTTAGTTGGTCCTGCAGGACGGTCCGTGTACTTTTTGGTATTTGAAATTTCATTTTAGAAGCAACAACGAAAAAACGAAAATGAAAGGAATTTTCAGATTTTTATTTTTGAGTAAAGAATAAAATGAGGGAAAATAAGGTCTTTTTTAATTCTGTGGTAACAAATAGCAGTCACAAACTTAAAATGACACATACTATTCTGGATTTTTTTGTGATTCAAATAATGAAAGTCTAATAGCTCAAAAACAACAAAACAGATGCAATTTCATTGTCTGAAACCAGAAGTACTTCTTCTTCTGTTGTGATTTTTGGCGACACGTGCGAACAGCCCTCCTTCTCACAACACATCGACCGGCGGCCTTGAAGTTACGCTGCATGGCATCAGCAGAGGATGGACCATCACGTTGTTTTTGAACAGTAAAGAGTGACACTCGGGACGAGGACATGACTGCAGAAAGACTGAGTCGCATCTTTCCGGTAAAGAAATACAAGCTTTGCAAACTTTGCTTCATTGATGTTGCAGCTGTTTTATGAACGTTATTGTTGTTACTGACTGTGAAACAGCTAACATTTGGTGATTTCATTTACTAACACTAAGTCTAGCAATTTTTATAGTGCTATAAGCTAGTAAGCGTTTGAGTATTAACAATGCGCACAAGTGTAGCACGTTAGGAAAGCAACGTGTTAACGTGTGTTACACTTGTCAATGAGCAACCATTCAAAATGTTAGCACTATAAAAATTGCCAGACCTAGTGTTAGTAAATGAAATCACCAAGTGTTAGCTGTTTCACAGTCAGTAACAACAATAACGTTCATAAAACAGCTGCAACATCAATGAAGCAAAGTTTGCAAAGCTTGTATTTCTTTACCGGAAAGATGCGACTCAGTTTTTCTGCAGTCATGTCCTCGTCCCGGAGTGTCACTCTTTTACTGTTCCGAAAAACATCGTGATGGTCCATCCTCTGCTGATGCCATGCAGTGTAACTTAGGCCGTCGGTCGATGAGTTGTGAGGAGGACTGTTCGCATCGTCGCCAAAATCGCAAGAGAAGAAGAAATGCCTCTGGTTTCAGACAACGAAAATACGTCTGTTTTGTTGTTTTTGAGCTATTACACTTTCATTATTTGCATCACAAATAAATCCAGAATAGTATGTGTCATTTTAAGTTTGTGACTGCTATTTGTTACCACAGAATTAAAAAAGACCTTATTTTCCCTCATTTTATTCTTTACTCAAAAATAAAAATCTGAAAATTCCTTTCATTTTCGTTTTTTCATTTTTGTTTGTAAAATGAAATTTCAAATACCAAAAAGTACACGGACCGTCCTGCAGGGCGGCTCGTTTAATGTCAGCCTCTTTAATCGGAGCAGCACTTCTCTCTCTATCATTTTTTCCTGAATCTGTTAAATTTGTTAATGTCACAGGCGCATTTCTGGGATGTGGGAGGAAAACTAGAGTGCTGGATACAAAACGACCTCCATTTTGTGTCTGTGGATGTGCCTGCATAACCTCAAGTGCTTTTCATCATTGATGCTGAAGACACCTAGTGGGTTACTCTTTATTATCCATCCATTATTCAACCCGCTGTATCCTAACTACAGGGTCACGGGGGTCTGCTGGAGCTAATCCCAGCTAACACAGGGCGCAAGGCAGGGCGCCAGCCCACCGCAGGGCACACAGACACACAGACAATAGGGACACTTTAGGATCGCCAATCCACCTGACCTGCATGTCTTTGGACTGTGGGAGGAAACTCCACGCAGGGAGGACCCGGGAAGCGAACCCAGACGGGTCTCCTAACTGCGAGGCAGCAATGCTACCCACTGCGCCACCGTGCTGCCCATGGAAAACATTACTCGGTGAAATAACACAACAGCGAAAAGAGATTGAATAGAGTGTGAGGATGTCTGGGGGACAAGAGAGACAAGGCAGTGAGACAAAAGGCTTTTAAACGTGCAAAGTGCCGCACGCAATGCAGATCACGCGCCACGGCCACAGGAGCAGTAAGCCAGCAGCTGCTCGAGCAAAGAGGAGGTAAAAATCCATCCATCCATCCAACCCACTATATCCTAACTCCAGGGTCACGGGGATCGGAGGTAAAGTTAAAATTGTATCACCGTTTAAGGGGGGTCTCGGAGGAGCGGCCGCGTCTCCTTGGGGTGCGTTCAGCCCCCCTTTGTTCACAATGGTGCGTAGAGCAGGCCGGGTTTTGGCGAGGGAAGCGAAGCCCCCTAATATGTCATATAATCTGTAGCTATTCCTATTTTTATGGTGGGTCGCTATTTATTTTTCTGACTAGACTTTCCCAGTAGAGGTTTCAGCACCCACCCCAACTCCACAATGGAGGCTGGCTGGTGTTGGATGTCATCATACTGTATATGTGTTGTAATTCTTTAGTCTCCTTATTGCAGGTGGAACAGAAGCTGAACAGAGAAGCGCGATCCTCTAGTAAAGAAGTAAGTCTTAACATTTCCTCCTCATTTATTTTTTGGGATCTGGTACACTTTATTAATCCCTGGGATTGTCTTTTCACATGAGCTTTACGGAGGCTCCTAAAGATAAAAAAAAAACTGGGAGTGCTCCCCTCGACCTTCTCGTATCCTCAGATATGGGGATGGATATTTGAGGAGTAAACCACGAGACAAGGATTATATCTTTATATCATGGACATTAAAGAACCATCAACAACAAATCAAATTCATAATACATTGAACAATTATTATAAAAGTCAAGTTGAATAAGGGGTGGCACGGTGGCGCAGTGGGTAGCGCTGCTGCCTCATAGTTAGGAGACCCATCTGGGTTCACTTCCCCGGTCCTCCCTGTGTGGAGTTTGTATGTTCTCTCCGTGTCTGCGTGGTTTCCTCCCACAGTCCAAAGACAAGCAGGTCAGGTGCGTTGGCCATCCTAAATTGTGTGCGCTTGGTGTTTGTGCCCTGCGGTGGGCTGGCACCCTGCCTGGGGTTTGTCTCCTGCCTTGTGTTGGGTGGGATTGGCTTCTGATGAGGTTCTGCACACCATCACCTTCCAGCTCCTGTGTCTGAGCCAATTTCACACACACCACACCCTGACCCTGTAGTTAGGATATAGCGGGTTGGATGATGGAAGCCGAAGAAATCGGTTAGCAGAAATAGCCCCAAAGTTTTGTACTAAATACTTGTATGAAAATTTTGGTTATCATGTTTACACACACACAGGCGTAATTCCAAAAATGGTATTTTCAGACTCACGGAGGTCTAAAACATCGAGATTCGTCAAAATCTCGACATCAAATTTTTGGACGATTCCAATACTTTCCCTGTACTTCGTATACGAGAAAGTAAAAATATGGAAAGTAAATCGAGCCACAGAATTTACAGCCATTGATCAAAACACCAACAGCAGTACCTGAAGTGGGCCTGTGCTCTCTGGTGTGGGACTTCACAACAATCGGGACAACAGCGGGCCACTCAGATCAACAAAGCCCACCAGTCCTGTCCACTGAATTCTTCCAAAATAACGTCAAGTCGAGTTTTGAGGGTCCCTAAAGTCCTCCTGTCCGCCACACCACTGGTCACTCATTCCAAGTGTCTACTATCTGTAGAAAAACCTCCTAATGTTTGAGTGAAGTTCACCCTTCACAAGTGTCCAGCTGTGTCCCCCCCAGTGTCCTTGATGACCTCATTTTAAAGTCACCGTCTCAATCCACTGGACTAATCCCCTTCATCATTTTAAACTCTTCACTCAGGTCTCCTCTTCTTCTCCTTAAGGCTCAGCTCTTTTCATCTTTCCTCATCACTCATCCCCTGTAGCCCCCATAATCAGCCTAGTCGCTCTTCTCTGGACCTTCTCTAGTGCTGCTATGTCTTTTTCATAATATGGAGACCAAAACTGCACCCAGTACTCCAGACGAGGCCTCACCAGTGTGTTATAAAGCTGAGCAGAACCTCCTTTGACTTGTACTGCACACATCAAGGCGCTATATAACCTGACAGTCTCTTAGCCTTCTTAATGGCTTCTGAACACGTTGGGAAGTCCACTACGACTCCTAAGTCCTCCTCATAAGGTGGACTCTCCATTTCCAGCCCTCCCATTGTGCATTCAAAACTCACATTTTTGACTTCCTACATGTCATACTTTACATCCACCGACATTAAATTGGATCTGCCCGCGCCTGTCTGCTGTCCAAGTCCCTCTGTGATGACTCTAAGGTTTCTCGATCATCTGCAGACTTGACCAGCTTGTCATTTATATCGCTCTCCAGATTATTTATAGTCCATATTGAAAAGAGCAGCAGCCCCCACACTGACCCCTGCTGGCCACCACTCTTAACGTCGGCCAATTCTGATGAGGTTCTTCACACCATCGCCTTCCAGTTCCTGTGCCTGAGCCAATTCCACACACACCACACCCTGAACCTTCACGTCCTTTACCAGGGCATGTCTTGATTTTGCCCGTTTCGACTGTGTTCTGTCAAAATGTCCGACTTACCGAGAGGCGGCACTAGCAGTTCCTGTGCCTGCTCACATCACAATTCTGTCACATTTCAGTGGTGCCGTCGTGCTGCTGGAGTCTGTGCCAATGTCATCAATTGACGGAGCTGATGTGGTCAGGGCAGTAAGGTCAGGGGATGAGCGTTTAACGGTCTCATTATTGCACCACACACTGCAAGACAGAACTCAATTTGTGCCAAAGTCGAAGACGTCCACGCAGCAGGACAGACCTGAGGTTGGTCCCCATGTGGTTTTTGTTTTCAAACATCAGACCTCCATGAGGGGCCTAGCGGCCTGGTCCTTTCAAGCTCGCTCTTATGTTTTCTATGATGTTGTCTTTCATTTTCTCATTTTGAAGCGAACCCTGCATTAATCTCCCTGTTTTTGCCTTGCAGAAATACAGGAGGCCAATGAACTATCCATACCCGTATCCTCCTGCTCTTCCTCCTGGTGTTCCTAACATGGTTCCTCCTGTCTTCCCCCCTGTTGTTCCTCCTGGTATCCTACCATCGGCACCAGTTTCTCCAAACCTCTCCCTTCTGGAACGGCTGGCTCTGCTCCTACAGTAGACGTTCCTCCCGCACCAGTTGGCTGTTTGTATCTTGATGCTTTTGTAGACTTGTAGATTCAATAAAGTGACATTGCTGCATTGCTGTGCGTGTCTGTGTGTGTTGCTGCCTAATGAAATGAGCCACGTGAAGAACATTACGAGTGTCTTTGTGAAAAGGGCCCAACTAACTTCTCCACAACTTCAGCCTCAACCCACCTGCCATCACATGTTCTTATTTTACCCTTTCCTGAGTGGCGAACAGTGTCATCCCGCCATAACCGTGACACTGGCCCCTAGAGCAGGATGTCCCCTCGAATGACACCAAGTGAGAGGCCACACCAACCTTGGCCATTCTTGCTCTGTGACACTTGGTCTTCTTTTGTCATTAATATCGTCCTATTGCACGCTATGCCTTCTGATCTGTAATCGTTTCATCGGCCCTGTCACCCATTGGGTGACAACATTTGCTCATTTAGAGTCACGGGTTTTCCAGTTGTGCTGTGATTTTTGAAAACTACTCATCCAGGCTTTCTTCACGTATTCGCTAGCCTCCTGTAGCTCTCCATGTTGAACGTTATCTGGTCCTGCAGGGCGACTCGTTTAATGTCAGCCTTTGTAATCGAAGCAGCTCTTCGCTCTCTCTATCGTTTTTTCCTGACTCTGTTAAATCTTTGGTTTGTCTCGGTAGAGTTGTCTATTCCTCGACTTTCCCCTTTTGTATTATTAATGTGTAGCCTTTGTCAGAACTCCTCAAATCTCCCAGACTCACCACTGTCTCTAAGGTATTGTACTTTATAACTTCTCCCCACCTTCCCTTTGACATTTATAACCTCAGGCAATTGGGTGTAGTAAAAGACAAGCAGGAGTTGAGTTACACTTTAAACAATGCATTACTGATAATATTCATAAATAATAACAATAAGCAAAGTACACTTGAATATTGGCAACCATACAACCTGATAAATGGTGATGTGTGTCTCAGGCAGAACTCTGACTTGCTAGTTACTTAAAATGTCTCTCGTTAAGTCATCATTGGTGGTCGGCTTTCTTCAGAACAGGCCGCATGCCCGTCTCGATATGGCCGCCAAGTGAGCTGTGCTCTCCATTGTGTTGTCCTTCTCAGTCCATAGTGTGTGAGCTGCTCCTTCATCAGTTTGGTAAGGGGGGTTAAAGCAAGCACATTTATAGATTTCCTGTCCAACCCCTACAGCCAATAGCGTGTAATGGTACTTAAAGGCTTCCGATACGAGCCAATCCCAAACAGCCATACTTCAGACCAATGGGGCACAGAATACCCTCGCATCTGCCACCACCCAAAACCACGTGTTAAGGTGAAGCTTGCCAGTTAGGCAGCCTGGCTTTCCTGTGGGGGTTGACTGAGAGGGTCCTGCAGAGAATCACTGGCCAAACTGGTTTGAGGCTCAGCACCCAACCCTGCCGTAAAATTACAAAGAGACTCCGTCCTAGCGGGGTGAACACGAATGCGCCTCACTAATGTTACCCTAATAAATAAAGACATACAAAATATTTATCAACTTGTATGCAAAATTTCACATCACGACAATCAGTTAAAGTAACAGGCGCATTTCTGGGATGTGGGAGGCAAAATAAAGTAAAGTACTGGACACCAACTGACCCAAAATGAAAAAGACTTCACAGGACAGAACCATGCAGTGACATTTCAGTTCGGATATTAATTATAGCTTTGGTTTTTATTTTATTTTATAAAAAGAATTTTTATTTCCTTCTAGTTTTCAGTGGAGTCAACAAATTTTATTTTGATTCAGTTCTGTGTTTAAAATCAGTTTTTATTTGATTTAGCTCAGGCTTTTTTACATAATATTAGTACCATTTTAGTTTTTATTTTTTTATTTTTCTGTCGCCAGACCACAGATGTTGGCCTTCACGTATTTCAATGTAACTGATGTTTGAGCCAACACAACACACTCCCAGTTCATAATGCCGTTAAACACAGCCGGACTATCAAAGATCAAACAGATGAAGTGGCCCAATGAGCGTAGTCGGCAGGATCAAATGTTTCAACCCAAGAAACCAGTCTGTGCAAAGACGTTACTGTTAAGTTTTAAACAAGCACCCATTTCGAGAGACGTGTTTATGTGGCAATGACGTCCACTGCACAGATAGCCACACAGTAAAAATATTCACTTGACAAGTGCCAGTAATGCAGGTACACAGACGAGGTCCTCGGCACTATGAGGGGCACCAGTAGGCTGAAAGTTGATGATTTCTGCTGCCAGGACTGAAGGGCAGTGACACGCGGTGAGGTTCATGGCTGGTGACTCCTTCAGAGTCAGAGTTACAAAGAGTCGCTTATTCACTATTCAATTGGCACGCTGACTACTGGTTATGTTTCATATCTCAGTCTTTACACACATATAGACAGATAAGGCGCATATTTGGCTAAGAGAGAGTGGAGAGAGTGAGAGAGTGGAGAGAGAGGAGAGAGAGAGGAGAGAGAGAGGGGAGAGAGAGAGAGAGAGAGAGAGAGAGAGAGAGAGAGAAAGAGAGAGACAGAGAGTGGAGAGTGGAGAGAGAGGGTGGAGAGAGAGAGCGGAGAGAGAGAATGGAGAGAAAAAGCGGAGAGAGAGAGCGGAGAGAGAGAATGGAGAGAGCGAGAGAGAGATAGAGACTGCATTTGCTCCTCACCCTCCATGTGTTCTAAATTTGCTGTTGCAATTCCACAATTCATACTCATTAACTACAAATGAACGTTGTAAATAATAGCCCGGCCACAGACAGACACAACAACACAATGATGACCACACACACATTTATTTACAGCCACTATTTACAATAATTACAAGTATGCAGTCCTTGGTTCTTCTGGTCACCTCCACTTCTGTCTTGCACTCTCTGTCCTTCTTCTATGTGACTCCGGCTCCCTGATTGGAGTGAGGCGGCCCCTTTTATTCAGCCCCGGATGTGCTCCAGGTGCCTGATGATGGACTTCCGGCAGCGCTCCCCAGTGTGGCGGATGTGCTACCCTTGCACCCGGAAGCACTCCGGGCATAAACCATCTCTGGTCTGTCAGCACTTCAGAAGTGCTGTCCCCCAGGGATCAAGGACCGGCCGGGTACCCAGGGAAAAGAAGTGCTGCTCTCCCGGGTCCTCCTTCCTCCTGGCATCCCAGCAGGGCAGGGTTCCAGGCCGTCTATCATTAGAACACTCTAGATGAGAACAGGCCATTCAGCCCAACAAAGCTCGCCAGTCCTGTCCACTTATTTCCTCCAAGAAAACATCAAGTCGAGTTTTGAAAGTCCCTAAAGTCTTACTGTCTACCACACTACTTGGTTTCTTATTCCAAGTGTCTATTGTTTGTTGTGTAAAGAAAAACTTCCTAATGTTTGAGCAAAATTTACCCTTAAGTTTCCCACTGTGTCCCCGTGTTCTTGATGAACTCATTTTAAAATAACAGTCTCGATCCACTGGACTAATTCACTTCATCATTTTAAACACTTCAATCAGGTCAACTCTTAATCTTCTTTTTCTTTAAACTGTAAAGGCTCAGCTCTTTTAATTTTTCCTCATAACTCAACCCCTGTAGCCCTGAATCAGCCAGTCGCTCTTCTCTGGACCTTTTCTTGTGCTGTTATGTCCTTTTTGTAGCCTGGAGACCAAAACTGCACACAGTACTCAAGATGAGGCCTCACCAGTGTGTTATAAAGGCTGAGCAGAACCCCCTGTGACTTGAACTCCACACATCAAGGCGCTATATAACCTGACATTCTGTTAGCCTTCTTAATGGCTTCTGAACACTGTCAGGAAGTTGATAGCTTAGAGTCCACTACGACTCCTAAATCCTTCTCATAAGGTGGACTCTCCATGTTCAGACCACCCATTGTGTATTCAGACCTAATATTTTTACTTCCTACGTGTCATTTTTTACATTTACTGACATTAAATTTCATCGTCCACAAATCTGCCCAAGCCTGTCTGCTGTCCAAGTCCTTCTGTGATGATATAACGGATTTCAAATTATCTGTTAATCCACCTATCTTGGTATCATCTGCAAACTTCACCAGCTTGTTCCTTATATTCCTATCTGAATCATTTATAGATATTAAACATAGCAGCGGCCCCCACACTGCCCCCTGCTGGTCACCACTCTGAACATCGGCCAGTTCTGATGAAGTTCCTGGCACCATCACCCTCTGCTTCCTGTATCTCAGCCAATTCTGCACCCATCTAAAAACATCACCCTGAACTCCCGCTTCTTTTAATTTGATGCCCACCCTCTCATGTGGCACCTCATCAAATGCTTTCTGAAAGTCCACATTAATAATCTCATCTGCTCCACTTTGATCGTCTCCTTTTGTTGCCTCCTCATAGAATTCCAGCCTGTTAGTAAAACACAACCTCCCTCTTCTGAACCCACACTGACTGTTCAGAATAACTCCTGTCCTTGCCATGTGTTGCTCAATCTTATCTACACTAATAAAAGGCAAAGCCCTCACTCACTGACTCATCACTAATTCTCCAACTTCCCATGTAGCTTACTTACAAAAGTTAAGCAGGTTTCATTCGAAATTCTATGTGTAACAGTCATAATGGTCAACAACGTCCACCATGTTGAACTTTCTTATTTATGGCCCCATCTTCTCGAAATTTGGTAGGCGGCTTCCCTGCGCTAACTGAAACCAATGTACGTACTTATTTCGGTAGTATGATGCCACTGTTGGCCGCCATATTGAAGTTTTCAACAGTCTTTGTTACTTATGGACTCATCTTCAAGAAATTTGGTACACGGGTTCCCAACGCTAACTGAATGCTACTTACGTACATATATACGTCCATAGCCTGCAGCTCGGTCACTGTGTGAGGCGGCGTTGGGTCCCCCATCTTATCACCTCCCACGTTGTTGGCTGCCTGCCTATATAAGGCCGTCCGTCGCTCCAGTCTCTACATTCCCTTCCTTGCTTTGCCATGGGATTCACGTCTCCCTGCTGATAACTACAGCCTTTTTATTTAATCCACGGCTTCTCCGCTGTTTTATTGTTCGATTATTACGATTATAGTTATTGTGTAGTTATTTTAGACTTACTTTACATTGTTCAGGTCCCCATTTCCTTTATCATTCCAACCGTACCCCCATTAACATGTCTATCAAGGTGATCACCATCGATCAAAGAACTGTCACTTACCGAGTGGTGTCCATGCCCGGAGATGGCACCTGCCTTTTCCATTCTCTGTGTTACATATTGCACGGCCATATCAGGCTCACTCTTGATATCCATTGAGTCTTATGTATTGAATGACTGGACAGGTTCAAGGTGTGGACTGATGACGTACAGGAGATAATTAGACTACACAGGAGCACTAGAAGAGTGAAATGCTTAAGCCCTTCACCTGTGGATCTGCATGTGAGTTGATGGCTGTCACTGAATTGTTCGGTTGTTGCTGTCAAGTGTACCGAAATGGCCAAATATTTTACACCTTTGGACAACCGCCAATGCCTCTTAAACATCTTAGACTCACAGGTGACGATTTCAGTAGTGAACACTGTGATGTTTATGAATGTTTAAACTCTCAAAAGCTGGATGTGAAGTTATCGATGAAACTGGTTGTATACTTACAGCGCTTGACAGATGCTGAATGTCACTTCAACACAAATCCTACAAATACTGTCGTCATTGAAACAAACCATGAAACTCAAACCGATTATGACAGCAGCAATCCAAGCTGTGAGATTTGAGACAAGATTACTGTTCACATGGCCGACTGTACGTTACATGATCAGAGTAAGCTCAGCGCACAGCTTGGTCAGATTACAACCAGAGGGCCGAACTCACAATGTGGCATACAAAGAGATCCTTAACAAATAATTATTGGTATATTTTCCCTCAGTTTTAAAAGGTTTAATTTTCTTCTTAATAAAAATTTTAATGCAGTACTTCGCCGCTGCGAAGCGTGGGTATTTTGCTAGTCCTTAATAATTCCTTCCATTAATTTTCCTGTGATGCACGTTAAGCTTACTGGCCTCTAGTTGCTCTGATCTGCCCTGTCACCCTTTTTATATTATGGGATGATATTTTCCATTTTCCAGTCCTTCAGAATCTCTCCAGTGTGCAGTGACTTCCTAAAAATACGTTTCAAGGGTTTATATCTGTACTCGCCAGCCTCCTTAAGAACATGAAGATAAATCTGATCTGCTCCTGGTGATTTGTTTGATTTCATCTTATTTAATCATCACAGCTCTTCTCTCTCTACAATTTCCAAATCCCTCAGCACCTCCTTAGTAGTCCCTGTTACTGCTGGCAGGTTATTCACTTGCTCACTTGTGAACACCTCAGAAAAATGTAAGTTTAGGGCATCCGCTATTTCACTGTCTGTGTCTTTTAATTCCCTTTTACTCTTCCTGACGCTCTTCACCTCCTCCTTGACTCTTCTCTTACTATTTAAAGAATCTCTTATGGTCGTCTCTCGCCTTATCTGCTATTCCTCTCCAATTATCTTTCAGCCTCCCTGATATCCTTCTTGATGGTTGCCCTCATGTTCTCATACGCTCTACGATTCACTTTGCAGTCATTATTAATCTTATATGCCTTATCAAAGCAGTTTTTTCCTTTGCAGCTTCTTTTTTAAATCTTTATTAATCCACCGTGGCGTTTTTCTTAGTTTCCTATTAATTCCACATTTAGGTCTGTATCTGTCCTGCATTACATTTTTAAACCTGTTCCACTGCTCCTCGACTGTCTCCACATTTAAAAGCTTATCCCAGTCTATCCTACTTAGACTTTGTGGCATCTGCTCAAAATTAGCCAAAGTTCAACTTAACAATTTTAGACTTTGTATCTGCACTCTTACAAAATACTGAGAATTGTATGACATTCTGGTCACGTGACCCCAGTGGTCCAATCACCTCTACACCCTCAATTCTATCCTGATTATTACAGAATACTAAATCCAGACAGGCGTCACCCCGTGTTGGCTCTTTAACATGCTGTGTTAAAAACAGTCGCTGATTACTTCTAAAAACTCCTGCTCTTGTGCTCCTCCATCTGTAAGGTTATCCGAGTTAACATTTGGATAATTAAAGTCCCCCATGACTATAATATCCCCCTGTAAACTTGCCTTTTTGATATTACTAAAAAGATGTTTGTTGAAGTTACTGTCTGAATTGGGTGGTCTATAACACACTCCCAAAATAAGACCTGTTTCCCTAATATTTTCCAGGTGAAGCCAGATGTCCTCACTAAGATGGGCTCATCATCCAACTGCAGAGGACTTCCATTTAAATCCTGTTTGGCATAAACAGCAACCCCACCTCCTGTTCTGTTCTGTCTATCCTTCCTAATAACGTGTATCCCTCTATGTTACACTCATCCCTATCTATTTTATTTAGCCAGGTTTCTGTTATTGCTATAATATCACAACATATAAAGTGGCGTACAAAAAAACAGATTTCAATTTTGAAATACTGTATTGTTATTTTTAAAAGCTTTTAATTCTGATGCTTTAATCAATTTTAATACTGACTGTTCAACAAAGGGATAAAAAAAAAAGAATATTTTATTTAAGGTCAAAATTTGGTTTTTAAATATTGGATTTTTTTTTTTTCTTAGTCTGGTCCCAATTTTTATAAAATTGAAACCCATTTATTGTCCTACCTTTATTTGTAAATGAAGTCCATGCGCCTATTCGTCTCCACGAAAATCTCCGTCACTTTCTTGTAAAAGTCCTCCTTATTTTCCTTTAGTTTTAAAAACCTTAATGTTCCATATTGGCAGGCAGTCAGAACAAATATGAAAACGAAACGGGCCGCTGCAGTGCCCTTGACCTTCCGACGTCACTAACTTATCGGTACCTCTGCGGAGAAGAACAGCAGCGACGAGCACCTATTGGGCTCACATGCGCCCCCTTCAGGGTGACAAGGTACTCTCTGCCTCGCCTTGTGCCTTTTCACTGCGGTTTTATGTCCGATCAGTAAGACTAAATAAGTCACACACATTCATTAAAGATATTAGGCAGACTGTGGAAAGTCAGGATGAATAATAAACGTGTCTGCAAGCCTTATATTGGCGACATACAGAGAGACAGCAACAGGCACGCGCCAATCGCACCCATCAACCTCGTCAGTGAGTGAGGGAGAGCGCAGTCCAAGGTTTCTTGCGTTTCTCTCTTATATTTGATCAGGAAATGCGCAAATTCAGTGATTTTGACTATAAAAATGATCCAAATTATTGAAATCATACAGAAAACAAATTTAATAGCACGATTAGTAGACACATCTATTTGGTCTGCAGAGAGCAGTGAGGTCGGGTGGGGTGACGACGACTTCTACAACAAGCCACATCAGATCAGGACAAAGAAAATTAGCAACAATACCAGCCATCCCAACAATAGTCTGTGCTGTGGTCAGTTTAGAGAGACTGACGAGGAGCTTCGGACCACCGTCCATTCACAACCTGAATGAGGAAAGTGTCTACACCTTCATCAGGCCCGATTGCGAACCCTCTTACACTAAGTTATTAAGGTTCTTTCTAGTTATTATTTATTGCTTATCCCACATTTAAATTCCATTCCTACCAGGAGCAGCTGACAGAAGAAGAAGAAGAATGATTTTGATATTTGCAAAGTTATGTAATATTGTTATTATTCTTTATATTCTTCTTATAGGCACAGCCACTGAAGTCGAGCAACTAAGCATTTCACTATGTAAGAGATGGCATCCAGGGACTGGCATCATGGCCAGGAGTGTACAAGGATGTATACCCGGTCGGGAGGTAATGGAAGGACAGGGGAAGACAGCCAATTTGGGTTTGAACACTAGGTGGCAGTGCCCCAGGGTTATGGTACCTTTACAGATAAACCACAAGGCATGCTGGGAACTGTAGTCTCATGGAAGAGCCCTGTTGGGTTCCATGAGTGGTGCTAGAGGGTGCTGAAGAGATTTGCGATGTCTGCTGTTCGGGACTTTTGCTGGACCTGGAAGTGCTTCCTTTAGGCTATCATATTGTAATCGTATTATGGGATGTCATCGACTCTTGCATTCTGCTCTGTACCTGTAATATTTCTATTGTACTATTGTATTGTATGGAGGTTGACTTGTGTCCTCTTCTGTGTGTTGTGTTGTATTGACCCCCCCTTTTTTTTGACACCCACTGCATGCTCAACCTACCTGGAAAGGGGGTCTCACCATGAATTGCCTTTGCTGAGACTTTTTAAATTTTTTTCCCTTAAGTCAAGGCTGGGGGGTCTGTCAAAAGGCAGGGTCTGTCTGTCAAAGCCCATTGCGGCACTCCTTGTGTGATTTTGGGCTACTATACAAAAATAAATTGGATTGGATTGTAAGGCCGCCTGACACAGGAAGTACTCCCGGGTCCAACATAAAAGGGAGCCGTCCGGCGAGTCGGAGCTGGAAGGAAGGAAATCAACATTCGTTGATGGGAGGTGGGCAGACAAAGAAAGGACGAAGGAGAGAAGGAAGAACTGCATTTGGATTGCGTAACCTTGAAGGACCTGGTAAGGTATATTTGTATAATAAATGAAGTATTTGAACCTGGGACTTGTGTTTGGGGTTTTGGGGGCTCTGTGGCACCCCCTAGAGCTCATACTACTTATTGTGCTGTGCGTATGTGACAGATGAAATTTAATTTGAATTGATGCACAACCCCCACTTTGTTAACACTAGAATTACCAAAGCATAATCCCGGCCCACCTTAAATCCTTTTGCACCTCTCCGTCGGCGTCTTTTGTGTTGTAAATGTGTCGATCGGCACAAGCAGCCTGCTGTCCCATCACCCCCACCAATGCAGAAAGGGCAGAAGGTTCTCTCAGCTGAAGTCGCTTTATCAGGGTGTGAGGTACCTGCAGCTGTAGAGAGGAAATAATATCTCGTTATTTGGAACACGTGCATGTCATGTGTGATCCGTGTCTACAACAATCCATCTAAACACATCGCTAAAACAGAAACGATTTTCATGTTTTAGTAGTAATTGACAAAATGTAGACATGAAGTGTATAATGTGTGAAGCCTGAAGTTCAGATATCAAAGAAACACTTTCACAAAAGATACAAATATAACAGAACAAGTGCGCTTACTGTATGTTCAAGAATATAACTGCAGAAAATGAACTCACGTTACGGTGCGACACTCACACGCCTTTAATATGACCGCTTTGGTGGCACAGAGGTAAGAACTGCTGCCTGGCAATCAAGACGTTTGTGGTTCAATTCCAGACGCCTCCATTTTGAGAAGTGAGCTGCTCTTACTGTTACTATTATACAATAAAAACATTCATTTAATTTGAGGCCCCAGTCAGTTCAGATGGGCTGCAACACCTCCAGCATCTTCACACTGAGCACTGGAGCGCCACAGGGCTGTGTGCTCAGTCCACTGCTCTTCACCCTGCTGACTCACGACTGCACAGCCACGTCATCACGTTTGTGGATGACACGACGGTGCTGGGACTGATAAGCAGGGATGATGAAGCAGCATGCAGAGCTGAGGTGGAACGGCTGTCCGCATGGTGTGAAGATGTAAAAAAATAAAAATACAGGTCAATAACTTGTGCTTGACAAATCTGGTGTACGTGACAGAAAGCATGTTCTATGGTGTATGTGGCAGGAGTCAGCTTATAGTGTAGGTGACAAGTGCTACTTCTTGTTTCTGGGCTTCTACATGGAAGGCCAGGGGTGTGAACTCATCGAGCCCCAAAACTAAGGAACTAACAGATGTACTCCACCGTTAGGATTTGGTAATGCTGATTCAGGCTAATATTTTAAAATACTTGTGTAACTAAAGTCATAAGACAAAAACCTTATAAAAAATCTGGAACGCCGAACTATAAAAACAGATCACAGATTAAACAAAAAATATACACAGAGCGGCGCTAATAATAATAATTTAGTTCCTATTCCAAATAACAATAACGCACATAGTACTCATCTCTGCACCTCCGAAACATTAAATATGGCACTATTAAATGTCAGAGCTTTAACTAACAAAACGTTTTTTATCAACGATCTTATTAGTGATAAAAAAATAGATCTTATTGCACTAAATGAAACATGGCTGAATTCAGATGCGCGCAGTTTTAATCGAATCTGCCTCCGGATTACAGTTTTACTCATGCAAACCGCCAGGGAAAAAGGGGGGGCGGATTGGCTAACATTTACTCGAGCCGATTAAAATGTAAAGATGTCAGTTTTGTAAGTTCAAGTCCTTTGAGTATCTCGCCGTTGTTATTCATGGAGATTCTCAAGTTCTAGTACTATCCGTGTATAGACCTCCTAAATATAACGTCGTTTTTGAGGAATTCTCTGACTTAATGTCAATTTTAATTACTAACTATGACACACTCCTAATAGTTGGCGACTTTAATTTTCATATAGATAATCAGTGTGATCTAAAAGTAAAAGAATTTATGAACCTCCTGGATTCTTTTGATTTGAGACAACTCATAAATCAGCCTACACATAAAGCAGGTCATACATTAGACTTAGTGATTACTAAAGGACTGAAAGTTGATATAAAACAGATCATTGATATTGGTCTATCAGACCATTTTCTTCTACTTTTTAATATAGAAATAATGATAAAAACACTCATGAGAAGCATATTGTTAAAAACGCTTCTTTGATTCGCAGCAGCTTTAAAACTTACAAACATTTTAAGCAATCAGTCCGTTTATAGTGCCAGCTATAATAGCGAGGACAATGTAAATAGTAAGGTGGAAAGATTTAATTCTAAAGTGAGAGCTGCTGTTGACATAGTTGCACCTGAAAAGACAGTGAAAAAATCTTCTAGCATTGGTATACCATGGAAGACCCAAAGAGTGTCTGATTTAAAGAGAACATGCCGTAGAGCTGAGCGTCAATGGAGGAAGACTAAACTTACTATCCACCACGAAATATTAAAAGTCAAAATAACAGAATACAATAACACTGTCCGTCTTGAGAGACGCTGCTATTTCTCTAAGATTATAAATAACAATGCTAGTAATCCCAGAGTCTTATTTTCAACAATTGATCGCCTACTAAACCCAGGTAGCTCAAAGGAATGCCTCCTAAGTGCTTCCAGTGAAACCTGTGAGGCTGTCGCTGTATTTTTAATCAAAAATTAATGATATTAGAAATAACATAGTATATCTCCCCAACACTAAGGATCCCCTAAACCCCAACATCCTGTTATAAACAAATTAAACTCTTTCACTAGGATAGATTTACCTGATTTACAAAAATAATATCTCAATTAAAACCCTCCACCTGTCCTTGACCCGATACCAACAAGGTTTTTCAAAGAAGTATCAGGCGTGCTAATTGATAATGTTCTTGACATAGTAAATTCGTCACTAGATACTGGGGTCTTCCCAGACTGTCTTAAGACTGCTGTAGTTAAACCCCTACTTAAGAAACATAATCTTGACCCCTCAGCTCTTGAAAATTTTAGACCCATCTCTAACCTGCCCTTCTTAAGTAAAGTTCTAGAGAAGGCAGTCATTATGCAGTTAAATGACCACCTAAATAAACATGCTATTCTTGATAAATTTCAGTCAGGTTTTAGAACAAATCACAGCACAGAAACTGCACTCGTTAAAGTAGTAAATGACTTGCGGTAAATGCAGACAGAGGCCATTTATCTGTTCTCATCCTCTTAGATCTGAGTGCTGCATTTGACACCATTGATCACAACATTCTTAGAAATCGCCTTAGTCAATGGGTGGGCCTCTCTGGCAGTGTCTTAAATTGGTTTGAATCCTACCTGACAGGGAGAAAATATTTTGTTAGTTGTGGGAATTACAACTCGAAGACACATGATATCCAATATGGTGTTCCACAAGGCTCTATCCTGGGTCCGCTGTTATTCTCAATCTACATGCTTCCGTTAGGTCAGATTATCTCAGGGCACAACGTGAGCTACCACAGCTATGCTGATGACACACAGCTGTACTTATCAATAGCACCTGATGACCCGATTCTATTGATTCACTAACACAATGTCTGACTAGTATCTCAGAATGGATGAATAGTAATTTTCTCAAGTTAAATAAAGAGAAAACTGAAATTTTAGTGATCAGCAATAATGGATACAATGAGGCTATTAGAAATAAACTGGATACATTAGGATTAAAAGTCAAGACGGAGGTAAAAAGCTTAGGGGTGATTGTTGACTGTAATCTGAATTTTAAATCACATATTAATCAGATCATTAGGACAGCATTTTTTCACTTAAGAAACATAAGTAAAGTTAGACCTCTTATATCACTGAAAGATGCTGAGAAATTAGTTCACGCGTTTGTTTTCAGTCGACTAGATTACTGTAACGCACTCCTCTCAGGACTACCCAAAATATAAATCGAGTGCAGAATGCAGCTGCTAGAATCCTAACTAGGAAAAGAAAATCAGAACACATTTCTCCAGTTTTGATGTCACTACACTGGTTACCTGTGTCATTCAGAATTGACTTTAAAATTCTGCTTATGGTTTATAAAGCCTTAAATAATCTCCCCATCTTATATATCGGAATGTCTGACACCTTATATTCCAAATCGTAACCTCAGATCCTCAAATGAGTGTCTCCTTAGAATTCCAAGAACAAAACTTAAAAGAAGTGGTGAGGCGAGGCCTTCTGCTGTTATGCACCTAAAATCTGGAATAGCCTGCCAATAGGAATTCACCAGGCTGATACAGTAGAGCACTTTAAAACACTGCTGAGAACACATTACTTTAACATGGCCTTTTAATAACTTCATTTTAATCGTAATTTAACTTAATCCTGATACTCTGTATGTTCAATTCATCATAACAACTATTCATGGTGGCTCTAAAATCGGTACTGACCCCTACTCTCTTTTCTGTTTCTTTTTCCTGCGCCACCTCCACCTACTCAAAGCTTCATGATGCTCCAACAATGATGGACGGATTAAAAGGAAGAAGTCTACGTGACCATCATCATCATCAAGCCCTTCCGTGAGAACCCTAAATCCAAAGAGGACTGTTTCATTTATGTTAGGTAGAATGCCCAGAGGGACTGGCGGTCTCATGGTCTGGAATCCCTACAGATTTTATTTTTCTCCAGCCGTCTGGAGTTTTTTTTGTTTTTTCTGTCCCCCCTGGCCATCAGACCTTACTCTTATTCGATGTTAATGTTGATTTATTTTTTATAATTATGTCTTTCATTTTTCTATTCTTTATTATGTAAAGCACTTTGAGCTACTGTTTGTATGAAAATGTGCTATATAAATAAATGTTGTTGTTGTTGTTGACCCCTCGGGGCAGGTGTCCTAGGACTCTGCTTCTCTGTCATTTAACCTTTGCCTGGTGTGTATGAATAAAAGATTTTACGAACTTTAGTCCTATCTCTCTGTCTTCAGTCACAAGAAACAACACCATAGAAAACGTGTCAACAAAGACAACAATCTCTCTCTCTCTCTCAATGTCGACAAGACTTTAGAGATCATAGCGGACTTCACATCCTGCTCACATCCCACTCAGCATCAACGGTTTAGATGTGGAGACTGTTAGGAGTACCAAGTTCCTCGGTGTGCACATAACACCTCATCACTAATCAAGAAAGCCCAGCACAGACTACATATCCTGAGACGGCTGAAGCGAGCAAGTCTTCCCCCTTCAGTCCTCACCGTGTTCTACAGAGGCACCATTGAGAGCGTCCTGACCAGCTGCATCACAGTCTGGTATGATGGCAACTGCAACATATCTGACCACAAGGGCCCGCAAAGGATAGTGAAGACGGCAGAGAACATGACTGGGGCGCCTCTCCCTTCACTACAGGACATATTTTACAAACGCAGTGTCTGTGAGGCCTGCAGCATTGAGCAGGACCCCCTCACACCCCTCACATGGACTCGCAAGAGAAGACACTGCAGCATCAGAGCCAGGTCTGCCAGGCTGCAGGAGAGTTTTCACCCCCAAGCTGTCAGACTCCTTAACACCAGGCTGCCCCCTGGGGTCTTCCACACGTCCTCAACCACCTCGAAAAACAGAACTTTTATACCAGCAGGACACGTTCCTGTAAAGACGAGCGGGCGGGTAGAGAAGAACTGAAAATCTCATACCGACCTTGAAGGAGTTGGACACTCTTGATATCCTTCTGCTGTGAAACATTCTGACCTGTCATTGTTTACATGTCTTAAACAACTATTATCTGTGTGCAGAGGGCGCAGACCTTTAAATATCTGGGAGTGCAGCTGGATGACAAATTGGACTGGACTGCCAATACCGATGCTCTATGTGAGAAAGGTCAGAGCCGACTATACTTTCTGAGAAGGTTGGCATCCTTCAACATCTGCAGTAAGATGCTGCAGATGTTCTACCAGACGGTTGTGGCGAGTGCCCTCTTCTACGCGGTGGTGTGCTGGGGTGGCAGCTTAAAGAAGAGGGACGCCTCACGTCTGGACACACTTGTTAAGAAGGCAGGCTCCATTGTAGGATTAAAGTTGGACAGCTTAACATCTGTGGCAGAGCGACGGGCACTAAGCAAACTCCTGTCAATCATGAAGAATCCACTGCATCCACTGAACAGTGTCATCTCCAGACAGAGGAGTAGCTTCAGTGACAGACTTTTGTCACCGTCCTGCTCCAATGACAGACTGAGGAGATCGTTCCTCCCCCACACTATGCGACTCTTCAATTCCACCCGGGGGAGTAAATGCTAGCATTCATTTTATTTTAATTTTTTTTATTTTTATTACTATTTAATTTAATATTGTTTCTTTGTATTAGTATACTGCTGCTGGATTATGTGAATTTCCCCTTGGGATTAATAAAGTATCTATCTATCTATCTATCTATCTATCTTACACTAATCATTTCTGTATTATCTAGATCTATTATTGATATTATATTACATATTTATTGACTATATTTATGTGTGTAGATTGCAGAACACCATACATTGCATCAATGTTCATATTGCTTACTACACATCAATATTGCTGCTACTTCTTTATCTTCTTGCACAATGTCTTGTCTTTTTTGTGTTTTAATTTTAATTCTATTTTTAATGTCATTTTTATTTGCACTTAATGTTGCTACACTGTGGATCCTTCGCAATTTCGTCTATCTGTGTACTTGTATATGGTTGAGATGACAATAAAGTTCGCTTTGACTTTGACTCTGTAACGGCCGCTGTAAATCTTTGCTACTTGTAAAGGTTCGCGTTTTTGTTTTGTTTTTTTTTTTTTGTTGTTGTTATCATCCAGTTTTATTCTCTCAGTCGCGTTCACAGTAAACCCCAATCTGACTCGGTTAGTTTTCAAATAAAGACGAGCTGTAGAGGTGAACTCAGATGGTGATGAGGGGTCAACATCGGAGAAAGAGAACAGAAGAAACGTCCAATCACACATAAGAACAACGGAGCCCCGCCAGGCGTAAAGGCGAAAGATGGCACCTTTTGAATGGCAAGAGCAAGAGGTCGGGCGTCATCCTGCCAGTCAGTCTACCCCACACCTGTTCTTCACAGCACAGAGCTCGCCAAGGTATCGTGCAAACTCCTGTCTGTGATTAGATTTTGTGGTGGTCTTTATATACAAACATGTATACAAGTCCAGTATATACAGTATAATAGTCAGATAGAATGTCATTATCCTCGATTTATTTACTTCTCTTCCTACAGCGTAAAGTCACAAGTAGCCTGCAGAGCTTCCTCTGTTTGATCGACACGCCGACACAGTACGTGACGTCAGCTGCAGGTGGAAGCTCCTGTCGCACCCTACGCCACGAACTGCGTTTGTTCTTATTATTCAGGAAAAGATCCCAGTCACCCCACGGGAGAAAAATGTTTCGAGATTAAGGTCATAAAGCTTATGAAACCGTTTCTGGACAAAGGAAGAGCCGTAACAACAGTTGTGTGGAGCTTCCACCTGCAGCTAAATGTATGTTTAAAAGCACGTTCGAATACGGGGGACGCACAAACGTCCAGTCCCACCGGCGCGCTCTCAACAACATTTATTTATATAGTTGTGTTTTCATACAAAAAAAAATGTAGCTCAAAGTGCTTTACAAAATGGAGAACAGAAAAATAGAAGACACAGTAAAAAATAAACATAAGTCAACATTAATTAACATAGAATAAGTCAAACAAAAAAAACTCCAGGCGGCTGGAGAAACAAAATAAAATCTGTCGGGATTCCAGACCAAGAGACCACCCAGTCCAGTACCCTCTGGGCAATCTACCTAACATAAGTGAAACAGTCCTCTTTGGATTTAGGGTTCTAATGGAAGGACTTGATGATGATGGTCACGTAGACTTCTGGCTTTCAGTCCATTAATGTTGGAGCATTGATGATCGTCGTCTCCACGTCCCGCTCGACTGCAGCCCGGCGTCACCTTCACTGCTCCAATGCTCAGTCCCTCCCTGCTGCTGTCAGCTGAAGACGCCAGGGGGCCATCAAGGAGTCCCTTTAGTCAAGCAGGCTCGGGAAACGACATTTGACAAAACTGCACGCCCAACCCCGGCCGCTTGTTTTCTTTGATGTGCGTCATCGCGGGAAATAAAAGTGACCCGGTAAGAGCTGAAAAGTGAAAATATATATATGTAAGGAAAAACAAATAAACGCTGTGGTGGGCTGGCGCCATGCCCGGGGTTTGTTTCCTGCCTTGTGCCCTGTGTTGGCTGGGATTGGCTCCAGCAGACCCCCGTGACCCTGTAGTTAGGATATAGCGGGTTGGATAGTGGATGGATGGATGGATGGAAACAAATAAACGCAGGAAATAATGAAAACTACTGTCCATTTGTAGCGCCGCCTGGATTAACCTTCAGCAGGACAAAACGTTTGATTGACAGCTGCGCGCACGACCGGACTTACCCGAGGGAAAAAAAAACGAATTTTTGTTTTTCAAAGAAATATTCCTGCCTTTAACTGGCCAATCACATCCTCTTTAACTTCATTTCTGATGTTGCCGAGGGTCTTGTGCGCCTCAGTTCTCAGTAGCGGGTGTTTGAGGGGTACACGGACACTTCATCCGGACAGCTACAACACGTCACTTCCAGGCTGCCATCCTTATTCTCCAGAAATCCCGTTCAATCAATCAATTGATCAATAAAAGGCGCTTGTCTGCATCCCTTTTCCTGGGCTCGCTGATCTATAAATGTGAATCATTAACGGTGGTATCAACATAAAAGCCAGAACAATAAATAAGTTGTTGTGTCTTCGCACAAATTCAGACGGGAGGCAGATTACAACAGGCGTCGTCGTACTTTATTAAAAACAGCAAGCACAATAACGGAACTTTTCACAATCTATACTAATAAAAGGCAAAGCCCTCACTCACTCACTGACTGACCGACTCACTCATCATTAATTCTCCAACTTCCTGTGTAGGCAGAAGGCGAAAATTTGGCAGTTTATTCCTTACAGCTTCCTTACAAAAGTTGGGTAGGTTTCATTTTGAAATTCTACGCGTAATGGTCATAACTGGAAGCTATTTTTCTGCATATACTGTAATAGAGTTGAGCTTGAAAGCCGTGGGGGGCGGAGTTTCGTGTGACATCATCAAGCCTCTGACGTAATCACACAGTACATAAAAAACCAGGAAGAGCTCCAAAAACCTCTGAAGAAAACCTGCATTATATAATTAAGAAGGCAGCGAAACAATTAGAAGCGAGCGAGTGACATATAAAACCATATTCAGCGGCTCACGTGAACTGACGCAGTGCGCAGACAAAAAGCAACAGTTCCAAAGAGTGCTCAACAAAAACTGAATTACACTTCTACGCTCAAATAGACAAACCACACGCCGTGGCGCAATAGCGGCGTCCGAGGTTCGATTCCCGAGAGGGCAGGCACTGAATATGTACGTGTGCTTCCCGATTGATTTTAACTTCCCATCCCCTTGGTTTGAGACGTATAAAAAAATATGCGGTTAACGCAGAAAGGCACATCACCAATTGAAGCTTTATGAATAATGGATACTTTATTCGCGATCAATGATTGTTTTGGTAAAGCCATACTCATTGTATTCATTAGATGAACGGTAAAAAAGTAAGAGCGAGGGGAGGGTAACTTATTGAGGCACGCAGGCGAAACCACAATAGCACATGGGCTCGATGTACTGTAGTGCGCGTCAACTCGATCTGAATTGCGCGATCACATTTGAAAAAATATATCTTTTCAAGTTCTATTGAGTCCGTATGTGTCAAACTCAAGGCCTGCAGGCCACATCCGGCCTGGCGTGTAATTATATCCGGCCCGCGAGATCATTTTATATATTATTGTTATTAATGGCTCGGGTATATGAAGCGCTGGTAACACAATAAACTACAGATCCCATAATGCAGCGCTTCAGCTGCCTTGCCGAACACTTACCGCGTTAATCAAGTGTAGCTTATGATGCTGCAAGTTATTGCGAAGCTAGCTCACACGATGCTGAAGAGAAAAGTTGATTCTGAAAATAGAGCCTTTAAAAACCGATGGGAGGCTAGTATACGTTTACTGAACCCGTGTGTCTCATTTGTGGAGCTAATGTGGCTGTAATTACAGAATTTAATCTAAGACGGCACTATGACACAAAACATCAGGGTAACCTGAAAGACCTGAATGCAATGCAGAAGATACAGAAAGCAGAAGAGTTAAAGAAGAATCTGACACTTCAGCGGACGTTTTAACCCCTGCACAATCACAAAGTGATTTCAAGTGAAGCTCCTTTTATGGCAGACACAAATGCACCAGTTCACCTTGCCCCACTTTCCCTGTTGCCAAGTAATGTTAAACCAAGTCGTCACTACGGTGTTCCCAAATACGCACTTTGCTGATAAACTGAGCGCACTGCACACTGAGTTCGCACGGCGCTTTGGTGACTTTGAAGAACAAAAAAAGAATTTGGAGTTGTTTCGCAACCCATTTGCCATCGATGTGGAATCTGCACCTGTGCAGATTCAGATGGAGGTGATGAGCTGCAGTGTAATGGCACACTGAAGGCAAAGTACGATACTGCAGGGCCCGCACAGTTTATTCACTCCATTACCTCAGAAATGCTCCAGCTCCGTCTACATGCGGCTCGAACCTTGTGCATGTTTGGTAGCACAGATCTGTGTGAGAAGCTCTTCTCAGTCATGAAGACCAACAAAACAGCACACAGGAGTCCCCTTTATATTTCCACGTTTTGTTATGCACCATGTTCATATTGGAATTTGTATAATTTTGACAGGATATATTTTTATGGAGAGCAAAATATTATAAGTTATTTAAGGTTTGAGTTGATTTATTCCGGAATAATATTCTGTCATCCGTTTTAACAAGCAGCGTATTGCACTGATACGAAATAGCCTGCCCATTTAATTATTTAGGAATGGATTAATAAATTAAGATTTTGTACAAATTCATTTTTCTTCCTTCATGGATTCTGGCACCCCCAGCAACAGTAGCTCGCACCCCAAAGACTGTGTGTGTATATATATATATGTGTGTGTGTGTATATATATATACTCAGCAAAAAAAGAAACGTCCCTTTTTCAGGACTGTGTATTTCAACAATAATGTTTTAAAAATCCAAATAACTTTCCAGATCTTCATTGTAAAGGGTTTAAACGATGTTTTCCATGCATGTTCAATTAACCATAATCAATGAATTAACATGCACCTGTGGAATGTTCGTTAAGACCTTAACAGCTTACAGAAAGTAGGCATTTAAGGTCACAGTTCTAAAAACGCAGGACACTAAAGAGACTTGTCTACCGACTGTGAAAGATGCCCAGGGTCCCTGCTCGTCTGCGTGAACGTGCATTAGGCCTGCTGCAGGGAGGCATGAGGACTGCTGAATAAATTGCCATGTCCGCACTGTGAGACGCCTAAGACAGTGCTACAGGGAGACGGGAAGGACAGCTGATCATCCTCGCGGTGGAAGAGCCCGGATCTCAATCCCATTGAGCATGTCTGGGACCTGTTGGATCGCAGGGTGAGGGCTAGGGCCATTCCCCCCAGAAATGTCCAGGAACTTGCAGGTGCCTTGGTGGAAGAGTGGGGTAACATCTCACAGCAAGAACTGACACATCTGGTCCAGTCCATGAGGAGGAGATGCACTGCAGTACTTCAAGCAGCTGGTGGCCACACCACAGACTGACTGGTACTTTTGATTTTGAGCCTCCGTTCATTCAGGGACACATTGTGAAACATTTTTAGTTTATGTCTTATGGTGTTGACTCTTTTAGTGTTCATACAAATATTAACACATTAAGTTTACTGAAAGTCAGAGGACATTTCTTTTTTTGCTGAGTATATATATATATTAAAATGTACCAAGCAGTTATATGGAAATAATGTAGGTTTTTCTTTTTAGCAATATTTTTATCTTGATTTTCATTTTACTTTTCATCCATCCATCCATTATCCAACCCGCTATATCCTAACACAGGGTCATGGGGGGTCTGCTGGAGCCAATCCCAGCCAACACGTGCAAGGCAGGAAACAAACCCCGGGCAGGGCGCCAGCCCACCGCAGGGCACACACACACACAAGGGACAAGTTGGGGTCGCCAATGCAGCTCACCTGCATGTCTTTGGACTGTGGGAGGAAACCCACGCAGACACGGGGAGAACATTCAAACTCCACGCAGGGAGGACCTTCTACTTTTTCAAGGTGTTCTAATCGTTTAATTAACAAATTATTTACTAATTAGTGGCTCTGACTCTAAAGTAGTTGCAGCCTTTGATTATTCCGTGTTGCTCGCCTGGGTGTCTGCTTTGCTCGTTTTAAATTGTCATTATTAAGATGCAGTGAAGGGGGAAAAACTGCACAGAGAAAGGGTGAAATATAAAGAAATCAACAAAAGAGAGTTGAGCATTTAAATCGATAGCAAAAGCAGAAATATTTCTAAATGTCTTATAAATGTAAAAATCATCCTGCTATGGTTTTCTGAATGTAGAATAAAAGAAAAATAATCCCAGCTAATTCAATGAGCTCAGTGCTATCAGGTGTTGTCATGGATTAGGAAACTGGTTGGAACAAAAACCTGCAGCCACCGGGGGTCCTCGGGACTGAGTTTGGGAAGCGCTGGTCTAGTCCAGTCCATGTGTTAGTGACAAACATTAACTTTAAAAGCAGAATCTGCTTTAATTATAAAACATTTTATTAACTGCTATTAAGTGAAATGCTCAAAGAAGAGAGCAGATCTAGTTATGAGCATTAAACTGCTTATTTTGATTTGATATACTTTGTTAATCCTTGAGGGGAAATTGTCTTTTTGCATGACTTGTGGAGGCCATTCCCCCAGAAATGTAAATACACTTATATATATGTGTGGATGTGTGTGTATATATATGTGTATATGTATATATGTATGGATATTGTCACGCTTGGGTCACAGATTTGCACAGAGACACAGAAGGTCGTAGAAAAAAAGAAGGATTTTTATTCAGACACCGCAAACACATGAGCTTAAACGTGCTCCATGACAAGTCAGATATAACAGTTCCGCTAGGAGCAGAGAGAGATAAAAGCAAACAATCAATTCCCAAACCGACAGGCGCTGCGCAAGGCTTATAAGTCGGCGGAGTACCGCGCGAGGCTTGTATTACGCGTTATAGTGCAAGGATAAGGAGCAATGTGTAGTCAGTGTTTCAGGGTTTGTGGTTTTCCCAGGGGCGTCTGTCTCTATTTGGGGTGCGATCAGCCCTCCAGCTCACAATATATATATATATATATATATATATATATATATATATATATTTATATATATGACAGCAACACTCATCACTCACAACAGTCACAAAACAATGACATTGACAATCAGGTTACGTTATTTTCAAAATGTTTCCTTTTCTTTTTCATTCCTTCTTTAACACACTACTTCTAGGCTGCGAAGCGCGGGTATTTGGCTAGTAAATAAATAAATGCCACTCTATAACCTCTTCCCTATTTTCTCATGTAATCCTGTTTTTTTTGTGGCGGTTGGCCGACTGATGTAAATGGGGCATTAGTGCCACCTACTGAGCTGGACTGTGGCAGCACACACACAAAAAAAAAGCTCAAATTTGAAGATCAATAATTCCAATATTTTTAATATTAGGGTGTTGTGCCGTGTTAGCCATTATGAATGTAGTGAGACGGCAAACAAAATGACTCCTTGTATTGGCCAACTAAAAAAGATTACAATATACACACTTTTCAAGCTTTCAAAAAAAATTCAAATAAGCATTTTGAGACACTAAATTGCCAACATTGTCCTAAAATACTTTCCACTGTAATAACTTCTTGTCCCGTAGATTTAATTATTTTTTCTTTGCTCCTTCGATGCAGTGCACTCCATAATTTATGCTTTACTGCCCGTTAGTTTATTCTCAGCAGTGAAGAGTTTAAGCCTGTGTGCCCAAGCCGTGATATTCTGATGAGGACTCGCTACCTTCTATTTCCTGTACTGCCTTCTGACTTTCACTCCGATGCCATTGTTTCTTAGTGTTATGCCAGCGCTGTTGCCAAATTAACTTCATGGATTTTTCATTAAGGCTTTGACTTCCCCTTAATGCAATGGCACCGTTACAGTTATATTTGTAGATAGATAGATAGATAGATACTCCAGCAGCAGCATACTGATAAAGAACAATATTAAATTAAAGAGTGATAACAATGCAGGTATAACAGATAATAACTTTATATAATGTTAACGTTTACCCCGAGTCGCATAGTGCGGGGTCTCCTCAGTCTGTCAGTGGAGCAGGATGGTGACAGCAGTCTGTCGCTGAAGCTGCTCCTCTGTCTGGAGATGATCCTGTTCAGTGGATGCCGTGGATTCTCCATGATTGACAGCAGCCTGTCTGCTCAGCGCCCGTCGCTCTGCCACGGATGTCAAACTGTCCAGCTCTGTGCCTACAATAAAGCATATTACTAAGTGACTGCTTAGCCAAGTTCTCAGCTCATTCCCTATTATACTTGCAGGAACCCATAAGAAATGAGTTTCCACAACTGTTGCATTATCTCTATTAATATATCTTGCCTTCATCTGGAATTTACTGGTTTAATGCTGTCTCCAGCAGGGGGCGTAAGCTCCCTTTATGGAATGAGTTCTTTTGTGAGTGAGGTGTGTTAGCCCGTTTCTGCATAGCAGGGGTCAGTCAGTCAGTCAGTCAGTCAGTCAGTATCCAACCCGATGAGGTGCAAGGCAGGAACAAATCCCCGGGCAGGGTGCCAGCCCACCACAGGGCACACACACCAAGGTCTCCTTACGGCAAGGCAGCAGCGCTACCACTGCACCACCGTGCCACCCCTATAGCAGGGGTGTGCCAACCTTTATCCCCCTGAGAGCTCCTTTTACAAAATGAAAATGGCAGAGAGCCCCTCATGTTTTCTAACGTTTACTCTCGTAGCTTATTTCAACCCAAACTGAATACGCTTGTTTTGCCTGAACATTCACAAAATGTTGGTGTCCACAACTCACACTTTGCTTTCAAACTTCACAAAAAATATCGAGTTCACCTGCAAGTGCATTTTGTAAGTCTGTATGGATTTTCTAGTCTATTGAATTGAAACATGAATGCTGTCAAAACAAAACAATGCAATTCCAAATCCACAGATCTGACTTCTTCACTTGTCATTTTGTCACATGTCACTGTGTCACTTTATTCACAGGTCCAGTCGCATGTGTGATGTGTTGTTTAGTGAGTCAGATGACTCAACAGGAGACGTGTCTGGTGGAGTGGAGCCACTCCGGTTCACTCTGATGGAGTCACTTCAATGTTCGTCTGCCAGTCGTGTTCTCATCTTTGACTTCGTGACATTCACGTCAGACTCACAGAGGTATGGAGACCCAAACAAAGCAGACATTTTCAGAGCTGCTTGGTGAAGATTCTTCTAGTTATCTGGCTCTGCTAAGCTCCAGAAATGCTGTTAAGACTTTAACTGCAGATTATTTTGAAGGTCTACTAATATATAAAATCCAACGTCCATCTGTCTGTCTTTATGTCTCTCCGCTTTCACAATACGGATTAGATCGGGTTTTTCTCTAGAATTTGCTTAAACATTCCGGTTGATTTTGCGACTTCTCTCATTCCGCTATGTATCAGAGTTCGATTTATTTGTGCAAATCCGAGATCCATGGGGCGGGGCCTCACTCACTCACTCACTCGCCAGTTACAGGGGGGGGTGCCTGAACTCCGCTTAGCTAGCGAACGAGAACACAATTGAATATAACTTTGTTTGATATTTAAAATAAAGTGTTAGTTGGGTCTTGATGAGTTTGAGTCCGGATATTCTCTTAAGTGTATTGCAATTCAGATTGTGGATCGTGATTTTGTGTTAAAAGGATCGCGATAGGAATTTTTGGAAAGATCGCCCACCCCTAATTTGACTAATCAAGTTTTCAAATTTGTGTAGGATTCATCAACCCTTTGGCGAGCTACTTGGAAAGGAGTGGCTTGCGAGCGACGTGTTGGAGACCCCCGCTATATACATATAATATTAGAAGGCGATACCCCTCTCTTAGTGATACGGCGGTTAGAAAGGTCATAGGAGAAATAACTTCTCTTTCTCGAATGACGATTTACGCGACATAACAGACGAGGAAGCCAATGGCAAGACTATTACTGAAGTGGGGGCCCGATGTGTAGAGTCTGCCATTTTTGCCATTGGAGTTGGAAGGATTTTCTGGATCAGATGACGTCAGCTTCAAAGGTGTGCCGGGTAATGTTCCAACACTTTATACTATTTCTTCACGTGCAGACCCCCACTTTGGTGAATCATGCCGCTCCAAACAAGGCACAGAGAGGACCCAGTTTCAAGCTGATTCTGACACACAACAATAGTCTACAGTGGTCATCGGTCTGACTGCCCGATTGTCCCCAACGGTCTTGTCTTCTTATGCTTTGCCTAGCAGTTCTAAATGACGAGCCCCTGTGCTAAATCTGGCTCTGTGTCAACTGTGCATGTGTGCAGATTTAGAAGATAGATTGGCACAGAGGACAGTGACATATTAAACTTATGTTCTGATTACAAATGCCCGATAGAGCAGATACTGAATGAGAACAAAATGAGTCCAAGCTCTGGGCAGACCTCCTCTACCCACCCTGATGCCACCGTCTCCGAGGTAAACACTAACAAGTTCTCATCAGTCGGTCTTCTCTTAATATCAATTTGAAATATGGGAGCGTATACTGAAGCAGTCACGGGATGTTTCTTTTGAACCATTTGTATAAATCTGTTAAAATCCCAAACCTTCCCTTTCCACAAACTGACCAACAATGTGCACAAGTGACTTGCTTTGTGTTTCTTCTGCCATTTTACCCTCAGTACTCCAGTCCTCCCTCGATTCTCATGCAGTCTCCGGCACTTTCTTCTTTTCCACCTTACTTAACTGAACCTTTCTTTAAAATGCATACACAAACTCAAATAAAAGTAAAAGATACATTTCTATTGTCATTATAGTTAACACAAAGTATTTTAATATATACATCACAGTTGTCTTTTTCCCACACATCACTTGTCACTCTAAATCGGAAACTCCATTTCTCCTAAAATTCAGAATCTATTTATAAATTCATAATTGTTCAATATATTTATTCATTTGATTTGCTGTTGATGGTTCTTTAATGTAGGTGATCTAAAAATGATAGTGGGAGCCATTTTCCTAGTTCTATAAGATTCATGAATATTTTACTAGATGACAATGCATAGACTATAGGAGGTTCCTGTATCCCCCGTGAATAGAATGTATTATTGGTGTATTCCTGCCATTTCTAACAGCGTTGAGTGAGCAACGTGCTTCAGTTAGGGACAGGCAGCCTTGCCTTGAGTAAGGTATGGAAGGCATAAGGTTTTAAACCGTCTATGTAAGAAAACAGCATTAATTTATGTGCTGTGCCGTACGTCTAAAGCGTACAGAAGAACAATTTAAGAAGCTTTAAGTAGAGAAGAAGAAGTAAAGAATTTTTAAGTACTTAAATAACTAAAGTTTCTCAAGAAAAGCTACGTCTAGACAAGATACATTTTTCCCTTTTTTTTTTTTTTTGCCTTTTATTCTACGTGTGTAGCTATTTTTTCTTTTATTCTTGTGCGGATTACTTGTTTTTAAATTTCACTAAATATTTTCAAAACGAACTTTTGGACTGTGAGATTTCTTTAGATACGCGTTTTACCCGTGCTTGACCATTCCTTATTTTCGGCAGCTACAATAATCCTTGTCTTGCGGTTTACTCCTCAAATATCCACCCCCATACCTGAGAAGGTCGAGAGGAGAGCCTTCTTCTCCTGCAGGCCACGGCCCCCGATGTGCTGATGCCGATCCCTGCCGCTTGGTCTCAGGCCGTCTCAGGACACGAGGAGTTCACAGCGCAGTGGTGCCAACAGGACCGTGTTGTCCAGCAGCATGGCGAGGTTCTCCCAATTCCTTGGGATGTGTTTCTCTGTAAATTGGCAGACTGGCTGTTCCTGTAGACTTCCGAGTTTGTTCAGCAGCTGCCATCATGACTTGCGTCCTCCACAGGACTTGACTGATGACTTTGTAGGTTTCAGATTGTGAGCACATCCTGTTTTCCACCGCATCACTTTTGGTTGACGGTAATCTTGGTCTTGTCAGGCTAGTAAGGTTTGTTCCGGAACGTTTGTGGCTTCCAGCTTTACTTTTTTACTTTCTCGTATACGAAGTACAGGGAAAGTATTGCAATGTGAGGTTTGAATACACAATGGGCGGTCGGAAAATTGAGAGTCCACCTTACGAGAAGGATTTAGGAGTCGTAGTGGACTCTAAGCTATCGACTTCCCGACAGTGTTCAAAAGCCATTAGGAAGGCTAACAGAATGTCAGGCTATATAGCGCCTTGACGTGTGGAGTACAAGTCACAGGAGGCGACACTCAACCTTTATAAACACACTGGTGAGGCCTCATCTGGAGTACTGGGTGTAGTTTTGGTCTCCAGGCTACAAAAAGGACATAGCAGCACAAGAGGTGGTCCAGAGAAGAGCAACTAGGATGATTCAGGGCTACAGGGGATGAGTTATGAGGAAAGATTAAAAGAGCTGAGCCTTTAGGGAGATGAAGAGAAGACCTGACTGACTGAAGTGTTTAAAATGATGAAGTGAGTTAGTGTAGTGGATCGAGACGGTGACTTTAAAATGAGTTCATCAAGAACACGGGGACACAGTTTGAAACTTGTGAAGGGGAAATTACACACAAACAACGACGGACACTTGGAATAAGCGACCAGGTAGTATGGTGGACAGTAAGACGTTAGGGACTTTCAGAACTCGACGGGATGTAAATAAGTGGACAGGACTGGCGAACTTTGTTGGGCTGAATGGCCTGTCCTCATCCAGAGCGTTCTAATGAGTGTTCTAATCGTCCAAAAATTGAATGTCGAGATTTTGATGAATCTCAACATTTTAGACCTCCAGGAAAATATGAAAATACCATTATTGGAATTCTGTGTGTCAACCCGATAACCTGAGTTACGCTTACACTCAGGTCAACCAAATTGTGCATACAAGTATGAGGAACAAAATGTCAATTTCTATCAACGTTTTGGGCGATTTCCGCTAACCAGAAGTGGTACTTTACCTTTTATTCATGGAGCTGCAGTGTCAGATTTATTCAACTTGACTTTTATAATAATTGTTCAATAAATTATTAATTTGACTTGATTTGCTGTTGATGGTTCTTTAATGTATACAGTGTCACAGATGTACGGGGACACTGCCCGGCCGGGACGCCTGGACAGTCCCCAACAGGGACAATACTTCTCCTCGGCCACGAGAGGGCAGCCGCCTGGGTCTATTTGGGGGCCACAGAGACGGAGCTGGGATGCCCGTGAGAGGACGTGGCCACCGCCAGGGGGCGCCCAGTCAGTTGGGGAGTCCTGGATGGCAGCATTTCCGCCACACCAGGAAGTGCTCCCGGAAACAGTTCCAAGAAGACCTGAAGTGCTTCCAGGGGCTTTCCTGACACTTCCGCCACACCAGGAAGTGACGTCAAGGGGAGCACCTGGGGCTCATCCGGGTCCTGATAAAAGGGGCCGCCTCCTTCCAGACAGAGAGCCAGAGTTGGGAGGAAGGAGACGAAGCTTGTGAGGAGGAGGAGGTCAAAGAGAAAGAGAAAGAGAGAGAAAGAAAGAGGGAAAGAAGAAGAAAGGAAAGAGTTGGTGAGAGAAGGCATTGTGGTGCCGTAAAGAAAAATAAATAAAGGAGCGTGTTTTATACATCATGGTGTCGGTCTGTCTGTGTTGGGGGTACGGTTTCAACAATAGATATAAAAATATAATCATTGCCTTGTGGTTTACTCCTCAAATATCCATCCTCATACCCGAGTATATGAGAAGGTCGAGAGGAGAGCCCTCTTCTCCTGCAGGCCATGGCCTCTGATTTGGAGGCGCTGATCCTGATCCCTGTCGCTTGGTCTCAGGCCGTCCCAGGACGTGAGGAGTTCACAGCCCAGTGGAGCCAACAGGACCGTGTTGTCCAGCAGCATGGCGAGGTTTCTCCCAATTCCTTGGGATGTGTTTCTCTGTAAATTGGCAGACTGGCTGTTCCTGTAGACTTCTGAGTTCGTTCAGCGACTGCCATCACGACTTGCATCCTCCACAGGGCTTGGCTGATGATTCAAGTATATGAGAAAGTCACGAGGAGAGCATTCCCGGTTTTCTTTTGTTTGTATCTACACCACCTGCTAGCTCACTTTCAAGCTGTTGCAGGGATGTGAGATCTTGTAGTGGATGAAAGTCTTATTCATGGCTCCATAATCCGTACTCATTCCTACTTTCCGATCTGCACCCCCACCACCCGATCAAAGCACCATGATGTCCCTCCATTGACGGATTAAAAAGTCCACATGACCGTCACCATCAAGTTCTTCCACATGAAGCCTTAAAACCCTGAGGACTGATTAAGGTCACTGATGTTAGGTAGAATGCCGAGAGGGGGCTGGGTGGTCTCGTGGCCTCGGACCCCCTACAGATTTTTTTTTTTTTCTGTCCTCACTGGCCATCGGACCACCTTACTTTTATACTATGTTAATTAGTGTTTCCTTAATTCTATTTTCTTATTTATTTTGTCTTTTTTCTCTTTCTTCATCATGTAAAGCACTTTGAGCTCATCATGTGTATGAAAATGTGCGACAGAAATAAATGTTGTTGTTGTTATTATTCCAAACACTGGGTCTGAGCCACTGTCACTAAAGCATTTCTCAGGACGGTCTTGTAAGTGTTACTTCAACTTGCTCCATCATCATCATCGTCATCAATAACAAGAATGTATCGTAAAACAATGTAAAAACGCCACAAAATTAATATCACATAAGATCATACAATCAAGATGCACCTTTGAAGTGTGAAATTGAAATTGTAAAATGAAAAGTAGAAAAATAAAGGAAACAGATACAAAGAGAGAGTGAAGATCAATAGAGCTGTAGGTCTGATAAAAGCTTAGAAGGTAAAGAAAAGACATCGAGGCCTGTGAGCGACGTTACATTACAACACACATCACTCAAGGCTACACAGATCCAGAACTCATTTACTCAAAACAGAAAACGTTTAGGGAATTCCTCTTGTGCTTCACAGTTCTGTGTGGTTATCGGGCCTTTATTTAAAGCAGGGGTCGCCAAGTCTGGTCCTGAAGGACCACCGTGGCTGCAGGTTTTCATTCTAACCCTTTTTTTTAATGAGCGCCCTGTCTGGGCTGCTAATTAACTTCTTGTGAATTTATTTTAAATTGTAGCTGCGTTTTCCAAAGTTCAGCAACTCTAACTCAAAAAATGGGATTCAACAAAAGCCTGAGGTGCAGAAATGATTTCACAGACAAAATATCTTCCTTTTTAAAAGTTTAGTAAAACAGTTCACACAAAAAAGAAAATTAAAATAGCAAAAAAAAAATTCATGTTAAGAAAATTTCAGTTCTAAGCTTAATCTTGTTACATCTCAAATTGTTACTATTTACCTAACATTTGTGAACCATTTCTAAACGGTCAGAAAACTGTACGCTTATCCCATCTCTGAGTCGAAAATGGGTCTTTCAAGTCCCTGTGTACTGGGACCAGTTTGAAACACAACAACGGAGCTTATTATCTATCACATTGTATCTCAGTCATAGCAAGAAGGTTCTGACTTTTACTGTCTTATAGGGGAAAGGACTACACCATTAGCTAGGACTAGGGAAGAAATTACAGTGGGCACGGAAAGTATTCAGACCCCCTTCAATTTTTCACTCTTTGTTATATTGCAGCCATTTGCTAAAATCATTTAAATTAATTTTATCCCTCATTGATGTACACACAGCACCCCATAATGACAGACAAAAAAAAAGAAATCTCACCTGGTCCTAAGTATTCAGACCCTTTGAACCCTCAGTATTTAGTAGAAGCCCCCTTTTGAGCTCATACAGCCAGGAGTCTTCTTGGGAAAGATGCAACAAGTTTTTCACACCTGGATTTGGGGATCCTCTGCCATTCCTCCTTGCAGATCCTCTCCAGTTCTGTCAGGTTGGATGGTAAACGTTGGTGGACGGCCATTTTGAGGTCTCTCCAGAGATGCTCCATTGGCTTTAAGTCGGGGCTCTGGCTGGGCCATTCAAGAACAGTCACAGAGTTGTTGTGAAGCCACTCCTTCGTTATTTTAGCTGTGTGCTTAGGGTCATCGTCTTGTTGGAAGGTAAACCTTCGGCCCAGTCTGAGGTCCTTAGCACTCTGGAGAAGGTTTTTGTCCAGGATATCCCTGTACTTGGCCGCATTCATCTTTCCCTCGATTGCAACCAGTCGTCCTGTCCCTGAAGCTGAAAAACACCCCCACAGCATGATGCTGCCACCGCCATGCTTCACTGTGGGGACTGTATTGGACAAGTGATGAGCAGTGCCTGGTTGTCTCCACACATACCGCTTAGAATTAAGGCCAAAAAGTTCTATCTCATCAGACCAGAGAATCTTATTTCTCACCATCTCAGAGTCCTTCAGGTGTCTTTTAGCAAACTCCATGCGGGCTGTCATGTGTCTTGCACTGAGGAGAGGCTTCCGACAGGCCACTCTGCCATAAAGCCCTGACTGGTGGAGGGCTGCAGTGATGGTTGACTTTCTACAACTTTCTCCCATCTCCTGACTGCATCTCTGGAGCTCAGCCAAAGTGATCTTTGGGTTCTTCTTTACCTCTCTCACCAAGGCTCTTGTCCCCCGGTAGCTCAGCTTGGCCGGACAGCCAGTTCTAGGAAGGGTTCTGGTCGTCCCAAACGTCTTCCATTTAAGGATTATGGAGGCCACTGTGCTCTTGGGAACCTTAAGTGCAGCAGATATTTTTTTGTAACCTCGGCCAGATCTGTGCCTTGCCACAATTCTGTCTCTGAGCTCTTCAGGCAGTTCCTTTGACCTCCTGATTCTCATTTGCTCTGACGTGCATTGTGAGCTGTAAGGTCTTATATTGACAGACAGGTGTGTGGCTTTCCTAATCAAGTCCAATCAGTAGAATCAAACACAGCTGGACTCAAATGAAGGGGATCTCAAGGATGATCAGAAGAAATGGAAAGCACCGGAGTTAAATATAGGAGTGTCACAGCAAAGGGTCTGAATACTTAGGACCAGGTGAGATTTCAGTTTTTCTTTTTTAATAAATCTGCAACAATTTCAAAAATTATTTTTTTTGTCTGTCAATATGGGGTGCTGTGTGTACATTAATGAGGGAAAATAATAATTTAAATGATTTTAGCAAATGGCTGCAATTTAACAAAGAGTGAAAAATTGAAGGGGGTCTGAATACTTTCCGTACCCACTGTATATTCTATTCACATTAAGCAAACATTAATATGAGTTTAACTCAAAACTTTAACTCTCTATGATTGGCTCTTACATGAATTGAATTTCTTCATTTCTTTCCATAAATGAAGTGTGAAGTGAGGGAGCCAACAGAAGACCAACTAAGTCAGGGCCTCAAACTCCAACCAGCTGCTCAATCGGGCACCGAGTCTTGTCGTCAATGTGTGGTCTACAAAAAAAAATTAAAGTAGATCTATTCTTAGTTCTCAAATTACACATAAAGGAAAATCATGCTGCAAATCGTACACAAATATTAATCTTAAACCTGTGAGAACATTGCTGTACTTTTCAATCAAAAAATGAATGATATTAGAGATAACATAGCACATCTCCCCAACACTGCAGAACCTCCAAAGCCCTGCTACTCCATTATAAACAAATTAAACTCTTTTACCAGGATAGATTTACCTGAATTACAAAGTATAATCTCTCAACTGAAACCCTCCACCTGTGTCCTTGACTCAATACCAACAAGGTTTTTCAAAGAAATATCAGGCGTGTTAATTGATAATATTCTTGACATAGTAAATTCGTCATTAGATACGGGGGTCTTCCCAGACGGTCTTAAGACTGCTGTAGTTAAACCCCTACTTATGAAACATAATCTTGGCTCCTCGGATTTTGAAAATTTTAGACCCATCTCTACCCTGCCTTTCTTAAGTAAAGTTCTAGAGAGGCAGCCATTATGCAGTTAAATGACCACCTCAATAAACCTGCTATTCTTGATAAATTTCAGTCGGGTTTTAGAACAAATCACAGCACAGAAACTGCACTCGTTAAAGTAGTAAATGACTTGCGGGTAAATGCAGACAGAGGCCATTTATCTGTTAGATCTGAGTGCCGCATTTGACACCATTGATCACAATATTCTTAGAAATCACCTTAGTCAATGGGTGGGCCTCTCTGGCAGGGTCTTAAATTGGTTTGAATCCTACCTGGCAGGGAGAAAATTCTTTGTGAGTTGTGGTAATCAAATCTCAAAGACACCTGATATCCGATATGGTGGTCCACAAGGCTCTATCCTGGTCCGCTGCTCTTCTCAATCTACATGCTGCCGTTAGGTCAGATTATCTCAGGGCACAACGTGAGCTACCAGAGCTATGCTGATGACACACAGCTGTACTTATCAATAGCACCTGATGACTCCGACTCTCTCGATTCACTAACAGAACGTCTGACTTGTATCTCTAAATGGATGAATAGTAACTTTCTCAAGTTAAATAAAGAGAAAACTAAAATCTTAGTGATTAGCAATAATGGATACAATCAGGCTATTAGAAATAAACTGGATACATTAGGATTAAAAGTCAAGACGGAGGTAAAAAGCTTAGGGGTGATTGTTGACTGTAATCTGAATTTTAAATCACATATTAATCAGATTATTAGGACAGCATTTTTTCACTTAAGAAACATAAGTAAAGTTAGACCTCTTATATCACTGAAAGATGCTGAGAAATTAGTTCACGCGTTTGTTTTCAGTCGACTAGATTACTGTAACGCACTCCTCTCAGGACCACCCAAAAAAGACATCAATCACTTGTAATGAGTGCAGAATGGAGCTGCTAGAATCCTAACTAGGAAAAGAAAATCTGAACACATCTCTCCAGTTTTAATGTCACTACACTGGTCACCTGTGTCATTCAGAATTGACCTTAAAATTCTGCTTATGGTTTATAAAGCCTTAAATAATCTGCTCCATCTTATATATCAGAATGTCTGACACGTTATATTCCAAATCGTAACCTCAGATCCTCAAATGAGTGTCTCCTTAGAATTCCAAATGCTAAACTTAAAAGAAGTGGTGAGGCGGGCAGGCGGCCTTCTGCTGTTATGCACCTAAAATCTGGAATAGCCTGCCAATAGGAATTCACCAGGCTGATACAGTAGAGCACTTTAAAACACTGCTGAGAACACATTACTTTAACATGGCCTTTCTATAACTTCACTGTAACTTAATCCTGATACTCTGTATGTTCAATTCATCACAATAACTATTCACAGTGGCTCCAAAATCCGTACTGATCCCAACTCTCTCTTCTGTTTCTTTTTCCTGCGCCACCTCCACCTACTCAAAGCATCCTGATGCTCCAACATTGATGGACTGAAAGCCAGAAGTCTACGTGACCATCATCATCAGGTCCTTCCATCCATCCATTTTCTAACCCGCTGAATCCGAATACAGGGTCGCGGGGGTCTGCTGGAGCTTCCATGAGAACCCTAATACAAAGAGGACTGTTTGACTAATGTTAGGTAGATTGCCCAGAGGGGACTGGGTGGTCTCTTGGTCTGGAATCCCTACAGATTTTATTTTTTCCTCTCCAGCTTTTGGAGTTTTTTTTTTGTTTTTTCTGTCCACCCTGGCCATCGGACCTTACTCTTATTCTATGTTAATTAATGTTGACTTATGTTTATTTTTTATTGTGTCTTCTATTTTTCTATTCATTTTGTGAAGCACTTTGAGCTACATTTTTTGTATGAATATGTGCTATATAAATAAATGTTGATTGATTGATTGATTGATTGGTTGGAGTGAAATTGGTTGGAGTTTGAAACCCCAGTTCAGCTGCTCATCTGTTGGTTTGTTTCACGTCTCATTTCTGTTTGGCTGCCATTTCATGAAGAAACGAATCAATTCAGAGGACTGAATCCTTAAAAACAGGGCTATTAAAATGAAGGGGAAATGAATTAATTAGCAGTGAAAACTGGTCAATAAATAGGAAAAGGGTCAGAATGAAAACCTGCAGCCACTGCGGCCCTCCAGGCCTGGAGTTTGACACCCTTGGACTAAATGATAATAAAACGAGATATTCGATCATTAAAGTTAATGATGAACCCTCATTGCCGATTGGAACTTTACAGATAAAAAATCTGCAATTGAGCACACATTAGTTGTCAAAACAAATCTTAACTAAGTTAAACGTGGAGGTCACCGCCACCACTGCGCGGCCTTCACTCAATCAACACAAACTCCCATCGGCGGGTTTTCTTCTCTTTGATATTCACGTTTACTAAAATGCGCCAGCAGCGAAAACTCTCCATGTTTCTAAAAGGTTACGAGTAAAATATGTCGAGTGGTAAAACAAACAAATACTGAAAGTTAACGTTACTTCTTCGCTTTCGTCACCGCTTATTATATTTAATACTTGAATGTTATAGTACAGTGTTTTATAAGTACAAAAAAAGCTCGCCGAATAATTTAAACTGGCTTATATAACATATAGCAGTTAACGCACGTTCCAGTCCCTTGCATACCATGTAATTAACTTTTTACGATGTTCATAATTTAAACATTTTAACATAAGCGATAATAAGCAACACACAATCTGTCAAAGAAACAAATTGTAATTTACGCGAATCGCCTTCTTCCAACTCCAAACTTCAGTCTTCAGTAGAGGTTGTCGCTCATTGGCTAACGTGAATGTCAGAAGACCGTCCGCTAGTCTTTCATTGGCTAGCCGCAATGTCAATCAAAGAAATGAGAACACGTAATTGGCTGAAGTAGGGGCCTGAGTTGCCTCGAAAGCCTGCATATTGTAATCTCTCTAGTTGGCCAATAAAAGGGGCCAATTTATTTGACTTCTCCCCACAATCATAATGACTAACACGGTACAACACCGCAGTACTACACAGTTCGAGAAAATTCTATCGGCCGTTTATACGGTAAAGTGCTTATAGTTCTGATTTGGAGAACGTAAGTAAAGTTCACGATATAACATGCCTGAGACTTTTTTCTTTAACATGTTTCAAAGAAACGAAACTTCTCACAAAAAATAAACAGATAAATAAAAGGTCCGTGGTCCATCTGATATTTGTCGATTTGTGCCGCCTTGTCGAAATAAGCTACACATGCAAACATTTACAAGTTTAAAAGTAAAAAAACGTCTAAATGAACATAACATTTTTATGGTATTACGCACCATCAGCCAAAATGTTTTTTCTAAGGTTCCACATACTAATCACGCACGGCTTACAATGCTGAACAAAAAAAAAAACTAAAATGGGAAAGGCACTGGATACGTTTGTTCCTAATGGCTTTAACAGCAAACAATAATTTTAGCAGGGTCCGTTTTCATTCATTTAATTTAATTTTATTTATTTAAGAAACGTATTCGTTGACTGTTGTTTTAGAATAAATGTATACTACGCATGCGCAGAAGTTGCGTGGTTCAAAATAACATCCGGCCCTTAAGTGCACCAGCTTCGATTTTAAAATGAAAAGTGGAATGAAATTCATATGCAAAAACTCATGAAACTATAAACTGGCATAAAAAATAGAATCTGCATAACATCAGTCCAATATAAATATTGCATTTATCCATCCATCCATTTTCTAACCCAAGATAACTTACCATGAGTCAACATTGCCCAATATTAGGTCAGGCATGAAAATGCAGAACAATGCCAGTGGCCCAATATTGGCCCACATATGCTCTACCGGAAGCAAATCTGGCGGATTCGTCAAAAGTGTGCCAAAGCGGGCTGCCAGGGGCCAGCAGTAACCCGGCTTTAAAGCAGATGGTGCACACTTGCGGCTGCTATCTACATATAAGGCAAGAACACACCCCGGACAGGACTCACCGTTATACACACCACCATTTGGCCACCATTTACGCCGTAAAAATCTTTAAATGTGAGAGGGAAGAAGAAATGAAAACCCACGTGGAAACGGAGAAAACACACGAACTCCATAGTGATTGACAGAGCCCGTCCGTGGGGATGCACTGCCCACCCTCGTGCCTACATTCGGCTCCTATAATGAAGTGAAACTATGCTGACATAAAAGTGCACGATGGTCTGCGACCTTCGATGAATGCCATGAGAAAAAGAAAAATGTCTCCTAGACTTTCATCTCTCAAATCAATGAGGTTGTTCGACTAAAAACTGCATAGAGAGAACAAATACTGCACCTCACAGACACACTCTGTAAATAAAACCTATGATGATGATGGCGATGATATTATTATTATTATTATTATTATTATTATTATTATTATTATTATTATTATTATTATTATTATTATCCATCCATTATCCAACCCGCTATATCCTATAAATCCAGGGTCACGGAGGTCTGCTGGAGCCAATCCCAGCCAAAATAGAGCGCAATGCTATTATTATTATTATTATTATTATTTTTTATTATTATTATTATTATTATAAAGCATTTTACAAATAACGCAGGTATTTAATTTAAGCTCACAAAAAGCCAAAAGCCGTCACTCATGTTCAGGGTAACTCAAATATCTCCAAATGTCCAGAGCCCTAAACATCCGCAATGGCCAGCAAGTCAAGTGAAAGTTTTTTTTTTTTTTTTTTTTTTACCAAACCGGACAATGAACGGACACGGAGAATGGAAACAGGAACGACGCGCTGCGAAGTCTTTAGTGAGATAACACACATACACACACACACACACACACACCGGGCTGCTGGGTGACATGTTAACATCATTGATTTTACACAAATGTCTCACTGTCACTCTTTGTGTAATAACACATGCCTGCTATTCAAACGCGCTACCCTTAATGCTCTAACCTTTAGACAGCAGATGCCTTCTAACTGCTTATCTTGCCAGGATATAATAAATAATAACAGACTGGATCCGCTAGGGTGGTCCCTGTTCAGACAGCAACGGTCACCCGTCAAGAACCAAACCTGGACAGGACGCCTGTCACTGATCCCAGTCTCGCGCATGCCCATTTAGTGTCACTTTGCGCTCGCGGACAAACATTCGGATGAGGAATTTGAAACCAGGATGGCGAATCAGTGAGACAGCTGAGCTGAACGCTAAGCCAACTTGTGCAAAATCCAGCATTGCAAAACGATGTGGTTACCATATGGGAAACATAACAGGTTTCCATATTAGGTGCTGATCTTTATTTAATAAACAACCACAAGCTAAAGCCTCGGTTTGCCAATAGGTTTTAAATAAAGATGTTTCAACAGGTAAATACAAATTTCATAAAACTTCGTATTGACATTGATTGTGCAAAGCTCTTCTCCTGGAAATCACCCAGAAGGCAGCATCTGCCCAAAGTCCGACATTTAATCCCCGACAAAGAGCGCACCTCATCAGCGGGGATTAAGTCCGCCTTTGAAGGTGGCAGAAACCTCAGCAATGCGAAAAAAAACCAATATGATTCATATTGAAAGAAGCCCTCGTGACGATTGGCTGGCCGCGTACTGGGCTGTCTTTAAATGGGCTCCTTTGGATGGGCAGATTCATAGAGTCGAGGGGTCGGTGACACTTCTGCTTTTCATCTTCTTGGCTATACGCAGGTATGTAAGTTCACCTCCTGTGAAGACGTCGCGCGGCCTTCTCATGTTATTTTCATGCACAGAAATAACTGCTGTGCGTGTGCGCAACCCTTTGAGAGAGCGCCCCTCGGTGTCTGAAGGGAGTACAGTAAGTGCATGTGCCTGTTATTGTCTTACAGAAACTGCAGTCGACAATGAAGTCCGTGGTGGTTCTGATGTGCCTGCTGGGCGTGAGCCTCTGCCTGCCGGTATGTGCCTGAGATTCCGTCTTGTGCTTTAAGAAAGTCCAAGAGAAGAAGTGATGATGAGTTAAAGTATTAAATAATTAGGGGAATGCAAAGAGAACGAACGCTTTACATTACACACATTGTGCTTTTTAACAATCTGTTTGAATTACCACTAAAAAGAATGATAGATAGATAGATAGATAGATAGATAGATAGATAGATAGATAGATAGATAGATAGATAGATAGATACTGTAGATGAAAGACACTATATTAACAATAGATAGTGTAGTTGGCAGGATTAGACAGATAGATAGATAGTTGTAAGAAAACAGATTTAGTTTAAAACAATAAAAAAAAATCAAGGAGATTGCTCCCCCCAGTGGTAAAGGTTCAGAGTGGCTCTTCACTGTGATGACATATAGGAGATCCATTGTTGGTTCATAAAAGAGCCATCCACAAGTCTGCTGTGGTCCACTTCAGGCTCCATTAGAGACTTGTGAAATATCAATGGGCTCCTGGTTTTAAAATGACTCTTACTTCATATAATGACTCCGGTGAAGTTCAAGTTCATTGATCTGTTGTATCATCGCCTACTTAAGATTAAAGGTTTCTGTTTTGTCCACAAATTATTCTTTTTAAAAGCCCAAAGAGCCGATTTTATATTAAAAAAAAACGCCACAGAACGACATTCTTCTATGTCAAGCAAGTGATATAAATTTAGATAATATAGATACATTTAAAATATAGATACGAATTGTTTTGTTGTGGCCTATAATTAAGTTAATTTGTTTGTGATCTCTTAGCTGATTGCTTTCTCCTTGAACAAGGTAAATGGATTAGTTGGGTCTGGAAAGAAAAGAAAAGAAAAGAGAGGAGAGGAGAAAATGAAACAAGTGTTTGGTACGCTGGGTGCACTAAAAAGAAAAGATCCACAGCTCTGGTGTCTTTACTCATCCTTTACAAACGTTGATGAGCAACCACAAGGCGCCGTTACAAGGAGCCGTTATTTTTTACGAGTGGACAGTCAAACAGAATTGAATATAATCAAGACATGCCCATTGTCCGTCGCGGTGCATCTAACATCGTTTTACTTGTCATATTTTCATACTTCTGAACCAAACATCTAAACTCGCGCACATGTAGCCTCCTTAACATCTTTCCACAAACCGACCGCAGATGGACAACCGGGCTTTACCGCCTGCGCTCCTCATATGAGCGTCGTCACTCTGTCTGTCAGTCTGTCTGTCTGTCTGTCTATCCGATTGTCCACCTGAAACATCTCGGCTTCAAGTGGCCCGATCCCTGTTTCAATTTGGCACATTTGCTCTTCAAGTTCCATTTTGGATGACATGTCTTGAATACGGCACACTCTACAAAGTTCTAAGATTTCAAAGCCTTTCTTTGAAACACATTAAAGAATTTTCATACATGTCTGTCTTAAATAACGAAAACAGTTTAGTTTACAGTTTCAAGTTTACATCGAAAGAGGCCGCTTTAATCTTTAGTTTTGTAAATTTTTGTCATTTACTCCACCGCTGAGAAACACCTGCGAAGATGCGCGCGCCGCTGCTGAAGCGCGTCTATGTATGCGGCTACTGCGCCTGCGCGCTGCTCACTCGCTGCGGCGCGCTTCTGCATAAAAAGTGACATGACGTTAGCGAGTGTGACAGTAAAGAGCACAAGCAGCTAAACGTTTATATAAGTCAATGAATCAGGAAACAAGCTCCCTATAGCTGCGGTTCGGTAGCACTTTGTGCACAGAGTGAACAAACGCGTGCTCGGTATTTCCGTTTCTCATTTGCGTATTAGCCTACATTATAATGATTCTGTACTTCCATGACGCGCTAATTTGATCCTCGATCGGGTACTTCTATGAAAAGTGTTACGTTTAAAAAGTTTGAAGTACAATTAGCTGCAGACCCTCCACCACCAGCAAGAAGCAGCATGCAGCACATCAAGCAAAGCCTTCTGTTCTCGCTCTGTGGTTTTCTAAGGCTTTTCGGCCCCACGGCTCTATTTGGGCTCCGTTTTCAACTGCATGATTTTCCAAGTTCCATTGAAAACGATTTTTATGTACCCTGCTACAGTTACGTTTTATCATTACGGGCTTACTTTTAAGAGAACATCTAATAAATAAAGAAAAAGTTATACGCAAATGAACTGCAAAACCTAGTCGTGTAGTCTGAGGTCCTCTGGCAAACGCAGTCATCAAGTCTGGCATCCTGCCCCACCACCCCACCCCAGTGGTGTCAGGGCCCGATTTTCCTATAGGCTAACTAGGCTTCAGCCTAAGGCCTCAAGATCAAAGGGGCCGACATTCAAATTGTTAGCAATTTGAACAAACTTAAAAATGGGAGGTGAAAGGGCCTCATAAGTGGAATAGCCTAGGGCCTCATTTCATCTAAATCCGGCCCTGAGTGGTGTAATATGCCCAAGGCTTAGCACTTTAAAGAAACAGCTAGAAAATCGTAAAAAACAACTTTTAAAACAGTTTCCTACACCTTGTGAACATTTTCTTACTGGTTTATGAAATGGAGATGTTTAAGGTAGCTCACCTCAATTTTTATAAAGCATCTCTCACAACGAGACCCGCAAAAAGAGGTTTAGTAAGCAAACAAGAAATAAGGAAGAACAAGACCGATCACAAAACACAAGAAATGATGTCTCTGCTAAGTAGCCAATCCAGAACTTGTCCAGCACACAGTGGGATTTTCACAAGAGCAAAATCTGCTAAGTGATGCATTGTCAAGTTTCTGTGAAGTTATATGTGTGTGCACAGGAGATAAGATACAGTGTTAGTGTTTGTTGGAATGATAAATGCAGGGAGTTTTACTACCACAAATGTCTGTGATGTGCCATCTGTTGGAATGGAAGATATAGAGTATAATGACCAGACTGACACACAGATACAAAAATACGCAGACATTAGTTCTTTTATTAAGGTGGATGAACTGTGCTACTTGTCTAGTATGGGTTGAAATCCAAGAAATCAATGTAGACGTTACGTTTGCAGTGCATCATCTACTGGAATGTGCAGTATTTTGTAATGCAATTAATAAAATGCATTACAATTGTCATAGCAACAGATGGCACATCACAAACATTTTAGCCATAAGTGTGATGTGCCATTTGTTGGAAAGGCAAATGCAATGCATATGTCAACATTATGTCTTTTGGTATGGGATTTTAAAAGCAGTGCTAAGGTTTGTGAGGAGCCATCTGTTGGAATGACAAATGCAATGCATTGTATTACCACAAATGTTGCGAATAGAAACCAGACTGACGCACAGATGTAGTATTACACGGCCACTTGGGTGGTCTAGCCATTTAAGAAGGGCTAAAGTCCAAATAATCTTTAATGTTTGCAGTGCACCGTCTGTTGGAATGCATTTTGTAATGTATGAAGCAAAATGCTTTGGGTCATTCCAACAGATGGCACATGACAAACATTTGTAGCCATAAAATGCATTTTTATAAATGTCTGTGATGTGCCATCTGTTAGAATGGCAAATGCAATGCATATGTCAATATTATATGCCTATTGGTATGGGATTCATAACAGCAGTGTTGAGGTTTGTGATGTGCCGTCTTTTGGAATGAGAGGCATGTAGTAACCAGATGGCCACACAGATACGCAGACCTTTTGTTAAGGTGGACTAGTGTGTGCTGCCTGCCTAAGATGGAGTTAACATAAAGCTCTGCACCATCTACTGGAATGTGTTCTGTAAAGCATGAAGGAATAACATGCATTGCCTTTATCATTCCAACAGATGGTGCATCACATTTACAAATCCCATACCAAATGGTATGTAACCAGACAGACAGACTTGTCCTTTTATATCATTCATTGTTCTCCTTTTTTATAGGTGCAAGAGAAGTTGCATAGAGAAGCGGGGCCTTCAAGTGCAGAAGTAAGTCACCATTTCTTCCTCATTTATGCAGGTTTGACAGCTGCTTTTAAAGATAAAGAATTAGAAAATAAAACCACAAATGAATATCCAGGACTTGACCAAAGCCCTAGAATGGCCTCCACACACACACACAGGCAGGCAGGCAGGCAGGCTGTGTATTTCCTTACCATTTTCTTACCTGTTACTTGGTCGAGACAATGCGTGGATCATCCCGAAAACATTTAAACAACTAAACTTTATTTATTCTGTGCATTTAGAAGACATCTTTGTAACCTTCTAGAAAAAGTCTGAATCAGCACAAGTCGCCCTAATTTGGGGTTTTCATTTGAAATGTAATATCGAAGTACATCATAAAGAAGAAGGGCGACGTCAGGTATTTGAAATATTACAACGTGTGTTTCGGTTTACACGTTTTAAAGTTGAAATATATTCTCAAGTGTAAAATGTTTTTTTTTTTCACCCTCTGCTGGCGGTCCATAGCGGGCTGGTAAAGACTCAAAAATCACATCACATTCATTGTCACTGACTTTGACATTTTCTAAGACGATACCCAAAAGCTTAGGTTCACAATTTGTCATTTTCAATCTTCTGAGAGACCCTCATAGATGGCGAAGACCACAAGTAAGGAATCAAAAATCTCAATTTTGATCGTATTCATGATCAGCACCACGTTTAGCAAACGACACTCCGCTCACCTCTGTTACCGGCCCTCATATTGCTGATGTTTTGCTAACTTTGACCCCTCATATCCCCTTAGGGCAACAGAAATTAATTAATTAAATTAATTAATTAATTAGCAAAAAAAAAAGGGGGTTCTCAAAGTCGGCCCTGGGGACCCCCTGTGGCTGCAGGTTTTTGTTCCAACCAGATCCATAATCAGTGACAACACCTGACAGCACTGATCTCAGTTAATTAGCTGGGATTTTATTTTTTCTCTTCTCGTATTCTACATTAAGAAAGCACAGCGGCAGGATTTTTACATTTATAAGACATTTATAAATATTTCTGCTTTAGCTATAGATTGAAATACTTCACTTTCTTTTGTTGCTTTCATTCTATTTCGCCTTTTCTCTGTGCAGTTATCCCCCCCTTCGTTGTATCTTAATAAGCACAATTAAAAACGAGCAGAGCAGACACCCAGGCGATCAACACTGACTTGTGAAAGGCAGCGACTACATAGCGTCAGAGCCACTAATTAGTAAATAATGGATTCATTAAACAATTAGAACACCTAGAAAAGTAGAATGAACATCAAGATGAAAATATTGTTAAAACGAAAAAAAAAAATTCCCATATAATAGCTCAGTACATTTTGTTTTCTACCAAAGTTAGTTTTCTAATTTCTGTCTCGTTCCCAAAACACACAACTTAAGAAATAAGAGTTCACTTAATTAGCGCAGGAGTCCAAAAACCAGCAGCCACAGGGGGTCCCCAGGACCGACGTTCAGAACCCCTGCTGTCAGTTGATGTGGCCTCCCAACTTGAAGTCCTCCTGATCTTTTTTGCTGAAGACCCCCCTATTGGTTTAGTCTTTGTTATAAGGGAGTCACTTCCTGCACATCATTTGGTCCAAATAAATGAGGGCTTATTGGGAGTAGAGGGCAGTGACGTGCAGGTGAGGTTCATGGCTGGTGTGTCAGATTTACAAATCTATGAACCCGAGAGAGTCGCTTATTCACTAATCAATTGGCAGCCAGCATGCACACTGACTACTGGTTATGTTTCATATCTCATCAGCATTCATATTATGTGATGTCATCCACTATTCAATTCTGCTACGTACTTCTAAAATTTTTATTTTTGTACTGTATTGAGGATTTGTTCTGTTCTGTGTATTGTATTGACCCCCACCCACTGCACGCCCAACCTACCTGGACAGGGGTCTCTCTTTGAACTGCCATTCCCGAGGTTTCTTCCATTTTTTCCCTACTGGGTTTTTTTTTGGGAATTGTTCTTTGTCTTTTTAGAGAGTCAAGACTGGGGGGCTGTCAAAAGGCAGGGTCTGTTAAAGCCCATTGCGGCACTCCTTGTGTGATTTTGGACTATACAAAAATAAATTGTGTTGTACAGTACAGGTAAGGCGCATGTTTGGCTGAGAAAGAACGATGAGAGAGAGAAAGAGAGAGCCCATTTGCTCCCCACCCGCCACGTGTTCTCTATCTGCCGTAGCAATTCCACAATTCACACTCATTCAATACAAATGAAAGTATACGGTGGTCCAGATCTAATTATGCAACTTTTAATGCAATGCAGGAAAACAATACAAGACAAAAGAATTGCTGTTCGATTAACAACCGTCTCCCCGCCATTTTGGAATGCAGGGCAGGTGCTGCCATCTATCGGCGACAACAACAACAACAACATCTATACATATAAAGGAGAGTTGGGATCCAAGAGACTGTGTTTGTGTGTTTGTGGAGGGAGGCTGAGGGAGTCACGTGATCATCTCCCCTCCCATTGACGTCATTTCATTCCCTTCATTTCGCTCCGAGCTGAGCTCTCTCTGCAGCTGACGCGGTCTTGCCGTTCTTTCTCCTTAGTGTTTAGTCTTCTCTCCTTTACTGATGTACTGTTTACTAGACGCAGTACTTACTGAATAGTATTTTTTCCTTTAGTGTTTCTATTTAGTGTTTCTTTGTGTTTAGTACTCGCGGTGTGCCGGTGTTCCCGGCGGTGTTGCGGTTTACTGTTACTTTCTACTTCGTTTTTGTACTTTAGTGTTTAGTAGACTTTTACTTTATCTCATTTACTGTTGTTTTTTACTGTTGTTCCCGGCGGTGTTGCCGTTTTTCCCGTTTCTATTTTTTATGTAGCATGTTCACGAATTAGTCATAGAGAAAATTTATATATTTTGGCTCCAGGAGGACAAACCAAAAATGTTGTATATAAAGAAGCTCTATAAGTCGCATGTAGATATATAATTATTCCAAATACAGCGACTGCAGCGAAGCGCACGAGGTCTGCTAGTTTATTTATTTCTATAGCACATTTTCATACAAAAAATGTAGCTCAAAGTGCTTTACATAATGAAGAATAGAAAAATAAAAGACATAGTAAGAAATTAAAATTGGTCAACAATAATTAACAGAATAAGAGTAAGGTCCGATCGCCAGGGAGGACAGAAACAAAATCGGCAACAAAAATATTTTTTGTGAATTCTCTATCTAATAAACTTAATAAGTTATAGCGTAATGAAAACTGCATAATTAGATCTGGGCCACCCTATATAGGGAGGTGTCCAAAAAAAACGGATTTCAGTTTTGCCCTTAATTGAAATATTTAGTTGTTTTTAAAGGCTTATATTTCTGATCTTTTAATCAATTTTAATAGAGACTGTTAAACAACAGGATAACACGAAAAACAAAAGAAAAATTTATTTAAGGTCAAAATTTAGTTTTTAAATATTGGATTTTTTTTTTCTTAGTCTGATCCCATTTTTTATAAAATTGAAACCCGTTTATGGTTTTACCTTTATTTATAAACTAGCAAAATACCCGCGCTTCGTAGCGGCGAAGTACTGCCTTAAAATTTGTTATTAAGAAGAAAATGAAACCTTTTTAAACTGAGGGAAAATATCCCACTAATTATTTGTGAAGGATCTCTTTGTACACCACGTTGTGAGTTCGGCCCTCCGGTTGTAATGTGACCAAGCTGTGCGCTGAGCTTACTCTGAGCATGTAACGTACAGTCGGCCATGTGAACAGTAATCTTGTCTCAAATCTCACAGCTTGGATTGCTGCTGTCGTAATCGGTTTGAGTTTCATGGTTTGTTTCAATGACGACAGTATTTGTAGGACTTGTTGTGTTGAAGTGACATTCGGCATCTGTCAAGCGTTGTAAGCACACAACCAGTTTCATCAATAACTTCACATCCAGCTTTTGAGAGTTTAAACATTCATAAACATCAAAGTGTCCACTACTGAAATCGTCACCTGTCAGTCTAAGATGTTTAAGAGGCATTGGCGGTTGTCCAAAGGTGTAAAATATTTGGCCATTTCGGTACACTTGAAAGTGACAACCGAACAATTCAGCGGCAGCCATCAACTCACATGCAGATCCACAGGTGAAGGGCTTAAGCATTTGACTCTTCTAGTGCTCCTGTGTAGTCTAATTATCTCCTGTACGTCATCAGTCCACACCTTGAACCTGTCCAGTCATTCAATACATAAGACACAATGGATATCAAGAGTGAGCCTGATATGGCCGTGCAATATGTAACACAGAGAATGGAAAAGGCAGGTGCCATCTCTGGGCATGGAAACCACTCGGTAAGTGACAGTTCTTTGATCGATGGTGATCACCTCGATAGACATGTTAATGGGGGTACGGTTGGAACGATAAAGGAAATGGGGACCTGAACAATGTAAAGTAAGTCTAAAATACCTACACAATAACTATAATCGTAATAAACGAACAATAAAACAGCAGAGAAGCCGTGGATTAAATAAAAAGGCTGCAGTTATCAGCAGGGAGACGTGAATCCCGTGGCGAAGCAACGAAGGGAATGTAGAGACTGGAGCGACGGACGGCCTTAAATAGGCAGGCAGCCAACAACATGGGAGGCGTTGGGATGGGGGACCCAACGCCACCTCACATGGTGACCGAGCTGCAGGCTATGGACGTATATATTTACGTAACTAGGATTCAGTTAGCGTTGGGAACCCGCGTACACAATTTCTTGAAGATAAGTAACAAAGACCGTTGAAAAGTTCAATATGGCGGCCGACAGTGGCATCATACCACCAAAATAAGTACGTACATCGGTTTCGGTTAGCGCAGGGAAGCCGCCTACCAAATTTCGTGAAGATGGGGCCATGAATAAGAAAGTTCAACATGGCGGACCGTTATGACCATTACGCGTAGAATTTTGAAATGAAACCTGCTTAACTTTTGTAAGTAAGCTGTAAGGAATGAGCCTGCCAAATTTCAGCCTTCTACCTACACGGGAAGTTGGAGAATTTGAGACGAGTGAGTGAGTCAGTGAGGGCTTTGCCTTTTATTAGTATAGATGAAGTCCATGCGCCTATCCTTCTTCACAATAATCCCCGTCACTTTCTTGTAAAAGTCCCTCCTTATTTTCCTTTAGTTTTTAAAAATCTTAATATTCCATTTTGGCAGTCAGTCGGAACAAATAAATAAAATAAACGGATGGCTGCAGTGCCCTTGACTTTCTGATGTCGCTAACTTATCGGCGCCTCTGCGGAGAAGAACAGCAGCGAGGAGCGCCTGTTGAGCTCACACGCGCCCCCTTCAGGGCAGGACGGTACTGTCAGCCTCTATGGCGTTATTTCAGTGCCACTATTCTGAGCGCACGTAAAAAAATATTGCAAGTGGAAGTGTTGCATTTTGAGGAGAAATTTATTTTGAGCGTACAAAAGCTGAATTTGAGTGAACAAAATTCATTGCTGCGTGCAAAAAATGTATTTCAGTGTTTGCACTTATCCATACACACACACACAATAGCACCCCCTCTCGCTCAGTTTTTTCATTTGCGCTTGCTCACAATGTGTTGCTTGCGCTCACAACATTCTCTGCTGCAAGCGCTCAACTCTCTGTACACCGTTATAAGTGTGCCACAAAACCAACCAATCACAGACTTGGTTTCAAAAATTCTGATTGGCTCTTACGGTCTCCAATCAGCTCGCTAGCTGCTGCATTCATTGTGGCACATCTGCGAGATGCTTCTGGTGATTTTATACATTCTTGCCTATCAATTACCACTAATGTAAATCACAGTAAGAAGAACATGAAAACAAAGGCATTCTTTTTAAATTGTTGTATTTATTGGAAAAAACGCTTACACAAAATAACATTACTCCCAAAAGTACCTATTCTGGAATAATGACTATTATATATGTTTGTGGATTTGAAGGAGCTTCAGGATCCAGGCATTGACTGGGAGAGTACTACACCAACGATAGTCTTAACAAATAATATATTTTAAAATAAAATAATTAAAGATATTATCCGCAAATTGGGGTTTAATTGAGTTTAGCTGGATTTAGCTACATTTCGGACTGTTTCCGGAATGCAGCAGCTAGCGAGCTGATTGGAGACAGTAAGAGCCAATCAGAATTTTTGAAACCAAGTCTGTGATTGGTTGGTTTTGTGGCACACTTATAACGGTGTACAGAGAGTTGAGCGCTTGCAGCAGAGAATGTTGTGAGCGCAAGCAACACATTGCGAGCAAGCGCAAATGAAAAAACTGAGCGAGAGGGGTGCTATTGTGTGTGTGTATATGGATAAGCGCAAACACTGAAATACATTTTTTGCACGCAGCAATGAATTTTGTTCACTCAAATTCAGCTTTTGTACGCTCAAAATAAATTTCTCCTCAAAATGCAACACTTGCACTTGCAATATTTTTTTACGTGCGCTCAGAATAGTGGCACTGAAATAACGCCATAAGCCTCGCTCACATTGTGCCTTCTCACTGCGGTTTTCTAAATATGACACACAGATTCATTAACGATATCAGCCAGACTGTGGAGAGTCCTAGTGTGTAATAAACGTGTCTGCAGACTTTATATTGGTGACATACAGAGAGACAGCGACAGACACGCGCATCAAGCCCGTCAGTGTGACAGGAGAGCGCAGTCCGAGGAGAGGTGAGAGTCGTCACTGCCGCACCTCGCGTTTCTCCCGTGTATTTGAGCAGGAAATGCGCCAATTCCAAAATTATTGGAATCATACAGAAAACCAATTTAGAGCACAGACCAGTGGACGTTTATTTTATGTTATCATTGTTAATTTTTTTCCCTTTCATGATGACTGACCGCACGATGTCGTTGTTGCACGATGTCGATTGCCTGTGTGCAGCAGGTCTTCAGGTCTTTCGTACTGAGGTGCATGCAAGTGCTGAGAAAATGTAAAAGTGCATGCAGGCTCCATGGTGTCTGACTGCTCCTTACACGCACATGGATCTTTCATTTATATATGTCTGATACAGTATACACACACACACACACACACACACACACTCAGTTCTCCATTCTCACTTTCTGTTCTCCTTTGTGCAGGTGCTAAAGAAGCTGCATAGAGAAGCGCGCTCTTCAAGTGGAGAGGTAAGTCTTAACGTGACAAAGGGGACACCCAGTATGACAGCACCTGAATGTCCGGCCCCTGATCCTCACACTCCTCAGGGTCTCCTCCTGACCTCGGAGTGGGCCTGCGCTCATCGACGTCTCCAGTGCGTTCTTATCGAGCTGACGGTTGGTTACCCCACTTGCTCTCTCACATTCCCTGGTGTGTAGAAGTCGTGCTGCTGGGGTTTGTGACAAAGCGCCTATGTGGTCAGTGCAGTTTTTTTTGGGAGACGCCTTCAGGATGCTGCGGTGAGTTGGCGTCCTGCCCGGTGTTTGTTTCCTGCCTTGCGCCCTGTGTTGTCTGGGATTGGCTCCAGCAGACCCCCGTGACCCTCTAGTTAGAATTTAGTGGGTTGCTTAATGACTGACTGACCTTTAGGATGGACGTTAAGGTCAGGCATTGGCGTGGTTAGAATTTAACAGCTGGGCTCTGGTGTCACAGACGGGCACAACTCTCGACTTGCGGTGCAGTTCCATAAAGCAGGACGCGCTGATAGAACACCAGCAGGTCTTGTTGGGTTGGGGGGCCATTACTGAGATTATGGAGCACGGGCACTTCTAACAACCTCAGGGACCTGTATGGTGGGCTAACTGGCTCAACGTTCCTCTTAGACGCTGTGAATTTATGAGGGGGGCTCAAGACTTTACCCCACCGGCCTTAAAACATATCATCCATGAATCAAGAAGTACATGCAGTATATGGAGCCCACCCAGTCCCCTCATCTCACCCGCTCTGCAAGCCAAACGCATGTCCATCCATCTCCACTTGACTTTTGATGTTAAAGTAACACGAGTACAGTGGAGAGGCCAGCAAACATCCCATATGCTGCCCATTCTCTGTAGAGGGCACTGTGCCCACTTCTGACAGTCAGAGCAATGAAGGGTGTCCTTAGGTGGCCAGGAGGTCTTCATCACTGCCGTTCAAGAGAAGAAGAGCAGAGTAGTCCCTGATTTCTCTTCCTCAGCTTCATTTTCTATCGGGGAACACGAGACCACGTTGACCAGTCAGATCAACGAGGTTTAGATCACCGCTGATTGAGAAGAGCAGTGGGCATCCTCCAGTGGCTCTTCATCAGTTAAATTCTTTGTAGGGGGCACTGCGTCCATTTCTGATGTTCAGAGCAATCCAGGGATCCCACAAGTCCAGGAGGTCCTTGCAAATGCTATTAAGGAAAGCAGAGGACAACCTGCAAAGGCTCTGTAGGTGGCACCATGTCCATGTCTTGTAGCTAAAGTGACGAAAGGAGCATCCAGGTGGTCCTTATCACTGTCATTAAGGAGAGTGCAGACTGGCGGTTGAAGTCTCCTCATCAGCTCCATTCTCTGTAGGGGACAGTGTGTCTGTTTCTGACAGTCAGAGAAATCAGGGGGCCTCAGATGTCCAGGAGGTCTTTAAAGAGAGTAGATACTGACGTTCAATGGCTTGTCAACAAACGTCCTCCTGCATCTCAGCTACCTGATGTTGAGGCTGCACATCCAGCTGAAGCCGTCGATGGTGCCTCTTTTATTTCCTTGGTCAACACTCAGGTTACTTCATAAGATGTCTTGTTCAAGTCAGGCTGATACGCCGTGATGGCCGTGTTGGCCGTGATGGCCGGTCCTGTCAAGTGTGCTCTTATGTTCTCTATGACCAGATGTCATCTTTTGTATCCTCAGTCTGAGCTGACCCTGGCACTGATCTTCTTCTTTTTGCCTTGCAGAGATACAGGATGCCGCCGATGTTCTATCCTCCTCCTCCTCCTTACATTCCTCCTTACGTTCCTCCTGCCTTCATGCCACCACAGCCACCAGTTTCTCCGACTCTGTCCCTGCTGGAATTGCTGGCTCTGCTCCTGCCTGCATAGGCGTTTCTCCCGCACCAGCTGGCTCTTTGTGCCTTGATGCTTTTTATTGATCTGTATTGCACACAATAAAGTGACATTGCCATATTGACGTGTGTCCGTGTGTCTGTGTGCCAAGTCCTTGGGAAAGACACCTGGCTGGTCTGCGCACAGCCTGAGGTGACTCCTCCATTGTTGTTCAGTAACACTATGTCCATTACTTTATGTTCAGTTATTGATTATCATGATCGGTGTCTTTGGGGACGCGTGACATCTGCCGGAGAGCCTGGGAGTACTGAACACACTCAACAGCCTGAGACACCAACTTCATCCATAAGAATTCCACATCCATGAAAGTCAACTGCAGTCTCAACGTGCTGGAAAATGAAACACAAACTCCCATCAGCTGCTCTTATTTCACTCATTTCTGATTGGCTAGCGGTGTGAGGAGGTCGTCCTCGGTCCACGTGTGGCACCTCAACTGACCTGCGCACAACTGGCATAACTGGAGACTGGCATGCAGGGTCTAAAAAGGAGTGGAGAGGCGCTATATGAGCACAGCAGGCCTCACCAGTGACCACCAACTACAGGGTCTTGAAAAGGGGGTTCACTCCCCCCGCCCTCAAAGCTTTAGTCACATTTTATTGTCTCTGATTCTAAACTCACAATACATCTGAGTAAGAATGTCAGGCTGCTCTACACATCAAAAAACCAAGTTAAGTGACAACCTGCAGACAACTTTCTAAACAGGAAAAATACAAAGGGTGACATCTGAAAGATCTTCTCTGTCCCCTTTGTCATTCTCATGTCTCACCTGACCCACTCCCCTGGTTTGTTGGTGGTCTCCACCCAGTGGCGCAGAAAGAGAACAAAATAAGAAACTACAGCCACACTGCCAAGCACGGTCACCCTCCAAAAATGGCACTTCTGAGAGAGGCCCGTGTGACACCAATGGTCACTCCAGCCAGTGACTCTGACGGGCGAGGACATCCACAGCTGAACAATCTGCAAGAAGGGGTCTTTATGGAAGAGTGGCAAGGAAGAAGTGCCAGCTGAAAGAAAAATCATGTCCTCTCCCTATCCTTTCCATGTTGTCTTTTTAATTTACTATATAGTGCCTTTCACATATCTAATGTGGTAGATAGGGGGTGCTCTTGCTCCCTTGAACCCCTGTCCATGACTCCAGACACCAGGTAAAAGTCCTCAAATCGACGTTATTTAAATGCCACATTGCACAAAGCACCCTCTCCTCCACAATACTCATAAACAATCACCAATAAACACAATAATACAATCCTCCACTCCCAGACGCGTTGCCACCCTTCCACCCAGCTCAGCTCGCCGTCTGGGAGCTCCCACAGTCCTTTTATATTCCCTGACCCGGAAGTGTTCCTAATCCCCAGTCCATGTGACTCTTAATCCCTTCTGGGTCAGGTACAAGTTCATTTCTTCATCCCGGAAGCCCGCCGCTCTTCCTATGACGGACTTCCGCAAGAGCACCTGGCTGCAGCCACTGTGGAGCTCCACAGTCGGAGCGGAAACACGTGACCTCCACAGTCGGCGGAGACCGCCTTCAAGCATTCACGCATGCGTTAAACAGATTGGGCAGCACCGTAAAGTGTGTGATGACGTAGCCTTTCAATACGCACGCGCACGCAGATCGGGCCGGCAACGAGAGGGGTCTGGCTGCAGCCACTGTGGAGTATGGAGGAATATTTCGGACAAAATGAAATAAATAAATAAATGCGTAAATAAATAAAAGTACTGTGAAATGTGAGCATAAATAAATAAATGTGTCACGAAATATGTTTTTCGTTGCTTATTTATTTATTTCATTTTGTCTGTAACATTCCTGCAAACCGTCATGAAATACGGCTTGAAATAAAACTGTCACTTTCACTCGTCAAAGTTGAGAGGGTGGGCTCTAACACGCCCTCTAGTTACTGATTGGTGAATCGATAGCACAAGAATTCATTAGAAAATTGCTTACTACTGCCGATGAAATGGATTCTGCCGAAGATATTACGTATTTCAGAGAGAGAACTGAAGATTTATCGGAAGAAATGACAATGTTGGCGGCCCTTTTAGACTCCGATGTCGATGAAACTATTTTTGAAATTATCGAAGAACTGGTGGACCGGACTCGACTTCACTCCAGTTCAGGTGACGCAGTTCCCTGCTCTGGACGCCCATCCTTTGACATTCCAGCTGAGTCAATAAAACACCTTCTGTTATGCGGTTTAAAAGTACGACAGATTACAGATCTAAATGGTGTATCGGAGAAGACGATCACAAGACGAATGAGCCAGTTTGATATACGGTAAGCTGCAACGGCTGTATTAGTTTAGGTACTTTGACATGGAATGCCCAAAGCAGCGCCAACTAATATTTTAAACTGAGTATTTGTCCCTTGTTTTACGAGTATAAAGTCAGGTGCATACTCGCAGCTACTTTTTCAAACAACTGTACAGCTCTGATCAGTGGTAAAGTTGTTCAGTTCACAGTACTTTTATTTATTTACGTATTTATTTATTTATTTATTTATTTCATTTTGTCCGAAATATTCCTCCATATTATCTCAGGGTGTTTTACAAAGATGCCTTGAAATAACATTAAAAACATCACTAAGAACAAATGTATTATAAATATGAACTATAGCAGCAAGCAACTAACTGTAAAAAAAAAAAAATTGATCAAATAGATTGGTTTAAGTGATAATAGCTCATTTCCTTAATTTAAGTCTGTGGATATAAAGTTAAACTTCTTTGTAAGATTAATAGCCATTGGAATAAATGAGTATTTGAACCAGTGGCTTTATTATCTTCTTTTCTTTGGCATCTGACCTGATTGCACAACTCAGAACGAATTAAAGAATTTTAACAAGTGGACAGTAACAGCACTAAGGACAGGGACAGTCAGCGACACAGTGTTCTTTTCTTTTTTTGAAAAAGGATCATATATTTCTATAAAACTGGTTGGATACGTTAGGTTTTATAAACCTGATGCCTTAAGACAAATGGCAGTTTTATTAATAATAACTGATGTCTAAAGATATTCTTAAACAAACACAATTTGCTCATAAGAGGGAAGTTGCAACAATAGATCAAAATGGAAAGGAAACTTTATATGATTTACGTGAGTGGGAAAATAAAAACACTACATACTTTATATCGCATATATATATATATATATATATATATATATACTAATAAAAGGCAAAGCCCTCACTCACTCACTCACTCACTGACTCATCACTGACTCACTCACTGACTGACTGACTGACTGACTCGTCACTAATTCTCCAACTTCCCGTGTAGGTAGAAGGCTGAAATTTGGCAGGCTCATTCCTTACAGCTTACTTACAAAAGTTGGGCAGGTTTCATTTCGAAATTCTACGCCTAATGGTCATAACTGGAAGGTATTTTTCTCCATTAACTGTAATGGAGTTGAGCTGGAATGACGTGGGGGGGCGGAGTTTCGTGTGACATCATCACGCCTCCCACGTAATCACGTGAACTGATTGTCAATGCAGTGCGTAGAAAACCAGGAAGACCTCCAAAAGCGCTTAAGAAAACATGCATTATATAATTGAGAAGGCAGAAAACAATAAGAAGCGAGCGAGTGACATATACTACCATATTCATGAGTGTTGCTGCCTTGGAAAGAAAGCAAGGTGTAAACCTAAACTTTAAATTAAGTTCATAGACAGGCTAACGCTGGCGTTTCACATGCCCACAGGTAATGCGGGATACAAGTTTAATGAGAGGACGAGGATATAAACGAGAGTTTTGATCACTTTGTAACTAAGTTAAAATTGTAGGTGAAGGGGTGTGCTTATGCAAATTCCGAGACTGTGTTTGTGGGGATTGACAGTTAAGGCGGGTGGGGAGTCACGTCATCATCTCCCTCCCATTTACCTCATTTGCTCTGAGCTGAGCTCAGCTAACGCTGTCTTCGAAGCAACTTTGTCAGACTGCCACCAAATACTCACAGAAAAATCCACAAGTTAATACACACGCTGTCTCTAGAGTTTCTCCACACTGAATCCTCCAGGCACTACTTACAAAAGGTTACATTGACAATCGTGTTACGTTATTTTTAAAATCTTTCCTTTTCTTAGCACAAGCACAGCTGAGAAGCTTCGATGCATGTGCTCCATAACGCTTAAAAATAATGCATTTAATCACACTTTGCATTACAAGCAAAGGGAGCTTTTGTCAATGCATGATTTCCTGGTACACCGATTACTTTGATCAAGCGCATCCCGATTCATTTTACCCTCGCACCACCTTAGTTTGAGAAGACGTATGAAAAATATGAGGTTAACACAGAAAAACAGATCACCAATTCAAGCTTTATGAATAATCGATTAAGCCATCAATAATTGTTTTGGTAAAGCCATCCTCCTTCCATTTTATAATTTTTCCGCCATAGCCATGATTAAATGAACGGTAAATAAAGTAAGAGCAAAGCGAGGTGACTTATTTAGGCAGGCATATATATGACAGCAACACTCATGACAATGTCAATCATGTTACGTTATTATTAAAATGTTTCCTTTTCTTTTTCATTACTTCTTTAACACACTACTTCTCCGCTGAGGCGGGTATTTTGCTATATATATAATATATGAATGACCTCCAAAGAGCGCTGAGACTTTTGATATCATGAACGTGTGTACAAAAGGGGTCTCCTGCCCAGCAAAAGTCGAGCAGCCAGCGCGCGCATAGCTGTGCCGGCCTTTGAGACGCTGACTGCGCTTCTGCTTTAAGTCAAAGTGAGCACTTTTAATTTTTTTCATCCTCCCCCTGCGCTATAGCCCAGACAAGTGCAAACACGGGACCCCTTTTCTACACCACGGCAAAATAATATTAAGGCGATTCACACTTTCTTTTGCACGATACGATTATGAGGTCCTCACTCGGATTATGAACACGCACACGAGTGGAGGACTGACAGTGCCATCACAGCCGATTAATGGCGGGGCGTCTCACCAGTCTACACAAGACCCACGACTGTCCCCAAAAGGCGATCATAACGTCATTGAACACATCTCTCTATACTATATAAAAGAAAAAGGCAACTTTCCTTTCTTTACACTTTTTTTCCTTTTATCCCAAACCAAAGCCTTTCTCTCTTAACACTGCAGAGGACACAAAACTAATTTTCTTTAAATGCCGGTAAGGCACATTACCAGAGGCACAAATTTGAACGTTCACATAGAAAATGTAATTTCTATACCACAGCCGTCGTGTAGCGCCTTTCAAAAGGGATCTACTACCGAGAGATGATCCATATACATTTTAGCTGCTGTTAGTTACTTACCTGTTGTGTTACACAGTCTTTAAAATGTAGTTTACCCACAACCACTCCAGTAGTGCTCAATGTACCTGTACTTCTTAAAACGTTAATGTTTTACTGTTTAATAACTTATAGACTATATTTTATTATTTCTCCCTTGCACTCAGTGACCAAAGCTATACACACAAGTATATGTATGTGTATATATATATATATATATATATACACATATATATATACACACACACACACACACACACATACATACATACATATATATAATTTGTGTGTATGTATATATATATATATATGTGTGTGTGTGTGTGTATATATATGACAGCAGCAATCCAAGCTTTGAGAAAACAGTAAAAAGGAGGCGTGTCAGACGTCGTGGTACATTTTCTGATGCAGCTGCCGAAAACAACTTTGTGACGCTGCCACCAAATACACAAAACAATTACATTGACAATCATGTTACGTTATTTTCAAAATGTTTCCTTTTCTTTTTCATAACTTCTTTAACACATGACATCGCTGTGAAGCGCGGCTATTTTGCTATATATATATATATATATCACAGCGACACTCATAACAGTGACAAAACAATTACATTGACAATCATGTTACGTTATTTTCAAAATGTTTCCTTTTCTTTCTCTTTTCTTCTTTAACACACTACTTCTCCGCTGCCAAGCGCGGGTATTCTGCTATTATATATATATAGTACAGTACCTGCCAAATAATACAAAGAGTACACCGCATGTGTGTCGCCCTAATTGGGGCTCATCAGTTGTGCACACCTAAGCTTTCTCTTACGGTTGAACATTGGACATCAACGTTATGCCACAAAGGCTGCTTCGTTTATTTTGCAGGATTAATATTTTCATTTTGGTCAACTAATGTGGAACTAAAATGAATAATATACTGTAATGTCAAATTGTACTGCATGCACAGTTCCGATCGGGCCGTGCCGTAAAGTGGATATTTTTGTTTTTAATGTTTTTTTCATTAAGCGCATGCGGTGTGTGTCAATACGTGATTCCCGTTGCCGGCCCGATCTGCGTGCACGTGCGTATTGAAAGGCTACATCATCACACACTTAACGGTGCTGCCTAATCTGTTTAACGCATGCGTGAATGCTTGAAGGCAGTTTCCGCTTACTGTGGAGCACCACAGTGGCTGCAGCCAGACCCCTCTCGACTTCCGGGTCATAGGGCACGAAGAAGTCTTCGGTCCTCCCTGCAGCTCCCTCTTGTGGCCCCCATGGCATCCAGCAGGGCTGTGTATAAAAACTCCATTGTCCATGATGCCCTGCTGGTCTTCTGGGGACCTCCATGCTGCAAGGAGGGCTCCACCTGGCGGCTTGGGGGTATTGGCCGGGAAAAACGGCCTGCCATCCTCCACACTAACTATCCAACCATCTATTATCCAACCCACTATATCCTAACTACAGGGTCATGGGGGTCTGCTGGAGCCAATCCCAGCCAACACAGGGCACAAGGCAGGAAAGAAACCCCAGGCAGGGTGCCAGACCACCACAGGGCCATATCTAACTATCCATCTATTATATAGTGCCTTTCATATCTATCTATATATTATATAGTGCCTTTCAGATTATCTATAATATAGTGCCTATCTATCTATCTATCTATCTATCTATCTATCTATCTATCTATCTATCTATCTATCTATCTATCTATCTATCTATCTATAATAAAGTGCCTTTCACATATCTATCTATACAATACAATACAATACAATTTATTTTTGTAAAGCCCCAAATCACACAAGGAGTGCCGCAATGGGCTTTAACAGGCTGTGCCTCATGACAGCCCCCCAGCCTTGACTCTTTAAGAAGACAAGGAAAAACTCTCAAAAAAACCCCAGTAGGGAAAAAAAATGGAAGAAACCTCGGGAAAGGCAGTTCAAAGAGAGACCAGTTACCAGGTAGGTTGGGCATGCAGTGGGTGTCAAAGGGGGTCAATACACCACAATGCACAGAACAGAACAAATCCTCAATACAGTACAAATAAAAATTCCAGAAGTACATAGCAGAATTTAACAATGGATGATATCCCATAATATGATTTGGATTTGTTTAGAGTCCTGGAGACCTCATCCATCAAGCTGCCTCTCCCATTTGACCATTCCACAACCGAAACAATGCTGGACCAGCCAATCCGATGAAAGGACCTCTCTCCCATGATTCCAGCAATCCTCCATCAGCAGGCACAACAACTTGTTAGGTTGGCAGGTTACAGCAAATGAAGAACTGCCACCCGTCTCCAGCAGAAGGCGCTGCTGTTCAGAAATGCAATAAGCAGAAAACGTGTCTCAGTAATTAAAGGGATTGTTAAAATGTTTACAGCAAGTTTAACTTAACTGTCAGTTTCTTATCCAGAACAAGAATTTGTTTTGCCATACGTGGCATTTTCTTTCTGTCTAATGCTGCCCACCTCTTTTTGGGCTGGACCCTCCAGTGTTCTCGGCGTACCTTTGAACATTTGAAGCCTAAAGTTTGGAAAGTGCAGTTTACTACATGAGGGCACAAAGAACATTAATTATCAATACAAGATGGGCGCTACAAGAAGTGACCTCTGAAAAGGATTTTAGGGTTTATCTATCTATCTATCTATCTATCTATCTATCTATCTATCTTATAGTGCCTTTCACTCTATCTATCTATCTATCTATCTATCTATCTATCTATCTATCTATCTATCTATCTATCTATCTATGTTATATAGTGCCTTTCTCATCTATCTATCTATCTATCTATCTATCTATCTATCTATCTATCTATCTATCTATCTATCTATCTATCTATCTATCATATAGTGCCTTTCACCTGTTTATCTATGTTATATAGTGCCTTTCACATTATCTATCTAACTATCATTTTCTTGTGCCCATTGCTCATCTCATTTTTTCAGATGGATATCAACATTAATCACTTTTGGCCACTGGTTTGTGTGGTGGTCAGAGTGTCACTCGCTCCGTCATATTTTAAATGTATTTGGTGGCAGAATTGTAAAGAAAGGGCAGAATTTGAATGCCAGCCTGACAGCCTGCCCTTGTTTTCAATGACTGATTATTTCTTATAAGCCCAGTAAGAGTCGATGATGTAATTCAAACATTCCACTCAACACTGATAGACTCAACTCCTGTATAACGAGATTCCACTTCTCTCCATCCATCAATTTTCAGTTCCAGTTAATCCAGTTGGCAGCTAACGGCCATGAGCTCAGCTGAGCTTACAGGCCTGAATGATCCTCGAGGTCCTCGTGTATATTTTGACATGGTGGCTAAGCCATTAAGGACTTTATATGTCATTGTGAGGACTTTAAAATCAGTCCCAAACTGCATTGTAATGATTTGAAAACACAGCAGCGGCAGATGGACTCCTTAGTTCTCTGTCTGTCTATTATATAGCGCCTTTCATAATCATCTGTCTAAAGTGCTATGAAAATATATTTGCCCATTTTCTTAACATTTTCTGTTTTCCCCATTTTACACAATGACATCCTCAGACATTTTGACAAAATACACCAATAGAGAACAAGGACTGAGTGAACACAAAAGCCCCTTTCGAAATCAGGACCCCTGACACCCGTGTTAAAAAGCCAGGGCCCCCATCATTTCCTTTCTCAGCAGTAACCCCACATAAGGCCCTATTCTGATATGATTTCAGTCTTTCGCTTTTCATTCAGACCCCCTGGCAGGTCTGTGAACACCAACTGCTCATTTCAGGGTCTGCCACAGCAGTGCCACTCTATTCAGCTCAGCACTTTTCATTGCTCCTCCAAAACTTGAATTTTGTTTGATCTTCTCTGTTGTACCCTGTAAATGTCTGTGTGGCCAAAATAAAAACACCAGCAGTTCATGGAATTAAAAATGTGTTTCGTTAACACCAAGAATTGGCATTGAATTTAAATCGGCAGGCAGTGTGGCGTAGTGGCTAAGGCTTTGGACTTCAAACCCTGAGGCTCTGGGGTCAAATCCCACTACTGACACCACAGTGTGACCCTGAGCCAGTCACCTGACCTTCCTGGGCTTTAATTGAAAAAAAAAAAAAGAAATGTCACCAGCTGTACCATAAATGTTGTAAAGTCGCCCAGGCATCAGCCAAATAATTCATGTCAGAAACTGGCCTGAATTTGAGGCCATCGGTTGGCGTGCTTTGCGTCTCATCACCATTGGGCTTCCTTCTCATGAAGAAAGAAAACCTTAAAAAGAAAGTCAACTCAAACGAAACCGAGAGAAGTCAGCTCAAACAGCGGCATTAGGGGCTGAAATGAGAACCTGCGGTGAACCCTCCAGAATCAGTCCGACAGTGTGTGAAAGGCACTATATGTTAAGTACACTGCTCAAATATGAAAGGACCCCTTAATAATGAGAGTGTAGTATCAAGTCTGTGACACTTGTGGGCTGTTGATCTGCTCAGTTCAGTAGCAGAGGGGCTTGTTCATCAGTTACAGCCGCTTTGGGGCACTGGGGGGGGCGACAATGAGGCGACCCCCAAAACAGGTTTAACAGGTGCAGGGAGCCCACTGACATTTGGCTATGGTCAGCGTCACTACTGGTGTCATGAGGCCATATCTGGACCCAACAGAGCTGGCACAGGTAGTCCAGCTTCTCCAGGATGGCACATCAATACCATGTGGCATTGCCAGAAGGTTTTCTGTGTCTCCCAGCACAGTCTCAAGGGCATGGAGGAGATTCCAGGAGACAGACAGGCAATTCCTCTAGGAAAGCTGGACAGGGCCAGAGAAGGTCCTTAACCCATCAGCAGGACCCACCGGAGGAACAGGATGAGCACTGGCAGAGCCTACAAAATGACCTCCAGCAGGTAGGCAGGCCACTGGTGTGAATGTCTGTGACCAAACAATCAGAAACATACTTCATGAAGGTGGCCTGAGGGCCCGACAATGTCCTCTAGTTGGCACGTGGAGCTTGATTGGCATTTGCCATAGAATACCAGAATCGGCACCCTGTGCTTTTCACAGATGAGAACAGGGTCACCCTGAGCACATGTGACAGATGTGAAAGGATCTGGAGAAGTCGTGGAGAACGTTATGCTGCCTGTGACATCGTTTAGCCTCAGCGGTTTGGTGGTGGGTCAGTGATGGTCAGTCTGGGGTGGCATATCCATGGAGGGACGCACAGACCTCTACAGGCTGGACAATGGTGGGCACCGCAGGACTGCCATTAGGTATTGGGATGAAATCCTTGGACCATCAGACCCTATGCTGGTTCCACCTGGTGCACGACAATGCCCGGCCTCATGTGACGAGAAGATGAAGGAATTGATACCATTGACTGTCCCCCCACTATACTCACTCACCTGACCCCTCTGGTTGGGACATTATGTTTCGGTCCATTCGATGCCTCAGCCTGTCCAGGAGCTCAGTGATGTCCTGGTCCAGATCTGGGAGGAGATCCCCCAGGACACCATCCATCATCTCATTAGGACATTGTCTGGAGGGGGGCAAACAAACTACTGAGTACGATTTGGAGTTGCTGCAATGACATTTCGGCCAAATGGACTCCCCTGCCTGCCACCTCATTTGTTCCCTTTGATTTTTGGGGTGTCCCTCTGTCGGTGGATCCTTTTCATTTCCATCCTTTCGTTCCTCACACATCACCTTATCAGTCCATAGCAGTAGAGATGGCCAGTAGGATTTTCTTCCCATTGAGGCCTGATGGGTCTTCAAAGTGGTCCTTTCATGTTTTTGAGCAGTTTAGACAGATAGATGTGAAAGGGCTCATGTGACAGACTGGTATACATACAGTAGATATGAGCCCGCTCTTAAGACCACTCTGCTAATACTGGCAGGGGCACCTTGTCCTCTCCAAACAGCCTGAACTCCTCATAGGATGGGTTCCACAAAATGTCAGAAGCATTCCTTTGAGAGTCAGGTCCATGTTGACAGGAATGTCTTTGTTAGCCGCACATGTCCTCTTCTACCGCATCCCAATGGTGTTCTGTTGGATTGCGATCAGGTGACTGGAAAGACCACTGAACATCACTGAACTGCTTGTTAGATTCAGGAGACCAGTTTCCTTTGTCACATGGAGAAGTATCATGCTGGAAGTAGCCATTAGAAGATGGGTCAGTAGTGACCTTCATGTGGTCAGCACCAATATTCAGGGAGGCTAGCCATTATTGAATGGTATGAACAGGCCCAAAGTGTGCCAAGAAGACATTCCACACACCATTATACCACCACCACTACCAGTATAGACTATTGACACAAATCCAGTTGGGTGCATGGACTCATACTGTTGGTGCCTACCATCAGTGTACACCAGCAGAAACGGAGATCCATCAGACCAGCCTTACATCTCCAGCAGTTTTGGTGATCCTGTGCCCACTGCAGCCTCAGCTTTCTGTTCTTGGCTGACAGGAGTGGAGCCCGACGTGGTCTCCTGCTGTTGTAGCCCATCGACCTCGAGGTTCATGTTGTGTGTTCTGATCACCACGGTGGTATGGAGTAGTGGTGGTCATCTCAGCTGCTGTAGGCTTTCACTCAGCTCAAACCATGACATTCCATACCTCCTTCTACTCTGCCGTTCTTCTCCGATCTTTCTCATCTCATCTGAAGTGCCACTCACTGGGTGTTTGTAGCGGGTGCCATATGTGCTATTGTCCCGTTGGCAGTTTGCGTCTCCTTACTGAGAGTTTGGCAAAAATGGGGAAATACGCCTTTAAGGGGAGGACACAAGGCGGACAGGACGGCTGGGGCTGAAGACTCGGAAAAGAAGGGGGGAGAAAGAGAGAGAGAGAGAAGAAAGAGAGGAAGAGAGAGAGAAGAAGCAAGGAGTCAGCGCCAGGAATCCCCTGCTAGAAGAAGGTTTTATTTTACTCGGTGATACGAGGGAGACGATCGACCTTTTAGGACGGGTACGACACAACATTTTTCGGCTCCGTGAGGCTTTCCAACATTCCACCTTCCTCGGGAACTGTGAGGACAGTTTGGGACACCACGGGGTTATCTCAGGTGAGAACGTCTCGGCCCCTAATCTGTGGAAGGCTGCTTTTTGATTCTTGTTATGTACTTTTGTTTGTTGGGAGAATTACTTGTTTTTTCTGTCAATATGTAAATATATCTTTTTTTTTTTCCCTTTCATCACTTTACTGCTTATTGTCTTATGGAGATCTGGGGCATGTGGTGAGGGGGGTCAGAAATAAGGCCGAGTGCTGGTCACGTTACGCGAACGAGATTTCAATAACAAACTGCTTTTCTGTTTGTGCATCGGCACGGGGTTTAGAGGTACGTGTTTTTTGTTTTTTTCTGAATAAACGCTCGAAGAACTCGTGTGTGAAAATGCCAGGAGATCGGAAGTTCCAGAAACACTTGAGCCAGCAATCCTGCCACAGCCGAGATGACATTGGTGACCATGAAGTGAAGCTCCTGACCTGCAGGATTTTGAGCTGCTGCCCCTTGATTGGCTGATTAGATCACAGTACACATAAGCAGGTGTTCCTAATACTTTGTTCAGTGTGTAGACAGATGGATGTGAAAGGCGCTATATGCCAGATAGCCAACAGTCCTCTTGCTGCCGTGTCGTATTGCCATTCCCACGCTAAGCTGATCTCAGGCAGACGTGTTCCTTCAGTTCTTGCTCAAGTTTTTATTTTCAGTCACCGTGTTGCTTAATTCCACTGCTTACCAGTCCACGCCTCATCTCGCCTCCGCTCTTCTTCTTCATAATAAGCTGGTGAGCCTGGCACTTCATTAAATGTTGGCTAATCTTCCATTCATTCACACCCGTCGTGTTGTGTTGTGATGGTGAGCTCCTGGTCTCCTCTCCTCTCCTACTTGATTTCCTAACTCCTCTCCATCTTTTATCCAACTTGCTTCACCTTGTGTAATCTCTCCAAAGCCACCGCTTTTTGGCAGCTCCCCATTTTTCACTTTCATAATTCTTCATGTGAGTTGCACGCAGAGGGCACCTGAGGTTTAGTTCCAGTAGTAAGATGGGCATCATAAGCGAGTCAGTGTGGCTTCGGGCACTGGACTCTATTCCCATCTCCGGCTCAGTGACCAAGGCTTCTCTGATGGGTGATTAGGGGACTACTAAGCCTCCTGACCTTCTGGGTTTCAGATGGAATACAAAGGGGTTTATACATCCAACATATAGTGCCTTTCACAGCTATCCATTGTGGCAGACGGCCAGAGACCGTACCCTACTGGGACGCCGGGAGAGGTGCAATATCTTCCCTGGGGTATAAGAGGACAGACTACCCCTGGATTACATCATGGAAGCTCAACCCTGTTGGGGTCTGTGGCCACCATCACCACCAGGGGGCACCTGGACCATCCCAGAGCCCTGGACGGCAGAACTTCGGCCACACTAGGAAGTTCTGCAAGAAGGTCATCAGGGAGTACCTGGAGTAGATCCGGGTCTGCCATAAAAAGGGGCCAGAGCTGGGTGGAAGAGGAGAAGAGTGGAGGCGGCAGGAGGAAAGAAAGAAAGAAAGAAAGAAAGAAAGAAAGAAAAAGAAAGGACAGAGAGCATTTTTGTTGGTGATGTGTGTGCCGTGTGAAGGAAGAAGGCAAACTAAGCAGGTGTGCTTTGGACTTTGTGTGTCCTCGTGTCCGTCTGCGTCGAGTTGCCGATTCCCACACCATCTGAATCAAATGATTGGCTCAACACTCAAGTGGGAAGCGGGCTGATGAAATCGATTGTGGTTAAAACGGTAATCCCAGGAAATGTGGACACATCAACAGGTGACTTTATTGCAGCCTCTGATTGGCTGCTCTCTCACTAGAGTCTCCCTTAAATGAAGTCACCCAAGGCTGAGATGACAGAGCTGAGCGCCCGCCGACTTGCTGGGACTCAGGTAAGGACCATCGGCTACGCCGGCAGTGAGTTGGGCTTCTCTACAAAAACAAACCAATAAGAAAACGGGCGGGAGAAAGGCAGGGACGTGTTAGTCAAGGAAAATCAAAGAGATTAGAGTCCCTTTGTGTCCTCAGAGGTGTGTGTGTGAGGACTTGTGATCAGATGACGCCGCTCACTGTGTGTTTGTGCTCCTCCTTTCAGGCGCCATGAAGGTCCTCGTTGTGCTCACCTGCCTCCTCGGCCTGAGCCTCTGTTTGCCGGTAAGTACTGCGCTGCCACCGTCAAGTCTTCTTTACCTGAGAAACAAAAAGACCAGAACAATATAACTCAGCGTTTGTCACCCTTTACGTATTTGTGACCCGAGTTTTTATAACAGTTTTAATCGCACCCCCCTAACGTTTTTATGAAAGGAGCCCACTAATACCAATGTGTTCTTTTTTAATTAATGATATATCATAGATGCATATTTTATTATACCTACTTAACTTTTATCGAAATTTATCTAACTCTAGATTTATTTTTCTAGTATCAGAATGTAGTTTAAGTTCATTTGTTTGGTTTCAATTGATGTATTTTTCATATTTTTGATTTTCTTCACATCCCCTTTTTGTTACTTTGCGCCCCCCTAGCGGTGCCCGCCCCACAGGTTGAGAACCACTGATATAAGCATTTAGGACAGAATTCCAAAAGAAAGTCCATCCATCATCCAACCCACTATATCCTAACTACAGCGTCACGGGGGTCTGCTGGAGCCAATCCCAGCCAACACAGGGCGCAAGGCAGGAAACAAACCCTGGACAGGGTGCCAGCCCACCACAGGACACACACACACACACACACACTAGGGACAATTTAGGATCACCAGTGCACCTAACCGGCATGCCTTTGGACTGTGGGAGGAAATCCACGCAGACATGAGAAGAACATTCAGACTCCACGCAGGGAGGACCTGGGAAGTGAACTCAGATGGGTCTCTTAACTGCGAGGCAGCAGCGCTACCCACTGTGCCACCATGCCGCCTGTCACCCATTCTAACTCCAGCTTTTCTTCGCCTGAGAGTAGGGAGCCCATCATGCATTAAAGATTTCATTGTTTTATTAGGAAGCAAAAAGAACCAACTTCATATGCAAAGAACTCGTCCCTGAATGAAATGGCTCATAGTCACTCAGTAGTCCTACAAGGAACCATACAACCCAGTAAAGAACGATAAAGCGCCGTTAAAGAACCAGGATATTGAGGAGTGTGAGGGGCAGGCCCTGCTATTTTTTGACATGAACCCCTTCATTGGCATATTGCATTGGCACATTGCACCATCTTGGGTTATGCCTGTCAGAAATAACTCGGAAAGATGACACCTTCTGACTTCTGCCTCTAAGCATCGGTTGAATTTTTCTTTTCCAGAATCTGGATGAACATCCTCGGTTTGCACGGTCGCACAGTCGTGAGGTGAGTCCACTGCAAAGATGGCAGAAATCGGTGCCTATAGATGTTTTTATTTAACTGCACGTGAAGAATCAAATGTGTTTAAATGACAAGACATAAAGTTACTTTAAGAGATAAATGATACAGACACACAGTACGACTAACTGTAACTGTAACTGAAGGGACGACCTGAAAGCTCGTAGTCCTCCTGTCATGACGTGCAGATCTGTGCCAGAGGGTCTCAGTGCTGCGCTCTGCCGGCTCAAAACTCCAGGAATGGATCGGCTGTTGTATGCTTTATCCTTGTAAGATGTGATGTTATGAACTTCGCTTTTCTCTTCTCTGTCCACAGAGACATGGGCCAAAACGCCGTCCTCACAGACCACCTGGTAGCTACCCAATGGGACCCCCCATGCCACCCCCCAACCGTGGGATCGATCCCATTATTCCATTTTTAATCAACCGTTTACTGACCACCACAACCACAGCTACAACTACGCCGACCACCACAACTACGCCGACGACCACAACTACGCCGACCACCACAACTACGCCGACGACCACGACAACCACCACAACTACAGCTGCCCCCGCCTAAGGGGCATCCCAGATGGAAAGTCGAGTCTCAGATGAATGTGTCATTTTAATGTCTGATTTCTTTTAACACTTTAGCAATGTTTACCTAACACAATAAAAATCATTCATTAGCATCACCCGTCTTGGCTCTCCTTTATAATAAATACCCCATTTGATGTTGTGCCCGGTGTGTGTGAGTGCGTGTGTAAGTGTGGGATGGCTCTGAAGGAATGTCACCCAAAACTGTGCTGGCAAGACTGAATTTGCTAATAAAGTCTATCTATCCATCTATCTATATATATTATATAGTGCCTTTCATTCTATCTATCTATCTATCTATCTATCTATCTATCTATCTATCTATCTATCTATCTATCTATCTATCCATATCTATTATATAGTGCCTTTCATCTTATCTATCTATCTATCTATCTATCAAATAGTGCCTTTCATTATATCTATCTATCTATCTATGTATCTATCCATTTAATTATACACATTGAAAACAATTCAATGTTTAAGGAAGTTTTGGCACATTGTCTGGTGGGGAGGTAAACTTTTGTTAGCTTTTGTGGTGTCTGGTGTCCTACTGGTGTGCCAGCTTATCCAATACAACCAATCAGAAATCAGCATCCATCACCTCAAAACACCTTCAGCACGAAGTGAAAATAAGTTTGCTAAGTTATTTTAATTTTTTTTTCCTTTACTATTCAAAGGCATGCAGATCACCGGGAACATATGGTAAAAGGGGGCGTGTCCGTATGTAAATATCGTAACTTCGGTGTTACTGACGCAGCGCTTTGCCGTTTTACATTTTATGGTTGTTCACCTTCACTATTTAACAGTTTTACGTTGTAAAAGTAACGGTGTAATTGTAATGCATCAGTAAACGGTATGTAGCATATTTTAAAATATCGATTTTACAGAACTTGGCTGTAAATAATAATGAAATGTATGTTTAAGATATACAAGTAATTTTCAGTAGACCATAAGGCAACTTTCCTTTTTTTCAGAACAGGTCTTTTACTTTCACCTTTACAGTATTTTTACCATTAAATGTACTGACATTTTTTACAGTGTGGTGTGAATCTCAGCTGCGGTGTTTAGACCTTCCTGGACTGGTAAGCGTCTGTCTCTTAACTCCCCAACTGGGGGGTCTTTTAGAGCCTTGGATCTCCTGGAATTCCTGGAGGCCTCAATAGAAAAGTAGGAAAATGAGAGTTAAAGCCGCGTAGGGCAGGTGGTAGACAGTAAGTCGATACGAGCGAAGCATAGAATAAATGCAAGTTAGCAAAAACGGCACATCATTGTGCAAAATGAAAGATAAAGAAGCAGAAGATTTCATTTTGGGTAGAAAAGAAAAGGGAAGGACTGTCTGGATATCTCATGGGTTTAGAGGACAAGAGGCTACCACTGTCACCTCCCAGTGAAAAGTGAGTGGACAAAGTGAAGAAAATGGAAGAAACGAGCTGGTGCTGTGAAAATGGGGGCTACACCCTGGAGGGGGTGAAGAAGAGGAGTCGAGGACCCTCCAGACAAGAAAATGTGTTCCATGGTGCGCCAATAAAGGTCTTCATACCATCCTGACCTGGCTCCATGAATCTGACTGAATGGAGAAGGTCTGCTTGCTGTAGACGCACCACCAGAATGCTTCTTAACTTCTAATGGAAATGAAGCAGGGAGCAGCGCTAACTCATTGGGCTGACACTTTTATCCAATGCGACTTACGACATTTAGGATACAGTTGGTCCCATTTCTTGGTGGTTTTCCAATTGGAGCCCAGGCAGTAGCAGAATTTGAACCCACAAACTCCAGGCTTGAAGTCGAAAGCCTGTAAAAGGACACCACACTGACGACAGCAACGTAGGAAACACAAGACCTGTGCAGGGCCATCTTAACATCATTACAGGCCCCCCAGGCAAAGCAGCGCACTGGGACCCTGCCTACACAGCCACTCAGCAAGTAAAAACATACGTAGATTAGCATGGGACCCCCGGGCAACTGCCCAGTGTGCCCATGTGTTAAGATGGCCCTGGACCTATGAACTGCTGCTTGTCTTTTGTCTCAGGTTTGCAGAGAATACCAAGCGTGGTGGATTAGCAGATCATTTGGAATCCATTATATCACCACAGAAGGACTTGGACAGCAGACAGGGTTTGGGCAGATTTGTGGACGATGACACTGAATGTCACTAAATGTAAAGAATTACATATAGGAAGTAAAAATGTGAGGTTTGAATACACAATGGGTGGTCTGAAAATCGAGAGTCCACCTTTCAAGAAGGATTTAGGAGTCGTAGTGGATGAAGCTATAAACTGTCAAACAAGCGATTAAGAAAGCTAACAGAATGTCAGGTTATATAGCGCCTTGACGTGTGGAGTACAAGTCACAGGAGGTGACAGTCAAGCTTTATAACACACTGGTGAGGCCACATCTGGAGTCCTGGGTGCAGTTTGGGTCTCCAGGCTATAAAAAGGACATAACAGCACAAGAAAAGGTCCAGAGAAGAGCGACTGGGCTGATTATGGGGGGCTACAGGAGATGAGTTATGAGGAAAGATCAAAAGAGCTGAGCCTTTACAGCTGATGAAGAGGAGACCTGACTGAAGTGTTTAAAATGATGAAGGGCATTAGTGCAGCGGATCGAGACGGTGACTTTAAAATGAGGTCATCAAGAACACTGGGGGGGACACAGCTGGAAACTTGTGAAGGGGAAATGTCACACAAACATCAGGACGAATGAGGAGCACTGACACATGGAATGAGTGACCAGGTAGTGTGGTGGACAGTAAGGGCTCGTTTATACTTCACGCTCAGAACGCGGACGCACACATCATGTCTGCCACGCATGCCCAGCATTCATTTGACGCGTCCTCTGAGCAGGTCCTCAGAAATTGAGTTGCAGTCCCAGCAAAAGGCCGGGGTTGGGGGGAGTGGGGGTGGGGTTGGATTTGCAGTGTGCTAGAAGTCGGGATGTGACGTCAGAGCCTCTGTTTACTATCCACACGTGACAGAAAGTCGCTTCAAGATCGGTGTGCGCGCTTCGATGTTTGATGCGATGAAGCAAAATGCCGACGTGCAAATGCATTCGTGCTGCTTTAATATTCAAGCGTCGCATAATCCTAATCGTAATGACGCGACAACGTTTTAAAAGTCTCACCTCCTCCTGACCTGCCAGCAGCAATCGCCACACTGAACACATTAAATGTCTGATATTCCAACTCTCCGCACATTTCGAATCCTTAGCTTTATACTTGATATCACTTTTATGATGAAATGCATTACAGTATGTACGTTACATGTTACGTTGCGTGCTGCTTAATTTCACAAATACACACAAAACACACTTTTTCCGTAAAGGTGCGGAGTATCCGACCGCTCACTTCTGTATTGCATTACCCGAAACTCTCCAATGTGCACCACATAGCAATTGCTTGGTGCCACCTACTGGTTACTAATGGCATTGTGCAACACGTACTTTAATACAATACATAACGTTATATTTTTCAGATAAATCGTTAATTTCGTTTAAATAATGATTACACACATGGGGGTGACACGGTGGCACTGCTGTCTGGCAGGGAGTCACGTTGCTGGTATTCCCTGCCCGTAGTTTCCATGTTTTCTTGCTGGGTTTCCACAGTGAACTCCGGTTTCCATCCAAAGACATGCAGTTTTGGGGATTTGGTGACACTAAAATGACGCTGGTGTGTGTGTGTGTGTGTGTGTGTGTTAGTGATTGTATTCACCTTGCGATGAGCTGAGGCCTCGTCTAAGGATTGTTTCAGCCTCGTGCCCAGTGCTTGCTGGAATGGGCACATCCCTGGATTGGTGGATTTAATCATTAGACATCCTTTTCAGAGATATTGCGTTAAGGTGTCATCGGAATTTAATGGACGTTGCAGGCAATTCACAACACAGCGAAGCCGAACCTGTTCTCACCGTGATGACATCTCACACGGCCACCTGCTGGAGTATAAACAGCACAGCGCCGGCGTAGCCTGAGCATCCACTGGAGCAGGCGTCACGTCAAGTATAAACCCAGCCTAAAAAACCCGTCCCAAAGGTCAGTCCTTCCTGATGAAGCGTGTGAGGGGATCAGGAGCGCACCTTCCTTTCTTTGCAGGTCGACATCAAACCCTCATGCAGTCCTCATGCAGCAGGAAGACACCAGACAGTCCGTACACCAAAACTGGAGACGATCCGAGACAAAACAAGAATCCACTGGCATTGAATGGGAAGGCAAACAGACCGATAACTCCAGACACGAAACAACACAATATTAAATGTCGCCCGGCCTTCTTGTCCCGAAGCAGCTCCTGCACCCTCAGCAGACAACCAATCAGAGCCATTGCAGGGACTGCTGGGAGTTGAAGTGTTCATCACTGAGTCCCCAGTAGCGCCACTACAAAGGGCCCCCAGATTCCGGCCTCACCAGTCGCCACATAAAACTGACAGAAAGGGCCATCTCGTCTGATCAGGCGTCATGGGTGTTTGTGAGAGGCGAGATGTCCTCACAGCGCCAACTGTCAAAAGTTACATCACAATGCCAGTTCAGGATGGGAAGAAACCCTTCAGTGACGCACACATGGAAGAAGACAGCTGACTTTCAAGTGCTGGCTGCCCGTCTCAAGGAGTCTTGTCAATGACACGTTTAGCTCCATTTCTCTCGTCTTTGCGAGTTACTAATAAACAGACCCTTGAAGTTAGGATTTCTTCTCCTGGCTCTCTTATCAGCTCTGTCAGTCAGTCACCGTCCAACCCGCTATATGCTAACACAGGGTCACGGGGGTCTGCTGGAGCCAATCCCAGCCAGCACAGGACGCAAGGCAGGAACAGACCCCAGGCAGGGCGCCAGCCCACCGCAGGGCACACACACACCAAGAACACACACGGGACAATTTAGGATCGCCAATGCATCTCACCTGCATGTCCTTGGACTGTGAGAGGAACCCCACACAGACACGGGGAGAACATGTTTTTGGTTACTCCTGCCCAAAATAACACTGGAAGATGAAACCTTCAAAGTTCTGCCTGTAACTGTTGAGTTTTCCTTTTCTAGATTCTGGATGAACATCCTCGGTTTGCACGGTCGTCCAGTCAGGAGGTAAGTTGACGGTGAAGATGGTGGGATTCAATGCTTAGAGATTTTCAGGATATTCTGAACTTTTATTTTACTGCACATGAACAATCGGACTTTCATTTTTTCATAAATACGCTGACAAGACATCCATTTAACTTTAAGGAGTTCCGGGCAGAGGAGATGCCCTGAAAGCTCGTAGTCAGCCTGTGGTGACGTTCAGATCTGCGCCAGAGGGTCTCAAAACTCCCCCAATGGATCGACTGTTTTAGGGCTTATCCTCACATGATGTGATTTTAGGAACATCACTTTTCTTTTCTATCTCTCCACAGAGTTATGGCCTAAGGCTCTTACCTCTCACTCCACCAACCTATCCCAAAGATTTGGCAATTCTTCCATATTTAATCCGCAATTTACTGACCACCAAAAGTACACCAAAGACCACAACTACAGTCGCCAACAGCTAAGGGGGCATCCCAGATGGAAAGTGGAGACTCCAATGAAAATGCCATTTGGATGTTTGCTGATTTCTTTTATCGCTGGATGTAAAATGTCATTCTAGACTTTTCTACCTGACACAATAAACATCTTTCATCAGCATGTCTTGTCTTGTCTCTTCTCTTTTATGAAGGCCTCATTTCATGTTGTGCCCCATGTGGGTGAGTGGCTGATTCGGCTCTTTGATAGACTGCAAGAGCTAATAAGGTCTATCAGTCTATTGTGGCCTGCAGGGGGCGTACGAGACCCCAAATCCCAGACAAAACCCACCAGACACGCAGTTCTGGGTTCAAAATCCAATGTTTAATTTAATAACTAAAATGGACCTTTTAATAGGCTTCTACTCAAAGACCCCATTCAGGCAAGTGTGATCCCCATCTCCTCTCCCAACTCAGACTCTTTGGGCTCTCTTTGAACATCTGACCTGGGAATTCTTCTGTTGCCCACCCTACTGCTTCGGGAAGAACTTCAAGGTCAGGTAGGACCACATTGGTCCTTGTACAGTCAATAGGAGACACACAGAACCTGACAGGGCAACTCCACAGGACCACAACTCCCATGATGCCTTGTCAGCATCCATACTGAGGCCTGGCAGACAAAATGCTGCCACCTGGTGTATAGAGGTTGCTAGGGGGGCACTGTGCCCATAGCAGGCATCCCCTGCTATCTATCTATCTATCTGTCTATCTATCTATCTATCAATATAGTGCTTTTCATCCATCTATCTATCTATCTATCTATCTATCTATCTATCTATCTATCTATCTATCTATCTATCTATCTATCTATTATATAGTGACTTTCACATTATCTATCTATCTATCTATCTATCTATCTATCTATCTATCTATCTATTATTTAGTGACTTTCACATTATCTATCTATCTATCTATCTATCTATCTATCTATCTATCTATCTATCATATAGTGCCTTTCAGATTGATTGATCATTCTCTCTATCTATCTATCTATCTATCTATCTATCTATCTATCTATCTATCTATCTATCTATCATATAGTGCCTTTCAGATTGATTGATCATTCTATCTATCTATCTATCTATCTATCTATCTATCTATCTATCTATCTATCTATCTATCTATCTATTATATAGTGCCTTTCACACTATCTATCTATCTATCTATCTATCTATCTATCTATCTATCTATCTTATTATATAGTGCCTTTCACACTATCTATCTATCTATCTATCTATCTATTATATAGTGCCTTTCACATTATCTATCTATCTATCTATCTATCTATCTATCTATCTATCTATCTATCTATCTTATTATATAGTGACTTTCACATTATCTATCTATCTATCTATCTATCTATCTATCTATCTATCTATCTATCTATCTATTATATAGTGCCTTTCATCTATCTATCTATCTATCTATCTATCTATCTATCTATCTATCTATCTATCTATCTATCTATCATATAGTGCCTTTCAGATTGATTGATCATTCTATCTATCTATCTATCTATCTATCTATCTATCTATCTATCTATCTATCTATCTATCTTATTATATAGTGCCTTTCACATTATCTATCTATCTATCTATCTATCTATCTATCTATCTATCTATCTATCTATCTATCTATCTTATTATATAGTGCCTTTCACACTATCTATCTATCTATCTATCTATCTATCTATCTATCTATCTATCTATCTATCTATCTATTATATAGTGACTTTCACATTATCTATCTATTATATAGTGACTTTCACATTATCTATCTATCTATCTATCTATCTATCTATCTATCTATCTATCTATCTATCTATCTATCTATTATATAGTGACTTTCACATTATCTATCTATCTATCTATCTATCTATCTATCTATCTATCTATCTATCTATCTATCTATCTATCTATCTATCTATCTATCTATTATATAGTGCCTTTCACATTTTCTATCTATCTACTGAGCTGCTGGTCAATGAGCAGACCTCCTGAGTGTCCCTGTGACATTGAGGAGCACATTGTGACTTCATCCTGGTGACCTTCTACCATTCAGTGTTGTCACCCTGAGAACGTGACTTTTCTTTTGTGATCTGAGTGTCTGCCACACTTTTGTGATTTTTTAGTTAATTGAAGTCAGGCTGCAGGGCCACCAGGAGCCAGTAGGGGGAGTGCTAGCCTGGTGTCCCCAGAGTTATTAAAGTGTCACCCCTAGGAAGACATTTAAAGTCCCCTGTGGCTCAGAGGGTCTAGCGTTTGACCAGTGAGAGGTAGAAAGGCCGAAGATGAAGATGGAGAAAGGTGGAAGGTGAGAAGCGGATTGCACCTACGAAGTCCCCCCTGACACACGAGGCTTGTGGCCGCGCCGTCACTTTGGGTTTTGTTGTCTTCTGTTCAGTTTTGTTTTTCTGTCCTTCTGTTAAATTCATTTTGTAAAATTAAACTTTACGTTTGAGTGATTTTGCCTCCTCAGTGTGATGATGTTTAGACAGCGGCGCCCCCTTTGGGTCACAGTGGCCAGAACAGCAGGACAGGTAAAGAGGAGGAAGAGGAGGAGGAGGAATCGTAGATTATGAAATACCAAAGCACAGACTGAAATCCTTAAAATCTCCGAGTCGGATTTACGGGGCCGCCTGTCACGTGGATTCTCGTCCCACACATTTGATTTGGCAACACACAGCAAGGACTCAGAAACTGGAAAACAAGGTGATCACTGAAGACGTGGAGTGTCACCAGAGACACCGCGCCCGTGAGACTCAGACAGGCTGATGAAACTGCAGCGGCTGAACTCAACGTCAGGATAATCCCCAGGATATGTGGACATTTCAACAGGCCATTAATTGGAGAATTGCAGAATAAGACCCAGAGATCCACTGGGACGCCCCACCCATGTCCATCTACCTGATTGGATAGTCCTGGTCCTGGAAGACCCTTAAAAGGAAGTCACCTGAGGCTGAGCCACCAGAACTGGGAGCCTCGTGAGTCCAGGATTCAGGTGAGCCATTTGATGTTTTATTAAGTTTGGAGTTAACTGGGTGGCAGACACACATTCAGGCCTCCTGTGCGTTGCTGATGGTCGCCTTGTCTGTCTGGGTCTCCATTTGTGTCCTTAGTGGGAAGCCGTCAAAGTCTGGGGGGATTGTGGGGGCCAGGAACTGTGATGAGCTGCTCAGCGTTAGGAAGGAGAGCAGGAACAGAGGCAGAGTCCCACCATGGGGGGCCTCTCTGTGGACTTCTGCTGATGTTCCTCTGCACGGTGGCTCCTGTTACAGAGGGGGGCATGCCAGTCAGTGCCCACACTCGATCAGCACATTATAGAGGAAGATACTCCACTACTGCTCTGTTAACCAGGCGCTGTCTTCAGGTGACCACCAAGTGCTGATGGACTCTTTGACCCGATTTTGGCCCTCTCAAGGACTTCAGATGCTTTCACTCCAAATCCATTTTGTACTGATTGTCCATCTTAGCATGTCGTACCATCCATTTACTGAACCCACTTATCTAGAGCAGGGTGATGGGGAAGCTGGAGTCCCTCACAGTCAGCATCAGGTGCTAAGTAGGAAAATACTTGACGATGGTGCCAGCCCACCACAGGGTGAACACACACACACACACCGCTCTGGGCCAGAATAGCCCTGCCAGTCCATCTCACCCTGCCTGTCATTGGACTGCGGGATGAAATCGGAAGAATGCCTGGGGACCTGGGCACAACAAGCCAGCTCCATGAAGGAAGCCCCCAGGACAAGAACCCCAGTCTGCTTGCTGTGAGGCAGCAGTGCTACCAGGGTGCGGCCGTGACACCCAACCTCTACTGCCATTCATTCTAAACTTTAGAACAGGTGGCATTGTGGAGGAAGTGAGTGGCTAACACCCAAAACAAAGTTGGCATCCCAACCTGGCCAACCCCATTTAATCAGAGCTCGCCTCACAATCGCCCTCTAGTGGCGCTCAACAAAAAGTCATCAGGCTGTCGGGCCCTCAGGTCCAAAACACGAAGCCACCTTCTGGGGACGTCAGCTTTTAGATCATCTGGGACCAGAAGGGGTGGAGCTTCTCAGGCTCCGAGACCCTCTGTGGGAAAAGACTGTCAGTGACAGCGCCCTCCCTCGTCCTGAGGTGGTACTGCATGCCTTGGATGAGCCAGGAAGGTGACCCTCAGCGCACACGTGTCACAACATTTAGGCTGTTAGTAAGGATTATGAACCAAGAATCCTAAATAGAGAGGAACATCAGCTGGAGTGGGCGGAGCCGAGGACACGCAGCGGTGACACAGAAACGTGACGTCTGGAAAGCTTTCTACTTTCTCTAAAGTTTGGGCACTTTTACTAAAACGCTTTGCATTAATGACCCGAAAAGATAACATTTAGGACGTTCATCTGAGTGGTGGACAAAAAATAACACAGAATGCAGTGGGAAGCCATTCAAGTCAATGGTGGGTCAAAACCCAGTGGGCTGTGGTGGCGGGAGGGAGCAGGACAACCAAACTGTCAACAGTGGAGGATAAAACAAGAATACAAAGCACAGGCGCGTCATTGTGCAACCACTAGGGGTCCACGTTAGCGTCTGCCATACCAGAGACCCCACGTCGACTGCTCACTGTGTGCTTGTGCTTCTTCTTTCAGACACCATGAAGGTCCTCGTTGTGCTCATGTGCCTCCTCGGCTTAAGCCTCTGCTTACCAGTAAGTAACACGCGGCCATCGTCACGTCTGTCCCCTGTTGTCACCTGCCATTAATGAGAATGGGAGGAGCTGCTCAGGTTCATGTCATTTATAGAGGCTGTGAAAGGCGCTATATAATAGATAGATAGATAGATAGATAGATGAAAGGTACTATATAAAGGTGCTATATAAGTGATATATAGATAGATAGATAAGGCATTATATAATAGATACATAGATATTCTGTAAGGCACTATATAATAGTTAGATAGATAGATGTGAAAGGCGCTATATAATAGATAGATAGATAGATAGATAGATAGATGAAAGGTACTATATAAAGGTGCTATATAAGTGATATATAGATAGATAGATAAGGCATTATATAATAGATACATAGATATTCTGTAAGGCACTATATAATAGATAGATAGATAGACAGATGGTCCTATATAACAGATAGATGAAAGGCGCTATATAAGTGATAGATAGCCAGCTCAGTCCTGTCTGTCCCACCTCGTCATTTCTTTGTCACATGTGTTATGAAATGACATCCCATCTTGAAGGGTGCCAATGATTTTGGTAATCGATGGATGGATCAACATAAATCAATATGGCAGTTAAGCGCATTGATAAATTTGATTTTAAAGTTGATCTGCTGATGAATTCTTTTTATTCTTTAAAGTTTTTAAGCTCACGTTGCTCTATTGGTATAATCGATAACTCAGATTATTGCATGTGAGGTGTGATATAAATATATGTAATATTTATTAATTAAAATGTATCTATTATTATTATTATTATAAATTTAAAACTATATAAATAAATGTTGTTGTTAATGGAATCATCTTTAAGACAGAATGCTCGTCATTAAGCCCAGATTAGTTCCAAGTGTGTGCCATCTTAGTTGGCACTGATAAACGCCTGATTCCTCCTTTGTGAAGTGTGACTTTTTCTTGAAGCCTACACGTCTTCACCGTCTTTGTTCTTCTAGGCTCTGAATGAACGTCCTCGCCTGGCGCGCTCTTCCAGTGGGGAGGTAAGTTGGCCACCTAACGATTCGCTGATTTTGCTCCACCAGGCAGCCTTAATTTTATGTTTCTACTGTCCTGCAATTCACTGGCATCCTGTCCAGAGTTCATTCCCACTTTGGATTAAGTTGGGGGCCTACTTACTGTCATGGCGTCCAGCACATATCACTGCTACTAAACGGATTAGGGTGTAACTGCGGCCCACAATACCTATGATGCTGGTCACGTGATGCCCACAACTTCATGGAATGCCCACAATGCCAGACACGTAATGCTCTTCCACAATCCGAATCACAGTGTAGCCTAGCACTCGATGCCCATTTCGTGACTGATGTTGTGGGCATGATGAGATTTTGGGGTGACAGACCTCTTGGGTATTGCGGGCTGCAGTCTGTTGGGTGAACCTCACAAATGGCTGACTTGATGTTTGCCATGTGAGGCCTGAGTTGGCACCTATGTGCAGGCCTTGAACCCAAGTAAAGCCAAAGGGGTTAAAGTAAATAAAAAGAAAGGGAATGTTAATACAAAAATCAGTTATGGGTTTTGTAAATGACACACAAATAATAAATGACAAGCGTAAAGAGACTCAGCGCCTCACTCCGCCAGCTCTGTCCCGTCTGCCTCACTTTAATATGCCGTATGTCCCCCTGCTTGTCCCTCCACTCCTTCTCCTTACTCGCTGACCTCTCCACTCCTATCAGTTGTCCCCTTGTCACAATTCAGCCAGGATGACATTTTAAGCCCCACTATCAAGCATATCCGGGGTCTACAAAGGGTGAGAAACTCGTGTCAGGACGCCCTCTAGTGGCTCCATTGAGGGTCAGCTATCATAATCAGGACACCTTCACATTGATTGGTTGAACCCAATGGGGCGCTGACCCGACTGACCGTCCTGTTAACTTAGCAGTGCGTGACTTCTGAGGTGTTACGGAGTTCGCTATGCGCATTTGGACGCGTGTCCGTTTCGTTCTTAACCCTTTGCATGACAACGTATTTCCCTTTTCTAATCCAGCAACAGGAAACGCAGCCCAAGCACACTTTAAAAGATGACCTTTTTTTATACCCAGGCTTTCTTTTTCTTTTATTGCCCATAAAGTTATTTAAAATGCTTTTTCTTAAAAAATCTTAGAGAATACCAAATTTATACCTCAGCACAAGCTCAGAAGAATAGGAGACTCGGCGTAGACCCTGCAAATCTGAAGCTGGGCTAGGGGCACATCGGCCCAGGGTTCAAATCCAACTCCTACATTGGCATGCTGGGAGTCCACCACCGGCTCTTTAAACGCTTGTCCAAGATTAGTGCTGTGGCCAAAATAAGGAGCTGCAGGCCCCAAAAGAAGTATTGGAGCATCAAGCCGTTTAATCACACTTCCAAAATGAAACAAATATGGCCGCCATGCGCACTTCGGTTACAAATAGTTGCAAGTAAAATAAGCCAATGCATCCTGGGAAAAGTTTGTTAAGGCACTCAGAACTCCGTCCTCCGGCTCAGTCGAGTCAGAACTGACCGCTTCTGTCTGGCAGCGTTGGAAGACCTGGAAGGGGCGGAGTCAATTGCTGTTGTCGGGGGTCTAATCACTGCTACCGAGGGAGAAGAGGAGGGCAAGGTTAGTGTGAGCGACCACTCGGTGCCTAGGGTGGTATTACCAGTTTCAGATGAGCCCAGAGGGCGAGCACAAGAGGCACATGCATGGCACCCTTTATTGTGTCCTCGCCAACATATGCAAAGAAGGCGGCATCATCATCCAATCAACATTGGGGAATGTCTGCAGCACGAGACTCACTATGGAGAACTTTGATTAAAAATTGTGCCAGGAGCCAATGTGACGAGTGTAACCAGTCAAAGTGGCGATGAATAATGGAGGCTTTGACACAAGCTTTTAACTTCAGCACATCTGAGAGGCTCTGCTCCGCTTACTCTTGGATTGAAATCGGCCATCAGTGCTCACAGCTCTGTGTCTGTGTCTCCGGCACTATATCAGTGTGAGGATATTATTATTATTATTATCATTATTATCATTATTGTTATTATTATTAATATCAATCCATCCATTTTCCAACACGCTGTATCCTAACACATGGTCACGGGGGTCTGCTGGAGCCAATCCCAGCCAGCACAGGGCACAAGGCAGGAAACAAACGTCGGGTAGGGTGCCAGCCCATCGCAGGGCACACACGCACACCAAGCACACACTAGAGACAATTTAGGATCGCCAATGCATATATTATTATTATTATTATTATCCCTATTGTTATTATTATTATTATGAATATTGTTATTATTACTATTATTAATATCATTATTATTATTGTTGGAGGTGTTGAGGAGAGATGGCAGTGGAGTTTCTAACAGGATCGTTTAATGGAATCTTGGAAAGTGAGAGGATGATGAGGAGTGGAGATGAAGTGGACTGGTGGGCCGATATTTAAGAATAAGGGGGATGTGCAGGACTGTAATAACTACAGGGGGTAAAACTGATGAGCCACAGCATGAAGTTATGAGAAAGAGTAGTGGAAGGTCAGTTAAGAAGTGAGGTGATGATCAGTGAGCAGTAGGATGGTTTCATGTCAAGACATACTTGGGATCAACAGTACAGAGTAATGGGGATTGTGGAAGAGAGGTGAAGAAGAGGGTACAGGCAGGGTGGAGTGGGAGTGAGCAGCAGGATGGTGTCATGCCATGAAAGAGCACCACAGATGAGATGTCTGCTCTGAGGGTGTTGATGGAGAAGTAGAAAGAAGAACAGAAGGAGTCGCATTGTGTCTTTGTGGGCCTGAAGAAAGCACATGACAGGGTGACTGAGAGGAGCTGTGGTATTGGATGAGGAAGTCGGGAGTGGCAGAGAAGTACATAAGAGTGGCACAGGATATGAACGAGGGCAGTGTGACTGTGGTGAGGTCTGCAGTAGGAGTGATGGAGGTGGGATTACATCAGGGATCGGCTCTGAGTCCTTTCTAATTTGCAATGCTGATGGACAGGCTGACAGACGAGATTAGACAGGAGTCCACGTGGACTGTGATGTCTGCTGATGACATTGTGATCTGTAGTGAGAGTAGGGAGCAGGGTGAGGAGACCCTGGAGAGGTGGAGATATGAGAGGAGAGGAGAGGAATGAAGGTCAGTAGGACCACCAAGACAGAATACATGTGTGTGAATGAGAGGAAGGTCAGCGTAATGGTGAGGATGAGGGGAGGAGAGTTGGCGAAGGTGGAGGAGTTTAAATACTTAGGATCAACAGTAATGGGGATTGTGGAAGAGGAGTGAAGAAGAGAGTGCAGGCAGGGTGGAGTGAGTGGAGAAGAGTGTCAGGAGTGATTTGTGACAGACGGGTATCAGTGAGAGTGACAGGGAAGGTCTACAGGACGGTAGTGAGACCAGCTGTGTTATATGGGCTGGAGACGGTGGCACAGGAGACAGAGCTGGAGGTGACAGAGTTAAAGATGGTAAGATTTGCACTGGGGGTGACGAGGATGGACAGGATTAGAAATGAGGACATTAGAGGGTCAGCTCAGGTGGGACGGTTGGGAGACAAAGTCAGAGAGGCGAGATGGCTTTGGTGTGGACATGTGCAGAGGAGAGATGAGGGGTATACTGGGAGAAGGATGCTAAGGATAGAGCTGACAGGGAAGAGGAGAAGAGGAAGGTCTAAGAGGAGGTTTATGGATGTGGTGGGAGAGGACATGCAGGTGAAGGGGGTGACAGAACAAGATGACAAAGACAGGAAGAGATGGAAGAAGATGATCCTCTGTGGCAACCACTAACAGGAGCAGCCGAATGAAGAACATTATTATTATTATTGTTAATGTTATTATTATCATTGATGTTATTATTATTAATTTTATTATTTTTATTAATAATGTTATTATTATCACTATTATTATTGCCACTGTTGTACCCTTTAATGCCCTCCTACAATATTCCTGGTAAGTTGGTGCCCATCGCGTGTCCTAAGATATTTCAGTATTAATTGTAAATTGTGACTTTTGATTATTGTTTTTTTAATATCCCCTTGTCCTTTCCACTTTTTTTGTTCCTCCTCCACAGAAATATGGCCGAAGATATGTTCCTTACCAGCCATACCAGCCTTACCAGCCGTACCAGCCATATTACCCCATGCCACCTCCCAGCACCGGAGTGAATCCAATGAGCATTCTGCCACTTCTGCTGCGCCGCTTCTTGACCACCACGACTCCCACCACCACGACCACCACCACGCCAACCACAACAACCACAACAACCACAACAACAGCCAAGCCCGCCGTTCGTTAAGATGCCCCTCAGTCCGACTCAGCGCCATCTTGTGTCCGCACATTTAAACGCCATCTTCATGTTGGCTCTTTTTCTTGTCTGTCTCTTCAGCAGCTTAATAAAATAAAACTCTTGCTCACGCACGTCTCTTGTTGTAAATCGCCTTTTTAATCAGAGCCTACGAAATGGAGCACAGTGTGCCAACTGGCCTTTGGTAAACTCATCAAGTGTAAATTTGAGACATGGCAGGATTTTCATGGATTTTTCAGGCCATTCAGCCTCACCAGTCCTGTCCACTCAACTCCTCCAAATTATCATCAAGTTGAGTTTTGAGGGTCCTGCTGCCCACCACACTACTTGGTCACTTATCACTCCAAGTATCTGTGGTTCTCTGTGTGAAGAAGATCTTCCTCATGTTTGTGCGACAGACATTTGCCCTTCACAAGTTTCCAACTGTGCGACCCCCCCATGTTCTTGATGAACTCATTTTACAGTCACAGTCACTAATACCCTTCATCATTTTAAACACTTCAGTCAGGCCTCCTCTTCCTCAGCTCTTTTAATCTCCCCTCATCACTCACCCCCTGTAGCCCTGAATCAGCAAACTTTACTCCTATTGAACGTTTTCACACAAATGGCGCAGTTCAAAGTGCTTTACAAGATGAAGAAAGAAAAAAAAGAAAAATATAAAGATAAGATCAGGCACTGCTAAGTGATGAAGAATAAAGTAAGGACCGATGGCCGGGAGGACAGAAAAAAAAAAACAAACTCTGTCCCAAATGTCCGAGGCCCTTGAGGTCTACCTGGTGTTTCCTGAGTGCTCCTTATTTCATGAGGAAGACAATGTCACAAAATTGGTTTCTCACGTAGCAGCAGCCCTGGCCCGCTCGCCGATGAAAACTCTCAGTAAGTGACGGGGTGACGTCCACATTTCACATTCAATCTGAAATGAAGGGACGGCTGGTTTTGCTTCATGCGCCGCCATGCCAGTCACACGAGGTGGCCGTGAGCCTTACTTCCCTTACATTTCACCCAGGAATGGGAGGCTGGCCAGTTGGCCGAGGTCTCCAGGACGCTGGCCGTGTCTGACTTTGTCTGCTGTAACCGACCGCGGACCCTCCCAGAGGTTTTTGTTTTCCTCTCCTCTGTCGACTTAATCATAATGTTACTGGTCAGACTTGCCGGGTTCCATTGGTGTTAATCCATTTTAAACAACAACAATATTTATTTCTAGAGCACGTTTTCATGCAAATCATGGAGCTGAAAGTGCTTTACAAGGACGAAGAAAGAGAGTAAAAAGACAAAATAAATAAGGAAATAGAATTAGGGAATACTAATTAACACATAATAAAAGTTAGGTGGTCCGATGGCCAGGGAGGACAGAAAAAATAAAAAAAAAAACAAAATCTGCAGGGGTTTCAAGGCCACGAGACCACCGAGCCCCCACTGGGCCCTCTACCTGACATCAATGATCTCAATCAGTCCTCATGGCTTTCAGGATTCATGTGGAAGAATTTGATGATGATGATGGTCATGTGGACCTTCAATCCATCAATGTAGGGATGGCATGGTGCCCTGATCAGCTGGTGGGGGCACAGAACGACACCACAGAATAACAGAGAAAGTAGGAGTTAATACGGAAAGAAAATGAGAATTCAATGCACAAGGAGAATTTCAGGGTCACACTAAAATGAGCCATGTGACAATGAGGGGTTTGATCGGTTCAGAGCAGGCCGCATGCCCGTCTCAATATGGCTGCCGAGCTGCGCTCTTCATTGTGTTGTCCTTTTCAGTTCAGCAGTTTGGTGAGAGAGAGAGTGAGAGAGGGAGTGAGCCGATTTATAGAAGTTCTGTCCAACCCCTACAGCCAATAGGGTGTCGTGGTACTGATCCCAGCCAATCCCAAACAGCCATACTTCAGACCAATGGGGGGGCAGAACATCTTCAGACCTGGCAGCCCACATGTTAAGGTGAAGCTTGGCAGTTAGGCAGCCAGGCTTTCCTATGGGGGTCGACTGAGAGACTTCAGAGACACGCTAGCCAAACTTCATCCAACTCTGTCGTAAATTTCAAAGAGACTCAGACTGGCAGAGGTGGGGGGCTTGTAAACATGAATGCTTCTCACTAATGTAACACCAACATCACCCATGTCACAGTGGACTCTAAGCTATCGACTTCCCGACAGTGTTTAGAAGCCATTAAGAAGGCTCACAGACTGTCAGGTTATATAGCGCCTTGACATGTGGAGTACAAGTCACAGGAGGTTCTGCTCAAGCTTCACAACACACTGGTGAGGCCTCATCTGGAGTCCTGTGGGCAGTTTGGGTCTCCATAAAGACATAGCAGCACAAGAGAAGGTCCAGAGAAGAGCGACTGGGCTGATTCAGGGACTACAGGGGAAGATTAAAAGAGCTGAGCCTTCACAGGAGATGAAGAGGAGACCTGACTGAAGAGTTTAATATGATGAAGGGCATCAGTCCAGTGGATCGAGACGGTGACTTTAAAATGAGGCCATCAAGAACACGGGGACACAGCTGGAAACTTGTGAAGGGGAAATTTCACCCAAACATTAGGAAGAATTTCTTTACACAGAGGAGCACAGACACGTGGAATGAGTGACCAGGTAGTGTGGTGGACAGCAAGACTTTAGGGACTTTCAAAACTCGACTTGATGTAAGGGCGGCACGGTGGCGCAGTGGTAGCGCTGCTGCTTCGCAGTTAGGAGACCCGGGTTCACTGCCCAGGTCCTCCCTGCGTGGAGTCTGCATGTTCTCCCCGTGTCTGCGTGGGTTTCCTCCCACAATCCAAAGACATGCAGGTGAGGTGGACTGGCAATTCTAAATTGGCCCTGGTGTGTGCTTGGTGTGTGGGTGTGTTTGTGTGTGTCCTGCGGTGGGTTGGCACCCTGCCCAGGATTGGTTCCTGCCTTGTGCCCTGTGTTAGCTGGGATTGGCTCCGGCAGACCCCCGTGACCCTATTCGGATTCAGCAGGTTAGAAAATGGATGGATGGATGGACTTGATGTAAATAAGTGGACAGGACTGGCGAGCTTTGTTGGTCTGGATGGCCTGATCTCGTCTCGAGTGTTCTAATGCTCTAATATCACATTTGCTTTGCCTAAATTACAAATAAAGACATACAAAATATTTATCGACTTGTATGCAAAATCTCACAATACAACACTTGGTATCATCTGCAAACTTCACCATTTTGTTACTTATATTCCTATCTAAATAATTTCTCTCTTTTATATAAAAAAAAAAAAAATTCTGGAAAAGAATAGCCGGGTGACAATACGTGATCTTCTCGGAAGACATTTAAAAGACCCGCGAGACAAAAAGACTGGCCACCGAGCGTCTCGCGGGGCCCGTAAACATGAGACTTGGTGCCACGAGATTGTCCCAGGGCCATCTCGCGGGGACGTGGAACATGAGATTCTTGCAAGTCACGCCTTTCTTATCACGGCCAGCGAAACACTGAGTCATGTAAAGTCACGTGGCACACACAGAAGAAAGAGCAGCGCGGAGAAAAGCGTTGGCGAGAGAAGAAGAAGGCAGATAAGAGATTACGAAAGCAGTGGAATTCGAAAGGCTCAGACAAACGATGGCGCGAGACACACGCAGAGAAAGGTACAGAATAGGAAAGCAGGAAAAGTAGAAAGTATTGTAGCGTCCCAGCCAGGTGGAGGCCTTTTTGGTTTGAAGTGACCGTTCGGTCCGATCGAGGGAGGGCGGAGTGCAGGCTGATCGCGGGGTATTGATTGATGTGGTGAGGGCGGGGCGAGAGCCGGGGGAGGAGGGGTCAGAGAAGGTGCTAGAAAGTTGTGCTTGGGGTCACGCGGGCGGCGATTGTTAAAGTAGAGCTTTTGTGACACAGAGATAGTAAAGATGGCATTACCGGAAAACAAAAGGTCATCAGAACCCGGTGTAATTGAAAAAAGAGCCGGACAAATCGAGGTCAGAAATAAAAGGAAAGGAGTGGAAAACAAAGTCTTTTCGCCTTCGCATCATTCAACGCACAAAACGTGGATTTACACGATAATGGACCCTACGCTATGAGAATCTGTGGTCCCGCAACAGTTAAAGCAACGAGTCCAAAGGAAAAAAAAAGCTTTTCAAATTGTATATCTGATTAACCAAACTCAGCGATTGGCGAGTGAAGAGAGCAGGTGGCAGAGCCCACTAGTATATTTATTAAAAATAGCAGGACCCCACCACACGGCCCCCTGCCGGTCAGTGCAGGATTTACGTATAAGCTACACAAGCTATAGCTTAGGGCCCCCGCCTTCTTGGGCGCCCCCAAAACAAATCATATTTGGCACTTACTTACTTACTTACTTACTTACATAGAATATCTGGACTTATAAAGTCTCAAATAGCTTAGGGGCTTATCAAGTCGAAATCCAGCCCTGCTGCTGGTCACCACTCTGAACATCGGCCAATTCTGATGAGGTTCCTCCCACCATCACCCTCTGCTTCCTGTGTCAATTCTGCACCCACACCCTGAAGTGCCACTTCTTTTAGTTTGATGCCCACCCTCTCATGTGGCACCTCATCAAATGCTTTCTGAAAGTCCACATCAATGATCTCATCTCCTCCTCTCTCCTCGTATCCTTTTGGTCCTCCTCATAGAATTCCAGCCTGTTAGTAAAACACGACCTCCCTCTTCTGACCCCACGCTGACTGTCCTTTTGCCCAGAGGGGACTGGGTGGTCTCGTGGCCTGGACTCCCTGCAGATTTTATTTTTTTTTTCTCCAGTTGTCTGGAGTTTTTTATTTTCTGTTTTTTCTGTCCCCCCTGGCCATCGGACCACCTTACTCTTATTCGATGTTAATTAATGTTGACTTGTTTTATTTTCTTACTGTGTCTTTTATTTTTCTATTCTTCATTATGTAAAGCACTTTGAGCTACTGTTTGTATGAAAATGTGCGACAGAAATAAATGTTGCTGTTATTGTTGTCCTGTCCTTGCCAAGTGTTGCTCAATCTTCTCCTTAAGAATTCCTTCCATTAATTTTCCTGTGATGCCCGTTAAGCTTACTGGGTTGCAGTTGCTTGGATCTGCCCAGTCACCCTTTTTATATAATATCGTCATTTTCCAGTTCCTTTGAGATTTCCCACCAGGCAGTGGAAAGTCCAAATGCACTTGTACTGGGGGGCGGGTAGACGACCCCACCCGAGACGAGTCACGAGCAGGAAGGCAGCCCAAGTAGGAGAAGGAAACCTCTGATTCAAAAACCTCAGCTGCCTTGTGGCCCTAACTAGTCATAGACAAGACTTTGGGTGTAAACCTCGAGGAAAAATCTGGAATCGGCGTCCCTAAGGCAGTTCTAAATCCTCGTTCTGGTGACTCCTGCGATGCCTTGGATCCATGAGTGACATGGGGGCAGAATGGGGGGGCATATGGGCAACTACAATAGTCCAGCAATTCACTTACACCTGCAATCTGGAGAGGGCGCTCCAGCTTCACCCACGGCATTGGCACAACACGGGGAGCCACAGATACCAGTTATAAGCTACAGCTCGACTGGCATGGGGCATATGATAAATTAAAAGTCACGTATTCATGTATTAGCATAAGTAACATTAGCATTGTAGTCCCAGTAAGACCAGTACGCTGCTATGCTAACAACAAGCCATGGATTACAAGTGACATCAAGGAAGAAAAGGGCTTTTAAAGGCGATGATCAGCAGGAGCTCAAGCGCGTGCAGAAGGAACTCCGAGTCCAGCTCAGGGCGGCGAAGGAGCAGTACAGGAGAAAACTGGAGCAGAAGTTGAGGAACAACAGCATGAAGGAAGTGTGGGATGGGATGAAGATTATCACTGGCTGCAGCTCGAAGTGGGGTGCCACCATCGAGAGAGACGTGGAGAGAGCAAACCAGATGAACAACTTCTTTAACAGGTTTGACCAGCCTAACCCACTCTCACCTCGGAGTACTGCACCCTCCATCCATCCTTCTGCTGATACCAGCACAGGTGAGACATCCCCACCCACAATTACAGCAGCGCAGGTGAGTAGAGAGCTGAGGAGACTTCATGTTAGCAAAGCAGCAGGTCCAGATGGGAGTATCATCATGACTGCTGAAGGCCTGTGCGCTGGAGCTGGCGAGTCCTCTACAGCGCATCTTCAACCTGAGCCTGGAACAGGGGAGAGTCCCAAGGCTTTGGAAAACATCTTGTATCACCCCAGTCCCAAAGTTATCACGTCCTGGTGAGCTGAATGACTTCAGGCCTGTCGCTCTGACGTCACATGTGATGAAGACCATGGAGCGGCTGCTGCTTCACCACCTGAGGCTACAGCTCCGCCACGCCCTCGACCCTCTGCAGTTGGCATACCAGGAGAAGGTGATAGCGGAGGATGCCATCATCTATATGATACACCGATCCCTCTCCCACCTGGACAGAGGCAGTGGTGCTGTAAGAATTCTGTTTCTGGACTTCTCTAGCGCCTTCAACACCATCCAACCTCTGCTCCTTAGGGACAAGCTGACAGAGATGGGAGTAGACTCACACCTGGTGCCATGGATGGTGGACTATCTTACAGACAGACCTCAGTATATGCGTCTCGGGAACTGCAGGTCTGACATTGTGGTCAGCAGCACAGGAGCGCAGCATACATCAGACTTCCAATACAACTCAGAGTCCTGCCACGTGCAAAAGTTCACTGACGACACTGCTATGGTGGGCTGCATCAGGAGTGGGCAGAAGGAGGAGTATAGGAACCTAATCAAGGACTTTGTTAAATGGTGCGACTCAAACCACCTACACCTGAACACCAGGAAGACCAAGGAGCTGGTGGTGGATTTTAGGAGGACCAGGCCCCTCATGGACCCCATGATCATCAGAGGTGACTGTGTAGAGAGTGCAGACCTATAAATACCTGGGAGTGCAGCTGGATGATAAATTGGACTGGACTGCCAATACTGATGATCTGTACAAGAGAGGACAGAGCCGACTATACTTCATTAGAAGGCTGGCGTCCTTCAACATCTGCAATAAGATGCTGCAGATGTTCTACCAGACGGTTGTGGCGAGCGCCCTCTTCTACGTGGTGGTGTGCTGGGGAGGCAGCATAAAGAAGAAGGACAAACTGGTGAGGAAGGCAGGCTGTATTGTAGGCACGGAGCTGGACAGTTTGACATCCGTGGCAGAGCGACGGGCACTGAGCAGACAGACTCCTGTCAATCATGGAGAATCCACTGAACAGGATCATCTCCAGACAGAGGAGCAGCTTCAGAGACAGACTGCTGTCACCATCCTGCTCCACTGACACACTGAGGAGACCCCACACTATGCGACTCTTCAGTTCCACCTGAGGGGTAAACGTTAACATTATATAAAGTTATAGTCTGTTATACCTGCATTGTTATCACTCTGATATTTAATATTGTTCTTTATCAGTATGCTGCTGGAGTATGGGAATTTATAAAGTATCTATCTATCTATCTATCTATCTATCTATCTATCTATCTATCTATCTATCTATCTATCTATTATATAGTGCCTTTCATTTATCTATCTATCTATCTATCTATCTATCTATCTATCTATCTATCTATCTATCTATCTATCATATAGCGCCTTTCACATCTATCTATCTATCTATCTATCTATCTATCTATCTATTATATAGTGCCTTCACATCTATCTATCTATCTATCTATCTATCTATCTATCTATCTATCTATCTATCTATTATATAGTGCCTTTCATCTATCTATCTATCTATCTATCTATCTATCTATCTATCTATCTATCTATCTATCATATAGCGCCTTTCACATCTATCTATCTATCTATCTATCATATAGCGCCTTTCACATCTATCTATCTATCTATCATATAGCGCCTTTCACATCTATCTATCTATCTGTCATCTATCTAGATATAAAACGTAGTCTGATCTTTAACACTAATCAGGTGTGCCAAGTGTGACAACAGAAGTCTGAAAGGAGAGAAAAGAAAACGAGTGAGGAAATGTGGGAGTGGGGGTGGGGCAAAACACAGATAATTAACAAGAACCAATCAGGAGCTGCGCTGATGAGACTCAACTGTTTACAAAAATTATCACTCGGTGAAATCACAGAACAGTAAAAAGAGAGTGAATATATGGACAGGTGATATGACAGAAGTGTAGAGATTTGGTTCGGCTTTAAACTTTAAGTCGTGTTTCTTCTGAATGAAGAGGCTGATCCGTGAAATCCAAATACACGAGTGGCAGAGATGTGAAGTGGCTGGCATGTAGCGTGGGCAGGGGGGGCTGGTGAGTGAAGTGAGCAGGTGGCAGAGCCCCCTAGTATGTATGTTTATATATACTAGCAAAACACCCGCGCCTCGCAGTGGAGAATTAATGTGTGTTAAAGTAGTAATGAAAAAGAAAAGGAAACATTTTAATAATAACGTAACCTGATTGACAATGTAATTGTTTTGTCATTGTCATGAGTGTCGCTGGCATATATATATATATATATATATATACTGTACACACACACACATACATATAAAGATATATATACACATCATATATACATATATATACACATATACAAATATAAACATATATATATATATATATATATATATATATACATAAATACAAATATATTGTCACACACGAGCGCATGGGAGGCAGCTCAAGGGCTTGAGTGAAGGCAGTTCGGAGGCATGCCGGGATGTGGCAGAGTTCACTGACTCTTTATCTCCTTTGCCTGTAGACCATTCCTGGGAGATTCCACCTGGCTTTCTTGACATCACTTCCAGGACCAAGCCAATGGAAGTCGACCACACCAGCTCCAGCCCCTCTGATGTCACATTTGGCTGTGATCCAATGGCTGAAGAGCACGTGCTTGATCCTTATGACCTCACTTCCTGCCTTCCCCTTTAAAAACCTGCCCCTTTTCCCTTTTTCCTCAGTCTTGTTTTGGACTCCGTTGTATGCACTTCAGTGCTGGTTATTTTGAGAAAAACGACTTTTGCAGCCAGGATACCAGATTACACGGGTGGCTGCCCCAAACCTTTATCGGTCTATGTCTCGTTTTTGTGACAATATATATACACACACATACATACATACATACATATACATATCTACATATATAATGTATTGTATATCTACATATATATATATATAATTAATTAGAGGCTGTGTAATAATTAATCTTGATTAATCGTATGTAGGCGGCACGGTGGTGCAGTGGGTAGCGCTGCTACCTCACAGTTAGGAGTCCTGGGTTTGCTTCCCAGGTCCTCCATGCATGGAGTTTGCATGTTCTCCTCATGTCTGCGTGGGTTTCATCCCACAGTCCAAAGACATGCAGGTTAGGTGGATTGGCGATCCTAAATTGGCCCTGGTGTGTGCTTGGTGTAGGGTGTGTTTGTGTGTGCCCTGCGGTGGGTTGGCACCCTGCCCGGGATTGGTTCCTGCCTTGTGCCCTGTGTTGGCTGGGATTGGCTCCAGCAGACCCCTGTGACCCTGTGTTCGGATTCAGCGGGTTGGAAAATGGATGGATGGATGGATAATCATATGTAATCACACATGTAAATTTGCCCCAAATCGCAAATGTTTTTTTTAATGTAAAAGGGTTTTAGTGGGCGACACAATCAAATAATAGACTTGGACATGAATATTGTAAACTTGAGCTGTTTTAATTTCTGAAAAAAAATACTTTTAAACTGCATTTGAATTCAAAACAGAAACAAAAATATCATCCCTGGTTAAAATTGGGCAGACTTAAAAATAAAGTGGTAGTTTAAGTACTTTAAGTACATTTTCAGAATAGCATTGTCTTTAAATAATAATAACCAAAATTTCAACATAAAGTGCAGTTTTTCTTCTTAAAAAAATAAGTCAGAAACATAAAAGGTAATTTGACCAACTTAATCTTTAAACTCTGAGTAACCTCAGCCAAAATTATTTAGTACATTAGGCTAAAACAGTGTGATCATTGAACATTTTGTAATTAGATGTATTTAGAATTACTAACGGTCACTGAAGTCCAATGATCCCCAGTAAGAGCCACAAAGTCCGCTTTCTGTAACGCATCTAATTTGCTTGTTTTTCAGTGTCATAAAACCTGCTTTTATCAAGGCTTACGTCGGGTAGTCTTTTGAAATGAAATTGCCTCCGATCAGTTGTAGCAACGCGCTGCATTCCGACTCTAACATTTTTGTAGCTCTGATGTGTGTATCAATGTCATCGATGTACCAGGAAATCATGAACTGACAGAAGTGACCCTTTGCTTGGAATTGAAAGTGTGATTACATGCGTTATTTTTTGTTATGGAGTACATGCATCGAAGCTTCTCAGCTGTGCTTGTGCTAAGAAAAGATTTTAAAAATAACGTAACCTGATTGTCAATATACAGTAATTGTTTTGTGAGTTTTACTGAGTGTTGCTGTCATCAAGGATTTGATTATCATTATTTCTTTCAATCAGGTTCGTATTTGTAGGATGTGTTGTGTTCAAGTTACAGTCCATGTTTGTCAATCGTTGTAAAGATTTTCATTCATCGATTCGTTTCTTACTGCATCAATAAACAGCTCGTCTTCCTTTTTATCTGTGATGTGACAAACTGCATGCACGGGTTTTTTTTTGTTTTTTTTTTACACTGTCTTCCTTTAGCGGTCCATTGACTTTTTCCACCGTGTGCTTTGTTTCCGCAGTAGCTGCACTTATGAATACGCTTGTAAGTATCAGACGCTTCATATTTTTTGCTGCCTTTTCAATTGTGTAATTCGGTTTTTGTTCAGCGCTCTTTGGAACTGTTGCTTTTTGTCTGTGCACTGCGTCAGTTCACGTGAGCCGCTCGGTGTACATGCATCGAAGGTTCCCAGCTGTGCTGGTGCCATGTCGTGCGATGTCCACGGCTGTATTTAATGTTAGCTAAGACCCGGCACTTAAAAGTTTCTCTTGCAGTTTCGCTGAGTTTGTGCCAAACACCACCCTGACCATCTCATCTTCGTCTGCATAAGGACAGTCCTTCACCCGTGAATATTTAGCGGCAGTGTTTCTATTGGATTGCTGCTGACGGACGGCCTTATATGGGCAGGCACTAAATTACGTGGGAGGTGTAACTCCGCCTCCCACGGGCATCGAGCAGAAGTCTATTATAGTATATGGACAAAAAAAAATACCTTCCAGTTATGACCCTTACGTGTAGAATTTCGAAATGAAACCTGCCCAAATTTTGTAAGTAAGCTGTAAGGAATGAGCCTGCCAAATTTCAGCCTTCTACCTACACGGGAAGTTGGAGAATTAGTGACCGGTCAGTGAGTGAGTGAGGGCTTTGCCTTTTATTAGTATAGATATATATATACAGTGTGTATATATATATATATATATATATATATATATATATATAATATACCAAGAAGTTATATGTGATTTGTTTTTGTTTTTTTAACAATATTTTCTTCTTAGGGTGGCACAGTGGGTAGTGCTGCTGGCTCACAGTTAGGAGACCAGGGTTCACTTCCCAGGTCCTCCCTGTGTCACGGTGGGTTTCCTCCCACCGTCCAAAGACATGCAGGTGAGGTGCATTGGTGATTCTAAATTGTCCATAGTGTGGGTGTGTGTGCCCTGTAGTGGGCTGGCGCCCTGCCCGGGGTTTGTTTCCTGCCTTGTGCCCTGTGTTGGCTGGGATTGGCTCCAGCAGACCCCCTTGACCCTGTAGTTAGGATAATGCGGGTTGGACGATGGATGTATTTTCTTCTTAATTGTCATTGTACTTTTCTAGGTGTTCCATTATTTACTCATTAGTGGGTTTGACTCTAAAGTGCTTGCAGCCTTTCATGATTCCGTGTTGTTTGCCAGCGTGTCTGCTCGGTTTTAATTGTCATTAATAAGATACAACAAAGGGGACAAACTTCACAGAGAATGAAATCAACACGAGAGTTAAGCATTTCAACCAAATAGCAAAAGCAGCAATTTTTCCAAATGTGTTATACAGTAAATGTAAAATCCTGCTGCTGTGCTCTCTTAATGTAGAATAAGAGAAGAAAGAAAACATCCCAGCTAATTAAATGTGCGATCAGGTGATTAGGAACAAAAACCTGCAGCCACGGGGGGTCCACAGGACCGAGTTTGGGAAGCGCTGCCTTCAGTGATCAAGTTAAAGTAAAGCTGGCTGGAGCTCCGTAGGAGTTGTAAGAGATGCCCGGGATGCCCAGGAAATGGAAGGAAGTGGGATGGCAGCTTCTTTAAGGCACTGCCTCCCCGAGACAATAGGTGGCAGTGCCCCAGGCTCCTGCAGGGCAATATGGGACTTAGAGTTTGTCATCTCAGCCCTGTTGGGTGCCATGGGTACTGCCAGGGGGTGCTATGGAGGACGCATATGGAACGAGGTTTTCACCTGACCCGGAAGTGCAGGCAGACCACATGGGCAGTATAAAAAAGGACCACCTTAAACCCAGACGAGGAGCCAGAGTTTGAGTTTAGAAGACAAAGCTTGCTGGGAGGTGTGGAGGAGAAAAGAAAGAAAGAAAGAAAGAAAGGATAAATACCGTGGGTATAGAAAAGAATCCCCCCTTTGAAATATTCCCATTATTTTATTTTACAGCCTTAAATGTAAACCCAAACTCATATTTCTTCTCAGCTTTACTAACTCAGTGCCACCTCTAACATCCAAGATTACTAAAGGACCCCCCATGTCAATGTCATTTTGTTGACCCCCCTTTTGCTTTAATGCCAGCCTTGAGTCTGTTGATTCTTCTCTATCAGCTTTGCCCACCTCGACTGAGCCCACTCAATATTTGCCCCCCACTCTTCTTCCCAGTTGAACTGTTCGGCCACATTGGCTGGTGAGTGTTGGTGGGCTGCTATCTTCAGATCTTTCCACAGATTTTCAGTGTGATTTACGTCTGGGCTCTGACTGGCCACACCACCACATTCACTTTTTTCTCCTTCAGCCACCATGTGGTCAGTTTTGCTGTGTACTTCGGGTCATCGTTTGTGTTGAAAGGTGAACTTTCTGCCCATCTTCAACTTTCTGACAGAGGGTAGCAGGTTTTCCTCCAGAATTTGATGGTATTTTGCCCCCTCCATTTTTCCTTCTACTCTAACGAGAGCCCCAGGCCCCCCATGACAGGATGATGCCCCCTCCATGCTTCACTGTCGGTATGGTGTGTTGTGGATGGTGAGCTGCATTGGTGGACCGTTTGGTGTTGAGGCCAAAGAGTTTAATTTTGGGCTCATCTGACCAGAAGACCTTTTTCCACTTGGCATCAGAATCTTCAAACTCAAACGAGCCATATTTTGTGGCCTTTCTTGAGAAGTGCGACCCACCTGAACAAGCCACAATGGCGGAGCAGCGCTTGTGAAATTGTTGTCACCTGCACACCATTAATGACCACTCTGTGCTATCAAATCCTGTAACTCCTTCAAAGTGCCCATTGGCCTCTCAGTTCCTCTCTTACCAGTTTCCTCCTTGCTCTTCCATCCAGTTTGGAGGGTCCCAGTACTACCAAACACTTCTTTATGATGGCCTTTACTGGGCTCCTTGGGATTGATAAAGCCTTTGAGATGTTTTGGTCTCCATCTCCTGCCTTATGTTCGTCCACAGCTCTCTCCCTGAGATCTTCTGAAAGTGTCCTGCCACCCACAGTCAGTTGTTTGCTCTACCAAGCAAGAGAATGAATGGACCAGGAACATCTTCACTAATCCCACTCATTACAACTGAGCACAGGGGGAAGGAAACCAGTAACTGTAATGGAAATGGTGGGCACTGACACCTGATGGAGTTTAGTGGGGGGGTCCTTTATTAATCTCAGGATTTCTTGTTTTTGATTTTTTATAATTCTTCTGACCTGTAGCTGTGATGTCTTTCACTTGATGTTAGAGGTGGCATTGAGTGAGTAAAGCTGGGAAGAAATATGAGTTTGGGTTTCATTTAAGGCTGTAAAGTCATCCATCCATCCATCCACCATCCAACCCGCTATATCCTAACTACAGGGTCACAGGGGTCTGCTGGAGCAAGGCAGGAAACAAACCCCGGGCAGGGCACACACACACACACACACACACACCAAGCACACACTAAGGGATAATTTAGGATTGCCAATGCACCTCACTGGCATGTCTTTGGACTGTGGGAGGAAACCCAGGCAGACACGGGGAGGACATGCAAACTCCACACTGGCAGGGAGGACCAGGGAAGTGAACCCAGACGGGTCTCCTAACTGCGAAGCAGCAGCGCTACCCACTGCGCCACCGTGCCGCCCCGCTGTAAAGTAAAATAATGGGAATATTTCGAAGGGGGGATTCTTTTCTATGCCCCCTGTATGGGCTGTGTCATGAGAACATTAGAACACCCTAGACGAGAACAGGCCATTCAGCCCAACATGTCGCTCATTTACTTGTGGCTGTGCTTTGTGAAGACTTTACAAAGAGTGAAGGAGTTCTTGGTGCTGTGCCCTCACTTGTGCCCTCAGTGTCCGTCTGCTGGGTTTGAGGAGCGACGGTGCCCCCTAGTGTCCACAGAGTTTCAGAGCTGATTATTGAAGCCCAGGGGCAGATGCCTGTGAGCCTAAGGCCGCCTGTTTGTAATTCCCAGGAGCTGAGCTCCGTGTGCGGCTGTGTGCCACTGCCCGGGGTTTGCAGGCTTTCACACTGGCACACACAGGTGTTTTAGACAGCGTTGTTCAGTTTATATGTCAATGCTTCTTCATGAATCGTTACAACCACAAATCAAGTTACAGTGTCAAAGTAGCTTTAAGCTATGTAAGAATTCAACGTTAAAGGTTTGTATTTTCTCCTTCTTCCAAGCAGTCAGGTAGCACCAGGCTCGTCCACTGTAGGCCATCTGCAGCTTTGCCCTTATCAGTGAAGCTGTGCGCTGCCAGCTTACCAGCATGGCCGCTGCGGTTGGGAGACGGGCTCAAATAATTGTATGTTCCTGCCAAACCAGGGCTTGGCGACGTATGCAGAAAAACTGAAACATCCATCCATCCATCCATTATCCAACCCGCCATATCCTAACCACAGGGTCACGGGGGTCTGCTGGAGCCAATCCCAGACAACACAGGGCACAAGGCAGGAAACAAACCCCGGGCAGGGTGCCAGCCCACCGCAGACAACTGAAACACCGCGTCGGGGCTAAAGAGCACCTTATGACATCACTTCTGGTTCCCACCCCTCAAGGTCCCACCTCCAGATGATGTCACTCCGTTCCCAGAAGGCCACTTTCTTGTTACATCACTTCCTGTGGTTTCCTTTTCTATATGTTAGTCCCTTCTATGCTGGACTCAAGTCTGTGTGTCTTCACTGCTAAATGGGGACGTTCCCCAACCCTTGGACTTTGCTTTTGTGTATTTTGTTGTTGATTTTTGCCTTAGGAGATGCCAGAGCAGCGGGTAATCGTTAACTGAATCGTGAATTGAGCTGCCAGTTTGCACATGTGGGGCCTCCCAATTCCAACTTAATGGTGAGAATTGATCAACCAACAGGCCAGTAGTCTTTGACAGCCCAGAATTGGGAATCTAAGAATGGAGGGGGGGAGGGGTGATTGGGTGATGCTGACCTCCAGGGGGCAAATACGTCCTTCAGGCCCCCCAGTATCTGTCATGGGAAAGTGTAGATTGGGGAGGAAACTGTTATGGGAAGATCTACAGTGAAGAAGATTATTATGGGGAAGTCTACGGGGCAAGAGTATTGTTACTGAGTGAGGTCATCGTCATGAGGAGAGCAGCTGATTGGAGGAGATTTCCAGATAAGAATTGTCATAAATACGAGGCTCCCCCAGAGCACGGGGCTCACTTCATTGGACTGAGACGGGCATCACGTCACCTGCAATGGTGTCCTATGCTGTACACTAAACTCTGTTCTGACTGCCTATCTCAAGACTCTGAAAAGGTCTCCTGCACGTCAAAGCCACACACCATCCCTGTCCTGGGCTCGGGCTCATCGGAGGTGGAGAGCAGGGCAGTGAAGTCGTGTTCTGTGGTGTGACAAGTCAACATTTCAAAGAGGTTTTGGGAAGCCGACAGCCATCGTGTTCTACAGGCCAAAAGTCAGCGTCTGTCACGGTATGGCGGCGTGTCAGCGTCCGTGGCATCTGTGAGGGCACCATTAATACAGAAAGACCTGTCGCAACATACGCTGCCATCCTGATGCCAACTTTTCCAGGGATGTCCCTGAAATTTCCAGAAGGACAACGGCACAGCACACTCTGGTGGTTTGGAGCGTCAACACACACACACAGAGCACGGCCACATCTCCAGTACTGCGGGAGGGTCTCGTGACTGCTGAGCAATCGCTTAGGGGGTGTGGCCCTGAAAGTGGCATCACATGACGTCCTCAGCACAAACACATATAAAGGTCCGTGCCGTGGGTAGCAGGTTGTCCGAGACTGCGGATTTTAACTCTCAGAGTGACTCGTAGGGTGTGGTGGTGGCTTCTGAGAGACTCATTGGTCATTGAGTTTCTATCAAGCTAAATTTTTGCCTTGCACTTTAGTGAAAGATTTATTATTCTAGCTGGTATACGACCCTCAGTTATTAAGTGATGTTGTCACGACTAACGTTTTCTGTCAAATCTCCGTGTGTTTGTAAATTATGCTATGCATGCATACACAGTCAGTGTAATAGACAGCCGGGACACCCATAGAAGGGAAGGATGGAAGAAGGCATCCACTTTGGGACAATACTTACCCCAAGATGTTAGATGGTAGCTTCCGTACAGTGTAGTGGTGCCCCGGATTCCCGCAGAGCACCATGGGACATGTAGTTTTATACCACAGCCCTGATTGGGTATCATGGCTGCCACTGCAAGAGGACCTGGGCAGTTAGATTTTCCCCATAGCCTGGAAGTACAAAGTCATGAGGACGGAAGCCCCAAAGTACTTCCGGGCTGATTAAAGAGCTGGGATTCTCCGGGTCAACATTTATTTAAGGGACTGCTGAAGACCCAGCAAGCGAGCCTGAGTCAGGAGGAGGTGTGGAGGAGAAAAGAGAGAAGAATCGTATGTATTATCTACACTAATAAAAGCCAAAGCCCTCACTCACTCACTGACTGACTAACTGACTGACTGACTCGTCTCTAATTCTCCAACTTCCCGTGTAGGTAGAAGGCTGAAATTTGGCAGCTCATTCCTTACAGCTTACTTACAAAAGTTGGGCAGGTTTCATTTTGAAATTCTACGCATAACGGTCATAACTGGAACCTATTTTTGTCCATTAACTGTAATAGAATGTAGCTCGATGGCCATGGGAGGCGGAGTTTCGTATTAAAATATTTAACCAATCACATTTCAGCCATCATTTGTTGCCAGGCAGAGAGGCCTTCACAATCCTTTCTGCAGGCCCTCAAACACAAAATAAATGTCGATTAAACTGTTCCTTCAACCAATCAGATTTTGAGTTGGTGTCAGTAGGGCCCTCTAGCAGGCGTACGGCGACGTCACCGTATTCAGACCCATTGATTGGATAGAAGCCGATATGAGGAACTCTCCGAGGCCACTGAACGCACCGCAAACGCTCCAAGCGGAAGATCCTCGCGCGCACTACGGCCAACTCCATGGCAGGATTCTGGACAATATTATTTGCCAGACACAGACCAGATTTCAAGACCATGAAAACCTGATGTTTGTCACACTCCTCGAGCCCCAGAAGTTTTGGGAATACAAGAAAAATTTCCTGCATGCAGCCTTCTCCACAAGAGCCACGGAGCGCTTTTTGATCTGTCTCGGCTAAAAACAGAACTGACTGTAACGTATGCCATGGATGGTTTTGCAGGAAAATCTCCCACTGATCTCCTTGACTTCCTTCATCGGAAAAATCTGAATGAGAGCGTGAATGAGCTGTTCACATCGGTATATTTGGCGGGTGAGCATTACTGTGTCCACTGCTTCTGTCGAGCGGACATTTTCAGCCCTAAAGCCAATTGAAACTTATGTCAGAAATACCACAGGGCGGGTTCGACTTCCAGCATTAGCTTCGATGGCGATAGAAAGGGAGGTTTTGATGGAACTGAAGCGCACGGATAATCTGAACAACAGAGTAATTGAACTGTTTTTGAGGAAAGAGAGGACGATGGATTTTGTTTACAAATACTCTGAATTTTTGGTGAGTAAAATGTTGCGATTTTCCTAAATAATATTACAAGTTTGAGTTATTATTGATGTTTTTTAAGTGTGTCGCGGCTGTGGCTGCAGTAGAAAGGAACTTGTTGACCCCTGGTATGTCTATTCAATAAAGGCATTTATTGTGGCTACAGGAGTTATCTTTTATATTTATATATAAACTAGCAAAATACCCGCGCTTTGTAGCGGTGAAGTACTGCCTTAAAAGTTTTATTAAGAAGAAAATTAAACCTCTTTAAACTGAGGGAACATATCCCAATAATTATTTGTGAAGGATCTCTTTGTACACCACATTGTCAGTTCGGCCCTCCGGTTGTAATCTGACCAAGCTGTGCGCTGATCTTACTCTGAGCATGTAACGTACAGTCGGCCATGTGAACAGTAATCTTGTCTCAAATCTCACAGCTTGGATTGCTGCTGTCGTAATCGGTTTGAGTTTCTTGGTTTGTTTCAATGACGACAGTATTTGTAGGACTTGTTGTGTTGAAGTGACATTCGGCATCTGTCAAGCGTTGTAAGCACACAACCAGTTTCATCGATAACTTCACATCCAGCTTTTGAGAGTTTAAACATTCATAAACATCAAAGTGTCCACTACTGAAATCGTCACCTGTCAATCTAAGATGTTTAAGAGGCATTGGCGGTTGTCCAAAGGTGTAAAATATTTGGCCATTTCAGTACACTTGAAAGTGACGACCAAACAATTCAGAGGCAGCCATCAACTCACATGCAGATCCATAGGTGAAGGGCTTAAGCATTTGACTCTTCTAGTGCTCCTGTGTAGTCTGATTATCTCCTGTACGTCATCAGTCCACACCTTGAACCTGTCCAGTCATTCAATACAGAAGACTCAATGGATATCAAGAGTGAGCCTGATATGGCCGTGCAATATGTAACACAGAGAATGGAAAAGGCAGGCGCCATCTCCGGGCATGGAAACCACTCGGTAAGTGACAGTTCTCTGATCGATGGTGATCACCTCGATAGACATGTTAATGGGGGTACGGTTGGAATGATAAAGGAAATGGGTATCTGAACAATGTAAAGTAAGTCTAAAATACCTACACAATAACTATAATCGTAATAAATGAACAATAAAACAGCGGAGGATTAAATTAAAAGGCTGCAGTTATCAGCAGGGAGACGTGAATCCCGTGGCGAAGCAACGAAGGGAATGTAGAGACTGGAGCGACGGACGGCCTTATATACGCAGGCAGCCAACAACGTGGGAGGCGTTAAGATGGGGGACCCAACGCCGCCTCACACGGTGACCGAGCTGCAGGCTATGGACGTATATATGTACGTAAGTAGGATTCAGTTATGACCGTTATGTGTAGAATTTCGAAATGAAACCTGCTTAACTTTTGTAAGGAAGCAGTAACGGATGAGCCTGACAAATTTCAGCCTTCTACCTACACGGGAAGTTGAAGAATTAGTGATGAGTCAGTCAGTGAGTCAGTCAGTGAGTGAGTGACGGCTTTGCCGTTTATTAGTATAGATAGATACACACCCTGATCTACATACTGTCAAATAAACGAAACACACACCCTGGTGCAACACAAGAGGGTTCGTCTTTAGCGCAGACATCCGAGGTTCGATTCCCAAGACGGGGTGCAGTGAGTGTGTACGCCTGATGAGCCCAGAATTAGGGCGAAACACGTGCCGCGTATTGTTTGCATTATTTGACAGTAAAACTATTTCAATATATTCAATATATATAAATCAGCGCTTCACGATTCATTTTACCCTCGAACCCCCTTAGTTTGAGAAGAAGTCTGAAAAAAAATGAGGTTAACACAGAAAAACAAATCACCAATTCAAGCTTTATGAATAATCGATACTTTATTCGCCATCAATAATTGTTTTGGTAAAGCCATACTCCGTGTAATCCTCCTTTCATTTTATAATTTTTCCGCCACTAGCCATGATTAAATGAACGGTAAAAAAGTAAGAGCGAAGCGATGGCGACTTATTCAGGCAGGCAGGCAGGCGACAGCTCAATAGCTCGAATTTGGATATAAGTAGCTTCTGTTTAGTCGCCAGAAATATCTTTAGTAGGAATGGAAGTTGAATTTAATCTTTAAATTTCTATGGTAAAGAAAAATGTATGCAATGATGACTAAATCTAACTTACATTCCTAATAAACATATTTCTGTCGACTAAATAAAAATTACTTATATTTCAAATTTAAATAGAACTTGAACAGATACGATAGTTCATAATACCCACGCAGCACTAAGTGCACGTAAGATTACGACTCATCCGTTTTAACAAGCAGCGTATTGCACTGATACAAAATAGCCTGCCCATTTAATTATTTAGGAATGGATAAATAAATTAAGAATTTGTACAAATAATGTTTTTCATTTTTCTTCCTTCATGGATTCTGGCACCCCCAGCAACAGCTGCTCGCACCCCAAAGGAGATAGATAGATATATATAGATATAGAGATATAGATAGATAGAGATATGTGTATGTGTGTATGTGTATATATATATATATGTGTTATATACACTCACCTAAAGGATTATTATGAACACCTGTTCAATCTCTCATGAATGTAATTATCTAATCAACCAATCACATGGCAGTTGCTTCATTTAGGGGTGTGGTCCTGGTCAAGACAATCTCCTGAACTCCAAACTGAATGTCAGAATGGCAAAGAAAGGAGATTTAAGCAATTTGGAGCGTGGCATGGTTGTTGGTGCCAGACGGGCCGGTCTGAGTATTTCACAATCTGCTCAGTTACTGGGATTTTCACGCACAACCATTTCTAGGGTTTACAAAAACTGGTGTGAAAAGGGAAAAACATCCAGTATGCAGCAGTCCTGTGGGCGAAAATGCCTTGTTGATGCTAGAGGTCAGAGGAGAATGAATGGGCCGACTGATTCAAGCTGATAGAAGAGCAACTTTGACTGAAATAACCACTCGTTACAACCGAGGTATGCAGCAAAGCATTTGTGAAGCCACAACACGCACAACCTTGAGGCGGATGGGCTCCAACAGCAGAAGACCCCACCGGGTACCACTCATCTCCACTACAAATAGGAAAAAGAGGCTGCAATTTGCACAAGCTCACCAAAATTGGACAGTTGAAGACTGGAAAAATGTTGCCTGGTCTGATGAGTCTCGATTTCTGTTGAGACATTCAAATGGTAGAGTCAGAATTTGGCGTAAACAGAATGAGAACATGGATCCATCATGCCTTGTTACCACTGTGCAGGCTGGCGGTGGTGGTGGTGTAATGGTGTGGGGGATGTTTTCTTGGCACACTTTAGGCCCCTTAGTGCCAATTGGGCATCGTTTAAATGCCACGGGCTACCTGAGCATTGTTTCTGACCATGTCCATCCCTTCATGACCACCATGTACCCATCCTCTGATGGCTACTTCCAGCTGGCTAATGTACCATGTCACAAAGCTCAAATCATTTCAAATTGGTTTCTTGAACATGACAATGAGTTCACTGTACTAAAATGGCCCCCACAGTCACCAGATCTCAACCCAGTAGAGCATCTTTGGGATGTGGTGGAACGGGAGCTTCATGCCCTGGATGTGCATCCCACAAAACTCCATCAACTGCAAGATGCCATCCTATCAATATGGGCCAACATTTCTAAAGAATGCTTTCAGCACCTTGTTGAATCAATGCCACGTAGAATGAAGGCAGTTCTGAAGGCGAAAGGGGGTCAAACACCGGATTAGTATGGTGGTCCTAATAATCCTTAAGGTGAGTGTATATGTATATATATATATATATATATATATATATGACAGCAACACTTATAACAGTGACAAAACAATTACATTGATTACATTGACAATCATGTGACGTTATTTTCTAAATGTTTCCTTTTCTTTTTCATTACTTCTTTAACACACAATTTCTCCGCTGAAAAGCGTGGCTATTTTGCTAGTTATTATTTTAATTATTACTTGTCTGTGTATTGTGGCTGTGGTGCTTGAAGGGCACTATATAAAAAGAAAAGTTGAATAAATATCTTCTTGGTGCTTTTAACCTGTGTCCAGTGCATCTGTCTGTTGGGTTTAAAGGGGCATCAGCGACCCCTAGTGTCCACAACAGATAATACAAAGGCATGGCTGTGCAAGCAGAGAGTGGTGGTCCTGACCTGTGTGGTACATTATCAAAGATCTGCATAATCAAAGATTGACCCCTCAGCTCTTGATAATTTTAGACCCATCTCTAACCTGCCTTTCTTAAGTAAAGTTCTGGAGAAGGCAGTCATTATGCAGTTAAATGACCACCTCAATAAACCTGCTATTCTTGATAAATTTCAGTCGGGTTTTAGAACAAATCACAGCACAGAAACTGAACTCGTTAAAGTAGTGAATGACTTGCGAGTGAATGCAGACAGAGGCCATTTATCTGTTCTCATCCTCTTAGATCTGAGTGCTGCATTTGACACCATTGATCACAACATTCTTAGAAATCGCCTTAGTCAATGGGTGGGCCTCTCTGGCAGGGTCTTAAATTGGTTTGAATCCTACCTGACAGGGAGAAAATTCTTTGTGAGTTGTGGTAATCACATCTCAAAGTCACATGATATCCAATATGGTGGTCCACAAGGCTCTATCCTGGTCCGCTGCTCTTCTCAATCTACATGCTTCCGTTAGGTCAGATTATCTCAGGGCACAACGTGAGCTACCACAGCTATGCTGATGACACACAGCTGTACTTATCAATAGCACCTGATGACCCCGACTCTCTCGATTCACTAACACAATGTCTGACTTGTATCTCTGAATGGATGAATAGTAACTTTCTCAAGTTAAATAAAGAGAAACTGAAATCTTAGTGATTGGCAATAATGGATACAATGAGGCTATTAGAAATAAACTGGATACATTAGGATTAAAAGTCAAGACGGAGGTAAAAAGCTTAGGGGTGATTGTTGACTGTAATCTGAATTTTAAATCGCATATTCATCAGATCACTAGGACAGCATTTTTTCACTTAAGAAACATTAAAGTTAGACCCCTTATATCACTGAAAGATGCTGAGAAATTAATTCATGCTTTTGTTTTCAGTCGACTAGATTACTGTAACGCACTCCTCTCAGGACCACCCAAAACGAGTGCAGAATGGAGCTGCTAGAATCCTAACTAGGAAAAGAAAATCCAAGGACATTTCTCCAGTTTTGATGTCACTACACTGGTCACCTGTGTCATTCAGGATTGACTTTAAAATTCTGCTTATGGTTTATAAAGCCTTAAATAATCTGCTCCATCTTATATATCGGAATGTCTGACACCTTATATTCCAAATCGTAACCTCAGATCCTCAAATGAGTGTCTCCTTAGAATTCCAAGAACAAAACTTAAAAGAAGTGGTGAGGCTGGCGGCCTTCTGCTGCTATGCACCTAAAATCTGGAATAGCCTGCCAATAGGAATTCACCAGGCTGATACAGTAGAGCACTTTAAAACACTGCTGAAAACACATGACTTTAACGTGGCCTTTTTATAACTTCACTGTAACTTAATCCTGATACTCTGCATGTTCAATTCTTCATAATAACTATTCATAGTGGCTCTAAAATCCGTACTGACCCCAACTCTCTCTTCTGTTTCTTTTTCTGGTTTCTTTGTGGTGGTGGCCTGCGCCACCTCCACCTACTCAAAGCTTCATGATGCTCCAACATTGATGGACGGATTAAAAGGCAGAAGTCTACGTGACCATCATCTTCATCAAGTCCTTCCATGTGAACCCTAAATCCAAAGAGGACTGTTTCATTGATGTTAGGTAGAATGCCCAGAGGGGACTGGTCAGGTGGTCTCGTGGTCTGAATTTTTTTGTTTTTTCTGTCCCCCCTGGCTATTGAACCTTACTCTTATTCGATGTTAATTAATGTTGATTTATTTTGTTTTCTTATTGTGTCTTTTATTTTTCTATTCTTTAATATGTAAAGCACTTTGAGCTACTGTTTGTATGAAAATGTGCTATAGAAATAAATGTTGTTGTTCTTGTTGTTGTTGTTGTTGTAATGGATGAATGGGGGGAGATCCCATCTTAACAAACTTGTGCCTTCAGTGCCCAGATCCTTAATAAGTGACATTAGAAACACCAGGGATGAGACACGGCGGTAAACACTCGACTGGCACCAGTGCGTTGCAGTCCTCAGAGTTGACATCAGTGCACATTTCGTAAATTACAAGGTAAACCATCAAATAACGTGTGGCTGGGGTGTTCTCATCATGACAACGGGGGGGGAGCAGAGGGTACAAATCCCTCCTTTTATTAGCATTTCCCATTGTGTCCCATCCTTTCTGGAACTGGGGGTCATGCAAAGGGTCTGGATGAGACATCGGGACCACTGTCGAGCCATCAGCTAACCAGAAGGACAGCCCGTGGAGCGCCTGGAGTTTGTCGGTGTGGGGTTCTTTAGGAGGCCACCGGAGCTTTATGTTTTACCGGGTCCCGTCATTTCTCTTCTGTCTCAGAATGGCTGAGAGTTTCTTTTCCTTTTGAGGTTCACACAGTCGCACCACACAAAGAAAGACCTCGACTCTAAAGGAGTCCATTTGCTCAGCACTTTATTTATTTATAGAATTCATCTTTTACAATTCCCACTCACATACAGCAGTCTGCACGTCTGGTGCAGTTTTTTTTTTATATGAATGCGGTGCACTTCAATAGAAAGCATAGATCTGAAACATTTCATAGCGTGAATACACAAATGACTGAACAAATGAGCCAGCTGGCCCCAGCATTGGCACCCGATGCACAGAGACGTCTCTTCCTGCCCATTTAAAAGATGCTGGTATTTGATGCCATTATGTACTGGTTGGCGGAGCTGGGTTGGCAGGAGCAGCTGGGTTGGCTGGAGCTGGTGTGGCAGCGGGGGCAGCGGGGGCGGGGGTGGCTGGAGCAGCGGGGGCCGGGTTGGCAGCAGGGCGGCGGGTTTGGCTGGAGTGGCGGCAGGGGCGGGGTGGCGGCGGGTTTGGCTGGAGTGGCGGCAGGGGCGGGGTGGCGGCGGGTTTGGCTGGAGTGGCGGCGGGTGCAGGGGTGGCGGCGGGTTTGGCTGGAGTGGCGGCGGGTTTGGCTGGAGCAGCGATTGTAGTTGTTGTTGGTTTGCTCGTTGTAGTTGTTGATGGTGTCGTTGTTGTGGTTGTTGTGGTTGTTGTCGGGCTTGGAGGTGGTTTAGGTCTTAGCCGATTAAGTAGGCGAACGTAGAGTGAGAGAAACCTTCCTCCTGGCATCCCCGGTCGACCATAAAGACCCTGAGAAAAAAGGGAAAAGAAGGAATAACAAATCATTTCATCATGGCACAATTTCATCCGGGACGCCATCACAAGTGTTTCTGTGATTAGCAAAAGGCAAGCAGAGTTGGGAACAGAACTGGGAACGGCTTGTGTGTGACGGGCCAGCGCTTTAGCTGCTGATTGGATTCTTTCTAATGAACAAAGGTTAGGAATTAGAACATCAGAACAATTTGGACGAGGACAGGGCATCCAGACCAACAAAGCTCGCCAGTCCTGTCCACTTATTTACATCAAGTCGAGTTCTGAAAGTCCCTCAAGTCCTCCTGTCCACCACACTACCTGGTCGCTTATTCCAAGTGTCTGTCGTTCTCTGGGTAAAGAAAAACTTCCTAAAGTTTGTGTGAAATTTACCCTTCCTATGTTTCAAACTGAGTCCCCGTGTTCTTGATGAACTCATTTTAAAGTCACCGTCTCAAGGCAAAACTCTCGTCTCGCTGAACTTCTCTCTTCCAAAAAGTCTTGTTGCATCAAATGATTTTTTATATAATAGAGAGACATGACATGGATTACCAGTCCATGAAACTCTCTGTCTAAGAAACGTCCGCTCACCACCTTTGTTATTACACCTGGAAGACACACGTAGTGAAATGTCTGGTCAAACGATCTCATCACACAGACCCTCCACCTCCAATTCCCTAGCAGACCACTCAATACTCCCCCCTTCCCACAAACCTGCACACTGTATGAAACTCCTGGGCAGTCCACCCTCCCACTAATCGAGACCCTCAGAACTCCAATGGTGACCCTTCGGGCCTACACTGGTGTGCTGCTCCTCTGACTCCACAAACATTAACTGATAACGGGGGGGCCACAAGCCCTTCGGCCAGCAGTCACACAACAGGGACACATTTAAAACATGTGGAGATCTGTTCGTTGTCACCTTAACCCTTTATATAAACATACCTGGGCAACGGCGGGTACTTTGGCTAATAGTAATTAAAAGGAAATTACCATTCAATGAGTAACAGCAATAACATTTTTGAACAATACAGTACATGTAACAGTAGACTTAACAATATTGCAGGATTCATAGACTTAACATGAATGAAAAATTAAATTGTTATCCTCATCACAAACTTACCGGAAAGGAAAGGCTTTGAGCGACAAGGCACAGTAAAATGACAGAGGTTAGTTTGCACTTCATTTTCCTAGGAGAAATAAAAAATATTCAATATTCAGTGTACCACTGAAGCGATAGATAAATAAGGCCAATTCACTTGGTCAATTCAAACTCTATTGTAGGCACGGAGTTGGACAGTTTGACATCCGTGGCAGAGCGACGGGCGCTGAGCAGACAGACTGCTGTCAATCATGGAGAATCCACTGAACAGGATCATCTCCAGACAGAGGAGCAGCTTCAGTGACAGACTGAGGAGACCCCACACTATGCGACTCTTCAATGCCACCCGGGGGGTAAACGTTAACATTATACAAAGTTATTGTCTGTTATACCTGCCTCGTACAATCCACCCTGCATTTTTTAACTTGCACTGCATTTTAATCACTCTTTAATTTAATATTGTTTTTTATCGGTATGATGCTGCTGGAGTATGTGAATTTCCCCTTGGGATTAATAAAGTATCTATCTATCTATCTATTGTGCCTTTCACTCTATCTATCTATCTATCTATCTATCTATCTATCTATTATATAGCACCTTACACACTATCTATCTATCTATCATATAGTGCCTTTCACTCTATCTATCTATCTATTATATAGTGCCTTTCACTCTATCTATCTATCTATCATATAGTGCCTTTCACTCTATCTATCTATCATATAGTGCCTTTCATATCTATCTATCTATCTATCTATCTATCGTGCCTTTCACTCTATCTATCTATCATATAGTGCCTTTCACTCTATCTATCTATCATATAGTGCCTTTCATATCTATCTATCGTGCCTTTCACTCTATCTATCTATCTATTATATAGTGCCTTTCACTCTATCTATCTATCTATCATATAGTGCCTTTCACTCTATCTATTATATAGTGCCTTTCACTCTATCTATCTATCTATCATATAGTGCCTTTCACTCTATCTATCTACCTATTCACTCTATCTATCTATCTATCTATCTATCATATAGTGCCTTTCACTCTATCTATTATATAGTGCCTTTCACTCTGTCTATCTATCTATCTATTATATAGGGCCTTTCACTCTATCTATCTATCTATCTATCTATTATATAGTGCCTTTCACTCTATCTATCTATCTATCTATCTATCATATCGTGCCTTTCACTCTATCTATCTATCTATCTATCTATCTATCTATCTATCTTTCTATCTATCATATAGTGCCTTTCACTCTATCTATTATATAGTGCCTTTCACTCTATCTTTCTATCTATCATATAGTGCCTTTCACTCTATCTATTATATAGTGCCTTTCACTCTATCTATCTATTTATCTATTATATAGTGCCTTTCACTCTATCTATTATATAGCACCTTACACATATCTATTTATTATATAGCACCTTTCACACTATCTATCTATCTATTATATAGCACCTTACACACTATCTATCTATTATATAGTGCCTTTCACTCTATCTATCTATCTATCTATTATATAGTGCCTTTCCCTCTATCTATCTATCTATTATATAGCACCTTTCACACTATCTATCTATCTATCTATCATATAGTGCCTTTCATATCTATCTATCTATCTATCTATCGTGCCTTTCACTCTATCTATCTATCTATCTATCTATCTATTATATAGCACCTTACACACTATTTATCTATCTATCTATCATATAGTGTCTTTCATATCTATCTATCGTGCCTTTCACTCTATCTAGCTATTATATAGTGCCTTTCACTCTATCTATCTATCTATCATATAGTGCCTTTCATTCTATCTATATCAGTGCTTTAGTAAATGACCAAGTCGTCCAGCCATTATACAAATACACACAAATTTAAAATAATACAGGCAAGTAGTGTGATGCCACTAAGGCTGGGGTTACATTTTGTTTTCTTTCGTTATTTAAGACTAGGAGGCTCAGCAAAGCGCCAACCCCCATGCAGGCCCTACGCGCTCGTCATTTCTCGGATCAGCCGCTTGTGACGAATCCTGCTGCGCTTTTGGATAAACACGAATGTCAACTCTGTGTTTGATATCTCCGTTTCGAAACTGTTATCGCTAACAATTCGTCACGTGTTGGTTTATTATATATGCGAGCGTGATCTTTCGGATTCATATAGAAATCCAAGAAAACTCCTTTGCCCGTGTTTTTCAGATAAATTTCGTGTAAAGTGCGATACTTTTGGATGTATGAATTTGTATCCATTATTGGCTGTAGAATTACTAATACCTCTGATTGTTTAACTCTTTCGATTCTTTGTTGCATTGCTTCTCCGTGATCATAAATATAAGCCTGACCAAATTGTGGTGTCTTTGTAATTAGCGTATGGTCCTGAATCGTGTAAATCTACGTTTTGAGCATTGAATGATGTGAATGCGAACAGATTATTGTAGATTCGGATATTTTGCCTGATAGTGTTTGTAGATTTCACTTTCACCAAATAACAAAACTTTTATTCTCACAGATACGCCCCTTCATTGGTATGAAACACTACTTGGCAACACAAATTAGATGATCTAAAGGGTCTCTGACTTAAACTTTAAAGCCAAACAATCTCTACATACTCCTGTCATATCACTTATGTCCATATATTCAATCTCTTTTTGGTATTCCGTTATTTCACCGAGTAATAATTTCCGTTTGTTAGCGCTAACGTGATCTTTACTATCAGTTTTTTGAGAATTATCGTACTTTCATAATCTCTAACCTGCTCTGCCTGTGTATCGCACCAATGTTTTGTGAATTCTTTACAACGTTCTACTTTGTCTTCTACTCTTTGTCTTTTATTTCCAGGCCCTGCTTGGACCTGTTAGGGTTTCAGTTCATCTCTTGGCACAAAATCTCATCTTGCGGGACGTGAAATTACCTCTCTAAAAAAGTCTTGTCTCATCCCAAGATTCTTTGATATAATAGAGAGATTAGATTGTTTGGTCCTGCACTTGAAGTCACTGCAGATCATTTCTGTCTTTCTTATGTTGTCCTCTTACTGGAGCACCACTCAGGGCACACAAGTGGGTACCATGTGTTGGTAGAATGGAGTCACGGCTCATGTAAAGGACGTGCTCGGTGGCATTTGAACTCGTGCCATCACACTATACAGTCCGTCTACTCGGGCACAAGGCCCCAATTCAAGATATCACGAGCTGAAAAGAGAAAAGGTTTCATGTTGAGTAACATACCTGCCTGAAGTGGTTGCAGCTGAGGTGAGGGAAGAAGATCTTGGATTCTGAGAAGTGCATGTTTAACCTTTATTTAAAGTTACAGCCAGCCAATCAGCAGGTGAGTCACACCCCCTCTGTGGTGAAACACAGTATTTCCACACAAGACGTATTATGAAAGAGAGCCGAGAGACCAGGAAGGAAACAAAATGAGAAACGATGACTCACTGCTGTCAAAGGCAACAGTACCAGTGATATTTGGGCATTAAGGGCCAGCGGGCACAGCCCATGAGATTCATACAGTAGGTGCAAAATAAGTCCCGAACTTCCCTCCATCACTTAAATTCTCCCCCAAATGTTTAGAATGGACCCCAGCCATGGAAAGCTCCCTTTAAAGCAAAGGTTAGGCTTAGTGGAGATTGAACCCTGAAGGGTGTGATGTATGGCCGGCCGTTCATCCTGGCCAATACCCGCACGCTTCTGGGTGGAGCCCTCCCTGCAGTATGGAGGTGCCCCGAGGACCAGCAGGGCATCATGGACATTGGAGTCTTTATTCACAGCCCTGCTGGATACCATGGGGGCCGCTAGGAGACGCTGCAGGGATGAACAGTGATTATTTGCCCTACGCCCCGGAAGTACGTCCGAATTACATGGACAAGAGGAATGACGTGCTCCCGGGGTGAAGAAAAAGGACTTTGTATCTGACCCGGAAGTGTTCCTAGTCACATGGACAGAGAGAGTGAAACTTCCAGGTTGAGGGCTATAAAAGAGACTACAAAACACCAGAGTGTCGAGCTGAGCTGGGTGGAAGGGTGGCAACGCGTCTGGGGGTGGAGGACTGTTATTGTATTGAGTATTGTGGACAGTAGGGTGCTTTGTGCACTGTGCAGTTTAAATAAAGTCATCTATCGGACTTTTATATTGTGTCTGACGTCTTGGACAAGGGTTCAAGGGAGCGATAGTGGACCCAATCTGTCACAAGGGTTATGTACTGGCACAAGGATTCAGATATTACATTTAACAATTTTAATAATCCAGTTGTAATCCAATACAGCTATATTTTCTGATAAAACAGATCTGCTAGTTTTAATAATATACAGTGCTAACAGTAACCTTAAGATCATTTAATTGAAATCAACCATTCCCAAAATCGAATAAAATAAGATTTATAGGTACCAAGTGTTCCATACGAATATCCACTGTCCGTTATCTTTAAAATTCTGACTTTGAGGTAGGATATCTAAATATTTTATTTCAAAACAAGATTTATTTAGAGCACTAAAACAACTAACTAAAAACATTGAATCCTATCAATTAATTTTAAGGTGTCATTATGTGGGATTTAAAAATAAAAAGGGGTTTACTAATAAGGGCCAAAGGTGCAACCTTAGGACACCATTTCTAAATTTTTAAGATTACGGGTCCCATTAGATTTTTTAACCTTAGAGGTAGGGGTAGGGGAAGGGAGTCTGTTTAATTGTAGGGGCCCTAAAAGAATTTTTAACCTTAGGACCTCAGTTTCTATTCTTTTAAAATTAGACTAAGGGGTAGGGGTTAGGGTGATTGAACCTTTGGACAATGGCTCTCCTTCAGAACTCTGTCCTTGGATGTGCCCCTTTGTGCCCACTCACATATTTGGATTTCACCCTTTAATGTTCCAAGGAGGTGCCATGTTAGGGTTAGAACTTTCATCAGAGCTTCACATCCAGACTCAACTGAATCCGCAATTCTTTGATTCTTTCTGTCATGTAGATTTTCTACTCTTATTTTTCCAGCAGTTCTTATTTCTCAATAAATGCTCTTTTTCTTTTATACTCTATCGGTACCTCTTTAGTGACTGAAGTAATAAAGTTGATACAGGGCACCTGATATGAAGAGGTGACACTTTCTTTCCCACATGGATGGCGGGCTGAGGAGAGGATGGAGGACACCACAGTGGGGGTCCCACATCACTGCTTGGCCTCCATTAGAACACTCGAGACGAGAACAGGCCATTCAGCTCAACAAAGCTCACCAGTCCCATCCACTTATTTCTTCCAAAATAAACATCAGGTCGAGTTTTGAAAGTCCCTAAAGGCCCTTACTGTCCACCACACTGCTTTGTCTATCGTTCTTTGCGTAAAGAAAAACTTCCTAATGTTTGTGTGAAACTTCCCCTTCACAAGTGTCCAGCTGTGTCCCCGTGTTCTTGATGAACTCATTTTAAAGTCACCGTCTCGATCCACTGCAATCATTCCCTTCATAATCTTAAACACTTCAGTCAGGTCTCCTCTTCATCTTCTTTTCTTTAAACTGTAAAGGGTCAGCTCTTTTTATCTTTCCTCATAACTCATCCCCAGTAGCCCTGAATCAGCCTAGTCACTCTTCTCTGGACCTTCTCTTATGCTGTTTTGTCCTTTTTGTAGTCTGGAGACCCAAACTGCACACAGGACTCCAGATGAGGCCTCACCAGTGTGTTATAAAGCTGAAGTAGAACCTCCTGTGACTTGTACTCCACATGTCAAGGCGCTATATAAACTGACAGTCTGTTAGCCTTCTTAATGGCTTGTCTGCCAGTAAATAGCCAAGAGTCCACTATGACTCCTAAATCCTTCTCAAAAGGTGGATTCTCGATGTTCTGACCTCCCATTGTGTATTTAAACCTCACATTTTGACTTCCTATGTGTAATTCTTTACATTTACTGACATTAAATTTCACAGTCCACAAATCTGCCCAAGCCTGTCTGCTGTCCAAGTCCTTTTGTGATGATATAACAGATTCCAAGTGATCTGCTAATCCACCTATCTTGGTATCATCTGCAAACTTCACCAGCTTGTTCCTTATATTCCTATCTAAATCATTTATAGATATTAAACATAGCAGCAGCTGGTCACCACTCTTAACATCGGCCAATTCTGATGAGGTTCCTCACACCACCACCCTCTGCTTCCTGTGTCTGAGCCAATTCTGCGCCCATCTAAAAACCACACCCTGAACTGCCACTTCTTTTAGTTTGATGCCCACCCTCTCAGGTGGCACCTTATCAAATTCTTTCTGAAATACAAGATCAATCATCTCATCTGCTCCACTCTGGTCATATCCTTTTATTGTCTCCTCATAAAATTCCAGCCTGTTAGTAAAATACCCCCCATGCTGACTGTTCAGAATAACTCCTGTCCTTGCCAGGTGTTGCTCAATCTCCAGGTGTCCAGGTAGCCCGAGGTCTCAGTTATGAAGGTGTCTCAGCCTGTACAAGTCCATTATAGGTCCATCTCAGGGAGTCCAAGGGGACACGCTAAAGCTAGTGAGCACCTATGTGGAGTCCTGAGGGGTGACAGGCGGTGTGGGTGTCACTTATAATCAGTGCTTAAATATGGATGTCCTTCTCCGTGTGTCTGTCAACCTTAGGGTGTTAAAGCAGACCAACCCATAACCAGCATGGTGAGTTCCAGTAACTTCACTGAGCTGCGATATGTTGAGTGTCCGAGGATTACTGCGAGATATCTCAGGTTAACCAAAAGGCACTGAACAAAGACAGGCAGGACCAAAGTCAAAAACCAGGAAATTCCAAAATGGACTTGAGGAACCTCAAGCAAAAAGGGAGAAATGTTAATCAGCAGTCAAAAAGCACAGGGGCTACTTGGAAGAGAAGCTAACTAGACCGGCAGAACATTCAGCAAGCTGTGTGCAGAATCATCACACAGGGACTTGGACACATTTGTGGGTGGTGAAATGAATGTCAGCAAATATAATAATAATAATAATAATAATAATAATTCCATTTATTTCATGCTTTTCTCACTAATGAAAGTACTGCACTTCATTCAGTGGAGAGCCACTTCAGCCACCACTAATGTGTAATGTCCACCTGCATGATGTGACTGCAGCCATTTTTACTCCAATATGCTCACCACACGTTAGCTATTAAGTGGTGAGAGCCAATCACAGACTGGGGATGACTAGAGGGGGTAGAATGACTAGGCCATGGTGGGCAATTTAGCCAGGACATCGGGATACATCCTACTCTTTATGAAGATCTTTTATGACCACAGAGAGTCAGGACCTCAGTTTTACGTCTCATCCAAAGGATGGCACCATTTTTACAGCCCAGTGTCCCCGTCACTTCACAGGGGTGTTGAGATCCACATTCAGACCACAGGGTAAGCGCCCCCTGCTGGCCTCACCATCACCTCTTCCAGCAGCAACCCAAGCTTTTCCTAGTGAGTCTCCCATCCAAGTCTCGGCTGAGCCCGAACAGGCTGAGCTTCAGGTGGGTGACCTCCTCTGAAGTGCAGGAGGGTTGGCTGCTGCTAAAGTGGAACACGGAGGAAATTAAAATGTGAGGTTTGAATACAAAATGGGACGTCCACCCTATGAGAAGGATTTTGGAGTCGTAGTGGACTTGACAATATCAAATGACAGAGAAGCCATTAAGAAGGCTAACAGAATGTCAGGTTATATAGCGCCTTGACATGTGCAGTACAAGTCATTTGAGGTTCTGCTCAAGCTTTATAACACACTGGTGAGGCCTCATCTGGAGTACTGGGTGCAGTTTGGGTCTCCAAGCTACAAAAAGGACATGGCAGCACAAGAGAAGGTCCAGAGAAGAGCAACTGGGCTGATTACAGGGGTACAGGGGATGAATTATGAGGAAAGGGTAAAAGAGCTGAGTCTTTACAGTTTAAACAGAAGAAAATTTAATGTCAGCAAATGTAAAGTGTGACACAATGGGAGGTCTGAAAATCGAGAGTCCACTGTCACTTGTGTGTCTCCGTGCCCGTCTATGTTCATGTTTGGAGAGCTGTACGATATGTTTATAAATACACAGAATGCATATATATATATATATATAGGAACCCCTTACCTGGCCAGGATGTGGGAAGGAATGGGGGAGAGAGTATTTTCAGGATAGTTTCTCCCCTGGGCCAACTGAGGGGAGCCACCTTGGTTTCCAGTTTCCACCACTAGGCGGCACATGGACATTTCCAGGGCCTTATTTGGCCACACTTCTGCCACACCCGGAAGTGTGGCTGGAGGAAACTCGTTGGGCACCTGGAGTCCTTTTGGGTGCCCTATAAAGGGAGCCATTCCCCACCATTTGGGTGTGAGAGTCGGGAGGATGAGGGCAAACCCCGAGGAGGAGTGGAGGGAGAAGGACTGGCGGCCTGAAGAGACTGTTGTGGTGCTGGTGATATATGCACTTTAAACTGTAAATAAACAGTGTTGTGTGTGGCAAATTGGTGTCCTGCCTGTCTGTGTCTGGGTTGGCACCATATATATATATATATATATATACACTCGGTATATCTGTTTATTTATTTCTTTAATTTACTTTGGTCCGATTCAGGCTATGCAGGCCAGACAAATTTTGTTCTTGGGCCACGTCTGAAGCCCACAGCCTGGTGTTTAAAGTAAACTCGTTTACGTCGAGTGATCTTGCAGTGACGGCACAAGGTGCTGCATCTCCACACCGTGCTCCCAAACTTGAACTATCGTAGTGCACATCCAAGTTCTCAGTCTGATGAGACCAAAGGGAGAAAATCCTCCACAAACAGCTGAAAAGCAAAGAAGCCTGCAGGCCCAAAAGAAGAGACGATGAAGACTCAAACAAAAACCTAGCAGGAGTGAAATCCAGAAAGGCAAAAACAGCCAAATCCTTAGATTTCCAAATGGGTTGCTTACCATACAGCAATCAAGGAAATTAAAATAAAGATCTTAGCGGTGGAGCTGTGCTGATTTTAATCCACGGAATAAATGACAAGCAGGAAAAGATTAAATGTTATTAAGTGTTGTCTAGGAAATGTTTTGTTTGTATGGAGAGATGTCAACATCACCATCATCATCATCATATTTGGGCAGCCTGTTAGGCCAACAGAAAGTTGACCAAATTAACTGCTAAAGGTGCCCACTTACAGAGCTTAGATTCCTGACCCAGGGTATGGGTGTCAAAAGTCTTTTTCTTTTCTTACAATTTTTATTTTAAGAAAGAAAAATCAAGCAGATACAATTTAAAAAATGTATACAGTAAATTATTTCAAAATATAAAAAACAGGAAAATAATAAGAAAGGAAAACAGAGAAAAAGCAAAACCTCACAAAACAAAGAACTCCAGCCCCTCTAATTGTATGTTATTTATTGTGCTGGACTGACTGAACCTTATTAAGATAGGATTACAAATCAAACAACCTTTTATTTCACAAGAAATTGAGTTTGGTTGAGTTGTCTGGTGTTGGTCACAAGATCTATCAATATCTATATTTACTGTGAAGTTTCTGAACTCTTTTAGAGTCCACACGGGACGACATGCCAAAGTGAGACTGCCGCGTCTGTGGAGGACTGCTTCTCTGTCGCCAAGGCAACCGCAGGTTTGCAGCGCAGCAGCAGAGTGCCATGGGAAATTATCAAGATGGCGCTATAAGCGCCTGTCGCCAATGGGTGATGCAGGGAACGCGACTCGAACTGTTTGCTGTGTCGGTGTATATAAATTGACCCTGCTGTTCTTATTTCAAGTTGAATAAAACTGCTTTTGATACAGTATTGAGACTCAGCCTCGTGTTTTGGGGTGCAAGACAGGGACTCCAGCATCACATGGTACCAGGAGTGGGGTGTCTGATATGGCAGTCCAAACCTTAAAGTTCTTCCCTTTAAATTTCAGAGGGAGTAATGTAATCTCATATGTTTTAATGTCCCAATGGACGTAGCGGAGTGGAGGGAGAAGGACAGGTGGCAAGAAGGGACTGTGGTGGTGCTGGTGATATGTGCACTTAAAATTGTAAAAACCATATGCTGTGTGTGGCAAATTGCTGTCCTGCCTGTCTGTGTCTGGGTTGGCATCACTATATATATATATAGTCTGTGTCTGGGTTGGCATCACTATATAATATATACTCTGTATATATCTGTTTATTTATTTATTTTAGTTTGGTGTGATTCAGGCTATGCAGGGCAACTTATGTCGGCCAGATTGAGTTTGTTCTTGGGCCGCGTCTGAAGCCCCAAGCCTGGCATTTGAAGTAAACTCCTTTCGGTTGGAGAGTCGGAGCTCCCGCTGCAATATATAACCCTGCTGTTCTTATTTCAAGTTGAATAAAGCTGGTTTTGCTAAAGTACTGAGACTGAGCCTCGTGTTTTGGGGAGCAAGACCGTGAACTCCCGTGTCACATGGTACCAGGAGTGGGGTGTCAGATATGGCAGTCCAAACCTTAAAGTTCTTCCCTTTAAATTTCCGAGGGAGTAATAGAGTAATATAGTCTCATACCCTTTAATGTCCCCATGGACTCAGCGGGTGTTCACTTTATCTGTGGTCTCATAAGGGGTCTGCCGGAGCAAGTCACTACGGACTACGTAGAGGTCGCTACCAGAGTCCAACAGTGCCGAGAATTCCCATCTGGCCAACGTAATAGAGACCTTAAAATTGTCCTCCTTTAACACCTTGGGGGACACTTGTGAGCCGCATACCTGGGCCAGACCGATGGTTATGGTTTACGCAGGTGGGAGATGGCACCCCCTAGCCAGATGTCCCAGTTCATCATAGTGAAAGCAGCTGCTGTGTTCAGTCCACATTCTGGTGTTCCCATGATGGTGTCTTCCACTCATGGTGTGACCCTGGAGGTCTGCACTTGCTGGATTGAAATCGGGGTTAAGCCTGGGTAGCCCCGTAGTTTCCAGGTGGTTTGTGCACCATTTAGTCTGCGGATCCGATCCAGCAGCGAGTGGACGTCGTTCCGTAGCATTTCTTCACAAAGACACTCATCAGGAACAGATTTCTAGACTGTCCGCTATTGCGGTGGAACATCTTTGGCGTGAGCAGAAACGCAGGGGGGCAGAATTACGTGATTACGGCAAGTCAAGTAAACTTCACGAGTTTAAGAAGGGAAATCGGGTGCTGGTGTTGATTCCATCAGATCCACATAAATTTCAGCCATTGAAGAGCATATATCCCCCGTGAATTATAAAGTTAGGATTCCAGAGTGGTGGAAGCCTGTGCAGGTTTTGCATATTAACCGTGCGAGGTCATGGTCATGTCCGCAGTGGTCCCTAAGACGGAAGTTGCTATAGGTGAGGATTTAATTGACACTCAGAAAGCGTAATTTCTATCAGTGATCGAGAGGAACTCCGACAAATTTTTGGCCGTGCCTGGCCTGACAACAATTGCGGAACACAAGATTGTAACTCCACCCAGTGTTACTGCACAGGTGTCCCCGTATCGCCTACCAGAGGCAACAAGGAAGGTGATACACGAAGAGGGGAGCAGATGTTCCAGTTAGGTGTGATTCATCTGAGCAAAATCAAGTGGCAGAGCCCAATCGCACTTGTCTCAAAGCCCGATGGTTCAGGTTGATTCTATATCATTTTGAGGTGTTTGATTTCCAAATTTGATGCATATCCAATTCCATGTGTGGATGAGCTGTTGGAGAAGCTTGGGCAGATCTCATATATTTATACCCTAGGCATCATGACGGGCTATTGGCAAGTGCCATTGGAGGAGTCCAGCTGTGAATAAACTGTGTTCACCACTCCTGATGGGCTGATTGAATTTATGGCACTCAATCTCCATGGTACACCATTGACCTTTCAGCGAATAATGAGCGTAATTATTCAACCACTGGTGATTAAGTGGGCGGAGGTGAACCTCCATTACTATCTCTGGGGGTGACGGTTTACCCTGGTGACTGACCATGCCCCGCTGCAATGGCTGTACAGACAGGATACGAACACCCGGCTCACATGGTGGTCTATTAGCTTGCAGGCTTTTGCTTTTGATATTCACCACTGTCCCGGAGCTTCACACACCAAAGCTGACGTTCTCTCCCACATGGCCAAGCCCTGCTTGGAAGGTCGCTTTGCCCACACCAGATATCATGAAATCAGCATCTGACCAACATATTAATATATCAGAATCCACCATAGTGATCGGAAAACTTTACTGGAGATTTGTGCTGCTAAAGGTGCTGCCACCAAGTTTTGAAGCGATTACTGTTATTCACATGGTGTGTAAACGACGAGAACTCTGACTTAAAATTTGTATTGTGTATTCACTCGCTTCCCCTTCTCTAATGATGCACTTTGTCTGTGGGTTTTGTGGCCTTCCCTTGTGTGAGATTTGCAAAAATAAAGGATATTAGGAAGGGGGCAAATACTTTTTCCCAGCCCTGTTCCTCTTCTTCTTCGCAGCTGTTTTATCTTTTCATTTTTTTCCTTTATGTTTTGTGGTCTGGGTGTTAAAGTTGCTCCCTAAACATCGAGGTGACCCGCCCTGTGTGTCAATACCTGCTAAGCCCCTCATTCTTGTTCTCAAGTCAGATTAATGGACTGATCCTCCGTAGGCCTGCCGGCGATTTCGACAACTCCGAGAGCTCATGTGGCAATCATTCAGGGTCATAAAGGGCCAGACGAAGATGTGCCAGAGACCCGGGTACCACGGTGGCATCGTTAAAGAGAGTGTAAACTGGGTAAAGTGACACAGCAGTTGGTAGTCTGCAGGGGGCACTGACCCCAAACCTAAAATAAAATCAAGGAGGCCAAAGGAAGATTTTTATAAAGGAAAAACACTGCAAATCACAGGAAGGTGAAGGAAATCGAGGACCACTGGGGACTAAATAGGGGACAATACAGCAAGCCAGCAGCTTAAAGGGGCTCAACCCTACAGTATGAAGCCATTTCTATTTCCCATCTTTTTGTGCCTCGTTATCCTCCTCCTGTAAGCTCCTTCTGCCTCCTCTCCTTTTCTAGTCTCCCTTCTTTCTGCCAGTTGAACCCTTGTCCAACTCCAGCACCTGGAGGAGCTTCTAAGTAACACGCAGAAATAGACCAACCGCCAACAGCTCCCCTAATGGCCGCAGGTACCACTGCAATCTCTCTTAAAGGGCCACGCCAATCCCTGGGCACAATTAGGACTCTGGAGGTCTCTGTTGATTTGTAGGCCTCCGTTTGTCCTCTGTTAATACAGAAGTTCAAACAGCAGAGAGCTCTGGGGCTCTGTCTCCTACAGTGGATTCAGACAAAGACCTCAACGTCCTGTACGGGTCACCGAATGAACATTAACGGGCAAAATTGGCAAATCTGCCCATTTAAAATTAAATCAACAAGACAGTGAAGTGTGCAGAAAGTAAAGGGTCTGAAGACTTCCTGAGAACACCGTGTATATTTCAGACTCGTGTGTTCTGTTCTTAACACTTTTAGTAATAAAGGAAACAATCTTTAAAGTGTTATTGACTTTACTCTGGACTAAATGCACACTAGAACATATAAAGATAGAGAGGTAGATAAAAATGAAAGGCACTATATAATAGACAGATAGATAGATAGATGAAAGGTACGATATAATAGATGAAAGACACTATATTAACAATAGATAGATAGCATAGTTGGCAGGATCAGATAGATAGATAGACAGACAGAGTGAAAGGTGCTATATAATAGATAGATAGATAGATAGATAGATAGATAGATAGATAGATAGATAGATAGATAGATAGATAGATAGATAGATAGATAGATAGATGTGAAAGACACTATATAACAGATGGGTTTTTAAATCCCTAATAGCTAATTGTTCATTTCCACCCTCTGACTCAAGGTGTCTTTCTAGGTGATTCACATAACTCACCCGTTTCAGACTTACAAATATTAAAATTAAACAAGAAGAACGTGAGGATGTTTTCTGTGTCTGTTATAAATTTTAATGTTTTCCGCACTTGTCAGTGATTCTGGATGAGGCTGTCAGTCAAATATAAAATCCCAATAACAAATGTATGGATGGCAGGCTTTGCTGCTCATCCCTTTGTGTTCCTTGTGTTTGTCAGTCCTGTCCCTGTCTGGATCAGAATGCAAGCAGACCATTAAATCCCAGGCATGTCCACATTTTTCTTGTTCTTTCCGTACTTGTGACTAAGCCAGTATGAATGCATGTGTTGGAATGGAAGAAAATGAAAAACAAAACAGAAAATCAAACAGGCGAGTCTTTTAGTTGATCGCAGACCACATACAGTTTGACTGGGCCCTCCTTCATGGATGGAGCACACAATAGTCCCTTCAAGTGTTTTTACGTGTGAACATGTTCAGTCCTGTAAGAAACACCTCCGCTCTGCAGCCCCGTTCATTAACTAAGGCACATGTAAACCTCCATCAGGCAAAAAGCCAAATCCTCAGAAAAGTAAATAAATAAAACAATTTATATACACCGAGACAGCAGGGCTGGAGCTGAAGGATCTTCTGTCAGCTCCCTCGACATTGCAGACGCGGAGCCCGAGGAGAAGAAGGAGGACTCCCTGCCTTGGGGTGAGTGGCTCTCCTGTCTTTCCATTTGATGCGAGTCCTGTGATCGGCGTCTCCTCAAAGTCAACGTTACATCAATATGGACGTGTCTTGTACTTTTGATGAAATGGGTCCTAGCGAAGTGGTCTGCTTATCTTGTATTTTTTCTCAGTTAATGTCTTATCTAAGGTATAAGGAATTTCATATCCATAACATATATCTATAATATAGTGCCTTTCATTTTTATCTATCTGTCTTTATAGATTGCCTTTCTATATATCTATTTTATAGTGCCTTTCACTTTTATCTTTCTATCTATCTCTCTATCTCTTATATAATTCATTTCCAATCTGTCTATAATCATTATCATGTATTATGCAAGCTCTGAGAATGTACTGTAATTTAATAATTTTATATGCTGTGTATCTATGTATCTATTTGTATGTGAATAAATGTATATACTGTATATCTATCTCTCTCTCTCTCTCTCTCTATCTATATATATATATAAAAGCCAAATACCACTGACTCACTCATCATGAGATCTCCTGAACCATGAGGACTTGGTAAGTGAAATTTGGCATGTAGGTTACCCTTGGCCCATAGGTGCTTGCTAAGAAAAGGTTTTGAAAATTTCGTGGTCCAAGCACGTTCTGTCTGTATGTCTGTCTGCTTTTCATGAGAGAATTACTTAACGGATTTAGATCTACAGTATAATTTACTTGAACATTCTGGCTGATTTTGTGACTTCTCTCATTACTCTAAGTACCAGAGTTCGCTTGCGGTACCAATGTATTTATGCAAATCCAAAAGAGTGGCTGTGGGCCAAGAGCGGGGGAGCGGGGCCTTCCTCACTCACTCACCAGCCTCTGTACGAGTCGCTTTACCTGGCGCCACGTGTTGGAGTGCACCTCACCTCTGCCTAGCTAGCGGTACCTGTTTGTTCAGCAGACATTATCATCTAGACATTGTTAAGCTTTCCTGTCAGAGCTGGACACCATCAGCTGCAGTGCCAATGTCTATTGACTTTTAAACATTGTCCTGTTCCATTACTATGTGGGCGCAGCCACGGGGTACAACTAGTAGGCTATATATATATATATATATATATATATATATATATATATATATATATATATAAAATGAGGCTCAGCCTAGTCATGCGCAGCAGGGCACCCCTCATATTAGGTTTGGTGTCTTGCTATTTGTTACAATTATTCACCTTTAGAATGACAAGGACAGCAGTTACCACCAGGTGGCGCCCTAAGCTGGTGTCCTTTGCCTCCACTGTATAATCAATGAAAGTGATGTTTGCTGTTTTCACTGTACTTTATATATGTGTGTGTGTGTATACAGAATACATATACATATATATATATATATATATATATACAAAATTCAACTGTAAATGATGTCACATAATATGATTTGGAGACCTGGCCACCAAGCTGCCTCCCCCAATTGGCCATTCCACAGCTGAGTCAGCTCTGAGCCAGCCAATCCAACGAAAGGACCCATCTACCCAATGATTCCTGCAAAACTCCATCAGGGATGACTTTACCTTAGGCAGGCACAACAACTTGGCAGGTGGGCAGTGGCACAAAGGGCCACATTTGAGTACTGAGAAGAGGAACAGAATAGGTGAGGGTTAGTAACAAATTCTAACTCTCATATTACTTATTTTTTAATGCCAATGACAGTTTGTACTGTTAATCAGCAGCTCTAGTCAGGGTGTGCTAAACTGAAGTCGTGAATCTTCAGCCAGGATTTGAAAGCTGAGACGGAAGGGGCATCTCTTATAGTAGCAGGCAGACCACTCCACAGTTTAGGGGCCCTGTGACTAAAAGCTCGACCCCCCCACTGTTATTTTATTAATCCTTGGAATCATAAGCAGACCGGCATCTTGAGATCTAAATATGCGCTCAGGTTTGTAAGTCATGATAAGTTCAGACAAGTAAGCCGGACCTCGGCCATTTAATGCTTTATATGTTAAAAGGAGGATTTTGACGTCTGCCCTAAATTTAACCGGGAGCCAATGTAAGGATTTAAGGACTGGAGTTATGTGTTCGTATTTTCTTGTTCTTATAATAATTCTTGCAGCAGCATTTTGTATTAACTGGAGGCTGAATAAAGAATAGTTTGAACAGCCAGTGAACACCGCATTGCAGTCATCAATCCTACTAGAAATAAATGCAGATGCTGAGCTCTTTAATAATCCCCACTCAGCTCAGGCTCAGAAGTGTGCAGTTTCGGTGTGTGCAACATGTAATTAATTAATATTAGCACCCGCTGTATGTTGTAACTGTCTTCACATGAGTGGGCTTTAAAGATTCCTTCAAGATTATTCACGCCTCTTTCTATTGGCTCTGCTAACCTTAAATTTCACTTGGCTCAACCTGCACAGGTAGACACAAGAACAGAAGCGGAGACGCGACACATTAGTGGATCAATCTGAATGCAGTTTCTCAATTCTTCCAAAGCCCAGGTAAATGCACGCTTCAACGTTTTTAAGTTCTTGAAACCGCCTTTGGTTTTTACAGTGCAGATGACTAACAGAGCATCCCTTCTTCTTGTCTTCCAGTTACCTTTCAAGTGTGCAGGATGAGGCCTTTGATAGCTTTCTTGGTATTTGTCAATTGTCTTCCAGACACGGTAAGAACACTGGCGGCATGACGGTGTGTTGTTGGGCACACAGGGTACACGTTTCACAGTTTGACTTACAGCTCCCAGGCACCACAAACTGCAACCTAACAGACAGACAGACAGATAGAGGGATGAAAGGCACTACATGATAGATAGATAGATAGATAGATAGATAGATAGATAGATAGATAGATAGATAGATAGATAGATAGATAGATAGATAGATAGATAGATAGATAGATATGAAAGGCACTACATGATAGATAGATAGATAGATAGATAGATAGATAGATATTTGTGTCCCAAATATTATAACAAATACCAACACCATCTGCCAACACCAAGTGCACACCAGAATTACAAAAAAGAAGACACCCTCTGACTTGGCTGAAGGTAAGCGCGATCCCCCCCATAGGTGCTACACAGGCATATCCCCATAGGCATGCAGGAGCCCCCGTAGTATTTTTTTAAACGTTTCTCTAAAAGTCCTCAATGCTGGTTTATTACAGACGATGGGCAGCATTATTCCTAATGAAACTTGGTTGCGTCATTTATTCTACGATCCATCGCTATCTCCAGTTGGACCAGGTGGTGTCCCATAACTGAGCCTGCCCTTTTTTAGTTAGCTTGTCAAATCGGTGGGCCTCACTTGAAGTGATGTTCCCAGCCCAACACACTTGAGTACAAATAATCACACTGGCGATTAAAGTTTTAGGATATGTGAAGGACAATAGCGCCCTCTTCAGGACTACTTCCAGTCTAAAGGGTTAGATTCTAGCTTCTGACAATCCTATCTGGATCTGTTAAGAACACTTATTTTGATACATTACTATTATTGTTATTATGACATAAGCCACCATATTTAGGGTTATGGCCTTGCTGACCGACTGATATGATAGGAACACTGGAGATCCGGACACTGAGCCATGAAAGTCCAGGACATTGGCTCTTTTTGACATAAACTACAGCTACTTTAGTGTGGTAGAGGGGGGCAATCGCCTGTGTATTGCTCACAGATGGCGCCTACGGTTACACCCTTCTAATATAATGGTGCCTCCACCAGGTCTACTCTCTACCAGCTGGGGTAAATCCTGTCTCCCCACATTAGTGCCTCTTTTTAGAAATGTCCATTACTGTCCTTATGTTTAGACTCATTGAGTAAGCTTAGTGAGTGAGGAATGAGTGAGGAAAGTCAATGATCCAACAGACAATAAGCACATGAAAAATCTGAACCCAAGAAAATGGATTTTTTTTAATACAATTACTCCTCCTCCTCCTTCTACTACTACTAATAATGGTAAGTTGCAAGAAAAAAAACCAAAACAAATAGAAATAGATAAGTATAAGAATGAATAAATGACAAACCAAAAACAGTAAATAAGAATAAACGGAAATGCCCTTAAATAACAGAGTAATAGAACAAGTGGAGTTGTTATTCATGGATTTGTTTTCAAGTCCCTAATGATAAGTCTGATGCTACAGTTAAATGGCCAGAGAGGAAGAAGAAGAAGAAGAAGAAGAAATAAGAAACAGTCAAATTGAAAGAAGCTGTCATCGTCTCAGGTGTTACAGCCTTGAACCCTAAAAGTGCCATCTCCAGGTCTACACCACACCTGATGGGGTACATCCTGGCTGCCCGTGGCCTCACCTCTCCATGTGTTTCTAAGACATTTTCATGATTCTGTACATATTTAGGACAGGGTACAATCTGGGGTGGGTATATTGGCCTGGATGGAGCCTATCCTGGCAACACCGGAGGTGCACTTGACACACACACACACACTGAAGCCCACCTGGCACTGACCCACCGACACTCACTGGACCGATTGAGACTCCCCAGTCAGTCTGACAAGCACACGTCGAGGGGTGTGAGGGGAGAGCGGAGCAGCCACTCAGACATGGGGAGGACATGCACACTTCACACAGGTCGTGCAGACCTGAGAGCAGAATTTGAACAGTTGACTTTGTGATTGCTATTATTACGTCTGTTATGATTATTTTTATTGTTACTATGTCTGTTATTATTATAATTTTATCATTTTTGTTGTTATTGTTCTTGTTAAATTCTCATAATGGATGACTAACAGCTTGTTTAAAATGTTTTTAAGATTTGCAGGCCTCACCAACGAGTCATTCGCTCTGGTAGCCATGAAGTAAGCTTTTTCTTAAGAACTTCTTTCTCTTATTAGTGTTTATTAATTGTTGTATTTCTACATGTGTTACCTTTTAACTAATTTAGGCTGTTGCTTCGGCTCCCCTTGATGTCAATGATCAGATCAGATGCACTTCTTATTTCATTGTATTATGTACGTTACTGCCGTTAGTAGACACCGGTGTGTCTTACCCTTTTGATAAGAGATCACAGTCAATGTAATCCAAGAATGACAAATGTAGAGAAAGCGTGAGTATTTAAAATGGTGCAGCGAACCCCTTTGTTAGTGTCGAGGCCACACGTACCCTCAGAATGACATCCCAGATGGTGACAGAGAAACCTTTGGGCCTGATTTAGCTCTAATGTACAGAGCTCACTGACGGCTGTAGGGCTCATGCAGGACCAGCGCGTGGCACAGTGTCACATGAGGCGAAGAGCATTTCTGCCTTCCCTGAACCGTACGAGTTGATACAATAAAACCACACAGATATTCGCATTGCTATGCAGGCTTCACAATGCAGCAACAAACAATAAATCAATAAATATCTGAATAAAATATAAAACAATAAAACACAAAAGTAGGCATTAAAATCATTAAAATTCCAATGTCTGATGTGAAACTCGCCCCGCCTGACTGTCTTTCTTCGTTTCAAACACCATCCTACAAACTAAAAGGCTCGGTGCAGACTTACTCTTTACAGACATCACCTTAAACAGATTCCATAAATCATCAGCATGTACACAATGAGATATACAGTACTGTACATGTGTGCCAACCTCTTATAAATGGTGGGCAGTGGAGAGGCTACAACATGTAGATTCTCATCCAGCAATAATAATAAAAGTTAATGATCCTCAAACTGGCATAGGAGACAGAGATGTGGAAAAGTAAAACGAAACAGGATGGCGACTGCAGACTTTAAAGGCGCTGGTAAAGATGGCGCTAATTTAAAGTATAAGCGTTACCTGCATTGTGAGGGAGTGTCAGTTGCGGCACTATGGCCATGTTGTGTTATACCCCAGAGGCCATCAGGCTCACTGTTGAGGACCCGAGCGGCTGGACCAGCCAAGGGGATGCCCACCCAACACCTGGTGGACATTCCCAGAGGGTGGGACTGGATCAGTACAAGACTTACTATGAACTCCTCGTTTGTGCGGGGGCAATGGTAAGACCCGCTCCCATATCAAGGCCTACCCGCGCCTCTGGGCGGCTCTGGTGGCAGACACAATAATGACAGACAAGTCAAAAGCAGAACTCTTTTGTTTTGTGTGCATCAGACCTCTTAGAGAAGATGGCAGTGACCACCTGAAGTTATTGAAGGATCCCCAAAAGAGGCACATGACCTGCATGGTGAGGGAGCGCCAGTTACAGCACTACGGCCATGTGGCACGATTCCCCAAGGGTGGTCCGGCTTGCAGGACCCTCATAATTGTAACACCTGGCTATGGCAGATAGAGGGTCATTTGCAGAGGGTGAGGCTGTACTGCGTGTGTCTGCCTATGCCAAGCAGGATCCCAAGCTGTTTTGTCATGTGATGGGTATAGCAATGTGCTGTACCTGTGCCTGCTCCCCAACCTGACCTGACCCGATCTCCCATATGGGCTTAGTTTAGGGTTTGCGTTCAAACTCCATAAATCCTGTCAGCAGATGTTCAGCACCCTCAATGACTGACCTTGATGATTCTGCTCTTCACATTTGCTCCTTCCCCAGCCACGCTAAAAAGGTTCTCCATAGCTGGAAAAACTGAAGCTATGCATTGGATAATAATATTGCATTATGTACATACATTAGCAAAGGTCTGGTAAAGAGGAATCATGGGTAAATGTTAGAGATAATCATTATAGTTCAATTTCATTGAATTTTGATGGTATTTGTCTAGTAAGTTTAGTTCAATGGCTTAAATTATTACAGTTTATGGAGCTGTAAAGAATTTAATAGTACTGTCACCATCACTGTAAGCTTCCATTTCTGCTGATGGTTTAGAGCGGAGAGAGCACATTGCCGCACCCACCACATGACAAACCACTTCAGGATCCCAGATTAGTGCAGCCACAGCACCCCACTAGTTTAGATGGAATAGGACAGCATGAGTTTTTTTTTTTTTTTGTTATGGTGGCTAGAGTGCCAATTCTGCCACCAGTCCCCTGATTTTTCCCTTCAGGTTGGAGGGCCCACATACAGGGCTGGATGCAGATTAACGGCTGATGGTTTAAATACTGATAAACATCTTATTCCATTATTGATCTTGTTACTCCTCAGAAAACACGTATTTAAAATGGTGAAGGGAACACCAAGCGAAGGCCCTTTGTTAGTGCCAAGGTCACACGTACCCTCAGAATGACATCCTAGACAGTGAAAGAGAAACTTCTGGGCCTGATTTAGCTCTGATGGACACAGCTTAACGTTAGCCAGCTCATGCAGGACCAGCATGTGGCATAACGTCACTTGAGGCAAACAGCATTTCTGCCGCCCCTGAACCGCACGAGCTGATACAATAAATCATTATGGTTTGTGGAGCTGCAAAAATGTAATAGTGCTGTCACCGTCACTGTAAGCTTCCATTTCTGCTGATGGTTTAGACAGGAGAGAGCCCATTGCTGCACCCACCACATGACAAACCACCTCCCCAGTGCAGCCGCAGCACCCCACTAATTCAGATGGAATGGGACAGCAGGAGGGTTTTTTTTATAATGGCTGGAGTGCCAATTCTGCTACCAGCCCCCTGGTTTTTCCCTTCAGGTTGGAGGGCCCACATGCAGGACTGGATGCAGATTAACGGCTAATAAGCTTAAATACTGATAAATATCTTATTCCATTATTGATCTTGTTATTCCTCAGACATGATGTCACTCTTCACTTGTGGCATTTTTACAGAAACGTGAAATGGACAAAAATGTCTTACGTCTTATGCGTTTTCAAAAATGTCACACCTCAAATGCGGAACTTTTTAAGAACGACGATTCCACTTCAAGCATGTTTGAGCACTTGCCAGAATGGCCTGACCAATTCACAGAAGTTATTCTTGTTTATAAAGTCACATCTGTCCGATAAATACATTTTTAATCATTTTTCAGATCCAGGATAGGCATCGGTGAAACGAACGCCAATACGAAGGACTGTCACGCGGCTTCGAGATGCACATGCGCCATTTTAATTCGGATGCTCACAGTGTGCTGCAGACTGCTGTGAATTGCCTCATGTCAAATTTGAAAACTTTTACAAAGAAAATATTTCTCACCATATAAATAAGGCAGTAGATGTATGTGTAATTCTTTGGGTTTCTAACAAACCTTTTTGTATTACTATTTCTTAATCTTATATGAAAATGCTGTCCTTACTAAAGAAGAGCCCTTCATTGCCTCATGCCACGTGCCAGTCAGAAGCTTATGGTTGACACTGCTGCAGAACACCGGTATCTATCGACATATGTCCTACACCGTCCGATCATTCTTATGTCTGAGCGGATATCTATCTTATATCTCAACCGACAACCAATCGAACATTCATTCAACGGCTCTAGCAGGCGTATTTTCCCACACCACATGTATCTGACACGCCAACTGACTGAGCTGCTAGCTGTACAAGGGTACAGTACATACAGTATCTAATTTATAATACAGAAACGGACTTCATGTTAAACAGATATGGTACAGATATACTGTATGTATGTACTTTTTACTGTTATATTATACTATAGATTCTGGCACTTCAATCAATCACATCGGTTGTCTATCAGCGGCTAAGCGACTTTCTCTCTCCTCAGAGGTTTCGTTTTGCTGATGTGCTTGTGTCGCTTATGTATTAGCGGCTAAGCGAGTTTTTCTTTCCTTGGCGGTTTCATTTTGCCGACATGTTCGCCTCCGTTGCCTGTTATCGGCTAAGCGAGTTTCTCTCTCTTCGAAGGTTTCGTTTTACCGATGTGCTCGCATTTCTTGTGAATTACCAGCTAATTCCCTTTTGCCAGGAGTTTCACTTTCAGCTTCATGCTGTAGCCTCGCACTTCCGGGCCGGCTGGACAGACAGACACACACACACACTTCCATGTGTAGACATTTATAAATAAGATCTTAATGTGTGCTTTCCCAGTGCCCTGTGTAACATTTTGATACCAGCCTCATATCATATCATAAAAAGGTAGCAACGGATGTCACACATAAAATAGCCGCAGTGAGAAACTCTCACATGAACTGGCGAATCTCACACCAAATCAGTGACCAAATCGAACAACAAGGTGATGTCTCCATCGGATCAGTAAAACAAATCCTGACATAATATGCCAAACTGATTAGGACCCATTGAGTAAATCCAACAACTTATTTAGATAACGAAATAAAGATGGTAAGTGACGGATGCCCTAGCCAGCATGGTCTGGGTTGGCACCCACAGAGACATTCAGGCTACTTTAAACTTCCAGTGCGTATCAAAATGCTGTGCTCAGTTGTGTGACCGATGAGGTGGTCCGCACTGGGACCCTTTCCAGAGTAGGATGTTTTTTCTAATTCTAACCTGTTCCCAGTTTTGCTTTATGTTTTTTTTTATTTTTCTCTCTCTTCTGAATACTTCATGAGTGATTTTCCTTCTTTTTCAGTTCAATTATTTCATAAGGCAGCCAGTGCCATGTATGTCGTACCCAAGACCACCTCCAGGATTTGCTCCTGTCTATTTTGGAGTGCAAAGACCTGTCTTCAGATTGCCATTACTTCCCCGATTACTTCCCCGATTACTTCCAAGACCACGTCCAGTGCCCCCACCACAAATACCAACGACAACAACCACAACACCAACTACAACAACCACAACGACTACAACGACTACAACCACACCGACTACAACAACCACAACCACACCAACTACAACAACCACACCGACTACAACGACTACACCAACCACAACAACCACCTTGTCATCTACAACTGCAGGGATAACACCTTCTACACATTCAGCCACAACGTCACCAAGAGGAGACAACCTTAAAGTTTTGACCTAAAAAATCACCTATCCCATTGAGAGGTTGCACATCATATTTGCATGAATTCTATCTGTCATTTATACACAAGCTCCACTCCTACTGCACATTAACCTGGCGGTCTCCATCCCTCTCCACCTCCTCGACTCCGCATTTCTCCATGGTTCTGACCCAAGCACTGGTTTCAGCACCTTCGCCAATTCCTCCTCTTTTCACCATCTCCTTCTGCCACTCCACCACCACGAGGAAACAATGTCCATGTGGCAGATTAACAGATTAAATGCTCAGATTATCTTGGGTAGGCATTTTTTCTAAAATATTAGGAAAGAATATTTCTAAAGAGTTTGATTGTCCTGCTTGTCATTGACTCCTTTTCTCTTTTATAGTCAATTTACTTCGTGGGACAGCCAGAATATTTCATACCAATGATGCCTTACCCACAGCCCAGATTTGACCATGAAACACTCGGAGTCAACATACTCCTGCCCAAATTGCCTCTGTTTCCCAAACCAGCTCCGATGCCACAACCTGCAATGCCTTCGAAGCCACCGGCATTGACATCTATGCCGCCTAAAACAACAACAACAAAGATCAAACCCCCTCTGACGTCCACATCTTTGCCAACATCAACTCTAAGTCGTGCCTCATTGCCAGTGCGTAGCTCAACATATTCGTCTTCATCAGCTGTAACAACGTCGACAACAATTAAAACAACAACACCAGTGAAGACCACAACTTTAACTACAACCACAACGAGAACCACAACACCAACTACAACACCAAACACCACAACAACACCAACTACAACACCAACTACAACCACAATACCAACTACAACTACAACCACTATAACAACAACCACCACTATACCGACTCCATCTTCTGTTTCACAGACTGATGTACCTACAACAGAAGAATCCCAGAGAGGAGATAACTTACAAGCTGCAGTTTAACAAAATCTTGCAGTTCTGACCGTGGTATCAACTTCCTCCATGTCTGCTGCAGTAACTCCACGTTCAGCTGCTGCAACTCTTACTCTTACAATGGTTGGCACCAAATTCAATGACCAAGTGTTGATCAAGTCACCTAAAAGTTCAGTTTTAACAAAACCTCACTATTTTGTTTGCTAGACCAGCACCACCTGCACACACTGCACTAAGTCCCTCCTCGACTGCTGCATTAGCTCCAAATCAATCCACTACACCATAGTTAACCACTGCTGTTCACCTGCTGCACTCTCCACCATCGCTTGCTGCGCCAACTGCTACATCAAATTGATCATCAGCTCCTCCATTATAATAATCTCTCTTCATCTGCTGCACCATCTTCATCTCAATTGCTGCATAAACCCCTTCACAGACAGCAGCATAAACTCCATCCAGACATGACGTACCAGCTTCATCTGCTGCGTCTCCATTTTAAGCTGCTTCAGCTCCAACTGCTCCATCTTCTTCATCCTTTGTCTCATCATCAGCAGCTTCCTTCACGTCAACTTGTTCTACAACTGTGGGTACAACCTCACCTTCAAGTACTGCTCCATGACAGCATCTACTCACCATCTCCTGTCGCACAATCAATCTGAAATTCTACAATTGCACAGTTTCTGCATGTAGACGCTTAACTGGTCCACTGTGACAAATGCTTGATATGTCAAATGGCCATTTAGAGATATGACTGCACAATTTTAAAGATCTCTTTGACATCTTCTGTTGTGACAAACATCTTGGATAAGGAATGCTGCCATATGTATGCAAGATATTATTAAAAGTCCTGAACTTGGATGGTCCAAGGCATTTGCCTGTCCTCTCTCTTTGAATTAATGTCACATTTTTTTTTGCTTATTTTGGGTTCAAATCACACATCTGGTAAATTGATTCTGTGAAATTTCCATGTCCTCCCTGTGTCTCTATGGGCTTTCCTACTGACATCCCTCTAGAAGTTCAGGTTAGGAAAACTGGGGATTGCAAATAGGCCATGACTGTGTGCATGAATGGGCCCGGCAATGGAGTGGCTCCTTGTTCAAGCCTGGTAAGTACAATAAAAACTACCACATTGAGAACAACGACAACAACCACAACACCGACTACACTGACTACGACAACCACAACAGCCACCTTATCAACTACAACTCCATGGATGACACCATCTACTGATTCAGCCCCGACGTCACCAAGAGGAGACAACCTTAAAGATCTGACGTAAAAAATCAACTATCCCATTTAGGGGTTGCATATCATATTTGTGTATTGTATTTGTAATGTAATTCTATCTGTAATTTATGGTCTCCATCCTTCGCCACCTCCTCGACTCCACATTTCTCCCTGTGTCTCTATGGGCTTTACTACTGACATCCCTCAAGAAATGTATGTGCATGAATGTGCCCAGCAATGGAATGGCTCCTTGTTCAAGCCTAGTAACTGCGTAGTGCCCAGTGCTGCTGCATCCCAAGTAACCCTAAATTGTATTAAATGTGTTTAAGAATGTTAAAATATTAAAATCATGTGGTCCAGTGGTTAGAGCTCATGGCTTCATTGTCTTGGGCTCAAATCCAGACCCAGTTACTCTCTGTGCAAAGCTTGCATGATCTCCTCATGTCTCCATGGGTCGTTCTCTGACATCACCAAAGCAATGCAGGTTACGTTAATGGATTACACCAAACTGGCCCAGTGGTGAACTGGTGGGCAGCCCACTGCTGGTTTCTGTCCTGCCCATTACTGTCTGCAGAGGCTTTGGCACAAGTTTGGAAGCTGGTTTGAAAATGTGTTGTAAGAGATGCCCGACAGCTCAACCTGGTCAGAACGCCCCTGATATGGAAGGATGGGGGGAGGCAGCTTTTTTAGGACACTGCCTCCCCCCAAGAGGCTAGATGGTGGCTCCCCCAGAGTGTAGTGGTAAACCATTTTAAAGTCCATTCCTTCCTTTTAAAGATCCTAGAGTACAATGGGAAAAGGATCTCTCACTCAACATCTCAGGAAAGGAGTGGAAGGTATCCAAGCTCAGAATTCACTCGAGCTCCATATGTGTAAAGCATTCAATTATTCAACTTCAAATCTTTTATCGAGCACATCTGTCTCGTTTGAAATTGTCCAAGATGTTTCCAGGGAGAGAATCCACCTGTGAACGTTGCAATCGAGCCTCAGCTTCACTGGGCCACATGTCTTGGACAGTGTGTATCAAATGAACAACATGTTGGACAAAAATCTTTAAATGTCTATCAGACAGTCTTGATGCCTCAACCCCTCCTAATCCATTAGCAGCTGCGTGTGTTGGGCTACCAAAGGGGCGCTTAGTGGAGAAGAACTAACAAACTGGAATGGCCTTTACTTCACTATTGGCACGTAGACTTGTTTTGATCAACTGGAAGAATCCTAACTCACTTCTGTTAAGTCAGCGGGTAACTGGTGTTATATTCTATTTGAAACTGGAAAAAATCAAATTCTCACTAAGAGGATCTGTGCAGAACTATTAAAACCTGGCAGGTCCTAATCAATAACATTTTAGAATAAGTATTTATATTGGGGTGGGGGGAGACTCTTCCTCTCTATACTGCTCTTAACAGTTTTGCTCTGGTTGTTGGCCTTCCTCTCTTTCTCCAGGGATTATGTTGATTTGATTTTAGTTTTGTTAAGTTTGACTTCATTGTATGGAATGTTATATGTTTTGAATTTAGATTCAAATAAATGCTTAATTTATACAGAAATCTTACAAAAGGTTACTTGCAATTATCAACACAATTCTTTTTCATTCTCTTTCTTCTCCTCCACTTATCCTAGAAGAGCTCTGTCTGTCCTCCACACCCGACTCCAACTCTCCTGCATGGGGTCAAGCAGCTTTCATTTATCTTAGACCCGGGAGTACTTCTGGTGTCGGGGACTACAAAGGAGGGATCACGTATCACAGCAGCACCCATGGAACCCAACAAGGCTGCCCTAAGGAACTCCACTTCCCAGCATACCTTGCAGGTGTTTGCACCCAGGGTGGCTGCCACTTAACGTGTTGGGTTGGCATATAGACCTGCCCTGTTCTTTGCAACCCACTGGCCTCCCAGCTAGTTAAGAGATCATGCCGTCCATCACGATGTATACATTGCATTTTTCTTTTTTTTTAAATTGGATTTTATTATTTTATTAAAATCAAATAACATTCCATATGAATAAGTCAAGTTTTACAAAACTAGGTTCAAAACAAATCAATGAAGGTTGCTAGGAGAACAGTGGAGGCAGAGAGAAGGAAAAGAGGACTGTTATGTGCAGAGCAGAGAAAAGCAAGGTGTGCCGTGTGACAACTTGTGTCCTGCCTGTCTGTGTCAGGGTTACAGCAGGAGCTGTACGTGCCCCGGTGGTCCACAATATACGTACTGTATATATACAGTGAATTATATATATTCAGATATATGTCTCCAACAATCCATTCATTTCTATTCCTGGTTATGTAGAATAGGGTCATGGGGAAGCTGGAAACAATCCCAGCAATGATTGTGTGGTGCAAGGCAGGGACAGTCCCAGGATGGAGTGCCAGTTCTTGGTGACTGTCTGCACGCTTTACACTCCTGGATTTGGAATTCAAGGTACTGTATTGGCTTGCCATTTTTGTAGGCTCCCCTGCAGCTGGCACTGAAGCTGCTGAATATGACCTGCCAGCTCATACTGCTGCTAGTTTTGTACGGATGCCATCCCTGGCTGATGTGAGTCAGCACTGTTCCTCACATAGCCCTCCCTTTGAGTGGTCTGCTTTCCCAGTGACCACTTCCAAGTTCTTGTGACAATGCATATGCTCTTCAAAGGAGTGGTGTGCATTTCTGTTGCGGGTGTGTAGCTGGTGTTGAGTGCAGGGAGCAGCAGGGATGTTGAGTGCTGTTAGGTGGCACAGTAGGGGTCTTTATTTGTGGCCGGACGGACCTCCTTGTGTGCCCACTGTCTCTTAGCGGTTTCCCTTCCCAAACTGACACTTCAACTGTTGTTCCAAGTTCATAAGAGCCCAGCAAGTCCACTTTTGGGGTGTCTGTGGTGCTCCTATCTTTGGCCACTAATTCCATCCATTCATCCATTATCCAACCCACTATATCCCAAACTACAGGGTCACGGTGGTCTGCCGGAGCTAATCTCAGCCAACACAGGGCGCAAGGCAGGAAACAAACCCCGGGCAGGGTGCCAGCCCACCGCAGGGTGCACACACATACACACACCCACACTATGGACAATTTAGGATCGCCAGTGCACCTAACCTGCATGTCTTTGGACTGTGGGAGGAAACCCACGCAGACACAGGGAGAACATGCAATTTCCATGCAGGGTGGACCCGGGAAGAGAACCCAGGACTCCTAACTGCGAGGCAGCGGCGCTACCCACTGTGCCGCCCACTTTTTCCACTCAATAAAATTGATTTCTATGGAAATACAGCAAGACTTGTTATTTAAGGAGTGATCAACCCAGATGTGACATGTGGGAAAAAAAAAACACACGGCCGGAAATGTGGCTTAGCTTTGTGTCGTCTTTGAGGTGATTAGCTTCATCTCGCAATGACTTTCATCAGTCCAGACACACAGATGCTGAGCTCTTTAATAATCCCCACTCAGCTCAGGCTCAGAAGTGTGCAGTTTTGGTGTGTGCAACATGTAATTAATTAATATTAGCGCCCGCTGTATGTTGTAACTGTCTTCACATGAGTGGGCTTTAAAGATTCCTTCGAGATTATTCACGCCTCTTTCTATTGGCTCTGCTAACCTTAAATTTCACTCGGCTCAACCTGCACAGGTAGACACAAGAACAGAAGCGGAGACGCGACACATTAGTGGATCAATCTGAATGCAGTTTCTCAATTCTTCCAAAGCCCAGGTAAATGCACGCTTCAACGTTTTTAAGTTCTTGAAACCGCCTTTGGTTTTTATAGTGCAGACGACTAACAGCGCATCCCTTATTCTTGTCTTCCAGTTACCTTTCAAGTGTGCAGGATGAGGCCTTTGATAGCTTTCTTGGTATTTGTCAATTGCCTTCCAGACACGGTAAGAACACTGGCGGCATGACGGTGTGTTGTTGGGCACGCAGGGTACACGTTTTACAGTCTGACTTACACACCTGACAGACAGACAGATAGAAATAAAAGGCACTATTTAATAGAGAGATAAATAGAGGGATGAAAGGAGGTATATAATAGATAGACAGACAGACAGACAGACAGATCAAAGGCACTATATATAATAGATAGATATAAAATGCACTATATGATTGATAGATAGATGAAAGGCACTATATGATAGAGGGATTAAAGGTGCTATATAACAGATAGATAGATAGATAGATAGATAGATAGATAGATAGATAGATAGATAGATATGAAAGGCGCTATATAATGGATAGATAGATAGAACTTTGCGTCCCAAATATTATAACAAATAACAAGAGCATCTGCCAACACCAAGTGCATACCAGAATTACAAAAAAGAAGAACCCCTCTGACTTGGCTCGCCTGTGTATCGCTCACCGATGGCGCCTACAGTTACAGCCTTCTAATATAATGGTGCCTCGTCCAGGTCTACTCTCTACCAGCTGGGGTAAATCCTGTCTCCCCACATTAGTGCCTGTAAAAGAGTGTTTAGAAAGTTTCATTATTGTCTTTACGTTTAGACTTATTGAGTAAGCTTAGTGAGTGAGGAAAGTCGATGATCCCACAGACAATAAGCATATGAAAAATTTGAACCCAAGAAAATTGATTTTATTAATACAATTCCTCCTCCTCCTCCTCCTCCTCCTACTACTAATAATAAAAGTAAGTTGCAAGAAAAACCAAAACAAATAGAAACAGATAAGTATAAGAATGAATAAATGACAAACCAAAAACAGTAAATAAGAATAAATGGAAGTGCCCTTAAATAACAGAGTAATAGAACAAGTGGAGTTGTTATCCATGGATTTGTTTTCAAGTCCCTAATGATAAGTCTGATGCTACAGTTAGAAGGCCAGAGAGGAAGAAGAAACAGTCAAATTGAAAGAAGCTGTCATCGTCTTAGGTGTTACAGCCTTGAACCCTAAAAGTGCCATCTCCAGGTCTACACCACACCTGATGGGGTACATCCTGGCTGCCCGTGGCCTCACCTCTCCATGTGTTTCTAAGACATTTTCATGATTCTGTACATAGGGTACAATCTGGGGTGGGTATATTGGCCTGGATGGAGCCTATCCTGGCAACACCGGAGGTGCACTTGACACACAAACACACTGAAGCCCACCTGGCACTGACCCACCGACACTCACCTGACCCACCGACACTCCCCAGTCAGTCTGACAAGCACACATCGAGGGGTGTGAGGGGAGAGCGGAGCAGCCACTCAGACATGGGGAGGACATGCAGACTCCACACAGACGACAACTGAGAGCAGAATTTGAACAGTAGACTTTGTGATTGCTATTATTATGTCTGTTATGATTACTTTTATTGTTACTATGTCTGTTATTATTATAATTTTATCATTTGTTGTTGTTATTATTCTTGTTAAACTCTCATAATGGATGACTAACAGCTTGTTTAAAATGTTTTTAGATTTGCAGGCCTCAACAACGAGTCATTCGCTCTAGTAGCCATGAAGTAAGCTTTTTCTTAAGAACTTCTTTCTCTTATTAGTGTTTGTTTATTTATTGTTGTATTTCTACATGTGTTGCCTTTTAACTAATTTAGGCTGTTGCTTCGGCCCCCCTTGATGTCAATGATCAGATCAGATGCACTTCTTATTTCATTGTATTATGTACGTTACTGCCGTTATTAGACACCGGTGTGTCTTACCCTTTTGATAAGAGATCACAGTCAATGTAATCTAAGAATGACAAATGTAGAGAAAGCGTGAGTATTTGAAGTGGTGCAGCGAACCCCTTTGTTAGTGTCGAGGCCACACGTACCCTCAGAATGACATCCCAGATGGTGACAGAGAAACCTTTGGGCCTGATTTAGCTCTGATGTACAGAGCTCACTGACGGCTGTAGGGCTCATGCAGGACCGGCGCGTGGCACAGTGTCACATGAGGCGAAGAGCATTTCCGCCGCCCCTGAACCGTACGAGCTGATACAATAACACCACACAGATATTTGTATTGCTATGCAGGCTTCACAGTGCAGCAACAAACAATAAATCAATATTTGAAAAAATATAAAACAATAAAACACAAAAGTAGGCATTAAAATCATTAAAATTCTAATTTTTGATGTGAAACTCGCCCCGCCTGACTTTCTTTTTTCGTTTCAAACACCGTCCTACAAACTAAAAGGCTCGGTGCAGACTTACTCTTTACAGACATCACCTTAAACAGATCCCATAAATGAGCAGAATTTTACAAAATGGCACCATCAGCATGTAGACAATGAGATATACAGTACTGTACATGTGTGTCAAACTGTCATAAACGGCGGCAGTGGAGAGGCTACAACATGTAGATTCTCATCCAGCAATAATAATAAAAGTTAATGATCCTCAAACTGGCATAGGAGACAGAGATGTGGAAAAGTAAAATGAAACAGGATGGTGACTGCAGGCTTTAAAGGCGCTGGTAAAGATGGCGTTAATTTAAAGTGTAAGGGTTACCCGCATTGTGAAGGAGGGTCAGTTGCGGCACTATGGCCATGTCGTGTTATTCCCCAGTGGTCATCAGGCTCACTGTTGAGAACCCGAGCAGCTGGACCAGGCCAAGGGGATGCCCACCCAACACCTGGTGGTCATTTCCAGAGGGTGGGACCGGACCAGTACAAGACTTACTATGAACTCCTCGTTTGTGAGGGGGAAATGGTAAGACCCGCTCCCATATCAAGGCCTACCCGCACCTCTAGGAGGCTCTGTGGGCAGCCACAATAATGACAGACAAGTCAAAAGCAGATCTCTTGTTTGTGTGCTATTCAAAAGTAAGAGCATCAGACCTCCTAGAGAAGATGGCAGTGACCACCTGCAGTTATTGATCCCCAAAAGAGGCACATGACCTGCATGGTGAGGGAGCGCCAGTTACAGCACTACGGCCATGTGGCACGATTCCCCGAGGGTGGTCCAGTTTGCAGGACCCTCATTATTGTAACACCTGGTCATGGCAGATAGAGGGTCATTTGCAGAGGGTGAGACTGGACTGCGTATGTCTGCCTATGCCAAGCAGGATCCCAAGCTGTTTTGTTGTGTGGTGGGTGTAGCAATGCGCTGTACCAGTGCCCGCTCCCCAACCTGACCTGACCCGACCTCCCATATGGACTTATTTTAAGGTTAAGGTTATTTTAACTCCATAAATCCTGTCTGCAGATGTTCAGCACCCTCAATGACTGACCTTGATGATTCTGCTCTTCACATTTGCTCCTTCCTCTGCCACGCTAAAAAGGTTCTCCATAGCTGGAAAAACTGAAGCTATGCATTGGATAATAATATTGCATTATGTACATACATTAGCAAATGTCTGGTAAAGAGGAATCATGGGTAAATGTTAGAGATAATCATTATAGTTCAATTTCATTGAATTTTGATGGTATTTGTCTAGTAAGTTTAGTTCAATGGCTTAAATTATTACAATTTATGGAGCTGTAAAGAATTTAATAGTGCTGTCACCATCACTGTAAGCTTCCATTTCTGCCGATGGTTTAGACAGTAGAGAGCACATTGCCGCACCCACCACATGACAAACCACTTCAGGATCCCAGATTAGGATCCCAGTGCAGCCACAGCACCCCGCTAGTTCAGATGGGATGGGACAGCATGAGGGTTTTTTTTTGTTATGGTGGCTAGAGTGCCAATTCTGCCACCAGTCCCCTGATTTTTCCCTTCAGGTTGGAGGGCCCACATACAGGGCTGGATGCAGATTAATGGCTGATGGTTTAAATACTGATAAACATCTTATTCCATTATTGATCTTGTTACTCCTCAGAAAACACGTATTTAAAATGGTGAAGGGAACACCAAGCGAAGGCCCTTTGTTAGTGCCGAGGTCACACGTACCCTCAGAATGACATCCTAGACAGTAAAAGAGAAACCTTTGGGCCTGATTTAGCTCTGATGTACACAGCTTAACATCAGCCAGCTCATTGATGGCTGTACGGCTCATGCAGGACCAGCTTGTGGCATAATGGCACCTGAGGCAAAGAGCATTTCTGCCGCCCCTGAACTGCACAAGCTGATTCAATAAATCATTACGGCTTGTGGAGCTGCAAAGAATTTAATAGTGCTGTCACCATCCCGGTAAGCTTCCATTTCTGCTGATGGTTTAGAGCGTAGAGAGCACATTGCCGCACCCACCACATGACAAACCACTTCAGGATCCCAGATTAGGACCCCAGTGCAGCCACAGCACCCCACTAGTTCTGATGGGATGGGACAGCATGAAGGTTTTTTTTTTTTATGGTGGCTGGAGTGCCAATTCTGCCACCAGCCCCCTGGTTTTTCCCTTCAGGTTGGAGAGCCCACATGCAGGACTGGATGCAGATTAATGGCTGATGGCATAAATACAGTGGAACCTCGGGTCACGAACGTCTCTGAACACGTACAAATCAGGTTACAACCAAAACGTTCGCCAAGCTTTTGCATCTGTTCAGACCACACACTCGGGGGACGAACAAGCCAGTTTCCCTTCCGGTTCGTACGCGCCGGTGATTTCTGCACGTGTTCAGTCTCTCCCTGTACATTGTACTTGGTCAGACGTGTGCGCATGCAAGGTTAGTTTTCTTGTTTATGGTTAGTTTTTGTATAAATTAAGGAGTTTTCAAATTTTCATTTTTTTCCCTGTGCTTAAAACTCATTTTAAAAAAAAAAAGTGTTTACAGCGAGCGATTCGTAAGGCTGTAGCGTGAACTCTTGCGATGTTAGTTTTCTCTGTTCGAGGTTTTCTTAGTGTTATTCAATGTTTTTACATTTAGTTTATTATTACACTGTGCATTCTCTGGTATAAATAACTATTTTTGTTCTTTAAAATCTTTAAAAAATATATATTTACATACAGTTCGCACGGTCTGGAACAGATTAATTGTATTTACATACAATCATATGGGGGAAATCAGTTCAGGTCAAGACCAAATCGAGTCTTGGAACGAATTACGGTCGTGACCCGAGGTTCCACTGTACTGATAAATATCTTATTCCATTATTGATCTTGTTATTCCTCAGACGTGATGCCACTCTTCATTTGTGACATTTTTACAGAAACGTGAAATGGACAGAAATGTCTTACGTCTAATGCGTTTTCCAAAATGTTACACCTCAAATGCAGAACTTCATTAATTTGTATTCATTTTTCAGATCCAGGATAGGCATCGGTGAAACGAACGGCAATACGATGGACTGTCATGTGGCTTCAAGATGCACATGCGCCATTTTAATTTGGATGCTCACAGTGTGCTGCAGACTGCTGTGAATTGCCTCATGTCAAATTTGAAAACTTTTAAAAAGAAAATATTTCTCACCATATAAATAAGGCAGTAGATGTGTGTGTAATTCTTTGGGTTTCTAACAAACCTTTTTGTATTGTTATTTCTTAATGTTACATGAAAATGGTGTCCTTACTAAAGAAGAGCCCCTCATTGCCTCACCCCACCCCTCGCCAGTCAGGAGCTTATGGTTGACACTGCTGCGGTCCAACTAGAATAGAACACCGGTATCTGTCGACGTATGTCCTACACCGTCCGATCATTCTTATGTCTGAGGGCCGTAGCGGATCTCTATCTTATATCTAACCCGACGACCAATCAAACATTCGTTCAACGGCTCTAGCAGGCGTATTTTCCCACACCACATGTATCTGACACGCCAACTGACTGAGCTGCTAGCTGTACAAGGGTACAGTACATGTATCTAATTTATAATACAGAAACGGACTTAGTGTTAAACAGATATGGTACAGACATACTGTATGTACTTTTTAATGTTATACTATACTAGCTGTGTGAGCCCGGGCTCCTAGAAACCATGGATTCTGGCACTTCAATCAATCACATCAGTTGTCTATCAGCGGCTAAGCGAGTTTTTCTTTCCTTGGCGGTTTCATTTTGCCGACGTGCTCACCACCGTTGTCTACTAGCGGCTAAGCGAGTTTCTCTCTCTTTGAAAGTTTCATTTTACCGACGTGCTCGCGTTGTAGCGAGTTCGTCTTAAAGTAAGATGAGGAGCCCAGCACACATGCAAATCTCCTAATCTTAGGGAAAAACTAATTCTATCGGGAATGGAATCAGACAGGACCTTAGCTCCAATTTGATCCCCTTAGATAGAGATGTCCTTTATGTGTTTAAAAAAGGAAATAACAACCCCAACAATTAAGTTAATTCACCAAACAAGAATATACATGATAAGGAACCAAACAAAACTATAAACAACCTTAAACCAATCCTACCCGAATCCGGAACAAATAAACAAATACTAGTTAATATGACCACCCCCATGAACCCCTCTATAATGCACTCTGCAGAAAACGGTGAAACAGCAAATGGAAAAAAAAAACAAAAAAAGAAATTTGACCATTTACAGACAGCACAAAAATATTTACAATACATACATACATATCCTTATACAGTATATAATTTGATGCTATCCGTATGTATGGTGTTCGCGTCAATACCTCGACTCAATACAAGTTAGAACCATGCAATGGGACTCTGCCTCTGTAGTCAGAACATCACGTGGCACACGCGGACGCAGTATTGCATGATTGGCTAAGAATGTTCGAATGCTTCAGTGACGCTGGATGGCCGAGTATAGTAAGTTGGTGTTGCTTCGAGCAGATAACAGTTCGGTTGGTTTTTGGTGGGGCGTACTTTCCAGGACTAACATCGTCAACTGACTTAAACCCTTCAATAGCTCCGGAACCGTAATTTAGAACGTATCGCCATTTGCTTGGTACGATGAAATCTATCTTTGGACAGTTCGGTTATGGCATCCGTCCTTCTGACATCTATTGGCAAACTGAGTGATGACGGCTGGATATTAACAACGGTCATTGTTTAAATTTTAGCCAATCTCAGATCTAAAATGACCACACCAACATAATTATCACTCCGACTCTAAATATGGTTTGATTTAAAAATTAGTTTGCCGGAAAAAATCAAATGAGGTGCGGCGAAGAGCTGAGTTCACGTCTCGCAGCCCCGTTTAAATAGAAAGCTCTTCATTACATCGGCCGAAAAGGTCAATTTAGAGCACAAATCAGTGCCATGATAACAAAATCATTTCAAGGACTTAAAAAAACAAACAATTCTTTGCAGGCAAAGTATGGACTTCACAAACAGAATTTGTAGCCGATTTGATCAGCTCCCAGTCGATGGTACAAATATAAATTAGACATACACGCTCCCCACTCGTTCCCCAGTCCCTTTTATATCGACTTTGTCTTAGCTTTGTTCCAACCGTCCTTGGAAGTCCGCCAATAAATCCAGCGTACTAGCCAAAGTATCCCACTGACTCGTTATATATAAAAGAAGCGATCTCACCAGCTTGGCTACGACTCTTTTATTGAATGTTGAAGTCCGCCTCACCAGGGTGTATTGGTGTTAGCGTCCATCCATGGCAGACACCAGCATCAAAAATACAAGGCAAAGCCGTGTGCTCCGAAGACCATTCCTGGTTAGCCAGCACTCTCTTTTTTCCGTGCACCAGAACCATTCTTGTTACGGAGCCTTATTTGCTTTACTGAGAGCTTCCTTGCTAATCCAAATTCCCAGCTCTTTCTTAAACAATCCTTCTATTTTAAAATGTGTGCCTCCTTCCCTTTTTAAGTTGGTTCTTCCTCTTATCACATACACCAGTACGTTTAGGCAAGGACCCAAAGGCATGGTTTGGCCCCCTGCTCACCCTAAAACAGATATCCTCCAAGACAATCATTCCCTCGGACATCTATTCAGAAGGAGCAAGCGGTAGAAACAGAATAAAAGTGCATAAAATATGTAGCAACCGTTACATAGTCGCTTGTGTATTAGCAGCTAAGCGACTTTCTCTTTTCCCAGGAGTTTCACGTTGGTGACAGAGTCACTTTCTTTCAGCTTCATGCTGTAGCCTCGCACTTCCAGGCCGGACAGACAGACACACACACAGACACACACACACACACTTCCATGCGTAGACATTTATAAATAAGATGTTAATGTGTGCTTTCCCGCTGTCCTGTGTAACATTTTGATACCAGCCTCATATCATATCATAAAAAGGTAGCAACGGATGTCACACATAAAATGGCCGCAGTGAGAAACTCTCACATGAACTGGCGAATCTCACGCCAAATCAATGACCAAATCGAACAACAAGGTGATGTCTCCATCGGATCAGTAAAACAAATCCTGACATAATATGCCAAACTGATCAGGACCCATTGAGTAAATCCCACAACTTATTTAAATAACGAAATAAAGATGGCAAGTGATAGATGCCCTAGCCAGCATGGTCTGGGGTGGCACCCACAGAGACATTCAGGCTACTTTAAACTTCCAGTGCGTATCAAAATGCTGTGCTCAGTTGTGTGACCGATGAGGTGGTCCACACTGTGACCCTTTCCAGAGAAGGACGGTTTTTCTAATTCTAACCTGTTCCTAGTTTTGTTTATGTTTTTTTTTTATTTTCCTCTCTCTTCTGAATACTTCATGAGTGATTTTCCTTCTTTTTCAGTTCAATTATTTCATAAGGCAGCCAGTGCCGTGTATGTCGTACCCAAGACCACCTCCAGGATTTGCTCCTGTCTATTTTGGAGTGCAAAGACCTGTCATCAGATTGCCATTACTTCCCCGATTACTTGCCCGATTACTTCCAAGACCACATCCAGTGCCCCCACCACAAATACCAACGACAACAACCACAACACCAACAACCAGAACCACACCGACTACAACAACCACAACCACACCGACTACAACAACCACACCGACTACAACAACCACACCGACTACAACAACCACACCGACTACAACAACCACACCAACTACAACAACCACAACCACACCGACTACAACGACTACGCCAACCACAACAACCACCTTGTCATCTACAACTGCAGGGATAACACCTTCTACACATTCAGCCCCAACGTCGCCAAGAGGAGACAACCTTAAAGTTTTGACCTAAAAAATCACCTTTCCTGTTTAGAGGTTGCACATCATATTTGCATGAATTTTATCTGTCATTTATACACAAGCTCCACTCCTACTGCACATTAACCTGGTGGTCTCCATCCATCTCCACCTCCTCGACTCCGCATTTCTCCACGATTCTGACCCAAGCACTGGTTTCAGCACCTTCGCCAATTCTTCCTCTTTTCACCATCTCCTTCTGCCACTCCACCACCACGAGGAAACAATGTCCATGTGGCAGATTAACAGATTAAATGCTCAGATATCTTGGGTAGGCATTTTTTCTAAAATATTAGGAAAGAATATTTCTAAAGAGTTTGATTGTCCTGCTTGTCATTGACTCCTTTTCTCTTTTATAGTCAATTTACTTCGTGGGACAGCCAGAATATTTCATACCAATGATGCCTTACCCACAACCCAGATTTGACCATGAAACACTCGGAGTCAACATACTCCTGCCCAAACTGCCTCTGTTTCCCAAACCAGCTCCAAAGCCACAACCTGCAATGCCTTCGAAGCCACCGGTGTTGACATCTATGCCGCCTAAAACAACAACAACAAAGATCAAACCCCCTCTGACGTCCACATCTATGCCAACATCTACTTCAAAAGTGGTGTCAACATCAACTCTAAGTCGTGCCTCATCGCCAGTGCGTAGCTCAAAATATTCGTCTTCATCAGCTGTAACAACGTCGACAACAATTAAAACTACAACACCAGTGAAGACCACAACTTTAACTACAACCACAACGAGAACCACAACACCAACAACGGCTACATCAACTGCACAGACTACCAAAACAATCACAAAACCCACAACCCCAACTACAACAACCACAAGACCAATTACAACTACAACCACCAACCACAACCACAACATCAACTACAACACCAACTACAACTACAACCACTATAACAACAACCACCACTACACCGACTCCATCTTCTGTTTCACAGACTGATGTACCTACAACAGAAGAATCCCCGAGAGGAGATAACTTACAAGCTGCAGTTTAACAAAATCTTGCAGTTCTGACCGTGGTATCAACTTCCTCCATGTCTGCTGCAGTAACTCCACGTTCAGCTGCTGTAACTCTTACTCCTACAATGGTTGGCACCAAATTCAATGACCAAGTGTTGATCAAGTCACCTAAAAGTTCATTTTTAACAAAACCTCACTATTTTGTTTGCTAGACCAGCACCACCTGCACACACTGCACTAAGTCCCTCCTCGACTGCTGCATTAGCTCCAAATCGATCCACTACACCATAGTTAACCACTGCCGTTCACCTGCTGCACTCTCCACCATCGCTTGCTGTGCCATCCGCTACATCAAATTGATCATCAGCTCCTCCATTATAATAATCTCTCTTCACCTGCTGCACCATCTTCATCTCAATTGCTGCACAAACCCCTTCACAGACAGCAACATAAACTCCATCCAGACATGACGTACCAAATTCATCTGCATCCTCTGTATTAAAGTCTGCTGCGTCTCCATTTTAAGCTGCTTCAGCTCCAACTGCTCCATCTTCTTCATCCTTTGTCTCATCATCAACAGCTTCCTTCACGTCAACTTCTTCTACAACTGTGGGTACAACCTCACCTTCAAGTACTGCTCCATGACAGCATCTACTCACCATCTCCTGTCACACAATCAATCTGATATTCTACAATTGCACAGTTTCTGCATGTAGACGCTAAACTGGTCCACTGTGACAAATGCTTGATATGTGAAATGGCCATTTAGAGATATAACTGCACAATTTTAAAGATCTCTTTGACATCTTCTGTTGGGACAAACACCTTGCATAAGGAATGCTGCCATATGTATGCATGATATTATTAAAAGTTCTGAAATTGGATGGTCCAAGGCATTTGCCTGTCCTCTCTCTTTGAATTAATGTCACATTTTTTTTGCTTATTTTGGGTTCAAATCACACATCTGGTAAATTGATTCTGTGAAATTTCCATGTCCTCCCTGTGTCTCTATGGGCTTTCCTACTGACATCCCTCTATGTGGAAGTGCAGGTTATGAAAACTGGGGATTCCAAATAGGCCATGACTGTGTGCATGAATGGGCTCGGCAATGGAGTGGCTCCTTGTTCAAGCCTGGTAACTACAATAAAAACTACCACATTGAGAACAACGACAACAACCACAACACCGACTACAACAACCACAACAGCCACCTTATCAACTACAACTCCAGGGATGACACCATCTACTATTCAGCTCCAACATCACCAAGAGGAGACAACCTTAAGGTTTTGACCTAAAAAATCAACTATCCCATTTAGGGGTTGCATATCATATTTGTGTATTGTATTTGTAATGTAATTCTATCTGTAATTTATGGTCTCCATCCTTCTCCACCTCCTCGACTCCGTATTTCTCCCTGTGTCTCTATGGGCTTTCCTACTGACATCCCTCAAGAAATGTATGTGCATGAATGTGCCCAGCAATGGAGTGGCTCCTTGTTCAAGCCTGGTAACTGCGTAGTGCCCAGCGCTGCTGCATCCCAAGTAACCCTAAATTGTATTAAATGTGTTTAAGAATGTTAAAATATTAAAATCATGTGGTCCAGTGGTTAGAGCTCATGGCTTCATTGTCTTGGGCTCAAATCCAGACCCAGTTACTCTCTGTGCAGAGCTTGCATGATCTCCTCATGTCTCCATGGGTCATTCTCTGACATCACCAAAGACATGCAGGTTACGTTAATGGATTACACCAAACTGGCCCAGTGGTGAACTGGTGGGCAGCCCACTGCTGGTTTCTGTCCTGCCCATTACTGTCTGCAGAGGCTTTGGCACAGGTTTGGAAGCTGGTTTGAAAATGTGTTGTAAGAGATGCCCGACAGCTCAACCTGGCCGGGACGCCCCTGATATGGAAGGATGGGGGGAGGCAGCTTTTTTAGGACACTGCCTCCCCCCAAGAGGCTAGATGGTGGCTCCCCCAGAGTGTAGTGGTAAACCATTTTAAAGTCCATTCCTTCCTTTTAAAGATCCTAGAGTACAATGGGAAAAGGATCTCTCACTCAACATCTCAGGAAAGGAGTGGAAGGTAGCCACGCTCAGAATTCACTCGAGCTCCATATGTGTAAAGCATTCAATTATTCAACTTCAAATCTTTTATCGAGCACATCTGTCTCCTTTGAAATTGTCCAAGATGTTTCCAGGGAGAGAGACAACCTGTGAATGTTGCAATCGAGCCTCAGCTTCACTGGGCCACATGTTTTGGGCAGTGTGTATCAAATGAACATCATTTTGGACAAAAATCTTTAAATGTCTATCAGACAGCCTTGGTGCCTCAACCCCTCCTAATCCATTAACAGCTGCATGTGGTGGGCTACCAGAGGGGCGCTTAGTGGAGAAGAACTAACAAACTGGAATGGCCTTTACTTCACTATTGGCACGTAGACTTGTTTTGATCAACTGGAAGAATCCTAACTCACTTCTGTTAAGTCAGCTGGTAATTGATGTTATATACGATTTGAAATTGGAAAAAATCAAATTCTCACTTCGAGGATCTGTGCAGAACTATTAAAACCTAAGTGTTTTGAATTCCAGTCTTCATTATCTCTAACCTGTTCTGCATGTGCTTGGCCCCCTTGTTTTTTAACCTCTTCATGACGTTTTACTTTGTTTTCTACTTGTCTTTTATTTATGACCTCACTTTGTCCTGCTTTTTTTTTAGTGACACCTGGTCTGTGGCGATTATTTTCCCTTTTTCGAGTAATAATTTCCGTTTGTTTGCGCTACTGCAATCTTTACTTTCTTTTTTATACTTTCTAATTTTCCTACTTTTATATTCTTTAACTTTCTCCACATGTGTATTGCGCCAACTTTTTTTTTATCCTTTCGAATTCCACTGCTTTCATAATCTCTGACCTGCTCTGCATGTGTATAGCGCCAACATTTGTGAACGTCTGTATAAAGTTCTACTTTGTCTGTTACTCTCTGTCTTTTAATTCTGAGCCTGATTGGACCTGCTTTTTTTTTTCTGTTCCACTTGTTCCAGGCTGATAATTATTGTCAATATTTTCTGAATTTGCACCTAGATTATTCTTTTTCTTTTTTCTTTTTTTTCTCTCCAACGATTTAGAGTCCCTTTTCGTCGCACTGCTTTCTTCTTCACTTAGTCGTCGACTTTTCATTTCTAACGTATTGTCCTCATACGCTTTATATGTGCTGAGAGCCCTGGAACTGTGTGTGCTCAAAGCCTCCTTTACACGACCGAGTGTGTTGCTGCCCGTGGTCTTATTTGATATTGGTTGTAAGTATGGCGTGTCTTGCAAGAATCTTATATTCTACGTCATCACGAGACGGTCCCGGGTCAACCTCTTTCGTCTCACGCGTCTTTTAAGTGTCTACCGTGATCTTAACGTGAAGATCATGTCTCATGTCCCGTCTTTCTTTCTCAGGATTTTTTTTTTTTTTAATAGACAGATATGCTTTTTATTACCACTGATCAAACAAAAGGTAATAAGTTGTCTCTGACAGTACTTCTGGTGTTGGGGAATACAAAGTAGGGATCACATATCACCGCAGCACCCATGGAACCCAACAAGGTTTAACGTATAACCTCCAACAGATTTAACATATTTTAATACTGCAAGGTATGGCTGATGAAGGTCTCACACAAACACACACACAACTGGAAGTACCTGTATCAGCCCTTTTGTGATGGGAGCTGGAGAAACTCTCACTGCAATGCCAGATGAAGCACTTGACCCTCCTCTGGATGAGCCCTCCTCGTCCAGCCATCCATCTTCTCGCTCATTTCCAGTCCAACCTGCTGCTCTGCTCAGCGCAGCTCCAGCTCCTGTGGCTTTGTCATCCTGCTGATTCTCGCCTGCGAGGTCCTCACACGTCACTGCTGTTGTAGGTCTTTTAACCTGGTTGTGAGTTTAGGCAGATGTTAAGATTCAATTCACCACAGCCTCGTGTCTTTTAACCAACAATGGAAGAGGAATGTAGACTGACTCCAATTTATTGTTTTTGGTATAAAAGACCAATTTAATCTTCAACATATAAATTAGTTATAAGTTAATGCCACATTTGAGTTAATTTGACTTGCCATTGTTTGCAAAGCTTTTGTTTACATACCCTGAGAAAACAACAGGACTTTTGTTAACAGTCACTCTTTGTCTGTAACCTCAGAAATAGAACGCTGCTTAACAAGTGTGTTTTTCTTAATAATGAAACCACAAGGGCTACGTGGGCTACATAAATAACATGGCATGTGCACCGTGTTCTAATGTGCAACCTTAGAGGCAAAGCGTCACTCCAGGATAAAATCCAAAAGACTATGCACCTCCGCCTAGCACGTGTTTCATTTAATTCAAAGCCTAATTTTAAACAGACAATACTAGAAAAACAGAAATATTCAGACTGTGGACTTCGGAGACTGAACTCCAGTGTGTGTCCACAGTAAACGGCTCTATACCTTTCCAGCATTAATTACAATAATCACAGATAATAGGCACGATAATTGACAATTTATGAAAAGCAACCCCAAAATTATATGCAGTGAGGTCTGAAGAGTCAAACAAAGAGCGACTCTCTGTTATGAATTCTTCACATCAACAAGAACCAAAAAAAAAAATGCAACCCATGATAGGCAATTGAGCTCACTTATGGCGACATGCTACCATCTACTGGTACAGAGTGGTATAGCAAGTTACCTTTTTGAAACTTGGCATTAATCTTAATGACAACTCCATTCCACTTATAACTTCACTTCTCTGAAAAATGACTTTGGAATAGGAAGAGACAAAACCAAATGCACACAAATATGACCACACATTAGTGTACATTCAAAAATGCATTCTGGGAAATTTAATTTGATTTGATTTTAAAATGCGATTCTTCTGAAATTCTGCCCTCATTTAAAAGTCATACTTTACAGACGCACTATAATGACAGTTCATCAGCAGTGAAGGAATGCACATTACTTTCCAGTGTCCATGCTGCCAATGGAATAGCCACATTTTGTGGGTTTGACACTGTACCTCTGCTATTTCTCTCTGGCTCCTCCCCATCTTTGACTCGAGACCCCCAACACTTGGCCTTCCTTTACCTTTCTGAGTCTGAGACTCTACTTCCAGCTCTCTTTTCCTCTGCAGTTCACCCCTGGCACTTCCTATCCTTGTCTGAGACTCTGCCCTTAGCCATCCTTTTCTCTCGTATTTGCCTCACCTGTCCGTGTCTATAATTCCCCCCATAACCTTCCTTTCCACTGCTCTTTGTTGCTGCCCCCTGTCTGTGGATGTCTGAGAGTCTACCCCTACATTTCCTTTGTTCTGCTGTCTGCCTCTGGCTCCTCCCATCTTTGTCTCAGACTTCACCCTCTGACCCCACTTGGGTCTACTATCGCTTACTTCTGAACACTCTGTTTAGTATTGTGGGTGAACCGGCGCCATCACCCCAATAGGAATGGCCAGTGTGGGGGTTCAGATGTAAAAGCAGAGACTCCATAAGTCTGCAATAACCCTTTTGTACTAAGGAGATGGCCATCTTAGTGTGCAGTAGGTGCTGTTAACTGACAGCCAGGATTAAACGAGGCTGAAGGCAGCACTCAGCTAATCTTTCAATTATACAGTTGTGCTTGAAGGTTTGTGAACCCTTTAGAATTTTCTACATTTCTGCGTAAATATGACCTAAAACATCATCAGATTTTCACTCAAGTCCTAAAAGCAGATAAACAGAAACCAGTTAAACAAATGAGACAAAAATATTATACTTGGTCATTTACTTATTTATCCTGTTACTCTAAAACTGTATTAAAGATCCCCTTAACACTGTTCCTCACTTATCTGACACTGGGGTCACAACCATTCGTCCAACAACTCTTGAATTGAATTGTAGATAAAATTTGAAATGGATAAATTTGCCATTTTTGCCCATTTGTCTGTACTAGGGGTGTCCAACTCCTAGCAGTGGACAGCAGTGGCTGTTGGTTTTCATTCAAACCCTTTTCCTCACTGCTAATTAACTATTTTTTCCCTTCATTCTAATAGCCCTGTTTATAAAGATCCAGTCCTCTGAATTGATTCGTTTCAATGGCAGCCAACCAGAAATGGGATGTGAAACGAGCCGACAGATGAACGTCAAATTCCAGCCAGTTTCACTCCAACTAGTTTCTTAATGAGAAGCTGATTTTATGCTGTTCATTAAAGCCATTACTGAATATCTGGACTTGTTGCTGCTCTCATTCTGTTTTTTCTAAGACCACCGTCAAAATGTTTTGGTGGCCTGAGCAGATCCCCGCATGGCCGAGACCTTCACCTTTCTTTATTTTCATGTGGCATCTTGTTTTGTGTCTCATTATTGTTTGGCTGCTCATTAAGTAAAAGAAACAACTCAGGGGTCTGAGTCACGTCAATTAAAACAAAGGCAAGACAAGTAAATCAGCAGCAAAAACGGCTCACTAATTAAGATGATGGTTAGAATGAAAACCTGCAGCCACTGTGGCCCACCAGGACACCTCTATTCTATACCTAATAACCCATAATGGCCAAGTCAAGCCGTGTTTCCAGAAAGATTAGCAAATTTATTAAAAATCACAAACTGAAATCTCCCATTCATAGATGTAGTCAGACCCTAAATTCATTACTTAATAGAAGCCCCTTTGCCAGAAATTCCTGCTTCAGTCATTCTCTATAAGCTTGGCAAACCTGCATTGGGACAGTTGATCCCATTCTTCCTGGCAAATCCCCTCAAGCTGCCTTAGACAGGATGTCAGTAAAATGCCATCTTCAGGTTCCTCCACACATGTTGTATGAGGTTTAAGCTGAGTGTCTAGCCCAAAGTCACGCCAGTGTTGTCTTGGCTGTACGCTTTGCATTATTGTTGTAATTTTAGCTGAATCATCTCACCAGTCCGGAGCAGGTTTTCTTCAAGGACCTCTCTGTATTTGGCTGCATTAGTCCTTCCCTTAATTCTCGCTAGACTCCCTGTCCCTGCACCCCCATAATATGTTGTTAACACCACCATACTTCACCATAGGGATGGCATTAGGCAGGTGATGAGCAGTGAGTGACTGGTATTCACTGGAAATAGTGCCAGGATCTCTGCCTAGCAAGTTCAATTTGTGTGTTGCTTAAACCAGAGAATCCCTTTCCTCACGTCCTCAGTGTCCTTTAAAATGTCATGCTTTATACTCAAAGAGTCTGGCCACTCTACCATAAATGCCTGATTGATGGCGAGGTGCTGAGATGGTCATCCTTCCCATAGGTTCTTCCTCTCATCAGAGCACTTCTGAGGACCTGTTACAGTGACCACTTGGGTTCTTGGTCAGCACCCTGCCCAATCTAATCATGGCGGTTGGCCACAGGTGGACTCCAATCAAGTTCTGGGCTCAAGTGACCACAATTTTGAGGGCCAGAGTAGAAGGTCGGAATATGTCTAGGAATGAGAGATTTCACTTTTGGATTTTTAATACATTTTTAAACTTTTCTGAAGGCATGTTTACACTTTGTCAATAGAGGATATTGAGTGTGGACAGATGGGAGAAAATGGCAAACTGTCCATTTAAAATTCAATCTACAACACAATAAAATGTACAGAAAGTGAGGGGGTCTCAATACCTTCTGAATCCACTGTGACAGGCAGACAGCCAGATATATGTGAAAGGCGCTAAATAATAGATAGATAGATAGAGTGAAAGGCACTATATAATACAGTATATAGATAGATAGATAGATAGATGTGAAAGGCACTATATACTATATAGTAGATAGATAGATATGAAAGGCGCTATATGATAGATAGATAGATAGATATGATAGATAGATAGATAGATAGATAGATAGATAGATAGATAGATAGATAGATAGATAGTGTTCCCATATTAGATGAAAGGTGCTATATAAGACAGACAGAGACAACTTTTTCAGCTTACAATGAGTGTAACTGGTTTGCTCAACATCGCCCTCTGGTGATATTACTTTATACATTCGTCTATCCGTCTATTACATTTCTGTGATTGATAGATAGATGGATGTGAAAGGCGCTATAACACTGATAGATAGAGAAGGCACCGTGTACTACCCATCAGACAGTAAGGTAAAACCCTTAATGTAGAAATCCTCCAACAGATGTGAAGTGCTGGGCTCTCAGACAGGTGAGGAGAAAGCGAAGCCGAGACCAAACAGCATTCATTCTCCTGGCTGACTAAAGCCAACAGCTATAGAACACAAAAGCGTCGTGAGTCACGGTCCAGCACAGACTGTTATTACGCTGATGTGTTTTCACTTCCTAAACGTGTCACTCAGGCAGCGCTTTGTGCACTGATGCAATACATAAAGCACCGTCTGTCTGGTTTGGTAAGCCGTCCAGCACGCTAGACCTGACACAGCTAAGGATTTGCTGTTTTTGACTTAAAAGCAAAAAAACATTCACTGTGTCAGCAAGCCCCACATGAGCCATCTTAAGTCTGGGGGCTTTTTTTTTTTTTACTCTTGCATTTCAAGTTCATAAAGTGCTTACTGTCCTCGCTTTCGGGGTTCTCCCATCTGAGATGTTTGTACCTGTCATGGCTCACCTGCTCCACTGGATGAATGCTCATTTCAGTCATTCTCTTCTGATCTCAGGGCAGAAAAGGAAGACGTGCAAGAGGTTGTGAAGAATATACTCCTTTCTCCATGTACCCTTCAAATCAGTCCCCAAAAGTAAGCACTGGCAACATGCCAGATAAGTAAGCAGTGCCAGTGGATAGTAGGCACTTGGTGGCACTATTAGAACGTTTATCAACTGAAAGCACACTCCAAGAACGTGGCACAGACTCACAGACCCCTGATTGTATGGCGCTGCATAAAGCTGAGCCAAAAGATGGGCAGTAGGTTCAGAAGTGGCACCATGGGCTAAAAACTAATGAGCTCCTTTCTTTATGTTTTTTATGAGGATTTCTTAGTTGGGCTCCACTAGTAAATACCACTGAACATTAATGGCCTACTTGGGGTGATTTTGCCCTGCCTCTCTACTTTGGGGTTGAAGTGAAACTGCACAATGCAGGCTTTCCAACTGGCTTGTGTACTGCAACCTGCAAACAAACACTAAGAATCCAGAGTCATCACCCGCTGGGGCACCCAATGGGCAACTCTGGAAAATGGCATTCTTGAAATGTAAGTCAGCAAGCAGACTCCCACCAAATTAAGAATTACGAAAATGAAAAACTCAACATGGTCTGCTGTGATGCTATGTACAATTTTGTCTTTCACTACTTTTGCAAAATTACCATATGCAAATGTGTTTAATTTGCATAAATTCATTGACCGAGATGAAAAGAAAATAAAACCACAGTACCAGATGAGCCTGGCATGCTAAAAGTTATATCAGTTGAACCCTGACCTATCCTGTGGTCCATACCAAAAATTGTTCAATATTTTGCATATATAGTGCCTTTCACAGAATGAATTATATCAAACAAGCAATATTATACATAAATAAAAAAAATTAAAAAAAGATTAGCATATATATCCAAAATGAAAAGGAAAGAGCAGGTAACTTATATGAGGAAGGAAGGACCAAAGTCATCGTAGATAAAGGAGAAAAGGGAAGAGCAGGTGAGGAAAAGCTGCCGTTAGAGGAGACGGAGAGATTTAAAAACTAGTCAGTCAATACAACCTGCAGAATTGTCTGATCCCAAGATGAGAATGAGCTTAGCTTCTCCAATTTCTCTTTGAAAAGTGTCTTTGAAGTCCTGTGGAAGAACACAAACAGAGAGATCAGTGAGACGTGAGGTGTTCTACAATGAGCTTTGGAAGGTCTTTGATTCATTTTAATGGCTCAGCTCTGCTAGCTGTCTTCTCATTTCACTTAGATAGATAGATAGATAGATAGATAGATAGATAGATAGATAGATAGATAGATAGATAGATAGATAGATGCAGTAAATATGAATTTTAGACTGGCAAGAGACTCATTATTTATTGAATTTACCAGAAGGACCAGATACAAGGGGATAACTGGTGAAATTTTTACAAGTGGTGTGCAGAATGTGGCTCTCCTCTAAGAAATGAGCTGCGAATGAGAGGTTTGTGTAGGGTTGGTGGTTAAAAGATGGAGATTAAGGGAGAGTCAAGAAAAAGAGGCCCCTGTAGAAGGATCAGTCTGAAGAATGGGGACATTTTCTTTAATGACCTGTTGGAGATATAGATAGTCAGGTAGGACCAGCAGGATGTAGGTTTCATTATTGGGGTTCCTCTTAGAGCAGATGTTACGAGGTCTACTCCTGTCTTGTTTTCAGGGCCCTGTTCAAAATATGAGAAGAGTATCCTCTGTCAATGAAGAAAGTCCTTCTCATCAATGTATAGGCGGCAGACTCTAAGGAAATGTGAAAGCGGTAGAGAGTTTTGAGAATGCTAGGGATGGAAGGTCACTGTGTGAGTCTGTTGGCTTGTAACTGACAGAGGTTTGAAGTCCAGGAAAGCTGATAGAAAGACTGATATCTAAAAATGGGAGAGTTACTTCAACTGTAAAATTGTTAATGTATTCATGTAGCTCGTGTCACACACGCGCGCGCCTGGGACTTAATTGGGAGTGAACACACAGAGACGGGGGTTGCTAAATGGTGCTAATGCCTTTCTTTCCTCTTCCCTAGACCAACAGAAGGAAAGCCCGCCTATGACCCCGCCTACTTCGCCACGCCTACCTACAAGAACTCACTTCCTACCGTGATCCCACCCCTTCCTGTCTTCTTTCTATATACACAGAAGTCGTTGCTCCTCTTGTTTAGTCTTTATTTGGACTCGGTCTTGAATGATCACTTGTTTTGTTGCTTTGCCTTACAGCATATGGGGTGGAATCCCCAAATCTTTATCCTGTTTGTTGCCCTTCCTTTACACTCATTTCTAGAGTAAGAGGGGGGTCCAGCACAACTTCTGATAAATCTTTTGTGCAGGTCTGGTACAAAGCCTCAGCAGTTACAAAAGAAACTCTCGTCTATCCAGCCGACAAAGCTGGGTCCCATTGTAGTAGACACTGCAACACCACTGACCTGATGAAAAACACTGGTATCAAAAGAGGAGGCACTGATGGTAGGGAGCAGTTCTGCCACTCTGCTGCGGGGATCCTGGACTGGGTGTCTGCCTGAGGGACAAGAGACCTTCATCATGAGGAATGGCAGTGTTCAGAGGGGTGATATCCTTGGTAAGGATTAATCAGTCAACAACTGGAGAGCCTGGTTAGTGTCTTTTAAGTATGAAGGGAGACCTTCAACCAGAGGTCTCATACGACTGTCAAGGAAAGCTGAAAAAGGAGTAAGAGGACATTTGCACACAGAAGCAATAGGCTGCCTGGGATTGAACGATTTGTGGAATTCGGGGAGAAGATAAAAGTGAGATTTCCATGGGTCTTAAATTAACATAAATTAAAAACTTTCAGATCCCAAGTTTGCCCAGTTGTTAGTGGTTTTCCACAGGGCTCTGCCTTGGGTCCCCTTCTATTTATTATTTATCTTCTATCCCTCATATCTTTAGGAAATGTAATATTCATTATGACTCCCAGCTCTGTCCGTCTACTAAGCCTGATTCCACTCTTCCACTTTCTTCCCTCTCCGACTGTCTGCAGGAAGTTAAATCATGGCCGTCTGCTAATTTTCTTAAATTAAATTGTGATAAAACAGAGGTTCTTCTGCTAGGAACTAAATCTGTTTTAAATAAATGTGATAATATTTCATTGACTGTTGATAATTCTCTAATCTCTTCTTCCTCCCAGGTTAAGAGCTGAGGTGTCATTCTCGATAGTACCTTACAATTTGAGGCACATATTAATGATGTTACTCGGTCTGTATATTTCAGTGTACGTAATATCAGCCCATCTCTTTCAGCTCCCAGCACTGCTATTCTTGTTCATGCTCTGGTCACAGCTCACATTGATTATTGCAATTCTATCCTTCCTGGTCTTCCTCACAAACTCCAGTTGGTTCAGAATGCTGCTGATGCTCGTATCATTAGCAGAACCCCTTCCATTGAACACATCACTCCTGTCCTTCAACAGCTTCAATGGCTCCCTATTAAATATCACACTGATTTGAAGATTCTGCTTATTACTTACAAGACCCTTCATAATTGGGCACCTCCTTGTCTTTCTGATCTTCTTCACATCTCCATTCCTTTTCATAGCCTTAGATCTTCTTCCTCTGTCAATCTTATTAGACCTCCTGCTTGCTTGACTACCTAAACATGGCGGGGGTTTAGAGCTTTCAGTCAAGTGGCCCCTCACCTCTCCCACAAGATATATCGACTCTTCCTACCTTTCAAACACATTGTTTTAAGATGGCTTATTCGGTCTGATAAATTTATATTCAATTGTATTATTGTATTTATCCTGCTTTTATTGTACTGTAATATTTTATTAATTTTATGTATGCTCTGTAAGGTGTCCTTGTGTGTCTTGAAAGGCGCCTATAATTAAAATAAGTTATTATTATTATTATTATTATAATGTTCACAAAGCCACCTATTGCACTTTGGGGAGTCAGCATCAACTGCTAGGCAGGATCCAACCTTAAACAATCCATCACAGGGCCCACTCAGACACACATACACCTTCCCTGCACCGATTCAGGGTCCACCTAACTCATCCTGTGTCAGTTGCTGCTTTGCACAGACTTGGAATGCTCGGCTAACCAATAATAAAATAATAAAGCTTACTAGATGGATGGACTTACTAAGAAACTTCTGGAATTTAAATCACCCAGTGAAGCTTTCATTTATATAGCACCTGTGGTGGATGGCCAGGATACCCTAATTGTGGAGGAACTGGGAGGGAGAGATTATTTCCAGGACAGTTTCTCCCCAGGACCGACAGAGGGCAGTTCCTTTGGTTTCCAGTGGGTCCACGGGTCATGAGCATGGGACCTCAACCCTGCTGAAGCCCGTGGTCACCACCAGGGGCCGCATGGACATTTTCAGGGCCCTATTTGACTGCACCTCAGCCACGCCCAGAAGTACGGCAAGAAGAAGCTTGTTGGGCACCTGGAGTCCTTCCAGGTGCACCATAAAAAGGAGCCGGTTGCCAGAAGTCGAGGTCCTGAGTCAAGAGGAGGAAGACTAAGCTCTGGAGGAGGAGGATGAGGAGTGGAGGCGGAAGGACTGGTGGCTAAAGAAAGGACTGTGTGGTGCTTTACTGGGTGTGCTGGAAACCGTGTGTGGTGTGCTAAGTCTGTGGCCTGCCTGTCTGTGTCAGGGTTAGGGCGGCTGTACGTGCCTTGGGCATCACATACCTTTCACAAAGCTTCACAGAGTCAATCAAATAACAATAAAACATTAAAATAAATAAGAAAAAAAAAAAAACAGTGAAATGTTTTGGAGGTAAAGGTGAACCGATGGCATATAAGGGAAGATTAAAAGATCAGGACAGAAGGGGTCAATTAAAAAATGAAACACAGATTTGGCTAATGATAAAGTGAGATGCCCCAAGGGGGTGCTAAGACAGATTACTGAGACTCCCCTAACACACACAATTACAGATTTGAAAATATGTTGCCGGCGTAGACCCAATAACATAAAAATGAAGTGCTGGAATTGGATGAACTAAATAATACCCTGAAGAAACTGAAATCAGGCAGTCAGTCTTTATTTTATGTATATAGCACCTTTCACAAATTGTAATGTTAAAAAAAGTAATAAGAGTTCAAAACGACAATACACATTACAATGCAGAAGGAAAAAAAATTTAGAAGTGAGCCAAAGTAGACTTCGCACCCTCGGAACCAAATTACCCGAACTATTCTGGAACATTTCAGGAATTATCTTTCTGATCATAAAATAGCTCATTACGATAGCAATTCTTCTTCTTCTTCTTCTTTCGGTTGCTCCTGCTAGGGGTTGCCACAGCGGATCATCTTCTTCCATATCTTCCTGTCCTCGTCATCTTGCTCTGTCACACCCATCACCTTCATGTCCTCTCTCACCACATCCATAAACCTTCTCTTAGGCCTTCCACTTTTCCTCTTCCCTGGCAGCTCTACCCTTAGCACCCTTCTCCCATTATACTCAGCATCTCTCTTCTGCACATGTCCACACCAACACAATCTCACCTCTTTGACTTTGTCTCCCAACTGTCCCACCTGAGCTGACCTTCTAATGTCCTCATTTCTAATCCTGTTCATCCTCTTCACACCCAATGCATATCTTAGCACCTTTAACTCTGCTACCTCCAGCTCTGTCTCCTGCTTTCTGGTTAGTGCCACCGTCTCCAACCCATATGACATAGCTGGTCTGACGAGAAGAATTCATAATGAATTGTACAATTACGGTATTTGAGGGTTCCTCTCGAGCGCCTCTTTCATGAGGCCCCTAAAATTCGAGATCTGTCGAAAAACGAAGATCAAAATTTTTTATGAATTGAAAGCTTTCTCTCCTCCCCCACAGAAAACAGGTTATAGCTGGGGTTGGTTGGTTGTAACAAAGCAAAAACTTTAAAAATGTATTGTGGACACTAGGTGGCACTGTTGCCCTTTTAAACCTAACAGACAGACACGCGGGACACAAGGTACAAGCACTGAGAAGTATTTTAATTCTTTTCTCTTCTCAAAACAGTGCTCCCTAAGCAGCACAGCCACAAATAACAGGCAAATAATACAATAATCGCTATTCTCTTCTCCTCCACACAACCCAGCAAGCTTTGTCCACCAACCACCCAACTCTGGTGCCCTGCTGGGTGTTTTGCAGACCTTTATATAGTCCTTGATCAGGAAGTACTTCTGTTCTTCCATCCATGTGACGTGCCAGCACTTCCGGGTCAGAAGGAGAATTTTTAATCAGCCTGGAAGTACTTTGGGGCTTCCATCCTCGTGACTTCCTAGTACTTCCGAGCTATAAGGGAAGCATGACTCCCCAGGTCCTTCCACAGCAACCCCTGTCGGCACCCACGCCACCCTGCAAGGCTGTGATACTGAACTCCAAGTCCCAGGATGCCCTGTGGGAATCCGGGGCACCGATACACTCCAGGGGAGCTGCCATCTAGTGTATTTGGAGGAGGCATTTCCAAAAGTAGCTGTCTTCCCCAGTCTTCCATTCCCGGGATTTCCCGGCCGGGCTGCATGTTTCTTACAGTATGCAAGTGAAAGTGAGCTGATGGTACATAAAAGATTAACACATCAGAGCAGAAAGGCCAATTATAAAATGAACTTACAAGTATAGAGGGGAGACAGGATGGTACAGTTATAGTGCGGCTGCCTTGAGACAAGGATACCAGGGCTCACGTCCTGGGTGCTCCCTCTGTGGAGTTTGCTGTTCTTCCCATGTCTGCATGGGTTCCCTCACCCAGTCCAAAGACATGCAGGTTAAATACATGGGCCCTAGTGTGTGTGTGTGTGTGTGTGTGTGTGTGTGTGTGTGTGTGTGCACGCACCCTGTGATGAACTGGCACCCTGCACAGAGGATGTGCCCAACACTTGCTGAGAGGGGGTCCAGCTTCCCCGTGACCCTGCTCAGCATAAATGGGTTTGAAAAGAGATGGCTAGACGAGCTTACAAGTATGGCTGATCATTTTGGTATCCTAACACTAAAAGTTGCAGATCTGAGTTATTTTGCACAAACTCTCCATTCAGCGCTCCACTCGGGGATGCCCTTTATGTCAGCGTTGTGTCTGCTGGAGTTCTGTATGCTGTCATTTGCCGAGCTTTGTGTAATGAGCACTTCTGGAGCCTAATGACATGTAGGCACGTCTCCTCAGCTGGAATGCAGCCCACCACGGTAATGAACAGTTGCATCACAGCCCCCCTCATTGGCTGCCTCTGCCCTTTATATTGTGCCACCTTAAGAGGAGCTCTCCATTGAGACAATAAAGCTTCCACCCATCGGTCAAGTTGCCAAGTTAAGCGGGAGAAGCTCCACAAATGAAACCAACGCTCAGGTGTCTTGTCCAGATCAGAATGAGGACACTCATCGGGCTGCTCTGCCTTCTTGAAGTCTCCTCGGCACTACCGGTTAGTAGCGAGTCGGCTGGTGACAGGGCACTTTGACTGAAGTCTGATAGGCATTTTGTCTTTTGTCTTCTCACAACAGATCCTGCAAAATGGAAGAGTGATTGGCAGCGCCAGTGCAGAGGTAAACACATACAATGAAGTGGCTGTGGGCACCAGTGGCACAATGAGCTCTCTGTCTCTCTTCCAGTTTCATTCTAAATGGTTTCGCTTCACATGGTGACAGCAGGCTATCTTTGCTCTGTTCTCTTTTTTATTCTCCTTACTGGAAAAAAGCCCACTGTGAGGCAGTGCTTGTCTTAGTATTATTAGGTGCAATGTAGAGTACAGGCCTGTAGAGGGCATCATTTCATAAAAGGCACACAGTGCAAAAAATGTAAATACAAAAACAAAACTTTAAAATGGGAGTCGTTTTGCTTTAATTTAATATCTGCCAATGGGGTGAGCAAAATTGGCTTGACAAGATTTCTTAAATAAGCTAAAAAAAGTCGTAAATACAAATTTTTTCATACAATAATTCTTATAATGGGGAAAACAAGATGGGGAAAACAAGATTTAATCTCATAAGATAAACACTTTCACTTGCTTAGATTTCATTTTTTCAGTGACGTCACCCACCCATTTCTGTGGATGTATGGAGCTGGTGCTCAGTGAAATGGGAAAAATTGGAAATGGTTTCACACCTGACCCGGAGTACCTGGCGTGTGTCTCATAAACAATTTCAAGATCTCTGCAGACATCACACCCTGCACGCTGTGCCCCAGTGCACCTGATTCAAGTAGATAGGCTTTGCTGAGACTAGCCAAGGTTTAACAAAACCAAAAGATAAACCTATCTAGGGACATTAATCACAAGGTTACAAGACCACCACATATCGAGAAATGACAGCAAAAGCCAAATTGGGAATTGGGATACTTTACAAACCAACGGGTGGCGCTCTTATGTCAGTAATTCACTTAACAGATGACTGGGAACGGGGATTCCACAAAGTGAGTGAATACAAAGCAGAAGAGAATGTCATATATGTATAACGAAGATTTAATTTGACTGACTAGAGTGTCTTTCTTCAACACAATGTGGTTAAAAGTGATTGATACAGGAATCAAAAGGTCAAGAGGATACGTTATTAAAAGTCAGTCAGTTACCTGAAATAACGATCCTGCACACTTGACTCGTCGAAAGTACGTTGCTTATTAGCAAGCTGGGGCTTAGTGCATTTTGGGTATTAAAGAAAGCGCAGAGCCTCACGGCTTCCTCTTATCAACTCATCCTGCTATTGTTCCTGTAAAACGACACAAGCAGGTGTATGAAGAGAGTAAGTGACATACTGAACTGGCACTTTGGAACACAAAAGAAACCAAGAACAAGGCAGGAGAAGAGAGAGGGCAGGAGCTCACGAGAACAGAACCTGAGCCTTAAGCCAACAGAATCTCACTGATGGTGATGACGATTTGCTTTGGGAGAATCTCCATGTGCTGATCAAAGACTGCACAGCATGTCTGATGACATTTACTCTGTTTGCTTCTTTTTAGATGATACAACCTTATGGCTATCATGGACTAATGAACACACCTCAGACTCCTCAGGTAAGTGTGCCCAGAAATACAACTCAGCATTAGACAGAAAAAAAGAAATGAAAAGACAGATAATATAACAGTGATATAGCAAATGTGAAAGGCATTACGGTATGTAAGACAGATATTAATGTGAAAGGCAGGACGTAGTGTTAGGGTTAGGGTACAGACCTATAAATACCTGGGAGTGCAGCTGGATGATAAATTGGACTGGACTGCCAATACTGATGCTCTGTGCAAGAGAGGACAGAGCCGACTATACTTACTTAGAAGGCTGGCGTCCTTCAACATCTGCAATAAGATGCTACAGATGTTCTACCAGACGGTTGTGGCGAGCGCCCTCTTCTACACAGTGGTGTGCTGGGGAGGCAGCATAAAGAAGAGGGACACCTCACGACTGGACACACTGGTGAGGAAGGCAGGCTCTATTGTAGGCACAGAGCTGGACAGTTTGATATCCGTGGCAGAGCGAGGGGCGCTGAGCAGACTCCTGTCAATCATGGAGAATCCACTGAACAGGATCATCTCCAGACAGAGGAGCAGCTTCAGAGACAGACTGCTGTCACCGTCCTGCTCCACTGACAGACTGAGGAGACCCCACACTATGCGACTCTTCAATTCCACCCGGGGTGGTAAATGTTAATATTATACAAATATTGTTTGTCTGTTATACCTTCATTGTTATCACTCTTTAATTTAATATTGTTCTTTATCAGTATGCTGCTGCTGGAGTAGGGGAATTCCCCCTTGGGATTAATAAAGTATCTATCTATCTATCTATCTAGTAGACAGTCATGTATGACTCTATTTAATAAACAGATACAGTAAATAGATGGATAGTTAGATTTGAAAGGCACCAAATAAAAGGAAAATTGATAGAAATAGGAAAGGCAGTATACAATAGACAGACATCTATGAATGGCACAATTTAATAGATAGATATAGAACATAAATGGACAGAGAGATTTGAAAGGCATAAAGTAATAGATAGATATGTAGACAACTAGATGAAAAAGGCACTATATACTGTAATAGGTGGACACAACAGATGCTGTAGATTGGTAGGTAAAAACTCTACTATAGATTGAAAGGTAAATGGATATGAAAGGCACTATATAATAGACACAGTAGACAGTTGGAATGATATACATAAAGTAAAATGTTAAAGACATTATAGAGATAAATTCATAGGAAAGACAACTAGATGTTAAAGGCGCTATACATTGTGGTCACTGAAAGTCTGAAACAACAGGAGGCGGACACCAATAAAAAGTAAAAAGCAATTTCTTTATTCTTGGTGAGCCAAAGAGGCTGCAGCCCCTCTCAGCTCAGTGGCACTGACTGGTCAGATCAGACAGCCCGCAGCCTAACGTGGGGCTTCCCTCTTTATACCTAGTTTGTGCATTAAACAAAAAAAAAAAAAATTATATATATATATATATATATATATATGGCAGATCATTTTGAGGTTATACTGTACATACATTAGCTTGCGACTCCCTGAATTGGAATGTGCACATTGCTTCTTTCAGATAAAGAGGTTATCAGGGCACTCACAGTTTTAAGAAATATGCTCAAATAGTTTTAAGCAAGAATTCAGAAATGGTCACAACTGATTTATAATATCACAGGGTGTTCTGTTAGTATCAAGAGGTCAGCAGTTTCTCATAAAATAATGTGAGTTCGTCCCTTATTCTGTGCACAAGCTTAATTCTTTTTCTGCATAAATGAAGAACAAATCATAAAGCTTTTTTTAGAATGATTAATACATAATGAGTCCTTGGTATTTAGCTACTTATAATCATTACAGTTAATAATATTTCTTTCTCAACATCCATATACAGTATATATATATAAAATCCATCATCTGTCTGTCTGCTTTTCACAAGAGAACTACTCAATGGATTTAGGTTGTTTTATTTTTCTAGAATTTGCTTGAACATTCCGGTTGATTTTGCGACTTCTCTCATTTTGCCAAGAATCAGAGTTCGCTTGCGGTGACGATTTATTTGTGCTAATCCGAGAGAGATGCAGCGGGTCGGGGGGAGGGGAAGGCGGGACCCTCCTCACTCACGCACCAGTCTCGGGAGGCGTTCCTTATCTCCGCCCAGCTAGCAAATGAGACAACTACTTAATGGACTTAGATCTGTTTTTTTTTTTTTCCTATAATTTGCTTGAACATTCCGGTTGATTTTGCGACTTCTCTCATCATGCCAAGGGTCAGAGTTCGCTTGCAGGAGTAATTTATTCACGCAAATCCGAGACAGATGCTGCGGGCTGAGCAGGGCCCTCCTCCCTCACACTGAGCTAGCGATACCAGTTTGTTTACTGATTTTTAAAGTTTCTCCTCCGGAGCCACATGGGATGGCTGCTACTGTATAATGGACGGATAGGTAGATGTGGCACTATATAATAAAAAACAGAAATGACACTGTGCAGTAGATTTGTGTAAAAATTGCTACACAAGTTAGACAAACTGCATGTCTTCCTCTATTTTTCTTTTCCTCAGATGCCACCATTCAGCCCACTGGAGTCACCTATGCAGATGTTTGCACCCCCAGCCTACTTCCAGGAGCCATTCCCTCAGTCCTCAGTCCCTCTACTATACAGACACCCTCAGGTAACTTCATTTCTGGTTGTCTATGATTATTGGCTTTCCTGAAAATGGTCCCAGCTCCCCAGACAGGTTGACAGTGAGATTTTTGGCTGACTGTCCAGTTTCTGCAAGGTTAGGTGGCAAACAACAGCAAGCAGGACATGGTGGCACATGACATGATCACCAACAACCAAAGCCCCCACCCCCCAACCAGTCCTCCTTTTTGCCCAGTTCCATGTTTTCTTGTGTCCAGTAATTTGACTTTAGCTAAGAGGGGCACACATTCATGTACTTTCATGCAAACCTCAAATAGATCTGATAAAGATAAAATCGCAGGATTACACATCCTTCGCTCCTCTTGCAGTTGTATGTGTGCTGTAAAGCTAGGGCCCCCGACTACAGCTTAATCTTTATTTATATTTCATTATAGTGAATCTTCTCAATGTGTTAAACTTGCCACTTGTCACTTTTTGCCAGTTAAATGTTGAGCAAAACAAGGCAGGACAGCACTAGAAGTGGGGCCAGTCCATTATTGGTCAATTAAACACACACACACACACACACACACACACACACACACACAGCCCAGCAGACCACTTCAAAGCTGTGGTTCAACCTGATCTAGCTGACAGACCACTGTATGACCTTCAGGCAGGAATCAGATTGGGGTCCAAATGGCTTGAGGCGACTACAGCACTCGTTGTGCCTCTGAACCATCTAAGCATTACATTGACAACTGAACTCAACAAGTAAGAAAATGTCCAGATGGTGTAAGATTCAGGTGCGTCTGGAGAATTATTTTAGAGATTTGAAATTTTTTAGTCACTTCATCAAAAAATGAGTTACCACATTTTTTTTTTTTTTGAAAATATTTTTGTAATTGTGAGTCATATTAAAACATAACAGTATAAAAGGTAAGGACATAGGTTATTTTGTTACATAAAACGTTTTTAAATACCTTTTTACAATGGCATGTAGTTGAAAAGTGAGACCAAACAGGCTTGTGGTAATTTTTATAAACAGCGGAGTCCAACTCAAGGGATGTCAGAATGGCTTCACTTGATGTCTCATTCCTAGTTGTTGGTTAGGGTGGGTCGGTAACTAAACCGCAGTTCAGATTTCTTAAATATAACATTTTTCAAAGTACCCAATTCGGAAGATCGTCGGATCTCTCCGACCTTAATTTAAAGCAGATAATTGTGTCCCATTGCAGATCAATTAAAGTGTCAGAGAAAAACTAAATCGTTACAAAGTGCAGGTAACGCAGCCGAAAGGTTGTTTGCAGCATAACGTTACTCCTGAGCACAAGTCTATTCACGGTAAGCACAAACTGTCACCGAGCCGCGGTTAGGGAGCTATTTTTCTCTTTCATTCAATTCTATACTTTCTGGGTCACAAACATTACGCCACTTACCTTACAGCTACGAATAAAGTGCCAGAGAAGTGCGTTGTTGTGGCTGATGAGCGCGAATGCCGCCACGCAGGCGCAGTAGTCTGCTTCAAGGCGCGAGCGCAATATGTACGCAGGCGCCGTAGCCGCATCCATCAAGTGGATAATTATTGACTAGAAGTTACGCGCGCGCAACAGTCGCCTCTACAAACCCGCTAAGCGCGGGTGACATTTACGCAGGCGCATTAGCTACTTCTGCAGAGCAATTCTGAAGCAGCGCTCTTCTCCGTGGCTGATTCAGTTTTGTCCTCCGTAGCGGCTGTCGCACAAAAGTCGGGGATTTACAAAGAAAACAAGCTGGAGCGACCTATGTCAAGGTAAATTTCAAACAGTAAACTAATCTGTAATGGAAGTCGCCAAAAATGTTCTTCGGTTTTAAAACAAATGAGTTTAAAAAATTCAATGAGAGGTTTTCACATATAGATGGGAATACTGAGAGGTTTCCAAATTTTAGAAGTTTGTGTAGCGTCCAGCATTCAAGAAATTTCCTTCATGAGTAAGTGGTCCATTTTTCACATTTGGAACCAAGATGTTTCATGCGTACAAACGTACCCAAAAAGGGTATGGAGTCTGAGAAGGCCAGGTGAACTCAACAATAGTACAGTATATTAATATTTTATTTAGAAAGTAACTGGCACTCAGCAGCTACTCGGGGACAAGCCATGAGATGGATAGGAAGAATAACCCACTGTCCCTTCACCCATGGAGACTTGGTCAGTGGTCTCAAAGAGTTATATACCTGCAGTGGACTTGCCTCCTGTCCATTGTCTGTTAAAACTTTATGCTCAGTGCTGCAGAGCAAGGCTTCAGCCTCCCTCCTTAAGCGAGTCTGATAATGCAAGGGTGGAAATGCTTATGGGTCCATTTTTATCCAGTATAGCACCTTTCTCAAAGCACTTCACCATCTGCAAAACTGGAGGCTGTTTATAAAATGGAATGATCTGTGAAATAAAAGGAATGCATTCTGCAAGGTTTTGCAAAGTGCTTTGAGAACAAATGTGAAGGAGATGAGATTTTGATAAACTGATCCTCAATGACACCTTGATCTTCTCTATTTTTTTTCCTTTCAGTTCATCAACGTTGATCCCATTTATGGAAATGTGCCTTTGACACCCCAGTCCCCTCTGCAGCCGATGACTCCAGATCAGCAGCCTCAGGTAACACAAAGAATCCATTGAGTCACTGACATCCCATTGAGTTTATGACATATGTTGAATGATAGAATAAAAAAAAAAATGACCATAATCCCAATAATCTATAGACATGACTTGAAGTGTGATCAGGAATTGGAGCCACTTCTTAACTATGTGAGCACAGAGCTGTTTAATCTGTTGAGAGTTTTGATTTGATCAGTATTCCCTGACAAATTAAAATGATCCATTAGTCGGTTCATATTCACTTTATGAAAGTATAGATTTGAAGGTTATGTTAGGGGGAAGGCAAGGAATGGAATTCAAGAGACCCCATATGGTGGATTTTAAGTCATAGGAGCAGACAAGAGATGCACATCTTCCCTCATCAAACATGGCTGCCAAGGTCCAGAGCATTCCTGTTTAAATCTCTGTTGGTTAATGCTGCATTCTGTTTACCTCGGAAGTGAGATGTCGGAGCTGTTAGTGATGTCACACACAAGTTGACCATCTTCTAGTAATATATTAAGAAATCCAAAATGAATGCGTCTTGGGAATTCTTTGTTGTACTTGCGCCGTTGGAATAAATATCAGTTGATAGCAACGGATTCCAACCACTGTAGCAACATGTCTGTCCACAGATAGAAGTCAGATAGTATCGTGTGTACCACTGATTTAATGAGACACGAGTAGAAAGAAATGCTAATAAACAGTTTAACGCTGCAGCTCTCACTAAAGTTTGTGATGTACGTTGCCATTTTGGACTGACGTCATGATCTGAAGTTGAACAAACTCGGACTTGACACACAAGCCCTGAAATTTTCGAATTGGGAATTCTACTTAAGGGGGCTTTACAGTTGAAAATTCCAACTAAGAGCTCAGAAATTCTGACTTCGCACCTCAAATGGAACACAGCATTTGCAAAGGATCATGGGTGCTATTCATGTCAGTGCAACGGTACCTAAGAGTAGTGAGCAACAGAATTTGAGTGGTAATGTCTTTCATATTTTTTTAGTATCAATGAATTTGTGGGTCTTTAAGTGGTTGAAATGTTAAAAAACTTGAATGTTACCACCTGATTAACTGCTCCACCTACTGTAAGTGTGATTAAGAGCTTATTAGAATTATTTTTTTTTTTTTTGATTTTGTAATTTTTTTGTTTTTCATTTTCTGTATTCTTATAGCAGCATTCACAGCTTATTATAATCACTGCCATTGTTTGTGTCTGGTTGGCATGATGCGGTGTGGTTGCTTGGTTTTGCATTCTGTGAGACCCCTAATATATGTCATAATATCTCTATATGTATAAAATCCAACGTCTGTCTGCTTTTCACAAAAAAAACTACTTAACGGATTTAGATAGGGTTTTTTTCTAGAATTTGTTTGAACATTCCGGTTGATTTTGTGACTTTTCTCATCGCGCTAAGAATCAGAGAGACTACAGGCTGAGAGGAGTAGGGAGCCTGGGTGTGGCTCTCCTTGATGTCCTGTTACACTACTTTGTGGGTGGAGCCACCGGGGATAGCTCGTACAAGATAAAGCAACATTAAGCAAACGGCAAAAGACTTGAGAGAGGACTTGCAAGAAACTTTCGCTTGTGCAAATAAAACAGAAATTGCAAAAAAAAAAACTACTTAGAGAAAATGTTTTTGTTGAAGAATTCGGCCTTTGCCTTGCGTTACGATTTGTCTCATGCTTTGCTTTTGGTAACTGGCTTCAGATACGAGTGTGACTGCTTACCTCACCAGAGCCCTGAAGGTGCCCCCAAAAGCTCTCACAGTTGACAATGTGCACAGACTCCTCCACTTTTCTGGGGAACATCCAAAAGAAGTCATGGAATAAAATCTAAATGCATGTCAGTAAACATTTCACGACATTTGACGCTAACATAATTTTTATGCCATTGGATGGTAACAACTTTTTCTTCTGTGAATCCAATTCCTTTTGAAGTCTTTGCTCAAGAAGCTGCACATAGCAATGGACAAAAGTATTAACACGCCTGCCATTTAATGATAAAAGCTCCCGGAATTCACTTCACTCGACCCCCGTGAACTAGAAGTAAATTATTTCTATTTATCATATTTTTCAAGGTGTCGTAAAATTGAAAAGTTGTTATCTTTCAAAATAAAACCCAAATTCTTGATTTCTTAAGACGGACAAAATTGACTCTCTAAAGTACAGATATGCCAGCTCTGTAATATACAATGTGCTCTACACCTGTGTGAAAGTAATGCAAGTCGGGCCAGGGTACTCCGCTCACCGCCTCAAATTTATGTAGGATGGAATTAGTTTATTATTATTGTTATTATTATTATTATTGTTATTATTATTATTAAACATTTTATTGGAGTTATTAAAATCAAATAACATTCCATACAAGCAAGTCAAATTTACAAAATTAGGTTCAAATCAAATCAACCCCCACACATAAGAAAGGGAGCTAGGCCAATAGAGTAAAACTTTAATAGTAGGAAATAAACAGAGTAAAAACTGGGAAGACAATCTGCTTCCTCAGTTTAAATGCTTATTCTAAAATGATATTAATTAGATCCTTTTAAAATATCTGCACAGATCCTCTAAGTGAGAATTAGATTTTTTCCAATTTCAATTAGTATAGAACATCCGTAACCTACTGGACGGGATTAGGTTAGATTTTGTTGTCATTGTACAGGAACAGCGAAATGCAGTTTAGCATCTAACCAGACCGTGCAAATAGTAGAGTGAGGTGCAATAAGATAGATAGATAGATACTTTATTAATCCCAAGGGGAAATTCACATAATCCAGCAGCAGTATACTGATACAAAGAAACAATATTAAATTAAATAGTAATAAAAATGAAAAGATAGCACACAAATGAGAATATATATCTTTCTGGTTTTTTTTGTTCTTTATTTTGCCTTATACAATTTCTTGTATTAGGAATTTGTTACTTTTTCCATATCCCTAGGAGTCAGAGTGCAGGGTCAGCCATTCCATGGCACCCCTGGAGCAACTGCATGTTAAGGGCTTCACTCAAGGACCCAGCAGAGTAGGGTCTCCTTTGGCAGTAACGGGGGATTCGAACCGGCAACCTTCTGGATACCAGTGCAGATCCTTAGCCTCAGGGCCTCCACTCTGTCCTGGTATTTGAATTTCCAGGTAGTAGTACATAGAAAGAGGAGGAAATAGATGGGAATACCGATCAGTAGTACAGATGCATGATATGAATAAATATAGATATCTGAAATATTTTTATGTCCAGAATAGATATATATGAACAGGTGAAAATATGCATAGAGTACAGTCAGAAGTTCTTCTTCTTCTTCTTCTTCTTCTTTCTGTTAGGGGTCACCATAGCAGATCATCTTTTTCCATATTTTCCTGTCCTCGTCATCTTGGTCTGTTACACCCATCACCTTCACCACGTCCATAAACCTTCGCTTAGGCCTTCCACTTCTCCTCTTACCTGGCAGCTCTATCCTTAGGACCCTTCTCTCAATATACCACACATCTCTCCTCTGCACATCTCGCCTCTCTGACTCTCTGTCTCCCAACCGTCCCACCTGAGCTGACACTCTCATGTCCTCATTTCTAGTCCTGTCCATCCTCATCACACCCAATGCAAATCTTCACCTCTTTAACTCTGCCACCTCCAGCTCTGTCTCCTGTGCCACCGTCTCCAGCCCATATAACACAGCTGGTCTCACTACCATCCTGTAGACCTTCCTTGTCACTCTTGCTGATACCCGTCTGTCACCAATCACTCCTGACACTCTTCTCCACACACTCCACCCTGCCTGCACTCTCTTTTTTCACCTCTCTTCCACACTCCTCATTAGTCCCATGTATTTAAACTCCTCCACCTTCACCAACTCTACTCCCCTCATCCTCATCACTCCACTGACCTCCCTCTCATTCACACACACGTATTCCATCATGGTGGTCCTACCGACGGTCAGAAGTTATTGATCCTTGGAAATGCCTGTCCTTTAAGACACTTACATATGGTTTGCTTATAAACACAAATGTAATGCAGTTAACACAATTCTAGTCAAGTCACTAAATGACAGGAGTTTATGCTGTGACAAGTTAAAATACGTGATGTCAAAAGAATCAGTCACAACACACAAAAAAGTTTGGAGCATCCACCCATATATTATCCCTGGCTGGCTACATAAAGGGTATTGAATATGAAGTGTACCCGTTTAGTTCCAGATTGAACTGATCTGATATGCAAAAAGATGGCGGCTTCAAAAGCCAAAACAGGAAGTGATGTCATCTATGGCCGGAACTGACATCAGTTTTGGCACCAGTACTGGAGGTGACGTTAGTCTTGGCACCGGAACCGGAAGTGACATCATCAGTGTTGAATCAGATAGGTTTTCCCCTATTTGGCCTGCAGAGACAACAGAAGTAGGTTTAGCGCACCCTGCCAACCCCTGGCCTGGCAGGTAGTTACCGTCACTTGGTCCACTCAGTTTCCTCCTAATCGCACGTGTGTGACAGTATTTACATTGAAATGCCATTTGATGGCCTTGTGACTTGTTCCACCAACTCCAGTTGAATGGGCACTGAATGGGCATTTTGACAACATTTATTGTTTTACACAAGACCCCTCGCACACCTATACACATTTCACCACAGTCAAGGGTCATAAGGAATGCTTAAAAAGCTTGCAGTAAAATTTGTTAAATCTGCTTATCATTCAAGGAAAATGCACATCTTAAGGTGTTGTGCCAAAAAGATGCCAACCTCTCCAGCCAAAAAGACCCACTGGTGTACTCGTTTTCTGGGTCAGAGGTGCCTGTGAATGCCCCCAAACACATGGTAGGCACATCAAAAGGTCCCCGGTGAGTTAATGTAAAAAATGTCAGATACCCCAAAGGAATCAGTGAGCCTCCTTGGCAGCGGACCTCCTTGTGCCAGCCCGGAATAAGCTGATGAGTTTCTGGTTGTGTCACCCGTCTCCTCATGAGTTAACACCACTCTCTGCTTCTTTTGACAGCCTTCAGCGCCTCTCAATTACATCCCCGCACCTCTGCCCCCCCAACAGCAGGTAAGCCTTTCCTTCATCTTTATTTTTATTTTTAATTTGTCTTTTCACTTCATGCTTTTACCATCTTTACAATTACATCACCTAAACCAGGGGTGGGCACAGTAATTCCTGGAGGGCCGCCATGGCTGCAGGTTTTTGTTCCAAACCAATTGGTTAATTAACAAGAAGCACTTATTGCTCAAGTGACACATTGTAGTTGTCTCGTTCGTTAAGATTTTGAACCCTTATTGCTTATTTTCATCTTAAACAGCTGGATTTATTGTTTTAATTGCTCCTTTGTTAGCAATAACATGCAAATGACCAAAGAAATCAGCATTTCTCCATTTAGCTTGTTTCCACTTACAACCTGTGTGTATTTTTATCAGGCACTATTGGGTTTAATTAAATACTTGGAAGGAAAGTGAAGGACTGATAATTAGTCCTTCGTTTTCGACTTCAAATTATTTTTATGATATCCTTAGAAAGGGAAAGAAAAAAAATCAAAGATATGAGGATGACCTGACGTGGCAGAGTTAAAGCACTAACAACGGTGATGGACGGCCGGGACGCCCACAGAATGGAAGGATGGGGGGAGGCACCTACTTTGGGACACTAGATGGTGGCTTCCCTGCAGCATAGCGGTGCCCCAGATTTCCCACAGGGCACCATGGGATCTGGAGTTTGGCTTCACAGCCCTGCTGGGAACCGTGGGTGCCACCAGGAGGTGCTGCAGGGAGACCTGGGAGTCTCTACTTTCTACATCACCCGAAAATACTCCAAAGTTACAGGGATGGAAATCCCAAAGAAAATGCAATCAATCAATCAAGTTTATTGTCATCTGCACAGTAAGGAAACATGTTTCCCTGTACAATGAAATTCTTTCTTTGTTGTCCACACCAAATACCAATGGTTAACAAACCAACATATAAATATAAACATAAATAATAAGTAGCAATAAATAATAATTAACAAGGGCGGCATAAAGTATAAAAACAGAATAGAAGTATAAAGTGTAACGTGCAGGTAGGTGTGTGACAGACAAGTCAAATACAGTTGTGTGAGGAAGACCACGGTTATAAACTCCAGTCAGTTATTTAGGAGTCTAATGGCCTTGGGGAAGAAAGAGTTCTTTAGCCTGTTTGAGCCACAAGGGGGCCTACTGCCACCCTAACCCAGACACAGACAGGCATGAGACAAGTTTTGCCACAATCCACACGTTTATTGACAGTTTACAATACCAGTAAACACAACGCAATGCACCATCACCATTCAGTCCCTTCTTGCCGCCAGTCCTTCTCCCCCCACTCCTCCTCAGGCTTTGACTCTGGCCAACTTATCGAGTGAGGTGGCTCGATTTTAAAAGGGCACCTAAATGGACTCCAGGTGCCTAACAAGCTTCTTCTGTGACCAAATAAGGCTCTGGAAAAGGTCTATGCACCCCGTGGTGGTTCCAACAGGGTTGAGCCCCCATGCTTATAACCCGTGGCCCAACTGGAAACCGAGGGGGCTGCCCTCGATCAGCCCGGGGAAGAAACTATCCCCACAACCCTCTCTCCCCCAGTCCTTCCACACTTTGGGTGTCCTGGCCGGGCATTTCATACTTCTATACCTCCTACCTGAGGGTAGAAGTGTGAACAGTTCGTATTGGGGGGAGAGTCGAGGCAGTTCTTCTGTGGACTCTGCAGTTGTAGATGCTCTGCAGAGAGGGCAGTGGAGTCCTGGTGATCTTCTCAGCAGGTGTTTGCGGTCAATAGCAGTAGTGTAGTGTAGCCGTACCACACAGTGATGCAGCTGGTCAAGATGCTCTCAACAGTGCAGCTGCAGAAGGATCTTAGTTGACATACCAAACTTCCTCAGCCTCCTCAGAAAGTATAGCCGCTGCTGGGCCCTCTTGATCAGCTCTGTGATGTTAAGTGTCCAAGTGAGGTCCTCACTGATGTAGGCGCCCAGATATTTAATGCCGCTCACCCTCTCCACTTCAAGCTCTCGGATGAACAGTGTCCGGTGAGGTCTCCTCTCTTTCCTCATGTCCATTATCATCTCCTTCATCTTGTCTGTGTTGAGGGTGAGGTTGTTGTCCTCACACCATGACACCAGACTGGCCACCTCCCTCCTGTAGGCTTCCTCGACCCACCAGTGATGTGTCCTATCACTGCGGTGTCATCTTTGAACTTTAGGATGATGTTATTTTTATGGGAGGTGACACAGTCGTGGGTGAACAGGGTGTACAGGACGGGGCTGAGGACGCATTCCCGTGGGGGTGCAAGTTCTCCATCTGACCCGGAAGTGCTGGCAAGACACAGGAATGGAAGGACAGAAGCACTTCGCGACTCAAGGACTATATCATGGACTGCTGTAAACCCATCAAGCGAGCCGGAGTTGGGAGGCAGAAGACAGAGCTTGCTGGGAGGTGTGGAGGAGAGAATTGTGTTTAATCAGTCAGTCAGTCTGTCTGCTATTATCCAACCCGCTATATCCTAACTACAGGGTCACGGAGGTCTGCTGGAATAAATCCCAGCCAGCACAGGGCACAAGGCAGAAACAAATCCCAGGCAGGGCGTCAGTCCACCGCAGGGCACACACACACCCACATACCAAGAACACACTAAGGGCAATTTAGGATCACCAATGCACCTGACCTGCATGTCCTTGGACTGTGGGAAAACATGCAAACTCCATGCAGGGAGGACCTGGGGAGCGAACACAGGCCTCCTTACTGCAAGGCAGCAGCGCTACCCACTGGCATTTAATTATTAGATTTCTTATTATTACTTGCCTGTGTGTGGTGGCTGGGGTGCTTAGTGGCACTATTTATAAGAAAGAAAAAGGACCTCAAATACCTGTTAGTAATTTTACCTGAGGTCCTGGACGTCTGTTGGTCGGGTTAGAGGAGCGACAGTGTCACACAAGCCATAACATTAAATAAGGAGAGTTTGGCAAGGACTGGCTTCTAATTAAGCAACAACCTGCAGCCACTGCGGCCCTCCAGGAACAACTTTGCCCATCTCTGCCCTACACCATCACGGACTGGTGACCCCACCTAATAAAAGGTAAAGCTCGATTGAGCACACGGTTGGTTGAAAGGGTTTTCAGGCTCGTTGATTAGAATTCACCTGTGCTGTGCCTTTAAACTGTCCAGTTTCTAGTGGTCTGCTGTGGTGGGCTGCAGGTTTATTATTTCAGTCCCTGCGTGCGGCCATAAGCGGGGTGCTACACCTCCTTAGGCTGCGGCTGTACAAAGCGACACGCTGAGATGATACCCCTGGACAGCTCCTGGAGGGGTGGGCTTTACTATAGAAAGTCAAGATTGTCCTTCTGATTTTCCATTGTCTCATTCTGCCTCCATTCTTCTCTTTTAGCAAACTTCATATCACCCAGCACTACAACTCCTCACCCCGATGGCTGACACGGATGTGCCACAAGTAAGTGACAGATTAACAAATGGGTGCCTTTAATTACAAAAATCAAAAATAACATCACTGACTTTGAAATAATCGAAAACGATACCCCACCTGCTTATGTTAGAAATGTGCTCTTTTGAACCTTCTGAGAGTGGGTGTTAGAGAGGGAGGCTAGGACCACCAGTAAAGCAAAAATATTATTGTATTTGTAATCGACATCCTCGAAATATCATAAAACTACATCAATACCCATTTGGTCAAAGATTTGTGAAAAGGAGTAACTTGGACCCCTCGTATCCCACAAGGGTTGGGTGATGTGGGTTGCACACCGTCAAGTCCTTCGGATTATTTTGATTGAATACACCTACCGTATTACTTCCCTCTTTATCATAAGGGTGCGCTTTCATACACTAAAATGACCTAAAAATGTGTGTTTTGGGTCTATAGGACCAAACATGGAGAGAAGCCCCCCAAAAGACTGACATCTAGCATAACTAAAAATGAATAGGAGTGGAATATTATGTCATATGACGGGGCATGGAGCAAAAAAAAAAACCAAATGATTTCATAGTAGTAGTAAGTAATCCTTATGAACACAAATAAAAGTTAATATCATTTAAAATTCGAACAAAATGAGGTGCAGAGAGATCCAGTGCAGCCCTAATGCCATCCATCCATCCAATATCCAACCCACTATATCCTAACTACAATCACGGGGGTCTGCTGCAGCCAATCCCAGCCAACACAGGGCACAAGGCAGGAAACAAACCCTGGACAGGGCGCACACACACACCCAGCACAATTTAGGATCACCAATGCACCTAACCTGCATGTCTTTGGACTGTGGGAAGAAACCCATGCAGACACGGGGAGAACATGCAAACTCCACGCAGGGTGGACCCGGGAAGCGAACCCAGGTCTCCAAACTGCGAGGCACCAGCGCTACCCACTGCGCCGCCCGCAGTCCTAATGCCTAAAGGTAAATCATCAAATTGGATGTTGCTTAACAGAAGATCAGCATTGCCATCTAGTGGACAATACTCACACATTCTGGTGTCTCCAACTCCAGAATTGGAAAAAAAATCCTCAATGCTCTTCTTATCTTCTGCATCCCGAATCTACAAGTAACAGAAGTTGTGGTAATCGCCGTCCTGTCACGTGTACAGCGCACCGTCAAATTGCCACTTGCATGTGCAACGGACAAGAACCCTTCAACCCTCTCTGGCACCTCTTTAAACGGGAATGTCATGAAACCAGTTTACGTGAGTTGGTAAGGTTGCCATGCCCACTGCAGATGGATTGTTTCTACACTATATTTCACAAACTGACTCTGTGGTCACCCACCTAAATATTAATCCACCTGCCCATGAAAATAGTGAAGCTGAAAAGGCCCTCCTTCATATTTAACTCTCCATAGGTCAGTGTGACGATCATCACCAATACGGATTCACTTTCTCAATAACCGTATGTAACAAGAGAACAGACAATTATAAAGGGCCTGGGGCACCTTGAAGGCAAACCCCGTGTATTGAAATGGCACAAAAGGCACAAAATCACTTTGTTGCAAGTTCATAGAATTTGTTCAAGATGTCTGCGCTTCTAGTTTTGATGGTTCGTAGGAGGAAGAGGCGGGTCCAGGTGGAGTGATGCCTGAAGCGATGTCAAGGTTGGAGGCCCGTCAATCTTCCTTTCTGTAGAGAGGAGAGGAGAAGAGAAATCGTTATTGCTTAGCACCCTTGTGTGTTCTGAGGGAGTAATACAGTCGGCCAATCCCACCATTTGACACCCTGAGATGATTGAAGGTTTTGGAAAAGGCAGGCAGTGAGTCGTGTCACCCGAGTCAAAGTCCAGTAGACGCTGTCACACCTGATCATTTGACATGTGCGTTGTCAGGACTCCCGTCTGTCTTTTGATTGTTTGTCCTGTGCGGTTGAGGCCGGCGAGTGGTTTGAGGTGACGACTCAGGAGGCACTTTGGTCAAAAACTGAAAAAAAAAACTGAAAATGAACGTTAAGCATGAACTGCCTAAGAGTTACCCGTTTTATATGCCGCCTGTAGTACTGTGGGAAATACTTTTGTTTTATAATTTTAAAATATTAAACTAGAGGTCACTCTGAACATCAAAAGAGCACATGTCCATATCAAGAAGAGAGGGCAGAAGCTGATACTGGGATTTCGCTTCACGTACCTTATCTGTGTATATGCTGATGATGTTCATGTTGTGAAGTGTTTTTAATTTCATGAATGTTATTAAGGGGTCCGTCACGGCTACGACGTCTATTACATGTCTCTGGAGTTTAAAACTTGCAGATTTAGTTAGAAAGGGGAATCAGGATGCTTTGAAAACTGCAAATTTATATAGCGAAGTGAGCCGGAAGAGGGGAGCATTTCATTTAAGTGTCGCAAAACTCACGGATGTCAGACAGACGTGGTGAAGAACTTATACATTGATGTTGTTTTTCCGTACCGATTTTGTTTTAACCCTTTTGATTTTTTTTTCCACATTATTCCGCCAGATAATATTTTTTTATTATTTTGCCCGTCATCCCAAGCATGTGCTGCATTGTGGGAGTTTTGTATTGTCAAGCCTGTGTCTCGATAAGTATTATTCGCGGATTACGCATATCAAGTCGTGTCTAGTAAGGAAATGTGCCTGGCCTCAGTCCGCTTTATTTAACACTCCGGCCCTGTGTGTGTAAGGCAGGCAGGTTAACATGACAAGTAACAATGTGCTCTCTTTTACAGGTGTACGCCATTTTCATCCAGCCACAAATTGTAAGAACTCCTCTTTTTCATTTCTCATTTTTAACGGATGTGTAGCCGCCTGTGTGTGCTCTGTGTGTTTTCCCTGGGTCTCTCCGTGGTTTCTTCAGGCACTTCATTTTATTCCTCCCACATCCCTAAAGCCACACTAACTGGATCTTCTTGTGAGAGTGTGGGTGTGAGTGGGCTTGGGATGAAGTGGCCCCCCATTCAAGACTGCTTCTCTATTATTCTTACTTTATTTAAAAAGCACTTTTCAAACGATATGCACAAAGTGCTTTACGACAACAGAACAAGTAACCATTACAATATTTCATATACAGGTGGTCCCCGAGTTACGGACGCGATGCAGGCTCCTCAGTAACTCTTCGGCCTGGGGACGCTGCGAGCGGTGGTTGGACATAGGTTGGAGGGGAGTGGTTTTGCTGCCCGCACAGTGTAGTGCCCCTTGGGCGGCTCCGGTTGATAAATGGGGCAGTGGGGGGTGTGTAGGATGGAGGCTTGGTGGGGCAGTTCACTGGTCGCCAACCAAGCTGCCACAGCTACTGGTCCTGACTGGACGGAGGCTGGTTGGGGCGTTTCACTGCCCACCCACCACACAGCCTTGCAGTGTCCCTTCGATCTCAATAGGTGTTTGGTGATGCTGCCATCGGTGACCCGGTTGTGGCTGAATGAAGGCCGTTGAGGGTGAATGGGGCGGCGGCGGGCAGCATTGTATAGTGTGCCTCAGGTGGCTGCCTGTTGAATGGGGGTGGTAATTCACTACCCGCCTTTGGTCACACCGTGTTCGACGCTGCAGGCATTATACTGTAGTGGAGGTGACTGTGAGGTGGGCAGGTGGTGAAGCGCCCCTCGCCGACCCCATTCATTCTCCATCGTAAGCCTGTTTGTACTGTTACACACATAGCGGGAAGTTGTCTCTTGTCGGTACGTCAGACGTGTTGATGACGGGTGCCTTCCTGCTGTGATAGTGTGGACAGTGCTGTGCAGAAGAGCTCATCTGAACCTTCTGTCTTCACCCTTCAACAATGTCTCTAAAACACAAATCTGATGCAAGTGCTGCTGATACAGGAAAGAAGAGAAAAACCATCACCATGGAAAATAAAGTAGAAATAATAAAAAGAGACATTTGGGTGCAGACTGTACAGAGTGACCCCACTTCATTTAATTTAAGGACCCCTGAGCTTGGTGCTCCGTCACAGAGGCCCCTCGCTCACCGCATGCCGGCTCGTTTTAGAGTCACTAGTCACCCAGAATTTGAGCCCAAGTCCCAGTAGAAGTGAGAGAGCAGCACTAACCCCTGAGCCACCAGGTGACGTGTGACATGCAGGTTGGGGGGGCTTGGCGTGACCACAGAGGTCTGTTAAGAGGTAACAGTTGCTCACTTTTACCTTGTCGTCTCTTCCCGTCTTTCTTCTCTTTCTCCATGGCTGCCCTCCTCTGCCAGCTTTCATCTGAACAACTGAATTATATAGTGAAGGGCTGACAGAAAGTGAATGGCGAGATGCCCGCCCGTCCATGACCTTGGCTTTCAGGCCAGGTGGGTCTATGGTCGATTCTCTCATTCTGCATAAATTGAAACCCTGACATGACCACCATATTGGTGCCCACCAAATTCAGATTTGGCCTTACCATCAGTTCCATCGAGAAGTTGACTGGTGGCTCCTGGTGCTGGTGTGGCTCTCTCTGTATCACTGGTGCCCCCACAACTTGCCAAAGCCCCCAGGCTAAGTGAGAGAGAAAAACTCCTAGCCATACGAGTCCTCAAGGTGTCATGGGTGGCATGTCCAGTCTGGGATTGTGACTCCTGATTCTTCTTGTTAAACTGAGCAGCTGCTTTTGTTTTTTAGGTGGGCTCAGCAAGTTCAGAGGAGGCACAGCAGCAGCGTGTAAGTGTCTGTGCCCGCTCCGCCTTGTGCTTCTCTGATTTTCTTTCCTTCTATTAATCTGCTCCTCGTTTTTGTCCCTCACAGCCTCCTATCATCACCGGCTTCTACCTGCCACTGAGCCCAGGAAGTGCAGGGATGGGCATGAGCCCGGTCCAGCCTGAGCTTGAAGTGCCACTCCCTGAAGGAATTCTACCACAGCCAGCCAACCCCACATCTCCAGATGGCACCACGGCCACAGAGGTAATGCCTGCCCATCAAGGAAGCACCCCGCCTGAACACACTGGCACCGTTCCCATCCCTGTAGGAAATGAAATGCCACAGGCTGGCACGGGGCTGGCTGGCATGCAGGGAAATGCAGCAACTCCTGCAGCAAAGGCGTCCCATGACAGGGGTGCTGTGCCATCTTGTGGTAAAGGGGCAAAGCCATCGGGGGTCAAGAAAGCGTCCACACCCCCTCCAACTGAAGTGACTTTTGTTGAGCCAACAAATGCAGCATTTACAGAGCTGAAAAGCCTATGGCAAGATGGCAGGGCAATCAGAACAGGTGTGCCAGCGGGCACCCGAAACAAGAGTGCAGTCCACCGAGGTGACCTCAGTTAACGGGACATCAAGCCAACTTAAAGGAGTCCACGTGAGGGCCTGGAGAAGGAGGAGAAGGTGGAGATGAAGCACTGGGACCAGTAGGTGGCAGCAGAGGGTTTCTCTGGAGGGAGGAATGGGCATCAGAATCAGGACGCGGGCAGCCACACTTACTGTATAACTTATCTCACTTATGTCGATTTATTTCAATATTTAATCACATTGGTAACAGGAGACGAATTCCACCCACAATCAGGACTAGCAGAAATGTACCCCTCCGTGTGTGCCCATGCCAGTCTTGTGTTTATATCCTGGAGTTGAACTCAAATCTGACAGTTTCTGTTTCTCCTCCATGTTCATTTTTAATAAACAGTCGATCAACAACACAACAAAAAGTTTCTCTGCCCCTTTCTTTCCTTCCTTCCATTTTGTTTGACTCCATGGGAATGGGATGACACTGTGCTTAGCGCAGATGCAGGGTCCTGGGTTCAAATGCCATGCCTGGTCTCCATCTGGGGGCACTCTGCATGTTCTCCCCATCTCCGTGTGTGGTTTTCTTCAAGCACTCAATTTAAAGACACAATGATTAGTGTGAGGGTCCGTGATGAACTGGCGGCCCGTCTAGGACTGGTCCCTGCTTTGTACCCAGTGTTGTCAGGATAGGCTGCCACCTCCTGTGACCCTGAACGGGATTACGCAGCTGAGAATAAGTAAGGCTCTGCTAAGGGACGTGGAGGTGTGGCCCTCTAGTGGCCAGGAAAGTGAAGTGACTACAGCTGGCCCTCTGGAACAGTCACTTCATCATCCATCCAATTGGTAATCCGGTCATCTCCCAAACCTGCTTGATCCTGATTGGGGATACAGGGGAGCTGCAGCCTGTCCTAGCAAACAGAGCACACAAGGCAGGACGTCAGGCCATGGCTGGACAAACACACACACAGCATATCAGGGACCAGTTTAGCACTGCCAGCCCACATGACCTGCAGGTCTTTGGACTGGCAAGTAAACCATGGAGAGAAGACGCAAATCCCACACGTGAAGGACCTGCTCCAGGGAGCCTGGTGTCCACTTATTTGGCTGACACCTTTGACATTTCATTGGAGCTCAGGCAGGTGAGGTGACTATCAGTGGCAGGACTTGAACCCACAATCTCAGGGCTGGAGGGCCACAGCCTTAACCACTGTGCCACCCTGGTCTCCTTGTTGCCCGTCATCAGTGCTACCACTGCACTGCGCTTCTCATTTTCTAACCCATTTAATGATTCCAAGGTCCCAATGAATTAGTGCCTATGCTGGAGGTACTGGGCACAACACAACTGACCACCACCGGACGGGGTGGCAGAGACTCGCCAACTTAACTCGTCCTGAGCCAAGGCAGAGTCATCAATGGACTGCACATCTTTGGAGTGTTTGAGGTCAAGTTTACTGTCAGTCAGACTCAACAATAATGAAATTCTTACTGGCGTGTCTGTCTCTGGAGGACTGTGACAAAAATCAAAAACCAGCAAGAGAGACAAAAACATACATACAGTCAACACGGATATGGAGAACGGAATACAAGACATATTAGTAACAGTTGGGGGGGCAGTGGAGACAACAAGGAGACCTGGAGGATCAGAAATGGGGGCTCCTTCTGTAGAGCTGGCGTCTTCTCCCTGCGTTCTCATGTGGGTTTATTCTGACTGTGCCAGCTTATTAGCACAGCCCAAAGACAGGCAGGTGGGCAAGGTGTGTGTTTACCTTACCATGGCATAGAACCCTGGGACACAGAGATAGATAGATAGATAGATAGATAGATAGATAGATAGATAGATAGATAGATATATAGAAATGAAAGGCACTATATTATAGATAGATAGATAGATAGAAATGAAAGGCACTATATAATAGATAGATAGATAGATATATAGAAATGAAAGGCACTATATTATAGATAGATAGATAGATAGAAATGAAAGGCACTATATAATAGATAGATAGATAGATAGAAATGAAAGGCACTATATAATAGATAGATAGATAGAAATGAAAGGCACTATATAATAGATAGATAGAGTGAAAGATAAAGTTCTATCTATCTATTATATAGTGCCTTTCACTCACCTCATGTGGACATCTGACGTACTGCAGTCACTGCTCTTCCTTACTTGCTATGTATTATCAGTCCTTGCTGATCATCTTATCCGTATTGTCACTCCTGTCATTGAGCTGCCATTCATCAGCCGAGAGTCTGAGTGTCAAAACCCAAATCCAAAGGCTGGCAACACAACTTAATGACTCTCATCAGCCACTATGAACAGAGGGGCTCACCCTGCGGTGGGACAGTCAAAGTCACCCTCACTGTCACAGTCTCATCCACCAGTTTCAAAAAATATTTTGCTTGTCTAGTAGACCAGTAGAAGAAAATCAAATCAACACACAAATGACCCCCCAAACCAGTGCTTGAAGCAGCAGGATTTGATAGAAGAGCATTGGGAGGGGGTCCCCTTGAGCCCCACAATACACTGGCATAATAATAAAAGGTGCCAGTGCTCCCAAGTCAAGCTCTGCTTTAAGTCTGTCAAATGAAATCATTAGTGAATGATGGACCTGCGCCCCTCCAAACCCAAACCCAAATCTTACCTCCTGGCTGATGGTCGCCAGGGCAGGAACGCCCGGATGCTGCGGCTGCTGCTGGTAGACCTGCAGCTGGAAAGAAGGACATTTGGTCAGCAACGGTATGGAGAAACAGGACGAGGACAGAGGCAGTAGGGCACTTATTAGCATGGCCCACGTGGTGCCAAGGGCACAGATGAGCAGGATGGCTGCTTTTATGACTTGTTGAGCTGCAAGGAGAGACACAAGAAATCAATGAGAGGGCCCTGGACAAGCAGAGGGTCATGATGGAGACCACCAGACTGTAAGGCTGGCAGGCATCAAGTGAGGATTATGGTAGAGTTAGAAAAGTAGTGAGAATAATAAAAATAAAGAGAAGGGAAAAAAATACAAATAGTACTAACAATCCACCTTAATTGGACTGTGCAGAGGGTACAGACCTCCAAATACCTGGGAGTGCAGCTGGATGATAAACTGGACCGGACTGCCAATACTGGCGCTCTGTGTTAGAGAGGACAGAGCCGACTATACTTCATTAGAAGGCTGGCGTCCTTCAACATGTAACGGTACCTGTAAGTTTGTACCTTTTCCCATACTTGTTTTTGTGGTATGCCTTTATGTTTAGGGGCGGCCCTTTATACAGAGGGAGGGGAGCACCTGGCTTGGAGGGCCAACAGACTGTAAGGGGAGGAGCTATCTGAATGTAAATAGGTGGCAGGAAAAAAAGGGAAGAGGAGGAGCTAGGAGAGAGAAGGAGGCCAGAACAGAAAGAGGCACGAGGGAAAGGATTAACACCTCTTGGATATCGTCAGGTGAACCCGGGTTCATTTCCAATCAAATTATTTTTTCTTTCGGGAGGAAGGAATACGGGAGAGGACTTGACGGGCCAACACAAGGAACAGTTAATCAGTACGTTTCCCGGAACAAGAGATATGGTCGGCGTCTCATTCCCCACTACAGACTGAGCTCAATGCTCTGTACAGATAAGATTTAAAAGACTATAAATCCATTGTTTTTTTGTTGTGTTTCCATTTGTTCGTCTTTATTAGTAATGTATGTTTTCAAGTGTTTGTGTCATGATTTGTGTGGGGAGGGGAAGCGCTGCAGTGCGATATTATGTATATAAGGTTTTCTGTTGTTGTTGTTGTTACAGTGACCCTATGTATTGTGAAGGACAGCCGGGTCCCATGCCCGGCAGGGACACCCCTGCTACTTATGTTCCGGGGGAGCCGCCATGGGCAGTCCAATACCTCCCAAAGGACGCTTGGTGGCAGCCTCTTTGGCCGACGGTGACTCCCCAACCACCCGCAGGGCTCCATGGGAGATGGAGTCCTCCACAGCTTGGTTGGGGCCCGGCGTGGCCACTAGGGGTAGCTGCCTGCTTCCCACAGCCCGGCTGGACGACCTTTCAGCCCCACCCGGAAGTGCAATTAGGACCAGGTGGTTAATCACCTGGAATGCTTCTGGGTGGGCTATAAAAGGGCCCAGCCACCACCACTCGGTGAGCCAGAGTTGGGAGGAAGAAGGAGACGAAGCTTGTCTGGGAGGAGTGGTGGAGAATTGTGGTTTGCTGTGAGTTTGTGCTTTGGGACTGTGAGGCACGGGGAAGACGTGTCACACAGCTGAAGAAAAAATAAAGCCTGTGTGTTTTTGTACACGTGCCTCTGCGTGGTCTGTGCCGGGTCGGGCGCTATATAGCGCCTTCTACAGTATTATCTTCCAATAATCATTTTTGCTTGACCCTGCTTTCACTGGTGTGTCTCTATAATTGAAGGTGGTGAAGTAGAAAAGTAGTGTTGGTCACTCGCACCCTGGATTATTTGTTTTCTTTTTCTTTTTGCTGCCTGTCAAATAGGGCAGCGCGTATTATAATCGTGCCGGATCTGAGAGCGGTACAAACATCTGTAATAAGATGCTGCAGATGTTCTATCAGACGGTTGTGGCGAGCGCCCTCTTCTACGCAGTGGTGTGCTGGGGAGGCAGCATAAAGAAGAGGGACGCCTCACGTCTGGACACACTGGTGAGGAAGGCAGGCTCTATTGTAGGCACAGAGCTGGGCAGTTTGACATCCGTGGCAGAGCGACGGGCGCTGAGCAGACAGACTCCTGTCAATCATGGAGAATCCACTGAACAGGATCATCTCCAGACAGAGGAGCAGCTTCACGACAGACTGCTGTCACCATCCTGCTCCACTGACAGACTGAGGAGACCCCACACTATGCGACTCGGGGGGTAAACGTTAACATTATACAAAGTTATTGTCTGTTATACCTGCATTGTTATCACTCTGATATTTAATATTGTTTTTTATCAGTATGCTGCTGCCGGAGTATATGAATTTCCCCTTGGGATTAATAAAGTATCTAATTAAAGGCCAAGTGTCTGTGTATCTTTCTGTCTGCCTAGTTGTTGTGTCTCTGTTATTCCAACAGATGGTGCAAACCAAACATTTAAAGTATAAAAAGCATTACATTTGTCATTCTAACAGATGGCACATCACAAACATTAGCAGGGGCATGTAACAGAGACATAGGCACGTGTCAACTTAAGGTTCTATTATATTAAGGATCTATTATAGTGCCTTTCACTCTAGATATATATTATATAGTGCCTTTCACTCACTCTCTCTATTATTTAGTACCTTTCTCTCTATTATATAGTGCCTTTCACTCTTGATATCTATCGATCGCCATTTATTATGGAATGTATGTAAAACGCATTGAACTTGTCATTCCACCAGTAATAAAATGCATATATACTGTATACGTTGCGGCGACCTCAACGTCAGACTCGAAAAGAAAGAAACTGAGAAAGACGAAGGAAGACGGAGCAGTTTTCTGGAACACAAAAAAAAAAAAAATAATGGAGGATTGTAACAGCAAAAACAAAAAAAACGAACTACTTTGAATTTGGAACTATTTACAATTGCCTATGAATCTCTCATTGTTGTGGCCGCAACAGACGCCGTTAATTAACCCAACAGAACAACAGCACAAAAAATCGCTGATTTCGCACTCATCAACACCTTCACAATCCTCTCCTCGCCTTCCTTCTCGAACCCTCTCGAAAAAGGAAAAAAATGAAGAAGAAAAACGCCTCCGTCCAGGGTTCCGCCCCCTACTCCTCCCCTTTTGCTGTCAATCATACCCCCGCTGTTACTTATCCACGCCGTTCTCCTCCCTCCATCCATCCATCCCTCCATTGATCCAACAGTCACTTTCCCGTGCGGACTTCAACCTGGCCGGGACGCTACGATATATGAATGAGATTGAATACCTGATAAATAATGCGAAGAGTACACGTCACGTGTTTCGCCCTATTTGGGGCTCATCAGGTGTACGCACTTTTGCTTCCGATTGCGGAGAGCGCACCTCTGACGTCAGCGTCCGAAGAGAAGCCTCTTAAGTTGGCGGTTGGCGCCGCGGCGCAACGCAAGCGGCTTTTCGATCACCGCAATCGGAAGCAAAAGTGCGTGCACCTGATGAGCCCCCAATAGGGCGAAACACGTGACGTGTACTTCTTGTATTATTTGGCAGGTTCTCTCTCGCATATCTGTGATCTGTTTTTTCGCAACTGAGAGGACGTGGCGGATGTTAGCCGACCAACCGCAAGCATCACTTGTTAGTTAATAATCAGATAATCAGATTGTGATTTTCACGTAGAAGCGAAGGTCTGTAGATAGATGTGAAAGGCACTATATAAACAATAAGATTAAATACGATTTAAATGGCCCCAGAGTAAAGAGCTCTCCTTCTGCTTGGCCGCTTTTAAATTTACCCAGGATGTCTGCATGCCCTCTAGGTCAGCTTCTTTTACAGTAAGACCCCAAATATGGCGGCATCTCCTTTAGTTTATCACCTCAGAGCCCAAGATATTGGCTCTCCTTGAGGTCAGATCCTTTTAAATGTATACCAGATATTGGCACCCTCCACCCCCTTAAGGTCTGCCCCCGTCATTTAAGCGCCCTCCTTTTAATTAATTCAAGGTATCGGCGCCACCCCTTCAGGTTGGCTCCTTTTAAACGCGTCCAAACTATTGGCGCCCCCTTCAGGTCCTCTTCATTTAATACATGAAAGATGTTAGGACTCCATTCATGACAGCTCTTTTAAATCAGCCGAAAATATTGGCGCCCCCTTCAGGTTAACCCCCTTTAAATTCACCCAGCCCTATACAGAATTTAAATTTCCCATTCAGTTTAATGCCCTTGAAATGTACCCAAGGTATTGACACCTCTGCCCAGGTCAGCTCCCCTTAAATATATTCAGTATATTTTCACCCACTTCAGGTCAGCACCCTTTAAATGCACCGGGATATTGGCACCCCCTTCATTTCAGCTTCTTTAATCGAATCGAAATATTACCCCACTTTATTAGCACTCAGGCCCACTTTATTTTTTAAAGATATTGGCACCCAACTGAGTGCTCCCCAGAACTGGTGTGATGCCCCACTCTGGTCAACTCCTTTAAATGTATGTAAGATATTGGTACCCATCTCAGGTCACCCCCAAACACACACACACACACATACAGCTAAGTTAATGGAACCCTCATCAGGTCAATTCAACTAAATGCCCCCCTTCAGATTAGCATCCTCCTAATAGAGCCAGGATACCAGCATGCTGTTCAGTTCAGGGCTCCTTAAATGTATCTTAAAATATCAGCGCCCACTGCAGTTCACTTCTTTTCAATGCACACCAATATTGTGTTTTTAAATGTACCAAAAATCCATCCATCCATCCATCCATCCATTGTCCATCCCGCTATATCCTAACTACAGGGTCATGGGAGTCTGCTGGAGCCAATCCCAGCCAACACAGGGTGCAAGGCAGGAAACAAACCCCGGGCAGGGAGCCAGCCCACCGCAGGGCACGTACTCAAGATATTGAAACCAACTCCAGTCAGTTGAGGTCTCTTTAAATGTGCCCAACATATCAGTGTCATCCTCAGATGAACTCCATTCAATGCACCCTGGACACTGGCGCCCCCTTCAGGCTGGATCTCTTTTAACTGTACACAACATAGATAGATAGATAGATAGATAGATAGATAGATAGATAGATAGATAGATAGATAGATAGATAGATAGATAGAAAGGGGTTAAATAATAGATAGATAGATAGATAGATAGATAGATAGATAGATAGATAGATAGATAGATAGATAGATAGATAGAAAGGGGTTAAATAATAGATAGATAGATAGATAGATAGATAAATAGATAGATAGATAGAAAGGGGTTAAATAATAGATAGATAGATAGATAGATAGATAGATAGATAGATAGATAGATAGATAGATAGAAAGGGGTTGAATAATAGATAGATAGATAGATAGAAAGGGGTTGAATAATAGATAGATAGATAGATAGATAGATAGATAGATAGAAAGGGGTTAAATAATAGATAGATAGATAGATAGATAGATAGATAGATAGATAGATAGATAGATAGATAGATAAAGGCACTATATGATAGATAGATAGATAGATAGATAGATAGATAGATAGATATTTAATTAATTTTAAACAGACCTTTATTAACAATTATAACATAATTGCAGTCAAATTAACAGTCAAAATTAATCAACATTTAATAACACAGTTTTCCTACTCATACTTTAAGACTAGACATTCATCTTCCAAGGAGCATAAAACATCATTTACAGCCCAGATCTCTCTAAATACATCTAATTGATTAATTAATTTAAAATATTCAAATTCAATTCTCAATCTCCTTTGAAGGAAGACCTTAAACATTAACAGAGCATCAGTGGTTTTCAAATCTTTATCTCGGTTTCTTCTCGTTTTTAACGTTGCCATCTTGGCCTGGCCTAACAAAAAATTGCCAAGTAAACATTGTCTTTTACAAACTCTTGACACCGGCATTCCAAAAATATAAATGAGGTTATTAAATATAATTCCCAAATCCATCAACAATAAATCAAGAAAATGCAGCAGTGGTTGTAATCTGGTACAATACAGAAATAAATGATAAACTGTTTCTTTTTGAAGGCAGAATGGACACTGATCTGTTGTGCTGGCACCAATGGTTTTTAAAAATGAATTGGTGGCTACTGCCACATGTAGAATCCTCCACTGCAGGTCACCAACTCTTTTCTCAATTGGCGGTTTATATAAAGTCCTCCATGCTGGAGATGTCGTGTCATGCAGACACAGAGTGTTCCTCCACAGGGTATCAGTCATGTCTTTCAAATTAATAAAATGGGACACTTTAAGACACCAGTCATACAATTCTTTTTTTGACAAATTTTGGAAAGAAATTCCATTTATGTGATTAATTGTTAAAATTGAGTTATTAGAACTGATAAAATCTTTTACATTTGGTTTAATTGTAATTTCACATTCAGGAGGTTCTGCCTCTTTTATGAGATCTCCTGAGATATAATCCTCACACAGAGGACCTGCACCCAATTGCACTAAAGAGCCTTTAAGTTTGTTGATTATCGACCCCCCAAGACGGACAGACCTAATCCCGAGCTCACGTGCCACAGCTGCCCCAGACTTCCACTGGTTGCTGACTGGATCAATAAAGTTGGCTACTTTGGTAAAGCCTTTGTTCATTAGCAGTGAGTTTAAACTAACAGAGTCAAACTCCAAGACTGGATTCCATATTACCGGTTCTTCAAGTAACCAGAAGACTGACTCCACATTAATTCCCACTCTGTTTGTTTTGGTGTGCCAAATCAATAACATGTTGCGGTAAAAGGTGGGCAGCACAGATAGCGCCAATCGCTTGATATCAATGAAAAGGAGTTGCAAATCAAAATTGAGATTTCCGACCCTGTGAAAAAAAGCGAATGCTAAACTCCTCCACAGTAAAGGCTGAGGGGCATACAAGAGACGCTGTAAATCTGTCAGCCTAAAAGCTTCAATTCTACTCAGAATGTCCACCAAGCCCTGACCACCTTCATCCACAGGCAGATGTATCACACTGCGTTTCACCCAATGAAGTTTGTCCCAAAAAAAATCCAGTAATATCCCCTGAATTTCTTTTAACAGCCAAACTGGAGGATCTGCACACCTAAATTTATGCCAAAGCATTGAAGCAATTAAATTATTAATAATAAGCACCCTACCCCGAAAAGAGAGCTTGGCGACCACCCATTTCCATTTGTTCAGTCTCCCCTGAATTTGATCAATTAAGCCTCCCAGTTATCAGCTGTGGCTCCAGACTTCCCAATGTAAATTCCCAGATGTTTAAATACCTTAGAGTTCCATGTTAGACCACTTGGGAGGTTTGGGGGAGGACAGTCCCAGTTGCCCATCAGAAAGGCATTACATTTGGACCAGTTGACCCTGGCAGATGACACCGTTTGAAACACCTGTAAACAGTCCTGCAGCAGGACAACATCGTCAGGTTCAGTGATGACAACTGTGACATCGTCAGCATATGCCACCACCTTAAAAGATGCAGTGGGACACACAGGCAATGACAGGCCGTGAAGACATTGGCGAAGTCTGTGGAGCAGGGGCTCTATGGACAGCGAGTATAGCATACCGGAGAGTGCACACCCCTGATGAATGCCCCTTGTAACAGAAAATGGGGCTCCCAACCCTCCATTAATTTTTAAAACACTAAACACATTCGTGTACATTAATTTAATATATCCTAGAAAGGTCTCACCAAAACCAAACCTTTCTAGAACTGTAAATAAATACTGGTGGTCTACCCGGTCAAAGGCCTTCTCTTGATCTAGTGAGACGAGACCTGCCTTAAACCCAAAAATGTCAGAAGCAGATACCAAATCCCGCACAAAGAAAATGTTATCAAAAATGCATCGTTCAGGGACACAGTATGACTGATCAAGGCCACCAAGCAGTTCATGACAGTCCTCAGACGAAGAGCCAGCGCTTTAGAAAAGATTTTATAGTCTGAGCACAGCAGGCTGACCGGTCGCCAGTTTTAATGTTGCAGAGATCCCCTTTTTGGTAAAAGAGTCAAACTGCTCTCCGACAACTCACGGAAGTTCTTTATCCCTGATGCTCTCCACAAACACAGTCAGGAAGTCCTTACCCATGATATCCCAAAAGGACTTGTAGAATTCGACGGAAGTCCATCGATCCCAGGGGCTTTGTTCTGATTTATACTCCCAAGAGCACTAGTGAGCTCCTCCAGCGATAGTGGCAGGTCGAGTTCTTCCTTGGTGGATGGAGTCAACTGTGGTAGGTCATTAAAGAAAATTTCTGTGTTTGAAGACAAGTCCACTGTTTCTGCAGAGAATAAGTCTTTGTAAAATTTGAAGGCAAATTCCGGATCTCCTCGGTCTCCGTCATTTCAGTCCCATCTGCAGTTTTCAGACAGTGAATGATTTTTGCCTGAGCAACCTTCTTCTCCAATGAAAAGAAAAACTGCGTAGGGGCGTCTATTTGGGAAATATTCTGGAATCTCCCCCTGACAATGGCGCCCTTCACCTGTTCATCCAGCAGGGACCTCAGAGAATCTTTTTTGTCTTTTAGAGACTCAAGCAAATTGGCATTAAAACCGGTTTCCAGTTTGGTTTGAATTATCCCAATGTCCTCTTCCAGTTCTTTAATGGCCATGGTGACCTTTCTAGAAGAATGTTCAGAATAAAACTGGCAAAAGAGTTTAATTTGGACCTTGGAGACGTCCCACCATTGCTTCAGAGATGAGAATTCATTTTTGCTGAGTCTCCATTTGTCCCAAAAGAGACAAAAGTGTTGAAGAAATAGAGAGTCTTTAAGAAGTTTAGTATTAAAGTGCCAGAAAGATTTAAAATTACGCTCAGACCCCAAAGAGAAACGAGTGAGAGCTAAACTATGGTCTGAAAACCCTGTGGGCAGAAGACAAGAGCCCAAAATGAGGTTCAGATTGTGCCGTAACGTATAAATCCTGTCCAGCCTTGCCATGGATAACATGCCACTGGAGGCCTTGAGCCATGTGTACTGTCTCGCTGTCGGGTTCGACTCTCTCCACACATCCACAAGTTCTTGCTGATGAAGGACCGACTGCAACACCTTGACTGACCCCGGGTGAGGCTCAGCGCCATTCCTGTCCATCTCTGCATTTTCAGTGCAATTAAAATCGCCAGCTAAGAACACAACGTCCTCTGAACTGCACTCAGCTAGCACGTCTTTTAACAAAAGAAAAAAAGAAATTCTCTCTTTGCCTTCATTTGGAGCGTAGACATTTAAGAAAATAATGTTTATACCCTGAATACGTGCAACGACCTTCATGAGACGACCTTTAATTTGCTCAAAACAGTCAATGGACTCCGGGAGAAACGCCTTACTGAAGAGCACTGCCACCCCTGCGCTGGCACTGGAGCCGTGGCTCAGAATCGATGTCCCACTCCAGTCCCTCTGCCACTCCGACTCATTCATTGGGTCAGTATGAGTTTCTTGAAGAAAAGTAACATCTAGTTTTTTCTGTTCCAAATATTGAAAAAGTACGGCTCTCTTTAAGGAGTCTCTGCAGCCGTTAACGTTCAAAGAGCCCAAAGAGAAAACAGGCATTAGAAAGAAAAGAAACGGAGCAGCAATGACAAGAAGAACTTTAACTAATGAAAAAGAGAGGAGCTGGTGTGGAGCCATTATGTGCTGGAGGTGAGAGACTTTCTAACTTTGCTGATAACATTCTTTAACGATTAAATCTTTTCTTTCCATTCCCAAAGGAACAGCATTGCGCATAACTCGCTTGGCTGAAACCAAAAAAAGTTCCAGGTCAGGAAAATGTTCTACGACATTCACCTTCCTTTTGCCTTCAAGAAAATCCAGAAAGCTCAGAATGCTTTCAGTGCTGTACTCCGTTTTTCCAAGAGTGCCAGTTAAATTGTCACTTGACATACAAGAGTCACTGTCCTCACCACCCTGCTGACTCCCCTCACACTCTGGGCTAATTGTCACCTCTCTGGTACTTAGAAGACGATTCTTCAAAGACACGTCAGCCCCCTCTGTCAGGTTCATTTTGTTACTTCTCTTGGCTCCTACTCCACCATCTGAGGTTTCTTTCCTCTTTCTGGGGAGTGTCGTCCATTCTTCTTCAACATTCATTTCCTCAACAATTCCAGCTTTTTCTTCCCTAACTGCACTGCCTGAATTAGTGCCTGGTTCAGTTTCTGCCACAGCTTTGACATTTAAGAGAGGGCAAGCAGTTTCACTGTGGACTGTGGACTCAGGACTGGCCTCGGCCTGCTCATCCACCTTAGATGGCTCACAGGTAGCAGCGGCAGCATTCAGACTTTCAATGTCATCCACCTCAGTTGGTGTCGTTTCAATGACAGGCTGCATAACCTCGGCCTTAGCTTGGCCCTTTTCTTCATCCTGATTTATATTCACAGTAGAGGACTTCAACTCGGCCTCGGCCGATCCATCCACTTCAGGCATTTTTATCTCAGCTTTCTTTATTTCACTCCTTTCAACTGTGGAGCTACAACTGGGTATCTGATTATCAGAACTTCCTACAGTTGAGCTAAGAGTACCAGTGGATACCTCACAGACAACAATCTGCTGATCTTCAGCATCGGAGTCCTCAGACTCATCCTCTAAATCTGACTCGCTCACTGCATTTATGTTCCCTCCCATAGCATGACTACCATCAGCTCTTTTACAGTCAACTGCTTTGTGCCCTGCACGGCCACATTTAAAACATTTCATTGAATCAGAAGATATAAACACAATATAGTCACATCCATCTACTTTGAACTTCAGAGCAACATCTAACTCACTGTAACCTCTGTTGAGGAGCATAAAAACCTGTCTCCTAAATGAGACCACATGTTTTAATTCTGGCTGTTTACACCCCAAAGGAATCATAGTAATGTCAGAAATAATCTCGCCATACCTGCGCAATTCATTACGTAGCAGTTCATTCTTCAAGAAAGGAGGAATATTAGAGATTATAATCCTCTTTGCAGGAGTTGAAAGCGGCAAAACAGAAATGAGGGTTCCATTAATGACTAGGCCTTCCTGAACCAGTTGGTGAACTAAGGCCTCTTCATTTAAAAATATCACGACAGCCTTATTCATTCTTGAAGCAGAGATAATGTTTTTACATCCAATTATTTTTCCAATTTCAGTAACACACTTCTCTACTGAAACTACTGGATCAACAATCAATTTGATGCCATTTCTTCTGCTAAGTTTTTCAAAGCCATGTGGCAAAAGGCCTGGCTGTATCCCTCGGGACACAGCCATCCTAGCCACTTCTTTTAAAAAAAAACACTAAATAAACTTGAAATAATGACTATATATAAATAACACAGCTAAGAATTAAGAGAAATGACTAGAAAAAAGAAATAAAAGAAAAAAATGAAAAAAAGAAAAAGCTAAACTCAACTCACTCTCCTGCTAGCACAAAGGCCACTTCCACTCCAGACCAAAGCAATCGACACACAGAGAAACAGCAAGACAAGATAGATAGATAGATAGATAGATAGATAGAAAGGGGTTAAATAATAGATAGATAGATAGATAGATAGATAGATAGATAGATAGATAGATAGATAGATAGATAGAAAGGGGTTAAATAATAGATAGATAGATAAAGGCACTATATGATAGATAGATAGATAGATAGATAGATAGATAGATAGATAGATAGATAGATAGATAGAAAGGGGTTAAATAATAGATAGATAGATAGATAGATAGATAGATAGATAGATAGATAGAAAGGGGTTAAATAATAGATGGATAGATAGATAGATAGATAGATACTTTATTAATTTGGTGCCCCCTTCAAGTCAGCATCCTTTTAGTGTACCCAGGATTTTGCCATTATCTTCAGGTCAGTGCCACTTAAATGCATTAAACACATCAGCGCCCTCTGCAGGTCAGTTTCTTAAATGTATCCAGAACATGATTTTGTTTTCCGTTCAGCTGCTTTTCAATGTGCAGTACAGAAGATGCTGGGGGGCCAAGTCAGGTCAGGTCAGGTCCTTTTAAATGTGCCCAACATTAACATCTCCCCATTTAATGCACCCACAACAGTGACACTCCCCTCACGTCAGATCCCCTTTAAATGTACACTTGAGGTCCAGTCTTTAAAATACACCTGAGATATCAGCGCCCCCTTCATTCCAGCTCCTTCTCATGGAACTTAGGATATTGTTGCCTTTTGCCAGTCAGCTGCTTTTACATGTGCCCACAATGTTGGCGCCCCCTTCAGGTCAGCTCCATTTAATGTGCCAAGCATATTTGCACTCCATTCAGGTCAACCCCTTTAAATCAACACAAAATATTAGCGCCCCCTTCAGGTCAGTGTCCATTAAATGCACCCAAAATACTGCCCAAACAACCCCAGCCCCCAGTCCACTTAATTTTTTAAAGATATTGGCACGCAGGTCAGTTTTCCTCAGAAATAGTGTGATGCCCCACTCTGGTCAACTCCTTTAACTGTATTTAAGATATTGGCACCCATCTCAGGTATAACACCAACAGATATGATAGTGGAACCCTCATCAGGTCAATTCAACCAAAATGCCCCCTTCAGATTAGCATCCTCCTAATAGAGCCAGCATGCTGTTCAGTTCAGTGCTCCTTAAATGTATCTTAAAATGTCAGCGCCCCCTGCAGTTCACTTCCTTGGAATGCACCCCAATATTGTTGTGTTTTTCAATGTACTCAAGATATTGAAGCCAACTCCAGTCAGTTGAGGTCTCTTTAAATGTGCCCAACGTATCAGTGTCATCCTCAGATGAACTCTATTCAATGCACCCTGGACACTGGCGCCCCCTTCAGGCTGGATCCCCTTTTAACTGTACACAACATATCGGTGCCCCCTTCAAGTCAGCATCCTTTTAGTTTTGGCATTCCCTTCAGGTCAGTGCCACTTCAATGCATCTAAAGGTATCAGCGCCCCCTGCAGGTCAGTTTCTTTGAATGTATCCAGAACATGATTTTGTTTTCCGTTCAGCTGCTTTTCAATGTGCAGTACAGAAGATGCTGGAGCCAAGTCGGTTCAGGTCAGGTCCCTTTAAATGTGCCCAACGTTAGCATCTTCCCATCTAATGCGCCCACGATAGTGACACTCCCCTCATGTCAGACCCCCTATAATTGTGCACTTGCAGTCCAAGATATCAACAGCGCCCCCTTCATTTCTGCTCCTTTTCCTGCACTCAGGATGTTTTTGCCTTTTGCCAGTCAGCTGCTTTGAAATGTGCCCACAATGGTGGCGCCCCCTTCAGGTCAGCTCCATTTAATGCACTAAAGAAGGTACAGTATATCACTCTACTCAGGTCAGCTCCTTAAAATCGACTCAAAATAGTGGCGCCCCCTTCAGGTCGGCTCTTTCAATGCACCCAAAATATGTTTTGCCTTTTCCAGGTCAGCTACTTTTAAATACAGTATGTCATGTCTGGTTGGCTCAGGTCTCTTTAAATCCTCTTAAATCTTTCCTAGGTATTGTCCCACACTTTTTGCAGGGTCTGCTGTTCTTCACATGCCCCTCCACTTGGCACTGATGTATCACATATGTTCCTTATGTCGGTCAAGCCACCATTCCTTTGGCAGTCCCAGTGGTCTTCATCCTTGGGGGGTTTAAGATGTAGTGCTGTCCCTGTTGTTTCCCTTTGCCTTCCATGTCCTCCTGCAGCCTCCACCCATTTCCCGATGTTGTCGTTCAGGACCCACAGATTGTGACCCAGTGACCACCAGAACATTCACATCTCCATGACATGCAGGGTTTGCTTGTGCTTTGTTGTCACTGGCCAACCTTCTGATCCATAAAAATCAACCGGATGAGCAATGGACTTGTAAATCTTCCCCATTGGGTCACAAAGGTGCCACTTAACCCATGTGGCATTAAGTTGCACATGAGCATCAGGGAATGCGTCACTGTCACTACAAATCAGTGAGCTGAGATGTTTGTGTTGTGCAACTTCCTTCAGCTCTTCACTGCCATCCATTTGGGGTCCTTACACTCGTCATAACTCCTAGTCACCTCGCCATGCCCTCCATTACCGAGTTTGTCATTACAGTTCCCTTAAACGTTGGCTCCCATGGAAGATGACATCAGCGTAAAGGAGTGTCCAGGGGGCACAGATTGAACAGGAACAGACAGGAACCAATAAGCCTGGATGGGGACGCCAAGCCCACCATATTTAATTATTTAGACCCATAAAGCCCACATCACATTTGTGGGTTTCAGTGCCTATCCCATTAGACATAAGGAGATATCAAGAGTGGCAAAAGTGACAACCCTTTATGTGCTTCTACCCAGATGGCAAAAGATGCTGAGGTTCTAACTTCGAACGGACGACACTCAAAAAGACGGATTCAGTGAATGTTGGCTTCAGGGATGCCATCCCAGCATAACGCATGCCACTCCATGCCAATCGAGTGCCTTCTTCAAGTCCAGAAAGGTCTTGTCACTCTAAATGTGCCCATGGAGCTATTTTAATGCAAAAGTAAACATTGGCACTCCACTCATGGCAGCTCCTTCAAATGGACTCCCAATGCTGGTGCCCCCTTCAGGTAAGCACCTCGTGATGTGCTGGTGCCCCCTCCAGGTCAGTACTCTCTGATGTGCTGGCACCCCCTCCAGGTCAGCACCCTGTGATGTGGTGGCACCCCCATCAGGTCAGCACCCTATGATGTCCTGGTGCCTCCTTTAGGTCAGCACCCCCTGATGTGCTGGCGCCCCCTTCAGGTCAGCACCCTGTGATGTGCTGGCGCCCCTTTCAGGTACATGTTGAATGGAGGCTGGCGAAGCCTGGCATTTGTGGGCTCGGTGCTAACGTCTTAAATTTTTGCCCAAAACTGCCAATATGCACATTTTTTCAGGTGACACTCACTTTGGCCAAGACGTGTAATTGTTACCCTCTGGCAGGCTGACGCTATCATTTGAAGGAAATTACTTAATCGTCTTTTGAGTCCTAATTGTTTAATGTCTGTGCTCATTTGGGGTTACGGCTTACTCTGTCTGGCATGAATCTAGACATTTGCTTAGCGTGTTACGTAATGAAAAGCAAACAGAAAAAGCTGTAATGATAAGCACTGCGGGATGAGACTAAGGGGGAGTGGGGTGGGGGAGTCCAGCGTGCCATTCGGAAGCTCCTTGTCTTATTGTGCCACAGGAAACAGCAAACAATCGAGGAGACCCACGTGGTGTTCCTTTACTGGGTCCTCAGCTTTGTGCCGATGCCTGCAGGTCGACAGTTGGGGGTTTGGATGGGTCAATCGGTGGGCATTTCTTCTGGTGGGCTGGCACCTCATTCAGTGTTGTTGGTACCACCTGGTGCTTGTTGTAGTGAGTGGCAGGAAGGCTGTACAGAGATAAACAGGCAGAGAAAGCAAATGGGCGTTGAGTGTTCACTTAGAGCTCAACTGATGAAGCTGGTGCTTTCTGATGCCAGGGTCTGGGAGGGTTCATGGCCAGCCTCTCTATGTGAGCACAGGAAACTGAGTGGAATGTAGCCCTGGCACAAGTGGCAATGGGATAGGCTGAAGCCTCCATGACCCTGAAGTGGATCATCCAGTTTCATAAGGGATAGATGAAGGTGAATGTGCCCTCTTATAGACTGGCATCCCGTCACACATGGGACAAGCCCTAAAGCCCACAAAGACCACGCAGGTCTTGTGGGTCTTATCATAGATGTGTAACTAAATATGGATGGGTTTGTCCCCTGGTGAACTGATGTCCCCATCCAGGTGCATCGGTCCCTGGCTTGTGCTTTATCTGAATGGGATGGGCCTCAGCCACCCCCCCAGACTATGAAGTGCATTAAGTAGATTTCATAAGAGATGGTGGGTCTGTCAGTGTGCCCTCTAGTGGACTGGCAGGCCATGAAAGGGTTGTCCAATAAAATATGTTGTACGCCCCCAACCCAATACTTGTACCACAGTTTTTTAAATAATGGATGGATGCTGTAACAGTGCCCTCTGGTGGCCTGGCATCCCATTCAGCATCATTGGATCTTGCTTTCAGCCCATAACAATGACCAGCATGACATTGGCTTCGTAACCTGATGGCTCAGTGACAGTGCCCTCTGGTGGACTGGCATTCCATCCAGGACTTCTGATTCCTGTCCAATAATGGGATTGGTGAGAAATCCACAAATATGACGTAGATTTCATCATGTATGAGTGAGTTAATATTGGGTGAGGTTGTGGGCACACCCTATAGTGGACTGGTGTCCCCATCTAGGCTTATCGGTTCCTGTCTTGTGCCATACGTGAACGGGTTAGGCCTCAGGATTAAGCAGCTTTCATAATGGATGGCTGAGTGAGGTTATAATGGTCCTGTAACAGTGCCCTCTAGTGGACTGGCGCCTCATTAATGGTTGTTGGCTCCTCCCTTAAGTTCCGTGTGATAGGGCAGCAACCCTCAGAGCTGTGAAGTGGATACAATGGGCTTGTCCTTTAGTGGACTGGCATCCTGTCCAGGTTTGCTGGTCCCTGCCGCGTGCCTGACCCAGTCCTCTTAACCCTGATGTCATCTTAGCAGCTCTCATAATGATTGATGGAATCTGGGCTGGCAGGCCAGTGAGGGCGCCCTCTGCTGGACTGGCCTTGCTGTCAAAGACTGGGCACTGACTCATTATAGCCATGTAAATGGGATCATAAAATGGAAGGCTGGATGGACGGACCTAATTGGGGGTCTTCAAAATTCTCCAAGGAAAGAATTCCTTCAATGAAAGCGTTTGTGAGGACACCTAGTGGACACGAAGGAGAATTGCATTTAAGACAAAAGCAGAAGGCTCTCCTTCACAGAAGATGCAAATCTGGAAGCCATGGACTTGATGGCTTAGCTCATGAAACACACAACGGCCGCCCTTTTGCTTGCCCTTCCTTCGCAGGGCAGCAGATTGGCCTTGAGGGGGCACCCTCTGGAATGTCACGTCCACTCACTTTTCTTCTTTGGCACCCCAAACATTTGCCATGAAGTCTCCTCGGTGTGGGACCACAGCCCCCTCATGCCCATCTTGCTGGTAACCCCAAGGCAAACGAGAGCAGCTGTACAACGCCGAGGCGGAACAAAATCCCCTGAAAGCCTCAGAATGCAAAGTCGTGTTGTTGTTTGTTGTGCGGCACGTGCAGCCTGCCACGGGAAGACGACAAGGTGCAATTACACGTAATGACGGCCTGTCTGGGGCTCCTCATTCTTGCGTGTTGTGAAAGCTGAGCGTCTAGGAGATCATCGCCTCGCCCGCTCCTGATTGGCTCCTCCGCCCAGACGGGGGCCTTTAAATGTCTCCTGGGCTCTCAAGGTGACCAAACGGACAGAGAAGACGCTCGCCGGAATCCAACCCTCCATCTCTCCACCAGCGGAGCTTGCGCCCAAGGTAACCATACGTCTCGGCTTGGCATGACTGGCATCGGGTGTGGCTGTGGATGTGCCCTCTGGTGGATTTCCAGTGCATATTGTAAAGTTGCTCGGGGCAGCTGGGTGGCTCAGCGGTTAGCACTGCTGTTTCACAGCTTGGCCATCCCGACTCGGACTCGCTTTCGGATGTCTGTTGCCTTTCTCTTCAGGTATTTGAGTTTTCCATCCACGTGGACAATCAGACAGGCATCTTCAGCCCATTGCTGGTGGGATAACTCAAAGACCCCGTACACCTCAACTGGCTTGATAATGGATGGATGAGCGTGACAGTGAACTCGTAAAATGTGGAATTTGTTTGTTCTTATTCGTTATTTTGTAATAACGTCAGATTCTAGCGGAAGATCCGAACTCCTCCCGCGGCCTTCCTTTTTCTTTGGCCGATTTGTCCATTAAGGGTTTGGCTGCTGTCCTTCCAGAGATGTCCCCCGTGACTTTGAACTGGACTGGGTGGCTTTCTAATTATCATGCTTTGTCACTTTTCATTTTTATTGTGTGTTTAGCTGTCCCACTTGACCCACACTGGTACCAGGTGGTCTGTTCTTTCTTCTCATTGCCCGCCATTGCACTTTTTAAATAAAGTACGTCAGAGCTAACAAGCAGCTAACAACAGTGGCCTTGCAGTTCATTTATGTCATCTTAGCCAGTCGGTGGCAGTTGGTGACATGCTCTCGTGAAGACAATCGTCTAATGTGACATTCTCAGTGAGTGTGCCTGGCACGAGTAAAATCAAACTGGTATGATGATCTCATTAGAAGGAGGCGTGGCCTCTTTACATGTGGGCATTGAGAACCAATCAGCACTCACCGGGCAGTACAATGCATAGAATGTGGTGACGAGGTAAGAGACACGCGTGCTCAGAAGCAAAGGGCGTCTCTCTGATGTCTCGTCTTTAGTGCACGAAAACAGAACAGAAAAAGAAAAACGAGAAAAGGGCAGAGATTACCCTTCGTAGAGTGCCACGCAGCACCCTATTGGCTTCCAGAAAGAGGGGTGACAACAACTGTGCAGAAAGATGGCACTCGGCTGTTAAACGTGACTCGGGCTGCGATTTTCTCTTGTGTAATTTGACACGGGGTAGTGACACACCCCACGACAAACCCTTCTTTCATTTTCTGTAACTGCTAACTTTAATGCGGGGGGCACACTGGCATCATTGCCTTCACGACAGAAACCAACCCATGCCTGGCATGCCAATCTGTCACATACATACCTTCCAAGAATGGGCCAACTGAGCTGAAGTGCAAAGCTTTAAGGTCAAGTCATTGGTCTTATTGGGCATATTGTCACATACTTACATGTACATGTGCTAATCAATATGCAACACAATGCCAGTCTTTGGTGCCATGATGAGCGAGTATTAATGCCTCACCTCTGAACTTCTGTTTTCCTTACCTAAAAAAAAAAGTCAGAAAATATTTTCATAAATTCACACAACAAAAATTACTGAGAAATTATAAAGAGGAGGGGGAGGAGGAGGACGAGGGACATGAGGGGTGGGGCTAGAGGTTTGAGTGGCAGATAGCTGGGCGGGGCTAGATGTGTTCAAAAGTACAGCTAGCTGGGCGGGGCTTGATGCATGAGTGACAGAAGGTGGAGTGGAGATTGAAAGATTTAGAGGGTCATTAGTGTCACTTGAAGAGAGAAAAGTCAACTTCTGACTAACGTGTGCTCATCGGTGTGAGATAGATAGATAGATAGATAGATAGATAGACATGAAAGGCGCTATATAATACATAGATACATAGATAGATAGATAGATAGATAGACATGAAAGGCGTTATATAATAGATAGATAGATAGATAGATAGATAGATAGATAGATAGATAGACATGAAAGGCGCTATATAATAGATAGATAGATAGATAGATAGACATGAAAGGCGCTATATAATAGATAGATAGATAGATAGACATGAAAGGCGCTATATAATAGATAGATAGATAGATAGACATGAAAGGCGCTATATAATAGATAGATAGATAGACATGAAAGGCACTATATAATAGATAGATAGATAGATAGACATGAAAGGCAGATCCTTAATATAATAGAACATTAAATCGACACGTGCCTATTTCTCTGTTACATGTCACTGCTAATGTTTGGTCTGCACCATCTGCAGGAACTAGGCAGACAGAAAGATACACAGACACACAGACACTTGGCCTTTAGTTAAGGTGGATAATTAGTATTTTTTTGTATTTTTTCCACATCCCTTCTCTTTATTTTTATTATTCTCACTACTCTTTCCTAACTCTACCATAATCCTCACTGCCAGCCTTACAGACTGGTGGTCTCCATCATGACCCTCTGCTTGACCAGAGCCCTCTCATTGTTTTTTGTGTCTCTCCTTGCAGCTCAACCAGTCATGAAAGCAGCCATCCTGCTCATCTGTGCCCTCGGCACCACGTGGGCCATGCCAGTAAGTGCCCTACTGCCTCTGTCGTTGCCCTCTTCCTCTGTACCGTTGCTGACCAAACGTTCTTTTTTTCCAGATGCAGGTCTACCAGCAGATGCAGCAGCAGATCCAACTCCAGCAGCAGCCGCAGCATCCGGGCATTCCTGCCCTGGCGACCATCAGCCAGGAGGTAGGATTCGGGTTGGGGTTTGGGTTTGGAGGGGCGCAGGTCCATCATTCACTAATGATTTCATTTGACAGACTTGAAGCAGAGCTTGACTTGGGAGCACCGGCACCTTTTATTAGCAGGCCAGTGTATTGTGGGGCTCGAGGGGACCCCCATCTCAATGCTCTTCTATCGAATGTTCAACAGAGTGCCACCACCTCAAGCACTGGTTTGGGGGGTCATTTGTGTGTTGATTTGATTTTCTTCTACTGGTCTACTAGACAATCAAATATTTTTTTTTAGTGAGGGGGACTTTGACTGTCCCACCGCAGGGTGAGCCCCTCTGTCCATAGTGGCCGATGAGAGTCATTAAGTTGTGTTGCTTGCCTTAGGATTTGTGTTTTGACTCTCAGACCCTCGGTTGATGGATGGCAGCTCAATGACAGGAGTGACAATACGGATAAGATGACCAGCAAGGACTGATAATACATAGCAAGTGAGGAAGAGCAGTGACTGCAGTACGTCAGATGTCCACATGAGGGCGCGGATGCTCTTCAGTATCTCATTCTTTAAGCCTTGCAGGGACTCCATTGATTTGTCAGTGGCTCCGTTGAGCTGCTTGACGGCACAGTGGTTAGTGCTGCTACCTCACTGACGCAGGTTTATGGCTTTAAGCCCCAGGTCAGGGCCGAGTCCATGTAGACTGTTCTCGCTCTCTCCATGTCTACAGGATTTCCTCAAACTTCTCCATAGACATACTGCTTGGATTGATTGACAATTCAAACTTACTTCTGTGGCAGAGGGCCTGAGTGGGCACTGAGGTGGGCCAGGTTAGCTCCTGCCTTGTGTGTAGATATTGAAGAGTGATTAAAAGTAATAAACAAGTAGCCTCTCGGCCCACCTTGTGTTTAGCACCCACCTCTGCTTGAAATTATTTGGACAGGAACAGGAAACCAAATCCCACTGTAGGTGAGTGTGCCCTCTTATAGACTGGCATCCCAATCCAGCTGCCGTTATTAACGTGGGCATCTCATCTCTGCTTTCCATTGTCTTGACTGGTATCTCTTGTGTGCCGTCCATCAGTCCAGGCTGGTGGTAGAAACAATGGGGCCCCCTTTGCCAATGTAGTGGTACTGTGATTTCTAGAGGAGTCGATTAGTAAAATGGACCCAGCACCTCATTTTACTGAGGCTTGTGGAGCGACTTAGGTGTCCTACAAATGAACAGATTTCATCCGGGGATGGATGGGAGGTGGGCATATGGGTTAGAACATCGTGCAGCCGAGTGCCATCTTTCTAAAAGTCATCTGTTGATTTCCTCACTCTAGATGATGAGAGACATTGCCCGTTACAAGAGCTTGATGCAACATTATCCAGAGGTAAGTGGCGAAAAACCAGCACGTCACCTTAAAAAGCACTGAGGGACACTTTCTAATATGACGCCCTGCAAGCCTGTCCCCCTAAAGAAGTCTGAAAGTACAATGTGAGGCGGGGCAGCAACGTGGAGCAGTGGTAGCGCTGCTGCCTCGCAGTTAGGAGACCCTTAAGAGTTTGCTTCCTGGGTCCTCCCTGTGTGGCGTCTGCATGTTCTCCCCGTGTCTGCGTGGGTTTCCTCCCGCAGTCCAAAGACATGCAGGTGAGGTGCATTGGCGATTCTAAATTGTGCTTTGTGTGTACTTGATGTATGTGAGTGTGCCCTGCGATGGGCTGGCGCTCTGCCTGGGGTTTGTTCATGCCTTGCACCCTGTGCTGGCTAGGATTGGCTCCAGCAGACCCCGTGACCCTGTGTTAGGATATAGCGGGTTGGATAATGGATGGACAATGTGAGGCTTTGTTGATAGTTGGAATTGGCTCGTTCAGAGTGTGCCAGGTGGCAGACTGGCATCCCATCAAGGACTGACTGCTGTCATGTGCTCAGTGATGCCATTATAGGTCAGTGCTACCCGCACCCCTGAGTGAGCTCATAAAATGGATGGAATTGGAAAATGTAAAAAAAAAAAAATCCACTAGGTGGCAGACTGCACTCTATTTACCTCTTTATTATATAGTGCCTTTCACTCTATCTATCTATCTATCTATCTATCTATCTATCTATCTATCTATCTATTATATAGTGCCTTTCACTCTATCTATCTATCTATCTATCTATCTATCTATCTATCTATCTATTATATAGTGCCTTTCACTCTATATATCTATCTATCTATTATATAGTGCCTTTCACTCTATCTATCTATCTATCTATTATATAGTGCCTTTCATCTATCTATCTATCTATCTATCTATCTATCTATCTATCTGTCTATCTAGATTGATAGATATAGACAGAAATATAAGCTGATTTATGTCTTTCTGGGGCACATTCAGGTATTCATTGTTGGAAATTATTTTGTAAGGCATGTAGAAATAAAATGCATAACATTTTTCATTCTAACAGATGGTGCACAGCAAATATTAATAGATAGCTAGATATGATAGGTGCTATATAATAGATAGATATTGCTTTATTAATCCCCACAGGGAACTTCAGTATGTGTGCCCAGTTCCTGAAGGCTTCAGGTTTAATGCCAATGTTGTATTTTCTTCTCTGTACCCCCCACAAGTGCCCCTTCTATTAATGCCATTTTCTCTCCTCCTCAGCTCTTTCATCAACTGAACTTTCCGGATTTGCAGCCCGGGGCCCCCATGAATCCGGCCCAGCAGCTTCCACAAGTGCCTCACGGACAGGCTCCATCAATGCTCCCTCCGCAGCAGCCATCCCAGGTGCCCTCCCAGCTGCCCCCTCAATTGCCCCCTCAGTTGCCATCAGTCCTGACGCCACCATTGAACCCACAGCTTCCTCCTCAGATGCCTCCACATTTCCAGCTGATTGAAGCTCAGCCAGGTTGGGAGCAGCAGGTGAGCCAATGGACTCAGTGCCCACATAGAATGGCACATTCACTACTACTCACTGACACAGATGGCATTCATAAAATGAGAAACTCTTAAAATTTCTTGGTAGAAAAGAACAAGAGTAAAAATGAAGAAACTTCAATGAGTCTCCGTGTGAGCGCTCCCTAGTATAGGTCGTGGTCCTGGCGGCCCTACTGCTTGTCTGCGTGACACTTTAGGGTTTGGCTGTGTTTAGGGAAGACCCGCGATGCCACCCAGCAGGGGCTCTAACAAGTCCTAAACCCCTTCTTTAATAGCGCTTGTCCCGCGCAGTTGCAGAGTCAGCTGTTCTGCCCATCCGCCTCCGTGTGGTTCGATCCAAAGGGTCCCTGTGGGGGGCTTTAGTGCATCGCATTTTTATCCTAAACCGGTTAGGCTGCCCTCGGGGTCGTCTTCCTTGGGATTAATTCGTAGTGCAGTTCTCAAAACCGAACCGTTGTTGCTCCGTACCAGTGGCCATAGAGTTCCGGTCGAAGCCCACGGAGCCTTCGGGGTTGTTGGGGTGGGCTCGGCGGCGGGTGGTTTATCCCTCTTGATGTCAGAAGCGCGCGCCCGTTAGCTTTCATAAATGTTTCCAATCGAGTACCTGCTGCCACCTCACCCGTCTTTGATCGACGCAGCCTCCCCGTCGTGTGTCTGTCGTGTTGTGCGCTCCTGTGGCGTTGAGTTCTGAAGGATGAACTTCTGTTTGCTGTAATCGCCTACTGCAAATAACGTGGGCTTTACTTATGCTGTAATCACGCATTGGCACCCCGTGGAGACCTGCTTGTTAAATGTGTCCGGGCGCCGACATTACTTTGCAGTCGATTTACAGTATTTAGGTACTTTTCATGTATTGTAATTCTCACAGCCACCAGTAGATGGAGCGCAGGTATCACAAGTATATAATAATAATAACAATAATAATAATAATAATAATAATAATAATAATAATAATAATAATAATAATGGAATTCAGAATCTGATACTTTGCTGCACAATTTCAGATAATAGTATCTTGGTATGACTCTTAGTCCCCTCTGTATGGGAGCTGCAGCGCCTCTCCGTGTTTAGGTGGGCTTACAGACTCAGACCAAAGAATTTATGTTTGGCTGGACAGAACTCTTTATGACTTCTGTAATAAGACAGTGACGTCAACAAGGCCATCATCTGCACTGCCGCCACTGGGCTGAGAAAGACTTGACTGCAACCAGAGGGTCTGAAAATGAAAAAGAGGAAAGTAAAATGGAACACAAACCCCCTTTGAATTTACCTGTGCAGGCCCACTTTGACATTGTGGTCTACTGTGTCATCATTGTCTCACCTTCACTCTTCTTCTTTTCAGTACGAGTACGACGCACCATACCTGTTAGCACACGGGCCAGATCAGCAGTCACCGGTAAGAGACCACAGGAGCGACTGTCTATCTATCTATCTATCTATTATATAACGCCTTTCACTCTATCTATCTATCTATCTATCTATCTATCTATCTATCTATCTATCTATCTATTATATAACGCCTTTCACTCTATCTATCTATCTATCTATCTATGTATCTATCTATCTATCTATCTATCTATCTATCTATCTATCTATCTCTCTCTATCTATCTATCTATCTATCTATCTATCTATCTCTCTCTATCTATTTATCTCTCTCTCTCTCTATCTATCTATCTATCTATCTATCTATCTATTATATAGTGCCTTTCATCTATCTATCTATCTATCTATCTATCTATCTATCTATCTATCTATCTATCTATCTATCAATCTATCTATCTATCTATTAAGCACCTTGAGCACGGGAAAGGTGCTATATAAATACAATGTATTATTATTTATTATTATTATTATCTATTTATTATATTGTGCCTTTCACATCTATCTATATAGATCTAGATTTGCTAAAATGTTGCAGAACTAAACCTTTATTTGCATTTTCTTCCAGGCTTTGCCCACAGCAGGTAATGTGCCAGTGCCAGCCACACCACAAGCCCCAGTGGTACCAGGACAGCAAGTCCAACAGCCAGGCCAAGGCACCCAATTGAACCAGCCGGGCCAGACGCCCAGTGCACAGGGCCACCTGCCTGTCCCCGGCCAGCAGCCACAGGTAAGGCTTAAGATGGGCCAAACCAGGGAGAAAACACCTGGGGGCGGGGGGGTGAGGTGGGCAACATCAAAAGGGACGCCTTACAGTTAATGAAGTCAGACCTGGCTGCTATGCCAGCACCGGGGTGCCAATGTGAGCCAACCTCTCTTAGTGTGGGCAGCTGCCTTAAAATGAATGAGGGCAAAAGCAGAAACACTCTGGAATGAAAAATAATGAAATCTCACAAAACTGCTGAAAAGCTGAAATTTAGATGAGGACAAAAAGAGAAGAGAAAAGAAGTGAAGCACAGACTTGTGCATTTCTATATAGCGCCTTTTGAAATAGCTTGTCTTATAATTCTTTGCAAATTAAACTGCTGGGCAATAAAACCCTCAGTGACATCTGTGTCCACAGTGCAGGGCACCCTTCAGTGCCAACCACAACCTGTTCATCTGTGTACCCCTCATATAGTGCCTGTTATATAGTGCCTTTCATGTCTGTCTGTCTATCTCATGCCTATCAGTCTGTCTACTACAGCTGTTTCTCTTTCCAATCTACTTCTTGTTTTGTGCCTTTTGTCCCTCCACTGATGCCCGTTTCTGTCACTACCAGTCAATACCAGTTCCCTTCTCTAACAGCAGAGGGCCATCAAGTGTCCAGCCTGCCTGATGTCCCTTATTCTTATTCACTTTTGTGCTGGTCAAGCCACTGTTGTCCCACCTGTCACCACTGACCCCCCTCAGGCCGTGTCCCACTACATTCTGCAGGTTGCTCTCAAGAGCCCACTTTTGTGCGGGCCTAGCCACTGTTGCCCCTTGCCATGGGTAGCGTACAGGACAGCCATTAAGAAGATGAAAGTCTGTCTTGTAAAAAAACAAAGCAGCAGCCTGGGGTCTTGAGGGGCGGTTGGGTGGGTGACGGGTCAAATAAATGAAAGCGAGTGGCTCAGATGTGTTTCTCTTTCCTTTCCAGATGTTCCCCACCTTTGGCTTTGTTCCGGTTATTCCACCTCAGACGGCCAAGCAGCAGGTAAGTGCCGTGAGTTTTCTGTCCCTCGTTGCCCTCAAGTAGGAGTTGGTGGTCCCGTCGCCTGCAATCTGCAGTTTGATTTTACTTTCCTAAAAGCAGCTCAGGTTTTTCGTAGTTAACTTTTAAACTGAAGGTGTCTGCCTGTAGATGGCAGCCTTATTTCTTGAAAGAGTCAAAGATGAAAACTGCAAGGAAATCCATTTCAGAATCCCTCTCATAATTTCTGTTCCTCAGATCCCTTGCAGCCCCTTTCAGGGTCCAATCACTATGTCATTGAAAACTGCTGATGACCCCCAAAGGTCACGTGAAAAGACAATGTACCTTCTTTAGGAATGCATTTCAGATTCAGATAAATGATCTTGGTGTATAAAATGTTAAGGGTTGTGTCCGTTTGCCACAAGATTACCCATGAACCACCAGGACTGGCACCTTAATCCTGGTCTTAATGGAAAGCTTATGACGTGATCTGTGCTGGTGATGCCAAACAGATGTGGTTGCCGGCAACCTCGGCAGAGTTACCAGGGTTTGCATCTTTCCCACAACAACCTGCTTAGGGAATCTGATCGAGAAGGTGACACTGCAGAAAGAAAAAGAAGAGCGGCGACATCTGCCGAGCGTCAAGCAAATTGCAGAAGCCAATTTAGTGATAGGCAGGGAAAATAAAATGAGACCACAGCACTGCCACCTACTGGCACTCACAAACTACTAGGGTGAGAACCCTGATCTTGTGAGGACTGGGGGTCCACATGTTTCTAGTCATTGAATTATTTTTCATTTACTTATGTGGCTGACGCCTTTGTCCAAGGTGACTTATTCCATTTGTGGTACAGCTGGTTACATTTCTGTTAGCTTTCTGATGGGAGCCCAGGAAGGTGAAGTGACCTGCTGAGGGTCACACTATGGTGTCAGTAGTGGGATTTGAACCCACCACCTCAGGGTCTGCAGTCCAAAGCCTGACCCACCACACCGCACTGCCTGTGCGTTTTCTGTATTCTTAATGCCTTTTAATTCTTTACATTCATTTTAAACCGATAGACACAGTTGTGGGCACATTGAGCCACTTTAGAGCACCATTTTGGATGGCATCAGATTTTGTTATCTGCTGAATACTTTCTGAGTCGCCAGCAAGGAGGGGTCTCCAGAACTGTACTGTGGGGGGGCCTGTAGGCAGTGAAGGGCACTACATAAAAATAATGAATGGCTTCCCAGCCAGGACTGGTTCCTACCTTAAACTCAGTGCCGTCAGGATGGGCTCCAGTATTCTGTGACACTGAACTCAAAATATTACGGAAATAATCTAAAAAAAGACCAATGGACGTGTTTGTTATATTGTTGATTTTGTTCACGTTCTTCTCTTTATTTCAAATCCATTTTCCCTTCTTCTTTGACTTTAGCAGTTCTCTGGGTATGGCCTCCTTCTGCCAGCATCATTCCCACCACAGCCCGTCCAGCCGGGCCTGGAGCAGCAGCCCCCGCAGCAGCAGCCATCTCAGTCGGTGAGCTTTTCATAATAATAATAATAATAATAATATCAATTTATATAGCGCCTTTGACTGAGCGTCTGGCCTCTGGGCTGCGTGACTCGCTCTTCTTAACTCCGTGGCCTTCTTGTCCTTACAGATGTTCCCTCAGCTTGTCTACTTTCCTCTCCAGACCGGCGTCATGGTAAGTCCTGCTGTAAGCGTAGGTGCGAGTGTAGCGAGGAGGCCATCGTGAAAACAGACAGGGGCCCAGCTGGCCACGAGACCCCCAGGGCAGTTCTGGAGTCCAAAGATGGCCGACTTGAAGACCTGCAGCTGCCCAGGGAGGACAGGAAGCAGAAGTGTGGGGGTGTGGTGGCCAGTAATGTGACCAAGAGTCACTTAACAAAAGGAGGACCTTTAGCAGACCCACTTATTATATAGCGCCTTTTACATCACTGCTGATACCCATTTGTGCCAATAATATAGAAATATATCCTTTGAAATAAATAAGAACAATAAGTAAACAAGTGAATCAACATAATCAGCCATTCATCAGGCTAAACATCATTTAAAAATACAGACAAAAAGAAAAGGGGAAAACATAAAACTCAATTTGGTTTATTTCTATATAGCAACTTTCACAGCAGCTTGGCTTACAGGTTCAAACCTACTGAAATGCCGTACTGCCAACTCACAGTGACACCAAAGTGCAGGACGACCCCTCGCTGCCACCACTGACCTGCACATCAATGAACAGGAGCTGCAATATAGTGCCTTTCACTTCTACCTGTTTGTCCATTTGTGAGAGATGGGTACAGAGACACATGAAGTGGCATCACTAGAGGGCGATGTTGAGTCAGCCAGCTGAGGAAAGTCTCCTCTCTCTGGCTTATATAGCGCCTTTCACAAATTATGGCAACATTTCTATCTATCTATCTATCTATCTATCTATCTATCTATCTATCTATCTATCTATTATATACTGTAGTGCCTTTCACATCTATCTATCTATCTATCTATCTATCTATCTATCTATCTATCTATCTATCATATAGTGCCTTTCACTCTATCTATCTTTCTATCTATCTATCTATCTATCTATCTATCTATCTATCTATCTATCTATCTATCTATCTATCTTATTATATAGTGCCTTTCACTCTATCTATCTATCTATCTATCTATATATCTATCTATCTATCTATCTATCTTATTATATAGTGCCTTTCACTCTATCTATCTATCTATCTATCTATCTATCTATCTATCTATCTTATTATATAGTGCCTTTCACTCTATCTATCTATCTATCTATCTATCTATCTATCTATCTATCTATCTATCTATCTATCTATCTATCATATAGTGCCTTTTGTGTCTCTAGTTTTTGTCAATTCCTGCTGCTGTTGCCCCGTCCCTTCCCGTAGGCTCTCCTAGCAGAAGGCTGAGTCCTGTAACCGGCCAGTCCACCCCACTTTGAGGACCCCCTCCATTGCCCACTTGGAGTCTCCATCATATAAAGCTGCTTTACCTTCAGCTGAGTCACAGGGCGCCGGTGTCTCTCCCATCAAGCACAGTGTGCACGGCAGGTGTAATTCCTACACAGGGTGAATACACACACACACCACTCACACACACATACGAGGGCTCAGTCAGTCATCGTTGTCAACTGCTGGATGCCACTTCTTCCCTCTAAGAATATGAACTGTTTTTTTTTTTTCATTTTTTTTATTTTTGTGCCCAGCGCCTCTCATCTGTCTTTGGGTTACACTCGAGTCCTTTACAGTCACCCATTGGTTTGACTTAAAGAGAATGTGAAGTTGGACATTTTGCTGTTTTGCAGTAGTTGTCATTGATCGTGTCCATTACCTTTCTGATATTTTCTCATCATGGGTGCTGACAGCCTAAAGTGTCATGAAGTGCCGTGTCTCTCCCTTGCACTCTCATGGCTCCTTCCAGGTGGCTCTGCCAAGTCCGGTGCCCACACATTCACGCTGGCAGCTCCGTCTTACACGATCCCAGCCAGGATCTTTCCCTGGAGCTGGTCTCATAAGTGCTGCTGCTTCATCGTCCATCTCTGTCTCCCTCAGACACACACACTCACACACACTCACACACACACACACACACACACACAGCTACTGCTTGGGCTCCGCCTTCTCAAGATGACTCCGCCCCCTTTCACAGCACCTCTCTCCCGGGTCTCTGTGGCCCCTCCAGACTTTTGATGCCACAATGCCACTGTTGCTGAGTGTAAGGCAGGGACCATCTCTGGATGAGAAGCCCGTCCATCACTGTGCCCACCCACACACTCACACTCGTCCTCACACATGATTGCCATTCAGCCTTTATGGACGTGGAAAGGAAAAACAGGATCACCAAAAATAAAACACACATCAATGCAGCTGGCAACTCCACAACTAACTGATTCCAAAAGAGGTGAAGATGAAGTTAGTTTACAATTGTGGAGCACATTGGCACCATGTGCCCACCTCAGACCTCTGATTAAGAACTTTACCATGAAGGTTGGTCTTTAGCCAATTAAGGGGGTCTTTTCTATTCAGTTTCTGTGTTGCAGAAGCAGCTGACTCGTAACCCAGTAGCTGCCTTTCCACCTTAACAGACGGCGGGCACTGCCCATTACTGAGTTGTTTTTTTTTCTGTCATTCCAGGCTGGTGCCATTGGGAGCGTCAGTTCTGAAGAGATGCAGGTACGGCCATTTTATCAGTCCTGAGGGCTCTTTAATCGCCAGTGAGGTGCCACCATATGTGAGCTGGCATTGAGTTTATGAAGATGCCAACATCTCTTCTCTGTTTCCTCTCTCTCTCTCTCTTAACAGCAGTCAGCTGGAGATATGTCCCCTCCCATGGCTGGCTTCATCCCTGGCTTTGCCACGCCCACCTTTGGAGGTGGCTTCCCCAACTTTGTTGGAAGTGGACCAGCAGTAGGGGGCACCGTGCCAGTAGCAGGAGGCATCCCGACAGCGCAAGGAACCCAGCCTGGAGTCCTCCCTGAGGTCAAGCTGCCGATACCAGTCGGTCAAGGCGGCAGCCCCACCATCCCTGAAGTCATTCCCATTGGTCAAGGAAACATGCCACCTAAGACTGAAGGAGCAGTCCCGGCTCAGGGAGGCCAGCAGCCTTCACCTCAAATGAAACTGCCCAACATGACACCCGATGGGGTCCTGCTGGATGGCCCCGTGCCACCTGAGGGCACCGTGCAGTCATTTGCCCCAGGAAGCACTCAGGACACCATTGGTAAAAAATCCCCAACTGCGGCGCCCGACCCTGCCACCGTGCCAAAGGCACAAGCTCCCACACCGCCAGAGGTGGAGATGCCCGACCTTGACGACTACACAGCAAACTTCTACCTACACCCGTAGAGATGCGCCAACGTGGCTCTCACCGTTGTGCTCTTCCACTCGGTCCTCGATGAGCCCACCCTGACAGGCTTGATGGACTGAATGGTCCCCCCTGTGTATGTCCTCCTGTTCTTCTTCCTTTAATCCTGCTGAATGACTTGGCGTCTCTCTGTAGTTCTCAACCTGACGCCATGTTGGCCATTAAGCTGCAGTATGTTACTGTACAGTACGGGGAGCTGGGGACGATTATTTAAATAAAAGGATCTGAAAGCACTTTGTGTGTCTGTGATGACGAGAGAAGACAGCGAGAAGGGGCTGGGGACCCTCGGCGTACGAGAGAGGGGCGGGGCTCTTATAGGTGGTGTGCAAGAAGAGGCGGGTCCGTGAGGTCATTAGGAGGGCGGGGTCTGGACAGGAAGTTGATGCCACATTAGCCGGGCTTCCCTTCCGATGATCTGTTTAAGGGGGAGAAAAAGAGGGTCAGTGCGCTACATCAACCCCCCCGAGCTCTTTGACTGCCCGCTAAGTGCACGTGTGTGTGACGGCGTCTGATGTGTGCAAGTCCCCGTTTGGATTAACTGGGTTCAAAAATGAACGAATGAATATGAAAAAGGCGGCAGGTGAATTCTACACACGTCAGCCTGGCAGTGTAACCTGTCACTTTCACCCATTGAGATACAAGAGCTTCGTGATTGGCTGAGTAATCTGAGATGGTGGAGGCCCCGCCCCCAGCAGCTGCAGTCTCAAGTAATCGAGCGACGAGCCACAGGATAGTCCAGGCGAGCAAAGCACACTTGCCATCCTGCCAGGGATGTTAACTGGCACGCCACAAATTGATAAAGGAGTGGAAGATTAAAAAAAATGATTTTTCAAAGCCGGGAATGGAACTAACAAAGCACAAAGCTAAGCACCTTTAGAAACTGGACTTCCCTACAGTGCAGCCAGAGGTGGGTCTACCATCAGGGGGTTCTGGGTGGGTGCCCAGGGTCCACCAATGCCACTGTACAGGGGAGGACCACCATAGGGTGTCCATTAGTCACTGGATGCTGTGTTATAAGGGTTGGGGGCTTATCACAGTGGAATATGGGGGGCACTTCCCTCCACTGGTGTAAGTGCCATCTGTCTTGGTCATGCCAATCACATGAGGGGTTCCTCGTGGCTCTGCTCTCAGCCTTCTTATCTTCTGTATTGACTTGCTGCCCCTTGGCCATGTGATTGGGACCCTTGGGCTTACGGGTTATCGTTTCTTTTTGCAGATGACACTCAGGTCTGTCTCAGACCATCAGAGCTTTGTCAGCCCACAACAAATGAAAACTCTTTAAAATGAAAGAGCTACAACAGCAAAGTCCCGCTGCTTGGCACTAAGGCTCAGCTTAAGTAAATGAGCTCCACCAGACCTCCATCTTCTGTTAGCAATCTTGGTGCCATTTTGGATTCCTGCCTTTTTTATTCTACCCACTGTGACCAGTAGGGGGCGTAACAGGAGTACTTCACACCAAGCTTCTTACATGTGGGGTCATCACAAATATCCTTTCCTTTTCTTTCTTTCTTTCTTTCTTTCTTTCTTTCTTTCTTTCTTTCTTTCTTTCTTTCTTCCACTCCTCCCAAGCCAGTGTTGTCCGGCTCCTCTCCTGACTCCAAGTCACCTGGACAATGTCGAGTGGCTTCCCTTATCTAAAACCCGTGAGTGCTGCCTTCACTTGGGCACAGCCTGACAGAAGCACTTCAGGGTCAAGTGGAAGTCCCCTAAAGTAAGGATCTCAAACCCTCATAGCACCCTCTGGTGGCCCCTCCAGATTCCAACAAGGCTGTGCCATGGGACTACAGTTCCCAGCATGCCTTATGGGTGTCTATACAGGTAGGCTGCCACCTAACATATTTTGGGGATGTGTCTCCCTGGTTCTTCTATCAGTCTGACCCTGCTAGGATGCCAGCATACCCTGTTCCATCTTCCTGGCTGGGCTAGGGGACACCCAGGCTTTCCTCTTGAGCTTCCAATGGGCTGGCCTTCTGTCCAGGTAAGGAACTTTGTCCCCAGCCCAACTGGGATGCCTATCCAGGTAGGTGCGTCGTCCCTCACACCACATAAACCACATTCAGTAACTTTCTTACTTCGACATCCATAACGTATCCCGTGTTCACTCATCCCTTTACCTTATGGTGGGTTTCTTTCCAATTACAAGACATCGGTGGTCTCAACCCCACTCCCAGTTCCCAGTTTGTCTGTCTCTGCTGATCAGATGTGGAGTGAGGTGAAGAAAATCAAGGCTGTTGCTAAAAAATACTAAATAAAGCCTTTCATTACATATGAGCTCCAAACATGGCCGCCCTTTATTTAGACCTACGGGTGGAGTCCCACCTGCTCCTGGTATTGAGAGCACGTCCTTTAGTCAGTTGGCTTCATTTACATACAGCGACTACCAATCGGCATACAGATAAATGGTAGGGTCCAGAAGCAGACCTCTGCTATCAAGTGTTGTGTGAAGTCCCACCAGAGCTAATTGTGAAGAGTTACAGGTGACACTTGGTGAACAGAAATGTGGCCGCTAATGAGAAGCTGAGCATCACACGTGACCTCATTTTCTAATCTGAATGTGTGGGTAATCAGGCAGGCTGTTGCTTGTTCATTTCATTCTGAATCGACCCCATGGTGCAGCTCGGTGGGGTCCCACAGCACCTCTTCTCCCTTTTCCTGACTTTGTAGGAAAACTTCATGTGTGGCCCCAGTGCCAATGAAGGAGGGTTCCAGTTTAAGAACTTTAGACCAGTTGTCTTCCCTTCCTCTCTTATGAAGACCTTTCAGAGAATTGGTCCTGATAAAGCTCGAAGCCCTGGCCAAGGACCATCGTGATCTTCTGCGGTTTGGCCACCAGGTCATGTAGATGTCAAAGATGCTTCCATGCTCTGCAGATCCGACTCCCATCTGGTCAGGACTATGGTCTTTCATTTGTCCAGTGCCTTTAACACCATTGTGGCTCACAGACACGGGTACGAGTTAGGGGTTATGAACCTTGATGACCGCACCGTCTGGTGGATCACAGACTGCTTGACCAACAGATTTGTGAGGCACAGTAATGGTGCTGGGGGGGCCTCAGAGGACAGTCCTGCCTGCCCTCCTCTTTTATACTCTCTACATGACAGACGTCAGGCTGTTGCCATCTTGAGAAGTTCTCAGGCGGCTCCTCCATCACAGATTGCACTGACAATGAAGACAAGTCAGATTACAGGAGGCTGCTGGAAACCTTTGTCTTGCGATGGAGGGAGATCCACCTGCAGATGAACATTTAAAAGAGTAAGTGGTGGGCCTCAGATAAGCCAAAGAGCTTCTGACTCCTGTCACCATCAACAGAGAGGGCGTGGACCTGGTGAAGAGCTACAAGTACCTGGGGGTCCATAGGAGCAGCAAAACTGGAGTGGTCTGACAACACAGTGGTGCTGGACAGGAAGGACCAGAGAAGACCGGACTTCTGATGTGTGCAGCAAGCTGCTGGGAATGTTCTACCAGTCCACTGCAGTCAGTGTGTTGTTCTACACTATGGTCTACGAGAGGAGCAGCAACCTGAGGTTTAGGAGATGCAAAACCCCTGAACTTACTTACCAGTTAAACCAGCTTCATCACGGGACTGACTCTGGGTACACTGGAGGTGGTTCTGGAAAAGAGATGGTGGCAAAAGGGGATGTCATCATGGACAGTTCTGTCCATCCCATCCTTAGCCACAGGCTCATTCCTCCACGGTGTAGCAAGAAGCACCTCTGGGGGTCTTTTCTGCCTGCAGCCATTAGCTGCTTCATCTTGACGTCTCTCCATTCACTTCAGCTATTTGTGCAGAGAGTACACACTTACTACTTCTCTAGCATACTGTTTATTGTATCGTGTTTTATTATTATTATTATTATTATATTGTGTTGTTTTGTGTTGATATTTTGAGTTGACAATTGGGTTATGTTTTTTTTTTTTTGCAAATGGAGATCAGAAAAATCTATTTAATCTAATCTAATGGTGAGATGCGTGTCCCTGCTTTTAGACATCTCACATCAACTACTGAAACTCCCTCCTGGCAGGTCCCCCTTCTAATCTGTTATCACAGCTGAGATGCATTACTACAAATGTTTGTGATGCGCCATCTGTTGGAATGGCAAAGGTAATGCATATGTCTTTGTTATATGCCACTTGGTATGGGATTCATAAAAGGCAGTGTTAGTGTTTGTGATCTGTTAAAGTTTATGATCTGTTGGAATGACAAATGAAACACATTTCATTAATACAAATGCTTGTGATGCGCCATCTGTTGAAATGGCAAATGTAACGCAGATGTCTTTTTTAATATGTCATTTGGTGTGGGACTCGCAAAAGGCAGTTTTCATTTTTGTGATGCACCATCTGTTGGAATGAATGAAAATGCAACGTGTATGTCTCTTGTGAGACTTACATGGACACCACCAGTCGGAGACCACATCTTTATAAAAGTCACACGATTATTATTCATAAATAAACACAGTCCCAAAACACCACACAATGCACGCAGCAATAATCACCACAATTTGACTTCGATAACTCAGTCCTTGGCCGCCAATCTCCTCCTGGGAGCTTTGTCCTGCTCCCTCTCCCGACTCTAGCTCCCAGATTGCTTTTATTCCCACCCGGATGTGCTCCAGGTGGCTGGTGACGATCTTCCGGCAGCACTTCCTGGTGTGGCGGAAGTGCTGCCCTTTGCCCTGGAAGCACTCTGGACGTCCCTTGCAGGTTCCTCCGCCATCTTGTCAAGCGTGGCGGACGTAATGTTCTCCCAGGTTTTAGGAGGCTTTAGGCGCCCCCTGGCGGTGGCCACGGGTCCCAACGAGTTGGAAAGTCTCTCCTCCTCTCCTGTGGTCCTCTCCTGCTCCAGGACGGTTGTGTCCTCCTGACCCGGAAGCTTTTATTGCCACCTTCCGGACCTTCTAGGCGTCCCAGCCGGGTAAGAACCCCAGCCGTCTGTGACACTCTGTTATATGCAATTTGGTATGAGAATCGTGAAAGCGGTGTTACTTTTTGTAATCTGTTAACGTTTTATTGGATTGGCAAATTCACTGCATTTTAATACTATCAATGTTTGTGATGAGCCATCTGTTGGAAATGAAAATGTAATTAATATGTCTTTGTTTTATATCCTGTGGTGGGCTGGCACCCTGTGTTGGCTGGGATTGGCTCCAGCAGACCCCCGTGACCCTGTGGTTGGGATATAGCGGGTTGGATGATGGTTGGTTGGTGGGTTGGTTGTTTTATATCATTTGGTATGGGATTCATAAAAGCAGTGCTAATTTTTCTGATGTGGCATCTGTTAGAATGAAAAATGCAATGCACTTTACCCCTATAAATGTTTGTGATGCGCCATCTGTTGGAATGATGAATGCAATGTGGCTGTCTCTGCTATATGCAATTTGGTATGAGAATCCTAAAAGCTGTGTTCGTGTTTGTAATCTGTTAACATTTTTGATCTATTGGATTGACATATTCAATGCATTTTGTTACTATAACTGTTTGTGATGCGCCATCTGTTGGAATGACAAATGCAATGCATTTTACTACTACAAATATTTGTGATGGACCCTCTGTTGGAAAGACAGGGCCATAGAAACCAGACGGGCACACATACAATAATAACCAATTGCAGAGGCGCAGCGCAGTCACCACAGGTGTGGGCCAGCAGTTCTACACCCGCAGGTTCGAGGTTGGTGTGGCTAGCATGTCATTTAAAAGGTTAAGGTTAGGGGTTAGTGTGGTTAGCGTGTGACACAGGCGTGCAGGGACGTCACGCACTTCCACACTGTACTCCTACCGGTGACGCATGCTGCTGTGGCTCTGCAGTTGGACCCTCTTATCCACTTGTTACGGTGGACAGGGTGCCCTGACTCTACCCTGCCAGGTCAGTCAATCGCTGCGTCGTTATCCTGTTCGTTGGAGTCTTTCTCTTCCAGCCTTTTCCAGAGATCTGAAACCACACAAGTGCCTCAAAGGCGTCCCGCGTAGCGCCGGATCAGTGCGTTTGCTCTCGTGTGCCCCGCTCCTAAATGTAAATTAACCGAGCTAATTAATAAGCAGAGCCACTCGGGTTACCTCTGGCGAGACGAAACGTTTAATCTTCTTCTCGAAAATTGCATTGTAAAAGAATCCGAGCTGAGATTACATTCCCGCAACCTCTAATAGAGGAAGAGGAACGGCCGCCGCCTCCTGCCCTTTCATCTGAAGACGCCAACGATTCCAAATTCCGCTTTACAGTCTTGTTACCTGTAAGTGATGTGGTAAAAAAAAAAGTCAAATCGGCTCACGTTTGCCGTCTTCTCCTGGCTGTTCCCTTAGGTGACCCCTGGATATTCACACACGGGAGGGTCCGAGAGCGAAGAAGCACACGGCTGTTGTGTGTCCCTCTCTTCTGAAAAGAGCGTCACTGTGTGGTCATAAAACGTTCATCAAGTGTGTGTGTGTGTGTGACAACCTGAGTGGGCCACATCAGGACTACTTGGCAGCGTGTGACACGGACCGCGCTCACTCGCAGTGTCACCAATGAAGCCTTCTATAACTGGCAGGCGTCACCTGTCACCGTCACGCAGGATGCTCCTCGTGGCTCAGTTCTTGGCCCTCTGGGTGAGATTATTAAACGCTGTGGTCTGGGATTCCATGTCAAAGTGGATGGCACTCAGATCTTCGTACACTCTGAGCCCACCTCTGATTGCCCACCAGACTCTCGGGTCACATTGATTCTGGGCTTCACGGAGACAAGGCAGAGGTGCTGCCGGTAGGTGCCAAGTCTCTCTCGACTCTCCATTCAAAGCTTCAGCGTTGACATTAATGGCTGAGCGCCGTCTCCCCTTCTTCAGACGTCAGGCGCCTGGAGGTTGTGTCAGGTTCCCGTTTGTCCTTTGAGCCTCGTCTGAAGAGTGTCACCTCTCGGCTTGATTATCACAACGCTCTTCTCTTTGGTGTCTCTGGCAAAGTTCTAAATGGACTCCACCGCCACGTTTAGAGTCAGGCAGCCTTAAATGTGGGACATGATAATTGAAGAACCCCACCACTGGTGTCCTTGCACTGGCCACCAGGTAAATATCGGATCTCTTACAAGATTCTTCTCTTGATGTTTAAGGCTCTTCACGGCCTAACTATATTTTAATATACACCTGTGACAACCTGAGGCCATCGGATGTCGAATTTCTTGTTGTCCCGCACACCAAATCCAAGTCACTGGCTGTCACTTCTGCGGTGCCCACATTCTGGAGCTTCATATGAGGGCAAAGTAAAGGCCATTTGAAAATGAAGCGCTAACTGCAATCAAGATGGAAGCTGGTGCCATACAAAACATTCGTGATGGCTTCTGGGTAATTTGAATACACACAGTGCCGAACTCCGCCGTTAGTCTGGTTGAAGCCAAGCTCAAATGAACATGGACGTTCCGCTATGGGATGGCACCAGCGTTGAACAACGTGTCAGAGTGAGATGCTGAAATTCACCGACTTGAAAAGAAGTGAAAGTTTACAAAAAGGGTAGAAAGGGTTAAAGTGGGAAGAACACGTGGAGCCGATGAAGTTCCATCTGGTCGGCCGTCAGCATTGCGGACACACAAGTCCACATCGACATGGCGTGATCAGAGAAGACCAACGGATTACTTTGTCCGCTGTTGCTGCACATTTGGATTTCAGGTATGGATCTGCACATGCCCAGAGTGCACGATACCAACCTCTGTGCAAGACTGGGTACCCAAAAAAAGTACCGATCTGCACAAGCCAACAGTGCACTGCCACTGTGCCACCATGCCACCCTTGCAACAGAAACATCCACCTTATTAACAGGATAAGTGACTGTGTGTCTGTCCAGTTGGTAGGCCTCTGTCATTCCAACAGATGGTGCATCACAAACATTTGTAGAACTAAAATGCATTGCATTTGTCATTCCAACAGATGGTGCACTACAAGAATTAATACTGATTTTATGAATCCCATACCAAATAACATACAACAGACAGCAGCCAACCACCAGCACAGGCCTGCAGCTAATAAGCATGTCCAGGCCTGGCCAGTACTTGGGTGGGAGACCAGCAAGGAAAAGCTTGGGTTGCTGCTGGAAGAGGTGTTGGTGAGGCCATTAGCCATACACTTACCCTGTGGTCTGAATGTGGACCCCGGTGCCCCAGTGTAGTGACGGAGACACCGGGCAGTAAAAATGTGACATAAAACTGAGGTCTCCTCTCTCGGTGGTCATTAAAGATTCCTGGGCATCCTTCATAAACAGCAGAGTGTATCCTGATGTCCTGGTTAAATTGCCCCCCAAGGCCTAGTCATTCAGGCCCCTTTAATCATCCATCCATCCATCCATCCATTATCCAACCCGCTGAATCCGAACACAGGGTCACGGGGGTCTGCTGGAGCCGATCCCAGCCAACACAGGGCACTAGGCAGGAACCAATCCTGGGCAGGGTGGCAACCCACCGCAGCCTTTAATCATCTCTAGTTTCTAATTGGCTCTCTCTCTCTCACTCCTTCATCACCTAACAGCTGGCGTATGGTGAGGATCCTGAAGCAAAAATGGCTGCCGTCGCATCATCCAGCCACACATTGGTGAGGGTTGACGTGGTTCCTCTCTGTTTAAGCACTTTGAGGAGTGAGAAAAGCGCTATATAAATGTAAACAATTATTATTACTATTATTATTATTATTATTATTATTATTATAACAACAGATGGTGAATCACAAACATATGCAGTAATAAAATGCATTGCATTGCCTTTTTCATTCCAACAGACGGTGTATCACAAGCATTTGCTGTAATGCATTTTATTATGACAAATATTTGTGTTGCGCCATCTTCTAAATGCTAACTTTGTAGTAACCCATTAATGTCTGTGATGCACCATTTGTTGGAATGACAAATGCAATGCATTGTATTACTGCAAGCATTAAACAAATACCTTCCTATATGCGGAGCACTGCAGACCCTAACTCTGATGTCTACTTTGGTTACTTAGATTTCAACCTGCCTTAGACAGACAGCACAGCTAGTCCATCTTAATAAAAGGACAAGTCCGTGTATTTGTGTGTCCATCTGGTTGCAGTGTCTCTGTTCATTCCAACAGATGGCACATCACAAACATTTGCTGTAATTCATTTTTTTATGATAAATATTTGTGATGCGCCATCTGCTAAACGCCCAAAAACTTAATAAGTGACATTAAAGGTAATGGTGATGTGACAGAAACAGAGAGAGACACCTGACTGGCACAGCTTGTTTTGGTGCCCATTGCCCTTATCATAGCTGACATGAGTTTATATATTAAGTTCACAAATTAAAACATCACATTATGCAATGTTTTAGCATTTTCAGCAGAGTGCAGGGGGCAGAGAATTTACAAATCACTCCTTTATGCTTTTCTTAACACTTCCCACACTGTGCCCACCTTTTTTTTTTTGTGTGTGTTTGTTTCAATTCTCAGATTGAACGCCTTTAGAAATCACAGAACACAAAGGCAACTGCCAGATCATTTTCATTTCCTCTCTTGGTGCCAGGCTGACAGCTAAAGGTGCCCACTGGGCACAGCCATTTCAGTTTTCCAGGAGGCAGCTAACTTGGGCATTCTTACCTTTATTTGCCATCCATTTCAAACTGCTGAGCTGTATTTGTGTGTTTGTTCCTAGTTTGTTGTGTGTCACCACTGTGGGTTGTTTGGGGGCTTTTGGTAACTCCTGCATATTTGCTTGGTGTTTGTAAAAAAATGTATTTGACGTATAGTTTGGCACCTTCTGCCTCTGTGTAGCCTGTCACTGTGAGAGGGGTGTGCATGCCAGACATGACTGGGTGGTCTCCTGAATCCCCTTTCAAAATCCACAAAGCCATAAAACTAAAACGGTGTGAAACACAACACTCTTCTGGCCAGCACATGCCCCCTGCCCTCCTCATGCCCATCAGCCCCTCATGTTGGGCTCATAAACTCCCAGGTGCCTTTCGTTTCCTGGTAGGTGAAGGTGCAGCTCAGCACCTGCAGTTCAGTTGGATTAGACAGGAAATGGCTGACATCGTAAGAACACAAGCGGGCGGTGAAGTGGCACACAAGACGTGTCATTTACAAGATTTACAAAACAGCGTTTGCCATAATTACCAGATTAGTGGTCTGGCAGTCACTTTCAACATCTTAGATTCTTTCAAGTTTATCATGGCGCCCCAAGCACATACAAGCAAACTAATTCCGGAAATGTTTAATAATTCATTTTTTAACTGTCTTTGGCAGACTCCAATTGTATAAAACATTTAGTACAAAATCAGGAAGGAGTTTTGAATATTAGCAGAATAGGAGCCAGGTGGGTTAATGAAGACCACAACGGAATTTCATAGGGGGACATCAAAGTTGAATTAGTGGAGCGAACACCATCAGCAGTAATCACATGAGGTGTTAGAGAACATGGGTGGGCAACCGTGTGCAGAGCAGGGATTGTGGGCCACAGCTGGCACCTCTCGTGTTCCTAAAATGCTGCCAGCCTGAAAGATCTCAGATTGGGGACATGTCCCTGAGATAGATAGATAGATAGATAGATAGATAGATAGATAGATAGATAGATAGATAGAGTGAAAGGCACTATATAATAGATAGATAGATAGATAGATAGATATATAGAAAGGGGTTAAGTAATAGATAGATAGATAGATAGATAGATAGATAGAGTGAAAGGCACTATATAATAGATAGATAGATAGATAGATAGATAGATAGATAGATAGATAGATAGAGTGAAAGGCACTATATAATAGATAGATAGATAGATAGATAGATAGATAGAGTGAAAGGCACTATAAAATAAGATAGATAGATAGATAGAGTGAAAGGCACTATATAATAGATAGATAGATAGATAGATAGATAGATAGATAGATAGATAGATAGATAGATAGATAGATAGAGTGAAAGGCACTATATAATAGATAGATAGATAGATAGATAGATAGATAGATAGATAGATATATAGAAAGGGGTTAAGTAATAGATAGATAGATAGATAGATAGAGTGAAAGGCACTATATAATAGATAGATAGATAGATAGATAGATAGATAGATAGATAGATAGATAGAGTGAAAGGCACTATATAATAGATAGATAGATAGATAGATAGATAGATAGAAAGGGGTTAAGTAATAGATAGATAGATAGATAGATAGATAGAGTGAAAGGCACTATATAATAGATAGATAGATAGATAGATAGATAGATAGATAGATAGATAGATAGATAGATAGATAGATAGATAGATAGATAGATAGATAGATAGATAGGCCCCGTGATGGACTGGCATCCTGTCCTGTAGTTGCACAGCCCACACTGCCAGGGTAGACTCTTGTCACCCCTGACCCAGAGTTGGATTAGGCAGGTGACACGGGTCCAAAGTCCAAAGCCTTCACCACTGCAGCATACTGGATGGCCTCAATCAACTGTCTGAGATATCACAATGAAGAAAGATGGCACTGGGGAGCTCATTAATTACAAAGGGACTGGTGATGACAGAAGAATTCTGACCATGGTAAGGAAAAGGCCCCCAATGCCCATGGAAAAGATCAGAAACAGTCGTCAGGGGGCAGACATGGACGTGTCAGAGACGCCTATCATGAAGACAAACACAGAGGAGGACACACAAACCAAACAAACAGGATGGCCAATTTGTGAAAAAGGAGACGAGAAGGAGCTGCCCGAGATCCAAAGCAGACCCTCTCATCTGTTAAACATGGCGGTGCTGGGTGTGTTTTGGCTTGGGCATGTATGACTGGCACAGGTCCTGGCACACATCTCTTCATTGATGATAGAACTGGTGATGGCAGCGGCCCAATGAATTCTGATCTGCTCAAGTGCCAGCAGATGCCACCAAACTCATTGGATGATCCAAACCTTCCAGTAAGGTGACACAGGAGTTTTTCGAAGCCATAAAATGGAAAATTCTTGAATGGCCAATCCAGTCACCCAACTGTGCCAATTAAGAGACAACTGAAGGGGACAAGCCCCCCCGAGACAAGCAGGAGCTGAAGATGGCCACATGAGAGGCTTGGCAGAGAAGACCCTCAGCACATGGTGATGTCTGTGAATTGCAGACTACAAGCAGTCATTGCATGCCAAGTCCTAAACACATTGGCTTTAGCAGACCTGCCATAGCTGTGTGCCAAACATTACGATGCCAACCCAGAAATAGGGGAAGGCCAGTAAAGATATTTTGACCAAAATGTGTGCTGATCTCCCTTAAATGAAAGAGTGCATGGTGCGGTTTAATCACCATGATTTCTGTTGATTTAGGGAGGCGTAAGTCAAGGAGAAAGGGGGTCTCTGTGCCAAACATTATGGAGGGCACTGAAGTTGTCTGGAGGACACAGAGAGACAGCCATTCACAAATGGATAGCAGCTTACGACAAATGCCAGTGTGAACTGGTGTCCAGTAAAGTTCTACTCGAATCCCCTCATTCATGGCCGACTGCCACATCCTTCCACTCACCCAACGAAAGCCCACCATTCGTTCCTCTCCTTAATTTCCATCTCCCCAGTTGGACTGTCACAAGTTGCATTGTGTCAGAAGGTAACGGATCTCCAACTCCCCATCCTGCCCATTTGGTGACAAATAACAAAGGTGGCTTCCTGATGTGTGACACTGCGGTGAATGTGATAGGTGAGAATTTCTCCCAGTTTGTATTGGGGTCCCGTGCCCAACCAGCACTTCACTGTCTTGTGCTCATTCAGCTCAATGGTTTTCAAACTGAAGTGTGGTTGGGTGTCCAGTAATGGAGTGGCGTCCCATCCAGGGTGGTCCTTGCCATGTGGCCGAAGCTGCTGCCTCTGTGCCACCTCTGGATTTAGAAAATGGCGGAGGAGTGCCACCTCGTGAACCTGAGACCATCTTTATAAACTGGCTGGCCTCGGTGCCCAGGCTGGTGGGCATAGGGCACTACGTACACATCCATCCATTAGCGACCCCACAGCACACCCCACCCGTATTCCATCAGGTGGTCCGCTGTCTTCTGAACTGACCCTGTTATGGACCGGCTCTAAACCCCCTGCCAAGACCCCGAGTTGGGTCCACTTTCACTTTAATTTCGTGGTCCTTGATCCGAGCTCCTTGCTTTTGCTGAACTCTTCTAATTCTAGACGTTGTAATTTCTAATCTGCTTTCAAAATTACAAACTGAAAAATCAAGGAGGTCGTTTAGAGATGGCGGAAGAGAAAGGAAGGCAATTAGCACACGTGGAGGAGAACGAGAACCGTCCCGCTCCTCGAGCCTCTTAGACACAACATCTCTGCTAATGTCAGGTTCTGACTCCACGAGGCGCCATCAGCAATGGTGCCCTGCCACTCAAGTGGAGATGCCAGGGCTGGCTGCGCTGGCGTGTGCGGCTCACACCTTTCATGAGCAAACTACCACGTGCGACCGGCGGCTTGTGTTCTCCTTTGCTAAGCGTTGTCTAATTCTAGACTGCCGTTCCCTTTAATCCACACCTTAGGTCAAACTACAATTAGAGGGCATGCAGCCGCCCACCTCCTGCATCCAGCCGGAGAGCTTTAAATATCGGCCATCTCGCCAGGGAGAGCCAGCAGCTTGAAGCATCCAGAGCAGAAGCCGTCAACGGGAGCCATCAAGGTAAACGGTGCCCTCTTACAGCTTTTACTCGTAGATAAAATGCAGCAGGCACTTCTTCTTCATCTTCTGTGCTAATCTGAACTCTCGGTTTGATGGTGTGCTGATTTGGGTCAAAGGAACTCAAAGCGGGTCGGTGCCATTTATTAACGAAAAACAAAAAACTACGCATCGTCTGCAATAAAAAGCAACATCTTGACTTGTACTGCTGCTAAAGTAAGGCTGGACCAGTCAGTCAATGAAGGGTTAAACGGCAACAGCATTGAGGGGGACAACACGACCTTCATACCCTATTAAGGTGGGCAGGGAACTGAACCTTTATGGCAAGAACCAGGCCAGCAGGGGGCAGGGGGCACACAGACACAGAATTCTACTCTTTAGATCTTCTTAAACTACAAACATAAAAAGGACCTCAAACACTGCAACCCGTGTCACCTGCCTAATCCAACTCTGGGTCAGGGGTGACAAGAGCCTACCCTGGCAGTGTGGGCTGTGCCAACACAGGACAGGATGCCAGTCCATCACAGGGCCTACTAACTCATTTAGGGCCACCTCCGAGTCACCAATTAACTAAACATAAATGTCTATCAGAGGAAAACTGACAGGAACACGGAGAGAACATGCAGACTCCAAACAGATGAGTTGACAGGCGTCCTTGGGACAATGAAATCGTTACGTGACAAAAAATACACGAGCAACAAACGGCACACAAAAATACACATGGCAGAAAACAACTAGCTGTCTGTTTAATAGTGCCTTTCTATCTATCTATCTATCTATCTATCTATCTATCTATCTATCTATCTATCTATCTATCTATCTATTTATAGTGCCTTTCATATCTATCTGTCTATCTATCTATCTATCTATCTATCTATCAATCATATAGTGCCTTTCATTATCTATCATATAGCACCTTTCCTATCTATCTATCTATCTATCTATCTATCTATCTATCTATCTATCTATCTATCTATGTTTCTGTTATATGCCTTTTGATATGGAATTTGCCAATGCAGTGCTAAGCTTGGTGGTGCACCATCTGTTGGAATGAAAAATGTGATGCATTTTATTACTACAAGCATTAGAAAATAGACTCCATTAGATGGTGCCTTCCAAACGTTAGCACTGTTGGTTATTTAGATCTCAGCCCATCTCAGATGTCCAGCTATTATACATGTAATGTATTGTAACTATCACATAATTCAGTATAGAGCGTATTGTAATTAAATGACTGACTGACTGAATGATTGCTGTAGTTACACATTTCTCTCATTCCCTCATGCACCGTGAAAGGCACTACATAAAAGCATGATTAGTCCAGAGTGTAATTCCGGCACTGTTTCCTTCCCATTATTTGATGATGCTCAATGCAGAAGGTGCTGTATACTGAATACTTAACGCGCTGCTTTATTTCACTTATTGAACGTATTTACTTTGAGCGGTGCTTTTCAAAAGAACGTTTTTTTATACGGCATTTTCTTTTCCATTGATTCATGGTAGCCACAATGAAGGGCACTGTATTAAAGAGTCATTAGTATATTATTATTTCATTTGAGTTATTTCATTCCCATTAATTGAAGCCTCTTGATGTGATGGGTGCTCTCGAAGTGAATAATCAGTCACCTCTCGGCTGTTTCATTCATATGAATGGATGGCAGTGACAATGAAGGGCACAATAGAAAAGAACAATCAGTGTCCCTAATTTGTCCCTTCAGAGTCGTTTCCTTCCCGTTTATTGACGGCGGTGCTATTCAAATGAATTCTTAGCAGATGGTTTTATTTAGAAGTTGCTTCATTCCTAATAATTGATGGCATCCTCTATGAAGGGCACTATATAGAAGAATCATCCGTCCATCCATTATCCAATGTGCTATATCCTAACTACAGGGTCACAGGGGTCTGCTGGAGCCAATCCCAGCCAACACAGGGTGCAAGGCAGGAAATAAACCCCGGGCAGGGTGCCAGCCCACCACAGGGCGCACACACACACAAAGCACAGCGCCAGCGTGCCACCCTATAGAAGAATCCTTACTACCTAATTTATTTTTAAAGTTGTTTTGTTCCCATTAATGGATGTCACTCAAGTGAAAGGTGCTATATAAAATTGAGATTTAGTAAGGCTGGTTGCCACAAAGTCAGAGAGCTCGTTTTCCACAAATCCACAGTGTTGCTCCTCCTCCTCCTCCTCCTCCTCCTCCTTCTTCTTCTTTTCTTTTCCAGATTGCAGTTTCAGAAGTCTTTGTCTGTTTTTTGTGTCCCTCAGGTTGACATCATGTACTCCGCAGCCCTCCTCCTGTGCCTTGTTGGGACAGCCTTTGCCTTGCCAGTAAGTTGAGGAAAATTCTGTGGGTGCTGGTGGGGTGGTGGTGGTATGGGCAGTGGGCAGGGTGGGCTCCTCCTTGCCTTGCCTGTTTATTTCCTGCTACTCATGTCACTCACTTATCCTTTGATTTGCACCAGTCCTGCCCACCCTGTGAACTTGACATCGACTGGTGTACACTGGCGCCGTGCAGGCCCGATTTGTACGAAGCCATCAGGTCTCAGCCAGGGGGTTCACATTCGTCTTTTTTGTCTCTTTTGTTCATTTTTCATTCTTTTGATGTTAATCTTGCACATCTTTCTTTAGTTTTGGTTCTGTTGATGTATAAACTGCCTTTGTTATGTTTTGTGGGTGGTCCCCCAAGAGGCTGGCCTACCTGCCAGTCACCACCAGGCACTGCCCACTGCCCTATAAATCCGGCGGGTCTCCTGGCAGTTCACTGGGAGCACATTTGTGTTTAGGAGGATTTCTGTGAATTACCAGAGCTCTGGTGTTTCGACTTTTTGCTCTGCTTTTTAACTTTCCTTTTTGGAATTCATTTTGGAACTCGTTTGATTTGAGTTGCCTTCGTGATTTTTGTCTTTGTGCTTCATTGCATTTGGAATGCCTTTTGTGAAGAATCCATCTTTTATGTTTTAAAGATTTGCCCTTATTTGGCTTTATTACCAGCCGGGGTTTGACACTGACATCCCCCTCTAGTGGTGCTCTTTGGAACTCTTTCATGCTCTCAGTTCAAGACAGACATGAAGCACACAATGAACACCGATGGATGCTCTTTAGGGCTGAGTGAAGCTGGCCCTGCTGACCTGTCCAGTCAAAGGGCCTCTAGAGCTGCTCCATCATCTGTCCCGTAGTCCTCACACCCCTCATAAGCCCGTTCACATAAAGTACGTCTGTCCTCCCTCAAAGACAGAGAGTCACCATTCCTGGCACACAAACCCAGAGAACTGGACCTGTAAACTCCACTTGGTCTTCCAGGACCTTAGTCGTTGATGGAGATTCCAGGTCTTCCAGAAGCTTTGATACTCATTTAGATGACCAGACATACAAAGAGAGACTGAGGGGTCTGAGGGTCTGGGCTTGCGAGGGCCCTGATAAAAACAGAGAGCCAGGCCTTTAATGACCTCTTGGGCACGGCCATCAGCAGTGTGTCTGTCTGCGGAGAGAGTGTCGACCTCGTCATCGAGAGGTTTACTGACCTCGGCCGTGACACTGGGCGACTCTTCCTTTGAAGTCAGTAGACGGATTGGGAGACCATGGGGGGTCATGAGGTCACTGAAAAGGGACGTGTGGTGCTCCTAATATCTATGCAAGAGTCCCAAGTCTCCCTGTTTGTGAGACATGGACGCTGTCCAGTGACCTGAGACGAAGACTGGACTCCTTCATGTGTGTCTCTTCAGAGGGTCTTCAAGTATCACTGGTCTGGTGAGGGAGCATCAGTTTTGGCACTACGGCCATGTGGCGTGATTACCCGAGGGTGATCCGGCTCCCAGGACCCTCCCCGAGTTGCTGGAACAGGCTAAGGGGACACCCACGTAACACCTGGGTGAGGCAGAGAGCAGGTGAGACTGGACCGCGTGTCTTCCTGGGGTGGGGTTGCCAACCAGGATCCCAAGCTGTTTCGTCATGTGGTGGGCACCACAACATGCTGTACCAGTGCCTGCTCCCTAACTTGACGTAACCTGACTGACTGCACCCAAAGTGACACTTGGGCCAAATCCACACAGCCTCACCTCCCTGGGGACCTCCATTTGGCCCATCCTAAGCTCCAGACCCCGTGCTGAAGGACCGTCTGTGTATGTTCAAGGCAGGTGCCCGCTGATGGTGTGCAAGTCCCCCAGTTGGACCAGTTACTCTTCCCTGACCTGATCTTGTGAGGACATTTTGGTGGTATAAATAACCAGCCATCTGTCTTCCTAACCCGCTAATCCAGGGCAGGGTTCCAGGGCAGCTGGAACAATTAATGGGTACAAAGCAGGAGCAATGCCAGGACAGGGCATCAGGGCACAGTTTGATATATAGAGCGTCCACATGCAACCATCTTCATGTACTTTTGAATTAGGGTTCCTTTAATCTGAGCACCAGGGTGTAATAAACTGGACCTTTTCTGAAACGGAGCCCCCGTGCCCTCCTTAACGTCTCTCCTCTTCTCTTCTCTTGCAGCTGAACTCCTTCAATAATTACGAACAGCAGCGGGTAAGCCTTTAAACTCTGGGACGGGCGCCGTTTTTGGAGTCCTCTAACTCTACACATCATTCCTGAAAAATGAAATGCCATTTGTAGAGCAGGCACACGAGGATGGATGGGGGTTAATGGGGTCCAGACTAGGCTGGATGGGGTCAGTCATCAGGCAGTGAGTCAGACTGGCACCCCAGAACAGAATCCAACAGGGGGAGCACCAGGCTCAGAAAAGGTAACCCGTTTACTCCATCCCACCACTAGAGGGCGCTGGCTGGAAAGGGGTGTGTGGCGCTCCTGTTATTTCTGCAAGAGGATGAAAGTCCAAGCCTTTAGAATCCTGGTGGTCCCTATATGGTGGTGAGACATGGGTGCTCTCCAGTGACCTGAGATCAAGGCTGGGCTCCTTCTGTGTCTCTTCAGAGAGTCCTTGTGTTGCTGTGATGGCTGATGGCCTCCCCCTGGCTTTGATAGGTCAGTCAAACTAGCTGGGTTATGGCTGGTGCCAGAGCCGTCTTAACGCATGGGCATACTGGGCAGTTGCCCCACGAGCACAGGGGCCCACGTTTTTTTCTGTCGCCTATGTATGTTTCTGGTTTGTTGTCAGAACAGGGGTCCCAGTGCTCTTCTTTGCCCGGGGGTCCTATGATGCTGTTAAGATGGCCTTGGCTAGTGTCACAGATGTACTGTAGGTGACCTCATCATCTTCCTTTCGGATGTCCTGACTGATCGCTCCGTGCCCAGCCGTGTCAAATGCCTTCATAGAGAGCACACAATCTTAACATGGCCTTAACGGGAAGATTTAGAAAAATCTGCAGCCTCAGACCCCCCGGTGACGCGGGACTTGCTGTTACCTCCCTGCTACTCGCCATGCTTTGTGTTTGCTCCCTGTGCTCGTCCCTCCCCCTTCTATTCTTAATGTGTTTTCCAAGTCATTTTAAACAAACCTGCAGGACCCTCCCCACCCAGTTAAATGACCCGAACCCAGAAAGTCACTTTAACAGTCCCAGTTAAAGAGTCAAATAAATAAAGGGAGGGTGACAGACGATGAGGACATCGGGGTCGGTCTGAACACAACAGGGCTAACCTCCCCAGCGACAGATGTGATGGCCCCCTCGGCTCCACACTGGTCTGACTGGAGAGGTGGGGGGGTGGGGAGGTGTTACCTGGGAGCAAATCGAGTGCAATTCCAGTTTGAGGGGACGCACCTCAGGGTCACACCAAAAACTGCAATGCTTAGGAGGATCGCTGAGTCCTGCTGCTGCCACCTAGTGGCCTGGGAGTGTACAGCACTTTTATAGCGCAGCATTCCCTGCTTGGCCTTCATCCGGGCGGATCTCTGCTCTATTCAGCATTTCACAAGTTAATTGTAAAGTTAGATTTCAAAACTTCTCCTGTTTCATGAAGGAACTGCTAATAATGAATGCTGTTGTCTTCTCCTTTCAGCCCGTAGCTCAACGAGCAGCCATGACGAGACCAGCAAGCATTGAAATAGTAAGACATGTTCAAAAACCTTCAATAACACGTTAAACATAGAAAAGACGTCAAGGTGGGGGTCCGGGTTATATTTGTGTACAAGTTTTGAGGTTTTCAATGATTGGCTGAACCTAAAGTGTCGCCCGCTAGTGGCACCAGTGCAATGAGCCACCACTGACTCTTTACCCGGTGACCCCACCCTTGGCTGCCCGTCTCTCACGTTGTCCCCTTTTGTTTTTGTTTTGAAGACCATGCCTTATGGATTTGGGCTCAATGGGTTTGGAAATCCTAACTTCCCCGTGAGGCAGAACGTTGAGGTAAGGAGGGTCTCGCCATCCTCCTGTCCACTCGCTGCTGATCCCCACCATGACATGTTTGACCATTTTGTAAATTTGTTTTTGCAGATCGTCCCCTCCTTTGGCTTCTCCAACCCATTCATGCAGCAGTATCCCGGGATGACAAGCATTGAAATCGTACGTTGGCACCTGGGCAAGGGGGCAAAGGTTACCCAGTGGGGGGAGAACTAGCGAAAAAGATTTGTTGGCATGTTGGGCGTCTTTATATCAGACGGGTGAAAGTAAAGAAAGAAATGAATGGCTGGCGCCCGAGTCTCTGTGCTCTAATGGGGTCTTTGTGTCTCTCAACAGATGTACCCCTATGGATACGCACCGCAGGTCCAGCAGCCGGTAAGAGCAGTCGAGACCCACGTGGGGGGCATTAGGAAGCTTGGGGGTATTAGAGGACATATGACAAAGTGACAGGTGACAGGTGACCTACAGTAAGTGATGTGGGGGCGCTTGGGGGCTTATGATAAACTGACGGGTTACTATAAATTGTAAGACACATTAGAACATTAGGGGGCTTATGACAAAGTGACAGGTGACTCAATACTCTAAAACACCTGGGGCATTCATTTGGGACTCATGACAAAGTGGGCTGGTGACAGTAAACTCTAAGACATGTGGGGTCGTTGGAGGCTTTTGACAAAGTGACAGGTGACTTTATACTGTGAGGCACATGGAGACATGAGGGGCTTGTGACAAACTGGTGGGAGACCACATACTGTAAGGTACACGGTGAGTCTCACACACATGTCTGATAAAAAAGGCATGAGGGGGCCATGGGGGGGGGTCCTGGATGTGAAAGGTGTGATGCCTAAGCCTCTGAATCCCCCCCACCACACACAAATATACGCACACACACACACACACCACTGGTCTTATGATGCAGTGACAGATAACTAAGACACTTCTATGACACTTGGGGGTATTAGGGGGCCTATAAACAAGTGACAGGTAACAGTATACTAAAACACATGGGGACACTGGGAACTTAACACATAAGGTGGCATTTGGGACATGTGTAGGCATGGGAGGGGCTTGTGACAAAATAAGAGGTGACAATATACTCTAAAACACTTGGAGGCATTAGGAGGTATATGACAAAGTGACAGGTGGCACCACTAATGGCACCTTCATTCATTCTCCCAAGTGGTCCCACCTGAGTTTTATTAAAAAGCACCAAAACCAAAGCTGCTCCCCGGACATTTACAGGAAGGTTGTCGGGGCACTCAATCGGGGCACACGTCATTATGCAAATCATCAAAGACAGGGACCACGATGTGACATCAATTTAAAACACACTTGTGGTCCATCTGGGGCAAAGATCTGGGGGGGGGCATTAATGTCATGGAGGGGTGGCACTAGAATGCAGTCACCTGAGGGGACCTCAACAAAGAGAACAAGACACCTCGGCTGAGGCCTTAATGTTGATAGATAGATAGATAGATAGATAGATAGATACTTTATTAATCCCAAGGGGAAATTCCCATGTTGAGACGTTCTCTTTGTTCTTTTCCAGGTGGTCCCATACTAGAGGAGCGGCATACGGCACAAACCGTAAGTACGGCAGACGACATCATGGCTTTGGGTTTGGGGTCCACGTTGGGGTTTTTTTAATGTGAGCAGTAAACTGCTTAGTGACACTCCCAGGATTCCTTTGGTTGCTATGGTGCTGCTGGGATGGCAGGGGGTCTTTAACGCCTGTCTTTATGTTGCAGGGGAACGATGACAACGGCAGTCCAGCCTTTTAGAACCTGGAACGACCACAACAACCCCCCCGTGTCCCTTTTCACCGTGTTGTCCCCAGAAGTTACAGACAGCGGCGACGTGTTTTCGTTTTTTTCCTCAATGATTAGATATGTATAGCTGTATATGTACGACAGTCACTCATCCTAATAAACTTCATGTTGCATTCTATTTGCTTCTCTTTATTTTTAAGTGTTGTGCTTTGATGTGGGGGGGGGGGCGCCAGCTCATTCCCGGGCCCCTCTTTATATAGCGCCTTCCACAATGTGCTGCATGGCCTGAGTGGCACCGGCTCATGATATCCCTCAGTCTTCTGCACTCCAATCCATTAAGTGACAACGTGATTCATCGGGGGCACCGTTTATGAAAACGAAGGGGTGCGTTCTCCAGACACTAAGGGGCACTGATTCATCATTGTGCCATCCCACCATCAAGGGGTGCTGTTCCGGTAACTCAAGGGGTTCACATTTTGGATACTGGGGGAGGGGGGGAGAGACCCTCCTAGGCAAGCAGCACTGACCCCCAACTTCAGCATCATAAATGTGAAGACAGTTTTATAAGTTAGCGACCCCCTTGGCAGGGAGCCAAAGCCTAGTCCTTTTATTTTAATTTGATTAGTTTTGGAGTAATACGGCAAACATCAGTGAAGACCCCACACACACACACAAACCACATGGCCCACTCAATGCCCATCCCTTGCTCAACTGCTTCTTCAAGTCCTTACCTTACAAACCTGTTCCCCCACCATAATCTGCTTTAGTCCATGGCACCTCATTGATGATTGGACAGACGAGATGTCAAAATTTGATGACTATAAGCCAGGCCAACAGAGGGCGCTGTCCTCAACTACAAATCTATACTGGATGAGCAAGTCGTTTGGCCCCCACTACTAAGACTGACTGGGTGGGACCTCCTCTTGCCCTCCAAACCTCCCTCCTTCATCAAGATGTTGGAATTGTGGTCCAAGCTGACATGATCTCATCAGGGGGTCTCTGTAGATTTGTCACTGGTGACTGGGGAAGGCCGCTGCAGAACACTGAGCTCATCGTCACGTTCATGTGATATGCTGGGCGGAGGAGCCATTAGAAGACATGAAGGCGGGCATGAGGGTACATGAAAGAGTAAAGGCCATTTTAGTAGATTATGAGGTAAACCCAGGAGACAGCAGATGGCACGATACAACAGGCTCCTAGTGGCTCATGGATAGTTTGAACCCACACCTTGCCAGGCATAGAAGAACGGACCATGACAACCAAAGAATAACTGGGATGGCAACTGGGTCATTCTGTTTAATTCCACTTCTGGTGGCACCTAGGGCAGCAAAGTAAAACAAATAAGAGGAGTCTGCTTCGCCAATGCCCTCCCGAGAGGGGCTCTGGGTCAGTCAGGCCTTGGTCTCAAAGGGCACCTTGTGAGGACTAGAAAGGGCGGGGCTAAGTGCCCTCAGTGGGTGGTTTCTCAAAGCTGTGGGGACAGAAGGAGAAGACATAGTCAGTGACAGTGCCCCCTGTCACCCCGGCGGGTTACTGCATACCTTGAGTGAGCCACCAAGGAGACCAAGAGTGACACTTAGCTGAAGCTGAGGTCCAATTAACATGTTGAACCCTAGTGAGATTTCTTTGGACAGAGCGAATGAAACCATCCGATGGATGCTGGCTGGTGCAGGTCATTCTGCTGTCTGGGTGCCCATCTCGGGCAAAATTTGCAGCACCCCAAGTCATCGCACACTATTGGAGGGCGCAGCAGATCCATTGCTGATACCCAAAAGTGCAGCAACAGCAGACAACGTAATATGTCGGCCTTCTGTGATGAAGACATTTGACATGTCGATGTGGGCTTGTGTGCACAATGTTGACGGCCCACCAGGTCGAGCTTCGTGGGTTCCGCTTGTTCTTCCCACTTTAAACCTTTGTACCCTTTTGTAAAGTTTTCGTTGACTTGCTGCGGGTATGTCAGCGGGTTTCATTCCCAGCGCCCATAGAAATCTCACGACGGCACGTTCTTCTTCAGCGGTGGAGTGGAGCATCCCTGGCCTCAAGGAGGGTAACGGCAGAGCGCTGTGGCGCGCTGAGCTGTGGGTATTCAATGTACCCATAAGCCATCGTGAGCGTGTTGTGATGCGCCAGCGTCGTTACGCAGAATTCTCACATTGCCTTTACTGTCTGATTTACCATCATTCATAATCACCACAGTACTCAAAAACGCCATGCCGTTCAAGCGGTGATTGATTGGTATTGATGGTCCCAAAGTGTGCCAAGAGAGCATTCCCCGTACCACTAGAGCGCCAGCACCAGCCTGGACCTGAATGCATTCGTGCTGTTGGTGCCAACCATTTGTGGGCCTCGTCAGAAACTGAGATTCATCAGACCAGGCTGTGCTGTTCCATGTTTTGGTGGCCACTGCAGCCTCAGTTTTTTGTTCTTGGCTGACGGGAGTGGACTTTTTCTGTCATAGCCTGCGACCACCAGGGGGCATCACAGCACCCCAAAGCCTAACCCTAACCTCACAGACACAAGTCCCAGTTTTACACAACACAGGTACACCTTACACAGAGGCTTCCAAAGACACATAAGCCCCCCAGAATTCTTCCCCTTCTTTTCTCTTCTCTCCTTCCACTCTTCCAGGTGAGCTTTGCCCGTCTTCTGCCCAACTCCAACTTGCCTGGATGAGGTCGAGTGGCCTCTTTTATCTTGGTCCTAGGGCACAAGTAAGAACTCGTGGAAGTACTTTTGAGTCCCATAAAGAAGGGATTATGAATCCCATCAAACCCCCCTTTCCCCAGAACCCAATGGGGGCTGCCTCATGGGACTACAAGTCCCAGCATGCCCTACAGATATCTGTGGGGGGGACTCCAATCAAAGGAGGCTGCCACCTAGCGCATATGGGAGAAAATGCTTAGCAGTGCTCATATCTCACCAAGTCCTACCATTGCACTGGCCCGCCAGACGGGTAAGGGTCCTTGATCAGTCCTGGCTGGGGTGGCCTGTCCCTGCGTGAAGTTAGAACATTAGAACACTCTGGACGAGAGCAGGCCATTCAGTCCAACAAAACTCGCCAGTCCTGTCCACTATCAAGTCGAGTTTTGAAAGTCTTACTGTCTACCACACTCCTTGGTCGATTATTCCAAGTGTCTTTCATTCAATTACCCTTCACAAGCTTCCAGCTGTGCCCCCGTGTTTTTGATGAACTCATTTTAAAGTCACCGTCTCGATCCACTGGACTAATGCCCTTCATCATTTAAAACACCTCAATCAGGTCTCCTCTTCATCTCCTGTAAAGGCTCAGCTCTTTTAATCTTTCCTCATAACTCATCCCCTGTAGCCCTGAATCAGCCTCATTGCTCTTCTCTGGACCTTCTCTGGAGACCCAAACTGTACCCAGGACTCCAGATGAGGCCTCACCAGTGGGTTATAAAGACTGAGCTGAACCTCCTGTGACTTGTACTCCACACATCAAGGCGCTATATAACCTGACATTCTGTTAGCCTTCTTAATGGCTTCTGAACACTGTCAGGAAGTCGATAGCTTAGAGTCCACTGTGACTCCTAAATATTCTCATAAGGTGGACTCTTGTGTATTCAAACCTCATATTTCTACTTCCTATGTGTAATTCTTTACATTTACTGACATTAAATTTCATCGTCCACAAATCTGCCCAAGCCTGTCTGCTATCCAAGTCCTTCTGTGATGATATAACGGATTCCAAATTATCTGCTAATCCACCTATCTTGGTATCATCTGTGAACTTCACCAGCTTGTTCCTTATCTTCCTATCTAAATCATTTATAGATATTAAACATAGCAGAGCCCCCTCACTGCCCCCTGCTGGTTTACCACTCTGAACATCGGCCAGTTCTGATGAGGTTCCTCACACCATCACCCTCTGCTTCCTGTGTCTGAGCCAATTCTGCACCCACCTACACACCACACCCTGAAGTGCCTCTTCTTTTAGTTTGATGCCCACCCTCTCGTGTGGCACCTTATCAAATGCTTTCAGAAAGTCCACATCAATAATCTCATCTGCTCCTCTCTGGTCGTCTCCTTTTGTTCTTCCTCATAGAATTCCAGCCTGTTAGTAAAACCCGACCTCCCTCTTCTGACCCCATGCTGACTGTCCTGTCCTTGCCAGGTGTTGCTCAATCTTCTCCTTAATAATTCCTTCCATTAATTCTACTGTGATGCCCGTTAAGCTTACTGGCCTTTAGTTGCTCTGATCTGCCCTGTCACCCTTTTTATATAATGGGATGATATTTGTCATTTTCAATCCGCTATATCATAACTACAGGGTCATGGGGGTCTGCTGGAGCCAATCCCAGCCAACACAGGGCACAAGGCAGGAAACAAACCCCGGACAGGGCGCCAGCCTATCGCAGGGCGCACACACACACACACACACCAAGCACACACTTGGGACAACTTAGGATCGCCAATGCAAATATGTCTTTGGACTGTGGGAGGAAACCCACACAGACACAGGGAGGACCCTGGAAGCTAACCCAGACGGATCTCCTTACTGCGAGGCAACATCGCTACCCAATGCACCACCGTGCCGCCCCTGACATTTCCCAGTCCTACAGAATCTCTCTAGTGTGCAGCGACTTCCTAAAAATCAGTATTAAGGGTTTATATCTGAACTTGAAGCCTCCTTAAGAACTCGAAGGTAAATTTGATCTGCTCCTGGTGATTTGTTTGATTTCAGCTTATTTAGAGCTGATAGATAGATAGATAGATAGATAGATAGATAGATAGATAGGTAGATAGATAGGTTAAAGGCGCTATATAATAAATAGATAGATAGATAGATAGATAGATAGATAGATAGATAGATAGATAGATAGATAGATAGATAGATAGATAGATAGATAGGTTAAAGGCGCTATATAATAGATAGATAGATAGATAGATAGATAGATAGGTTAAAGGCGCTATATAATAGATAGATAGATAGATAGATAGATAGATAGATAGATAGATAGATAGATAGATAGGTTAAAGGCGCTATATAATAGATAGATAGATAGATAGATAGATAGATAGATAGATAGATAGATAGATAGATAGATAGGTTAAAGGCACTATATAATAGATAGATAGATAGATAGATAGATAGGTTAAAGGCGCTATATAATAGATAGATAGATAGATAGATAGATAGATAGATAGATAGATAGATAGATAGATAGATAGATAGATAGATAGAACTGCGGTGGACTGCCACCCTGCCTGGGGTTTGTTTCCTGCCTTGTGCCCTGTGTTGCCTGGGATTGGCTCCAGCAGACCCCCGTGACCCTGTTGTTAGGGTATACAGTAGCGGGCTGGAGAATGGATGGATTCCTGTTGATTTTGCGACTTCTCTCTCTTTGGCGAGTATCAGAATTCGCTAATTTGAGAGAGAGGCTGCCAGCTGAGGAGAGGGAAGCGTGACGTCAGAAGTGACAAGCCAGGCGGGACCCTCCTCACTGTCCTGTTTCACTAGCACATGAGCGGAGCCACATGCTAAAATGAAGCACGGGTAGAACTTGTGTGTCGACCTTACGTTAAATTGTTACTTTTTTGACAATGACACAACGCCTAATTGAACTGCGAAAAGCACGATGAAGACTGGACTGTTGGATGATTGACCCCTCAGCAGAGATTGATTGCTAAAACCTTCAGCTTCCTCTCCCAGCAGATGTACTCCCCAAGTGGGCACACTCATGGAAACAAATGACGTTAATCCAGCCCAACATTCTGGTATCCGTGGTTTCGAGACGACCGTCAAAAAAATGACAAACTTTTAGGCAACGTTTCCAATCAAGAAATGCCTGCACAGGATGCTGGGAAATACGAGCAGCTCCAGAATGAATCAATCTGCCAAGCAGGCCGCTCACCTGTGACTGCGTTTACTGTCCCTGCCATCGTTAACACTGATTGACGCACGAGAGCAAAAGTAGGAAATTACTGACAAGGACGTCCGCTGTGTGCCGCGTAGCTCCTCCCCACTAGTCATGGCTGCTGCGTATCTCATCTGTCGTCACTGTCGTCGTGCTTCACGTGAAGTGAAATAAGGAAGCCACCAGATGGAAATGACTTGAAATTCCGGCATAAAGAAGATTTTGATTTTGATTTTGTGTTATCATGGGGTGAGAAGAGCTCAGCATGGTCATTATGGGATTGTCCTGCTGTCAGACCCTATAAGCTTCACACACTCAGCAGGACACCCACCCACACGCAGACCCCCGTCCACTTTATGAGAGGGGCCTACAATGCTAGTGACGCCTCTGTGTCCTGGAGCCCGGGGGGCATCAATGGAGAGACCTGAAGGCAGCCGTTGTGTCCGGGGTGTGGGAATGACAGTTTAGGATGCAGCAAAGGAATTTTGGGGGCAGATTTGATTGATTAAAGAAGGAGATAAACGTAAAGGAACACTCGCTGGCGTTTGCCCCTTCAGCAAGAATTTCGAGGAAAAGACCAAAGTCTGAGTCACTCTAGCGGAGTTCTGTCCATCTGGGGGGCCGGTGTGGGGGATCTGATGTGGGGGTCTGCTGGGTAAGAAGGCCAAACTCCAGCTGCATTGGGGGTGGGGGTAGTTGGAGTCCTACGCTGAGAGGTCTGATGTGAAAGGCGCTATATCAGAGTTAGACTGACATCAAAGGTGCTCTTGAGTCAAATGTGAGCTTTCCTGTCTGCACGTTCATCTCTCAGGATTCAAACGTTCAGACTCCGGAATTCTGAGGTTTCCAGGATCTCCTTATTCGGCACTTCTGATTTTTTTTCTTTAATTTGTTTTAATTATGACAGTAAAGACGCCGTAAACTCAGCTCTTCTTGTCTTCCACAAACGCCTTTTGTATCATTCAGAGGAAATGGAAGAGTCAGCAAATTCTGAAAGGAAAAAAAACAAGCAGCCAGGAAGTCAACTGAAACATTTGTGGGCATCCGGTGCCCGCTGTCCAGGAATGGCAACATTCTGTGAGGAAATCAGCAGCAAAGATCACCAGATTTAGACCAGCGTTACTATGATCATCATTTTAGTTTTGTTTTTATTTGCTTTTCTAATCACAAACTTGGCCAATTTGGTCATAATTACTACAGCTGCTTCTCTTAAGATAAAATACAAATGGAAATTTACACAGAAAGAAGGAAGGTGGCAGAATGATGGGGGCCAAGTGATCTTCTTCTTCTTCTTCTTCTTCTTCTTCTTATTATTATTATTATTATTATTATTATTATTATTATTATTATCTGCTTTTTTGATTGTTTGTTAAATCCTTACCTCAAGGTGACTTGAACTTAACAGAAAACCACTGAAGTCACCTGGAATTCTGCTTTGCATCAAAGAAATGGCCGTCTGTGAATCGCAGCAAAGGAACAACACACAAGAAATGAAACAAAGAAAAAATGTTAGGTAAGGGACGCATAGTGTGTAACGCTAGTGCACTGACATGACAGCTGGGACATTTGACATGTTTGGTTACTTCAAGGGTGGCACAGTGGCACAGTGGGTAGCGCTGCTGCCTCGCAGTTAGGAGACCCGTCTGGGTTTGCTTCCCAGGTCCTCCCTGTGTGGAGTCCGCACGTTCTCATCGTGTCTGCGTGGGTTTCCTCCCAATGACATGCAGGTCAGGGGCATTGGCGCTTCTACATTGTCCCTAGTGTGTGTCCTGCGGTGGTTTGGCACCCTTCCCGGGATTGGTTCCTGCCTTGTGCCCTGTGTTGGCTGGGATTGGCGCCAGCAGACCCCCCGACCCTGGCTTACTTCATCCAAGAGTCAGACATCTTAGTTTCATTTATTAAATACTAGGAAGCTTTGCCCCCTGCTCGCTATTCCCCTCCCACATACCCCAGTTGCATGGCACACACCTGCCACTTTGCGTCTCTGCCGCTCACATTGTCGGGTTGAACGCACGCTAAGGAGATGCGGTCTGATCAGCTGCTGCTACTGAGCCGCGTGTTCTGCTTGTCGCGCTACGCGTCGATCATTTAAAAGCCTGAACAGCAGCTGCCCTTTTGTCTCACTGCTTTGTCTCGCGGGACGTCTGGGCTGATTATTGCTTTCCTTATTTTCTGAATTTGTTCTCTTGTGCATCCTTTTTTTTGCCTTCTTTACTCTCCAATGCTTTCGTGTTTCTTTTCGACGCGCTGCTCTTTCTTCTTCACTTAGTCGTTCACGTGCCATCTAGAACGTGAAACATTTTTAAGAGCTGGGAGCACATGAAGTGTGTCTGTCAAAGGCCTTCCAACAACTACGAGGTCAAATGTCCGTGAACGAGTTTTAAATGTTTTGTAAGTTGGGAGTGACGTGCAAAAGTCACCATCTCATGGGTCTGGCTTCTCAAGGTTGTAATGTCTAATCTCGCGTGACGTCAAAGTGTCTCTCCAAGGTGATCACGTCTCGACCCAAGATTTTATTAAATAATAGATTTATTCAGTAGCATGTGTTAGTAGACTCCATGAAATAGCGGCTTTTTAACAACACATCACAACGTCATGTAGACTTGAACAGAACAAAATTAAGGTGGCTCAACAGCACATGAGAAAGGCGCTATATAGAAAACCTGTTAGTCCGATCCAATTAAGTCTCCCAAAATAACATCAAGTCGAGCTTTGAAAGTCCCTGAAGACCTCCTGTCCACCACACCACTTGGTCGCTTATTCCAAGTGTCTGTCATTCTTTGTGGAAAGAAAAACTTCCTGATGTTTGTGTGAAATTCACCCTTCACAAGTTTCCAGCTGTGTCCCCGTATTCTTGATGACCTCATTTTAAAGTCACCGTCTTGATCCACTGGACTAACTCACTTCATCATTTTAAACACTTCAGTCAGGTCTGCTCTTCATCTCTGTAAAGGCTCAGCTCTTTGAATCTTTCCTCATCACTCATCCCCTGTAGCCCTGAATCAGCCGAGTCGCTCTTCTCTGGACCTTCTCTTGTGCTGCTGTGTCTATTTCATAACCTGGAGACCAAAACTGCAGCCAGGACACCAGATGAGGCCTCACCAGTGTGTTATAAAGCTGAGCAGACCCTCCTGTGACTTGTACTGCACACATCAAGGCGCTATATAACCTGACATTCTGTTAGCCATCTTAATGGCTTCTGGACCAGTTTATTACTTATCTTCCTATCCAAATCATTTCTATATATTAAAAATAGCAGCGGCCCCCTCACTGCCCCATGCTGGTCACCACTCTTAACATCGGCCAGTTCTGATGAGGTTCCTCACACCATCACCCTCTGCTTCCTGTGTCTGAGCCAATTCTGCACCCACCTACACACCACACCCTGAAGTGCCTCTTCTTTTAGTTTGATGCCCACCCTCTCGTGTGGCACCTTATCAAATGCTTTCAGAAAGTCCACATCAATAATCTCATCTGCTCCTCTCTGGTCGTCTCCTTTTGTTCTTCCTCATAGAATTCCAGCCTGTTAGTAAAACCCGACCTCCCTCTTCTGACCCCATGCTGACTGTCCTGTCCTTGCCAGGTGTTGCTCAATCTTCTCCTTAATAATTCCTTCCATTAATTCTACTGTGATGCCCGTTAAGCTTACTGGCCTTTAGTTGCTCTGATCTGCCCTGTCACCCTTTTTATATAATGGGATGATTTTTTTCATTTTTAATCCATCCATCCATCCATTATCTAATCCGATATATCGTACCTACAGGGTCACGGGGTCTGCTGGAGCCAATCCCAGCCAACACAGGGTGCAAGTCAGGAAACAAACCCTGGACAGGTCGCCAGCCAACCGCAGGGCACACACACACACACACACACCAAGCACACACTTGGGACAACTTAGGATCGCCAATGCAAATATGTCTTTGGACTGTGGGAGGAAACCCATGCAGACACGGGGAGAACATGCAACTCAACAAAGGGAGGACCAGGGAAGCAAACCCAGACAGGTCTCCTTACTGCGAGGCAGCAGCGCTACCCACTGCACCACCGTGCCGCCCTTGCCATTTTCCAGTCCTACAGAATCTCTCCAGTGTGCAGTGACTTCCTAAAAATATGTGTTAAGGGTTTATATCTGAACTCGCAAGCCTCCTTAAGAACTCAAAGATAAATTTGATCTGCTCCTGGTGATTTGTTTGATTTCAGCTTATTTAATCATCACAGCTCTTCTACAGATAGATAGATAGATAGATAGATAGATAGATAGATAGATAGATAGATAGATAGATAGATAGATAGATAGATAGATAGATAGAGTGAAAGGCACTATATAACAGATAGATAGATAGATAGATAGATAGATAGATAGATAGATAGATAGATAGATAGATAGATAGAGTGAAAGGCACTATATAATAGATAGATAGATAGATAGATAGATAGATAGATAGATAGATAGATAGATAGATAGATAGATAGATAGATAGATAGATAGATACTGCACAATCTTCGCAGTGCCCAGTCACTTCCTATAAATCTGTGTTAAGGGTTTATATCTCTGCTTGCTGACCTCCTTAAGAACTCTGTGATCAATATTTCCTGTTCCTTTGCTTTGTCATTCTCGGTAATTGAGTGTTGCTTGATGACAAAATCAAAGAGCTCAGGCCAGGGCTGCCACATAACAAAACATGAGCGAAGTGACGGGGTCCGAGTACTTTCTGAATCCACCGTGTGTATGTAAGGCTGCAGAAGTCTGCACATAAAAATTCTTAAACCGGAATGTTTCATCTCTAATGCTGAACTTTGGCAGTGCCATCCTATGCTGAAGGAAAGTCTCCCTCACCACAGGGATGGCACTTTTCTGTAGGAAAGGCTCTAATTGTTGGCTTCCTCCCGAATCCTCCTAATTTTAGTGAAATTTGACCAGCACCCATAATCTGTTTTGATGAACGGCACCAAACAGGCTTACTTTGCAGTTCTTTTTCCCAAGAAAGTTCAAACACCCACATCCTGTGGGTGGCACCATGCCAGCCATTGTGTGAACATCACAGCAGCCTGCCCGTCTGTGGCACCTTCAGAACCCAGGTAGATTTTACACTCAAGTCACAAAGTAGAACAAATGTGGGATCTCAGTTTCTCCTGTATGACTTAGCACATCGGATACGGGTGGTCGGCCACTGTGGACTCAGTTCTGAGGTGGTGTGTCCTCTGGAGCAGGAGTTTCTTCAAGGACCTCTCTGTGTTTGGCTGCACTCGTCCTTCTCTCACTTCTGCCCAGTCTCCCTGTCCCTGCACCTCCTTAACACGATGTCAACGCCACAAAGGAAGGCATTAGGGAGGTGACGAGCAGTGGATGGACCTCACCAGACATGGTGCTTGGAGTTCTGCCCAACAAATTTAATTTTCATCTCATCAAACCAGAGAATCTTCCTCCTCGCCTTCTCAGAGTCCCTTAAACTGTCAAATGTCTTTTACTCAGGAGATTCTTTCATCCCACCACTCTGCTGTGAAAGCCTGATTGATGGAGTGCTGATGAGATGGTTGAGAAGGGGACTTCCGAAACACTGTTGGAGTAACCATTGGGTTCTCAGTCACCTCCCTGACCAAGGCTGCTCTCGCCTGGTATGATGGGATGGCCAACTCTTGGAATAACCCTGGTCGATCCAAAGTTCACTCACTTCATAATTCACTGTATGGCTTTACAAATGGTGGTCTCCCTTTGTCCTGACCTATGACTCCTTCATTTTGATTATGGAAGTCTACAGAGTCTTCCTTGGACTTCATGGCTTGGCTTTTTATCTTGACATGCAGTGTGAATTGTGAGACTTTCTACACACAGGGACACTTGTGCCTTTCTAAATGTTGCCCAGTCCATTCAGTTTGCCACAGGTGGGCACCAATCAAGTTCTAGAAACATCTCAAGCAGAATTAAAGCAAACTGGAGGCATCTGAGCACAACCCATCAAAAGTCCTGAATGCGGCTTCAGGCTTTCGAATTTCATCTTCGATGTCCGACTGAATCAAAGGCTTTTCAAAAGTCGAAGTCAATTCTGTCGTATGCTTTGTGTTTGTTAACGACTCCGGCTGCCTCTTGCAAAAAAATGTGAAAGGCTGGTTTGGCAGGATCTTCCTCTCATAAACCTCTGCTGCCTGTTATTTAGTGTATCATTTTTCACAGAGGGACTTTCGGATTATTTCTTAGTGGCTACGTTACTTACTTGTAACGTTCCTCCTAAACCTTCCCTTGATATCATTGTGTGTGTGTCAGCCTCCCTCAGTTGGCGCTGCCTGTCTCAATTGTGTTGGACTGAGCAAGCAAAACTGACCAATCAGAATGAAGCAAAGCTAAACTGACCAACAGGTCTAATTAGGTTAAAGTCAAACTGACCAACCAGACTAATTAGATTTAAAAAAAACTGACCGATTAGAATGAAGACAAACTGACCAATCAGACCAAAACAAAACTGACCTTTTTTTCTTTCAGCTGCTCCTGTTAGGGGTCACCACAGCAGATCATCTTCTTCCATATCTTTCTGTCCTCGTCATCTCACTCTGTCACCCTCGTCACCAGCATGTCCCCTCTCACCACATCCATAAACCTTCCTCTTCTCCTCTTCCCTGTCAGCTCTATCCTTAGCACCCTTCTCCCAATATCCTCCTCACATGTCCAGACCAACACAATCTCACCTCTCTGACTTTGTCTCCCAATTGTCCCACTTGAGCAGACCCTCTAATGTCCTCATTTCTAATCGTGTCCATCCTCGTCACACCCAATGCCAATCTTACCATCTTTAACTCTGTCACCTCCAGCTCTGTCTCCTGTGCCACCGTCTCCAGCCCATATAACACAGCTGGTGTCACTACAGTCCTGTAGACCTTCCCTGTCACTCTCACTGATACCCGTCTGTCACAGATCACTCCTGACACTCTTCTCCACTCTGCCTGCACTCTCTTCTTCACTTCTCTTCCACACTCCCCATTACTGTTGATCCTAAGTATTTAAACTCCTCCACCTTCGCCAACTCTCCTCCCCTCATCCTCACCATTACGCTGACCTTCCTCTCATTCACACACATGTATTCTGTCTTGATGGTCCTACTGACCTTCATTCCTCTCCTCTCCTCTCATATCTCCACCTCTCCAGGGTCTCCTCACCCTGCTCCCTACTCTCACTACAGATCACAATGTCATCAGCAGACATCACAGTCCACGTGGACTCCTGTCTAATCTCGTCTGTCAGCCTGTCCATCACCATTGCATATGAGAAAGGGCTCAGAGCCGATCCCTGATGTAATCCCACCTCCATCACTCCTACCGCAGACCTCACCACAGTCACACTGCCCTCGTTCATATCCTGTGCCACTCTTATGTACTTCTCTGCCACTCCCGACTTCCTCATCCAATATCACAGCTCCTCTCAGTCACCCTGTCATTTGCTTTCTTCAGGTCCACAAAGACACAATGCGACTCCTTCTGGCCTTCTCTCTACTTCTCCATCAACACCCTCAGAGCAGACATCTCATCTGTGGTGCTCTTTCATGGTATGACACCATCCTGCTGCTCACTCCCATTCCACCCTGCCTGTACTCTCTTCTTCACCTCTCTTCCACAATCCCCATTACTCTGTACTGTTGATCCCAAGTATGTCTTGACATGAAACCATCCTGCTGCTCACTGATCATCACCTCACTTCTTAACTGACCTTCCACTACTCTTTCTCATAACTTCATGCAGTGGCTCATCAGTTTTATCCCCCTGTAGTTATTACAGTCCTGCACATCCCCCTTATTCTTAAATATCGGCCCACCAGTCCACTTCTTCTCCACTCCTTATCATCCTCTCACTTTCCAAGATTCCATTAAACAATCCTGTTAGAAACTCCACTGCCATCTCTCCTCAACACCTCCATGCTTCCACAGGTATCATCTGGACCAACGGCCTTTCCATTCTTCATCTTCTTCGTCCTTTCTTCCTCCTTGCTAATCCGTTGCACTTCCTGATCTCCACATCATCCAACCTCTTCTATCTCTCTCTTGTTCTCTTCATTCATCAGCCTCTCAAATTACTCTTTCCATCTACTCAACACACTCTCCTTACTTGTGAGTCCGTTTCCATCTTCATCACCCTAACCTGCTGCTCCTCTTTCCCAGCTCGGCCCCTCTGTGTAGCCCTCTGGTCCTTTTCTCCCTCCTTAGTGTCTCACCTCTCATACCACTCATCATACGCCGTTTCTTTTGTCTTCGCCACCTCTCTCTTCACCTTGCGCCTTATCTCCTTGTACTCTTGTCTACTTTTTGCATCTCTCTGACTATCCCGCTTCTACCAAAGTCAAACTGACCAATCAGACCAAAACAAAACTGACCAGTCAAACTAAAATGATTAAAATGAAACTGACCAATCAGGATGAAGCAAAGCTAAACTGACCAACCAGTCTAATTAGGTCAAAGTCAAACTGACCAGTCAGACCAATCAGACTGAAGCCAGACTAACCAGTCAGACCATAGTGAAACTGACCAACCAGACTAATTAGATTTAAAAGAAACTGACCAATCAGACTATTCATCCATCCATCCATTACCCAACCTGCTAACTACAGGGTCACAGGGGTCTGCTGGAGCCAATCCCAGCCAACACAGGCCGCAAGGCAGGAAACAAACCCTGGGCAGAGTGCCAGCCCACCACAGGGCACACACACACTCAGACACTCACACACACACCCACACACGGGACAATTTAGGATCGCCAATGCACCTAACCTGCATGTCTTTTGCACGAGGAGAACCCGGGAAGCGAACCCTTGTCTCCTAACTGCAAGGCAGCAGCAGCGCTACCCATTGCATCACTACCAATCAGACTAATTAGATTAAAATTAAACTGACCAATCAGAATGAAGCAAAGCTAAACTGACCAACCAGTCTAATTATGTCAAAGTGAAACTGACCAATTAGATCAATCACACTGAAGCCAAATTAACCAATCAGACCAATCAGGCTGAACTCAAACTATCCGATCAGACCAAACCCAAACTGACCAATCATAATGAAACCAAACAAACCAATTAGACCAAAGCTAAACTGACCAACCAGTCTAATCAGGTCAACGTCAAATTGACCAATCAGACCAATCAGACTGAAGCCAGACTAACCAATCAGACCAGAGTGAAACTGACTAATTAGATTGAAATGAAACTGACCAATCTGAATGAAGCCATCATTCTGTTAGCCTTCTTAATGGCTTCCACTACGACTCCTAAATCCTTCTCATAAGGTGGACTCTCGATTTTCAGACCCCCATTGTGTATTCAAACCTCCCATTTTTATTTCCTATGTGTAATTCTTTACATTTACTGACATTACATTTCATCGTCCACAAATCTGCCCAAGCCAGTCTGCTGTCCAAGTCCACCTATCTTGGTATCATCTGCAAACTTAACCAGCTTGTTATTTGTATTCCTATCCAACTTATTTATAAATATTAAAAATAGCCCCCACACTGACCACTGCTGGTCACCACTCTTAATGTCACCCAATTCTGATGAGGTTCCTCTCACCATCACCTCTGCTCTCTGGGTCTGAGCCAATTCTGCTCCCACACCCTGAACTCCCACTTCTTTTAATTTGATGCCCACTCTCCATGTGGCACCTTATCAAATGCTTTCTGATCTTCTGCGGTCTTTCTGATCTGATCACATCTAAGATGTCTCACTTGATGTTTCCCCAATGCTGTTTTTGTCCCGCTGTCTCTATGAACACCAGGGAACTCCAGTCTCTGTATGAAATCTCGTATGAAGAAGGTGCCTGGCATATTGCACTGTAATCGGTTCAGTTAGCCAATCAAAGGGGTCCCATCACATCCATAGCGGGCAACACGGCAAAACACCCTAATATTCCAAACTCCCAGAAATCGGCCAGGCGCGGCGACTCTAAGCGTCTAGTTGACCAATTTCTGACTTCAGAGGAGAGGCAGACATGTCAGAAATACCGGAGAGCACCTAAGGGGAAGACCTAAAAAGAAGAAAGTGTTAAAGCAGGAAACTGTCCAGGGCTTCATGGGGTCCCGTCAGTACAGGTCCGGGCGCGCGCTGCTCGGGTGTTTTCCGGACACTTTCACTGCGGTTATTTTTAAGATTATTGCGTAGTTCCCTTTCGGTATGAAGTGTCTTAGTTTGGTCCGTTTTCATCTCTCGTTTCCAGTTGAGATCCCGTATTGTGAACGTCAGCCTTGACTTTGATATTTAAAACCAAGAAAGGTGACATTCCCACTGCACTCATGTGACAAAGGCCTGAGTTTTATGTCGAGAAGAACGATTAGCAGAAATCTTCCTGGAATGAAAACTTTCTGAAAGTCTTTCCACTGCTCTCATGACGATTGTTTTGCCTCCAGAATATGGAATGCCATCTGTGCCAGAATGAAACAAATCAAATAGTTATTATGAAATTGTGTGAACGGCGGTACCGGCAACTGTGGCAGCAGTGACAAGTGACAAACGCAGTACCGTCCGAGGGGGAAAACTCCTAACGGTATTCGGGCGGCCATTATGTAAATGTAGGAGCCATCAAAAACTCCCGCGCAGATGTACTCTAAAAAGGGGTTGTTGCACAGCCGCCCACCTTTCAGGGTGAGCGAATCCCTAATACGACCGCAAGCCCACCAATGCGCTAATCCGTCTGAGCCACGCGCACGCCTGCACCGCGCTTTGTTACAATTGAAAATTGCATGCAAAAGTACAGCAATATATATAAAAAATTAATACATTGTGAAACAAGCATAACTAAATAATAATAATAATAATATTGATATAGCGCCTTTCCCGTGCTTGAGGTGCTTGAATAAAAAAATCGAAGTATAATGAAACTTAACTATTATGAAATCCAAAATCATTATTTTATTATGATTATTATTGCAAGTTTTTCTTTTCTGAATGACACCTTCTGTGTCTGAGCATTTCCAATATGTCACCAGTTTGTCTCAAGCAGCATTGTCAGCACTAGAAGATCTTTAATAGCCGACAACCCACAACAGGCAGAAGTAATCGACAGCACAGGATTCGCCAATAGGAACAGGTTAAGCCGGGTGGTCTTTGCATTAATTGACAAGTGACAAAACCGTCATGAAAAGAGCCATTCAGAAAAGGTGACTGAAACAAGTGTCACTATGGCCAGCAGGTTCCCATTGCCTAAGCTCTTTCTTAAGATTGATCCCATCCTGCAGCTTTCTGTGCCACCACTAGATGGCCATCCTCCTGTTGTCCTACCTAACCCCAACGTCACCTACTCTCGGGGCACCTTTGCCATTCCCCCACATTCTCAAAGGGTGGCATTTCATTTAAGATTCTCACCCGAGACCCATTCCTAACCAGCTTCATCACTTTATCCTTGGCACTGCTTGCCTCTTTCTAACTTGTGGTTTAATGTGGGCATCAGGGGTGGACCACTGTGATATCCTACTGTTTTCAGGTGTATGGATTAAATAGGCACCCTGGCATGAGTCGTAGTGACTGGACTGGCTCCCTTCATATAGTGCCTTACATCCTGGCCATTTGACTTTTTAAGGGAGTCACACATGAAGAGTAAAGTGGCATCTGCCAGCTTGTGATGGGCACTGAATGAGCAGCCTTATTCTTTACATTCCCATACTTTACCCACATTGTTGGCCAGAAAGGCGCTATATAAAAAGGGCAATTCCTTGGCTTTAGCCCAGTTTTCTGTACCTGTGAGATGAACGGTTTGAAGACCAAGGCGCGCTGCCAACCCTACCGTATTATTTTGAGCATAAAGACTTTCCTGGAATAAGCAGTCTTGCGTATCATTAAGCATAAAGCTTCGCTCCGCACATCCGTTAAATGCTGTCATCTGCAGAATATCCTGAAGTGGCAGAACTCAGAGGGCGGCTCTGATTGGCTGGCCTGGCACTGGCAGAAAGGTTTAAATGGGCTGCAGCGGGCATGGGTCTCATCTGTGAGTGAATTTCCTCCTCCAGCCTCACAGAGACTTCTCGCTCCTGCATCAGAAAAGGTAAAACTCTTTACAGCTTGCAGTTTGTCTTAATGGCTTGTTAGTGTAGCGGTGGAGAACTGAGACAGAAGGGCTGTAACCGTTGTGCCTTGTTGACAGGTGGGCATTTTAAAGATGAAGGCCGTCGCTCTGCTAGTGTGTCTTCTTGGCTCAACTTTTGCCATTCCTGTAAGTCATCTTTCTTTTTTTCTTTACACAAATTCATTACATTAAATACATAAATCCCACCGCTGCCTCCAAAGCATCATTTATTTATTTGCCTGAAACTACACTGTCTTAGGCAGGGCACACCAAAGAGTGCCACCCTGTCCCTAACCAAATGCTTATTCATCACCGAATGCAACAAAATGTCCCCTTGAACCCGGGGCACACGTTCTATGTTAGAATGATGGTATCCACTCGGAATTTGGCAACAGTGAACTGCTTTGCATTTGCCCTTAAAGGTGCCATCTTAACTAAAGATGAAGTGACTGACTGGTCAGCTAGTGCTCAAGCCTTACTGATCTGGTCACTCCGTGCCATCGGTCCTGGCAGCGTCAGCCTTTGTCCAGGGTTGGACCCCTGTGTCCCACTTGGCTGTCTCGGTGAGATGCCTTTGTCTGGTGATGACACACCAACATGGATACCTAAGCAGATTGGGAAACAGCACCCCCTAGTGGCAAGGAGTTGAAAACAAGCGTCTGGAGGTTCATTCTGACCTGAGTGGCTCCAGCAGTTGGTGGGTGAGTGACAATGATCCATTGTGGGATCAACTTCTGCCCACCCAGTACAGGGAGATGGGCATAAATGGAGACTCGGGGGGCAGAACAGGTCCATTTTTGAAAACTTTCAGCTTAATAATAAAATGAGTCACCAGGACTTGTGTCGCCAAGTCCGAAGCTCATTTATATAGTGCCTTGCTAGCCTTGCTCAGTTTCTTAACGCATTTACCTCTACAGATGAGTCAGCTCTACTATGAACTGAACCCACAGATGATGTTGCCTCAGATTCCAGAACCTCAAGGGATACCACAGCAGGTAACGACTTCTAGAACCTTCTTCACGATGCCAGCGGGCACCCTCAGTGTGCCAGTCCCTCATTCCTTCCTCAATTCTTTGTGCTAAGGTTGTTGGTTCTGAGCATAAGTGTGATAAACTATTAGTGCTCTGAGTTATGGATGGGGTGTGGGGGGGGGCAGTATTAAAATGAATTAAGGGGGTTTAGACTCCCAGGCCGGAACTTTCTAGAAGGGCTGGCCCACCTGAATTCATCACCGCAATTTCCAAGTGATCCTCAAGGCCCATGAAAGGCAAGTGTTGAGACTGATGATTGATTGATCGATTTATTGAGCGATAGATCAGTAGATTGATTGATTGGTCACTATGCCATGTTGAATGTGCGGGTCTCATGAAGTTAGCTTAACGTTCAGGGATGGGTCGAAAATCGGTGAAAGATGAGATGACCGAATGAGTGCAGTAGAGTCTGGCTAAAGACCTGCAATGGCAGACCCCCTTCAGCCACAGGACCCTGGGATGTCATTGAAGGGCCTGTGGCTGGAGGTGTGAATTGGCGAGTCTTGGCGTGGGGTGATGTAAAAATGGCAGATGGTACCGTGGATGGAACAACCACAGAAAGTTCTGCCACTGGATATCTGAGGCCAAAACCTTCTCATTGAACAAGGACAAGGTATCGGGCCCTCATTGGCACTGAAGGATGGTGGCAGAGCACTCATGTAATCCAATTCAAGGTCACAGAGGTCCACGGCCCTCAGTGCGAGGCAAGAACCAACACTGGATGGGATGCCAGTCCATCCCACAGCCACTGTCAGTTAGTCTTTGAGATGTGAAGAGAACATGCTGAGTCCACACACACAATCACCAGACCCGGGTCTACCACTTCACCACTCACAATGCCAGGTATGCTTTTTAAATAAAGCTGCATGAGTGGATTTAAGGATTTCCTGAAGGCCAACTAGTGGAACGAGCTGACCACAGAAGTCAATGTTATATCCAGTGTGGCTCCTCAGGGTGGGCATTGTATGAAACGATTAAAGAGCCTGACCACAGTGGCTGCCATGAAGACCATGAGAGTGGCATCTGTTCTGTCATAGGTGACACTCGAGGAGGAGCACTGCCCATTCTTTCTAAACATGGCACAAAATGCCAGGCACATAACACCACCACCTATTGCCAGTATGGAGAGAAGCAGTTAATGTTATCAGCACAGTGCTGGAACCTGAGCTCCAGTCAGCTTCTATGCTCTCCTGGTGGTCTTCAAGCCAATGATGTCCAATCTGGTTAACTGGTAACTCAATCCTATGTCTGGGTGAGTGAACCTTAGGGGTCACCTGGAATGGGTCCTGCCTCGAGCCCACCAAGTCTGGAAGAATCCAGATGGATGGATGGTTGGCGCTCTTCAGTTAACGACTGAGCAAAATGAGACGTTCTGTTCTTCTTCATCCTGTCTGGCACGCGCCAGCCTAACTCTGCTGCTGATTCTCTTTTCTTTTTTTTAGCAAATCCCAGAGTTTGGACCTGGCATTTCACAACCCGCTGGAACGACAGGCCGTGCCAGCTTTGAAATTGTAAGCATTTCATTTTGTTTTCATTTGATTTTATTTGATTGAGATATCATGACAGGCACAACAACAGTCACGCTGCCCACCGGGTTTCGACATTTTGACCGACTACATTGTCACCTCACCTTCTTACGTTCTCATGGACGAGATTTCGGGACAGCTTACGATGAACAAGCCTGACAGACTGAATGGTCTCCTCTCATCTGTCACATTTCTTAGATTCTCCTTCTCGCCTTTCTTACTCTTTCCATCTTCCCTTCATTACCTGATCTTCTTATTCCCCTTTTTTTTACTTTCTCGTATACGGAGTGTAGGGAAATTATTGGAATCGTCCAAAAATGACATTTCAAGATTTTGATGAAATCTCGATGTTTTAGACCTCCCTGAGTCCGAAAATACCATTTTTTAGAATTCTGTCTGTCTGTCTGTAAACACGATAAGTTGAGTTCACTTTCAATTTGGTCAAACACATTTTGTATTTCCGCTTACCAGAAGTGGTACTTCACCTTTTCTTCATGCAGCTGCAGAGTCCAATTTATTCCACTTTACTTTTATAATAATTATTCAGTCGATTATTAATTTGATTTGATTTGTTGTTGATGGCTCTCTAATATACATAATCGTCTATATAAAGCAGACTGTAACAATTGTAAGTTATCATCCAGTTGACGCTTAGTAACCACAAGGGGGCGCCAGACACTGCGATTCACTCCACAACATCCATCCATTTTCCAACCCGCTGAATCCGAACACAGGGTCACGGGGGTCTGCTGGAGCCAATCCCAGCCAACACAGGGCACAAGGCAGGAACCAATCCCGGGCAGGGTGCCAACCCACCGCAGGACACACCCACACACCAATCCACCTAACCTGCATGTCTTTACTCCACAATATAAGAATATAAATACAAATAAGAGTTTTTATTCCACAAAGCTCCTTCCAGTGCACACCTCTCCAACAATTAATCCGATATATAAAGCAGACAGTAGCCATCTTGCGGTCTTGTATGTCTGTTATCATCCAGTTGACGCTTGGGACGTTTCTGCTGTGCTCCGTAAAAGCAACCGACAGTTTTATCATGAAGAGTCCAGTGTTATGCATTTGTTGTTTAATACACGGCTATTCTAAATGAAAGAGCAGATTTCAAAAATGTATTTCAAACAAACTGTATAAGACAGAAATACATTAAGCACATCACTGGATAGAAGAAAGTTCAAAGTTTAAAAGCCCGCCTAAAAGTCCCAGTGAATGCCACCGTGCGCTGACTTCATTTCCATTCAAGATGGCGCCCCGCCTCATTTCCACTTGGAGGTTCAGTGTTACCTGAACGTCACCATTCCAGGATGATGGACTGGAGGAGGTGGACTACAAGATCCTGCTCATCGTTCATGGTCTCCCAGGTCTCCAGACCTTACCGCCTTTTATCTATGGGGGTACATTAAAGGAAAAGTGTTTGTTCCTCCTGTGCCTGCTAATCTTCAAGATTTGCGACATCAAATTGAGGAAGCTGGAGACCAGAATTTATCAGCTTTATTTTTTTACCAAAATGTCAAGACTGCAAGACTCGGGCATCGATCAGCAGATCAAAATGAAATCGGGTGCTAACGGTGGAAATTCAGACTAACTGGTGTCCTCTCCTTGTCTCCTGCAGATCATCCCCTATGGAGCGCGACAGCAGCCCGGATCGGTAAGTCTCCAGTTTCCAAATGCATTGTGTGCCTTGAGAATGAACGACTGATTGATTGATTGCTTAATTGACTGATTGATTAGCTGATGGATCGAGCGGTTGATTGATTGATTGATAAATCAAGTGATCGGTTGGTCTCCAGTTTCCAAATGCATTACGCACCTTGAGAATGAACGACTGATTGATTGCTTAACCTTTTCGGGCCTGACAACCTATTACCAGTACATCTATCTATATCTATAAAAGCCAAATACCACAGACTCACTCATCACGAAATCTCCCGAACCCTCAGGATTTGGGACTTGAAATTTGGCATGTAGGTTACCCTTGGGCCATAGCTGCTCGCTAAGATACGGTTTTAAAACTTTCGTGGTCCAAGCGCGTTCTGTCTGTATGTCTGTCCACTTTTCATGAGAGAATTACTTGACGGGTTGTTTTAACAATAATAATAATAATAATAATAATAATAATAATAATAATAATAATAATAATAATAATAATACATTTTATTTATATAGCGCCTTTCCCATGCTCAAGGCACTTCTAGAATTTGCTTGAACTTTCCGGTTGATTTTGCGACTTCTTCTCCCAGAGTTCGCTTGCGGCGCCAATGTATTTACACAAATCCAACAGAGTGGCTGTGGGCCGAGAGCAGGGGGGCGGGGCCTTCCTCACCCACGCACTCGCCAGCCTCGGTTCGAGTCGCTCTACCTGACGCCACCTGTTGGAGCGCACCTCACCTCCGCTTAGCTAGCGATACCTGTCTGTTTAACAGACATTATCATCTACAGATTGTTAATGAGTAACGTTTGACGTTTTTGAGAGAGATCAGAGCTCCGTGTTTTTTAGAGAGTAGCTGCTGATTGCCAGAGATACGTATGACGGCCATGTGCTTTTTTCCCCAAGCGGGGGACGCTCTTCCGTCAGAGCTGAACACGATCAGCTTTACAGTGCCAGCGTGTATTGATTTTTAACGTTTCTCCTGCTTCATTACTACTGTATGTGGGCGCAGTCTATATCTACATAGTAATGAAGCAGGACAAACGTTAAAAATCAATAGATATATGCGGCCGTTTTTGTAAAGCACAGGTATACGTTTTCAGCAGTTGGAGCCGGGCGTGTGACTATTAGATTTTACTGTGACTGTCGCGGAAGCTCTTTGCACATGCGAAACAAACATGTAAAGCCACAAAGTGTGGGGGACCAAGCAACAGTCCGCCTGTCCCGCCGAAAAAGAAGACTCCGCCTGGCAGGGTCGGCCCCTGTGATGACGTTAGGCACGATGGGATGAGCCCCATGATTGAAAGAGGAAAAGTACGGCAACGGTGCAAAGTGGCAAAGTGGAGGGGTGCAAATTCACAACAACCTCACTTTACACAAAATAAATGGCAATGCGTATTTGTGTTTCCACGACAACAGAAACGGCTTCAAAAAGTTCCCTGGGCTGCGTCAAGATTGTGGTTTGCATGGATTTGTGTTTATACGCAGAGGAAACAATGACATTTCTATTAAACTGGCAACCTGCAGAAAATCTCCTTTAAGATCTGATGTCCTGTAAATTCTATAATAATCGTGATAACTGAGCTTCCTAGACACCTCAAAGGTCGAATATCTCACAAAATAATTTTTCCCATAAAAACAGAAAATCCAGGGTTAATTGATTACTTGATCGATTGATTGACAGAAGTGCTGGATTTTCAGATTGTCCTTTGGTTTCTGATCTACCGTAGCCGCTTAGACGATGCCATGTTTGAATATTTACCATCCGAATGGTCCTTCTGTTTCATTTATTAACGTGCTGATTTATTTGATTTATCCGCAGATCTTCCCTTCCCACGGGTTCATTAAGCAGTCCATTCCTCAGCCAGGCAGACGCAGCCTAGAAATCGTAAGTGAGGAGCCCCGTTTGTGTGTCAAGTGATTTTATTATTTTTTTTTGCTCGTCTTTATTTCATTTTTATTCTCTTTTTCTCTTTCTTTGTTCAGCTCTACCCTTTTGGCTACGGTAACACAGCCCCAATCCACACGGTAAGTCAGCCGCCTCGCGTGCTTCGCTTTTCACCCACGTTGGCGTTCATTGACTCATTTAGTGACCCTCCAGAGCTTCACGGGGTCCTTACTGTCCCACCCCATGAACAGAGTCCGGTGACATTCTAACCTGCGTGGATGAGCCACCTAACCGTTAAATGTCGCTCATCCTTTCCTGAAACATCTGCGATCACATTTGTTTGAGATTAGTTGTCAAACAGGGAGAGAGTTTTATGAAAATGAGACGAGGTACAAAATACACACAGAGATGAATGCGGGGAAATTATGAGGAGGACATTAGTAATGGGCTCAGAGAGACGTTTATGTTCAAATGTCTGCGAACAGACCCGGTTTGAGAGTAAGCCAGAAGGGTTAAAACCAGAAGATCAATCGTAACAAACGTCTTTTAAATAATATTTACAGTCTAATAAACTAAAGCATGAGGACAAAACACAAAGAATCGCAGATCTTAGAGTGAGCAGAAGCGACAGGTTTGGCTTTGGGTTTTGAACTGACGGGTGACCTTTCATCCTTTTGTGTCATGACCTCCTAGGACACGCCCCCTAACAACCTGCACATCAGCCCTAAGAATGGCGCCATCTGCAAAATTACAAAATGACGGCCGAAACAGTCCAAAAAATATTTCATAATTAAAATCAAAAGGAACAGAGGAGTTCGGATGTCAGAATTAAATCTAACAAAAAAACCCCAAATGGAGTGCAAAAATAACCCCAATAGATAAAGGAACAAACTAACTGAATAGTCTGAGTGGCAGTTGACTGGGTGGGGTGAAATATTTGATTGGCAGCCAGCTGGTTAATGCCGTGGACTAGGGGGTCCCAAAAGTTTGTTATTCCTAAAATTGCCCACTGGGAGGGGGGGAAGACTTACCATCAAACCCCAGCTAGATTTAAGGGCAAACACGGGGTCCAAATACTATGACGCTCTAACAAGCACAAAAGCGTAAAAGGAGTTGCCAACCAATAAAAGAATCCCGAAACAGATTCCGATTATCGAGGGGAAAAACAAAGAGCAGAAGGTCAAAAAAAAAAACCAAAAAACAAATCCATATTTTTACAAAAAGCAAAACGCAGAGCGAAAGACACACAACCTCACCAACTCCAGGGGGCATTCACAATGAACCACCAGGAGCTGTGGGAGACCCCCCTTTGATTTATAGGAGGGAGGCAGTGCCTGGCAGTGATTGGCAGATGACACCGCCTCTTGGGGGACCACCCACAACGCACATGAAACATCACCAAGGTATTGAAACACAAACACAGACAAAGGGGTCAAAAATGAAAAACGATGACAAGAATTTGAATCCCAGCCTGGCTAAGGTATAACAGTCAGGACTGGGCATTTAAAATGGCAGTTGGGTAGGCGGGGCTAGATGCTGGAGGAGGCTTAGGTGTCTGAGTGGCAGCAGACTGGGAGGGGCCTGGGACTGAACACTTTGATAGATCTATTGTAATAAACCCCAAAGCCCACTTAGAAAGAGTTGGGGTACCTCAAAGGCAAACCCCAAAATGGCCAAAATCAAGAAAAGCAGACAAAAGGTTTTAAGGCCTTCACAGACTGGAGTCAGATAGTTAACTGAGGCAGCCAGACAGGAAGGGGAGGGGCTGGGAGACGACAACCAGGAAGTGGTGTCATGAGGACTGGTGGTCATCCAATCTCAAAAGGAGGAGAAGGATTAGAGAACAGCGCCAACCCTCGGCTCTGGGTGGGATTACAACTGGATGAGCCTCCCAACTCTGTATATGAGGGGCCGTCAAAACGTTCCCAGAATTGTGATATAGCAGCAGCAGACGATTTCCCCAATTTGCACGTGAACTTGATGGTAGCACGTTGTTCGAACGTGAGATGCACTGCGCCGAACGACTAAGCGCACTTCTAACTCAAATGGTAGTTCGAATAATCTCACACGCCAAAACCAGTCCAGACCTGCTGTAAGTGGTCTTACAGATGTGCGCCGCTCCCCTCCACAGCAATGTGTACGTAATCACATCTCTCGGCCTCCCGCTATATCATAATTCTGGGAACGTTTTGACTGCCCCTCATATTTAGATATAGCAGCACTTGAAGCTGTGTGGAGTCCCAGGACTTAAGGACATGTCCTACTGTGAGAGACCCAGAGAATTAAACCTGTTTAGTCTGAGCAGAGGACACCGTGTGTGGACATCATGCAGGGTCCAGTGAAGTAACGGTGAATCAGGTGACATCAGTAGGGAGGAATAGCGGAGCCAGGGAGCACTCCTTAATGGAAAGTGTTGTTGGGAACCTTGGAACAAACAGCCGAGGCACGGAGTTGAAGCAGAAGCCTTGAGAACCTTTAAGAAGGATCTGGAGGAGATATTGGCCATTTGCAAACCAACGGGTCTTGGTGGGCCAAATGCTCTCCTCTCGTCTGTCACATTTCTTATGTCTAATCAGGTCCCCATTGTCCATTGAAGGCCTTACTGGCATGCACAGCATGTCCCCACTCTCCAGCATAAGACCCACTTAATTCCACTGAATGTCACCACGGGGTCAAAAGTGACTCTGGATGGGACCCCCAGTTCATTGCAGGGTTACTCACTCCCACGAGGCCAGTTTAGAGTCAGCCGGCCTAACCTTTGGGGATGTGGAACGATAAACCTGAGTATCAGACAAGAGGAGAACATGCAGAGCAGACACAGGATTGGAGCCTTTGAGGCCCCGAGTCGGCCACCATAACCAAAATGATCAATGAAAATGAACGAGCACCTCCACACTGTAAAGACCCTGCAAACCCACCCAACTGACCACATTTTTACCACTTTGGGCTGCTGTTTGCCTTGTGACGGCAGACCCTGACATGGAGTGTGTGATCCGTTTGTCTTTCTCGTCTCCAGTAACCAAGCAGTGAAGCCAGTAATGATGGGATATGCCCGTCTGACGTGAACGTAACACAAAGATCTCTGCTTCTTTTCAGTCTGGAGGTGGGCCGGCGCCGGCTGAGCAGGAGCAGGACTGAACGTGGATGGTAAGTTCGGCTTCCCTTCCTTGTTTTTCCCCAAGTAGGTGTGCAGACTGCCACTCCATTTCATCTCTCGTGGACATTTTCCTCGGTGTCCTCTCATACCTTCATTTTGTTAGGTTGCTCTCTGCCTCCAGATTTTGAATCAAGTCTGCTTTGTAGTTCCCCCATTTGTAGCCCGGACAGAGATAATCTAATTGGAATCGGATGAAGTAGCGGAGGCGTCACTGATCTGTGACATCCGCCACTCAAAAATGATAAAATGAAGCCTCGCCTTCCAACTGCAGGCCAACTGAAGCCTAGAATGGGATTTTCAGCCAAACTATAAACAGGCTTCGGCCTACAGGGGCTCAAAACGGGAGAAAGCCGGCATCAGAACACTCGTAAATAATGTTCCTAGGCAAAAAATATAAAATAGAGGTAAAGAAATCATCAAAAATGTCTGCTGTGTAAAAATACGAGGCTTTATTACCAAAGCAACAAAACGAAAACAACAAAGCAGAGCCAAAAATGAGCGAAAAACGAGTTTACTGCTAACACGTCCAATTGAAATCAGTTACAAATCGCGCTCTTCTTTGTGTTTCCTTGGGTTTTTACTTTTACATAAAAATCAAAACCATTTGTTTTTTCTCAATCCAAAAAATTAAGTTCAGTATTTTATTTGAACGGGAATCGTTTTTAATGTTGTGTTGGAGGCCATTTTGTTTTGTTATCTGACGTCGCCATTTTAAAAGGTGAGCGTTCCCTTTCGCTATGGGAAATTCCCATGATGCTTTTGGAATCCACGATTGGAGACATCATCATGTGTGTGATGGTATAAAGGTCGCCACAAGAATTTCTTCTCTGTTCGAGATTTTTTTTTTTAAAAAAGCACGTCGAAATTGGACGTTGACTTCTTTCCGACCGCTTGTACGATTCCGGAGTTTAGCGTTTGGTTTTGACAGTCGGTTTTCTTTGCTCTGCCCGTATCAACTGTGCTTTGTTTTCTTGGACATGTCTTTCTACTGGTCCTTTTATCTCTCTTTATATTAAATCCAACGTCTGTCTCTCTGTCTGTCCGCTTTTCACGAGAGAACTACTTAACGTTTTTTTTTCTAAAATTTGCTTGAACATTCCGGTTGATTTTGCGACTTCTCTCATCGTGCTAAGTATCAGAGTTCGTTTGCAGGTACCGATTTATTTGCACGAATCCGAGAGGGACGCAGTAGGCCGAGGGGCGGGGCCCTCCTCACTCACGCGCCAGCCTCTGAACATACCTAACATTCGCTTAGATAGCAAACGATGAGAACTACTTCACAGATTAGGTTGTGTTTTTTTCTAGAATTTGCTTGAACATTCCAGTTGATTTTGCGACTTCTCTCGTTGCGCTAAGAATCAGAGTTCGCTTGCAGGAGCGACATATTCACGCTAATCCGAGAGAGAGGCTGTGGGCCGAGAAGAGGGGGAAGTGTGACATCAGGAGTGGGGCGGCCCTTCTCGCTGTCCTGTTTCACTATGTGGGCGGAGCCAAGGGGGACAGCTAGTAAAAAATATACAAACTTATCACCGAGTCGCTACATAAACCCACACAAATGCCGCAGACTGCACTAAAGTTCTCACAATGAAGACTCTCAGCGCTGATCTGCAGCAGCTGACCGTCTGTCTGGAAGAAAAAGGGAAGTGGGCGGGGCTAGAGCTCAAATGTCATGGTGGCTCCGCCCCCTCCAATTCAATATAAAGGAATCAAGGCACACACCTTAAAACACTATGGAGATTATTAAAAAATATCTAAAACTAAAAAATACTTATTAACTCGGAAAAAAAAATCAAAGCATTTCATAAATACAACAAAAAAACAAAACCAAGAACAGAATTCATCAAAGGGCACTGGCAGAGAACAGAGAAGGATCGCTAGACGAAATATACTTTAATGTTCAGAAAGCGGGGCTTCCCGTCATCCGAGTTTAGCAACAGTGCAGTTTCAGAAACAAAATGGCGGCACCCATAATAAAAGTAACTGACGTCACCGGAAGACATTTGCATGAAGGACATAAAATTACACGACATGGAAAGGAAAAATTGAAGAAAAAGTATAAAGTAGAGCTGTGAGGAATGAAAAGAAGAGCAAATCGTGACAGACATAAGCTAAAAATAATCTTTAAAAGATGACAGAAATGTGACTTAAACCAGGGAAGGGACATCAGGGACCTCAGTGAACTGGCAGATGAAGTTTGGAGCAAAAATCGGGAAATGCACATAAAAAATAAATAAATAAAATGAAATAAAATAAAAACAGAAGAAATATAAAACGAAACAGAATCAAAGCCCAGTACGAGAGACGGTAATCGCGGTCGAGAGAACAAGGGGGTGAAAACTGAAAGTCCACACGAGAAGAGAATACAAAGATCATCTTGAAATACTCCAGAGGTTTGGTATCCTCAGATCGGATTAGGATTTGCACCGATCGCCGTCCTTTTATCCCGTCGTGTTGATTATGCGTGGGTCCCGACCTCAGAGGCCACGCCCCTAGCAACGCAAGAAGAGAACGTAACAATTAAAACAAACACTGGAGGACCCAAAGTCACAGCAAATCATGACAAACCGTAATGCCTTGTAAGGAAACCTCAGACTCAACAAAATGAATGCCAGGTACGGGTTGCTTCTGGAGTGTCAGGTTCAAACCCCAAAACCCTAATGTCACCAACAAGTGCTGCCTCCTGGTGCTCAGTATGGCACATTACTCTCTGATTTCAGGCTACCCCACAGAAATGGCGGAGTATCTTGGAGAGACAAGTCTCCTTCTGCAGAGTTCCAGGATTCCTGCTGTCTGCTGTGCCCCCAAATTTGCGAGATGGAGGGTGACATGTGTGAGGCATAGGTGGCCCGGTGGTACAGGGATTGGCACTGCTGTTTTATCACTTCAGGGATCTGGGCTGAAATCTTCCTCCAATGAGGAGTTGGTCCTTCTGCCCCCTGGTCCTGTGGCCTTCCTTCAGGTGTGCCAGGCTCTCCACACATCCTACTGATATCAATTTTAGGCTGTTTGGAGACCCTTGTGACTGAATAAATAAATGGCAGCTGGCGCCCCCTGGTGGTACACAGCCACCACTTATCATAAGGTGTCAGTGATGGTGTCCTCCTGCTCCTGCTCCTACTTTTGCAGGGGTTCAGAAGTTCTCAGCCCCCCATTGGCCACATGTCAGAATCACGAGATGGTAATGGAGTGGCACGTCTTTGCCCAGGGTCTCCACATTTCTATCTCTCTCTCTCCACTGCTGCTTTCGTGTTAATTCAATTGATCCTACTACAGCCATGATAAATACGCTCAATCTTAAAGGGGACCTAGACACATATTGAGGGGACACTTCTGCTGCTAACGTCTCACTTGTGTTTGTCTTTGCAGTGACCCTCTGGATGAGACCCTCGCCTGCCAGGACCCGAACGCCCCCCTGTTTTCTGCCATCTCCTCCTTCTCTCTTTGTAATCTGTAATTTAATGTTGACCTTTTCCTTTCATGTTTTCATGTAACACCGCGCTCTTCAAGCCTCTTTAGGACGAGAATGTCGAAGGCCAAAAGCTGACGTTCCACCGTGGAGGCGCCGTGGCCAAATGTGCAATACGCCGTCTCCAAGATCTGCCACCCTCGCTCGCCTGGCGCATGGCGTTGGGCAGCTCCATCTGTCCCTTTAGCGTAGATTGGCTGATTCCCTGACTGATTCCCGTCATTCTGTTTGTCCTGCTTTTGAATAAATAAAACAAATACAAACAAAAGACCTTCACTTTCACTCCTTCCTTTATTTTTCAATTGTTTGTCCATGACATTCAGAAATGGAAACAGCGGTCGTAGTCACTACAAGTCACCAGGTTTACGGTGATATGTCAATTACGGATTGCACGTCAACCCCTCTCAGCGGTGCCAGAAGAGTCCATCAACTAATAAAATTACATTATACAAATAAGACCCGAGAAACGAACGGTGCAGTCAAGTCAAGTTGGGGAGACTGCACTGGTACAGCACATCGCCGCACCCACCACACGACGAAACAGCTCAGGATCCTGGTTGGCAACCCCCCAGACACGAGGTCCAGTCCCACCCTCCGGAAAAGACCGTCTATCTGGCACAGCCAGGTGTTATGTGAGCGACTCCTTGGCCTGGTCCAGCCACTCGGGTCCCCAACAATGAGGATCTTACGAACTGGATCACCCTCGGGTAATGGCGCCACATGGCCATACTGCTGTAACTGACGCTCCCTCACAATGCAGGTCATGTGCCTCATTCGGGACTCCATGGGCAACACAAAGTCAAACCAGCGGGACCCAAGGATTCTCAGAGGAGACACACATGGAGGAGTCCAGTCTTCATCTCAGGTCACTGATAGCGTCCATGTCTCACAAACAGGAAGCAGCAGAACTCCAAAGACTTGGACCTTCGTCCTTTTGTACAGCTATCTGATCTTCACACCTGAGCTACGCCTGTGCCCGCTCATTGCACTGCTTTGTTTTGAAGATGTCTCTTTTCAGCTGCCAACCCTTGTGGGACTATGGCAATCACCCACACTAGGTGGTCTTAACAATGTACCTTGACCCAGTCAAACAGTTGTGACCTGTAGGGGGTGTCACAGTGCCCAAAACCCCCCCTAACTTCACGAACCCGTTCTAGTTTGAACAAAAGGATTCCATTCTCCAAACTTCAGCAGGTACAATGAGCATTAAGCTTCGCCTCCTTCATCTCCCATGAGGTCTCCTCCACTCCATCCCAATTCTGAGCCCCGAGTCGAGTGGAGGGTTTGGTTTTAACTCCATCACCCCAAGATGCACTTCTGGGTCTGGCAGGACCCCAATGGTCCTTGTATCGTCAGTATCCCAGAGCTCTCCTTGATGGCCCCCAGAGACCACAACTCCCTGCTGCCCTGCAGGTGTCCATACTGGGGTCTTCCAGATATAAAGTGGGACGGACTGCCCATAGTAGACCATCACCCCACTGTGCTGTCCTTCCCCATTCCTCAGTGTTGCTAAAATGCCAGCCTTGCTTCAGGCAGCCTTGCCCTGGCACAGTAGAAGAATTACGCTGCCCTGCAGCTGTGCCAGTAAAGGTGCAGAACCCATCCCGGCAGGGATGTCCATTGGGCCCTCACACAGCATACAATTAATACTGTGATGAAGCAACATGAATAAAAACACAATAAAAACAGTGGTAGTGAGAAGTAGGAAATGTATTTGAAGAAGAGTCTTATTGACAATGAAGGGGATGTCTGGGTGTGGAGTTATTTCAGCGTCCACGGGGGTCCTGGTCTCCTTCTCGGCTCTCTGCTGCTCTGTTCCCCCAAACCCAAACTTAAAGGCCTTACCTCACATCGAAATAACAAGGACTACAAGAATCACGCTTTTGCCTTCCTCGGGCTGTCTGCCCATTCCGATCCTAATCACCACCAAAGGCAGATGGCAGTTCACATCTGGGAAACATGCGAATGCGTTCAAAGGGCGAGCCTTCGCACGTCACACACTTTATATAAAGCTTACAGCTCCTGCAGTGTGGTGGGACCACAAGTGATAAAGAGCCGGCCTTGTACGGTAGGGAAGCTCCCATTGGCTTTCTATGAACCTGAATCTGCCTGGCTGCTCTTCTCAGAACTTTCTCTAGTGCTGCTATGTCTTTTCTGTAATATGGGGACCAAACCTGAACACAGAACTCCGGGTGCAGGAAGACAGGGACGGATGGACGACAGGAAAAAAGTTGGGACACCAACCGGGTCATCCCGTTTAGAAACAAACAGAGGCATGAAAGTCAAACAAATCAAGATGACCACTCGGGCTCCAAATACCAGGCTGTGCCCGGGGAGCTTCTTTTAACGAAAGGCTCAATCGGTCTCTTTTAGGAAAGACGACTTCTTATAGTGGCACATCCCAGAAGGGGATTCTCATTGGAGTCAATGAGAAGAGAAGATCAGCAACAGCAACAGCGCCCCCTGTCAGCCCGGTGGGTTATCACATACCTCACGTGAGCCTGTGAGGAGGTCCTCTGATGCGCATGTGTGACTGGCCTCACCAGTGTGCTGTATAATTTAAACATAACGTCCTTCACTTGTACCCTAGGGCGCTATATCACCTAATATCCTATTAGCCTTCATGATCAGGTCTGTCCTCTGTCTGGCTGTAGATTGTGACCAGGCCACTATGGCCCCCAGGTCCTTCCCATAAGGGTACTTCCCAGTTTTAGATCTCCCTTTGTGTATTTAGACCTGACATTCTGACTTCCTACATGTAATTCTTTTACATTTTATTGGCATTAAGCTTCATCTGCCACAATCTGGCCAGTACACTGTAACAATTCAACGGATTCTCCCACATCTGCCCTTCCACCCGTTTTGGTGTCACCTGCAGACATAATCAGCTTCCTCATCATCGTCATGTCGGGTCGTTTATGTATTTTATAAAGAGAGCTACAGCCCCGGCACTGCCCCTGCTCGACCCCGCTGTTAACGTCTCCTAATTCTGATGACGTTCCTCGCACCCTAACCCTTTGTGTTCTGTGTTTGAGACAATTTTGTACGCACCTGCAGGCCGTGCCCTAAATTCCCACTTTGCTTAGTTTGATTTCTGACATTTCGAGGGGTTCCATTCAGAAAATCGAGATAAATCAGATAAATCATCTCATAATCAAGTGTAACAAGAATGAGTCTCCAGACATCATAAACATTTGGGGAAGCCACCTGTATATTATATGCCAGCTGCAAAAGTGTGGAAATATTTGAGCAGAGATATTCATAAGACTGAGTCCAAAACAGAACTGAATATTTGGAGGTAAGATGGCGTTTTTAAGGGCTGGGGAAGGAAATGATGTCATCTATGCCGGAGCCGGAAGTGACCAGATGTGGCAGAGCCGGAAGTGACGTCATCCGAGGTGCCGGAGCCGAAAGTGATGTCATCAGAGGTGCCGGAAGTGACGTCATCAGAGGTGCCGGAGCCGAGAGTGATGTCATCTATGCCGGAGCCGGAAGTGACCAGATGTGGCAGAGCCGGAAGTGATGTCATCCGAGGTGGCAGAGCCGGAAGTGATGTCATCCGAGGTGCCGGAAGTGACGTCATCCGAGGTGCCGGAGCCGAAAGTAATGTCATCCGAGGTGCCGGACGTGGCGTCACCAGAGGGGGCAGAACCAGATGTGATGTCTTCAGAGGTACCGGAGCCGGAAGTGACACCATCAGAGGTGGCCAAGCCAGAAGGGACGTCATCAGAGGTGCCGGAACCTGGTGAGATTTCCCGGGAATTATCTGCAAGAAACTGAGAGAGACAGTCAGCCGACTCTGCCACCCCCTGGTCTGGTGTAGTATTACAGTTACCCAGGCCCTTTAGCTGTCTCCTACTCACACATGGGTGACACAAGTTAAATCATCTCATATGCACTTCCCTGATCTCCCTTTACACCTCCTCTCTAGGCCCTCTGGTTTCTCATATCAGTGCTGTGCCAATGATGCTCAGCCACACCTGTCATTCCCACCAGAGGACCACACGGTGCCAACCATAATCTCTACGTGTATCACTGATATTTCACCCTCCATCTTCAACTCAGCCTGGCAAAGGCAGACCTTCTTGTTATTCAGGCTCATCCATCTCTGCTCGGCTAGGCTCACTATCACTAACACCTGCCAGGTTAGTGGGCATCACTGAGGTGGTGATTGAGGATCTGCAGCTCTTCAGAGAGGATCTTGCTATAGTGTGTTGGTCTTTCACATTCAACCCCATACAACATCCACAATATCAGACTGAGTGGTCCTGGCCCAAGCTTTGGTCTGGTCACATCTGGACTAGTGCAACTTTCTGGTGGCAGGAGTACTGGATTGTGTCACCAAGCTGCAGCGGATGATTCAATATGCAGCGACACGCCTGGTGTTTAACCAGCTGAGGTGCTCACCTGTCACCCCGTCTGCAGATCACTGCTCTGGAGTCCTGTAACGGCCCATCTTAAGTTTAAATCCTTGATGCCAGCATGAAGAACAGTCAGTGGGTCAGTACCAGTCTGTGCATATGGAGACACTGGCAAGGTCCTGTGCTTCAGGTCTGGTGATGCCACCTCTTAGCTCCTAGCTTGTGGAATGAGCTGCCCAACTCAGCTAGAAACTATGACTCCATCCTTGTGGTTAGGAATCATCTGAAGACCCTCTTGTTTGGTGAATTTCTGTCGAATTAACGCTTCTTGTAACTATGGACGTTGTAAGCTGATGTCACATTACATGTCCGATTAACTGATGCCAGTCGCTGAATTTGTCGCTGCAGGTTACATGACTGGCATTCACAGCCCAAGTCACCAAGTTTACCAGCTGAGCGCTGCTGTGACCGCCCCTTTATCTGACAGCCAATAGCGCGCTGCCTGACATAGCCGGCTCTGTACAAAGAGAGTTCAGCAGCAGCCTCTGCTCTTTATTTCTTTGGTCCATTTTGTTTAAGCACATCAAACATGAGACATCTGACAGACGAGCTTCTCAGCTATTTGTGAGGTTCATAACACGCACTCATCGTTACTTACTGGCTGAACACTCATTGGCTCACAATTCTCGCACCCCGCTGACCAAAGAGAAAATCAAACTTGTTGGTCTCAGTCTCATCATTAGAACGTTAGAACACTCTGGACGAGAACAGGCCATTCAGCCCAGCAAGCTCGCCAGTCCTGTCCACTTATTTCTTCCAAGAAAACATCAAGTCGAGTTTTGAAAGTTCCTAAAGTCTTACTGTCTGCCACACTACTTGGTCGCTTACTCCAAGTGTCTGTCGTTCTTTGTGGAAAGAAAAACTTCCTAATGTTTGTGTGAAATTTCCCCTTCACAAGATTCCCACTGTGTCCCCGTGTTCTTGATGAGCTCATTTTAAAATCCAAGTCTCGATCCACTGCACTAATTCATCATTTTAAACACTTCAATCATGTCACCTCTTAATCTTCTTTTTCTTAAACTGTAAAGGCTCAGCTCTTTTAATCTTTCTTGATAATTCAACCCCTGTAGCCCTGAATCAGCCGAGTCGCTCTTCTCTGGACCTTCTCTTGTGCTGCTATGTCCATTTTTGTAGCCTGGAGACCCAAACTGTACCCAGGACTCCAGATGAGGTCTCACCAGTGTGTTATGAAGGTTGAGCAGAACCTCCTGTGACTTGCACTGCACACATCAAGGCGCTATATAACCTGACAGTCTGTTAGCCTTCTTAAGGACATGTCGGGAAGTCGATAGCTTAAATCTTCTCATGAGGTGGACTCTCGATGTTCAGACCAACCATTGTGTATTCAAACCTCACATTTTTACTTCCAACGTGTCATTTTTTACATTTACTGACATTAAATTTCATCGTCCACAAATCTGCCCAAGTCTGTCTGCTGTCCAAGTCCTTCTGTGATGATATAACGGATTCCAAATGATCTGCCAATCCACCTATCTTGGTATCATCTGCAAACTTCACCAGCTTGTTCCTTATCTTCCTATCTAAATCATTTATAGATATTAAACATAGCAGCGGCCCCCACACTGCCCTCTGCTGGTCACCACTCTTAACATCGGCCAGTTCTGATGAGGCTCCTCACACCATCACCCTCTGCTTCCTGTGTCTGAGCCAATTCTGCACCCATCTAAAAACATCACCCTGAACTCAATCAATCAATCAATCAATCAATCAACATTTATTTATATAGCACATATTCATACAAAAAAAAATGTAGCTCAAAGTGCTTTACAAAATGAATAGAAAAATAGAAGACACAATAAAAAATAAACATAAGTCAACATTAATTAACATAGAATAAGAGTAAGGTCCGATGGCCAGGGTGGACAGAAAAAACAAAAAAAACTCCAAAAGCTGGAGAAAAAAATAAAATCTGTAGGGGTTCCAGACCAAGAGACCACCCAGTCCCCTCTGGGCATTCTACCTAACATAAATCATCATATTTTCATGGAAGGACCTGATGATGATGGTCACGTAGACTTCTGGCTTTCAGTCCATCATTGTTGGAGCATCATGATGCTTTGAGTAGGTGGTGGTGGCGCAGGCCGCCACCACAAAGAAACCGGAAAAAGAAACAGAAGAGAGAGTAGGGGTCAGTATGGATTTTAGAGCCACCATGAATAGTTATTATGAAGAATTGAACATACAGAGTATCAGGATTATGTTAAAGTGAAGTTATAAAAAGGCCATGTTAAAGTAATGTGTTTTCAGCAGTGTTTTAAACTGCTCTACTGTATTTGCCTGGCGAATTCCTATCGGCAGGCTATTCCAGATTTTAGGTGCATAGCAGCAGAAGGCCGCCTCACCACTTCTTTTAAGTTTAGCTTTTGGAATTATAAGGAGACACTCATTTGAAGATCTAAGGTTACGATTTGGAATATAAGGTGTCAGGCATTCCGATATATAAGATGGAGCGAGATTATTTAAGGCTTTATAAACCATAAGCAGTATTTTAAAGTCAATCCTGAATGACACAGGCAACCAGTGTAGTGACATCAAAACTGGAGAAATGTGTTCGGATTTTCTTTTCCCAGTTAGGATTCTAGCAGCTGCATTCTGCACTCGTTGTAACTGATTTATGTCTTTTTTGGGTAGTCCTGAGAGGAGTGCGTTACAGTAATCTAGTCGACTGAAAACAAAAGCGTGAATTAATTTCTCAGCATCTTTCAATGATATAAGAGGTCTAACTTTAGCTATGTTTCTTAAATGAAAAAATGCTGTCCTAGTGGTCTGATGAATATGCGATTTAAAATTCAGATTACAGTCAACGGTTACCCCTAAATTTTTTACTTCCGTCTTAACTACTAATCCTAGTGCATTAAGTTTATTTCTGATAACCTCGCTGAATCCATTATTGCCAATTACCAAAATTTCAGTTTTCTCTTTATTTAGTTTGAGAAAATTACTATTCATCCATTCAGAAATACCAGTAAGACATTGTGTTAGTGTATCGAAAGAGTCGGAGTCATCAGGTGCTACAGATAAGTACAGCTGTGTGTCATCAGCATAGCTGTGGTAGCTCACATTGTAACCTGAGATAATCTGACCTAACGGAAGCATGTAGATTGAGAATAACAGCGGACCCAGGATAGAGCCTTGTGGAACACCATATCGGATATCATGTGTCTTTGAGATTTGATTACCACAACTCACAAAGAATTTTCTCCCTGCCAGGTAGGATTCAAACCAACTGAGTGAACTGCCACTCCTTTTAGTTTGATGCCCACCCTCTCATGTGGCGCCTTATCAAATGCTGTCAGAAACTCCAGATCAACAATATCTATCTGGTCGTATCCTTTTGTTGCCTCCTCATAGAATTCCAGCCTGTTAGTAAAACACGACCTCCCTCTTCTGACCGCATGCTGACTGTCCTGTCCTTGCCATGTGTTGCTCAATCTTCTCCTTAATAATTCCTTCCATTAATTTTCCTGTGATGCCCGTTAAGCTTACTGGCCTTTAGTTGCTCTGATCTGCCCGCTCACCCTTTTAATATAATGGGATGATACTTGCCATTTTCCAGTCCTTTGGAATCTCTCCAGTGTGCAGTGACTTCCTAAAAATATGTGTCAAGGGTTTATATCTGAACTCACTGGCCTCCTTAAGAACATGAAGATAAATCTGATCTGGTCCTGGTGATTTGTTTCATTTCATCTTATTTAATGTGAGCAGCTCTTCTCTCTCTTTAATTTCCAAATTCCTCAGCACCTCTTTAGTAGTCCCTGTTACTGCTCTGAGGTTATCCACTTGTGAACACCTCAGAAAAATGTAAGTTTAGGGCATCCGCTATTTCACTGTCTGTGTCTTTTAATCCCCTTTACTCTTCCTGACGCTCTTCGCCTCCTCCTTGACTGTTCTTTTACTATTTAAAGAATCTCTTATGGTCGTCTCTCGGCTTATCTGCTATTCCTCTCCAACTGTCTTTTAGCCTCCCTGATATAAAGCTTGTAGAGACTCACCAAGAAGACTCGAAGCTGGAATATTCAGAAAAAAGGGGATCATATTTTGGTGAAAATTGTAATTTAAAGATATGGAAATCAATTCTGTTTGTCCACAGACAGCAGGCTAATGTCAGCTTTTCTCGATGTTTTGAATTTCTTAGATTCAGAACTTGATCACAAATTTTTAACCCCATCACCAAACTTCCTTTTACATTTACATGGATGTGATTTATTAATACAGAGAAATAAAATAAGCTGCAGCCTTTCGGGGTCACTGCTCCCGGACCCCTGCCTAGCCGCAGAACATCCCCAGTCTGACCTCCCAACTCTCTCAGTCTTGTCTTTGTCACTCACCTGGGGGGCTCATTTATAAAGCCCCTTTCTAGGCAAAGATTGGGATTTGTAAAAGAAAAACTTGTGTACCTTTACAGCAACTCTGATCCATGCAGGCGCAACATTTTGGAGAAACTGGGAAATGACGACACCCTCCTCGATCAAACAAAGTGGTTAAATGACGAATCTCGAGTGACCTGACAACCCAACGAACCAACGAGTGCTCATCCAGAAATACAACGCACAGAATGGAGCATAGTGTGGATGGGACCTCCTGTGGAGTCCGACAGGCTGACTGGTCACATTACACGACTTTCCCAGTGTTTTTCAGTCATGGCCATCACTTCCATCATCTTAGCCGGTCGGAGGCAGACGGTGGTCTTTATAAGGCATATGAGACTAACGACTGCAAAGTGAATCGTAGAGCGTATGAGAACATGGGGGCAACCATTAAGAAGGATATCAGGGAGGCTAAAAGACAGTTGGAGAGGAATAGCAGATAAGCCGAGAGACGACCATAAGAGACTCTTTAAATAGTAAGAGAACAGTCAAGGAGGAGGTGAAGAGCATCAGAAATAGTAAAGGGGATTAAATCAGGAAGGGGGCAAATAGTTTTTCACACCTGGTGGTGTGAAGATACAGCGAGATGCTTAAAGAAAAGGAATGTCAAATAGGATTGTGGCACCGTAAGTATGTGGAAAATGTGTTGTCTTCCACACTGACCCTTAATTCCACGTGGCAAACTATTAGTCATGACTGCCTGGCATCTATCTGATTAGGGTTGACCTTTCAACAGGTTCTCCCAAGTCAGCAGAGGTTCAGTTTGAGTGGCCATTGGGTTCTTGGTCTCCTCCCTGACTGGCCAGAGGCCTTCTTTCCATTCAGTCTATGCAGTCTAGGAAGAGTTGAAAACGCCTTCCATGTCCCAATTCTCGAGGTTCCTGTGCTTCTGGGAACACTCAGAGCTTTTAGAAACGGTTTGATCTCCTTGCCCTGATCTCCACCTCGCCACAGTTTGATCCTGGAGGTCTACAGAGAGTCCCCTGGACATCATGGCCTGCGGTTTGTCCTGCCAGACACTGTGAATTGCTACGCGTGTGCCTGTCTGTGTCATGTCCGATCAATTCAATTGGCCACAGCTGGGCGCCAATCACATTCTAGAAACATCTCCAGGAGAAATCTGGAGTGCCACAGCCAAGGGTTCGAAAGGAATGAGAGATTTCAGTTCTCGATGTTTAATAGTCCATCCGTCTTCATGAACCTGATTATCCAGGGCAGGGTCGTCACCAGGAGACTTTTAATAAATGACGCCAACCTTTTTTGAAAACACATTTTCATTTTGTCGTTTCGGGTTACTGAGTGTAGACGGATGGACAAAATTAGCCAATTTGACCCACGCGAAATGAAATCCACGAGCATGCTTACAGTGAAGGCGTCTGAATCCTGTCTAAATTTGCTGTATTAGCGACCAGACAGGCGAGATTGTATGAAACGTTCCAGAAATTCTGAGCAATGCATGTCAGGGTTTAATGTAAACTGCATAGGATGATAGGCATTGCCCATGAGGGGACCCCCCCCCAGTCACAAGGCTGCACTTGGTTAACTGGCATCTCCCACCAGAGCCATCGCAAATTCGATGACCGACACCAAAAGTCCCCTGGCATGCGTTCAGTTGGAAAGACGAGCAACAACGCTGAGGTTAGGAAGACGAGTGCTGAGTAGAGCGGAGCGGCTGATTTGACAACTCGGACTGAATGCTCTCATCTGTCAGGAAATTACAGGTTTATCGCTCAATTGCCAATAAGTGGCGTGTAATCCAGACACCTTCAGCCCACCTGACACCCCCCACCCCCCAGGTCTCGAACGCGCTCCGTCTGGCCTGAGGTTTCACACGCGCCATACCAGCTATTAAGCCCCGCCCTGCTCCTTCAGGCGGCCCACCATCGTTCACCCACCTCGGGCTGCTCGCTAATTACATGTTTTGAAGCTTTGCTGAACGGAGGCGTCTGAGTGGCTCACCTGCGCACACAGGGGTGTATTTAGTGCTGTCTTCGGGGGCCGCGCTGCTTCAGTGAAAACGACGACTCTGCTAAATTAATCCAGCGCAGCGTTATTAAGGAATAAATCCGACCGATTCAGGATTTCTGTCTCAATGATTCAGTGCAATGCAATTCAGACTCTCGGCGAGAGCGTTACAAAAGAAACGTCAAATAGGACTACGTGGAAAACGCTTTGTTTATCACACTGGCCCTGAATCTTTGCTTACTGGCTATGTGGGGGCAGTGAAGTAATATATAGCGCCTTCACCTGAACTCTGGCATTACCAGCTATAGAGTGCCCACCAGTCAGGCGGGGCTTCAATCATTAAAGTACACGACGCACTCACACCCAGGACAACGCCATACACAACAACAACAACAGCATTTATTTCTATAGCACATTTTCATACAAACAGTAGCTCAAAGTGCTTTACATATTAAAGAATAGAAAAATGAAAGACACAATTATAAAACAAAATAAATCAACATTAACATCGAACACGGGACCCTCTCGAGGACGTGCTGACTGGGAATTCACAACAAACTCTTACATCCCAAGAGAGAAAGCACAAACTGTTCATCTGTTCAATATAAACCCAGGCAGACATAAGCTACATGGCCGGGACTCCAAGTCGAGTCAAGCCAAGTGACCTTAGTGTCACGTCATCCATACGGCGCATTGCAGCATACAGTACAGTGGACTGCAGCGTAACGTATACATATACACGGGACAAGTGCAAGAAAAGTAAAGAGCAAGATGACAAATAAACAAATAAATAACAATACAAAATAATTATACAAAATAATAGTAAAAAATGAATCCATACAGCGCATTGCAGCATATAGTGGACTGCAGAGCAGCGTATACTTAAACACGGGACAAGTGCAAGGAAGGCCAAGAACAAAGCCAGGCTATAAATGAGCATTTCTTCACCTCTTTCTCTCGGGACCCAGTCTTGCCCTTCTTAGTGTCAAAGAGACCCCTTCTATGGCAGTCGTCAGATCGGGGGGGGGTTAGGTTTAAGATTTAGGGGAATGAAAGGCGGAAAGCAAGACTCTGGCACGCTGATTCCCAAAATCATTTTTTATTTAAAATTGTATGCACTTGCACTCACACCAATCATCCCTTCAAACTACACTAAAACATTTTTGATTATTTGTTAAAATCCGTCCTAAAGTTGTGTTTAAAATTTGTCTTAATCAGTTCAACTGCTGCAAAAATGTAGATACTCTATAAGGTAGGGGGTTCAAATAGAGTGGCCTCTGCTGTTCAGTATTAGAATTGCAATTAAAACAGTTAAATATACCTTTAAACCTACTCTACAATAAAATTTTAAATCAGTTGTAATGATAATAAAAAATTTGAGAATTTGAGGGATTCATATGAAAAAATGAAAAACAGGATTAAAATGAGGGTTAAGATTAGGGACCTGTAGGCAATTGTTTAACATCAGGGTCCCATAAATACATTTTTAAGAGTGGGGCTACATTCTGTGACTTTAAGATTAGGGTTTAAATTAGGATTAGGGTTAGGGTTATGTTTCACTTACAGACATAGCAGGATGGTCACAGTAATCAAGTTTACTGCTAAAACAACCTGCAGAAACCCACCAGCTAAATACATCGGTGACTCACAGCCCTACACGATCCAGTGGCGGCAACGTAGAAACTCTGCTATAAAGAAATAAATACATAAATAACGTGATTAAAATATAATGGTAAGTGAACAGACAGTAATCATTTGAAACAGATAGCAAGAAATAACTCCATACTGCAGCATACAGTGGCATGAAGTAACAGGACTGCAGTGCAACGTATGCAAAAACACAGGAGAAGAACAAGAAAGGTAAATAAACAAATAAAAAACAGGTAAGTGAATAAATCCATACATTATATTGCAGCATACAGTGGCACAAAATGACGTTCCTCAGGACTGCAGTGCAATATATATATACATATAAACACAGGACAAGTGTAAGACAAGTAAAGTACTGTAATACATTATGAATAAATAATATCAGACAATAGGAGCAACAAATGTACTGTACAGCATAACAATAATCTACCAGGAACACATGTGAGGGCAGGGGGGCAGCACAGAGTTCAGAGTCCGGACCGCCAAGGGGTAGAAGCTGTTTTAGAGCCTGGCAGACCTGGTCTGGAGTCTACAGTGCTTTCTGATAGATGGAAGTGGGACAAAGAGACCACCAGAGGGGTGTCCGTGATCCTTCACAATACTGTGGGCTTTATAAGGATGTCCTCAATGGAGGGCAGAGTGGTCCCCATGATCTTGTCTGCTGAGTGCAGCATTCACTGTAGGACTTTACAGTCAGAGAATTGGGAGAGGTAGGGTAGGCCTCTTCAGCCTCTGAAGGAAGTCGAGATGCTACTGTGCCATCTTGGCTATGGAGGTGGTGTTCTGGTGTTCATTGACCAAGTAATGCCAGCTCCCAAATGCACACCAGGGAATCTGGGGCTCTTGACCAGTCCCACTGCAGAGCTCCCGATGTGTGGTGTGGTCAGCATGGGTCTTCCATCATTTCTTTCATTCCACATTAAGAGATGGAAAGCTGCACTCGCACCAGTCTGCCAATTGTCGTATCTCCATTCTGTAAACTGACTCATCACCCTTGCTGATGTACTGTTCTTACAACTCCCGTATCAAATGGTATATAACAGACATATGCATTGCACTGCTCTTATGAATCCCATACCAAACAGAATATAGCAGATATATGCATTGCATTTTTCATTCCAACAGATGGTGCACCACATTAGCACTGCTCTTATGAATCCCATACCAAAGAGCATATAACAGGGACATATGCATTGCATTTGTCATTCCAACAGAAGGCACATCACAAACATTAGTACTGCTCTCACGATTTCTATCTCAAATGGTATATACAGTAACAGAGACAAAGGCGTTGTGTGCTGACAGTGCAAACATTAACACTGAGGTCTGCGGTGATAACTTAAATCTCAATTCATCTTCACCTACTTTCATGTACTCGTCTAGTATGGACATCATTCACGTGTAATGGTTGTCACACATGTGCACTTGGGAAGCAGTCAACAAGCTCTGAGGTGAGTGAAACATTGCAAGATGAAGGGTTGATTTATGGTACTAACGCCTCTCTCTCGTTCTCATCAGACCAAAAGAAGAAAAATAATTCCATTTACTCACCACTCAAATTTCCAGATTCACAGGATGGCCGCCCAATGTCACTTCCAATTCCAACTCCAGATGACATCGTCACTTCCAGTCTCCTAATAATGACGTCACTTCCAGCTCCAGATAATGATGTCACCTCCAGTCCTCCGATGATAGTGTCACTTCTGTCACATACATGATGGCATCATTTCTGGTCCCCCAACAATGACGTCACTTCCGGTCTCCCAATAATGATGTCACTTTCGGCTCCACATAATGACATCACCTCTGGTCCCCCGATGATGATGTCACTTCTGTCGCATACACGATGACATCATTTCTGGTCCCCCGAACAATGATGTCACTTCTGTCACATACACGATGACATCATTTCCGGTCTCCTGCCGATGACGTCATCTCCTGCCACATCACTTCCGTCAGCCATGTCCCAGTTGTATATTGTCAGTTACTTTGGTTTTTTGATCACTTTTCAAAGTCTATTCTTTGCTGTGTCCGCTGGTCATTCCTCAACTCTTTTTATTTTGTGGTGATCCTTTATTTATGACACGGTATAAAGGTCACCATGAGTGTGCTGGTGTTGAGGTCGTGAGAGTTTTAAGAATGAAGCTATTTATTAGTTATGTGATCATTGCACTTACCGAGCAGCGAGTTCCATTTGAAAGTGTGGAGTTGTGTGTGCTGATCACTGGCAGGTGTGGAGTGGCATTCACACACAGAGCCGAGAGCCATGGGATGAACAGGGCAAGAGGGGAAAAAACATGGAAGGAAGGTGAAGGAGGAGCTTGTAAGAGGAGCAGATGGCGTGAAAAACAGGGTATGCCAGTCCTGGTGTTGCCATTTGTTTTAGAGCAGGGCAGAGGCCTGGTGCAGAGTCGCGGTGGCAGCAAATATTCAAGCCGGCTGCCGATTTCTTAAAGAGCAGAGGGGATGAGATGAGTGCCGGACAGGGGAAGGACTTGGTGGATTACTCCAAAGGTGGGTGACCAAAGGGGGTGAGAATGGGGGTCAATGACATCACAGCAATGAGGTGGTCGAGTTAGAGAGACTTTGGGTGCTTCTGTGGTCCTCACCAGGGAGAGCTGATGTGGCAGTGGGGGCGCCCGGATGGGTGGAGTTACTGGGGGACTTTGCCAAGCTTCTTATTGGGAGTTTTTGAGGAAGGAGAGTTTGACATGACAGATGGAGAACGGGATTGTCTTGATTTTAAGCATTTATTGAATTTCCACTGGCACTCCGTTGCTGAAGATCACTTTAGGGCAAGTTTTGTTTGTCTTCTCACTTGCTCCTGGTCCATGAATTACCAGAGGGGTGATGCCAAGGGCTGCTGGCAGGGGGCATCATACTGAGACTTTGTTTTCTATTCGAGATTTTGTCCAGTTGTATGAGTTACATCCTGACCTTGTTATTGACCCCTGTTTGTCCTCTTTGACGCTGATTCTGGTGGGTGGGTAGCGGGTGGTTTGCTTTTCGTCCTGACGGGTCCTTTCGTCAAACAATATTCTGACTTTGCCATTAGGAGGCACACAGAATGAACAGTTGGAAAGATGCCATCGTCAGATTAGACGGCCAGCACAGGCGTTACTGTAGAAAGGGTGGGCAGGCCGTGGACTGGGGTCTCCAGGACTCCGACTGTGTCTGACTTTCTCTGTTATGAAAGACCATCGGACCCCCCAGGGGTTTGTGCTCTCCAGGGATGCGGCTGACTGCGGTTTGCTTCTCCCCTCCTCTGCTGTGAACTTTCCGTGATTCAATGATAATCTTAATGGAGGGACGACGTGAGGATCCATTTCTGTCAATCGGCTTTGCCTTCCAGTGTGTTTAAACAAATCTGTGCCTTCCTGTTGTGAAACGATTCAACGGGCACAGAAGGGGGTTTGGGGGGCAGCCGTCCGTATACTTGAACTAGGCTGCCTAAAAAAAGAGACTGTGGTTCAAAGTTTAGAGAAGTCAGTCCAAAGCGAGAACAACAAGACGGGCAGGGGAAGTGACGTCACCGGGCCTACAAGTGACATTCTAGGGGGGGACCCAGAACTGGAAGTGACATCATCAGATCCAGGAGGAAATTCTTAAGGTCAGTCTGCCGATGAAAAAGAGTAAGGATGAGTGCACTCTGCCATCCCCTGGTCTGGCATGGAATTACCTTCATTTTGAGCCTTCCAGCTGCCTTCCATACATACGTGTGTGACGATGTACGTGCATTATGTCACTGGTAAAGCTGTAATTGTATGTACCTGTAAACAAGGCCAATTTAGGTCCCCCATAAGCCCCCCATTAGCTCTTTAACAGACAGGTTGTTGAGGAAACATTTAACAATGCAGTGCGCGGACACTGGGCTGGTATTTCACAAATCTCTTTAATTTCAGTGTAAGACATCAGGTGGTTTGGGTGGGCTTTTCACCTTACTCATTTCAATGTGCAGATGGTACACTTCCTGTATTCAAATGTGGCACTTGGTGCCACGACCCACCTGCCAAGTTGTTCTGCCTGCCTAAAGTAAAGTCATCCCTGATGGAGGATTGCAGGAATCGTGGGAAAGAGGGGTCCTTTCATCGGATTGGCTGTCTGAGCTGTGGAATGGCCAAATGGGGGAGGCGGCTTGATGGTCGAGGTCTCCAGGACTCTAAACAAATCCAAATCCTATTATGGGATGTCATCTCCTGTTAAATTCTACTCCGTACTTGTAATATTTTTATTTTTATGCTGTATTGAGGATTTGTTCTGTTCTGTGTTGTATTGTTTTGACCCCCTTTTTCTTTTTGACACCCACTGCATGCCCAGCCTACCTGGAAAGGGGTCTCTCTTTGAATGGCCTCCCATTTTTTCCCTACAAGGCTTTTCTTTTCTTGTCTTCTTAGAGAGTCAAGGCTGGGGGGCTGTCAAGAGGCAGGGTCTGTTAAAGCCCACTGCGGCACTTCTTGTGTGATTTTGGGCTACACAAAAATAAATTGTATTGTATTATATTGTATTGAAAGGGCCCCTCACCATCTCAGACCCCCGGGCTCGCACCCTGATGGTTGATCGTCCCCCTGTCACTGCACGCTGAGCCTGCGCTATGCTAAAAGAAACTGGAGGCCTACAGGGAGCCTTACTTGACCTGGCAGCTCTGTTTGCAAGGCAGGACCCCAAACCCTGGGCTGGATGCCAGTCCTTTAGGTGATACACTTATGCACCCTCTGCCATTCGCCCACGGCTGAACTGTTTTGAGTTTTTAAAGAAAAGAAATAAAGGCTGAATGGTCTGAGATGGAAATAAAAATAAATGGAAAATGAAATAAAGACGTCAGAGGGGCAGTCAGCAGGTCAGTAAAGTGAGAAAGACATCAGAAGGTTGGTTCAAAAAGAAACACGATACACCTGAAGAGGAAAAAAAAGTCAATTGCCCAGTAAGAAGAAAGTTTAGTTTCTGAAATGATCCGATTCTTATTGGAGGTAATTTGGAAAGAAACAACAGTCCTGAGAAAGGATTCTAGAAAGGAGCTGGTGGAGCATTTTAGGAGGCCCAGACCCCTCATGGACCCCGTGATCATCAGAGGTGAGTCAGAATTCTGTTAACACTAATGGTGCTGCTATGTCTATACTTATATACAATTTCTGTACCACATATGGTTACATGTGTTGAACATGATGACAAACAGGGGCAGACATTCCTGGAAATCATCTTGTACATATGAAGTATGGTTTGTGAATAAAGTGTTTCACCACAAAAAGACTCAGGAAATATCAAAGGTTTGGGGCAGCCACCCGTACGTTATGCCTTGGCTGCAAAATTGGGTCAGTTTGTTGAGTTGTGATTGGTTCAATGTCCAAAACAGAACAGATTTGATAGTGAGAACATGGCGGCTATAAAGGTCAGTACAGGAAGTGATGTCTTTTATGGTGCCCGTACCTAGCGGGATGGCATGGATGGTCTGCAGAAGACTGAGAGAGAGAGTTAGTGCCGCTCGGTACGACTATTATACAGCCCCTCTAGCTGCCTCACAATCGTACTCGTGTGACAATATATATTATTATTATTATTATTATTATTATTATTATTATTATTATTATTATTATTATTATTATGACAACCTTTAGTTTTATCCAGCAGAGGATACTGTCTCCGGTCCGGGTGTCATTGCTGTGCTGTCTTCTTCCTTTTAATGCTGACTTCTGTTTAGATAGATAGATAGATAGATAGATAGATAGATAGATAGATAGATAGATAGATAGATAGATAGATAGATAGATAGAGTGAAAGGCACTATATGATAGATAGATAGATAGATAGATAGATAGATAGATAGATAGATAGATAGATAGATAGATAGAGTGAAAGGCACTATATGATAGATAGATAGATAGATAGATAGATAGATAGATAGATAGATAGATAGATAGATAGATAGATAGAGTGAAAGGCACTATATGATAGATAGATAGATAGATAGATAGATAGATAGATAGATAGATAGATAGATAATATGAAAGGCACTATATGATAGATAGATAGATAGATAGATAGATAGATAGATAGATAGATAGATAGATAGATAGATAATATGAAAGGCACTATATGATAGATAGATAGATAGATAGATAGATAGATAGATAGATAGATAGATAGATACTTGATTAATCCCAAGGGGAAATTCCCATACTCCAGCAGCAGCATACTGATAATACCAATATTAAATTAAAGAGTGATAACAATGCAGGTATAACAGACAATAACTTTGTATAATGTTAATGTTTACCCCCCGAGTCACATAGTGTGGGGTCTCCTCAGTATGGAGATGATCCTGTTCAGTGGATTCTCCATGATTGACAGCAGTCTGTCTGCTCAGCGCCCGTCGCTCTGCCATGGATGTCAAACTGCCCAGCTCCAAGCACACACAATAGGGACAATTTAGAATCACCAGTGCACCTCACCTGCAGGTTTTTGGACTGTGGGAGGAAACCCACGCAGACACGAGGAGAACATGCAAACTCAACGCAGGGAGGACCCGGGAAGCAAACTCTTAAGGGTCTCCTAACTGCGAGGCAGTGTGACAATATATATATATATATATATATATATATATATATATATATATTATATATGTTTTATATATATATTATTATTATAATATTATTATTATTTTTTTTTATTTTATATATATATAGCAAAATACCCGTGCTTTGCAGCGGTGAAGTACTGCCTTAAAATTGTTATTAAGAAGAAAATTAAACCTTTTTAAACCGAGGGAACATATCCCAATAATTATTTGTTAATGATCTCTTTGTATGCCACATTGTGAGTTCGGCCCTCTGGTTGTAATCTGACCAAGCTGTGCGCTGATCTTACTCTGATCATGTAACGTACAGTCGGCCATGTGAACAGTAATCTTGTCTCAAATCTCACAGCTTGGATTGCTGCTGTCGTAATCGGTTTGAGTTTCATGGTTTGTTTCAATGACGACAGTATTTGTAGGACTTGTTGTGTTGAAGTGACATTCGCATCTGTCAAGCGTTGTAAGCACACACCCGGTTTCATCGATAACTTCACATCCAGCTTTTGAGAGTTTAAACATTCATAAACATCACAGTGTTCACTACTGAAATCGTCACCTGTGAGTCTAAGATGTTTAAGAGGCATTGGCGGTTGTCCAAAGGTGTAAAATATTTGGCCATTTCGGTACACTTGAAAGTGACGACCGAACAATTCAGCGGCAGCCATCAACTCACATGCAGATCCATAGGTGAAGGGCTTAAGCATTTGACTCTTCTAGTGCTCCTGTGTAGTCTAATTATCTCCTGTACGTCATCAGTCCACACCTTGAACCTGTCCAGTCATTCAATACATAAGACACAATGGATATCAAGAGTGAGCCTGATATGGCCGTGCAATATGTAACACAGAGAATGGAAAAGGCAGGCGCCATCTCTGGGCATGGAAACCACTCAGTAAGTGACAGTTCTTTGATCGATGGTGATCACCTCGATAGACATGTTAATGGGGGTACGGTTGGAATGATAAAGGAAATGGGGACCTGAACAATGTAAAGTAAGTCTAAAATACCTACACAATAACTATAATCATAATAAACGAACAATAAAACAGCGGAGAAACCGTGGATTAAATAAAAAGGCTGTAGTTATCAGCAGGGAGACGTGAATCCCGTGGCGAAGCAAGGAAGGGAATGTAGAGACCGGAGTGACAGACGGCCTTATATAGGCAGGCAGCCAACAACGTGGGAGGTGTTAAGATGGGGGACCCAACGCCGCCTCACACGGTGACCGAGCTGCAGGCTATGGACATATATATGTACGTAAGTAGGATTCAGTTAGCGTTGGGAACCCGCGTACCAAATTTCTTGAAAATGAGCCCATAAGTAACAAAGACCGTTGAAAAGTTCAATATGGCAGCCGACAGTGGCGTCATACCACCGAAATAAGTACGTACATTGGTTTTGTTTAGTGCAGGGAAGCCGCCTACCAAATTTCGTGAAGATGGGGCCATAGATAAGAAAGTTCAACATGGCCGACGTTGTTGACCGTTATGACCGTTACGTGTAGAATTTCAAAATGAAACCTGCCCAACTTTTGTAAGTAAGCTGTAAGGAATGAGCTGCCAAATTACAGCCTTCTACCTACACGGGAAGTTGGAGAATTAGAGACGAGTGAGTCAGTCAGTGAGGGCTTTGCCTTTTATTAGTATAGATAGATATTATATAAAAATCGTGGGAAGAGAGACAAGATGTGATTTTCTCAGAGAGACACTTTCACATCCCGCGAAACGAGACTTTTTGCCAAGAGATTTAACCAGGTTTGGGGTTGAAAATAAAAGACAAAGAGTAGAAGACAAACTAGAATGTCGTAAAGAATTCCAAAACGTTGGCGCGAGTCTCATGCAGATCAGGTTAGAGATTATAAAAGTACTAAACTTCGAAAGTCTCAGAAAACTGATAGTGCAAACATACAGAAATGATTACTCTGTGAAATAACGGAACAGCGAAAAGTGATCGAATATATTGTTCAGATTTAAACTTTAAGTCAGAGACTATTGTAGATCGTCAAATTTGTGGTGCCATCAAGGAAAAGTAGCGTTTCTTCCCAATGAAGAGGCGTTTCCGCGAGAATGAAAAGATTGGTTGTTTGGTGAAAGTGAAATCCCGCGGGAGAAAATTTGAAGCCCCGCGAGACAAGACTTTGTGCAAAGAGATTTGGAGAAGTCCCGCCCACATCTAAAACATTTACAACCACGCACACGGTTCAATCATCTCTCTTTTGTGTGAATGCTATTGTCAGAAGCAGTTCGTGAAGAGAGAAAGAAACGATATTCACTCACGGGAAGTTATATGTTGCATTATCACAATGTAATTCCAAACACAGAATCAAAGTTCAATGCGATATTGACGAAAAAGTAAAAGCGAAAAGAGACACCCAAAGAAGAGGCGTATCCGCGAGAATTAAAAGATTTGTTGTTTGGTGAAAGTGAAATCCACAATCGCGAGCGGCAGAGACGTGAAGTGGCTGGCGTGTAGCGTGTGCGGCGGGGTTGGTGAGTGAAGCGAACAGGGGGTGAATCCCCCTACTGTATATATATATATATATCATGAGAGGATTTGAGAAAACACAGGAAAAGGTTTGGGGGGCAGCCGCCCATATATTTGAAACAGGCTGCCGAAAGACGAAAGTTTGGTTCAATGAAGCACAGATCTCAACAGTCCATCAACAGAACTAAAGACAGGCAAACATGGCGGTTTTAAAGGGGAAGTGATGTCCTTGAGTCCAGGTGAAATTATTTCCCGTGGTGGGTCTACTGATGAAAAAGAAGAAGGCTCAGGGCACTCTGCCACCCCCTGGTCTGTTGTCCCTTTGTGATCCCTTCAGCTGCCTCCCATGCCCATGTGTGTGACAAGATAAACCATTTGGAATATATGATGACAGGAAAGGAATCTTTGACCTCAAGAACCCTCCCCAATTCAAGTACAAGAGGGTACATTTTAACTTGTCACCAAATCACGACAGAGTGGAGGTTACGCTCTCCCACATCTCCCTGCCTTTCTGACGTCTCTCGGTCTCTGACGTCCTGTCGCCACTCTCTAGTCTGTTATTCAGGTTCAATTTGCACCTAAGGTTATGGATCATGTGACGTTACGTGTGTAGGATTGGCTAGCTGTCCGAGTGATGGATGGCTCTTCCCAAAAGCTCTAATCCTCGTACTTATCTAATTATTAAATCTCTTGTTGTCTCCATTTTCTTTTACTAAGCTGTAAACTGTCCGGCCATTTTAAACCAAAAGCTCCATAAACTACTTGGATAACAAGACACGGGCATTCAAGTTCTAAACTAATTGGTATAAGAAGACAGGAGGTGCAGACATTGAGCAAAATGAAGAAAGAATGCAGATGTCCTGAGATGAGCTGCTTTCGAGGCTCCGGTAAACTCCTCTGTAAAGGTGACAAGTCCTTTGTGGTTCATTATGGCTTGCTTGAGCAAAAAAAAAAAAAAAGTATATCAGGAAGAAAAGTCTGGACTGGGGTGGCACGGTGGTGCAGTGGTAGCGCTGCTGCCTCGCATTTAGGAGACCCGGGTTCACTGCCCAGGTCCTCCCTGCGTGGAGTTTGCATGTTCTCCCCGTGTCTGCGTGGGTTTCATCCGGGCACTCCGGTTTCCAAAGACATGCAGGTTGGGTGGATTGGCGATTCTAAATTGGCTCTAGTGTGTGCTTGGTGTGTTTGTGTGTGTCCTGTGGTGGGTTGGCACTCTGCCCGGGATTGGTTCCTGCCTTGTGCCCTGTGTTGGCTGGGATTGGCTCCAGCAGACCCCCGTGACCCTGCGTTCGGATTCAGCGGGTTGGAACATGGATGGATGGATGAAGTCTGGACTGGAAGGGATGGGATGAGTTTATGGGCCTAAGGGGGGCTTTCAGAGCACATCCAAAAGGGAGCTTAAACAGGCCTGCACTGTTGCACTGTGCCATCCCATTGGTCCTGGAGGTACATCAGGGCAATAATAATAAGAAGAAGAAGAAGAAGAAGAGAATTCTTTACATTTATATAGCGCCTTTCTCACTAATCAAAGCACTCCCCACACAGGGAGGACCCAGGATGATATCTGGGTTGCCATGAATGTGGCTATCAGAGAACTTCTGCTGTATCATCTGTGTGGATGCCAGGCTGCCATCTCCCTCAGTTCAGTGCTATGGCCTTGCTGGACAAGAGACGATGTGGGATCAAACAAACTGAGACAGGGGGACACCTGGTGGTCCAGACATACTGGATGCTCACCATGAAGCAGGTTGTGTTGGTGTTTTGTCACGCTCTGCTATTCTGGGAATATTATCTCTAATAGATGTACAACCTTCTCTCCACCTTGGCGCTTCTTATCTTATAAATATAAGATTGTGAGTAAACGTGAGGACTCAGGTTGAGATTTTGGGTATTCTGTTGAGGTCTAAGTAGTAAAGAGTATGAAAGGGAACAAAAGGTCACCCTCAGACCTTACCATGACAAAACAGGTGACATACAAATTGTCACACATGTGCTCATGGGAAACAGCTAAAGGGCCTAAATAATCGTAATTCTATGCCAGACCAGGGGGTGGCAGAGTGTACTGACTGATTCTCTCAATGTCTTGCAGACCATTCTCGGAAAATCCCACCTGGGTCCAGCACCGACAATGATGTCACTTCTGGTCATGAGGACGTCACTTCCGGTTCTGGCCCCGATGACATCATTTCCCATCCTTTCTTGTCACAATGCAAGTCAGTTCAGTTCTGGACATTAAATCAACTTTTACACGGTGGCTGCCCCAAATCTTTATGATACAATACAATACAATACCATGTTCTATTGTTTAGCCCAAAATCACACAAGAAGTGCCACAATGGGTTTTAACAGGCCCTGCCTCTTGACAGCCCCCAGCCTTGACTCTCTAAGATGACAAGAAGAGACCCTTGTAGGGAAAAAAAATAGAAAGGCCGTTCAAAGAGAGACCCCCTTCCAGGTAGGCTGAGCGTGCAGTGGGTGTCAAAAAGAAAAAGGGGGTCAAAACAATACAATACAATACACAGAACAGAACAAATCCTTAAAGATTTTAGAAGTACGTAGCAGAATGGATGACATCCCATAATATGATTTGGATTTGTTTAGAGTCCTGGATACCTCATCCATCAAGCTGACTCCCCCATTTGGCCACTCCACAGCTGAAACAGCGCTAATCCGATGAAAGGACTTCTCTTTCCCACGATTCCAGCGATCCACCATCAGGGATGACTTTACCATAAGCAGGCACAACAACTTGGCAGAAAATTGAAGGACACGCATAGATACTAAACAATATACAGAATATACACAATTAAACCAACAATTATTGAACAGAACAATATTATAAAAAGTAATGGAAAGCACTGCACCAGGGACTGATCTGCCATCAGGGCATTCTGGCTGTTGGTTTAGAGGCCCATGGCAGTAAGGGGTCCTTTCCACCAATACAATCATTGAGTCGAAATGACTGACGGGTGATCCCACCTCTGCTCAAAGAAACAACAGATTAGCCAAGAACGGAAATAACCAATGGGACACATCCCCCTAACCACCGGGGGGCGATGAAGCAATGGATTTAGAGTAAGAAATGGCGCACTGCTTTAAGTGATCAGATGTCTGCCCACCGCAACTCTGACAGTGTGATTATTTCTCTGTTTGGGGTCTTCCTCTCACTTGGCACTGAAATATGAATATGAAAAATGAATAAAGAAGATGAAGAGGAGCACAGGGGAGGAGCCCATAAAAATAACAAAATATACAACAATTTGAATGAAGAAAAGAAAAAAGAACAGAAACAACACCTGATTCCTGGCAGAACCACAACATACACTGTCCTGTCTGCCTTGCCCACTACCTGCACGTTGGCACCACTCTTCTCGGTCAGAGGCCACACCATCTGTGTTCACACTCCCCAACTCAGCCAAGCTCACTGATATCCGCATAGTGGGGCCAATGAAGTCTAGCAGGGCCTTTACAGGCCTTGCAGGTAACAAGTCTGCAGCCACAGCTTCCTTTCCAAGTTCCACACCAAAATAAATTGTACTGCAACTTTGTACATGGAGAGAGAACTGTTGCAGATGAGATGAAAATATAGCAGGCAATGGTGCAAATTTTGCTAGTAGCCAAACACCATTTGCATATTTCATGACTAGCTGTGCTGCCCATCTAAGATGGGCAGAAATCTTAGTAACCCATGTAGACCTCAGCATTAATGTTTGTAGGACAGCATATAATACCTATGTCTCTATTATAGGCCACTTCATATGGGATTTGTAAAAGCAGTGTTAATGTTTGGGGTGCACCACCTGTTGGAATGACAAATACAATGTACATGTCGTTATATGCCATTTAGTATGGGGTTAATAAGAAGTGTTCCCATTTGCAGCATGGCATTTGTTGGAATGACAAATGAAATGCATAAATTGCCATATGCCGTTTAGTGTGGGATTCATAAGAAGCAGTGTTGTTGTGTTGTGCCTTCTGTTGGAATGACAAATGCAATGTCGTCATGTGCCATTTACTATGGGACTCATAAAAGCAAAGTTAATGTTTGTGATGTGCCATCTGTTGGAATGACAGAGACATAGCAACTGGATGAACACACAGACAGACACACAGACACTAGTTATTTTATTAAAGTTCATATACATTATACATAGTAGCTATAAATATAGTTAGTTAGTTAGTTAGTTAGGGTTTGTGTCAGACCTGAAGATTAAATGTGCTGTCATTTCATTACTGGAGACTGGACTGGCCTAATAGTTGGCACCCCAAATGTTTCTGGGTACTCCTTCTGGTCATTACTCACTCTCTCTTTCTAACATGTGGTGCATGTTAATTATTCCCTTTTCTTTTTCTTTTTTGATGGCATTGCATTATTTTAACTCGAAAAGACATGCAAGTAAGAAATGCATCGTATGCATACATAAGATAATAACGGTAAACTTAAACAATAATGTCCGAAAGAAATCGCATTGGCCTTTAAGTTAGAACTTCAATCTGACCGTAATCCGCCATGTTTAAGTGATGAACGGCCGGTCCGCTAAAAGCCACTTTCCATGGCTCCGTCGCTTTGTGCCTTTTCACGTTAAGCAGTCGGAGATTTCCACAGCTCAAGCAAACGGAGCACCTGCGGCTTTTGAAACCTCAGACCTGTCAGCACTTTCAAAACTCCTCATTCGTCTCCTTATCAGTGTTTACAGGAGCTTCCTGTCTTAAAAATCGTTTTTAATCGTCTTTATTCTTATGAAAACAAGAATTACAGAAGTGGAAATGAAATGCAATTGAGAAGCAGTACATGTATATTGTGGATTTTTTCTGATCATTCCTGCCATCTATCCATCCAACTGTCTATCCAGTTAACATACAAAAAAGTCCTAGCACAAGTTCTTAAGCGCGCTTTAAAAACATAATTAATATTATTATAGTTTCGTTACACTAGAATCAACTGTGCAGTGTTTTAGTGTTTTGAGTTAAACACCTGACATTAAATAAAGCATAATACCATGTTATTCCTCCTAATTAACGAGCGTACGAGAAAGAAACATTCTGTAATGTTCACCTGAAACGAAGACGTGCAGGTATACAATTAAAATGAAGTCACCGGCAGACGTGCGCACGCGCACTGGTCGCCCCGCGCCGCCACTCTCGCCTTTAAATGCTGCGCTCTGCCGCCCGATTTCCAGACTTGCGATCTTCTCTTCTGCCGCTGAAGTTTCTGCTTTCCAAGAATCGGTACAGGTAAGGTCATTGAAAAGATCGTCGTTGCTTCTTTTCTTCTTTATTTATCCGGGTGACTTCATATTAGAGGGGCATTTTGCGCTCTTTGCAGCGCAGAAGTTCTCCCTGACAATGCTCTGCCTGACGAGGAGCTTAAGACGACTTTATTATCTTTTTTCTTAGTTCTTATCGTTAAACATTTTACAAGAATTCTTAGTATCAAGTTTTAAGTTTGGTGCATATCTTGATGATATCCTCCTGGACAATGTTTAATGATGACTGTCCGGGAGCCCCGATAATTGGCCCCGGAGAGCAGCGCTGTTGACGATGAATATCATCGGCATATGAAATACCTGAAATTAGTGCTGCTGACATAAATGAGCTTATCTCTGGATATCTTATAGTCTCACCTTGTCCCGCTGTCCACGCTGTGCACCCCCTCCGATCGGAGTTTACTCGGTCCTCAACCTGTCTGATGTGTCTTTGTCCTCGTCGCCGTTCCTTTTAACTCACCGCCTACGCGTCAGCGTCCACACCTGTTGCCGAAAAACTTACCACTTTAATTTTAATTTAAATACTAGCTGAGCGACCCGTCTAAGTCGAGATGAAATCTTAAGTAATCAACGAAGACATCGGCATTAACTTTTGCAGTGCATCGTGGAATGCCTACGTCTCTAAAATATGCCATTTGGTACAGAATTCATAAAAACAGCGGTAATGTTTGTGATGTCCTTGTTATATGCCATTTGATAAGGGATTTGTAAAAGCAGCATTGTTTGTGATGCACCATTTGTTGGAATGACAAATACAATGTATATTTATATGCCACTTGGTATGGGATTTGTAAAAGCAGCATTAAAGTTTGTGATTCACCATCTGTTGGAATGATAAATTCAACACATTTTTATGGCAAATGTTTGTTATGCGCCATCTGTTGGAAAGACAGAGACAAATCAAGTGAATAGAACCACTGACAGACACACAGACACTCTTTTATTAAGGTAGAATTATTGATTTATTTATGAGTTTAATTCTTTATTTTTCATCTACCCTGATGATATACAGTATTTTAATTTGTGCAACTTCAGTCTTGGCATATATATAGAAAAACAAAGAAGTTTAATATTAACGGGGCTACTTTTATAAAGTTGAAATAAAATGTGTGTAATGAATTTTGCTGATCGAAATAAATATTTTAATTAGATTTTTGGGCACACACGGGGCTCAAAATCTGAGGTGGCAGCACTGCCCCTATGCCTCCGTCCTGCCCCCAGACTTCACCACCCATTTCAGTTTAACTGACATTTATATTTTGCCCATAGAGCGGACTGTGTCTGGAGAAGTTGTGATTTTAGTTATTTTAATTTTTGATTTTTGCCTAATCCGACAAGTACTCGTAATCTGAATAAATGTGAACATGGGGGTCTTCAAAGACCTAAACCTTTCAGTTGGCAGCCTACTTCTTGTGACAGGCACATTCATGAAAGTCCATTTTTTTCTTTTTTTCAGGAGTCCTCAGAATGAAGGCCACAGTTTTGCTGATGTGCCTGCTTGGCACCACCTTTGCAGTGCCCGTAAGTAGAAGACCCCACTGAGTTGTATGCGCCTTGTGGCTGCGATCCCAGAAGTGGCCTTAGGTAGACTCAATGTGCTGATGCCAATCAAGGTGGGATGGCATGGGGGTCACCCCAACACATGGGGCCCTTGGCACAATTCCTGTTTTCAGGCGGCTTGAACTGTTTGATTAGCTGATAGAGCCCACCATTGGCTTCTCGATGTGGACATTCATCCCGCCCCTCCTGTCTTTCATTTCTTTTCACAGATGCAGCGTCTTTATGAATTCCTGCCTCAGGTCAATTCACCGCAGCAGAGCGCCCAGCCAAGTCAACCCCAGCCGGTGGGTATCCAAAGCGGCTCCTCTCCTGCATGAGCTCCCTTCTTAAATGGCTGACTTGCTTGCTCCCATATTGTGGACAGGGCGAGATCTTCTTGAGCGATTCTTGAATGAGACGGAGTTCACAGCTAAAGATAGCGAGACTGCAGCGCTCACGTCTACATGTTTATCAGTAGGACTGCCGGACGTTTCCATCCACCTCAGATGCCATGTTTCCCAGCTGGCATGCGGCCTCACAGCACCTTAAGGTTTAATCAGTTCGGGTAGACGTGTTGATGTCCAAGTGATCTTGAGGAGACTCGTGGATTTCAGCTTTTATTCCCCATATCAGGTGTTCAGTTTCCATACCCTGTTAGTATTTGGTGGTCTTGCCTTTTAATTGCTTAACTTGAATATAACACTTATGGGTGGTCTTCCACAAGCTTCTCACAGTACGTTGGGTGACTTTTTGCCCATTCTTCCAGGCAGGACTGGTGAGAGGTTTGTGGGCATCCTGGCTCGGACCCTCATTTTTTTTTTTTAGTTCAGCCCACTCATTTCCTATGAGACTGAAGTCAAGGGTTTCTGATGGCCACACCGATACGTTCACCTTGGTGTCTTTAAGGCACTTCTTTACAGCTTAGAGGTGAGCTTAGCAGCATTGTCCTGATGGAAGGTAAATCTGCGTTCATGATTGAGCTTCCTGGCTGACGTCTTCAGATGTTCTTTCAGGTGTTTGAGATAATCCTCCTTCCTCATGATGTGCCCCAGTCCCTTAACATCCACAATATGGTGCTGCCACCTCCATGAGTATCAGTTGGGATGGCGTTCTTTGGTTGCCCTTCTTCCTTCATACATAACGGTGATCATGATGGCCAAAGAGCTCCATCTGAGAGTTTTTTGTTTTAGCTGACCTTGGAGCACAGCACCCCTCCAAAAGGCCAAGTCTACGTCCTGGTGGTCAGTCTTGGAGTGGGGGCTTCTTCCTTGTGAAACAGCCAGTCTCTTAATGGCGGATGAAGACACCTTCATCTCCTTTAGCTGTTCCTTTGTTGTTGTCTTGGGGTTCAGTTGAACTTTTGGCCACAAAGCTTGTTCAGTTCATTTGTGCCTCCTTCCTGAGCTGTGCAGTGTCTCGGTGGTCCTGGGATATTTGCATTTGCCTCAATTGTTTGTTTAGAAGCTTGTGGACCCTCCAGTTGTTGCAAAGTTGCTCCTAAGGAGCGGCCAGACCTAGGGTGGTCCGCAGTGGCCAGCCCTGTGGTCAGATATCTGGTGGTCCACAGTTGTTCTTCTGTGGTCTTTACAGAGTTGCTTGGTTTCTTCCAAGGTGCTGGCTCTAAAGATGGCTGGGCCTTTAAATACGGCCACAGGCGCATTCCCAATAAACTCCATTAAGACAACTGGCCAATCAGAGGCTTCCAAAGCTCATTGCATCCATTTCTGGAATCTTCCAGGCCTCTTCTTGGTGTATGGCAGGCCCTAAGCCTTTGAAAGTCTGATGTGGCCATTAAAGGCTGAAATCTGTCGGTCTCTCGGTTATTATTTTGACATTTCCACCTATGGAAATCTAAGTAGACATCCTAAACACGGGGAGTTGGGAAACACTGATTTGTGAAAGTCTGACTTGGGTGGAAACTTCAGGCCTAAGGTTTTTATAAGATACAGCATGGCACAGTCCTTCCAGGTGATGCCAGTGGAGCCCTCAAGTGACGGGCACCTCACAGGATGGGCTTGCAGGAAATTCAGTTTCTTTCTTCTTTCTTTTTTTCCCATTTATATTGCATAAAGGCAAAGCCAGACAGTGGATAGTGAATGGAAGAGGACGGCTGCACCTGCATGAAAAATGAGCTGCTGGCGCTTTTTTATTTTAGGTGGACTGCTTTCAGTTTCAGGTGGTCTCCCCAAGAAGTGATCACAGCAATGCTTTTGTTGTTTTATAGCAAAGCAACCCTGAGGCACCCATTGTTCCAGCACCCCAGACACCCCAGGCAGCACCCCAGGCTCCAGGGCCAGCAGGACCCGCACCACCTGCCAGTCTAGAAATCGTATGTAAAAAAAAAATGAGTTAAAAAAACGACAAAGAGGGTTACATGGGGCCCAAAGCAAGTGTTAGCTCCCTCCCAGCTCGGACGTTGTCTCCATATTGTGCTTCCAACTGCTGAATTGCATCCTGCCACCCCCAGGGTGCTGTGAGAAGGGCGCATGCATGATAAGCGGTCAGGCTGTCCTGGTCCTCCAGCGTTAGCCATCTGGATGGATGTTAACTTGTTGACGATTTGTCTCATCAATGTGTTTCTGGTTGCAGATGTTCCCCTACGGATATCCTGGTCAGACTCTTGGTCAGCCTTCTTCTGTAAGTCCACACTTTGATTGTTACACATTTCAATCTGACAGACTTCACTCTTTTTATGCCAGTGGCTTTAGAACATGTGGGCTCAAGCTTCACATTCAGGCTCGGTTACGGGAAGCCTTTTGGACCTGCTGGAGGTTGTGGTGGAGCAGAGACGAAGTCAAACCAATTGCTGTCTGGCTAATTATGTAGTGCCTTTAATATCCATCTATCTAGCATATAGTGCCTTTGCTATTATAGTGCCTCTATCTATCTATCTATCTATCTATCTATCTATCTATCTATCTATCTATCTATCTATCTATAATAGAGTGCCTTTCCTATTATAATATAAAATGAGATTTCTTCCCCCAACTCTAACAAGCTCTAACTCTCGGTGTGACAGCTGCTTCTAACTTTACGTCTTGGTGTCGTTTCCAGATGTTCCCATCCCAAGGATTCATCAGACAGAAGATCCCCCAGCCACCCGGCAGACAGAGCATTGAAATTGTAAGTCCGGTTCTCCTATGCATGTATCCATTCAGCGGATTCTTTCATTGTCTAAAGAATTAACTTTGAACACGTCTTTTTATTTTGACACGCAGCTCTACCCCTATGGATTTGGTCAGCAGCAGGTAAGTTTGGATTAAAATGGCGGTGACGGCAGGGTGGCTATGTCTTTAGTTTTGCTCTCTGATGCTCCTCGCCAACAAATCTGTCAAATAAACAAATGATTTAACCTGACTGTTGAGATTCACCTCATCATGGTGCATCTTGAATCCCCCTTCAGCCTTAATGATTTGAAATTCTTATTAAAATGTTCCAGTTAAGTACCAGCCTAACCAAGGATTTCCTCTTTCTCTTTTTTCAGATGTTCCCTGGATTCTCCAACCTGTCCCCTGTGCCTCCAATGCAGTTCCCAATGCTCCCAAATGTAATTGTAATGTCTGGTGGTGTTCAAGCTCAGGCTCCTCCTACTTATATTTGCACAAAAGCTCAGCCTCCTTCTTCCTTATTTTATTCTTGTTAACTAAATGCTCCTCCCACTCACCTTCTCACAGTCTACTCCCAGAATATTCAAGCTACTCCCACTGATCTTTGCATAACAAGCTAAGGCTCCTCCCACTAAACTCCACCTCTTGACCTGAGGCTCCTCCCCCTCATCTCAGCCTTCTCTCACTTATTTTCTTCTTTTGAGCTCAGGCTCCTCCTTTTCTTTATTCAGCAGTGAGGTTAGTGTTATGATTTGTGTGCTCTCAGAATGGTTGAGAGGTTTGAGTAACCCTAAAAGACTCATAAACCAGGTCAGGACTTTACATTGCCCGCACTCGAACAGGCTTCACCCTAGGCAACCTGACCCCAAACGCCACAGACAGGCTTTGGCCTATACAGGCCCTAAAAGGGAACTTTGGCTTCAAAAATGTTCCGAATTACATTTACATTTCTGGAAATATACACACAAATTCTGGCTTGAGAGACATGTCCAATACAAAATCTTTATAAATGATTACATTTGTTGAAATTAACCAAAAAAAGAACAAAAAATTTCACCAAGCAAAGGGGTTTGCTTTTCTAGGAACAAATCAATACTGACAAAGAAGAGCACTCTGCAAAGGTTGTTGAACCAGTGAAGAATATGCACCATAATACACAAGCTGAGGGGTGTCTTTCAGCTGTGACACTAGGGTGGCCCCATCTCTTGGGGGACCCATTCATAAAACAAGTAATCCATAGTAAGTAATAAAAAAAAATACATAAATAGAAAAAAAACAAATAAAACAAAATACTTTAAAATACCTGAGAGCAAATCCTGGCTGAAACATGACACATGTTGACTCCAGGCTCCTCCCATTCATTTTCTCATAACAAGCACCGCCTCCTCCTGCTCACCTGTAAACATGAGGACCTCAGGCTCCTCCCATTCATTTTCTCATAACAGGCACCGCCTCCTCCCACTCATCTGTAAACACAAGGACCTCAGGCTCCTCCCACTCATCTGTAAACACAAGGACCTCAGGCTCCTCCCATTCATTTCCTCCTGTTGCGCTCAGGCTCCTCCCAGGTTTCCTCTCACATTCTGTCAAGCCACTCCCCCTCATCCTTGCAGGACAAGCTTAGGCTCCTCCCATTCGTCTTCTCTCACCTGTGCTCTCTGTTTCTTGCAGATGTTCCCATTTGGCAGTATGGTACCAATGATGCCACAGCAGCCTTCTCCACAGACCCCAAATGTAAGAGTCCTGTCTTTTTGTTCCATATGTTTTTGACTTGATTTTGATATTATGGGATGTACTGATTGTTCTCTTTTTTCATTGCAGTTGCCCCCTTCTTTTGGAAACATGCCACAGCAACCTGGCCAGTCTGATCCAAACGTAAGATGACGACTTTGTGCTCATCACAGACCCTCCTTGTGCTCTGCTGTAGATCTTCATGTTTTGACTTCTTTGCTCTTTTCTCCATCCCACAGATGTTCAACCCCTTTGCCAATATGCCACAGCTGCCTGCCCAAAACCCCAATGTAAGGCCCACTCCGTTTCCAGCCGACGCTACTCCCTCGGGCTCTCTAGATTATAACTCAGATCTTTTTCTTTGCTGTAGGGCGTGCCCAACTTTGGAATGCCACAGGACCCCTCTCAGCCCATGCAGCCTGCCCAGCCCATTCCACCAGTGCAGCCCAGTCCAAATGTAAGTGGCTCGGGGGGGGGCTCTGCTGCTCTTTCTGTGCTGTTGCTGTTTACTCCCACTTCAGGATGGACACAATCTGCTTGGTCCTCGGCACTGGTCTTGATGCCATATCACGTCTTTGGTAATAAAGTGGCACGGCCATTGTCAGCTTTACCATGACGTGTTTTGTATTTCTATTTCAGATTCCGGTTGGAGGTGAACAAGAAGTGGACTAATTCAGTATGTACACACTTTTTCTTCATTTGTGGGTTTAAGATACTGGTCCAGTGGTAAGAAAACGTATGTGAACCCCTCGGAATGACCCGCTATTTCTACATTAATTGGTCAACTGATCATCTAGCAGCACGGTGGCATAGTGGGTAGTGGGGTTCGTTTCCCGGGTCCTCCCTGTGTTGAGTTGCATGTTCTCCCCGTGTTTCCTCCCACAGTCCAAAGACACACAGGTTAGGTGCATTGGCGATTCTAAATTGTCCTTGGTGTGTGTGTGCGTCCTGCGGTGGGCTGGCGCCCTGCCCGGGGTTTGATTCCTGCCTCGCACCCTGCGTTGGCTGGGATTGGCTCCGTTACCCTGTAGTTAAGATATAGCGGGTTGGACAATGGATGGATGGATGTTTGGTAGTTGGGTCAGGTCAGGTTGGGGGACATGCACTGGTACAGTTTGTTGCTGCACCCTCCTACCCACACAATAAAACAGCTTGGGATTCTGGTTGGCAGCCCTCCAGACAGACACACGGTCCAGCCTGTCCCACCCTCCAAAAATGACCCTCTATCTGCCGCAGCCAGGTGTTATGCAAGTGTCCCCTTGGCCTGGTCCAGCCACATGGGTCCTCAACAATGAGCTGGATCACCCTCGGGTAATGGTGCCACATGGCCGTTGTGCTGTAACTGACAATGCAGGTCATGTGCTTCATTTGGGGTCCCGTGAGAAACACAAAGTCAAACCAGCGGGACCCAAGGGTACCCCGAAGAGAAGACACAAGAAGGAGTCCAGTCTTGGTCTCAGGTCACTGGAATGCATCCTTTCATCTCCAGGACGCTAGAGACTTGGACCTCCGTCCTTTTGCGCCACGCACCCCTGTCCAGTGACCTCATGGTTGGCAGTGTGGCTCGTTTAGACATCAATATGATATTTTTTCCAGAGGGTTCACTTACTTTTTCTTGCCACTGTCTATGGGTTTTATTCTGCATGTCTGTGTAGTAAAATTCCAGGAATGAGTGAACCAAGAAACTGCTAAGGGTAGCAGAGCCAGTGCCAGGTTTAGGGGCGATGAAGGGCTGTGATGAAGGCTGTGTGCTCACCTGCTGCCCTACTTTCATTGATTCACTCGTTTTGTTGCTCATCTTCTTCACAGGCACACAAATCCCAGGACCCCCATGAAGCTGGTCTTCTAAATTTAAAGACGCTGATGGCTCCGAGTTGATGGCCCCACATGTTGTTCTGTCGTCTCTCTGTTTTGTTGTAGGTTTTTTGTTTTTTTTCCTCTTTCGCTTGCTCTCAATGGCGGTGCGGGCTGAAGGACGGTCTCACACGTTTTCATCTGCTGTTTGGTAGCATTTTTTGAGTTGAGCTTTGATGTGAGCCCATAAGGAGAGGATTTTGGGGAATATCAACGTGTGCCAGAAAGACGAAATCTGAAGGAAAATCTGCCAACAAATGTCTCCCCCTCAACCCCGGCGTGACTTCTCTTTGTACGTCGGCCCTCTGTTTGTGTAACAAAATGTGATGCTGTGCTAATCTCGCCTGCTTTGTCACCCGAGGGCGGCTCTCTGCCCGTTCACTCTTGTGCTTTTGTAACCTTTGCCTACAAATAAAGTTTCAGATCCTCTCAGTTTGTGTCTTTTTATCTCATTTGGGGGAAATCAAACGGGTTAAAGAAAAGACCCCCTTTAGAAGGGCGTTGGAAAGGAAAGGTGAGAAGGAAGACTTGCAGCTCACTGTAGTGGCTGTGGTGTGTCGGTCAGAACACAGGAACCGACCCAACCATTGGAGGAACATCACTTTAACGTGGAAATGGCAGAAATACACAGGAGGTAGAACATCTGTACGAGTGGGCGAGTGGGCGAGTGGGTGAGGCTCCGACGAGGCCAAGAACAAAATCAAACATTTAGTGCAAATCTTATAAACTGATCAAACAATGAAAGGAGCCACTTTATAATGAGAGTCTAGCATCAAGTCAGTGACACTTGTGGGCCGTTGATCTGCTCAGTTCAGTAGCAGAGGGGCTCATCAGGGCACTAGAGGGGCAACCATGAGGCGACCACCAAAACAGAAATGAATGGGCTAACAGGTGCAAGGAGTTAACTGTTGTCATCTCGTTTTGCATTTGGCTACGGTCAGCGTCACTACTGGCGTCATGAGGCCATACCTGGACCCTACAGAAGTGGCACAGGTAGTCCATCTACTCCAGGATGGCACATCAATACCACGTGGCATTGCCAGGTTTGCTGTGTCTCCCAGATGAGTCTCAAGGGCATGGAGGAGATTCCAGGAGACAGACGGGCAGTTCCTCGAGGAGAGCTGGACAGGGCCCCTTGTAGAAGGTCCTTAACCCATCAGCAGGACCCACCCTGGAGGAACGGGATGAGCACTGGCAGAGCCTACAAAATGACCTCCAGCAGGCAGGCCGGCCACTGGTGTGAATGTCTCTGACTAAACAATCAAACAGACTTCATGAGGGGGGCCTGAGGGCCTGACATCCTCTAATGGGCACCGTGGAGCTCGATTGGCGCTTGCCATAGAATACCAGAATCACCACCCTGTGCTTTTCACAGACGAGAACAGGGTCACCCTGAGCACATGTGACAGACGTGAAAGGGTCTGGAGAAGCTGTGGAGAACGTTATACTGCTTGTGACATCGTTCAGCATGACCAGTTTGGTGGGGGGGCAGTGATGGTCAGTCTGGGGTGGCACATCCAAGGAGGGACACACAGACCTCTACAAGGTGGGCACCGTAGGACTGCCATTAGGTATCGGGATGAAATCTTTGGACCCATTGGCAGACCCTATGCTGGTTCCTCCTGGTGCACAACAATGCCCGGCCTCATGTGGCGAGAAGAAGAAGGAATTGATACCATTGACTGGCCCAACACTACCCACGCTCACTTGCGTGACCTCAATCCAATAGAACACCTCTGGATGGGACTTTATGTTTGTGTCCTTTTGATGCCTCAGCCTGTCCAGGAGCTCAGTGATGTCCCGGTCCAGATCTGGGAGGAGATCCCCCAGGACACCATCTGTCGTCTCATAAGGATGTTGGCAGGCATGGAGGGGCAGGGGGCATACAATCTACTAAGCACGATTTGGAGTTGGTGCAATGAAATTTCGGCCAAATGCACTCACCTGCCTGCCTGCCACTGCATCATTTGTTCCCTTTGATTTTCGGGGTGTCCCTCTGTCGGTTGATCCTTTCCATTTCCATCCTTTTGTTCCTCATACGTCACCTTAGTAGTTCCTCAGTCCATAGCAGTAGAGACGGCCAGCGGGAGTGTTCTTTTTTCCCATTGAGATCTGATGTGTCTTCAAAGTGTTTCATTCATTTTTTGAGCAGTTGAAGTCTGTGCGTCTGTCTGTCCGGCCGGGAAGTGCGAGGCTACAGCATGAAGCTGAAATTAAAAGGGACTCCGTCGCCAAAGTTAAACCGGAATGACAAACGAGAGAGAAACTCGCTTAGCCGCTGACAGACAAAGGGGGGCAAGCAGGTCCACAAAACAAAACCGACGACTCTGCATTTCCATTTTTTTCTGATGATTTCTATGGTTTGTAGGTGCCCAGGCTTTTTACAGCGCGAGTTTACCCGGCAAGTCCATATACAGGGTGGTCCAGGTCTAATTATGCAGATCCAGATCGTCTGGATGACTTTGATTTATGCGGAGACGATTCTTAGATAGATAGATAGATAGATAGATAGATAGATAGATAGATAGAGTGAAAGGCACTATATAATAGATAGATAGATAGATAGATAGATAGATAGATAGATAGATAGATAGATAGATAGATAGATAGATAGATAGATAGATAGATAGATAGATAGATAGATAGATAGATAGATAGATTAGAACAATTAGAACAATTAGAACAATTAGAACAATCTAGACGAGAACAGGCCATTCAGCCCAACAAAGCTCGCCAGTCCTATCCACTTGCTTCCTCCAAGAAAACATCAAGTCGAGTTTTGAAAGTCCCTAACGTCTTACTGTCTACCACACTACTTGGTAACTTATTCCAAGTGTCTATCGTTCTTTGTGTAAAGAAAAACTTCCTAATGTTTGTGCGAAATTTACCCTTAACAAGTTTCCAACTGTGTCCCCGTGTTCTTGATGAGCTCATTTTAAAATACAAGTCTCGATCCACTGTACTAATTCCCTTCATAATTTTAAACACTTCAATCATGTCACCTCTTAATCTTCTTTTGCTTAAACTGTAAAGGCCCAGCTCTTTTAATCTTTCCTCATAATTCAACCCCTGTAGACCTGGAATCAGCCTAGTCGCTCTTCTCTGGACCTTTTCTTGTGCTGCTATGTCCTTTTTGTAGCCTGGAGACCAAAACTGCACACAGTACTCAAGATGAGGCCTCACCAGTGCATTATAAAGGTTGAGCATAACCTCCTTGGACTTGTACTCCACAGATCGTGCTATATAACCTAACATTCTGTTAGCCTTCTTAATGGCTTCTGAACACTGTTTGGAAGTTGATAGCTTGGAGTCCACTATGACTCCTAAATCCTTCTCATAAGGTGTACTCTCGATTTTTCGACCGCCCATTGTGTATTCAAACCTAATATTTTTACTTCCTATGTGTAATACTTTACATTTACTGACATTAAATTTCATCTGCCACAAATCTGCCCAAGCCTGTATGCTATCCAAGTCCTTCTGTAATGATATAACGGATTCCAAATTATCTGCTAATCCACCTATCTTGGTATCATCTGCAAACTTAACCAGCTTGTTACTTATATTCCTATCTAAATCATTTATATATATTAAAAATAGCAGCGGCCCTAGCACTGACCCCTGTGGAACACCACTCTTAACATCGCCAGTTCTGATGAGGTTCCTCGCACCATCACCCTCTGCTTCCTGTGTCTGAGCCAATTCTGCACCCATCTAAAAACATCACCCTGAATTCCCACTTCTTTTAACTTGATGCCCAACCTCTCATGTGGCACCTTATCAAATGCTTTCTGAAAGTCCAGATAAATAATATCATAAGCTCCACTTTGATCGTATCCTTTTGTTGCCTCCTCATAGAATTCCAACATGTTAGTAAAACACGACCTCCCCTTCTGAACCCATGCTGACTGTTCAGAATAACTCCTGTCCTTGTCATGTGTTGCTCAATCTTATCCTTAATAATTCCTTCCATTAATTTTCCTGTGATGCTTGTTAAGCTTACTGGCCTATAGTTGCTTGGATCTGCCCTGTCACCCTTTTTATATAATGGGATGATATTTGCCATTTTCCAGTCCTTTGGAATCTCTCCAGTGCACAGTGACTTCCTAAAAATATGTGTCAAGGGTTTATATATGTACTCACTAGCCTCCTTAAGAACACGAGGATAAATATTATCTGGGCCTGGTGATTTGTTTGATTTCATCTTATTTAATCTGAGCAGCACTTCTCCCTCTACAATTTCCAAATCCCTCAGTACCTCCTTAGTAGTTGTGTTTACCTCTGGCAGGTTATCCACTTGCTCACTTGTAAACACCTCAGAAAAATGTAAGTTTAGGGCATCTGCTATTTCATTGTCTGTATCTTTTAATTCCCCTTTACTATTCCTGATGAACTTGACCTCCTCCTTAACTGTTCTTTTACTACTAAAATACTGAAAGAATCTCTTGGGGTCTTCTTTCGCCTTATCTGCTATATTCCTCTCCAACTGTCTTTTAGCCTCTCTGATATCCTTCTTAATGGTTGCCCTCATTTTCTCATACGCTACGGTTCTCTTTGCAGTCATTAGTCTTATATGCCTTATACAGCAGTTTTTTCCTTTGCAACTTCTTTTTTAAATCTTTATTAATCCATCGTGGAGATTTTTTAGTTTCCTATTACTTCCAAATTTAGGTATGTATCTGTCCTGCATTACATGTAAAACATTTTAAACCTGTTCCACTGCTCCTCGACTGTCTCCACATTTAAAAGCTTATCCCAGTCTATCCTACTTAGACTTTGTCGCATCTGCTCAAAATTAGCCCTACTAAAGTTCAACTTAACAATTTTAGTCTTTGCATCTGTACTCTTACAAAATACTGAGAATTGTATTACATTATGGTCACTTGACCCTAGTGGTTCAATCACCTCTACACCCTCAATTCTATCCTGATTATTACAGAATACTAAATCCAGATAGGCTTCACCCCTTGTTGGTGCTTTAACATGCTGTGTTAAAAACAGTCGCGATTACTTCTAAAACTCCTGCTCTTGTGCTCCTCCATCTGTAAGGTTATCCCAGTTAATATTTGGATAATTAAAGTCCCCATGACTATAATATCCCCTGTAAACTTGCCTTTTGATATTACTAAAAGATGTGTGTTGAAATTACTGTCTGAATTGGGTGGTCTATAACACACTCCTAAAATGAGACCTTTTTCCCTAATATTTTCCAGGCGAAGCCACATGTCCTCACTAAGATGGGGCTCATCATCCAACTGAAGATGACTTACATTTAATTCCTGTTTGGCATAAACAGCAACCCCACCTCCTTTTCTGTTCTGTCTATCCTTCCTAAAAATGTGTATCCCTCTATGTTACACTCATCCCCATCTTTGTTATTTAGCCAGGTTTCCGTTATTGCTATAATATCATAATTGTGCTCTGCTACATACAACTCCAACTCACTTACCTTATTTTTGATACTTCTAGCATTAAGGCAAGCTATTTTTAATGTGTTAATCCTTCTATCTTTACGTGTTTGCTTAAAATTTACATTACTATGCATTTTTATTTCTACACCATTGTTTGTTCTTCCATGTATAGATCTAAATCTGGCCTGTCCTAAACTCCCTGCCCCCATTCCCTAGTTTAAACAATCCTCGACTAGCCTACACATACGCCTCCCCAATACATTGGTGCCCCTCCGGTTCAGATGTAACCCGTCACGCGGAACAGGTCCCATCTGTTCCAAAAGGAGTCCCAATGCCCCATAAACCTATACCCTTCTACCCTGCACCAAGATTTGAGCCACGCGTTAAGCCTTCTAATCTCCTCAATCTTACCTGGACTGGCGTGGCACAGGCAGAACTTCGGAGAAGACTACCTTGTCAGTTCTGCTCCTCAGCTTGGTACCTAACTCTTTGAATTTGGATCGCAGAACTGACAGACTACCCTTATGTATGTCATTTGTTCCAACGTGGACAATGACAACTGGATCCACCCGCTCTGGCCAAGAGCCTATCCACCCTTCCAGGAGGTCTCCCACCTGTGCTCCCGGAAGGCAACACACCGTGCGAGACTCTCTCTCTCTGGAGCACACCTGCGCTTCAATCCCCCTAATGATTGAGTCCCCAACTATCACTACCTCTCTCTTTTTGGGAACTGGTTTTGAGGTGGCCCGTTGGGGCTCCTCAACCCTGCCTACCACCTCAGAATTATCAGAGTCACCGTCCAGCTCCGCCAGGACATGATAACGGTTAGACACTTCTAATTCTGGGGTTGATGCCCCCGGACAGTGTGCACCCTTTACCTTACGCCTTGCGACCGTGACCCACCTATTCCTACCTGTCTGGTCTGGAATCTCCTCCCGCCACCTTAGGGGTGCACACTATCTCTAAAGGACACCTGGGCCAAGTCCGCCAATTCTCTATTACAACGCAGGTCAGCCAACTCCTCCTCCAGTTCAGCGACCCTGAGCTCGAGGTGCTGGATCAGCTGGCATCTCTTGCAGATGTAGCCCTCATAGACAACTGGCTCTTCCAAACCATCATCTAAAAAGTCCAACATCCAACAGGACTTGCATTGCACTGGCCTCATTATTAAAATTTGATTTGGGATTACTAAGCTGCCTTAACTATATATTTTTTTTTTCTTAAGATTAAATTTCTTCTTAACTTAAATGGTAACACTAAGATCTGCTACAGATATTTTACACCTTTTCCCCTTAAGCTCCTGTACTGTTCTCCCTCTCAGCTGCCTGCCTTTCTATGAGGTTAACTTTACTTTTCTCTGTCTCTTCTAGCTTTGCGCTCTTCTTACTTATAAGCTCTTCACTCGCACTGTTTGTATTCCCCCGTATTAATGAACCAATACGCTGTCGCCCACTTAACTGTTCTGCCTCTGGACCGCTAAGGACTGTTTAATCTAAAATAAACAAATAAATAAAACTTTACTACCTTATTTGCTCCTACTGCTCCTTGTGCCTGATCGGTGTCTTAACGCAGGCCGCTTACCTGCGCACTACTGAGTTTCCACCTTTTACTGCTTTGAAGTCAGCCGCGGCCTTTTTTTCTTTTCCTTTAAACTAAGGAATCGCTGTTACGACGACGCGGTTATTTATTTACAAATGCCGATATCAGTTACTGCTGCTTTCTACCCTGCCGCCTCGATGCTAATTCAAATACAGATAACAAGAAAAAGAACAAGTACAAATAACTTTTCCAAGCGCACTTCCAAACACCCAGCTACTTTTGCTCTTGTGCGGGCGAAAAAAGCAAAAAACCCTTCTAAAGGGAAAAAGCTTTAAAAAATTCCCACACGGTTCCTTAGAGGCAACCAAAACCCAAGTTTTTAAGAGCAAAATGTATTTTTTTAATGTAAATCTCACACCACAGAACAAACCAACACTCTCAACAGACTCTAGCGTTTGCAAAGCACACGTCAGCACAAAGCACACGTGACTCTCAGCACAAAGCACACGTGACTCTCCATATAGATAGATAGATAGATAGATAGAGTGAAAGGCACTATATAATAGATAGATAGATAGATAGATAGATAGATAGATAGATAGATAGATAGATAGATAGAGTGAAAGGCACTATATGATAGATAGATAGATAGATAGATAGATAGATAGATAGATAGATAAGGCACTATATGATAGATAGATAGATAGATAGATAGATAGATAGATAGATAGATAGATAGATAGATAGATAGATAGAGTGAAAGGCACTATATAATAGATAGATAGATAGATAGATAGATAGATAGATAGATAGATAATAATAATAATAATAATAATAATACATTTTATTTATTATATATATATATTATATATATATATTTATATATATATATATTTCCCATGCTCAAGGCACTTACAGAATATAAGAAAGAACGGCAGGGTATACAGTATATAGCATAGTACAAAGCAAATTAATAAATAAGAAGATTAAGACAGTAAACTCAGAGAAAGCCTAACAGACAACAGAACTGATGGTCTACGCACACACATACAGGTTACATGAGCATCTTGACAGAGAGGTAAACTGAGAGAAGGGGAATGAAGTCAAATAGAGCTAAAAGCCTTCCTGAACAGATGAGTTTTAAGTTGTTTTTTAAAAGAATTCATGGAGTCAGCTGACCTGATTAATTTCGGTAGGTCATTCCAGAGTCTGGGCTATACAGCTGAAGGCCCTGCTGTCACCCATGGAGTGTAGATTAGTGTGGGGCACAACAAGATTGCCAGAATCAGAGGACCTTAGTGGATGGGCAGGCACATAGTGATGGAGAAGGTCACTGATGTCGTTTGGCGAGGTTATTTAAGGCTTTGTAGGTTATTAGTAGGATTTTATATTCGATTCTGTAAGACACAGGGAGCCAGTGAAGACGGAGCAGGATGGGTGTGATGTGCTCACTGCTGCTGGTTGGAGTGAGGACTCTTGCAGCTGAGTTTTGAATAAGCTGGAGCTGTGATATAAGATTAGAAGGGGCACCTGCCAGCAGCGAGTTACAATAATCTATGCGGGATGTGATAAAAGCATGGACAAGTTTCTCAGCATTAGAAAAGGAAAGGAAGGAGGAACACGGATATGTTACGGAGGTGAAAGTAGGAAAGTTTCTTAATGTGATTTTTGTGGTGGAGTAAGAAAGGGAGGAATCAAAAATGACACCAAGATTCTTTGCAGTAGAGGCAGGTCTGATGAGATCACCACCAAGATGGACTGGGAAGGAGCTCATTTTATTAAGCTGCATTTTAGTCCCAATTTGCAGGAGTTCAGTTTTGTTGCAGTTTAATTTCAAAGAGTTCTGCTCCATCCAGGTTTTAATTTCACTAAGGCAGGTTGTGAGCTGAGAAAGCTCTGATGAAGTTCCACTTTTAACATTGAAGTAGAGTTGAGTATCATCTGCATAAAAGTGATAGCCCAGTCCATAGCTACGAATAATATGGCCAAGGGGAGCATATAAATACAGAAGAGAAGAGGGCCAGGACAGAGCCCTGAGGAACTCCTTGTGTGACTGGCGACGAGCTGGATCTGCTGTTACCAAGACTAACAAACTCTTGCCTATCAGTCAGATAGGACTTGAACCACTGGAGGGCAGTGCCAGAGATACCCAGCATGTTCTCCATTCTAGACAGTAGAATGTCATGTCTGACAGTGTCAAATGCTGCACTGAGGTCTAACAGAATTAATATGCTGGTTTGTCCAGAGTCTGCTGCCATAAGCAAATCATTGGTTACCCGTAGCAGAGCAGTTTTACAGCTGTGCTGCACCCTGAAACCAGACTGAAAGGGTTCCATCAAATTATTAGACGTTAAGTAATTGGTGAGCTGGGAAGCTACAACACGCTCAAGAGCTTTTGACAGGAAAGGTAAGTGGGAAATAGGCCGGAAATTGTTAAGATTGTCAGCATCAAGACCAGACTTTTTTAACATTGGGGTTACAGAAGCGATTTTAAAAGTGAGCGGCACAGAGCCAGTGTCAAGGGATGAGTTTATTATTGTTGTAACAGTCGGGATTATGGCATGAAGGCAGGATTTAAGTAGTGTGCTGGGGATGGGTCCAGTATACAAGTAGTTGGCCTCATCTTACAAAGCAGGTTATTAACAAACGCAGATGTGACTGGTGAGAACTTAGAGAAGGAGCTGGATGGAGTGGGAAAACAGGGAGAGATATAAACAGATGATGTATTTACGTTAGTTGAATTATTTAGATCTTTAATTTTGTTACGGAAAAAGTGGAGGAAATCCTCACAGACTTCAGTAGAAGAGGTAGTTGGGCCAGATGCAGGTTCGAGTAGTTTATTAACTACAGAAAACAAAACCCTTGGGTTATGTGGCCACTTTCTATTATTCTGCCATAGTGGGTGTTCTTAGCAGCAGTTAGTGCTTCTCTGTAAGCTCTTTGGTGGTCAGAGAAAGCCTGGATGTGCACAGTGAGGCCAGTCTTACGTGACATTCTCTCAAGGCGTCGGCCAGCTGCTTTCATAGATCGCAATTCTGAGTTATACCAAGGAGCTGAACGTTTAAAGAAAACCTCTTTATGTTTTAAAGGAGCTGTTTTATCTAATGCTGAATGAAGGGCTGAGTTATAGTGGTCAACGAGATTATCTAGTGTTGACGGAATAGGTGCAGACAGTAAAAGATCAGAAATGGATCCAGAAAGGATAGAGGGACAGATATTTTAAGGTTTCTGTAAGAAATTTGTCGTTTACAGGTAAGAGGAGGTAAAGGCAGTGAGACAGTAAAAAATACTGCTTTATGGTCAGAGAGTCCCAAATCAGTGCTGTAAATATTGGCAACAGATAGTCCAGAAGTGCAGATCAGATCCAATATATGACCACCAGAGTGGGTGGGAAAATCAACATGTTGTGTCAAGTCAAAACAGTCCAGTAAGGATAGGAATTCATTTCTCAGTTTAGATGTAGTAATGTCAATATGGATGTTGAAATCACCAAGAAGGATAATTCTCTGAGAGTAAGAGCTTAGGTGGGTTAAAAGTTCAATCAGATCAGATAAGAAGGATGCATTGTATTTTGGGGGACGATAAAGAACAATGAGTGAGACAGGACCTGTTTCCGTTATTAGTTTAAGAGCCAGGCACTCAAAAGACAGTGGACAGTCAATTGGGATTCGTTTGATATTTAAGTCTGCTCTGATAATTACCGCTAGCCCGCCTCCTTGTCTAGAGCTGCGAGGTTCTGTATGGAAAGTGAAACCAGGTGGAGTCGCCTCCGTGAGAGACGTCAATTCGTTTGGTTTTTGCCAAGTCTCCGTTAAACACAGTATATCAAGTTTGGTGTCAGTGATGAGTTCTGACAGCACCAATGCTTTGCCATTAAGAGATCTTGAGTTAAACAGAGCAATGTTAGTCAATGAGGCATCTTTTTGCACAGAGCTGTGATCAGGGTTTATTTCCACACAATGTAAATTTGGCACACTGACACTTGTATTTCCAGGGCCATGAGAAGGAATGCTTATTCCTGAGCAAATGCTGCCGGTTGTCTTTTCATTCGCACCCCGGCGGTGGCGGCGACCTGACCCGCGATGTATATATTTCGGCGCTGTAAAATACCGGCGTCTTTTAGGATGTTCCAATCAGACCATTTGCTCTGGACAAACTGTTTAATAAGAAGGAGTTTGTCATGAGAGTATTTTAGCATGATACTTGGCAATACTTATCTGAAAAGCAGTGGAGAAGCAGCACAGCATAGCGGAACCATTTGGATCAGATGAGATGAACGGCGATAGCAAAGCAGCAGAAAGCAAAGCAGCAGAAAGCATAGCAGGAGGAGGTAGCAGGATTTGCAGGTTCCAATACACAGCCACAAACAATAACGCTTGATAATTTCATGCGTGATCGCCCCGGAGCCATAAGCCAGGTTAGTATGAGCATCAGATCAGATCCCAGTCGTACAGTACTGTAAAATGAATCGGGAGCAGATCAGCATAGCGAATATAATCACGGAGAAAGATTATCCCGAGGTCATAGATCGCCAGGTACAAAGAAATGTTCGTAGGTCTCGTCCGCGATCCACAGACTCAGCTGTTCCCAGTCAAAGTAGAGTCCATAAAATCTGTAAATATTAAGCCAAATCCATGCAATTCAGGTCGGCTGTATCCACGAACTATACGTACAGTAAAAGAAATAAAACAAGCGTGAGAAAGTGTAGAATAAAGGCGAATTTTGCGAAAAGTGTTGTTAACAGGGAGGAGCGGCAGCAACTTGCGTGCGCCAGCGTCCCCTCACCTGAAGAAGATAGATAGATAGATAGATAGATAGATAGATAGATAGATAGATAGATAGATAGATAGATAGATAGATAGATAGATATGAAAGGCACTATATAATAGATAGATAGATAGATAGATAGATAGATAGATAGATAGATAGATAGATAGATAGATAGATATGAAAGGCACTATATAACTGATAGATAGATAGATAGATAGATAGATAGATAGATAGATAGATAGATAGATAGATAGATAGATAGATATGAAAGGCACTATATGATAGATAGATAGATAGATAGATAGATAGATAGATAGATAGATAGATAGATAGATGTATGTTCTAGCATCACTTCCGAATGCGGTCTTGCATGCACGTTATCATCCAGGTGACACTCTGAACGACCACCAGAGGGCGAACTGGAGGTGACAGCCAGCATTCTTTATGTTTGAGCGCCACCACCGGGCCCCGCCTGTTGCTCTTCAAATTAAATCGAGTTGGTTGGTTCCGAGCTTCAACTGGATGATAACATACAAGACCGCAAGACGAGCACATTAGCGAGTCTTCATTGTTTGTTGATTAATTTTTATTTTTAAAGTTGTGTTTTTTTATTATATTTTTCTCAAACAATTAAAAAAAAACCATTTTATTTTCCTCTGGGCCACGCCGGTTATTTCAGCTCGTAGTATAAAAATGTTGCTTCGTTATGCAATGCAGAAAACGTCCAATAGATGGCACTATAGCGACACGCTATCAACGTAAGGTATTTGCAATTACAACCTCAATGGCGGCAACGTAACAAGTTAATACCCATACCAGTAACCGCGCAATCTGCTTGACTTGAGCATTGCTAGTTTTCCTCCTCTTTCTCTGTACGTTTAGCGTTCGTTTGCTCAGAGGTTTGATGTGCTTGTTCCTTCCTGAGCAGCTCTTCTTTTCTCCACCCTAGCGGCCCGTTTTTTCTCTTCTTTCATCGGCATCTTTTCACTTTAAAACAGATTAATTAATTAATTAATTAATTAATTAATTACTTAATTTGTCTCGTAAGCTGGCACTTAGGTGTTCAATCTGTCTCAAGAATGATTTAAGATTGGGATGAGAACGGCGCCCGTACGCACGCGCCGAGTTGTTACTAAAATAAAATAAAACACAAATAAGAGGAATACCCCGAAAGCGGACCGTAGAGGTCATGCAGTACATGTGTACAAAATTCCAGGTCCATATTTCAAACGGCTTGCCATCTACAGGTGATTAAAAATCCTGGACAGGCAAACGTACAGCCACGGTAGCGTATTATAGAAGAAGTGAATACACAACATCTCTTAAAGATTTACTGCAATAGCCCAATGATTTACAGTTGAATCTACTGTATATTAAACAGCGGACACATATCCTCAATTTTACTGTATGAAATTGACGGTATTTACTGTAATAATAATAAAAACACTAAGTAACGTGAAATATTAACATGACTGTTAATTTAACAACAACATTTATTTCTATAGCACATTTTCATACAAAAAATGTAGCTCAAAGTGCTTTACAAAATGAAGAATAGAAAAATAGAAGACACAATAAAAAATAAAAATAAGTCAATATTAATTAACATAGAATAAGAGTAAGGTCCGATGGCCAGGGGGGACAGAAAAAACAAAAACAAAAAAACTCCAGACGGCTGGAAAAAAAAATAAAATCTGCAGGGATTCCAGACCATGAGACCGCTCAGTCCCCTCTAGGCATTCTACCTAACATATGATGAAACAGTCCTCTTTGGATTTAGGGTTCTAACGGAAGGACCTGATGATGATGGTCACGTAGACTTCTGCCTTTCAGTCCATCATTGTTGGAGCATCAGGATGCTTTGAGTAGGTGGACGTGGCGCAGGAAAAAGAAACAGAAAAGAGAGTTGGGGTCAGTACGGATTTTAGAGCCACTGTGAATATCACTATGAATTCAGAACAGTTTCCTCTCTAACGTTTAACACTTTACTTCAAACATTAGAAGTACATAAGAACTTACATTTGGTCAACAAACACACAAAGTTAAACTTTCTTTAGCGTCTCCAGTACTTCCGGCTTTCACGCGGTATGTCAGTCAAAGTCGCCTGCTCACTGTTGTACACTCACTGCGCCTCAGCCCCCCAAAGACACATGAGCCTTTTTTACAAAGGGTTTGATTTAAGGTGTCTGCGGCGCTTTACATCATGGAGGCAAATGACTGACGTAGAAACGCCGAGGCACAGTCTGGATGACCCTTAAAATGCTTCTTTTTTTTTTTGATATTGAAAGTTTGTCCTCCATACTTTGAGAAGTCACACCCACCCATGGGAAACATGTCATAAAATAACGAACACCAAACTGCAAGCCAGTGCTGTTCCTTCATCACATTAATTTGTCCAGCATCCATAACCTTCTTCCATTGTCTGTCTGTCTGTGTGTGTGTCTCTCTCTCTCTCTCTCCATGATGCACCGAAGACCCCCTTTATCTCCTGTACGGACTTCGATTCATTTTCTGCTCCAAGGGACTCCACCTGCATTCTTCATCCATCTAATCCTTGTGTGGTGTCACCTGAATCCTCGAGGCTCATGGGATACAGAGAGCCGCCTTCAGGTCGCTGTCACTCAAGTCTCCAGCCCCGCCCCTCTCTAGTATAGTAGTTTGAAAGATCGATAGATAGATAGATGAAAGGTGCTATATGATAGATAGATAGATAGATAGATAGATAGATAGATAGATAGATAGATAGATAGTTGAAAGGCGCTATATGATAGATAGATAGATAGATAGATAGATAGATAGATAGATAGATAGATAGATGAAAGGCGCTATATGATAGATAGATAGATAGATAGATAGATAGATAGATAGATAGATAGATAGATAGATAGATAGATAGATAGATAGATAGATAGATAGATAGTCGCATAGTGTGTATTGATGGCTGCCATATTAACTTGAAAGAAAGTTATATAAACGACAAGTTATGAATTACACAAATTGAACTTCTAAATGGAATCAAAAAGACTTCAAGTTTGATTTCAACAGATCTGATACCTGCCGTTGTCTAAGGCTGATTAGGGTGAGCCCACCATTGTGCAGCGCCAGGTAAAACATAATTAGCAGGATGACAGCCAGGGCGAAGATCTGTGGGGTGGCAGCCCATGAGAATTTCATGCAAAGCCACAGGGAGCGCTCAGTGACCACACCACCTATACCCATGGCTGGCTTTGGCTTTTAGGATGCCCTGTAAATGGTGCCCACATCACCAAACTGGTCACCCTTTGAATGACAGAGGCATAGGACTATTATTATTACACACTTTGAGTAATTATTAGTGTTTGTAATCTGGTAGTTTAAATCAGTTATGAGCAAACTGACACCCTGACCTTCATGTGTGCACTTCATGTGTGGACTACAGCTTTTTGTTTTAATGAATTTCACAAATCTTAGTGCCAAAGACAACTCAAATTTTACTACTGAGATATGAGGTAAATGAATATAAATTTAAATGAACATTTTAGAATTGAGAAAAATGTGTAACCGCAAATACAGTATAAATCTATCCACCTTAATAAAATGACAAGTGTTTTTGTGTCTGTGGGTCCATTCAGGTTGCTGTGTCTCTGTCATCCCAACAGATGGACCTTCACAAGCATTTGTAGTAGTAAAATCCATTGAATCTCTCATTCCAACAGCTGGCGCAGCATAAAGCTTTGTCATAAAAAAAAGTATTGCATTTGTCATTCCAACAGGTGGCACATCACAAACATTAACATTGCTTTTATGAATCCCGTACCAAATGCCGTACAACAGAGACATATGCATTGCATCCCGCATTCCAATGCACGCCATTAGTAGCAACGTATTTTAATACTACAAATATTTATGATGGCAAATCTGTTGGAATGACACATTTAATTCCTACATGAATTACAAAATACATTCCAGTAGATGGTGCAAAGCAAACGCTAATGCTGGGGTCTACGTTGCTTACTTAGACCCTCCATCCTATCCTTTCGCCTCGGTCCAATAATGGCAGCAAAAAAAAGGAAGACAAAAAGACACTGAAAATCCATCAGGGAGAAAATTAGGGAGAGGAACGGATGTGGAGAAGGGGGCAAGACCACCTCAAAGGCAGTGGACAGACCTCAGAGGGTCCATCATACAGCCCATCCACCCTTTTTATGTCACTTATTCGGGTCTGGGTTATGGGGGCAGCAGTCTAAACAAAGATGCCCAGACATTCCTTTTCCCAGCTACCTCATCCGGCACCTCTGGTGGGATGCCAAGGCTAGCTGTGACATATACTGTAGCTTCCCAAGGGTGTCCTGGGTCTGCCCCGAGGTCTCCTCACTGTTGGACATCCTCTCCAGGAGACACAAACCACTTCTAATGGCTCCTTACGATGTGTTTTGGGGAGCAGCGGCTCTACTCTGAGTTCCTTCTCCATGTCTGTGCTCCTCACCCTGAGCCCACCCTGTGAAGGAAGCGCATTTCTGCCGTTTTACCCACGGCTCATGACCACAGGTGAAGGTAGGAACATATGGAGAGCTTCACCTTTCACTTCAGCTCCCTCCATCATACAGAAGGAGAAAAAATAGAAAACGACAAGCCCACTGCCAGGTCAGGCTGTCCCTCAAGAATGGGGACTGTGAACCCCAATGGTCACTCAAGTCAATGACTGCGACTGCAGAGGACATTCACGCTTCATTGACCTCCAGAATATGAGCCGTTAGGGAAGAGTGGCACAGGAAAAAAAGAGAAAACATGTCCTCTCTGTAAAGATGACGAGACTAAAGTAGTGGAAATCGAACATGTCACACCAGCCACTGTCACCATTACCACTGTGTGTGTGAAATGTCCTGGTGGCCATGTTGTGTTCTAACAGGGCATGCTGGGTACTGGCAGAATGATGAATGCTGCACGGTTATGTTTCAGCAAGGGTGTGTTTGCTGGTTTCTGTTCATTTTTGTTTTTTTTGCTTTCTTTGTTTATTTTCAATTATTATTTTTCATTATGTATTAATGTCCAACTACAGGGTCACGGGGGTCTGCTAGAGCCAATCCCAGCAAACACAGGAACCAATCCCAGGCAAAGGGGGCCAGCCCACCGCTGGGCACACACACATACACACCAAGCACACACTCAGGACAATTTAGAATCGCCAACCCACGTAGACACGGGGAGGACATGCAGACTTCACACAGAGAGGACCCGGAAAGTGAACCGAGGTCTCCCAACTGCGAGGCAGCAGCGCTACCTACTGCGCCACCGTGCTGCCCTTATGTTAATATGGTCCTGTTTATTATTTAGGATGTCTTCTGATTCTTCCAGCTGCTCCCATTAGTGGTCGCCACAGCGTTCATCTTCTTCCATATCCTCCTGTCCTTGTCATCTTGCTCTGTCACCCCCATCACCTGCATGTCCTCTCTCATCACCTCCTCCAAGGCCTGCCACTGTTCCTCTTCCCTGGCAGCTCAATCCTTAGCACCCTTCGCTCATTATACCCAGCATCTCTGCTCTGCACATGTCCAAACCAACACCACCTCGCCTCTCTGGTTTTGTCTCCCAACCGTCCCACCTGCATAATGAATGTTTCTGCCTTGTGGGTGGAGCCTCCAGTGGTGTGCAGGGCCGTCTTAATGCATGGGCATGCTGGGCAGGAGCCCTGGGGGCATCACGAGCATTGGGGCCCCGTGCTAATCTATGTAAGTTGTGACTTGCTGAGTGGTTATGGAGTGTATTGTATTGAGGGTGCCTTGTGTTCTGTTCTGTGCATTGTGTCGTATTGACCCCCTTTTGTTTGACACCCACTGTACCTGGAAAGGGGTCTCTCTTTGAACTGAGGTTTCTTCCATTTTTTCCCTATAAGGGTGTTTTTTGGGGAGTTTTTCCTGGTCTTCTTAGAGAGTCAAGGCTGGGGGGTCCTGTCAAAGCCCACTTCTTGTGTGATTGTGGGCTTGTGAAAAATAAATTGTATTGTATTGTATAGTAGGGTACTCCGGTTTCCTCCCTCAGTCCAAAGACATGCAGGTTGGGTGCTTTGGCGATTCTACATTGTCCCTAGTGTGTGCTTGGTGTGTGGGTGTGTGTGCGCCCTGCAGTGGACTGGCACCCTGCCCGGGGTTTGTTTGGCTCCAGCAGACCCCCGTGACCCTGTAGTTAGGATATAGCAGGTTGGATAATGGATGGATGGATAGTATAGTATTGTGTAGGTAGGGGCTCCAGTACACTGCTTTGCCCGGCCCTGGGTATGGCGACTGTACAACTGCACTCACCACCCTAATCCATCTGTGGATCTCACCGTCCCTTTTCCCCCTATTCTAGAACAAGACCCCGAAGTGCTTTAACTCCTCAACTTGAGGCAGGAACTCACCTTCCACTTGTCCACCTTTTCCCTTCGGAGGACCACAGCCTCTGCCGACTCGCATACCCGCTGCTTCACACCACCAACCCAGTGCATGCCAACAGGACCACGTCATCTGCAAAAAGCAGTGAGACAATTCTAAGACCACCAAACTGGACCTGAACCACTGGACAGATCTACAGGTTGTGAATAAAGGGCATGAGCCACTAGGGGGAGTTGCTGCACCAGTTTCAGACTCCACTAAAGAGATTTATTACGACAAACACCTCACTGTATTCCACAGTTCCAGCAGGTCCACTCTTTCCTTCTCCACTCCACCCTGGTGAGCTCCGTCTCACTCCTCTCCCGACTCTGACTACTGGGTGAAGTGGAACAGCTTCCTATATACTGGGCCAGGGTGTTATCACATTACATCCAGGACGCACTTCCAGGACCTCCACATGATAACAAACAGCTCCCCCAACCCATAACCATTACAGGGGTTCACACCAAAACTATAACCCCAATGCCACCCTGTGGGTGTCCAAATGGGATGAACGCAAATGGGATGTCACCACCCAGTGTACTGGGGAAGCCGTCTGTCCATCCATTATAACAGCCTCCCAACCAGGAAAGGTACAGCTAAGCAATCTGACCAGGATGCCCATCCACCCAGAGAAAGAAAAGAAAGAGAAGAAGAGAGGACGGTGCTCATCTGCGCTGTGGAGTGGGGACCAAAGGAATCGCTTCACCAAATGGCAGAACTGGGCTCTGTGCCTGTTGTGTCCGCGTTTGGGGAGCTGTGTGCCCCCTGGTGGACCCCAATTCCAAGAGATGGTGAACTGCAAATGTTAAGGCTGAATACTACGAGGTCTGTGCTGACCATTTAAACTTCATCCCATCTTAGATGGGCATCACAGCCTAATATTTCATACTGTTACATATAAAACCGAAAGTGAGTTTTTATGCAAATCTACACACATTTCACCTCTCTCTGCCAATTTTTTCCCAGATTCCCCATTTTTATATTGGGATGACCAAAGGTTGTGTTTCATTCTGAAATTGTTCTCCTTCAAGGAACTCGTTTTAGTGACCTGCACCCTCACTTTATTAGTCCCCAAGCCTCAGAAGTCGCTTTGCAAAAACACTCCTAAAATGCCCAGTAGAGGGGGATATCACTGGCAAACCCTGGCCAGTAAGGGCACTGAAGCATTCAATCTATTAGGGCCGTGCCCCTTGGCGGCATTTTTGGGACTTGACACAGGTAAGCAAAGTTGCTCCCCATGGTGGGTTTAGTGAAATTTTGGATTGGGGCAAAATGTTTTCTGACAGTGGAGTTTTTTTGGGGACCACAGCGGCAGTTTATTCCACGGCAGAGGTGCCTGATAGCCCCGTTTGTAAAATGTGACGTAACATAAAAGGTTTTCATATTTCAAACCTGTAAGCTCTGGTGCCCAAAGCGACTCAGTCAGGGGTTAATGGTGTTGAGTATGCCTGGTATCTGTTGCAAAATCCCACCTATCGTGATGGATGGCATCCTTCCATTAAAAAGGGCCTCCCAGCCAAGTAAGGAGCCATTAACTCAACCGGCTGGGATACCAGCCTACCCGTGTTGCCCACTATAAAGGGTTGGAGATGGGATCCTTTTTTCCAAGGCGCTGTACATTTCCCCACGTCTTACTCTGAGTTGAGGCCAATGAAGACCTCAGCGATGGTTTCTCGTGACCCTCAGCCTTTTGCCATTTGCTCCAAACATGACATCACGCCCGGAGCCAAGGCGCTCATTTCCACGTCAGACGGGCAGCTCGACGCTTTCACTTTTTTGGCAGAATGTCGAGGTGCGGCGGATGGCTGGCTACCGTCTGCTGCTCCATTTTTTTCTTCCCTTTTTTCTGATTCCGGATGCATCAGCATATTCCTGGAGCGGGCAGCCATAGACGTGTAATTAAAAAAGCTCGTAAAAAGCACTAATTCAGGGCACAGCCACCCTCATCAAGGAAATTGCCCTTTGTTTTACACAGACGAAACCTGCCTGTGCGAAAAGGTGAATGTCAAAGGCAAAGCCAGCCAAGGCGTTCATTTACTCAGCTAAAATAAAGCTTGGTGCCCCTAAGCGAAGTGCGAGGTGCTTCCTGAAGGCGTGCGGCCAGACTGTTTACAGATCTGACAGGCGTGTTATTGACCGGGACAATGGGCCTCTGACCGGCGTTTCTGCTTATTCTTAAAGTCTATGGAGCGAAAATGGATGACACGTAAAAAATCAAAAGTCCGCATCTTAGAATCCACATCCCAAACCGTAATCTGGGCGAGGACGGGAGACAAAACAACAAACGCACACCAGAGGCGACTCCAACTCGTTCAGCGCACACTTGTTCATTTTTGGGGTATTTTCATTTTTATTTTACGAATCCATCCATCCAAAGTAACTTTCAAATCCCATAAATGAGATCCACGTTCAGGAACGTTCTTAGGCATGAGGGGGGCATCCGGCCTGAACCCGACTTACAATTTTTTATTTTTTTTTTTTGTCGGGCTGTGGGCCTGGGGCCCCTGTCATGCCCCTGGCACTGCAGCCAACTGTGCCAGTCCCTCGCATCGAGGTTCACCATACCCTCCTCATCCTAAATTTTATCGTTCTTTTCTGGATGTTTTATTAGAACACCTTCCTGAGCTATGGGGGGGCTCTGCCCCACCGGACCCCCCCATCCAGGGCCTGCACATTTCTGAACCACGTAGGGCCCTCAAACTGCTAAGAACGGCCCTGCCACATTTGTACAAAGTGAGGGCTGATGGGTGAGGTGACACTCGCAGTGAGGTGGGCTGAGCCAATAGCTGTAAGAATCTACGTATATAGCATCATTCATGGAGGATTGTGTCTCACCCAAGGCCACATTAGGACCCCCCAAAGACCCCTGGGTGACTTAGCACTTTGACAGAGTTCAGTCCAAAACGCGGACTTTGAGTCCTTTAATGCATCTCAGCATTTCTCAGTTTTGATTTCGTTTCATGAAAAGTCCATCATCATTTCGTCGAATGGGTGTAGGGGGGGGTCCCCCTTCCCCTGTTAATTTCGACTTGCGCAGTAAATAAAGTTCCATCGAGTGAGGGGGGTCTTTCCTCGATTATTTCGAAGTGCAGATACTCCATCGTTTCATTGAGCTTACCCCTTCATATTAGTTTGGCTCATGAATGCTCCATTATTGGGGTCCGCCTTGTTAATTTTACCTTGTACAGTAGATACTCGATTGTTCCATTGAGTGTTTGGGGGCTTTTATTGATCATCTTGCCTTCCAGATAGTCCATCATTTCATTGAGTGTCCCCCTTTGATCAGTTTGGCTCATGGATACTGTGCTCAAGTTTGGGGGGGTCCGCCTTGTTAATTTGACCTTGCAGATGCTCAGTTGTTTCATCGAGAGGTGGCAGCCCCCTTTGAACACTTCAGCTTGGCACATACAATAGTCAATTGTGTTACTGAGCACCTGATCATTATGGCGTCTGCCATTTCATCGAGCGCTTGCTGTCAGCCCCCTCTGATCATTTTGGCTCATGGAAACCCCACCTGTTCATTTGGGGTTGGCAGGGGGGACTTGCTGATTCATTTTTGCTTGTGGATACTCAGTTGTTTCATCGAGCATCTGATCATTATGTCTTCTTGGTGACTCCATCATTTCATCAATTGTCACAGACTTAATAATATATATCAGTACTTCAAAAGTTTGTGATGCACCATCTGTTGGAATGATAAATGCAATGCATTTTATTACTACATGCATTACCTATTAGATTAGATTAGATACACTTTATTAATCCTGTGGGGAAATTCAAAATACATTCTGCAACAGACAGCTGGGATTGTTACCTGGCCGGGATACCTCCATAACGGAAGGACTGGGGGAAGGAGCCTGCACGGGGTAATACCTCCCCCAGGATGACAGAGGATAGCACCCCAGGGCTTGCAGAAGGAACACGGGTTTGGAGCATGGAAGCTCAATCCTGCTGCGACCTGTGGCCATCACCGGGAACACCTCGACGATTGCTGAGACCTTGGTTGCAACACCCAGCTCGGTCACCAAGCCCCTGGAGCTCTTCTGGGTGCCTGATAAAAGGAGCCAGCGGCCACTCCTCGGGGAGGAGAAGGAAGAGGAGGACAAAGCTTACTGAGGAGGAGCAAAGGTGAACAGAGAGAAAGAAAAGAAAGAGAAGAAGAGAGGACGGTACTTATCTGTGCTATCTGGTGCTGGTACTGTGCAGTGGAGTGGGGACCAAAGGAATCGCTTCACCAAATGGCAAGACTGGGCTCTGTGCCTGTTGTGTCCAGGTTTGGGGAGCTGTGAGTCCCACGGTGGACCACAATTCCAAGAGATGATGAACTGCAAATGTTAAATTCATCTGGAAATGTCTTGGATGTCAAGCACTGGGATTGTGTTTGTTGTGTAGAAGAAGAACAGGAAGGGAGACAGGACAGTTCTCTGAGGGGCACCACAAACTGCTTTCTGTTGGCTAGTTAGTCCATGATAGATAGATAGATAGATAGATAGATAGATAGATAGATAGATAGATAGATAGATAGATAGATAGATGAAAGTCGCTATATGATAGATAGATAGATAGATGAAAGGTGCTATATGATAGATAGATAGATAGATAGATAGATAGATAGATAGATAGATAGATAGATAGATAGATAGATAGATAGATAGATAGATAGATAGAATGATGATGTAAGTAGCCCGGCTCTTGTGACTGACTGAAGGTGGATTGTTCAGCTGACAGTACTGATGCCAAGATCTGTACAGTCATTAAGGACACAGAGATGAGGATGCTGTTGCTGCCAGCGCGATTAATGAACCACCCGCAGAAAATATTTCCTTCATGGATGTGCTGAAATCCCTACACATGCTGTCAGGCTGTCAGGACTATGGACAGTTTTACAGCCTCAGATGCACAGCCTGTATTGTGTGAACAGCGTGCAGAAAACAATGACTGATTATTTTCGAGAAATGTAGACCCGATTGATTGACACTTGGACACGTGCGACTACATGAATTATGAATCGCCAGTACAGTACGTGTGTATCTGAACAGCTTATGTGTATGTACTGTATGTATGTATTATACGTATCTTCCACTCTATTATTCACTGTAGTTTATTTTAATGAATGTTTCATTGCGTTTGACTAGGCTAGTAGGTGGGGTAACTGAATGGTCAACTTTCAGGACTGACATGTCTCACTCTTATTAAGTGCACATGGTGATCTCATCCAGAGGCCCTGCGCTTAAACAGAGTCGACTGTATTGTAACTCTCACACAGATAGTAACCAGGTATGGGATTTAAACCCAGGATCCTGCCTACTATGCCAATACGCTGCCTGCTACCCATGAAGAGTCCTCACATAGATAGTGGCCGAGTCCAGTTGGCTCCCTGAGTCCGTCAGATCTAATTTCTGGGGCGCTGTTCATCAACCAGCATTGAGGCTCAGCCATGTCTTCCACTGGACCAGGCACGTTGTTTCGCCATGAACAAGTCTTGGCTTCCCCAGAACTCACTGAATGATCCTGAGCTTAAAGTGGACCAAAGAAATGCTGGGAAAACTGCTTGAAACATTCTCTCCAGGCCTGCTTCATTCCACATATACAACTTGAGGCACTTGCTGGGGACCGCGCACTTTGAACAACAATGGACCCATCAAGAAGAGGAGAAGAGAATGGCAAGACATCACCAGTGAAACCAACCAACTGTGCCTGGAGGGCAAGTCCCTTTCCTATCATGTCCTCGGGTCTGGTTTCCCAAATAGACCAGCACACACACACAGAAGGTACAGGATGAAGCTTTGCACGAATGCACGCTAAACTCCATGGTCATGAGGCAATGCATGCAGAGATGGTTCTCATCTTGATCAACACCCCTGCAATGGAAGCAGAGACATCCAAAGTTCTACAACTTAATAACCTTTTTCCAGATGTGGGTGCTATTTCCATGCATCAATAGAAATTTCACTGGTGGAGGTTCTTGGTGACGCAGTTCCAACATCATCGTCGGGCAGACAGACAGCCAAGACCTTAACTATTTGTTTTCCAGGCTATTATTTTAAGCAGGGAATGGTGGGTATTGTACAGTAGTTTGATCATTAGATGCCCTTTATAAATCTGCCAGTGAGACCCTCTTTCATTCTGACTTTCCATCTAGTCATTTTCCAATAATAAGAAGAATGCCCAACCAGAAAACAGACTTGGATCTGAAGCGTCAATGAAGGACAGTGGAGTTCAGTTTCAAACTCACCTGTTTACTGCTCTTCCTCTGAAGATTTCCTACACTTCGATATTTGCTGGTAGGACTGTGGATTATTTCTTCTGGGAACTTGAGGGGAACTCACCAACATCCACCAAATGAGCCTTCTTCATTTACCTCTGGTCTACTCATCATTTCCGCCATTCTGGTCTTCTTTGTTTCTGGGACTCGTATTTTCAAATCCATTCACTCCTGTTGTCGGGTTTAATACCCTAAAGTGGGGTTTCTTAAACTTGGGGGTGTGACGGTTGCCACTGTTAGGCAGCAAGTCACTGTTGCGTTTAATGGAAATCGGTCATGGATGGTTTGCAAAGTCGGTCACGTTGCTCCACCTTGGTTGATTAAGTAATCGACGTTGCTCCGACAATTATCTTTATTTTCCTCTTCTAATTCTGACAGTCGTCCATGATTTTTCAAAGGGACACCCCCTTTGCAGGCTTTGGTAATTGGTGACAATTCTTCTCCCCTCCTCTAGGAATTTTACAAGGAATGGGCCTCAAGGACACAAAGAAGGACAAGAATTGGGCTCGGAACAACAAAAATGTTTAAGAAACTCTGTCCTAAGGTACCCACTGGGTTCACTGCGTTCATTTATTTAATATACGAGGTGCGACCTAAAAGTTGGCGGCACGGTGGCGCAGTGGTAGCGCTGCTGCCTCGCAGTTAGGAGACCCGGGTTCACTTCCCGGGTCCTCCCTGCGTGGAGTTTGCATGTTCTCCCGTGTCTGTGTGGGTTTCCTTCGGGCGCTCCGGTTTCCTCCCACAATCCAAAGACATGCAGGTTAGGTGGATTGGCGATTCTACATTGGCCCTAGTGTGTGTTTGTGTGTGTCCTGCGGTGGGTTGGCACCCTGCCCAGGATTGGTTCCTGCCTTGTACCCTGTGTTGGCTGGGATTGGCTCCAGCAGACCCCCGTGACCCTATTCGGATTCAGCGGGTTGGAAAATGGATGGATGGATGGACCTAAAAGTTCCCGGAATGTATTTATTGAAAAGCATACACACTACATAACGCCAATCCCAGCGAGATTTCAACCTTTCAAAGCACCTCTGGAAGTCGTTTTTTGTCAGTGTGTTGAAGATGTCGGTTGATTACCGATTGGATCTCCTCCACCGTCTCAAATCTGCGTCCCAGGAGCCTCATCTTCATTTTAGGAAATGAAAAAAAAAATCAGACGCCGCTAAATCAGGGGAGTACGGAGGGTGGGGAATGGCAGTAAACTTTGTAGAAGCCAAAAATCAGAGATGTGTGAGCTGGTGCATTGTCGTGACGCGAAAGAAATGACTTGCCAGCCCACATCTGAGGACGTGTCCGGCGAATTCGATTTCGCAAACGCCTTAGAACATCCCTGTAGAATGCGCCATTCACCGTCTGTCCTTGTGGCATAAATTCCTTATGAATGACACCCTTCACATCAAAGAAGCAAATGAGCATTGACTTGGTGTTGCTGTGAAATTGTCGAGTTTTTTTGGGTCTTTCAAATCACTCCTTTTCACGAACAACCCTTCACAGACACAACCGAAGTTTAAACGAGAACTGCGACTTGAAAAACAACTGCGCTGACGTTATAACGCGTGATGACAGCTCTCAAGGACAGCTTGAACTGCTATCTAGCGGCGACTGATATAACCGAACCCTTCTGGCTGCAGAATAAATACATACCGGGAACTTTTGGATCACACCTCGTTTGTGATTTGGACCGTTAGATCGTCACAAGTATTGATTCCCGTTGCTAGGACTGTCCCAGAGTGGGCCTGTCCTCATTGGTCGAAAGCCTGCCAAGCCAGAAGTAGTCAGCTTGCTGACTGTTCAGTGGCCCATTGCTGTTCCTTAGGCCAGAGATGGTGCATGTGTCTGAGGTTGAGGTGGATGGGGTTCAGTAAGATTCCTCACGAAGACACGTAGCAGACTGACATGTCACAGTTATCACCAGAAGAAAGCTGGAGGATGAAGCCTTGCACGAATGAACGCTAAACTCCGTATTCATGAGGCAATGCATGCAGAGATGGTTCTCATCTTAATCGTCACCCCGTAATTTGCTCAACTCCTGCTTGTACAATGTAACAGAGACCCAAAGACACCCAAAGTCCTACAGCTTAATAACCTTTTTCCAGATGTGGATGCTATTTCCGTTTCACGACAAAGCTCCACCTTTGGAGGTTCTTGGTAATGCGGTTCCTTTTTCCTTAATTACTGCTTTTATAATCTTCATGCCATCAAAGGATCCATAAAACCTTTAAACCTTTTTGAGGATTTTCGTTGTTTGGTTTCTCTGAACGCTCCTCAGCCCTTCTGACTTCAATGTTTTTCTCGCAGTTTCTTGGCTTTGGTTACTGCTAGTTGTTCTCCTGCTGTTCTCTGACCCTCGTTTTGGTTGTCTGACTACGTCCTTGCCTTCCAGACACCTTCTTAAATCTCGTGCCTGCTGCTATAATCATTTGGGTCTCTCTAAATACAGTTTGCTGACTGCGTTTGTTTGCTGTTCATTCGTGGGGTGTTGTAAATATTATCAATATTTTGTGTTTTGTGTGTTACTAGCGTTGGGTTTGAGCAACTTTCTGTTTGTATCATCCGATTTATTTGAATGGATTGTGGGTTGATAAGAATACAGTATCTTATTAATCTTGGCCTTCAAATTATCATTTTAAATTAAGTGTAGCATTCTCTAGGTTGCAAATCTGTGGTTGCCTCAGCCATTCTAGAATTTCGAGCTCCGTCACGAGCCTTTTAAAGCGTCGCAGAAACAAGAGCACAAAATTGCATTATGACAATTTCCAAAACAAATATTTCAATTAATAATCATCATACAAACATTCAGGGACTCAAATAGGCAGATCTTCATTCTCTTCGAGTTCAAAAATAACAATTTTACACAATGAAAATTTCCACAGCCAGAACAAAATGAGCAAGCATCAGTATTCACAACCAGAACAGTGGGGTCCACCCTGAGAAGTCATGCGTAATCATCAGTAGTCAGCAGTCATTCGGTAGTACATTCAGTAATTTGGTGGGCTCAGAGGGGATCATATATTCTGTAGTCATCAATAAGTCATCAGTATTCAGAACAAGAACACATGGAGCCACCCTGAGAAGCCATGCATGTGTTTGTTGAATGAGAGGGAGCTACGATGAAGGCCTTCAAGACCAGCACTTCACTAGACTCGCAACTCTACTTAAACCCATTGACTGGGCGACGTAGTCACTAACAAAGCTGGGAAGGCTCATGAAGTTGTGGAAAGTACATGCAGATTGAGCTACAGTGAATGTGCAGGCAGTGGAGGAGGCAGAGGAAAGGTCACTGGATCTGCATAGAAAGTTCCTTTGAAGGTCACAGCAGGAGCAATGGCACTAGAAGGGACCCAGAAACAAAGACTCTTCACAGTAGGCCTGATGTTAAAGAGGGACACTGCAGCTCACGATGGATTAGGGGATCAGGACCAGGGCCGAAAAAACATCAGTTAAATAACGCCATGTATTAATTGTGCAAAACGAAGATCAATCTGTCTTATGATACTAACACCAGAGTAGAGGATTGAAAGACATCTCAACACCCAAAGTAAAAACACAAATAAATAACTTTCAAACATTTCCCATTTTGGTTCATTGGGGAAAATTCTGAATTATGTTGAGGTGAAATAATGGGTGTGATTAATGCCAATGATTATGAATACTACAAAATAGCAACATATGCAGCTTTATGCACCCTTTCAATGAAGTCACAGAAGTCCCACCAATTAGTCACTTTTAAGGGCTCAGCCATTAAGATGAAAGGCACAACTGAAAGTCTGAGGCTGCACCTGAGCACAAAGTATGGAGAGAACACTGAGAGTCTGAGCTCAACCCAACACCAGGGTCAGAGAAGTTCTCCTTCTCCATAAAGAGAAATAAGGAAATGCATGTGGCATATCATGGACAATGTGAAAAATCTGATGACATTGACCAGGGTTGCCAGGTCCTAAAAGATTTCAAGCCAAGGAGAGCTCAAAAAAACTGCAGGAAACTAGCCCAATACCTACCGTGCACAACGTGACCCACTGGAAAGCGGTGGGCAGGGTTCCCCCTCGGAGATTTGAGAGTGATAAGTATGTGTGAAAGTCCAAAGAGCAGGGGATGGGGCACACGATGGGTGAAAAGCATGACAATAGAGTTTAGGTGGGGGGGTTAAAAAAGCAGCCCAAAATACTGCATAGTAATTATAAAAACAAAGGCCAAGAAACCACAACCTATGAAAGCTCATATTCATCCCAATCAAGAACAGCCAGCATGGGGGCGGAGAATGCAGACCTGGCAACACTGACGACGACTCAGTTGAGTTTTCTACAAACATTTTAACAATACGCTCGATTACTGAGGCACGTTTAGTACTTGTTTCATTTTTTGCGCAACAGCACCATCTGCTGGGACAGGCGGGCAGAGCCCCTGCCCTTAATGTAGAGAGAGCACTGCTTGGGTGGCACACGCTGTCAGTTTGTGATCTGAAGGGTGCCAGTTCTAACCTCAAGCCTGCTATGATTTGATGGAGGGGATGTGGAAGTGAAATAAGCTCAGTGAAACCCACCCAAATCCAAAAAATGGGCGGTCCCATCTACTACATTTCAAACTTTTAGTAGATCCTAGGATGTGAAAGGAATTATTTTTTATTTTTATTATTTTCTTGGAGCAATCTGCAAATCGAAGAAACCACCAAGTAGAAATCTGTGGGACCACCACGTACATCCATCCATCCATTATCCAAAAGCTATATCCTAACTACGGGGTCAGCCGGAGCCAATCCAAGCCAACACAAGGCGCAAGGCAGGAAACAAACCCCAGGCAGGGTGCCAACCCACCACAGGGCACACACACCCACACACCAAGCACACACTAGGGACAATTTAGGATCACCAATGCACCTAACCTGCATGTCTTTGGACTGTGGGAGGAAACCGGAGCACCCGGACGAAACCCACCATGTACAGACATCACAAAATGAAGAGCTGACTAGGGGGCCTTGGGCAGTCAGTTCCCCTTGGCAACACAAGGACTCAGCTCAGGTGCTTTGAGTTCTTCCGCTTCGCAAATCCCACCATGGGTGTTTTTGTGGATGGATGGATGGAGCATGGAGATCCCCCAAGGTTCTGGGCCTCTCCTCTCCTCTGCTCTTCTCTCTCTCTCTACACCTGCTCACCAGGCCCTATCATCCAGACCCTCCCTCGGTTTCTCATATCAGTGCTATGCCGTTGATTGACGGCCATACCCATTGTTCCAAACAGAAGACCACGCGGTATCAGCCAGAACCTCGGCATGTCTCACTGAGATTTCATCCTGGATGAGGGAACACCATCTCCAACTCAACATGGCAGAGACGGACCTTCTTATTATCCCAGCATGCCATCTAATCAGAACCTCATCTGTTTCCAGCTCGGCTCGTTATTTCTAACACCTGGCCAAATCCGTCCACAACCTTGGGGTGCTGATCGATGACCAGCTTTTCTTCACTGGCCATGTTTCAACCGTCTATCATTCTTGCAGATTCACTTTTTACAATCTCCACAAGATCAGAGCGTAATGGACGAAGTGTGCAGGAGGACTGCTGGTCCAGCAGGCTTTGGTCTTGTTAGGCTCCTACAGAAGATTCAAACTGCAGCATCACGTCTGGTGTTCAGGTGGGCACATGCCACTCTCGGGGCTGGATCAACCATTCAGCAAAATAAGTAGGTGCTTTGGTAAACAGGTGGGGGTCACTACAGGGATTTACTATTTCCGGATTTATCATGGACCACATGGTGCAAAACTGCAAATGGTGCAGCAGAACCACCAGGTTCCACAAAAGGGGCTCCCAAATTACATGAAAAATGTGCTTTCAATAATAAAAATGATAATAAAATAGTAATAATGGAGGTTGGGGGCACCCAAATCTTTAAAGTGCTTAGGGCCTCTTGAGGTCTTAATCCGACTCCTCTCTTCGGATCACTGCATCGGCTCCCTGTAGTGTCAAATATTACATTCAGATCCTTGATGTCTGCCTACAGAGCAGTCAGGGGGTCTGCACCTCAACATACAGAGACGCTCGTGACGTCCTCCTCGATCACTCAGACCTGCTGATGAACAGCGTCTCATGGTGCCACCCCTGTGTGGCATCCAGTCTCAATCCAGATACTTCTCTGGTGTAGCTCCTAGCTAATGGAGTGAGTTACCCACCTCCATTTAAACTGCTAAGCCCCTCAATGTGTTTAAGAAGCGTTTGAAGGCTCTCTGGTTGGGTGCATTTCTGTCCACGTGACGACGGTTTTGATGGTCTGATGGTTTTGACAGGTTCTTGTAATGCAGGAAGTGTAACAAGCCGCCATTTTGTTCTAAGGTGGTCTCTTGTGCCGATCAGTTTTGTACCCTTCTCCTGTAGCAGTTGTTCAAAAACTGTCCCCTAGACTAATGTCGATTATGTGGACCTCTTCTGTATGACGCTTTGGATAAAAACGTCTACTAAGCACATGAATAAAAATGTAAATGAAGAATCTTAAGGACTTGTGGGTCACAGCCTTATAATTAAACAATCTGCTGATGACTCTTCATACTGGGACACAAACATATGGAAGTGGGGTGGGAGGGAGGGTCTCATATCCAGGATATCATGGATACCTTCTTGAGTCAGGTGTGTTAATAAAATGGATAGATGAATGGATGGAGAGGTTGGTAAGTGTATGTAAAAACAGATCAAACGGACGGATGGATGGACAAACAAGCAGAAGAATTGATGAAAAGTATGGATGGATGGAGAAACAAATAGGCACTGAAGGACTGAATAGGTGGATGGATAGACAAACAGATCAAAAGATGGATGGATGGCCAAATGGAAGGGAAGAGCAAGAAATGGATGGATGGATGGATGGATGGAGAGTTGGTGGATGTATGTTAAAACAGATCAAAGGAAAGATAACGGATGAACAAACAGAATAATGGAAGAACTGATGAACAAATGGATAGATGGATAGATGGATGGATTATGGCCAAAGGAGGTCCTACTCTGCTGGGCCCTTCAGCAAAGCCCTTAACCTGTAATTTCTCCAGGGTGCTGGACAATGGCTGACCCTGCACTCTGACCCCAAGGGTTATGTGACAACTAATAAATTCCTATTAGAAGACATTGTAAGGTGAAATGAAGAACAAAGAAAAATGGATGAATGGATTGATTGAGGACTCTACAAAGGCCCATGTGAGTGTGTGTTTGTGTCCCACAATGCCTTGTTTGGGGTCACTTCCTGCCTTGCGCCCAGTGCTGCTGCTCTAGGCTCAGGCCCCTATCCATGTGCAGTTTAGGTTTCTCTTGTATGGATGTGTGTCACGTTGATTCCTAGTCTGTGGCTAATGCATCCAAGATCAGCTCCATCTCCCCCAGACCCTGAAGTAAGTGGGTTTGATGAAGGCATGTGATAATAAATATACCTGCATAAAAAAATAACCTAATAAGAGCAAACTTCTTGTTGTCGCCAGTTTATCAGGAGAGCTTCAGTACAGGAAAAATAAAAGAATAAGAGTCAGCTTAATACTGAAACAGAAACATGAAGAGAAATGAGATGACAGAACTCAGAGGGGCTTCACATCCAGCAGGCCTGCGCACTTACAAAATAACTGGAAACGAAACAGCCAGGGAATCACAAGGGGTCACTGAGCCACATTGTCCTTTATTACATTGTTGTTCTCCGTTACTTCATCGAAAAATACCTGCGTGTGGAGAGCAGGTGTGGCTCTGAAACAGGTGCTGCATGTGCTCAGCAGAGCCGCTGTGGCTTTGGTCAAAAACCATAATGGCTTTACACTGATCTGGTGTAATCAGTGGCCGGGCTGGCAGAGGACCAACTGCAGGTGCTGATACGAGTCATGGTGCCCACGTTTGTAATGGATTAGCAGAAGATATGAGACAAAGCACATGTAGATAGATAGATAGATAGATAGATAGATAGATAGATAGATAGATAGATAGATAGATAGATAGATAGATAGATAGATAGATTTGAAAGGCACTATATCAGAGTAGATATGAAGAAGATACAGAAAAAAAGTACACAGCTGAAACATGTAGGGTAGACAAATATTAAAGTTACTATATAAATTATAGTTGGACAGATATGAAAGGCACTATATAATATATGGGAAATTATATAAGATGTATGGATATGAAAGTTACCACATACAGATAGATAGATAGATAGATAGATAGATAGATAGATAGATAGATAGATAGATAGATAGATAGAAAAGGCGCTATATAAAACTAGTTGATTAAGTTCGTTATTGGTTGTCATCAACTTTTCCAGTATATCCACCGTACATTCCCGAGGGGGTCCAGTCGGCGTCGGTCTGTTGCCCCCCTTGACGTCTGATATCCGATATGCTGTCTGACAGTCTACCGCCTCCAGATATTTTTTAAGTACTGATGTGAATCAAATCAAATTGCAAGTTTTCCCTAAGCGGTCCGGTTTCTCTACAAGGTGAACGCGTTTCCATACTAAGCATAATCTAATGCCATATCATTAGGCATAATGGAGTAATTTAGACGTGCAGCGCGATGCTTGAATCCCCGCACGTCAGGTAACTTTTTTTTTTTTCTTTCTTTCTTTTCATTTTTTTTCCAGGACTACAATTTGCGCTGCCAGGCTCGAGTGGCCCGCTCTGATTGGCTGCGCTCCGAGAGCTGCAGGGTTTAAATGCTGCGGAGCTGCAGGCGCTTCAGCTGGAAGTGGAAGACAACACGAAGGAGCCCAAGTTCCTTTTGATCAGGTAGCATCTCCTTTGAGTCGGCTCTGGATTAGAACCCGCTGTTTATGAAACCGGAAAAGGTAACACTTTGGGTTTGTCTTCCTGGCTTAGCGGTCACGCTACATCGGCTTTAGGGGGGGTTTGTTTTCTTCTTCTTCTTCTTTAACCTCACACTCCACAAAAATGACGTGACGGTCCACCTTCTCTGAAGGTGACGTGTGGCGGTCAGCGACGCTGCGTTGACAACCGCCTGGCGGGTGTGCTGAACGAACGAATGAATGAGTGACTGATATTTGTCGGCACACTGCAGCACTCACCCTAGCAGAAAACGTTTGTGTAAGGCGCTATATAACCTACCTATTTATTTGTCGACTATTTCATACATTTCTTTAAATAACACAAATGAATATGAAAATAAGGTCCACGTTGAAAGTGGCTATGAAGCTGCATTATAAAGCGACTTATTTGTGAATGATTTCATATGTGTTTTTATTATAAATTGTTATAATTTTGAATATGAAATGCAAAAGGAAATAAATATGTTTACTTTGCAAGATGGACTGATTACTATCGGAACTTCTAGATTCAGGATTTGCAGTTGCAACAGTAATGAGGCAAATATCTGAGATGTGTTAGAAAATCGTTGTAATCTTATGAATTCCTCCATTAAAACGTTTATTACTGCTATTCGGAACAGAACACCATCAAATGAAGCTGATTGGCGGATTAGTTTGTGAGAAAGGCGCTATATAAACTGAGGAAAGTGGAACTAAAACGGAGACACGATTGGGCTGTGATGTAATTAGTGATAGCTGTTGTAATGAAAGGCGCTATAAAGGTTTAAGTAATACTTCATCTGACTTATTCAAAAGGTGAAATACTTATTGAACCCTGAAGTAGTTGGTGGTACATGTTACAATGAAAGGCACTATAAAGGTTATAATAATAATAATAATACATTTCTTAAAGATTAAATACATTGGATTCTGAATTGGTTGTTACTATGAAAGGTGCTATAAAGGCTTGGCCCATTCTAATTCTAATTCACTCTTCCTACTTTTGTCATTTCTACACTGACGCCCCAAAACACAGAAATGGGCAATAACAGCAGGCTGGGAGTCCAGTTACAAACTGAAGTTTTCAGCCACAGGGGGGCGCCAGGCCTAACTTTGACCACCACAGGTCTGGTGTGAAGTCCCACAGCCGGCCGCTCGTTTTAATGCCTGTTAATAAATCGATCAGAAGTGAAGGCGGTCGCCACATGGGGGCGCTCACTGACACTCGGCCTCTTTCTCCAGGTACATCTCCAAGAATGAAGAGGGGACTTCTACTCCTGTGCTTCCTAGGCACAGCCCTGGCCTTCCCAGTAAGTGTTCCGTCTCTTCCAGTGAAGCCATTTTGGGTGAGCCGCTCAGCTTGAGGTATTGACCTGTGACGCCTCGGGCCGCGCTTTGGGTTTTACTGAAACTGAGGGCACAGTTGGTAAACTGTATGTCAAATAAAAAGAAGAGGTGGCGCAATGGTGGCATTGCTGCCTTGTGACAAGTAGACTGATGCTCACATCTGGGGTGCTCAGTGTGTTGTGTTTGCATCATCCATTACATCCACCTGCAGCTAAGCTTGTTCGTGCCCAGGCATTGTTTGGATGGGTTACCGTCTAGGAAAAGCTTGGGTTGTTGCTAGACGAGGTGTTGGTGAGGCCAGCAGGGGGCACTGACCATGTGCTCTGTATGTGGATCCCAGTGACTCAGTGCAGTGACAGAGACGCTGTGGTGTTAAAATGGTGCCATTCATCAGATGAAACTCTCTGAGGTCATCTAAGACCCCCGGGCATCTTTTGTAAAGAGCAGGGTGTATCCAGATGTCCTGGCTAAACTGCCCACCACTGCCTGGCCGTTCTGCCCCCCTAATTATCCCCCATCTCTAACTGGTTAGCTATCTCCCTGACCCCCTCACCACTTAATAACTAATGTGTGGTGAGGTCTACTGGCACAAAATGGCTGCTGTCACATCATCCAGGTGGGTTCTGCTCATTGGTGGTGGTTGAAGTGGTGCCACTATCTCTGTGAGAAGCTTTTCCATTGTCTATATTAATACAACATCTTCATGCCTGTGGAGAAGATGAAGGATTTCCAAGGACATGAAGGTTAGGTGGACTGGTGATGCCAGCTTGGCCCATGTGTGGACTTGGCACTCTTTCCAGGGACGGATCCTGTTTTTGGATCTGATGCTTGCTGAGATGCCAGGCTTGCTCTGGATTAGTGGGTTTGAAAAATGGATGGATGAGAAGAAGTAATGGAAGCCACGAAGCAGTGACCCTCTCTCTCTTTGTCTCTTTTTTCACAGGTGGGACCCGTTGCTTTAAGTGCCAGTCAAGAGGTAAAGCAGTGCAACTATGGCTCTTGAAAGTGGTATGGCTGGCATGGTGTGTGGCACAGTACTTAGCACTGCTGCCTCATGAATGATTCAAATTTGGTGCCCAGTAATTGTCTGTGTGATGACTGCACATTCTCTGTTTGTCAGTGTGGGCAACTGGGGACCCCACATTGGCCCTGTGTGTGTGTGTTTGGGCTGCACATGGGAATGGCACCCCTTCCTTGCAGTGAGTGACGCTAGGGTAGCCTGAAGACCCCTTGGACCCTGAATTGGACTAAGCAAGCTTGACAGTGTATGCAGTGCCCGTATGTGGACGGGTACACCGAGCAGATCCTGCAATGTCCCCTAGGGGTGCCATGTGGGCATGTGAAGCTTGTCACTTTGGGTTAAGGTGGCTCATTTGTTTCTTCACAGGCGTTGATGCAGCAGAGGTGGAATGCCCTGCTTGGTGCCTTCCAGCAGCAGAAAGAAGTAAGTGCAGAATCTTCCTTGTGCCTTTAAATGTAGCGGGCACTGCCACTGGAGGCTTGACAGCTCGGCTTCCATTTCTTTTTTGTTTACAATGTGTGTGCGGCAGGGTGGGCTTCACATGAGTAGCCCCTCAAAAAGGTGAAATTTGGACTTTTGAGTTACAAGCAAAGTCACATATGCCATGGGGGCTCTAGTGAAGATTGGCACTGTATGACACCGAGATTCAATGACCTGTGACCTGTGCTGACCATGAATTGAGTTAAAGGATGCCAAGTGTGTTTTGCTTGTAAGCTATGATGGGCACGGTGTCCACTTTATAATGAACCCAGGGTCACCAGTTCAAGCTGGCACTCCCTAACACATGAACCTGAAGACAGCTCTTCTGTATTTGTGGAGTGCCATGGATGGAGCACCTTGCAGAAAGGCGCTTCATAAAACACAGGGTTGACTGCCAGCTCAGTCTCTGCCACAGACGCCTTGTGTGCCACGGAGATGGGCAGTGAAGTGTGAGAAACATAGAAAAGGTGCCATGTCAAATAGAGAGTGGCCTCTAAGTGCAAGTCTCTTGCTTCAGTCCCACCGCTGCCTCACTGTATGGATATCGACGTATTGACTTTTCCTATGAGAAGGGGTCTTCTTCAGCTTTGGGGTCGCCCTCATCCCATCACATCCTACTTATTTTTGGTTTACCCAAGCATGAGGTCCCGGGTGAACCCCTGATGCCTTCCTTATTTACCAGTGTGCTTAACCCCAATCCCCCGAGCGGTTTGGAGATGGCTGTTGAATGTTCTGCACTGTATATACGAATAGTGACAAAGAGGACTCAAATACATAAGGTGGCAATGCTGCCTAATTTGGGGGTGGGCTCGGCCTGACACTCTCGTACGTACTTACAGATCTACCCGCCAGTCTCGCCAGTTCAGCCGAGGCTGGGCGCCGATGCCCAGGTGCAGCTCCCCCAAGTTAAACAGCCAGAGCTGAAACAGCCAGTGTCTCCAGAGCAGCAAACCCCGGAGAAGCAGCCCCTCCAGTCCAGCAGATACCTGCATGTTCCTCAGCAGGCGCAGGTAGAGCCGAAAACAGAACCTCCTCCTCCTCTTCCTCCTCCTCTTCCTCCTCCTCCTCCTCCTCCTTCCTGCTTGTTCTTGGCTTTGCTACTCATTAGCCTGACTTGAGTTCAGCTTTTTGATCCCCGGGTTCGCTGAGGGTCTTTTTCTCACTGCTTACCACCGAGCGAGGGTCTCCCAGTCCTTCATATGATGGAGGCTGAGCCCTGACTCTGCTCGGTAAGGTCTGCCAGATGTCTCGTTTATGACATCCATATTGTAATCACTCGTGGTGGTCGATGCGTTTGACTGGTGGTCTCCCCTGTGCTTCAAGGGGGTCTGATTTAATTGCAGCTTTTATGGACATTTGCATGTGCTCTCCGTTGGCTTTGCCACTGCCGTCCCTTCGCTTATGGGGAGATGACACCCTGAGTTCTCGATTTTTGTCATGGTCATCACTTTCTCAGTGCAGAGATGGGTCGTCCATTTCATTTCATTTGCTCTCATTGCCTGCTGGGGGCGCCCAACTCATCTCCAGATTTTCCAGTCTGAGAACGTGATGGCCATGAATGCTGAGGTTTGCCTTCACTTCCATGAGTCCATCAGCTAATTGTCGTTCTTGTTTTCCAACAGCGGATGCCATACGGATATGGACCACAGCGATGGGTAAGCTGAAATAACCTTTGGTGTTTTATGCTTGCTGAGATCTAAATGAACACAAGGGAGGTTAGGCCAGGAGATGACAGTTCGTGTTTTAAAGGAGCGTTCCATCCAAACATCGGTCATCCATCTTTTTTTATCTGTTTGCCATCCCGAGTTGTTTGTAGGGTTGGCTGAGTGAAATTCTTAACTCTCGTGTTTTCAAGGAGAGCGCCGCTCACAAACTTTCTGATCTAATGAGCTTCAATAGAAACCAGAGGGGCAAACGCTGAACAACAGCGCACGATATTAAAACAGCCGTTCTCAAGCGGCTCGTGTCGCGTAATTCAAACAAAGGACGGCTTATGAAGGGCCGACATCCCATAAGGATCCTTTAGTTTAATGGTTGTGTCCGAGACTGGAAAACAAACGACACAGTCGTGCACGAAAGTAAGCGTCGTCTTGACGAGGCCGAAAAATAACGAGAAAGAATATCATTCAGTGGTTCACGTAAGACAGTCCATGATGTGTGTTGGGTGAATGTCGCCAGTACCCGCTGAGGTCGATATCTGTGAATTACGGGTGACGTCAGCCGTCCTCCGATGATCTGATGATTGACAGGCGTTGTCAGTCATGCAGAAGTCGCGCTGGTCGGTCGCGGTGAGCCAAATTGCAAAGCTCTCGATTTCCTAGCCATTCGACGCTCCTACCGTCACCCAGGGCCGTGAGCTTTGGGGTGGTGGCTGAAAGACCTCGATGGTGGATTCGAGCGGCAGACGTGAGCTCTCTCGCCGTTTGTCCAGGACGGTGTCCTTTGCAGTAATTCATGCGGCCTATTCGTAGACTTGATGATTTTGTGCGTTTTCTCATTTTGCTTTGACTTGTTAGAAGAGACTTTCATTCTTTATTTCCCACCTTATTCTTGGTTTACGTCACGTGATAGCGGTCGTCACTTCGGTGGAAACCAGAGGAGCTCCAGCTGCCCCGACCCCGACACAGACAGGCAGAGACGCGATTTCCCACACAGAACGCACGTTTCTTTACAAGTAGGGGGCGCTCTTGTCTCACTCCCAATGGCAGCACCTCCTCCTCCTCCTCCTCCACAGCCAGCTCCGCCCCTCTTCCTCCCGACTCCGGCTCCCCGAATGGAGTGATGGCGGCTCCTTTTATTACGCTCCGGGGAGGGGATCATCAGCGTTTTCCTGGAATGGCTCCCAGGTGTGGTGGAGGTCCACTATTGGGTTCTTCAGCTCCCCCTGGTGGTCCCCACAGGACCCAACAGGCCTGCAATAAATTCCACCTGCCAGCGTGGTGCCACAGGTGCCCTCTAGTGTTCCAGGGGAGATAATGTCCTGAATAAACCCTCTCTCTCCCCAAGTCCTTCCACTATGGAGGTGTCCCGGCCGGGTAAGGGCACCGCCACTCTCACAAACCACAATGGTCTAAGTATAGTGGTGGCTTTGACATGTCGTGCAGTTTCTTCTTTATGACAAGGTCTTCTTACATCCTTTTGTTTTTTTTTCAGTACAATTCCCGACTCTTCTTTGGTTCTTTTTGTACAAAGACTACGATTTTGCCCCCTAAAACAAACCCACTCCAATAGAAACTCGCACTCTTTTACGGCCTACAAAGCCAACCCTGATGATTTTAATTCTTTTTCCTTTCATGTGTTCGCCTTTCAGGGTTACACTTCGTACGTCAGTGGGACTCAGATGTTGCCAGTAAGCCATTCCCATACCTGTAAACTTTCAAAACTGACTTGTGATCCGAGCTCAGAAGTTCACACTTTGTCATTTTTTGTCACCTTTTCATGTCACAGTTCTTCCCATTTGGCTTTCCTCAGAAGGTCCGTCCCCAGAGCGTCGAGGTGAGGCGAGGCACGGCCTCTGGCTTCCCTGGTCAATGTTTGCTTTATCTCATCAGCTCCTTTTGTTCCCACCTAACTTTTCTTTCTACCTCTCCAAGGATGACGAGATGCCCGCTCCATCGAGACCTCAGATGCCCCCACAGCAGACACCTCAGGTATGGCAGAGTCAATCTTGGACATCTTCTCTTGAGTCCACTTCAGTCCTCATGTATTCTGACTTGTCACCCCTAATAGATGACACCACCCTACGGCTCCGTCCCTCAAGAAACGCCAGGGTCGCAGACTCCTAATGTAAGACAGCGGGTGAATATGAGAGCACAGGGGAGGGTGTCGGGCATAATGTCTCTCACCAGCCATCTTTGCTTTTCAGGGAGTGCCAGCCAATGGCAAAGACCCCCAGCCGACTGGCAGCGAACCACAGGCACCGAGTCAGCAGGAACCTCAAGTATGTCGGGGGGTTCGTATTTCTCCTTGGAATTTCATGCCCGTTCATCTTGATGCAATTATTATCTTTGTGTTTTATTTCCAGGTGAAACCCTCAAATGGCAACTCCCCAAATCAGCCCGAACAGACCAAACCTAATGTACGTGTGCCAACGTTCTAAGCGACCACTTTCAGCCATTGATAACTGCTGTAAACACATCACGTAGTGAAAAGGCCAAGGAGACCTGCCGGGTGGGCCAGCCGAATCCGTCCATCTGGTCCTGAGCCGCCCAAACCAGTTCCCAGGTCTGGGGGCATCAAGAAGGGTCCAACTGGACCTGCCTATCTGGCAGAAGACAGCTTCATGTGGGGTGCCTTTAATTTGTATTTTATACAACGAGGTGATCCACATGGAGAGCCCACCGTCCAGGGCTGTCATTGCTGTGCCACCTGCCCATTATATTTGTTTAAATAAAAAAAAAAGGTGCTGGCAGGTGACCCGTACAGTCACAAAGAGCGCTGGTGTCAGAAACTCCACCTGCCACCTCATGACACTCAGTACATTCACACGACCACTAGAGGGCAGCACCGCCATCTCCCAGTTAAACTGAACAAAGCCACGGGTTCAGCTTTCACAAAACTAAACTCATTGTGAAGGAACTGCTAGTTAGGTAATGACAGGGCTGCAGATGGCACTCTGGGCACTTCTGGGCATACGCTACCATAGGTGCCAAGCCTCTGTGCGCTGCCAGCCCACTGCAGGGCACAGCTGGAGATCACCTGTAACAGAAGGTAGTTGCTGCCGTTCATATTATTTTTATTTTGTGCAAAACGAAACAAAACCAAAGGGGACAAACGGAAACACAGTCAGTACCTGGCAAAGTTATTTTTAGTAGTTTGATTGGCCCTTTCCTTTGTGTTGGCCAGTTATGTCATTTACAGGGTTGTGACACCCAAGGACGTCAAATCCAATATTTGATTTTTTGTTTGTTTTAATGTCACTGAGGTATTTTGGTGTCTTTCTTGATGCCACTTTGTTACCTTTGTTGATGTGTGCAGTGGCCCATTGTTAAGGGGCATGACGGCCTAAAGGTTGGCACGAGGTACTTCCAGGTCACATGAGAGTCAGTAAAGCTGCTTCTTGGATTGACTTTTAGTGTGCTGATCTTGGGCTTTGGCCGTTGATAATGAATTTTGGCTTCTGTTGAAGCCTCAGTGAATGAGGACGGATCTCTTTTGTCATTCTTTTTGTTATTTTTTTTTATTACGATTTGTTTTCTGGTCCATTACCTTCCTACCCGACTCCTGGGTCTTCCTAGGTAGGACAGTCTGCTGCTAAGAGACACCAACGTCACAACCCCTCTTACGGTCTGCTGGACTTGTAGATGGCACAGGGGGCGGGGCCTACGCGTGCATCATCAACTGGCCCCGCCCCTTAGGCCCTACACATTTACATAATCAACATAAAGCAATAGCATCAAATGAACAAATTAAACAACACCTGCAAATACATTCATAACAGAATTGAACATCCATTATCCAACCCGCTATAGCCCAACTACAGGGTCACGGGGGTCTGTTGGAGCCAATCCCAGCCAGCACAGGGCGCAAGGCAGGAAAAAAACCCCAGGCAGGGCGCCAGCCCACCGCAGCAGAATTTACCAAATAATATTTAAAGAACAATAAAAAGATTATATAAGAATTGTAAAAACACATGAGCCAGGGTTCATAAGACGGGCCATCCTAGGAGCAGAAAGTGAATCCTAACAACAAACCCTGTTTAGTAATAAAACTGAGAGAAACAAAATGGGGGGTACCAACCTGGTAGCCCCATCGGATTTTTCCAAATAAAAAGCAAAAAGTTGCAAAATGGACAAACAAAAAAGACTTTGACCCAAATCAGCCCACGCAGACTTCTGGTGGTCCGCGTTTGGATCTCGTATGGGCGCTCGCTCCGCCTCGACTCCTGGCTGTGAAATGAGATGCACCCTGATCTGGAGGGACAGGACCTGCTCTGGGTGTTCCTCACTGGGTGTCTTCTTGGACCTGCGGGGGAACGACAAGCTAACATTAGCAGCAGCGCCCCCTCTCATCCCGGAGTGGTATTGCTTTTCTCATTCGACCCCTGAAGCTGATCCCCAGTCGCATATGCGAGTCGCCACTTCATTCCACCAAAACAACAGCATGGACGTCCCACCCGTTGCTGATCCCTGCATTTTGTTCTAGTCCATCAGGACCCCTCTAGTCTTCATTATTACATTGGTAGGATTGCTTAAATGAACTGCGACCCTTGGACTCTTCTAAACAGTTCATTGAATATTTCATTTCCTTTTAGGGTTACCCCACCTTTGGAAATCCAGCTCAAGAGACCCCCCAGAAGCCTCCAGCCCCCGACTCCAACGTACGTAATTCATTCAATTTGTCATTTCCGATTTTTTTAATGTCTTTTGCTGAAGTGAAATAACCTGAGGACTTCATTCTGTGCAGGTGGGCTCCTCCTTTGGCTCCTCACAGCAGACGAGACCCCAGCAGCCTCAGTTCTCTTATCCGGAGGTACGACCGCTACGGGCCAAGCGTCAGCTCTCATGGTCCGCTTTTAAATTGTCTACAGGGACTGACCGGCTCTTCTCTTTTAGCAGACCATCCCGTCATATGGTGAGACAGCACAAGTGAGACCACAGCAGCCCCTGCAGCCAAACCCAGAGGTAAGTTCAAAAAAATTAAACTTCTTAGCTTCTTGAGGTGACGGAAGAATCCAGTCCTGTGTGGAGCAGCCCGTCACGGTGTACTTAGCATAAATATGTATACGTATTTCTTCTAAGTTATTTCTAAGTCATTATTTTTCCAAAGTGTTTCAAAAATTTTAAAATTTCGATTTAAAAAACACTAAGACGTGGTCATATATATATATATATATATTTTTTTTAATTCATGTCATTGTTATTGCGCCGATTTAGCTCAATTCACTGCATTTTTTTAAGATCACCTCACAGTTCGGAAACGCACCACCCCGTCGGACAGAAATGACACAACAGCACCACCAAGAGGTAACGTGTGAGTAAAACAACGAGCCGCGTAGAACCGCCGCGCTAGCAGAGAAATTAACAGCAGCGCTTCTTGGCACGCAGGTGATCACCACCTGGGCGAGCGCCGGACTGAGGAGACAGCAGCCACCCCAGTACCCCGCACAGGTGAGTCGGCCGGTCCTAACAGGGGCTCTGGACACTCAAGCGATGTGGGTGGGACACGCTGACCCGCTCTTTGTGTTTTACAAGCAGGGCAATCCGCCAATGAACGGCACGCCACAGCAGAGACCCCAGCAGCCAGCCCCCGAAGTACGTAGCCGCCCCTCACAGTTCAGTAATAAATGCTGATGCCTGTCTGCGGGCTTTCTCTTTCAATGACCCAATGTCTTCTCACGCAGATCCATCAGCAGTTCCACAATGGCCAGCAACCGCAGCCTCAGGCCCCGAGTCCAGACGTACAAGTAAGTGTCCTCCCCGCGAGGGTCCGCTAAATCAGTCAAACCGTCCGTGGGACTTTCTCGAACATAACAAAGTGAAAGGTGGACTGGTCCTGCTCGCAAAGCCACCCCAGCCGTCCTCTTTCGTGGCTTCAAAAGTAACGCAGGCTGTCATTTCGTCCACAGGTGAGCCAGCAGTTTAACAACATGCCGCAGCTGCGACCCCTGCATCCGTACCCCAGTGTAAGTCAGCAGCGCGCCTGCTTCCTCTCTGCCACACTTCCTTTGGTCATTTGTACACCAGCGACATCTTTATTTCTTCTTATAGCGCCTTTCATGACGGAGCACTTTAGCCCCTTCCTTATGTCCGTGTTTATTAATATAGCGCCTTTCATCATGGGTGAAATTTCAAAATAGTTTAGTCTTTTATTTTTCTTTCTTTTTTAATATCGTGCATCGCACTTTTCATAACTTGAAAAATGTCAATAGTTTAATGCTGTTCCTCTTGGGTAAAATGTAATAACGGTAAATTTAGCAACATTATTTTCTTTCCATTTTGGCATTTTATAAAGCACATGACGGGCAAAATTTCAAAACAAGTTTCTTTCTTTATTCATGCATTATACGATGATTTTCATCATAGGAGAAATTCCATTTAGTTATTTAGTATTTAATCTTTCCTTCTTTTTTAATACTTTATGTGACACAATTTATAATTTGAAAAATGGCAAAGAATGACTCTTCCTATATTATACGGTGCCTTTCATCATTAGCAAAACCACAAAACAATTTTACTCTTTTTTCTTTCTTTCATTCTTTCTTTCTTTCTTTCTTTCCTTTAATGTATTATTTTGTGCTTTTAATAATGAGAAATATTACAACATATTTCAGCAGCATCATTTTTTGGGTATTTTATATAGCGCCTTTCATAATAGGCAAAATCATAAATCAATTTCAACTTTTTCTTTCTGTCTTTCTATATTATTGAGCTCATTCTATAATTCGGCAAAATTACAGAACTATTTAGTTCTTTTTTTCTAGAGCATCTTTCATCATTAGTAATATTACAAACTAGTTTAGCTTCTTTCTTTCTTATAACATATAGTGTTTTGCACTTTAAACAAAGTTTTAAATCAATCCTTTGCTTCTTTCCTATATGGTGCTTTTCACATTAAAGCTTTATGTAGATTTTTCATTTCTCGTAGTATAAGGCGCATTCCATATTAAGCTTTATTACAGATCAGTTCTTTCTTTCTCATATAGTGCCTTTCACGTTAACTCCTTATGTACCGTAAATCTCGTATTAAGCCTACAGCTCTTCGTTCTCTCTTTCTTGGAATGTCAGTCCGGCTGAGCACTAAGCCCGTAACACATGTCGTCTGTCAGGCTGCTCCAGCAAGTCCCGTTTTGTCCCCCAGCCCCGTGTTCAGTGACAGTTGTCTTTGTCCCCACAGCTGAACCAGCCCTTCAACAACGCGCCGCAGGTCCGACCGCAGCAGCAGCAGCAGCCGCCGCCGAGTGTCGAGGTACGTCTTCAGCCGGCTCGCCCCATTCCATGTGTAGGTGGCTGGTGCTTTGACTCTGACGCATCTTTTTGGTTTTCGTCTCATTTAAGGTCATCCCTTCATTTGGCGCCTTACCGCAGCCAAGACCCCAGCTGCCCCTGCCAGAAGTAAGAGAACACTATTCAGTGATGGCTCCTTAAATGTCTCCGTGTATTTCGCGGCCTCGGCTCAGTTCTGCACAATGGATGGCACCAAAAAGCGTCACTGAGGGGCCACATTCAGCCCCAGCTGCGATGGCCCAAGTCGGTCTGCTCTGTCGCCTTTGTGACGCTGGTGTTTTCATGGGATTAAGCTGACTTGCTCTTGGTCACAGTAGTCACAAATGCACTTTCTTTATTATCATAATTTATATATTTATGCCCAATTTTATTCCGCGTGTATTGTGAATTTCCCCTTGGAATTAATAAAGTATTTATGTATCTATCTATCTATTTACGTGCTGCCCATCCAGGGTCTCTTCTCGCCGCGTGCCCAGTGCTGTTGTTCTGAATGACGCGGGTGCACGAGGAGCCCACCTCACGCTCTTTTCTGTTCTTTTGTTTCAGGTGCTCCAGCCCTACGGAAACATCCCGAGACAGACGCACATCCCGCGACCTCAGGAGCTGCCACAAGTAAATGGCGTGACCTTAAAAAGAGAACCGCCGGGCCGTTTTCTGAACCCGCGTTATCAAGCTCGATAAAGCGGAGAGCCCACATGAATCCTCTCAGCAGCAGTGTGGCGGACTGATTCAAGTTTCAAACCCCGAGGTGGTGGGTTCAAATGCTGCTATCGACACTGGGTGACAGTGCGCAAATCACTTTACCTGCCTGGAAAAAAAAAACAAATAAAGGCATGCAATATAAATCTTGTAAATCTCCCTGGATAACCGTGTCAACCAAATAAGTAAATGTGAGCCCAAAACATCCAGAACTTACTAAAATTCGTAATCTGGATATTCCTCATTCACTGCCAAATAACGAAAGTCTGCGCAAACTGGCCCAGTGGGAGTCACTGCGCGTGCGTGTAGTTTGTGTCACGTGGGCTCCGCTTCCGCTCACGTCAGAAATGGAAACGCGGGTTCAAAAATGGAGCAGGTGATCTTAAAGAAGATTACTGCTGCCCCTCACTTTGCGTAATGAGTTAACTTCTCCTTTGCAGGTAAACCAGCCATTCAGCAACATGCCGCAGTTCAGACCACAGCAGCCAAACGTAGAAGTAAGCTTCACACTTTTTACATTTGTTACCGATCGATAAGTAAGGGAGGGGAATGAGGAATACGAGCTAGGAAAACGTGAAGAGCTCTGTTTAAAATGGTGAGACAGATGGAGAGGTAAAAGGGAAAGGTGCCATTTAACAGATAGATTCACAGGTAGGCAGATGTGAAAGGCGCTATATTATAGATAGATAGTGTAGTTGGCAGGATTAAATAGATAGATAGAAGTGAAAAGCGCTATATAATGGATATATATTAAAGACAGTATTTGAAAGATGAACTATAAGTGAAATGAGCTATCTAACAGGCAGATAAACGTGAAAGGCACTATATTTTAGATACCATATAAGAGTGAGATTAAAAGGGACCTTATACAGCATAGGTAGAATTCTATGTAAGAGATAAACAGATTGATGTGTACGGCTCTATATAAGTTACACAGATAGAAGAGACCCTAAAAACATTACCAAGAGACAGATGTGAAACGAATTGTGTAAGGGACAGATGGATGGATACAAATATACATTGGAAATCTACTGCACAACATAATTATGACTGCGATGGGCTGGCACCCTGCCTGGGGTTTGTTTCCTGCCTTACGCCCTGTGTTGGCTGGGATTGGCTCCAGCAGACCCCCGTGACCCTGTGGTTAGGATATAGCGGGTTGGATAATAGATGGATAGAACATAATTATGAAGAATGTAATGTAAGACCGTTGGGTATGAAAGGCACTATACAAACTAAGGTTATTTAGATAGCTGTATATAACTGATAGTGGTGAAAGGCACTATATATGACAGCCATTTCCTCTAAACCAAGTCTCCTCTCACAGGTCATCCCGTCATATGCCGTCGTTCCTCAGATTCCTCTGCCCAGACCTCAGCAGCCGATGCAGCCACAGCCCAATGTGAGTTTCAAGCCTGTCCTGTCACCGTTGTCACTGCAGCCATAAGTGGGGACTTTGAATCCTCCAACTGTCATTTCTCTCCCTGCACACGAGCTGCATGGCTTGTTCTTCTTCAGCTTTGTTTCTCGCTTTTCTGCGCTAATTTGGTGTTGTTCCGCTTGTCTGCTCCATTCAGGTGATCCCATCGTATGGCGCCATCCCGCCAGTGAGACAGCAGCAGCCGATGCTGCCAAACCCCGAGGTGAGTGAGTGAGTGACTGAGTGCTGACACGTCTCTCTGCCCGACGTGCTGGGTGGTGCCAATGCAATTCTTTTTTTCTTGCTGATTTTGTTTGCGCAGATCAGCACGTCCTACGCTAACCTGCCAAGACAGGCGCCCTTCCCAAGACAGCAGGACCAGCAGCAGCAGCAGCAGCAGCAGCAGGTGAGGAGGACACCTTTGGAGAAGTTCTCATGCAATTTATTGTGTGAATTCCATGCACTGTTTGCATGACTGCTGTGTGGTTGTTTTATTACGGCCAGGTCATCACAGAGTGTTGTTGTGTCAGATGTTTGCCTTTTTCGGCAAAGCTTCAAATCTGCCTGTCCACAAATGCGTCTTTTGTCATCCCTTTCTTCTCATACAGTGTGTCTCCTTAAGGTCCCAGCACCAAATTTCTATCCAGTGGCAGCCAGGCCAACATAAATATGAAAGGCACTATAGTACAGACACATTCATAGATGTGAAATATACAATACAGGAGCTAGACAGAGTTGAAAAGCGGTATACAGTATAGAAATATTAATGTGAAAACACCATGTAAGAGATACATGGCCATAAAAGGGACCGTATAATATACACACATGGGAAAGGTGCTGTATTAAGTAATTATATTTAGATAGATATGAAAAGGGAGATATAAGAGATAAAGATGAAAGGCACAATAGAAAGTGCTTATAGATAGATAATTAAGGAGCTACAGAAGAGCAAGGCAGATGAAATGCTCTTTATGAGAAACCAGTGCTATATAAGAGCGAGATGAACACGAAACGTCCAATTTAAGAAAGACAGGCATAAAAAAACACACTCTAAATAGATAAATATAAAGGCACTATATCATTAATACATTAATATGAAACATGCCATATAAAAGATATAGATATAAACAGATATAGATATAAATGACACTAAATACACGTTAGATGTGAAAGGCACTATGTGATAGATAGAATGGCACTATATAATAGATAGATATGAAAGGCACTATATAATAGATAGATAGATAGAATGGCACTATATAATAGATAGATAGATAAAAAGTGAAAGGCACTATATGATAGATAGATCTTTACCCAGTAATAACACTGAAAGTTAGGTAGTGCCGTGCCACCTTCTGCTTTAAGTCATTGCAAAATTTTGAATTTTTTTTTATTAAAGACAGACAGACAGACAGACAGATGCTGTATGCTGTGTGATTTTCGTGTGATTCACGCAGTCTGCAAGTCTTTTTGCTCCCCAGTGCATCACTTGGTATCCCACCCGCTCAACGTGTCTCCTTTCCTTTCTCTCCACACAGTTCTCCTCCTTTGGTTTCCAGCACCAGGTTCCTGTCCAGCAGCAGCAAGGCCAAGCCGGGGTGAGCCGAGACTTGTGATGTGTCCACTGTGCATGTTCCCTTTTGGTGCTTTGTCAAGGAAAACCAGAAAAGAGAAATGAGAAGGCTGAGATCCCAGGATGGACAGCTCCATGAATTGGTGCCTCTGGGCTGTTCGTTAACCAGATGTGCTTGGAGGACTGGATGACCTCCTCTTGTTTGTCAGCCTTCTTTGAGGATATGGCCGTCATTGAGTCTGTGCAGATGGTTGAGGATGGAGGTCTCTCTGTTTTCCAGCAGGTTTTAACAGAACCTCCTGATTACTGAGATGACCCATGGAAAGAGTCCTGGGGGAGGAGCACGTGTTGGGGGAGGGGAAGTGGGTGGAGCCAACAGGAGGCCTCTGGTCTTCTTCCAGGACACCAACTTCAGACCTGTGACCCCTCTGGCACCCTCACCTGTGCTCCTATCCTATTGGTCAGTCTGACAGTCCTCACTGGTGTTCTTTTTTCTTTTTTACAGAATTATCCTAAAGTGGTCTACATTCAACTCCCATCTCCCCCTATGGCTGGCGTACGTTCCCGTTGTCTTTCTTGTTGTTTTTTTCTTGTGATTTCCAGAGAACGCTCATGGAATCCCATCAACTGACCTTTCTGTTGTTTCTTCTTTAGATGGGACCCAACAGAGCAGCTCCTGCCGAATCAGAGGAAGGCGGCCAAGTAAGTTGACTCGATGTGTCGTTGTCTCTGTTGGTGTCTGTTGTGTTTGTGGGAAGGAGAGTCAATGGGACCTGATGGCCTCGGTCACGGGCTGGCAGGAGTTGTGTGATGGCTGTGTGATGATAGTTTGATTGGCCAACTTGGCACAAGAGCAGTGCAGAATGAGGCAGAACACAAACGTTTTCATGGATCAAAGATGACTTTAAGGGTATGCGTGTTTAATTGGATATCCAGGATTTCAAATTTGCCTTTATTCCATTCTTTTCCCAGCCTCAGTATGCCGGTTACATGCCACCCGCTTATGGTTATGGGCCATATGGTGGCTACGGGCATTTCGGGAAAAGGATGCCCCTGTCCGAAGAAATTAATGAAGAGGGACCTGCAAAGGCAGAGGGAGGAAAGGAGCCAACCAAACCCCCCAAAGCTGAGGAAGCCACACCCACACCCGGAGGAACAGCTACAAAACCAGACGGCGCAGCCCCCAACACAGAAGGTGGCGCACCTGCCGCTGGTGGCAGTCCCCCTGCCGCTGAGGGGAGTCCGAATGGTCAGGGGGGCACCCCAACCAACCCTGAAGCCAACCCACCAGCATCAGGTGGAAACTCCCCAGCCAATGGACAAAGCCAGCCGGACAGAGGGGACAGTCCAAACCAAGGTGTGAATCAGCCCAACCCAGCTCAGGGCATTAACCCGATGTACCCTGGCAATGTGAACCCCTTCAGTGGCGTTTTCCTGCCAGCTGGTATCCGAAAGGTTACCCCCTCACCAGACACCGGCTCAACCCAGATTCTACCTGGTGGCTTTGTTCCCTCAGCTGATGGCGGTGCCACCATCCCAGTCACATCCTCCCCATCAGGGAACAACAATGCCGTTCTCAACATACCATATTACCCATCTAACGGTGGCAATATTAATCCGGTGGGCATGAGAAAGACGCCTGTCAAAAATGGGTGCAATATGGGTAACCATGGGCCAACCACCGTGGAGCCAGTGGCGCCCTCTGCAGGCAACTCAGAAATTCCCAGCTTCGGTGAAGGCATCCTGATGGCGGCGGCAGAGGCGGGCAGTGACGGAGAAGGCCGCACCCCCTGCCGTGTACACGACACCGCCACCGCGGGCAAAGAGAGCAATTTCTACTACTGAAGAAGGCGATTGTGGAGAAACGCCTATCAGAAAAACAGCCAAAGAAATACAAATCATGTTTTATTGTAATATAAATAGAATTAGGAGATTTTTGTTTTCTTATACTTACCGATAAAAAACATCCTCGCGTGAGCTTATTTGGTTATCAAAGGGGTTATGGTGGGGACCACAATGCTGTTAACCATCATAACGCTGGCATTGTTTTGTATTCCATCACAAAATTGTATTGTAGTAATACGGATTTAATAAACGGAAAACATGAAAAACACACGTGTTGTGTCGTCTCCTTACATTTTGGTTTCCTGGACCACAGGAATTCTGAATTGTGTTTTCTTACCAAGAGGTTTGGATTCTGCCCTTTGCGTTATGAAGTGCCGTCTTCAATCTGGCAAAAGGCATCACTGGCCAGGCCATGCCACCTAGGCCTGCTCGGGGGGTGAAAAAGGCCTCACCTCAGTGGGCCTAATCCCAACTCCAGGGCCCTGCCTCAGCCTACACAGACCCAAAAGGGGGGCTTACAGTGCTGGAAAGGAGCATTCGACGTGTCGATGTCATGCACAGGAAATGTAGGCCAGACATTGGCACAGGACGTCGTCAACTTATGACCGATGTGCCTTACAGCCATTGGATTTATGACCTCTGCCGTCTCTCAGGGGTAAACAACTAGAAAAAGTAGTCGCCAGTCAGCTTCAGTCCCACCTCGCGCATCACATGACATGACCTGACAAACTCCAGTCTGGTTTCCACACTGGTCATAGTACAGACACGGGTTATAAACGACATTCTGATATCCTCTGACGAAGGAAACTCCACTGTGATGATGTTGTTAGACTTCAGCGCAGCGTTTGACACCATTGACCGTTCGACTTTACTGCACAGGCTAGAAAACGATGTTGGGCTCACAGGCAGTGACGGTGCTCGCTTGCTTCAGTTCTTATTTGTCAAATCGACTTCAATACGTACAGAAATGTGCTGACGGGACTCCATCGGTACACACAGAAGTTCAATATGGCGTCCCGCAGGGCTCAGGACTCGGACCTTTACTGTGTTCACTTGACAGGCGTCCACTGGGATCTCTCGTTAGGAAACATCACTCGTACGCAGATGACACCCAGTTCTACTTTTCTTTTAAATCAAATGAAGTTTCTCAGATGTTGTCTTTAATTAGTGGTGTTAGTGAATTAAAGGAATGGATGGATGAGACCGACTTGTCTTTAAATACAGAGATGTTAATATTTTGAGGGAGTGACGCGGATCACAATAATATTCTGTCGTCATTTAACTCAGCTGGAGTCTCCATCAATTTTACTGAATCATCTCAGAGTTCTCTTTGACTCTAGCAGGTCATTTAAAGTGCGCATCACAAAGTTGTCCAAATCAGGTTGCTTCCATCTTAAAAATTCTGGGAAATGAAGGCGCTTTCTAAATAAACAGGATTCTGAGAAATTAATTCCTGCCTTTATTTCTAGTAGGATTGACGACTGCAAAGTGGTGTTCACTGGCTGTTCAGGCTGTTCTTTATTCAGCCTCCAGTTAATCTGCAAGAATTATTACAAGAACAAGAAAATACGAACACATCACTCCAGTCCTCACATCCTTACACTGGCGCCCAGTTAAGTTTAGGGCAGATTTCAAAATCCTCCTTTTAACATAGAAAGCATTAGCAAAATACCCGCACTTCGTAGAGGAGAAGTACTGCCTTAAAATTGTTATTAAGAAGAAAAGTAAACCTTTTTAAACTGAGGGAAAATATATCAGTAATTACTTGTTAATGATCTCTTTGTATACCACATTGTGAGTTCGGCCCTCTGGTTGTAATCTGACCAAGCTGTGCGCTGATCTTACTCTGAGCATGTAACGTACAGTCGGCCATGTGAACAGTAATCTTGTCTCAAATCTCACAGCTTGGATTGCTGCTGTCGTAATCGGTTTGAGTTTCATGGTTTGTTTCAATGACGACAGTATTTGTAGGACTTGTGTTGAAGCGACATTCGGCATCTGTCAAGCGCTGTAAGCACACAACCAGTTTCATCGATAACTTCACATCCAGCTTTTGAGATTTTAAACATTCATAAACATCAAAGTGTCCACTACTCAAATCGTCACCTGTCAGTCTAAGATGTCTAAGAGGCATTGGCGGTTGTCCAAAGGTGTAAAATATTTGGCCATTTCAGTACACTTGAAAGTGACGACCGAACAATTCAGCGGCAGCCATCAACTCACATGCAGATCCATAGGTGAAGGGCTTAAGCATTTGACTCTTCTAGTGCTCCTGTGTAGTCTAATTATCTCCTGTACGTCATCAGTCCACACCTTGAACCTGTCCAGTCATTCAGTACAGAAGACACAATGGATATCAAGAGTGAGCCTGATATGGCCGTGCAATATGTAACACAGAGAATGGAAAAGGCAGGTGGCATCTCTGGGCATGGAAACCACTCGGTAAGTGACAGTTCTCTGATCGATGGTGATCACCTCGATAGACATGTTAATGGGGGTTGGAATGATAAAGGAAATGGGGACCTTAACAATATAAAGTAAGTGTAAAATACCTACACAATAACTATAATCGTAATAAACAAACAATAAAACAGCGGAGAAGCCGTGGATTAAATTAAAAGGCTGTAGTTATCAGCAGGGAGACGTGAATCCTGTGGCGAAGCAAGGAAGGGAATGTAGAGACCGGAGTGACGGACGGCCTTATATAGGCAGGCAGCCAACAACGTGGGAGATGTTAAGATGGGGGACTCAACGCCGCCTCACACGGTGACCGAGCTGCAGGCTATGGACGTATATATGTACGTAAGTAGGATTCAGTTAGCGTTGGGAACCCGCGTACCAAATTTCTTGAAGATGGGCCCATAAGTAACAAAGACCGTTGAAAAGTTCAATATGGCGGCCGACAGTGGCGTCATACCACTTAAATAAGTACGTACATCGGATTCAGTTAGCGCAGGGAAGCCGCCTACCAAGTTTCATGAAGATGGGGCCATAAATAAGAAAGATCAGGATGGCGGACATTGTCGACCATTATCGACCGTTATGACCGTTACATGTAGAATGTCGAAATGAAACCTGCCTAACTTTTGTAAGGAAGCTGTAAGGAATGAGCTGCCAAATTTCAGCCTTCTACTTAAACGGGAAGTTGAAGAATTAGAGACGAGTGAGTCAGTCAGTGAGTGAGGGCTTTGCCTTTTGTTAGTATAGATTAAATGGCCGAGGTCTGGCTTACTTGTCTGAACTTATCATGACTTACAAACCTGAGCCCACATTAAGATCTCAAGATGCCGGTCTGCTTCTGATTCCAAGGATTAATAAAATAACAGCAGGAGGTCGAGCTTTTAGTTACAGGACCCCTAAACTGTGGAGTGGTCTGTCTGCTACTCAGGGCCGGACCCTTAGATGCCCTAAGCACTAAGTAATTTTGGTGCCCCCTTACACTAGTAATTTAAAATATTGAAACAATAACAAACTAGAAAATAAAATTTTATTTTATTATCAAAAATTCAAAATTAAGCAAAACATTTTGACATGAAAACCGTAGATTTACCATTTTGATTATTTAATTTATTTATGGCTTTTGTGTCAATTTAGCAAATCTATTTACACATATTCTTAGTACAAGATTTTTGTGAAAATTTTGTTAATAAATCTTTATTAGTAAAAAACTTATAAACAATTTTATCCAATAGTAATCAGCTGTACGATTTTCACTTTTACGTAATGTAAATGAATTTAAAAATATCCAAGAACAGAATTAAATGGACTGACCAGAATATTTTTTCCTCAAACTGGGATGATTTTTTGTTTTTGCTTTCTACGCACTAGAAATTTATTTTAAGTTAAATAACAGATAATTCACGAAACACAACAATTACGTGATAATAATTTTTAATCAACTATTAACTATTATTTAAAAATATAAAAACATATTGATTTGAATCAGATTATTTTCACAATATTTTGACATAACATGGCGTTTAAGGGAATTCCCCATCATAGATGGCACCAGTATGCAGAACGCACTGTGTAAGGCTCCATCTACGAACAGTGGGAGGCATTATTCATTTTTAATTAAATTTTGAAAATGGCTATAAATTTAATTAATTTAATAATTTATGGGATAAATTCGGCCATGCAAAATGTTTGTGGTGCCCCCTTTACCCTTGATGCCCTAAGCATGTGCTTACTTTGCTTATGTGGTTAATCCAGCACTGCTGCTCTATAAGAGATGCCCCTCCAGTCTCAGCTTTCAAAGACTCACGACTTCAGTTTAGGTCACCCTGACTAGAGCTGCTGATCAACTGCACAGACTGTCATTAGCACTAAAACATGAATTTGTTTCTGACCCTCCTCACCTGCTCTGTTTCTCTTCTCGGTACCCAAATGTGCCACTTGGTGCCACTGCCCACCTGCCTGCCCAAGGTAAAGTCATCTCTGATGGAGGATCACATAAATCATTTGGTAGAGGGGTCCTGTCATCAGATTGGCTGGCCCAGCACTGACTCGGCTGTGGAGTGGCCAATAGGGGGAGGCGGCGTGATGGCCGAGGTCTCCAGGACTCCGATGGTGTCCAGCTTGTCTCTGATTCCTTGTCTACAATCTGGCTGTGGTTCTACAACTGACTGAAGGATAGATGTTGTTTCTCATTTATGTTAACTAGTTTCTGTCTGCTTGGGATTCCAAGAATTAATAAAATAACAGGGGGAGGTCGAGCTTTTAGTTACAGGACCCCCCTAAACTGTGCGGTGGTCTGCCTGCTACTATAAGAGCTTTCAAAGACTCACGACTTCAGTTTAGGTCACCCTGACTAGAGCTGCTGATTAACTGTGCAGACTGTCATTAGCACTAAAACATCAGTAACATGACAGTTTGAATTTGTTACTAACCCTGAGTTGTTCTGTTTCTGCTCTCAGTACTCAAATGTGCCACTCGGTGCCACGGCCCACCTGCCAAAGGTAAAGTCATCTCTGATGGAGGATTGTAGCAATTGTGGGATAGAGGGGTCCTTTCATCGGATTGGCTGACTCAGCTGTGGAATGGCCAATAGGGGGAGGTAGCTTGATGGCTGAGGTCTCCAGGACTCTAAACAAATCCAAATCCTCTTATGGAATATCATCTACTGTTAAATTCTGCTCTGTACTTGTAATATTTCTATTGTACTGACGATGACTTGTGTTCTGTTCTGTGTATTGTGTTGTATTGACCCCCTTTTTTTTGACACCCACTGCATGCCCAACCTACCTAAGGAGTCTCTCTTTGCACTGCCTTTCCCGAGATTTTTTCCATTTTTTTCCCCCAACAAGGGTTTTCCTTGTCTTCTTAGAGAGTCAAGACTGAGGGGGCTGTCAAGAGGCAGGGGCTGTTAAAGCCCATTGTGGCCCTCCTTGTGTGATTTTGGGCTTTACAAAATGAAATTGTATTGTAAACAACAGTGTTCAGCACGCCAGCTCCGTATGCTGTTACTCATTCTTCTCGATCTTAGCTTATTACTTGCAGTAATTCCGACTACGTTCAGTTCCATACATTTGTCTTGCAATTACAGGAAAAAAGGCAATTTTATCTTGACACAAAAATGAAGGTGATTGAGCAGAACGAGGGAGGGCGGTCACATGTGACTTTAAGTTGTAACCGCTGTACTGTTGCACTTTGACGATGAATCCCATTAACCTCTGAAGCTTCTGCATTGTGACATCATCATCATCATATCTTATAACGCCACTGCCGTACCCGGGTAAGAGCGACATCATTAGCACCCTTAAGATCGTCATCGGTGCATGTAGGGCCACGGGAACATTCATGGAGAATGTGGTCTGTTGTTTGGGAGGGCTCACCACAGGGACATTCAGCGCCCCATCTAAATAGGTTGTCCCTTGCTTTGCCCACCTGTGACGCAGCTTAGTTAAGTGCGACCAGGATGTTCTACTGGGCAGATGCTCTTGAGGTGTAGGAAGAGGTTCATTGGGAGGGCTACGGTCAGCCTCGAGCCTCTGTGTTGTGGACTGCTTTGGACTGAGGGGTTCCACTGTGGTGAAGCTCCGACGAGAAGGTTGTCAAAACTGCCAACACAATATAACAATCGACCCAAGAAAAGGGGGCAAGATCGCTACACTTCAACACCCGCGAGGGAAGTGGGCGATGTTCAAATGATATATTAGCATTAAAAATTGAAATGAAAATTAGAATATGCCAAATGCTCGACAGAACCCCAAATGGTAGTTCGGTTGGTTAAATAAGAAGGTGTATTGTAATTCAGGGTACGATATTTATGCATTCACATGAATGGTGACTGGCCAGCCAGAGAGGATGCACAAACCAGTGTGTTTCTTCGTGCCAGTCCCAAGCCTGGATAAATGGGGAGGGTTATGTCAGGAGGGGCATCCGGTGTAAAATTTTGCCAAATCCATATGCGGACAGATGATCCGCTGTGGCAACCCCTAATGGGAGCAACCCAAATGAAGAAGAAGAAGAAGAAGATGAATGGTGACTGGGTGCTCGTTCGTGATCCCATTTTCCTCCGGATGTCCTCCCCAATCTCCCTACCCTCAGTGGCCAAATCTTAATCCCCGGTACGAAACACACACGAAATAAAAGGCAAATCAAAAGTCTGTGTGAAACGGCGATGAATCCGGTCGTGCAGTTCTCGCTGATGAAAGAATAAACGGACCTCAGGCGAATATGGCTGCCATCTTGCTATCCCGAAGAATTTAGAAACACGAGTCCGACTCACCAACGGGAACACCTGGAGAACCACAGGTCCATATGCCGCAACCCTTATATGCCACCTCTTGGGGATTCGCCTCACTGTTTCCAACTTCAGGATGGCCGCCCACTAATAGCGGGCGTCCCTGGGTGGGGTCTGATCGCGCCGTATTCTTAGGCATCCATAAGCGAGCTCCTTCCTTTCTGCTTCTCTCCCTGCCTTTCTTTTTTTCTCGGTCCGCCATTCCTAGTAAAAAGAAAAGTTTCCCGCGGAGAACGTCCATTTCCTACTTAGTTGTCATAGCAACATGACGCCTGCCAGTGTCGTGCATGAAGGAGTTCAAAAGAGCGCCTTCGTTGAACGAGCTCGTTGTTCTAAGAACGGTGAGCTTAACGTAACGTATTTGCAAGTGAAGAACTTGAACGTGAGCTCGTTCAGTTTTAGGTAGCATTCTGGATCTGCTTTACGTCCAGACAGTGGTGTAGCTAAGGGTGGCACATTTTTGGGGGTGGTATGATTGGCTAAAAGGCTCAGTGCAATTCGTGTGTAAGCAGGGTTCGGAAAAATATCACTCATGAATGAAAAAAGTCAAATTCTCGGATTTATATCCACAAACGCTTTAAAAATAATTTTCAGATAATAATTTGTTCTGTGACGGCATCAGACACAGTAGTTGAAATTTGGAGGCAATAACAAAAATAAACCGAAACATTACAACGATAAGAATTTCTAGGAAGATAAACAACTAATTTACAATTTCGTTTCGTTATCAGTCCGAATGCCTTCTTGCTCATCCCCACCTAACACTGCGCTGTTGTAACAATTCGTCTCGAGCACTAGCCTGAGAGAAATGCTACCACTATTCTGACCTAGCTAAAGGCAGATGATAAAAGGATAGGCCAATATCACACCTTAATACATTTCCCGTATCGCCTTTATTCTAATAAAGCAATCCCTTAATATCGATACATTTACAGGTCACTGCCCACCATAGACCATATTTATACTTGCAGTTAATCAAATAAACAACAACTAGAAAAATAATCCCTTACACATGGATCGCCCCTGCCCGAAACTAAAATAACCCTTAATTTGCAGCGCCACACATATACAAGTTATTATACATCAACAGTTTTTCATCCCCCCAATTCCCGTTCCAGAGATAACAAAATAAGTCCGCAGATAGTCCACCGTAATATTCCCGCAACGGCCAGCGAGTTGATGAGGAGTCCTGAAAATAGGGGACTATATTACCAATCTCCTCTTCGTCATAAAAGACATACAGCCAGACTTGCGCCATGATTAAAGTATAGTAAGTCCGTTTTGGTAGCTCACCCGCGTCCGTAGGTAATAGCGGAACGATCGATTCCCAGGCGAAGACCATCCACCTTCATACAGGACTAACAGGAGCTCCTGGGCTTATCTCATGGCCAGAGCAAAAGCTGATCTGCCTTTATCTGTTATCCGATGTTCTTCGTTCACTCTCTTTCTCCTTCTTTCTCCTTTTTCTCCTTTCTCAAAGACGGCGCGCTTTATGCTAATGAATCCCCGAACCAACCGGAAGTTCCACCTCTGGGGTACCGCTGTCAATCTCTGTCAGAAGCAATTCCCCCCCAACAACCGATCGACAGCAGAACACATTATCTTTATGTGGCAGCGCTACACTGTGAGCGGGCGAGTGAGTTCAATCTGACGCTAGGCAGCTGGACTCCTTACCGGCCGGGGTCCTCCCAGACTTGGTCGTCCACAATAACGCCTGAAGTTGATATTCCTTTGTTAACCTCCAGACCATACGATACAATGACGGCCAGTCCAGAAAGCCAAGCCGCTTGTAGTGTTATGTAGGATCGCTACAACAATTCCTCAGGTCACAGTTAACACAATGGACACTGGGAGAGACTCACTGATGACGTGACATGACACAGACAAAGAAAGGATTCGCGAAGCTGTTAAAGGTACGGCAGTCAGGCGAGCAACAGTGATAATAACACAAAATAATACAATTTTATAAAAAAAAAAACCCTACACAATGTCCTAAGAAGGATGAGAGAAAAAGGGATGTAAAACAATCAATATGACTTATTATACAGTACTATACATACGGTGAAGTCTGAATACACACGCCAGTCCGTCTTACGTCCAGATCGACTTGCGACCGGTCCGTCAGAACTGAACGTGGTTGTAGGTCGGTGACTACCTCTGCTAATTCAGTAAAACGACACACGGTCAGGTCAGGTCAGGTTGGGGAGCCTGCACTGGTATGGCGTGTTACCACACCTACCACATGGCGAAATAGCTCGGGATCCCAGTTGGCAACAGGCAGACATGCGGCCCAGTCCCACTCTCCAGAAATGACCCTCTACCAGCTTTAGATAGATAGATAGATAGATAGATAGATAGATAGATAGATAGATAGATAGATACTTTAGCCAAGCCTGGTCCAGCCATCCGGTTACTCAACAATGAGGGTCCTGTGATCACCGTCGGGTAATGGTGCCACATGACTGTAGTGCCATACCTGACACTCCCTCACAATGCAGGTCATGTGCCTCATTTTGGGACCCCGTGAGCAACACAAAGTCAAACCAGCAGGACCCAAGGATGAGACACAGTAGTGAAGGAGTCCAGTCTTCATCTCAGGTCACTGGGTGGCGTCCATGTCTCACAAACAGGGAGCACCAGGACTCTAAAGACTTGGACCTCCATTCTTTTGCGCCACACACCTCTTTGCAGTGACCTCATGAACCCCCCATGCCCTCCCAATCCACCTACTGGCTTCATAGGAAGGGTCACCAGTGTCACATGAATGTCACTGCTGAGGTCAGTAAACCTCTCGGTGACGATGTCGACACCCTCTCCACAGATGACACACTGATGATGGCTGTGCCCAAGTCCCATTGTTGTGCTCTGTGGAGGTCCGGCCCTATAAAGGGGTCCGTCGACCACCAAGACAAGGCCAGCGTCCTCACTGCAGCAGCTCTCACCATGTTTGTAGATTTCCCCAGTCACAACGGTGCAGACTTCTTCAGGCTCGTGGCGGTTCATTCTGGTTTCTACCACAGCAGGTGGAGTTTCCAAAAGAACTGAAAGGTGCTGATTCACGGGAAATGAGCTGGAAACCACTGAGCTGCTAAACCGGAATGCCGGGAATACCCTAAAGGATTGCAAACCACACAACTGAAGATAATGACAGGCACTGGAGACAAATGTGGCAAGAAATCTGAAGAGTGAAGTCCGTCCTCCTGAAGGAATTCAGAAAAGTGTTGCTTAATATTGAAAGACAGACATGGACAGAAGAGTTTGTCTCCTTACAGCTCTTTGAAAAAGTGTCATCTGCCCCCTGAAAAGTGACGAAAAGAAAAGGAATTGTCCCCTGGGTCCCTGCACGCCTTTGAGGTGTCATTGAGTAAAGCAAAGCAAGTGTGACAGGAGATCAAGTGTTGCTTATTCTATAAAGATCTTCTAAAATGGCCTGCACACATTTCTTGGGACCCCTTAGTAAAGACCCTAAATAATTGGATTCAAGGGATTTTTCAGACTCCCTGTTTTCTTGAATTCGTATCACACACACACCTCCAATCACACAATGAGACAACCAAAATGGAGAAAATTCGTCAGTCTGCTGTTTGGTGCCATCATGCGTCCCACCCTGAAGGCGGACCACCAAAAGCAAAGGAACGAGTTGTCGGAGGAGATCAGATAGAACATGACAGACAAGAAGGTCAAAGGCAAAGGCTGGAACACCAGCTTGATGTTCCAGTGACAACAGTTACAAATATTATAAAGTGGAAGGCCCAAGGGACTGTCATCCACCTCCCTGGTCGCCGCCGAAAGAGGAACATTGACCCCACAGTGGGCAGAAGGAGTGAGGACAGTGAGAATGGCAGACAGAAAGCCACAGAATGACTCCCAAAGAGACACAAGTTGAACTCCAAGGTCCATCCGTGTTTGACCACACCACCCGTCTTCACTTTTTGAATAGAAGAAGACCCCGGGAGACCCCCACATACAAAAAAAGCCTGACTGGAATTTGGACAGCTGAGACCAAACTGGAGCTTTGTACGCAAGTCACATCAGACAAAAAAAATGAAGATTTCAAAGAAAAGACCACCAGACCTGCTGTGAAACATGGAGGAGGTCCCCTTATGTTTTGGGGCTGCTTTGCTGCATCTGGAATGGGGGTGGCGTTGAGTCTGTGCAGGGGGCAAAGACATCTCAAGACCGTCATGAGATTCTGGAGCTGAACGTCCTGCTGAGTGTCAGAAAGCTCTGAGTCAGTCACCGGTCAGACCCTCCAACAGGATAAGGAGCCGAAACACACAGCGAAAAGCCCCCAAGAATGACAAAGAACACAACATTGGACTCTTCTGAAGGGGCCTTCTGGAAGCCCTGATTTGAATCCCATCGAGCATCTATGGAAAGAAGTCTGACTCTTGTTAACTACGGGACAAACAATGACGGGTGACAAGTGATTTCAGAGACAAGTTGCGGGTCTGCCTTTTTTGTGGTGGGATGCCGACACATTTCTCCAGGTCTGTGTTCACAGAGTGCCTTTGAATAGTCAGCGGTTCTCTTTAAGGTCCAATCTTTTCAGGGTTTCTTCGGAGAGGGAATGACTGCCAAGGCTGTGCCAGTCATATTTTTTGATAAGAAATGCCAGCTTAAGATGCCTTACAAGGCAATTCATTTGTCACCGTGGCAGGGGATGCGACTCAAGCACAGTCAGATGACAGGTTGGTGCCAGGATTTAGGTTAATATAGCGCCTTTTGTAGTGGAAACTACATATTCAGGTAACTTTCATCTTTCTACAATATGACTAATCCCGACTAACATGAATCACTCGTAGCCACGCCACCAGTGACTATATGGACTGTGACTTTGACCCCTTTATATAGCGACTTTCATAGTAAAGTCAATTTCCCAGTATAGTTTAGCCCAAATGTTTTCATGATTTACTATCAAGCCCTACAAGTTTTAGTGAATGTCATGGCTTCAACAGGAGTCAATGTTGGAGATGTTGCCCTAACTGATGTGATTTTATATAGCGCCTTTCATACTGAACATCTCACCATTGTGATCCCAAGTGCCACAAGAGCGACAAAAAGACATCAAAAAAGGTTTGGGGCAGCCACCCGTATAATATGCCCTGGCTGCAAATGGGTAAATCTTTGGGAGATGTTCACAAGTCAGAGTCCCAAATAGAACTGATGCTGGTTAACAAAGATGGCGGCTTTATGTGCCCGGACCGGAAGTGACGTCATCAGGTGTGCCGGGACCGGAAGTGACGTCATCGGAGGTGGCAGAACCGTGCGGGATTTCCCATGGATGGTCTGCATGGGATTGAGAAAGAAAATAAGTGCATCTCGCCACCCCCTGGTCTGGTGTGGAATTACTACTATTCAGGCCCTTTAGCTGTCTCCCAAATGCACGTGTGTGACACCAAGTATAAAATTCATCCATCCATCCATTATCCAACCCGCTATATCCTAACTACAGGGTCACGGGGGTCTGCTGGAGCCAATCCCAGACAACACAGGGTGCAAGGCAGGAAACAAACCCCAGACAGGGCGCCAGCCCACCGCAGGGCACACACTGGGGACAATATAGGATCACCAATGCACCTAACCTGCATGTCTTCGGACTGTTGGAGGAAACCCACGCAGACACGGGGAGAACATGCAAACTCCACGCAGCGAGTACCTGGGAAGCAAACCCGGGTATCCTAAATGCAAGGCAGCAGCGCTACCCACTGCGCCACCGTGCCACCCATCCAAGTATAAAAAATAAATATAAAATATATCCCTGAGATATAAAAATACCTTGCCTTCATATTTTTACAATATCAGCATTGGCCAGTGAAGTGAAACAGCAGAAATCATCAGTGGGTCTGTCAGATTTATGCTTAGGATTTTATATAGTGCCTTTCATAGTGGAGCCCCCTACAGCCCCCACCCTCCACCCACCCAATTTCATAATTTGGCCTTTGTCATTTTCTTTCTGTTTTCTAAATCAAGATCAAACCAAGTGAAATGACTCACACATGGTGGAGTGGAGTGGATGTTTGAGCCATAGTGTTAACCCTTAAGATTTTATATAGTGCCTTTCATGGCGCACAACCCTTTCATCGCATGTGTCATTTACTTTTCATAAAATTAAAGTAAGATCAATGAAATGATTCACTCATGGTCACACCAGGAGAGAATTTTTGGGTCATGGCATTGATTCTTTTGATGTTATATAGCGCCTTTAATACTGAAGGCCAATACAACACCTGTCAACTGTGTTTCAATTTTAAAAGGTGAAGAAAACCGCTCGTGTATTTGCAAGGAGTGAACCGCTTTGTGGCTGCTATACCTTCAGCGGTCATTAAACTCTTCTTCAATATAATGTGCCAATCTTTGCTCCCTGGCACTTCTGTGGGCCAAATGTGTCCTGGTCTTGTCTCTTCTCCCTGAGTTAGTCATTTGGGAGCGGCGTCCCGTCCAGAGCAGGCTTGTACAGGTTCTTAGAAGGATGAGTGGGTGACGGGGGCTCAGTAACCCCACCCGGTCGAAATGAACTGAACTTGTGGAGAGGATGTCGAGTAATGAGGGAGTGACGGCGAAATCGTCATCACGAATTCATGGCGGGCTCTCCACCCTTGGGGCACAGCGACTCCTAAATAAAGAGCAGCGGGAGAAGCCGTCGGCAATGCAGAGAAAGCACCGCCACCAACGCGCGTCTTCAGACCGATAAACGACGACACCCGCAGCCTTCAGCGCACCTTCCGCTGTCGAGGTAAGCCGAGCGGCTCTCTCCTCACTCTTTCTTGGAGGATCTCCATCCAGTAGAAGACTGGTGATCAATGAGCATTAGGAACAACGAGAAATTAATTAATTAGGGTGACAGAAAGTTGGCATTTGAGCGGGGACTTCAGGCAGTGCGTGCAGGGAGCTGGCATCATGAACTCTTAGTGCCAAAAAAAGGAAATGTAATCAACAATAAAATCTATTAAGATATTATTGTTTAAATGAATGTGCTTAGCTACCAAGTAATCGATAACGGCAACTTAAATAAAACCGCACTGCACATCCTCTCCATCAGGTCACCGCTCCGTGCAGGTCTTACCGGACCCATTAAATCAAATCAGGGTCTCGGTGGAGGAGCAAATGGCGCACAAGAGCGGGAGCAACTCAGGACGGGACATGTGTCGGTGACAAAACATGAATTAGGAGGAGGGTATTTACGGAATTACCGCCGTCTTCATCCGCAAGCTACTAAAGTGTGATTGTGTAAATATGAGTGAGCGCGTGTGCCTGAGAAACAATCAGCGGACATGTAGAGGAGTTTAGAAACAACTTTACAGTGCAGGGACAGCGCCTGCATGTGACTGCAATCAGATTTATATTGTTTTTAATGTCGTGGGCACAACGTCTTCAAACTTTACATAAGAAAGCGCAGCTCCGCACTGACCTGGAAGGGGTGTCTGATTTGAAAAGTAATCAAAGCCTTTACTGTTACAGAGAAAAGATGACGAAGTTGTGGATACTCCTGGCGTGTCTCTGGACGGCCATCAGCTGCTCGCCGGTAAGCACCGAAAACTCAGTGACAATGTCATTAATTCATGAATCGATTAATCAGTCCGGTGATCAATCATATAGTGTCTTTCACGTCTATCAATCATATAGTGCCTTTCACGTCTATCTATCTATCTATCTATCTATCTACAGTGGTATGAAAAACTATTTGCCCCCTTCCTGATTTCTTATTCTTTTGCATGTTTGTCACACAAAATGTTTCTGATCATCAAACACATTTAACCATTAGTCAAATATAACACAAGTAAACACAAAATGCAGTTTTTAAATGATGGTTTTATTATTTAGGAGAAAAAATCCAAACCTACATGGCCCTGTGTGAAAAGTAATTGCCCCTGAACCTAATAACTGGTTGGGCCACCCTTAGCAGCAATAACTGCAATCAAGCGTTTGCGATAACTTGCAATGAGTCTTTTACAGCGCTCTGGAGGAATTTTGGCCCACTTATCTTTGCAGAATTGTTGTAATTCAGCTTTATTTGAGGGTTTTCTAGCATGAACCGCCTTTTTAAGGTCATGCCATAGCATCTCAATTGGATTCAGGTCAGGACTTTGACTAGGCCACTCCAAAGTCTTCATTTTGTTTTTCTTCAGCCATTCAGAGGTGGATTTGCTGGTGTGTTTTGGGTCATTGTCCTGTTGCAGCACCCAAGATCGCTTCAGCTTGAGTTGACGAACAGATGGCCAGACATTCTCCTTCAGGATTTTTTGGTAGACAGTAGAATTCATGGTTCCATCTATCACAGCAAGCCTTCCAGGTCCTGAAGCAGCAAAACAACCCCAGACCATCACACTACCACCACCATATTTTACTGTTGGTATGATGTTCTTTTTCTGAAATGCTGTGTTCCTTTTACGCCAGATGTAACGGGACATTTGCCTTCCAAAAGTTCAACTTTTGTCTCATCAGTCCACAAGGTATTTTCCCAAAAGTCTTGGCAATCATTGAGATGTTTCTTAGCAAAATTGAGACGAGCCCTAATGTTCTTTTGCTTAACAGTGGTTTGTGTCTTGGAAATCTGCCATGCAGGCCGTTTTTGCCCAGTCTCTTTCTTATGGTGGAGTCGTGAACACTGACCTTAATTGAGGCAAGTGAGGCCTGCAGCTCTTTAGACGTTGTCCTGGGGTCTTTTGTGACCTCTCGGATGAGTCGCCTCTGCGCTCTTGGGGTAATTTTGGTCGGCCAGCCACTCCTGGGAAGGTTCACCACTGTTCCATGTTTTTGCCATTTGTGGATAATGGCTCTCACTGTGGTTCGCTGGAGTCCCAAAGCTTTAGAAATGGCTTTATAACCTTTACCAGACTGATAGATCTCAATTACTTCTGTTCTCATTTGTTCCTGAATTTCTTTGGATCTTGGCATGATGTCTAGCTTTTGAGGTGCTTTTGGTCTACTTCTCTGTGTCAGGCAGCTCCTATTGAAGTGATTTCTTGATTGAAGCAGGTGTGGCAGTAATCAGGCCTGGGGGTGGCTACGGAAATTGAAATCAGGTGTGATACACCACAGGTAGGTGATTTTTTAACAAGGGGGCAATTACTTTTTCACACAGGGCCATGTAGGTTTGGATTCTTTTTCTCCCTAAATAATAAAAACCATCATTTAAAAACTGCATTTTGTGTTTACTTGTGTTATATTTGACTAATGGTTAAATGTGTTTGATGATCAGAAACATTTTGTGTGACAAACATGCAAAAGAAGAAGAAATCAGGAAGGAGGCAAATAGTTTTTCACACCACTGTATCTATCTATCTATCATATAGTGCCTTTCACGTCTATCTATCTATCTATCTATCTATCTATCTATCTATCTATCTATCTATCTATCTATCTATCTATCTATCAATCATATAGTGCCTTTCACGTCTATCTATCTATCTATCTATCTATCTATCTATCTATCATATAGTGCCTTTCACGTCTATCTATCTATCTATCTATCTATCTATCTATCTATCTATCTATCAATCATATAGTGCCTTTCACGTCTATCTATCTATCTATCTATCTATCTATCTATCTATCTATCTATCTATCTATCATATAGTGCCTTTCACTTCTATCTATCTATCTAGCTATCTATCTGTCTATCATATAGTGCCTTTCACTTCTATCTATCTATCATATATTGCCTTTCATCTATCTGTCTATCATATAGTGCCTTTCACTTCTTTCTGTTTATCCATCTAACTATCTATTCAGACCCTTTTACTTTCTGCTCATGTTACTGTTTTTTATTAAATAAATCAATTTGCCATTTTTTCCCATCATCTCACCAAGTCCCTATATAAAGCCTGGTTCTTAAAAAAAACTGTGTGTCGCCAGCTCGATCCTGAAAGGATGATGATGCGAACTGAGCCTTTGCTTTTAAATGTCCGCACCTTACAGTGATTTAAGGCTCCTTGACTCGTTCACTCCAGTCGTTTCCGGTCCAGCACAGACTCGGTTTTGTAGTTGATCAGTGATGTTTGGCCACTAGGGGGCGACAAATCTGCGACCAAACAGCCTGTGTGAGGACGGCAGATGGGAAAGTGCGGGGGCTCAAAACGCAACTCAACTTCTAGTCTTCCTTCTTTCTTCCAGGCTTATCTTCCTCATCGACATCATCCTCATCAACCTCACCATCAGCTACCCTGCCAGGTATTGTTTTTAACTTTAAATCAAGAACAGCAATAAAAATGTCACTTTATATTTTCAATATTCCAAAAGTAGGCCATGTAGGTTTAGATAGTTTTTGTTTTCCTTAATAAATAAAATCATCACTTAAAAAATGAATTTTGTGTTTACTTGGGTTATCTTTGTCTAATATTTAAATTTGTTTGATGATCTGAAAGTTTTAAGTGTGACAAATATGCAAAAAAATAAGAAATCAGGAACGGGGCAAATACTTTTTCACAGCACTGTAGATGATGGCCTAACATCTATCTATCTATCTATCTATCTATCTATCTATCTATCTATCTATCATATAGTGCCTTTCACTTCTATCTATCTATCTATCTATCTATCTATCTATCTATCTATCATATAGTGCCTTTCACTTCTATCTATCTATCTATCTATCTATTTATTCAGACCCTTTTACTTTCTGCTCATGTTACTATTTTTTGTTAAATGAATCAATTTGCCATTTTTTTCCATCATCTCAAGTCCACAATGACAAAGTGACAACATGTTCTCAAAAAGGTTCTGCAAGTTTATTAAAAATCCACAACTGAAACCGTTCCTTATCAGAAGTATTCAGACCCTTTGCTGTGACCCTCCAGATTGTGCTCAGATGCCTCCTTGTTGGCTTGAATTCCACCTGAGATGTTTCTAGAATTCTAATTGGTGTCCACCTGTGGCTTATTGAACTGACTGGACGTCATTTACAAAGTCACACTGTGTCCTTGTGTGTATAGAGGGTCCCACAATTCACACTGCAGGTTGGGACAAGAATCCAGCAATGAAGTCCAAGGGACTCTCTGTAGACCTCCATGATCAAAAAGTGGTGAGGAGCAGAAGAGGGCGAGGGCATCAACCCACTTGAAGAGCTTTGAGTGTCCCAGGAGCCTCAATTGTGAATTGTGAAATGGACGTTTGGAGCCACCAGGCAGGACTCATCCTACAGTCTGCCAACCTGAGTTATTGGGCAAGATGGGCTTTAGTCAGGAAGGTGACTCTAGAAGAGCTTCAGAAGTCCTCTACTGAGATAGGAGGCACTAACAGTAGGACAGCCATTTCAGCAGCACTCCCTCAGTTAGCTGTTTATGGAGCAGTGCTTGACTCCAGCTTGGAGTGTCAAACGGGCTGTAATGGACTCTGAGAGCTGAACAAAGAGACTCTTTAGGCAGAACTTCGAGCACTAAGTCTGACGAGGACCGGGCTCTGCTCATCACCTGATGAAGCCTAGTGGTGCTATGGTGACTGGGATGCTGGTCAGAACTGAGTGATGGATGAATGCAGCCAAATACAGAGAACTGCTCCACCTCAGACCAGGGTGGTGGTCCAAGGACCCGAAGTGTACATCCCAGACAATGCTGAAGGGGCTTCGTTACGAGGCTCTGATTGCCCCAAAACCCAGACTGAAACCCCTCAGGAGAAGTGTGGAGATACCTGAAGATGGCAGCTCACCATCCCGTCCCATCCATTCTAATGGAGCCTGAGAAGTTCTGCCAGGAAGAATGGGGTCAACTGCCTAAATCCAGGGCTGCAAAGCTTGTAGAGAAGTCAGAATTGCTGCCCAGTGCTGCATTAAGGCTCTGAGTACTCTAATGGATGAGGGATTACTCTTTTGATAATAAAATGGAAGGTACACACTTTGTCATTATGGGTTTCTGATGGACACAAATGTCAAGATTGTCAGTTAGAACTAAATCTTATAACACAATTAAGTGTGCAGAAAGTGAGGGGTCTGAAGATGTCCTCCATCCTCTGCGTTCGTCTCCTTTATTGTCTGCACTTCGCTCCACGCTCTTCAGATCAGATTAGTGAATTGTTTCAGGATATAACTTTATCTGACAATGATGTCAGGCCAAAGAGAACAGAAACTGCTAATCTCCTCCACTGGCCTGCTCCTCACTGCCATGGAGTGCCCATGCAACTGCCTATAATATGCAACGTGTTGCCACCTAAAACTGATCGATGTATTTTCCAACATGATGGCGCACCACATCACAAAGCAGAAGTGAGAACAAAGCAGCTCAGAGATCGTGACATTAAAAGTGTGGACCCCTGGCCAGGAAAGTCCCCAGATTGTAATCAAATTGAGATCCTGTGGTCATTTCTCAAAAAAGCAGGTGGACAAGCAAGAAGCCCACCTATTAGGATCAAGTCCAAGCACTAAAAAGGCAAGAACGGACCACCACCAGTCAGGATTGACGCCAGAAGTGGATACCCAGCATGCCAGAGCGAAGTGCAGAAGTTATGTAGGAGAAGGGGCAACGCTGCCAATACGGACTCTGTACAGAAAATGGATGGACTGGCCAATAAAAGCCTTTGAAACTTCTGAAATGTTTAGAATTGATCTTCAGTATATTATAGAAAGACCGGGATTGGTTCCTGCCTTGTGCCCTGTGTTGGCTGGGATTGGCTCCAGCACACCCCCGTGACCCTGTGTTCGGATTCAGCAGGTTGGAAAATGGATGGATGGATGGATGGATATATTATAGAAAGATGTAAAATAAAAATCTGAAAAGGCTGAAGCAGCAAAGTTTGTAAAACAAAACACTTGTGTCACTGCATAACCTTTGGCAACTACTGTAAGGTGTATTATTGTTATTATTATTATTATTATTATTATTATTCTCAGTTTTACCATTTTAATTATTATTATTATTATTACTTTTATCATTATCACTATTATAATTTTTACTATTGTTATAATTATTATTATTATTAATTTTTTTACTATTATTATTATCATTATGCGCCCAGAAGGGCTCAGCAGCTCCTGCTCTGCGATGTCCCACCTGCGGCTGATTTGATTTTCTGTTGTTTTTTTCCCGCAGGTTTTTGTTCCCCAGCGTCACAGACAGCGGACATCAAGCAGTGAAGAGGTAGGAAATAAACGAAAGAGCGCAATAAGCCCGCCGTCCCGAGGAGACGAGTGTGGCAGATGAGCTCACGGAGAAGAACGTCCGACTTACAGGAGAGCAAATCACCGTCACGTGACGTTCAAGATGCGCCGACTCCTCCTTCACACTTAACACCCAATCAGGACCACCTTCAGCTCCAAGCACGCCTATCACGGACGCACTAGTAGAGCAAAACCTCTGGGTGGACGAGGAGCCAGCCGGTGACTACTGAAAGGCCAGTCAGTCAGTCAGTCATTTTCCAACCCGAAGTATCCTAACACAGGGTCACGGGGGTCTGCCGGAGCCAATCCCAGCCAACACAGGGCGCAAGGCAGGATCAAATCCCCGCAGGGTACACACCCACACACCAAGCAAACACTAGGGACAATTTAGGATCGCCAATGCACCTAACCTGCATGTCTTTGGACAGTGGGAGGAAACCGGAGCATTCGGAGTAAACCCACGCATACACGGGGAGAACATGCAAACTCCACGCAGGGAGGACCAGGGGAGCGAACCCAGGCCACCGTGAAGCTCCACTACTGAAAGGCGCTACATACAATTCGGTTCAATTAATTCCTTACAGAGGCCGTCCGCCTATAACTGCAAGGCGCTATATACAGCTCCATGTATTCATCACAGAGGATCTACATGTCAGCGGCTCACTGTGGGAAAGCGCTACGTGAAATTGAATTCAGTTTATTTCTAAAAGGATCACGATCCTTGATTGACTACTAAAAGGCTCTATGTTTAATCAAGTGTGTTCTTTAAAAAGGACCCTCAGCTACTGAAAGTCGGCACATAACACTCGATTCTTTTTTTAAATGAACTTCATGCCACCTACTGACAAGTGTAAGGCGCTATATACAATGCAATTTATTTTTCTAAAACAGAGAAGACGTCACCGGCACGAAACTGTAAGGCGCTGTATACAATTCATTTAAAGCTATTCTTAAAGAGAATGACTAGATGTTGCTGATGAAAGGCGCTATATAATAAGTAAGCCTTTTAAATATTAAAAAAAAACTGTGTCACCATCTCAATGCTGAAAGGATGCAGATATCTCCAGCTCATGACCGAAAGGCGCTATATATATAAATTAATTAACTATATATATATATATATATATATATATATATATATACTGTATATATATGTAGTTAATTGATCTTTATTAATTAAAAAAGAACAATCTCAATAGTAAAAGGCACTATACTGAATTCAAGTCATTCTTTAAAGATGGGCTGCATGTTATCAGTGCTCAGCCGAAAGGCGCTATATACAACTGAGTTCTTTCTTTAAGATCTAGATGTCACCCACCCAAAGGGTCTGTTTATAATTTCATTTTCATTTCAAACAGGAAGCAGACGTCACCAGTTTAAAATATAAGACGCTACATTCAATTCAGATCATTCATCAAAAGGGAACTACAAGAAGCCACGATATAACACGGAACTCAATGTCTTTTGTTAAAAAAAAACACGTCACCAGCTCGCTAATGAAAGGCGCTATATGCAATTCAACTGTAGCTATCCTTGAAATATGCACTAGATGCCACCAGGTAACTACTGAATGGCGCTATATAAAGTTCAATTCATTAAAGAAATGTTTGTCGCCAGCTCAGTACCGACGGGTGCCACAGTAAATACAATTGACTAAAATCCCATTTATTTTTTAGAAGGATCTCAGTGTCGCCAGCTCGTTACTGAAAGGATGATGATGCGAACTGAGCCTTTGCTTTTAAATGTCCGCGCCTTACCGTGATGAAGACTCCTTGACTCGTTCACTCCAGTCGTTTCCGGTCCTGCACAGACTCGGTTTTGTAGTTGATCAGTGAGCCTTGGCCACTAGGGGGCGACAAACCTGCGGCCAAACAGCCTGTGTGAGGACGGCAGATGGGAAAGTGCGGGGGCTCAAAACGCAACTCAACCTTCTTGTCATCCTTCTTTCTTCCAGGATTATCTTCCTCATCAAAATCAACCTCATCAACCTCACCATCAGCTACCCAGCCAGGTATGTTTTTTTTTTTTACTTTTAATCAAGAACAGCAATAAAAATTTCCCTTTATTTTCAATATTCCAAAAGTAGGCCTTGTAAGTTTGGATAGTTTTTTCCCTTAATAAATAAAATCATCCCTTATAAACTGAATTTTGTGTTTACTTGGGTTATCTTTGTCTAATATTTAAATTTGTTTGATGATCTAAAAGATTTAAGTGTGGCAAATATGCAAAACAATAAGAAATCAGGAAGGGGGCAAATACTTTTTCACAGCAGAGTAGATGTTAGCCTATCTATCTATCTATCTATCTATTATATAGTGCCTTTCACTCTCTATCTATCTATCTATCTATCTATCTATCTATCTATCTATCTATCTATCTATCTATCTATCTATCTATCTATTTATTCAGACCCTTTTACTTTCTGCTCATGTTACTATTTTTTGTAAAATGAATCAATTTGCCATTTGTTCCCATCATCTCAAGTCAACAATGACAAAGTGACTACATGTTCTCAAAAAGGTTCTGCAAATTTATTAAAAATCCAAAACTGAAACCGTTCCTTATCAGAAGTATTCAGACCCTTTGCTGTGACCCTCCAGATTGTGCTCAGACGCCTCCTGTTGGCTTGAATTCCACTTGAGATGTTTCTGCAACTCTAATTGGTGTCCACCTGTGGCTTATTGAACTGACTGGACGTCATTTACAAAGTCACACTGTGTCCCTGTGTGTATAGAGTGTCCCACAATTCACACTGCAGGTTGGGACAAGAACCCAGCCATAAAGTCCAACGAACTTTCTGTAGACTTCCATGATCAAACAATGGTGAGGAGCAGAAGAGGGCGAGGGGATCAACCTTTGAGTGTCCCAGGAGCCTCAATTGTGAATTGTGAAATGGACGTTTGGAGCCACCAGGCAGGACTCATCCTACAGTCTGCCAACCTGAGTTATTGGGCAAGATGGGCTTTAGTCAGGAAGGTGACTCTAGAAGAGCTTCAGAAGTCCTCTACTGAGATAGGAGGCACTAACAGTAGGACAGCCATTTCAGCAGCACTCCCTCAGTTAGCTGTTTATGGAGCAGTGCTTGACTCCAGCTTGGAGTGTCAAACGGGCTGTAATGGACTCTGAGAGCCGAACAAAGAGATTCCCTCATCTGAGGAGACAAAAACTGAACTCTTTAGGCAGAACTTCGAGCACTAAGTCTGACGAGGACCGGGCTCTGCTCATCACCTGATGAAGCCTAGTGGTGCTATGGTGACTGGGATGCTGGTCAGAACTGAGTGATGGATGAATGCGGCCAAATACAGAGAACTGCTCCACCTCAGACCAGGGTGGTGGTCCAAGGACCCGAAGCGTACATCCCAGACTATGCTGAAGGGGCTTCGTTACGAGGCTCTGATTTGACAAAAATAGCCTTTGAAACTTGTGAAATGTTTAGAAGTGATCTTCAGGGTACCAGAGAAACACGAAGAAAAAAAAAATCTGAAAATGCCAAGGCAGCAAAGTTTGTAAAACACAACGCTTGTGCCACTGCACAACTTTTGGCCACTAATGTAAGGTGTATTATTACTGTTATTATTATTATTATTATTATTATTATTGTTTGTACTATTATTACTATTATCAATATTATTATAATTATTGTACTATTATTATTATGATGATCAAAATGATTATTTTTATTTTTACAATTGTTATTATTATTAATATTATTACTTTATCGTTGTTATTATTATTCATTTTTTATTATTATAATTATCATTATTGTAATTATTATTATTATTATCATTATGCGCCCAGCCTGGCTCAGCAGCTCCTGCTCTGCGATGTCCCACCTGCGGCTGATTTGATTTTCTGTTGTTTTTTTCCGCAGGTTTTTGTTCCCCAGCGTCACAGACAGCGGACATCAAGCAGTGAAGAGGTAGGAAAAAAACGAAAGAGCGCAATAAGCCCGCCGTCCCGAGGAGACGAGTGTGGCAGATGAGCTCACGGAGAAGAACGTCCGACTTACAGGAGAGCAAATCACCGTCACGTGACGTTCAAGATGCGCCGACTCCTCCTTCACACTTAACACCCAATCAGGACCACCTTCAGCTCCAAGCACGCCAATCACAGACGCACTAGTAAAGCAAAACCTCTCGGTGGACGAGGAACCAGCCGGTGACTACTGAAAGGCGCTACATAAAATTCGGTTCAGTTGATTCATTACAGATGCCGCCGCCTATATCTATAAGGCACTATATACAGGTCCATGTACTTATCAAACAGGATCTATAGGTGTCAGGGGCTCTCTGTGGGAAGGCGCAACATGAAATTGAATTTAATTTATTTTTAAAAAGATAATTCCGTGGTTCACTACTGAAAGGCGCTATATTTAATTAAGTATTTTCTTTAAAAGGGACCCTCAGCTACTGAAAGGCGCCACATAACACTCAATTTCTTTTTTAAAATGAACTGCATGTCTCCCACTGACAAGTGCAAGGCGCTATATAAAATGCAAGTTATTTATCTAAAACAGATAAGACGTCACCCGCAGGAAACTGTAAGGTGTTCTATACAATTCAATTAACGGTATTCTTAAAAGAAATGACTAGATGCTGCTGATGAAAGGCGCTATATAATAAGTAAGCCTTTTAAATATTAAAAAAATTGTATGTCACCATCTCAATGCTGAAAGTTGTTCTGTTTAATTCAGTTAGAAGGGACATAGATCTCTCCAGCTCATGATTGAGGGGCGCTATATATATATATAGTTCATTTAGCTTTATTAATTAAAAATGGACAATTTCAATTGTGAAAGGCACTATACTGAATTCAAGTCATTCTTTAAAGATCTAGATGTCACCCACTCAAAGGGTCTGTTTATAATTTCATTTTTAATTCAGACAGGAAGCGGATGTCACCAGCTTAAAATGTAAGGCGCTATATCCAAGTCAGTTCATTCATCAAAAGGGAACTACAAGAAGTTGCTATATAACACTGAACTCAAGTCCATTTGTAAAAAAAAAAAAAACTGCATGTCACCAGGTCACTACTGAAAGGCGCTATATAAAGTTCAATTCATTTAAAAAAATAAAAAATGAATCATTAAAAAAAGTGTGGGAGCTCAAAAGGCAGCTTAACTTTCTTTTCTTCCTTCTTTCTTCCAGGTTTATCTTCCTCATCGACATCATCCTCATCAACCTCACCATCAGCTACCCTGCCAGGTATTTTTTTTTTTTTTAAATCAAGAACAGCAATAAAAGATGTCACATTTATTTCTATGTTCCAAAAGTGAAAAACTCACAGTGCTGTCAAAGAGATGAGGCGAATCATTCGTTGTGTGCCAGGAACGATTTCAGTTTACTTATATCAGGTTTAAACCACAGATGCGGGCAGTGACGTCTTGCACTTGTGTGCCCTGACATGAGGGCAATCTTTTATAGTATATAGTGCCTTTCATAATGTCCTTTACTACAGAGTTACATCACCACATACTCTACATAGCAAACGTTTGTGGACACCTGACTTTCACATCAGTCCAGAAGCATTGGCATGAGCATGGAGTCTTGTCCCCTATGATGCTTCGGGCAGGGTGCATGCGCACAGTTTGCTCCACACAAAGGGGCTGCAAGTAATCAAAAAAATGTGACATACCTGCAGGAATTGACGGCATTGACTTTTAAAACTGCCACTTCCATTGATGTCTGCCAAAAAGCTGCTAACACATTTTGTGGTCCCTCCTTAGTATCCTGTATAATTTTTATAATACTGTATGATACTGTAGAAATGTTACTTTTTTCAGGGCTTTTTTCTTGTAAACCCCTGGCAGTTTGCCACTTACCTTTGTGCTATTTTAGGTTATTTACAGAACTTAAACTGCTTAAATTTAAAAACGGGGGAAAGATTGGAGTGATCTAAAAAATGTTGATGATTAGTGTACACACTGAACACACACACACACACACACGCTGTATAGATTCATAAATGCTAAATGTACCGCAAGGAAAACAGATCTGGGCAGGGCAGCAGGCTCTTAGTAAAACCTGCTAATGACTGCCAGATTTTAACTTCTTTTCACAGGCACTATATAAATAAAATGTATTATATTATCATTATTATTTGGTCAGAATACAAAAGACGCATTGGGTGCCCCTGAGATTTGACAGACTGCCATAATCAATCAGTGGCACCGTGATACCCCTGTTAGGTTAATTTCAAATTCTTAATTGGCACAGTGGCGGTCTGCAGCTGGGTGAGTGGGCATTTTCTTGGTTTCTGTCTTATGTGAGGGAGAACCAGGGCAGATTCCAGCCCTGTGTGACCCTGAACTGGACTGAGCAGGTCTGAGGAGGTCACACAGGGCGGGCCTTCATGTTACAGTGAAGGTAGTAGGAATACAGTCAGCCCCCTAGTGGTGATGGGGATACATCACAAGGTTAGCTGGTCATTGAGTTCTTATTAGGACTGAGCAGCCCACCTCACCTTTTAGATATGGAATTGATCACATTGTGCCCCTGTGATATTTAAATCATTGTAGATGATGGACTAACATCTATCTATCTATCTATCTATCTATCTATCTATTACTTAACCCCTTTCTATCTATCTATCTATTATTTAACCCCTTTCTATCTATCTATCTATCTATCTATCTATCTATTACTTAACCCCTTTCTATTTATCCATCTATCTATCAATCACTTAACCCCTTTCTATCTATCTATGTTATATAGTGCATATATAGATATGAAAGGCACTATATGATAGATAGATAGATAGATAGATAGATAGATAGATAGATAGATAGATAGATAGAAAGGGTTTAAGTAATAGATAGATAGATGGTTAGATAGAAAGGGGTTAAGTGATAGATAGATAGATAGATAGATAGATAGATAGATAGATAGATAGATAGATAGAAAGGTGACATATTGGGGCATCAGGTGGTCTGCCCTGTTTAACTGACAGCAAAATAACTCAAATGGTTGTCTATCTCTTGGCACTGGCAGTTGGCGTCACTCGGGTTGGTAATCTTTCACAAATGAGGTCCCAGCAGCAGGAGCTCGGTCCTCATTGAAGGCACATTCAAAACAAGACGTCACTTTCTTTCGATGCTCGTTTTTTATGATGCCTGAGGCGGAAGGGGCGGAGACTGCTCTGAGCACTGTGGGAGGGGCTGAGCTTCTTCCTTGGGCATCTTCTCAGAGCTGTTGGTAAAAAGATGACAGCTAGTGACTGCGCCCCCTCTTGTTCCAGAGTGGTATTGCTTAACTCAGCCGAGTCAGGAAGGTGATCTCCAGGTGCAGGAGTGAACGCACAGATGCAAACAGAGTATATAAGATTGGTTCAGCGCAGTGTATTACCTTTTATTAGCCAACAAATACCATATTAAATGGATGCAGTTTTAGGTTTGAATTTGTGATGGAATTGCATGCCATTCAGAGACTGGTCCTGCCTTGACACCAAAGCTTGGCTCCAGCTTCGTCCCCGACCCTGCTCCAGCTGTCTCCAGAGATGGATGGGTGGTAATGACCACAGGGACCTCATGGACACTTTCTAATAGAGTCCCTTACACGGTCAAGGCCATCTCAATGTGCTTTAAATGCTTATCCTTGGTGTTTGTATGACTGAGACTCAGTGGTGCCGAGTTGATTTGGTAATTCTGTGCTTTGCAGTTCCGTTTGGAGCCACTAGATGGCCTCACCACTCTCTGATGCTGTCGTATAAACAAGAAGGTGGCGCTCACTGGGCTCAGTGGACTCACTCGAGTTTGAAAAGCCTTCGTGTAATTTCTGGAAGTAGTGCGCACTCTACAGGAATTAACATGCATTTGTTTTGCTTTTGTTGTATTACTGTAGCCCACAAAAAAGACACCCATCTTAACACGGAGGCCCCCAGTTAAAGAGACGACAACGAGGCCATGGGTGCCACCAAAGATGACCACAACGACTCCAGCCCTGCCTCCCTCCGTGGTCACAACAGCTCATCCTCCGCCATTGCCACCTACACAAATGACAACCAGCACAGCCTGCGGACCTGCCATGACATCAAGAGGCCCAACGCCCACCCACAGCCCAAGGGGAGACGAGTAAAGCCCCCTGAGTCCTGCTGTGACGCCTGAAGTTAACGCACTTCTTGTAATTTTGTTTTTTTTTTCTAAACCAAGGGGGTCGGACCCTAAAACGGAGTGAGGTCTTCACTGTTGGAATGATGCAGGACCACTTTAGTTTATGTTATGGAGTGCCCTTCAATGCCAGGGGGCGCTAAAGAACTTTCACTCAACTTTATTAGCACAGAATGAGAGTTTAAAGAAATGTCAGCAATGGCTGTGAGACAGGGCGCTATAGAATGAATTAATATGTAATCTGAATGAATAAATCAATTTTATATAATGTGAACAAATGAATTAATATATAATCTGAATGGATGAATGAATAAAGAAAATATGCTGCAATGGAACAGCAAAATGCCCTCCTGAGCCTTTCTTGGGTATTATGAGTTGTGGCGGACCTCGTGTCCCAGAAAAATACCAAGCAGATCAAGAGGTCCACAAAGGCACATTAATTAACAAAATGAACTACTGGGACGGGCTGGAAATGCACAAAAAGGAGTCCATGAAAGTAGAAATGAACACAATTAAAATAACCAAGGTTGCTGTCTCACCCAAACAGACAAAAGATGTCTTGGACCCAAAGCCCATTCGCTGGTTTGCCCACAGCACTTTCTCACTGCCCATCTCCATCATGCCTCAATTCCTGACCTGGCACTCCAACTGTCACCTGGTACAAAGTGGGCTTTATAAGCCCCGCATCGTGGGGTCACCAGGCCGAGCCAAAGGATCTCTTTTGGGGTCTGGGTGGCCCGTTTTGGGGGCTAAAGGCCAGAAAGTTCATCATTTAGGATCTGCGCGGGTATCTGGGAGGCTGCATTTCCATCGTTCGCTTTTCATGGTGACTCTGCCATCCACAGACGTGCTGACAGCTAAATCCGCCACTCCGCCCCTGCAGCCAATTCGAGAAGGTGCTGCGGTTCTGACTTCTCCACATTCTGCACTCTGTGTGAGGTGACAGCCTCCTGATCCCGATGGCGCACGGCGTTTCACGTGCACGTCACAAAAAGCTGCATGTCAGTGCCCTTATATTCTGGTCTGTCACCCGCCCGCGGGCGACTTAGTTTTAAACGTATATAGTCTTTAGACCTGGACAGCCCCCCAAGGTGGAAATTCTCAGCGACCCCAAATACTAAACGGTTACCGTCTTCGACGGTGGGGACTCGTCGTCGCCAACTGTACCTAATAAAGGGTTAAAAAAAGAAAAAGAAAAAAAAAGAAACCGCCGCGCAAGTCAACGTGACTGGACAGGCCACAAAGGAGCGGGTACAAATTAGTGGCGGACGACTGTACTATAAAAAAAAAATGTTTCTGGGGTTGCTGAAAATGAGTCACCAGCTGAAAGACTTCAATTATCAAAGTGTCGCTGGACAAAACAGCCGCGCGTCTGAGAGCGTCGGGCAGCCCGGGCAGCGAGGAGAGCACAAAGGTCAAGAAGAAGAAGCGGCGGGGCAGCGCAGAGGGGCAGCGTGACGAGCGCGTCTGTTTACGACATCAGGTAACTGAACGACCACCCTCCGCGGTCTTTAGGGGGTCGCCACGAACAAATGCACGTGTATACCTGCGAGAGACTGGGGGCAGCTTCGGATTGGGGGGTCCGGGGCTTTTACTGCGCTCCGTTTAACACTCTGAATTTTAGGAGAAACGGACAACAGTGGCAAAGCGAAGATTTCCTTTTGATGTCACTAGTAGATCATCTTTACTTTATATAGCGCCTCTCAAATGGTCCTCATCAAAGTAAATCTGACGACAAATCAAAGCAGAAGAAGAAAAACGGCATGCGGCAAAACGCAGGCTTTCACCGAACGTGTCAGGAAAGCGCAAATCAAAGGGACACAGACGGTCAAACGTCTTAACGTCGACTTTGTAATGAAGTGATGAAGCCGCGCCCGGAATATAAGAAAGAAAGAAAGAAAGAAAGAGACAGAGAGGGAGAGAAAGAAAGAAAGAAAGAAAGATTCATTGTTCTGTGAGGTTTCCCAGTATGGATTTTACTACATGTAAACTGTCAAGAAAGAAAGGAGATTATATTCTAAATTATTCTAAATATTGCTCATTATTAGATGTACTGTATAATATATGAAAAGAAGCCAACTGGAGCAGAGGCAGGTGACAAGCCTCGCTCAGGGTCACACAGTGTCCAGTGTAGCAATCCGAGGTTATGAAGTCAAAACCCTTAACCACACTGCCAGCCGTGAAAAGGCAAATTACTTTGCCATGGTGATCATCATGAAAGGCACTATATAATACAGAGAGAAAGGCAAAAAGAGCTAAATAGTTTTGTAATTTGGTCAGATATGAATGGCACCCTATAATATATCAGAAAAAAGAGCTCAGTAGTTTTGCACCTATCCAGGGCACTATATCATATAAAAAGAAAGGAAAAAGAAATAAAGAAAATGAAGTGGTAAATTATTTTGTAATTTTACCCATGATGAAAGGCACTATATAATAATGAAAGGACAGAAAGAGATCCATTGTTTTGTGATATTACCCATTATGAAAGTTACTGTATAAACTGTGAAGAAAGAAAGGAAATAATAATAAGGAAAGAATAATAATTATTCTAAATTATTTTGTAATATTTCTCGTTATCACTATGTAATATATCAAAGGAAAGAAGGAAAATGAAAGAGTTAACTTGTTTTATCATTTTACCCATGATGAAAGGCACTATATGACGCAGAAAGACCTACTTGTTGTAAATTTTCAAATTGTGAAAGGTGATAAATAGAATATTAGAAAAGAATGATAATTAAATGGTAAATTATATAATTTAACCCCTGAATAAAGGCGCTATATAATACAGAAAAAAAGACATAAAGAGTTAAATTGTTTTGTAACTTCACTAATTATGAAAGGCGTCATATTAAATACCAAGAAAGAAAAGAGCTCATTGGTTTTGAAGTTATAAAGGCACTGTATAAGAAAGAAAGAAAGAAAGAAAGACTTTGTAAAAGCGTTTTTAATTAAATGCACTGTACAATAAAAAAGAAAAACTTCGTAACTCTGCTGTGTTCATGCCGTCCGCACGTTTCTTTTGATTTTTAAGACGACCTACTGATGTGTCCCCCACTGCACTCAGGGTCCCAGTCCAGACGGTTCGTTGTGTGGTGGGTGCAGCAACGTGCTATCAGCATTCGCACCCAACCTCCTCTCGTTTGTTTCCGCGATTTTCCCTGCTGTTCTGATTGGCTCCGACCTCCAATAACTTTGTTTTGGGACAACAAAATCCTCCGCAGATGGGCGGAGCAATGGATATCACTACCAGGGAGCATGCGCTGAACGTCTGGCTCGAGGAATCATTAAAATAACAGAACGAAATCAGCGGCATCTTCAACTGAACCTACAATGTGGCGTGGTGGTTAAGGCTTTGGACTCAAAACTTGGAGGTGATGAGTTCAAATCGCCTTCGGTAAAGATTAAGATCAGGTAAACAATAATAAACGATGTTATAAATGCCCTCAATCTGTATGGTGTTTTTGGCCAATGTGTCGGCACTAAACATTGAATGGTATTTATGCACGAATTGATATTTTTATGGCGGGTGGTGGTGCAGTGGTAGCGCTGCTGCCTCACAACAAGGAGCGCGGGTTCAAGTCCCAGGAGCTCTCAACATGGTGTTTGCACCTTCTCCCTGTGTCCTCCCAGTAAACACGCAGGTTTGGTGTTGCTTTTCCGACCTCTAATGTGTGTGTTTGTTTGCCCTGCCATCGTGGACCGACGTCCTGTCCAGGTAGGGTTCCTGCCTCGTGCCCGGTGCTTGCTGGGAATGGGATAAACTCCGGTCGCCTCGCTGCCTTGCTCGGGATAAACCGGATTGGAAAATGACTCGATCTCTTTTGGGCGCGTACAACTTAATAGCAGTATAAAAGAAGGGCTGCATCAGAGGAAATAAAAGAGGACAACGAAAACCTGCATTTAAAAATAAAATGGGGTCTCATAATAAGGGTGAAGGTGCTAAGGCTTCTGCAAGTCGATGCACATTATCAGCGCTACCATGACATGTATGTATATAGCGCCTTAGAATACAGAGTATAATACAAATTGCTTTAGAAAACATGAGATGTAAACATTGTGCGTCTTCCTGTGGTGTAAATATAACTACAACTATAACAACTACTACTACTAATAACAATAATAATAATAATAATAATGTGCATATTGTTATATGTGGGTAGCGCTGGTGCCTCACAGTTAGGAGTCCTGGGTTCGCTTCCCGGGTCCTCCCTATGTGGAGTCTCCTTGTTCTCCCCGTGTCTGCGTGGGTTTCTTCCCACAGTCCAAAGACATGCAGGTTAGGTGCATTGGCGATCCTAAATTGGCCCTGGTGTGTGTGTGTGTGCCCTGCAGTGGGCTGGCACTCTGCCCGGGGTTTGTTTATTGCCTCGCTCCCTGTGTTGGCTGGGATTGGCTCCGGCAGACCCCCGTGACCCTGTAGTTATAGTGGGTTGGATAATGGATGGACGGATATTGTTATGTGTGCCCAAGTTTTTATTGTAACAGCGAGATCGTATTTCCTCTTCTGTGCGCTTCTCTCCGGTGGCATTACACTGGCGTATAGCCAAGCCATTGGACTTTAAAGGGTCCCTTTGTCACCTCTGCCTCACTGTGCCACTCCGGGAAAGTCACCTAACCTGTACGTGTCCCATTAAACCAGTGTTTTTTTAAACTCGGTCCTGGGGACCCCCTGTGGCTGCAGGTTTTTGTTCCAACCAGATTCTGTTTTTAATTGAACTCCTGGGCTAATTAAGTCAATTCATCTTCATTTTTATTCTACTTAGGTGTTCTAATTGTTTAAGTAATCCATTATTTACTAGTTAGTGACTCTGACTCTAAAGTAGTTGCTGCCTTTGATTATTCTGTGTTGTTTGCCTGAGTGTCTGCTCTGCTCGTTTTAAATTGTCATTATTAAGATACAACGAAGGGGGGAAAACTGCACAGAGAAAAGGGTGAAATATAAAGAAATTAACAAAAGTGAGTTAAGCATTTAAATCGACAGCAACAGTAGAAATATTTCTAAATGTCTTATAAATGTAAAAATCATTCTGTTATGCTTTTCTGAATATAGAATAAAAGAAAAGAAATCCCAGCTAATTAAATGAGCTCAGTGCTATCAGGTGTTGTCATTGATTAGGAATCTGCTTGGAACAAAAACCTGCAGCCACCGGGGGTCCCCAGGAGCGAGTTTGAGAAGCACTGCATTAAACACTCTTAACAGCAACTGCTTGTAAGTCGCCTTTGACAAAGGCGTCTGCCTACCATAAGACTTCTGCTTCATGTGACACCAACACGCACCGTCTCCGTCTAAACGGACCCTTCTCGCACAGCAGACATTAACACCGTCCACGCAAACCGAGATTCGACACAAAGGTGTCCGAGGTGACGTTAACGGAAGGCCAAAATTGTGGTCATTCTAACGCGTTCCGAGTGAGTGCGCTGCTGTCCTGCTCGCATGTTGCTGCCAATGAAGGCTCCATCTGCCTTATACTCTTAAACTGCAATAAGCGGGTTCAACGTGGATTTCTGTTGTCTTTGTACTCGTTATATAATTAGATTTTCGACAAGTTTGTATTTGCATTTTACCTACAGAACTTGTGTCGGCGCACTGCGTTTGCGGTCAATGAAGGGCGCTATACAAAAAAGGCATTGAATTGAATTTGCGGTTGCCCCTAATATGCCTGTACTGTGCAGCCTGCCCCAAGTCGTGTGCTGCAGCGGTTAGAACCGCGTCTCAGGCCCGGTAAAGGCACGCCGCCGCTCCCAGCAGACGCGCCTTCACCGGCCAGGAATGCGCAGCGTCACGTCTGCGGCGCGGCTCTCTTCGCGCTTCGGCCTTTTATTGACGGCATAACGAGTTCGTACTCGCAGCAGTTTAAACGCAAGTCAAAGGCGGCTCGTCCAGCTAGAAAGTGTGCGACTTTCTTATTTATTGGCACTCCAGGTCCTGAACACATTACAGATACAGTGGTCCATTGCTACACTCTCCTTGTTTTGGAGTACATTTCCATCTTTATCTATCATGGGCAGCAGTGCCGCTCGGAGTCCATCTGAGGAGTTGGGGGAGACAGCGTCCTTAAGGGTCTAGAGAGGGTCGTCACTGTTATTACACTTCGATGACCTTATAGTGTGCCCGGAGCGCGCGCCCCTTCAGTTACATAAACGGACTTTAACGAGCGCGCGCGCCCCTAATGGATTGACCGTCTCTAGACGTATACTGTACTTGTGACCGAACGTTACTGCCAAATAAAACGAGCCACCAGAGCACCATACCATCACCACAGCTTTACTCCAGCAGTTTTAGGGCGGAAGTGACGTCTGGACCAACAGTTTGGTAATAAACGTCACAAATCAAATTGATCGACACGCTAACCGCACCGATCTCTAACCTTAATAAAACTAACTCGAACATTAACTAACCCCTAACTCCTAAACGCTAATCATGCTAACCTCTAACTTTAACATCAGTCCTATAACTTCTGGCATAGACCCGCTGTGAGATGTGGTGCTCTGGCTTTACAGTTGGATATTATTGGGAGATAAAACAGACAGTTTGGCCGACTACGCCACCTAGTGGTAATAATGCTATGAGCACTGAGACTCCGCTCCCCTCTCCAACAGACTCCAACTGGCGGGCCTTCAGAGTTCCAGTCCATTGAGGAGGTGGTCGCTTTCTACTATAGGTAATCTATTTAGTTAGCCAATAAAAGGTGTCATTTCACCCTACTATCTCCTGTATCAATCTATGGCTAACACGGTACAGCACTCTACTGCTTATACTATACATCAAGTGATAAGGACACCTGGTGACAATGTGGTTAAGATGGGGGTTATAGGACCCAACTCAAGTAAACCAGGTGACAAAATCCTGCAATCCAATTGGCTGCCCAGCAAAGCTATGGCGGTCTGCAGCTGGACCCAACTGCCTCATTTTTAAACCAGGTTCTTTCTCAGGTTCCATACAATGAAACTGTGGATCTCTCATACACAATCTTGTTAAAAAAATAAATAAATAAAAATATAGGATATTAAAAAAAAAAAAAAGCCTGGCAGAAACATCTAATAAAATTTGAGGCTGGAGCTGCTACAGTTACTTCATTTGCTTCAGCGCGGTCACTGAGCCCGACTTTCCCTGCAGGCCCTTTGAGTCACTCGCTGATACACAAGGCTCCAGGCCCTTGCGGTTCACTTAAAAAATGGTGAAGCTATGCCATAGGGGGGTTCCCAAAAGACCCATCCAGACAGGTTGGGAGCAGCACGGATACGCGTGAAGATGCCACAAGACCCTTTCTTTACTTTGGTCAGTAATGGGCTCCACTGAGTGAAACACCAGACACAGATTTGTCAAATACCAGCGGGTCCCGCTTTGCAAAGAAGAAGACTTGCTGGATACGATGACACGGGCTAAGTCCCGGCTTTCTCAATCCGTTAGTGCCCTGCAGCCCACCGTACATCAGAGATTTGTTTATCTACAAATTAGGATGTTTTTCAAAGCACAAAGAACCAACTTCATAGCAAATAACATTAAAACAATCTGGATGAGAGCGGGCCATTGAGCCCACCAAAGCTGGCCAGTCCTGCCCACTGAATTCTTCTAAAATAACATCAAGTCGAGTTTTGAGGATTCCCTAAAGTCCTCCTGCCCACCACACTACTTGCTCACTTAGTCCACATGTCAGTGGTCCTCTATGCCAAGAAACACTTCACAGTGTGTGTGTGTGTGTGTGTGTGTGTGTGTGAAATGTGCCCGTCCCAAAATGAAGCTATGAAGGACCACCCAACATAGTATAAAACCATAAGGGCCATGAAAGAAGCAGCTTGTCTAAGGGTGAGCCCGAGTCCATTTCTTAACCATCAAGTTCAACTTTGGGCTCCAAGACTGTGCAGTTTTCAAAATGAACAAAAAGATAAAATCTTAATGGCAAAAATATTAAAATGAACAACTGTAGGCGGCATCACAGAAGATCTCAAACACCCCAGCAGCAGCAGCACTTCCCATTCTGTATGCCTCACCCTCACACTTCATGCTAACCCTCACCCTCACCCTCGTGTTCGCGTCCCTCTTGTCCCCCGCCCTCCTGCTCAGCTCTTCTTTATCACCCTAATGTGACTTCACCTGGGAGGAGATCAAGACTCACCCCATGTGACGATGCGGGTTCGGCTCCACGCTCCCACTTCCTTTTTTAGAGCTCTTGAACCCGACACCGTCAGTAATGTAACCGGATGAGCTGGACAATGAAGACACCGAGACGAAGCGAGGGGAAGGTGGAAAGTGCAAACAGTGCTTTTATTAAAAAACAAAACCAAAACAAAGTGTTCAGATAAAGTGCAGTGCATCACAACGTTAATCTACACTAATAAAAGGCAAAGCCCTCACTCACTCACTCACTGACTCACTCACTGACTCATCACTAATTCTCCAACTTCCCGTGTGGGTGGAAGGCTGAAATTTGGCAGGTTCATTCCTTACAGCTTCCTTACAAAAGTTGGGCAGGTTTTATATTGAAATTCTACGCGTAATGGTCATAACTGGAAGCAGTTTTACTCCATTTACTGTAATGGAGATGAGCTTCAACGCCGTGGGAGTTTCGTGTGACATCATCACGCCTCCCACGTAATCACACAGTACATAGAAAACCAGGAAGACCTCAAAAAAGCGCTCAAGAAAACATGCATTATATAATTGAGAAGGCAGCTAAACAATAAGAAGCGGCGAGTGACATATACAACCATATTCATGAGTTCTGCTACTTCGGAAACAAAGCACGATGTAAACCTACACTTTAAATTAAGTTCATAGACAGGCTGCCGCTGGCGTTTGTAATTTAGTGCCTGCCCATATAAGGCCGTCCGTCAGCGGCAATCCAATAGCAAACTGCCACTAAATATTCACGGGTGAAGGACTGTGCTTATGGAGAGGAAGATGAGATGGTCAGGGTGGTGTTTGACACAAACTCAGCGAAACTGCGAGAGAAAGTTTTAAGTGCCAGGACTAAGGTAACATTAAATACAGCCATGGACATAGCACGAGATGGCACCAGCACAGCTGGGAACCTTCGATGCATGTACACCGAGTGGCTCACGTGAACTGACGCAGTGCACAGATAAAAGCAACAGTTCCAAAGCGCTGAACAAAACCGAATTACACAATTGAAAAGGCAGCAAAAATATGAAGCGTCTGATAAGCATATTCATAAATCCAGCTACTGCGGAAACAAAGCACACGTGGAAAAAGTCAATGTCCCGCTAAAGGAAGACAGTGTAAAAAAACCGTGCATGCAGTGTGTCAGGTCTCAGATAAAGAAGAAGACGAGCTGTTTATTGATGCAGTAAGAAACGAATCGATGAATGAAACCTGTCATCTTTACAACGATTGACAAACACGGAATGTAACTTGAACACAACACATCCTACAAATACGAACCTGATTGAAAGAAATAATGATAATCAAATCCTTGATGACAGCAACACTCAGTAACACTCACAAAACAAATACTGTATATTGACAGTCATGTTACGTTATTTTTAAAATGTTCCCTTTTCTTTTTCTAGCTTTTTTAACACACTACTTCTCCGCTGCGATACGCGGGTATATATATATGTATATATATATATCCCGATCTACATACGATACTTTATTCGCCATCAATGATTGTTTTGCTAAAGCCATACTCAGTGTATTCATTAGATGAACGGTAAAAAGTAAGAGCGAGGAGGATGAGGCTGCAGGCTGTAGTGCGCGTCAACTCTATCTGAATTGCGCGATCACATTTGAAAAATATATCTTTTCAAGTTCTATTTAGTCCATATGTGTCAAACTCAAGGGCCACGGGCCACATCCGGCCCGGCGTGTAATTATATCCGCCCGAGATCATTTTATATACTGTATTATTGTTATTAATGGCCCGGTATATGAAGCGCTGGTAACACAATAAACTACAGATCCCATAATGCAGCGCTTCAGCTGCCTTGCCAACACTTACCGCGTTAATCAAGTCTAGCTTATGATGCTGCAAGTTATTGCGAAGCTAGCTCACACGATGCTGAAGAGAAAAGTTGATTCTGAAAATAGAGCCTTTAAAACCGATGGGAGGCTGAGTATATGTTTACTGAACCCGTGTGTCTCATTTGTGGAGCTAATGTGGCTGTAATTACAGAATTTAATCTAAGACGGCACTATGAGACAAAACATCAGGGTAACCTGAATGCAATGCAGAAGATACAGAAAGCAGAAGAATTAAATAAGAATCTGACACTTCAGCGGACGTTTTACCCGTGCACAATCACAAAGTGATTTCAAGTGAAGCTGCTTTTATGGGAGACACAAATGCACCAGTGCACCTTGCCCCACTTTCCCTGTTGCCAAGTAATGTTAAACCAAGTCGTCACTACGGTGTTCCCAAATCGCACTTTGCTGATAAACTGAGCGCACTGAGTTTGCACGGCGCTTTGGTGACTTTGAAGAACAAAAAGTCCGTCTACATGCGGCTCGAACCTTGTGCATGTTTGGTAGCACATATCTGTGTGAGAAGCTCTTCTCAGTGATAAAGACTAACAAAACAGCACACAGGAGTCGCCTCACTGATGAGCACCTGCAGTCCATCCTGAGAATCTCCACAACACAGAACCTCACAGCAAACAGAAACGAACCTGTGCCAAAAAGATGCCAGGCGTCCAGCTCTAAAATGACATATGAGCAAAGACAACTGAATGATTTGATTTGTTATTGCTGAAAGGAACACATTTTATTTATATTTCCAGGTTTTGTTATGCAGCATGTTCATATTTGAATTTGTATAATTTTGACAGGATATATTTTATGGAGAGCAAAATCTTTTGGGATATTTAAAATCTAAGTTTATTTTTTATATAAAATTACATAAGAGTAAAGAAATTTGAATGTTTGTTCTTTTAATGTTTACTTTATTTCTAACTTGTATAATTTAGACAGGATATATTTTTATGGAGAGCAAAATATTATAAGTTGTTTAAGGTTTGAGTTGATTTATTCAGGAATAATATTCCTGTCTGTTTTACCATTCCTACCAAAGATATTTCTGTCGACTAAATAAAAATTCCTTCTATTTAAAATTTAAATAGAACTTGAACAAATCGATAGTTCATAATATCCACGCAGACTTGCGTAAGAGCGGAGTTATCCGTTTTAACAAACAGCGTATTGCACTGATACTGAAATAGCTGTGTGTGTATATATGTAGATATGTATGTATATGTATATATATGTGTGTGTGTATGTATGTGTATATATATGTATATATGTAGATATATATATGTATGTATATATGTGTATATGTATAGATATGTATATATATATGTTTATGTGTGTGTGTGTATATATATATATATATATATATATATATATATATATATATATATATATATATATATATATATAATAATAAAAGGCAAAGCCCTCACTCACTCACTGACTCGTCTCTAATTCTCCAACTTCCCGTGTAGGTAGAAGGGTAAAATTTGGTACTTATTTCAGTGGTATGATGCCACTGTCGGCTGCCATATTGAACTTTTCAACGGTCTTTGTTACTTATGGGCCCATCTTCAAGAAATTTGGTACACGGGTTCCCAACGCTAACTAAATCCTACTTACATACATATATACGTCCATAGCCTGCACCTCGGTCACCGTGTGAGGTGGCATTGTGTCCCCCATCCCAACGCCTCCCACGTTGTTGGTTGCCTGCCTATATAAGGCCGTCCGTCGCTCCAGTCTCTACATTCCCTTCGTTGATTCGCCACGGGATTCACGTCTCCCTACTGATAACTACAGCCTTTTGGTTTAATCCACGCCTTCTCCGCTGTTTTATTGTTCATTTATTACGATTATAGTTATTGTGTAGGTATTTTAGACTTACTTTACATTGTTAAGGTCCCCATTTCCTTTATCATTCCAACCGTACCCCCATTAACATGTCTATCAAGGTGATCACCATCGATCAAAGAACTGTCACTTACTGAGTGGTTTCCATGCCCAGAGATGGCACCTGCCTTTTCCATTCTCTGTGTTACATATTGCACGGCCATATCAGGCTCACTCTTGATATCCATTGTGTCTTATGTACTGAATGACTGGACAGGTTCAAGGTGTGGACTGATGACGGCACAGGAGATAATTAGACTACACAGGAGCACTAGAAGAGTCAAATGCTTAAGCCCTTCACCTGTGGATCTGCATGTGAGTTGATGGCTGCCGCTGAATTGTTTGGTTGTCACTTTCAAGTGTACCGAAATGGCCAAATATTTTACACCTTTGGACAACCGCCAATGCCTCTTAAACATCTTAGACTCACAGGTGACGATTTCAGTAGTGGACACTTTGATGTTTATGAATGTTTAAACTCTCAAAAGCTGGATGTGAAGTTATCGATGAAACTGGTTGAGTGCTTACAACGCTTGACAGATGCCGAATGTCACTTCAACACAAGTCCTACAAATACTGTCGTCATTGAAACAAACCGTGAAACTCAAACTGATTACGACAGCAGCAATCCAAGCTGTGAGATTTGAGACAAGATTACTGTTCACATGGCCGACTGTACGTTACATGCTCAAGAGTAAGCTCAGCGCACAGCTTAGTCAGATTACAGCCGGAGGGCCGAACTGACAACGTGGTATACAAAGAGATCCTTAAATAATTATTGGCATATTTTCCCTCAGTTTAAAAAGGTTTAATTTTCTTCTTAATAAAAATTTTAATGCAGTTCTTTGCTGCTGCAAAGCGCGGGTATTTTGCTAGTTTATACTAATAAAAGGCAAAGCCCTCACTGACTGACTGACTCACTGACTCGTCTCTAATTCTCCAACTTCCCGGGTAGGTAGAAAGCTGAAATTTGGCAGGATTATTCCTTACAGCTTACTTACAAAAGTTAGGCAGGTTTCATTTCGACATTCTACATGTAACGGTCATAACGGTCGATAATGGTCGACAATGTCCGCCATGTTGAACTTCCTTATTTATGGCCCCATCTTCAAGAAATTTGTTACGCGGGTTCTCAACGCTAACTGAATCCTACTTACGTACTTATATACGTCCATAGCCTGCAGCTCGTTCACCGTGTGAGGCGGCGTTGGGTCCCCCATCTTAACGCCTCCCACGTTGTTGGCTGCCTGCCTATATAAGGCCGTCCGTCGCTCCGGTCTCTACATTCTCTTCTTTGCTTCGCCACGGGATTCACGTCTCCCTGCTGATAACTACAGCCTTTTTATTTAATCCACGGCTTCTCTGCTGTTTTATTGTTCGTTTATTATGATTATAGTTATTGTGTAGGTATTTTAGACTTACTTTACATTGTTCAGATACCCATTTCCTTTATCATTCCAACCGTACCCCCATTAACATGTCTATCGAGGTGATCACCATCGATCAAAGAACTGTCACTTACCGAGTGGTTTCCATGCCCGGAGATGGCACCTGCCTTTTCCATTCTCTGTGTTACATATTGCACGGCCATATCAGGCTCACTCTTGATATCCATTCTGTCTTATGTATTGAATGACTGGACAGGTTCAAGGTGTGGACTGATGACGTACAGGAGATAATTAGACTACACAGGAGCACTAGAAGAGTCAAATGCTTAAGCGCACAGCTTGGTCAGATTACAACTGGAGGGCCGAACTCACAACGTGGTGTACAAAGAGATCCTTAACAAATAATTATTGGGATATGTTCCCTCGGTTTAAAAAGGTTTAATTTTCTTCTTAATAACAATTTTAAAGCAGTACTTCGCCGCTACAAAACCGGGTATTTTGCTAGTAAATAAATGATCGGTAAAAACAGTGAAATGTGGAGGTTAAAATCCAATAAATAAACCTTTTAAAAATGAGGTTAAAACAATGGCTGAAAGCAGTCCTTTAAAAATAAAACCCGGTGTCTTCTTCTGCTTCTCCCATCTGGGCCCTGCACCAGGGGAGTCACCCTTCCTGCAGCTGACCTTCTCCTTCTAGCCAGTAGCCTTGTGGTCCCCGACTCCATAGGGCTGTCACCAGACCGAGACTTGGGATCCCAAGTGACCAGGACGTTCACACTGGGGCTTCTACCTCCCAAGCCTCCTGACTCCTGCTACCTCATGCGGTGAGCCAACCACCTTCTGGTCACTTCTGCTCCTCCATAGTGCTCAGTTGGGGTGACCACTTCATGCTGTCCCTCAGGTGTCGGCCAAACTCCCCGCTAGGCTCTCATGCACTCACAGACAGACAGACTCCTTCGCTTCCGGCGTCATCATCTTCACCTTCTCTAGCATGCGTTTTTTCGATCAACATTTCTCCCACCTCGCGCTTCTCCTATTTATTATGGGGACGTGGCACAAGTGTGGCAATTAGCAGCTCAATTACCGACGTGGACGATTCCCCACCTGTGCACTTAACCGAAGAAACGCCCGCATCACACAGTATCCGAGAGTGGCTCTGGCCACACCACTGCGCCACCTCTATTTATTTATCTAAAAACTGGCCTTTTCATCTGAGCCATGGACCCGCTATACCACACCTCTGTCACCAGTTAGCCCAAATATTGAAAATGCCACTTAAAGAAAACAAATAAACAATGTGGAATATGGCAGGCCAGTCATCCCGGCCAATACTCCCAGGCCGCCAGGTGGAGCCCTCCCTGCAGTATGGAGGTGCCCAAAATGCCAGCAGGGAATCATGGACAGTGGAGTTTTCTTTAACAGACCTGCTGGTTACCTTGTGGGCCAACAGAGGACGCTGCAGGGTGGCCCAGAGACTCGTACGTGCCCTGTAACCCGGAAGAACGTCCTAGTCACACGGACAGGAGGAATGACGTACTTCCGGGATGAAAAGAAGACTTTGGATCTGACCCGGAAGTGCTAGGAAGTCACATGGGCTCAGGGTTCAGAAGCACTTCCGGGTCACATACTATAAAGGGATGTGGGAAATCCCAGACGACGAGCTGAGTCGGGAGGAAGGGTGGCAACGCGTCTGGGAGAGTTGGAGGATTTATTGTTATTGTGGATTTGTTTAATTATGCGAGTATTGTGGAGGGGAGGGTGCTTTGTGCACTGGTTATTAATAAAAAGTCAAATTATTGGACTTTTACCTGGTGTCTGGCGTCTGGACTGAGGGTTCAAGGGGACAACAGCGCCCCCAATCTGCCACAACAAGCAGCACATGCATTAAATACAGCAATGAACTCCTCGTGTATAAAAAACAGAAAAGAGTGTGATGAGAGGAAATGAAACAAACACGAGGGGTCTTATAGCAAAGTCAGTCAGTCAGTCAGTCATTATCCAACCCGCTGTATCCTAACACATGGTCACGGGGGTCTGCTGGAGCCAATCCCAGCCAACACAGGAAACAAACCCCCAGGCAGGGTGCCAGCCCACCGCAGGGCACACATACACACCAAGCACAATTTAGGACCGCCAATACACCTAACCTGCATGTCTCTGGACTGTGGGAGGAAACCCACGCAGACATGAGGAGAACATGGAAAACTCCATACAGGTAGGACCCGGGAAGCGAACCCTTAAGGGTCTCCTTACTGCAAGGCAGCAGCGCTACCCACTGCGCCACCGTGCTGCAAATTTTAACAAAGTGAACAATTGAAAGGATCCTTGACAAAAGGGAGTCTAAATTCGAAATCTATTTAACACAAACATCAAAGCACAATCAGGTTGGACACTAAGGAGGGAGAAAAGGACCGGTGGGCTAGAGCGAGGGGCCGAGCAGGGAAAGATGAGCAGCAGGTTAGGGTGATGAAGGATAAAGATGGAAATGTACTCCAAAACAAGGAGAGTGTAACAAAGCGCCACTGTATCTGTAGTGTGTTCAGGACCTGGGGCCTCATGTATAAATGGTGCGTACGCACAGAAATGTTGCCTAAGAACTTTTCCACGTTCAAATCGCGATGTATAAAACCTACACTTGGCGTAAAGCCACGCACTTTTCCACGTTAGCTCATACCTTGTCGTACGCAAGTTCTCTGCTCGGTTTTGCAGACTGGCGGCACCCAGCGTCAAAGCAATGGTACTGTTCTTGTGTGATTACTCCTTATTTTCATGACGCAGCTTTATAAATACACTGAAACTAACCGCATATTGTTTATTAGTGTAATGCATCTGATTGTAATGAACTTGTAACAATATAATGGAGCAGGGAACAGCCATAGTATACCAAATACCAGAACTGCTTTAGCGTTGTTACTCTCACTGCACCTTCGTCTTCTTTCAGCTCCTCCCGTTAGGAGTTGCCACAGCGGATCATCTTTTTCCATATTACTCTCACTGCACCACTCAGAGTATTTATATCACTGTGTCTGAGTGTGAATCACAGCAGCAGCTGATCGGAAAGAGAATTATCGGTATACAGCTTCAAGGACACGCTGTCTCAGCCACTGCAAAACGTTTCAAAGCCTTTCCTGTACGGACCTCGCGGTTCACAAACAGTTTCATCCCAAGAACTCTAAACACACTCAATCAATGGCTCCTTGTAGATCTGTTAGGACTTATAAGTACAATCACCTCACTGTAAACTTGCACTACAGTTATAATATCACACAACCTGAGCCACTTTATAAAGCGCGTATTTACAGATGATGACGATATCATTTTTAAGATGAAATGCAGCAAAATATGTTTGTTAAATTATACAGATAAAACTTTAACTTCATTTAAATAATCTATATTCTTCACTGGGAGTGTCGTGAAGGATAGAATAATTAAAGATGTACTACGAAGATATTTCAATGTTCTTTAAACGTTTTGAAGAATCGGCGCTAAGCTTACAGATGGATTAACGTCTATTACAGAGCTGATTGTGTGGCGATCGGTTACTTGGGGAAAGAAAAGCACTGACTGCAGTGACGGCTACGCCAATATATATTGAATATAAAACAGAAAGAGAAAATAACAACACAGCTAAAAACGCAGCGACAAATTTCGGCAAAAGTTAAATGCTTGTGTCATGAGCACGAGGCGGCTATGCAGTGTCTGTAACAGACGTGACCATCCACCGTGATAAGCTACCTTAGTGACATTGGCGGCGAAGGAGCCACCGATTCTTCCTCTGCCCAGTGCCACCACAAGCCTAGAGCCGCCCCCTGAGTACTGCTGCAATAAATTATTTCATCGAAGTGAAACACATGTTTAATAACGTGCTTTAACTCCTATCATCATGAAAATGATATCACGTATACATCTCAGTATTTTAGTTATTCAGAGAGCTGTAATATCACGAATGTCATGGACTCTGTGTCCAGTTGGAGGAAGAGAGCGGGTTTAAGAAGCAAGTAGTGATTCACACACACAGAGCACATACGAGTAGAAGATCAAATACAAAACAAAGCATTTAACGTGCGACTTTAATTACGATGTGATTTGAGAAACTGGTTAATTAAACGATTTTAAGATGAAGTTTCTGATGTTCTACTTTAATGACAAAATAAACTACGTGATTAAAGTGGAAATGTCGAGATTGAAGTTGACATTTTGTGCTTTTTCCCCACCATGTGCCTTTTTTTCTCTGTACCCTAATAATCTTTCATATGACACTCAGACGGTGGGCTTACAACTCTTCTTTTCACGGCGACTTTGATATGTGACTTCTTTTTCATTTCCGGCACTGTGCGATTTTGTGAATGTGAGCTTTCATGTTTCTCCAACACGCTATGTCACTCGATCAACTTCCTTTTGTTAATTATATCACGGTTTTATTTGAACAAATTGTATGTTTTTCCTTTGCCTCCACTTGGTATTCGCTGAACTTCTTATATTTTCTCCGTGCTTTTCCCATTGTCTTTTAACAGAAGGCTGCGCTTAAGGGCGATTTATATTGATTTGCATATTCAAATAGGCGTAATTCTGGGAGGAGTTGGGGCATTACATAAAGCGTGCACGGCGTAGTTTTCACGCTGATCGGGATTTATGTAGCGGAAGAAGGTGGAAGTTGGAGTACGCACAGATTCCTGCGTCTGGATTTTTCTGTGCGTAAACACATTTCGGTTTCTGTGCTTACGCCATGTTATAGTGTGAGTTCTACGCACGGCGTTATACACGAGACCCTGGAGTGTCGGTCAGGACTCTGGTAAATGATGCAGAGAACTCCACACAGCAGCTCAGAATGAAATGGACTTATTTATTTGAAGACAATACGCCTGTATTTGAATAGGTATACAGTACAGTAGACCCCCGCAAAGTCGCGGTTCAGGATTCTCAGACTTAGAACCTAACTATTATTTGTTAGCAGAAATCGCAAATATCCTCCACAATTTTGTATGGCTTTTTTGTGGCAATACTGTGCTGTAGAGAGAACAGGAAGTAACCGCGGTTTGGGATGGTGAAAGTAGCCAATCCCAGAGCGCTCTTCATTTCTCCTTGCTGCTGATTGATTGCTGCCCTGTGACGCGACTCCAGCTGAGTGTTTTCCATTTTGTTATTCGTAGACGCACAAGATGTCGCTGAATCGCCCTGCACCTTCTAAGGCCTAAACACCAGAAAAAGTTTAAAACACTCCAGTGGAGGTTTGAACTACTGGATTTGCTCCAGGAACTAAAAAGTTATTCTGCAGTAGCGCGCCACTATGGCATTAATGAAAGCACCGCACGCTACATAAAGAAGAACGAAGCAGCGATCTGGTGTACCGTATCTGTAAGTTTCCATGAATGTGCCTAAAAGATAACGACCGTAAGGAATATAAATATCGTCAGAATAGAATCTGCCGGGCGGCACGGTGGCGCAGTGGGTAGCACTGCTGCCTCGCAGTAAGGAGACCCATCTGGGTTCACTTCCCGGGTCCTCCCGGTGTGGAGTTTGCATGTTCTCCCCGTGTCTGCGTCGCTTTCCTCCCACAGTGCAGAGACATGCAGGTGAGGTGGACTGGCGATTCTAAATTGTCCTTAGTGTGTGCTTGATGTATGTGAGTGTGTTTGTGTGTGTCCTGCGGTGGGTTGGCACCCTGCCCAGGATTGGTTCCTGCCTTGTGCCCTGTGTTGGCTGGGATTGGCTCCAGCAGGCCCCCATGACCCTGTGTTCAGATTCAGCGGGTTGGAATGGAGTTGGATGGATAGAATCTGCCTTGGCAGAAAGCAGGAAGAAGAACATCCCCTTGGACGGTAACATCATCTGTGAGAAAGCACGGAAACTTTACCAGCAGTTTGCTCCAGGAGACAATGTAGCAACTTCCCATCACAATGTTCCTGAAACCTATGAAGAAAAGCCAGCAAGAAACCTCATTAGAAGAAGACCCGTCCAAAGATACGACTCCGCCTGAAGAAGAGGCGCCACCCGAGGAGTTTTAAATCCCCTGCATTGTACTGCACAGCGACTTCATCATCATCATCAATATCATTCATCATTGGTGAGTACCCATACATTTCACTGTATTTTAATTAAATGAAATTATGATGTATTTATGTATTTACTCTACTTATACCAAAGAAAACGCGCTTGCATGAATTACAGTACGTAAAGCGGTAACATCGGTATTTTACATTCTAGCACCGCGGGAGACATAGCAGTACAGTACTGTACAGTAGACGGGTTTACCTTTACATTCTGTTTTTAGGTCATGTTTTAATGTATTAGGCTGAGTTTGCAACGAAATTAAAGTGCTTTTGGGGCAGGCGTACTGTGTTTAGGGTTGAAACTATAAAAATAGACATTTAAAAGGCATTCTTTAACCACATCCAAAAATTGCGGTTTTTCACAATTTGCGGGTACTCTAGGAACGTAACCCCCGCGAATTTTAGGGGTGTACTGTATGTATGTGTGTGTGTGTGGTCTACAATAAAAGAGAATACCTAAAACTTATTGATAAATTACACAAAGTCCACTAGATGGCAGTATTACTCAAATTGGGCACTAGCTTAATGGCAGTATGGAGTCCAAATCAATAAAGTAGCAGTAAATAGTATTAACAAACTTATAGTAAAGTACATTGATGTAATACCATAAACTATTATTCAATAATATCGCTGCATGTAAATAACACTAAGGCACAATCCCAACATATAAACGCTACACAGAACACGTAAACAACTTGCATCTTAACGTATAAAAACACACAAGTAGAGCACAAATGGACCCACCTCTGGTCATTAACGCACACTTCTTAGAAATTCAGGACACGACTGACTCTTAGTTGTCACAAACAAATGTTTCTCTACGCAGGAATGACTACTGTAGTACACTTTTGAACATCCCATAATACTGTATGTGCTCTCGTGCATGCTGGGAGGTGCACCTTGAAATGTGAGCCGTGTCTCTTCATTATTGATATCTCTCTAACAGAGAGTTTGAGGACTTTGAGAGGCTGATGAATGAAGAGAACGAGAGAGAGAAGAGGTTGGATGATGTGGAGATAGTGAATCAGGAAGTGCGACGGATTAGCAAGGAGGAAGAAAGGACAGCGATGAAGAGGATGAAAAATGGAAAGGCTGTTGGTCCAGATGACATACCTGTGGAAACATGGAGGTGTTGAGGAGAGATGGCAGTGGAGTTTCTAACAGGATTGTTTAATGGAATCTTGGAAGTGAGAGGATGATGAGGAGTGGAGAAGAAGTGGACTGGTGGGCCGATATTTAAGAATAAGGGGGATGTGCAGGACTGCAGTAACTACAGGGGGATAAAACTGATGAGCCACAGCATGAAGTTATGGGAAAGAGTAGTGGAAGGTCAGTTAAGAAGTGAGGTGATGATCAGTGAGCAGCAGGATGGTTTCATGCCAAGAAAGAGCACCAGAGATGAGATGTTTGCTCTGAGGATGTTGATGGAGAAGTTTAGAGAGAAGGCCAGAAGGAGATGCATTGCGTCTTTGTGAACCAGCAGAGAGCATATGACAGGGTGACTGAGAGGAGCTGTGGTATTGGATGAGGAAGTCGGGAGTGGCAGAGAAGTACATAAGAGTGGCACAGGAAGTGTGACTGTGGTGACGTCTGCGGTGGGAGTGACGGAGGTGGGATTACATCAGGGATTGGCTCTGAGTCCTTTCTTATTTGCAATGCTGATGGACAGGCTGACAGACGAGATTAGACAGGAGTCCACGTGGACTGTGATGTCTGCTGATGACATTGTGATCTGTAAGTTGAGGAGACCCTGGAGAGGTGGAGATAAGAGGAGGAGAGGAATGAAGCTCATTAGGACCACCAAGACAGAACACATGTGTGTGAATGAGAGGAAGGTCAGTGGAATGGAGAGGATGAGGGGAGGAGAGTTGATGAAGGTGGAGGAGTTTAAATACTTGGGATCAACAGTAATGGGGAGTGTGGAAGAGAAGTGAAGAAGAGAGTGCAGGCAGAGTGGAGAAGAGTGTCAGGAGTGATTGGTGACAGACGGGTATCAGTGAGAGTGACAGTGAAGGTCTACAGGACGGTAGTGAGACCAGCTGTGTTATATGGGCTGGAGACGGTGGCACAGGAGACAGAGCTGGAGGTGGCAGAGGTAGATTTGCATTGGGGGTGACGAGGATGGACAGGATTAGAAATGAGGACATTAGAGGGTCAGCTTGCTTGGCAAGAGGAGAAGAGGAAGGCCTAAGAGAAGGTTTATGGATGTGGTGAGAGAGGACATGCAGGTGATATTGGGGTGACAGAACAAGATGATGAGGACAGGAGGACATATTCTGTGTTGTCGCTGTATGTTGCATCATCCGTCTATCTATATCCTAACTACAGGCTCATGGGGGTCTGCCGGAGCCAATCCCAGACTACACAGGCGCAAGGCAGGAAACAAACGCCAGGCAGAGCACCAGCCCACCGCAGGTATGTTGCACCCAATGTTGTCAAAACAAACTGGACAAAGGTCACTTCCTGCAAGGTGACACCGGATCAGAAAGGTTGTCAACACAAGAGTTTGGACCTTCTTAGAGAAAACCTTGGTGTCTTTTTCTCATGTATTGTTACTGGGGATGAAATGTGGGTTGACCATCATGAGCCTGAAGAGTCCAGGTGATGAAAACATAAGGGGGTCCCATAAACCCAAGAAATGTCACGTGCAGCAATTGGGCAGAAGAGACATGGTGACAGTGTTCTGGAATACAAAGGACGTTCTGCTGTTGAAATTCATGCCATTCAAGTCAACCATCTTGGAGAGACAGACACTTTCACAAAGAAACGAGGCCATCAGACAGAAACATCGTAGGAAACTGTCAGCAGGCGCTGCCTCACAACAACATGCCATCCCAGAAATCCCAGAAATCGAAGGCTGCTGTCACCATATGTGGCTTCAGAGAGCTCAACCCTCCACCATTCTGTCCACACCTGGGCTCCTGTCATTTCCTTCTCTTTTGAAACCTGAAGAAATGTCGATGTGGATGGTGACTACCTGATGAGAACGACCTCAAGGGGGCGGTAAAGGGTGGGCTTGGGGACCACAAGGAATCCTTCTATTCCAAAGGCTTTAAATCACAGGAGGCAGCGGGGGCAAGGGTGTTAAAGTCAAAGGGGGATTACATTGAGGTGAGCTGGACCACCACATTCATAGTCAGGTGAGACTTTCAACGTATTGAAACATATTGGAATGGGAAATTTTTAAATGGCGTTCAATGCACAAATAAACACTTCACAAAACACGTTTAATGATGAAATGCATTGTACAGGATATGCAATTAATGGTGGTAATCAATATTCATCTTACGTCTTGAAGAGAACATCACGAAGGTGTCGTCCATTTCTCCGTACACATCCTGACAGCCTGCATTGCCTGACGTTAACATGTCAAGAGGAAGGTCAGCGATTTCCTCTTCAGTCCTCCTCTTTAGTTCATCGGTGGTTGCAGGACGTTTTCGGTACACTCGGCTTTTAAGATGTGCCCACAGAAAAGAAAATATCACAGGCAGTGAGATCTGGGGGTCTCAGAGGCCATGGAGTGTCACCGTTACGTGAAATGACGCGCCTTCCAAACAATTGTTGAAAAGCTGCCATTGATTGCCAGGCAGTATACAAAGTGGCTTCTTTTATAAGGCGGGTCCCGTTTCTTCAAAATTACACACCCATGAGCAGACGGGACACGATCGTGACGTCCAAACTGGTAACCATGCTGAAATTCTCTTTGCGCAGGTGTCACACTGTCACCATTCTTATAAAAGGCGAACCCTCATTGTGCGCCACTCCACTGCTCCATGATAACTAATGGCAAGGGGTCCTACACGAGGTCCCACTGGTCCCAAACAATTGCCGACACCCCAGGGTCGCCAAGACCCAGTTCCAAAATTTCTCGTTTCCCTGTGCCACCCTGTGTTACAAAATGTACTCTACGGGCCATGGGATGTGACATAAATATGCAGCAGGACAATTGTGAGTCTAAAAAATGGAATTACAATACAATACAATACAGTTTATTTGTTGTATAGCCCAAAATCACACAGGAAGTGCCGCAATGGGCTTTAACAGGCCCTGCCTTTTGACAACCCCCCAGCCTTGACTCTCTGAGAAGACAAGGAAAAACTCCCAATAAAAACCTTGTAGGGAAAAATGGAAGAAACCTCAGGAAAGGCAGTTCAAAGAGAGACCCCTTTCCAGGTAGGTTGGGCGTGCAGTGGGTGTCAAAAGTAGGGGGTCAATACAATACAATATACAGAACAGAACAATTCCTTAAGACAGCATAATAATAAAAATTTTAGAATTACGGTTTAACAGTAGATGATATGACATAATTAGGTTTGGAATTCTCTTCAATGGTGCATCAGTGTGAGAGCACGAGCTGAAGAGTCCAAATATAACATCATCATCATCATCATCATCAGTGGCAGTCTAGGTGGTGAGGCCATCCCAGAATATGTGAAGACTTCCCTAAGCTTAACAAGAGCTTACCTCACTTGTGATGTTCATCCCTCTTTCAAAGAAAACCCCACGAAAAATTAAATCTTTTTATATGTCGCTTACCTCATGTCATTTGTAGTGATGGCTGACAAAAAACTTGAATCTCATGTTTTCTTGTAGAAAAAGAGATAAAAATACAAATCTTATATAACAGAAGCCAATGGTGACCAACGGTGTAGAACAGCAAATGATGTGAAAAACAATAAAAAATAATCTCACGTTACTCTTATCGCATCACCCACATGTCAGTCCTCCAGCTGTGTGCTCAAAACAGGCAAACCACAAGCATTTTTAAGGACAATATTCAATAGACCCTCCCAGAAAAACAGACACGCGGTGAACACAAAACCACCAAGGTGGGCATTCGCCCTACAGACGGAGCTGCTGCGGACCCTCTGGGAGTTGCATGGAAGCTTATTTTAAAGCTGAATTTTCCAAATGTAACTTTTCTTTCTTTTTTGTCTTAGCCACTTCTCAAAAAGCAAGATGAGCAACGTTCTTTGTCTTCTGCTGGGCCTTTTGTCTTCGGCACTTGTGCACACAGTAAGTGTAATGAAGTTAAAACGTAAAACGTATAAACGCAAAGATTCTGAGGTAAAGAGCAGAAAGAAAGAAAGAGCAATAGGTACTCAAAATGTTTTATTGATACAATAAAAATATAAAATAAGGGGTTAATGTATCCTTAGCTGATATAGTAATTAGTATACTTTAATTATAGTGCAACAAGAAAGAACAAAAGAAAGGCATTGTATGATAGATAGATAAATAGATAGATAGATAGATAGATAGATAGATAGATAGATAGATAGATAGATAGATGTGAAAGGCACTATATGATAGATAGATAGATAGATAGATAGATAGATAGATAGATAGATAGATAGATAGATAGATAGATAGATAGATAGATAGATAGATAGATAGATGTGAAAGGCACTATATGATAGATAGATAGATAGATAGATAGATAGATAGATAGATAGATAGATAGATAGATAGATGTGAAAGGTGCTATATGATAGATAGATAGATAGATAGATAGATAGATAGATAGATAGATAGATAGATAGATAGATAGATAGATAGATGTGAAAGGTGCTATATAATAGATAGATAGATAGATAGATAGATAGATAGATATGAAAGGCACTATATAAAAGATAGATAGATAGATGTGAAAGGCACTATACAGTAGACTATTAATGTTCAATATGAAACATGCTATTTAATACAAATGAATAAGGTTTTACTGTAAATGTATCCATCATGAAAGGCACTATATACTACAGTACAAAATAATAGTTTTGTAAATTGGCCACTTATGAAAGGTGCCATATAAAATATCAGAAAAGAAAGAAATGACTCAATAGTTTTGCAATTATACCTATCATTAAAGACATTATATAAGAAAGAAAGAAAGAAAGAAAGAAAGAAAGAAAGAAAGAAAGAAAGAAAAGTTGCTGCATGGTGGGGCTGCAGTTTTCAGCAGAATCTGAAGCCTTCTGGTCTCATGGCCCCCAGTGCTGGTGCCCACCCCACACTACACGAGAGTTGGACTGGATGGGTGAGTCTGTGCCCACCACAGGGCTTTCAGAGTTTGTTCCCGGCTCTTGTGATAGCTCAGCTTACTGTGACCCTGTGCCAGAAAAATCAGGTGTAGAAAAGGAAGAAGCATAGAAGAACATTTGGTGCTGAAAGGGGCTCTTGATGTACAAGTGGTCTTCGTGGTGCTCACATAGATTCATCCCACCCTGACAAACTGAAGACCTTCAACAGATCAAGGAGATGAGTTTCAAGCACCCCTTTGCTCTTCCCGTCCTCGGGTGGTCCTGACACCACCAGTCACTTCTCCTCATCTTTTCCTATGAGGGGTTGCGCTGCCTGGACGCTGTTTGTAAGGCAGAACTGCAAGACGTCTGCTGCTCCCGACTGAGGGTCTCCTGCATAGCGTAGTTCACTCGTCTCTTCACTGACATTTTTCACGGCTCTCCTGCATGGCACTTTAAATCAAACCTTCTGCTGCTGTGATGATTCCGGGCCCATTACACTTCCATGAGTCCTAACGAGAATATTCGTCCGGCTGGTCCTAACCCCTCTAAGGTCTGCTCCTGCTTCTCATCCTGACCCCCTGCAGTCTGCATATTCGGCACGTAGATTGAAAATATTAAGTGTGAATCATTAACTTAATTATTTTATGGTGAATGGCGGTTCTACTTTTTTCAGTGTACGATGGCAGCGCATATTATAATTATGCCTGCTCAGATTATTGTATTCACCATTAACGATGACCATCTATAGCCTGTGGTGGTGAATGATGTGCCAAACCATACCTCCTGTTCAAGGAAACGTACAGCTAAACTGTCCCTTGTGCTGGCCCGTCAGCTCCTCTCCCAAATGCCTTCACCTCATTCACCAGAAAAGGAAATTAATTTGTCCAGAAATGAACCCGGGCTCACCTGACTTTCTCCATGCTTCCCCTCTTGCCTTTTCCTTTTATGGCGTCTGCTCCTCTTCTCTCTCCTCACCTTTTTACCCGCCACACATTTACATAAGGTTGGCTCCTCCCCCTACAGCCTGTTTGGACAGGTGCTCCCCTCCCCTTATTGGCCGGGATTACGCATTCAGCAATTCCACCCATAACAGGAATGGGAAAGGTGCAAACTGGCAGTGACACCCACACATATTCAACACGACTGTTACAAAGCGTATGGGTAGTTTGAACACACACAAGGCAGCGGGAGATTCGTTTGGGCAGAGGGAGTGACAACTGACGAAATTCACCAAAGGACGCTGATATTGGAGCGTGGAGAGCCAGGACGTACCTGACATACCTGGGGGACCACCGTGGTCAAGTCGGCAATGTTTCCTGTGAACGAGTCCCCTCATCTCTCCTTCTGCTTCTTCGTACTTCTTGTTGTGTTCTTTGATCCAACATTCAGAGTGATTTGTCTTGGTGTCGATGCCTTGGCGATCTTTTTAATTTCTTCCCTTTAAGTCAGTCCGTGTCTTTTCAAAAGAAGAATAAATACTCAGGTCACCTGTGTCACATTGTGGCAAATTGTAAAGCAGAAAAACGTGAAATTGACTTTGGTTTTGTCACATCTGTTATTCATCACTGTCAAGAACTCCGCAAAACGGACAACCATTCTGAAAATGACATCAAGAAAGAGAAATACGATAAATCAAATTACAAACGGTTAGAAGTCCACCATAAATGATAAGTGCACAATACTGAGGGACCTTACAGAGGATTCAATAAAAATACTGCAGGAGTCGCCTTCCATTGGGACCACCATATGAGTTACGGCACAAGGAAGTGACTGGCAGAGGGGAAGCCATGGCGTAGTGGTGGGGGCCTAAAAGGGGCTTCAGAAGCAAAGATTTTTACTGCTTGACTTCAAAAAAAGATCTCGCTGACTTTGGTTGACATTTTGGATTTGTCACTTGGCTTCCTTTGGCTCACATGTTTATGACGGATTAGGGAGAGTCCTGACGATGATCTCCGAGCTGCTCAAAAACTTCAGGGTCACTTCTTAAAAGCAAACGTAAAAACATCTGACATTTGTACCACCTGCATGGGGCTCTCGGGACTTCAGGGAGAGAATATTAATAAAAGCAAAAGGATTAAAGTTAATAAATGTGGGGCCTAACAGCGAGTGGGGAGGCACGGTGGGTGGGCTCCTATTCCAACTGTTTGTAATCACATCCATCTTAACTAGAAGGCTTGTCTGCTTCCTTCCAGACCCTCAGCAAACACCACCTCAAACGGAGGGACCACTCTGCCAGTCACGAGGTGAGAAACCTGTCTGTTAATCTTAGCTGTCTTAATTCTATCCATGTATTATATAGTACCTTTCATGTCTGTCTATCTATCTTTCTATCTATTATATAGTGCCTTTCATGTCTATCTATCTATTATTATATAGTGCCTTACAATCTATCTATCTATCTGTCTACCTATTATATAGTGCCTTTCTATCCATCTGTCTATTATATAGTGCCTTTCATATCTATCTATCTATCTATCTATCTATCTATCTATCTATCTATCTATTATATAGTGCCTTTCATGTCTATCTATCTATCTATCTATCTATCTATCTATCTATCTATTATCTACCAGGCCCAGATAATATTTATCCTCGTGTTCTTAAGGAGGCTAGCGAGTTCAGATATAAACCCTTGACACATATTTTTAGGAAGTCACTGTGCACTGGAGAGATTCCAAAGGACTGGAAATGGCAAATATCATCCCATTATATAAAAAGGGTGACAGGGCAGATCCAAGCAACTATAGGCCAGTAAGCTTAACAAGCATCACAGGAAAATTAATGGAAGGAATTATTAAGGATAAGATTGAGCAACACATGACAAGGACAGGACAGTCAGCATGGGTTCAGAAGAGGGAGGTTGTGTTTTACTAACATGTTGGAATTCTATGAGGAGGCAACAAAAGGATACGATCAAAGTGGAGCTTATGATATTATTTATCTGGACTTTCAGAAAGCATTTGATAAGGTGCCACATGAGAGGTTGGGCATCAAGTTAAAAGAAGTGGGAGTTCAGGGTGATGTTTTTAGATGGGTGCAGAATTGGCTCAGACACAGGAAGCAGAGGGTGACGGTGCGAGGAACCTCATCATTACTGGCCGATGTTAAGAGTGGTGACCAGCAGGGGGCAGTGCTAGGGCCGCTGCTATGTTTAATATATATAAATGATTTAGATAGGAATATAAGTAACAAGCTGGTTAAGTTTGCAGATGATACCAATACAGGTGGATTAGCAGATAATTTGGAATCCGTTATATCATCACAGAAGGACTTGGATAGCATACAGGCTTGGGCAGATTTGTGGCAGATGAAATTTAATGTCAGTAAATGTAAAGTATTACACATAGGAAGTAAAAATATTAGGTTTGAATACACAATGGGCGGTCGGAAAATCGAGAGTACACCTTATGAGAAGGATTTAGGAGTCATAGTGGACTCCAAGCTATCAACTTCCAAACAGTGTTCAGAAGCCATTAAGAAGGCTAACAGAATGTCAGGTTATATAGCACGATCTGTGGAGTACAAGTCACAGGAGGTTATGCTCAACCTTTATAATGCACTGGTGAGGCCTCATCTTGAGTACTGTGTGCAGTTTTGGTCTCCAGGCTACAAAAAGGACATAGCAGCACAAGAAAAGGTCCAGAGAAGAGCGACTAGGCTGATTCCAGGTCTACAGGGGATGAATTAGGAGGAAAGATTAAAAGAGCTGAGCCTTTACAGTTTAAGCAAAAGAAGATTAAGAGGTGACATGATTGAAGTGTTTAAAATTATGAAGTGAATTAGTACAGTGGATCGAGACTTGTATTTTAAAATGAGCTCATCAAGAACACGGGGACACAGTTGGAAACTTGTTAAGGTAAATTTCACAAACATTAGGAAGTTTTTCTTTACACAAAGAACGATAGACACTTGGAATAAGAGACCAAGTAGTGTGGTAGACAGTAAGACGTTAGGGACTTTCAAAACTCGACTTGATGTTTTCTTGGAGGAAGCAAGTGGATAGGACTGGCGAGCTTTGTTGGGCTGAATGGCCTGTTCTCGTCTAGATTGTTCTAATTCTAATTCTAATTCTAATTCTATCTATCTAGTGATTATATAGTGCATTTCTATCTATCTATCTGTTATATAGTGCCTTTCATGTCTGTCTATCTATCTATCTTTCTATCTATTATATAGTGTCTTTCATGTCTGTCTATCTATCTATTATTATATAGTGCCTTACAATCTATCTATCTGTCTGTCTACCTATTATATAGTGCCTTTCATGTCTATCTATCTATCTAGTGATTATATAGTGCATTTCTATCTATCTATCTATTATATAGTGCCTTTCATGTCTATCTATATATCTATCAATTATATAGTGCCTTTCTATCTATCTGTCTATCATTCAGTGCCTTAGGGTTGAAGTGAGGGCTTTGGGATGACAACTCCAGACACTTGATGTCCACCTGATTTAGCCATTCCAGTTCCAGCCTTGATGCGTGTTGAGGGTCTTTGTCATGTTGGAAAACCCCCTTGTGTCTGTGGTTTAGCCTTATAGCTGGTGGTTTGAGGTTAAGCTCTCATGTAATCCTCCTTCTTCTTTATTCCATCCACCCAGTTTAATGCAGCCCCCCACCCCAGTGTATGAAGCTGCCTACCACTACTATGCTTCACAGAAGGCTGAGTGTCCTTTGGGTTGAATGTCTCACATTTTCTCCTCCTAACATACCTCTGGTCACTGTAGCCATACAACTCCATCTTTGCCTCATCTGACTATAAAACGTTCCTCCCAAAGGCTTTTCCTTTGTCCATGTGGTCAGCCACAAACTTTAGTCGAGTCTGAAGGTGTCACTTTTGAAGCAGGGGCTTCTTTCTTGGACAGTGGTCTTTCAGCCCATAGCTCTTACATGAGTGGATGGAAATTTTTCACCCCAACTGGACTGCATCAGCCCCTAAGTGGGTTTCCTAATCATTTTTGTTTTCATGACCCAATCTTTGCCTTTCCAGTGTCCTCGATTGTCAATGTGGTTCCCCTTAGATAATTGAGGACAATTGTCAGAGGGAGGGGCTAATCAAGGATGATTGTTAGAGATATGTTGATTGGTTAATGGCTCTGCAGCAACCCACCGCGACCCCATTTGAAAAGTGTTTGCAACCAGTTACCATTAAATGTAGCAGTAACTCAGGACCCAATAGTTGCAACTTATGCCCGACTCCCCATAGTTTAAGACACCCTGATCTAAAGTATTGCCTGCTATAACAGTTTCTTGCCAGTAGATGGCGCTGTTTTTTTCTTGGCTGAGGTAATTCTGCGTTTTGATTTTTTTCTTTTCTCCTCTTGTGGTTGTTGGTTTGGAGTTGTGCTTGAAGTATAAATATGGAGAGTTGCCTTCAAGGCTGCTAATCGTCTCACTCAGTGAACGCCTTCACGTGTTTTGTAATTACGTTTTCTTTCTTCTGGCTGTTCTTAGGTGCCGTTCTTCTTCCAGCCTTTCCAGCCCGGCGTCCCAAATCGAATGCAGGTGGGTTACTGAAAAGCAGCGAATCTGATGAGTTGTTTGAAATTCCTGGCCTGTACCGTGCTGTCCAACTTTAATGTTTTATTTATTTATTTATTTTTTGTATAAACGCCTCTGCAGTTCTTCTTCTATCGTTTTGAGACGCAAAGAATTCAAATTGTTTTCAGAAAGTTCATTTTTTAATCCTGTCTTTGCTTCCCGTTTTGGCTACCAGTATGTTGAGTTCCTGTTTCTCTGTCTCCGTGGAGATTTCCCCCAGAATTCCCAGGGGTGCACACATTTATGACGTCAAATTGGCGACGGTTCAAAGGATCTGGATAAACCTGGTCTGGGTGAATCCTAACTTAGTTCTGCTGTTGCTTTTGACTCTGAATTTTCTGATCGCATTTTGGCCTTTGATGAAAGATCTCCTTGCCCGCCGGTTGTCGCCTTCAGCCCGTTCTTCGACTTACGACTCTCCTAGATTTTCATTTCCGTTCCGCTCTCTCTGTTGAGAGTCAGCGTAGCCCGACCTTGACTGTTTTTATTACTTTCCCTAACTAAAATTTTGTAAATGTTTTAGAACTGAATCCAAAACTGGGAGACACCCTGTGCTGTGAGCCACCATCTTATATAGTAAGGCTGTTACTGTTAATGGTGTATATAATCATCTAAAGTGGACGATGTTCAAAAGATACGTCAGCATTAAGAAATATTCAGTCCTTGACCCCTCTTCAGGATGATGGATGTCCCACAGGGCAGCTCGATCAACTGAGTCGAATGCTTTGCGAAAATCGACAAAGGCTGCAAAGAAACTCTGCTGATATTCGCGTTTGCGCTCCATGAGAGCCCTCAGTGCCAGGATGCGGTTGATGGTCGACTTCTTAGGCATAAAGCCAGACTGTTCTGGTCACTGGTAGGTGAGCAAGTGATCACGGATCCTATTGAGGACGACCCTTACCTGGCACAGAGAGCAGTGTTTATCCCCCTGTAGTCGCTGCAATCCAGGTGATCACCCTTCCCTTTCCAGATAGGGACAACAAGTCCCGTTTTCCAGTCAGTTGGGATGATGCCAGTCTCCCAAATGGAAGCAAAGATTGCTTGCAATGCCAGGTCAGAACAGCCTTACCACCAGCCTGGAGAAGTTCACCCACAGATACCACAGATCCCTGCAGCTTCCACCCCCAAGCTGGTTCATCACCTGTGCCATCTCAGTGAGTGCTTGCATGGACTGGGTGGTGGGCAAGGTCGTGGGGTCTAGCGGCTGTGGGGCATCAGTTGGTGAAGTGAGATTCACGGATCTTGACTTTGCTGATGCTGTGATCTTCAATGTAGGATCCGATTGGGGGTCTTGAGAGACTGAATGAGGGGTCTGAGTGTCTGGGCTTGTGAGGGTCCTGATAAACACCAAAGAGCCAGGCCTTTAATGACCTCTTGGGCACGGCCATCAGCAGTGTGTCTCATCATTGAGAGGTTTACTTACCTCAGCAGTGACATTCATGTGACTCTGGTGACTCTTCCTATGAAGTCAGTAGACGGATTGGGAGAGCATGGGGGGTCATGAGGTCATTGGAAAGGGGTATGTGGCGCTCCTGATATCTGTAAAAGGGCGAAGGTCCAAGTCTTTAGAGTCTTGGTGCCCCCTGTTTGTGAGACATGGACGCTATCCAGTGACCTGAGACGAAGACTGGACTCATTCACGTGTGTCACTTCAGAGAATCCTAGGGGACTGCTGGTTTGAGTTTGTGTTGCTCATGGAGTCCTGAATGAGGCACATGACCTGCATTGTGAGGGAGCGTCAGTTACGGCACTACGGCCACCTGGCGCCATTACCCGAGGGTGATCCGGCTCATAAGATCCTCATTGTTGGGGACCCGAGTGGCTGGACCAGGCCAAGGGGTCACCCACGTAACACCTGGCTGCGGCAGATAGAGGGTCTTTTCCGGTTGGTGGGACTGGACCGCATGTCTGCCCGGGGGGATGCCAACCGGGATCCTGAGCTGTTCTGTTGTGTGGTGGGCGCGGCGATGTGCTGTACCAGTGCAGGCTCCCCAACTTGATTTGGCTTGACTTGACCCCTATTCCGCCCTCTCTGCCCACGATAGTTGGATTGCTTAAATATGCAAGTGTATTGCAATCCAGGATCCAATGTTTACATGAAAGGTGACCAGCTGCTCGTTTTTGTGATCCCTTTTTCCCCAACCTTCCTACCCACAGTGCCATATCGTGATCCCTGGTATGATAAACGCACACAAAAAAGAAAAGGAAATCAGAAAGAGGATGATTATGCATAGTCCGTGGGAAACGACAATGAATCCGGTCTTACAGTTGACGTTGTGTGATGTGGGAAAAACAAACGGCCAGCAGACGAATATGGCCGCCATCTCTCTATCCTTAAGAATTCAAAAGCGAGTCCGACTCACCGATGGGAGCACCCAGAGAACCCCTGGGCAGTATAACGAAACCCTTGCCTCTTTTCGGAGATTCGCCACCCACAAATAGCTGACGTCCCTGGGTGAAGTTCTTCTTAGGCTTAGATAGATGAACAAACTCCTTACCTTCTGCTTCTCTTTTTTTTTTTCTTTTCTTCTTTTGGTCAGCTGTTCCCCTTAAAAAAAAAAAAACAATTTCTCATTTCCTGATTGGGTCGTCATAGAAACATGACGCCTGCCTGCCCTAAGCAGCTGGACTCCTTACCAGGCAGGGTCCGCCCAGACTCAGGTCGGGTTAATACGACGTGCGCTCCAGCGGACTCTTTAGCTAACCCAGGCGCTGTACTGTTTATACTCGCGCGTGTACTTTACGTAAATCTGGAAGATTCCACCAGGTGGCAGTGTCATCACGGTGAGAAAATGATCGGCTTCGCTGTGTTGTGAATTGCCTGAAACATCCATTATATTCTGAGGACACCTTACCGCAATATGTCTGAAAAGGATGTTTAATGATTACATCCATCAATACGGGGATGCGGCCAATCCAGCAAGCATCGAGCGCAAGAAAGAAACAAAATCCCTGGACGGGGCATCAACTCATCGCAAGGTGAACACAAGCACACACACACACACACACACACACACTGGCGTCATTTTAGTGTCACCAAATCCCCAAAACTTTATGTCTCTGGAAGGAAACCGGAGCACACGGTGGAAACCCACCAGGAAAACATGCAAACTGCAGGCAGGGAACACCAGGGACACGACTCCCTGTGAGACAACAGCGCTACCTCTCTGCCACCGTGCCACCCAAATGTGTAATTATTAACAGTGTTCATTATTTAAATGAAGTTAACGATTTATCTGTAAAATGTAACATACTTACCTTAATGCATTTCACCATGAAAGTGATATCAAGTATAAATCTAAGGCTTCTGAATGTGCAGAGAGCTGAAATATCGTAACTGTCATGAGTTCTGTGTGGCGATTGCTGCTGTCAGAAGCCCCAGAAGCGCATAGCGATTAACAACTGGGTCGGTTTGAAGATGACGTTTACGAAGGTCTAATGTAATGATAAAGTAAACTTCGAGGTTAAAATGGACATTTCAAGATTAAAGCCGAAATCTCCACTTCAATCACAAAACACAACAACTTTTCAGCAAGTTCTTATTTTTTTCCTCTGCCGCTCAAATACGCCGCCGTACATTCTGATTATGTTGTGAAGGTACAAAAAAAAAAAAAAGAAAACGGCGCAGAAGATGGTATGTGAGACTTTTAAAACGTGTCGTATCACCACGAATGCATTTGTATGTCGCCATTTGCTTCATCACATCGAACCATTCATCAATCTCAAAGCGGCTTTCTGTCACGTGTAGATAGTAAACAGAGGCTCTGACGTCACATTCCGACTTTTAGCACACTGCGCCCCCCGACTTTTTGCTGGTATTGCAACTCGCGCACGCGCCACGTTAATTTCTGTTGTCAACTATAATGCCTAAAGGGATATTCCTTTATTATCATCCAGTCCCTATAATATGGTGACAGGCAAACCCGACGACGGTAGTGCGATGTAGGCCTGCCACATAAGACGGTTGTTACAAACTGGCTTTTGGCTTTGCTTTGTTTAAACTTGAAAACACATATTGAGGCTTTCAGCACAGATAATGGAAGTTTCAGTTCAGGCCCCTATACGCTCAGAGCTAACGGAATGTTCTTAATGTTAGCCCGGTGTGGCGAGAGCCCAGCTCTTTGACTGAAGTGTGGCACTTCGAAGGAAGAATCAGCTGTCAGACGGGTGGGCACTGAGGGCAGAGAGTCTTCTCACCGTTCTGGACGTCATGTACATCTAGTGCTCCTCGGGACCCTTTCCCCACCTAATGTAAACTTGATATAATACGATAGCGGACAGGTGCAGTTTGTCTCAGAAAGGCGTTTATTCCGGAATGGCCATTCCCAATTAAACTCTGCCCGTAACCCCAAGCACTTTACGGCAAACAAGCAGACGCTGTCGTAAAATGAGCACATCGCAGACGTAACAGGTGTGTGCGGTGATTGAGATTAAGAAATGGAACCTAAACACTCAAGCGGAATCCCACGGACAAGAAGTTTTCATTTTTCCAACAGTTTTGCTAATTTTTTTTTTTTCACGTATTATCGCCCGTTTTTCCGTATTTTGTGTGAACCGTTTGCTTAGGAAGTCACTAAAATCTTTCAAATGAAGACACCTGGACGGTACCGTACCGTGAGTCAAACTACCTGCTGGAGCGCCTATCTGCTTGTTGCATTTCAACGATTTGGAACTCTTTGGAAACCCTCAGCTGTGATGATGTCATGTGTGTCACATGCCGAGAGTGACAGATGGCGCTGCTGTCACCATTACCCAGCTGAGACGCCTCCGTAATAGAAGGACAGGGGGAGGGCGCTGTCACCCCGGAACTGCTATTTGGCAGCCCCTCCTGGGATTGCAATGGCCCCTTGAAGTCCCAAAAGACTATATGGGATTTGGTATTGGTCGGCTCAGCCCTGTTGGGTTCTGGAGATGCCACCAGGGGGAGCTGTGGGAGCTGCAGAGCCCTACTTTGGGGTTCCACCACACCTGGGAGTAATTCCAGATCTCCTTTACGAGCCACCTGGAATACTCCTGGGTGTGGCTTAAAGGGTGCCAACGTCTCACAGAGACAAGCCAGAGGCGGGAGGAAGAGGGACGACGACGATGAGGAGGAGGAGGAGGAGGAGGAAGAAGAAGAAAAGGAAGAAGTGCCCCCCCCCCAAATGATAAATGTCTTTGTACAGAGACTTGTGCCTGTGATTGTTGTGTCGGCTGTTTGGGGGGGCCGTGTACCCCTCTGGCTGGGCTTCACATCTTTTGTTTTATGACCTTTCGTTCATTTTTGATTCTTTTGTTTACATTCATATTTCTTGTGCTTATTATTTATATCCTTTTTGTTTTTTTATTTTGTTCCTTGTATCAAAGCCCCATGTGTGTTTTGGGTGGTCCCCCCTGCCAATCACCAACAGGGACTGTCCTCTGCCCCCTGAACCCGGAGGGTCTCCCACAGTTGTTGGTGGTTCATTTGTGATGCGCCAGGGAGTTCTTTGGTGTGTTTGTGCTACGCTTTGTACTTTTTATGAAATATTGGATTTTTTGGACATTTCGCTCTGTTTTTTTGCTTTTTTTTTTTTTTTGCTTTGCTGTATTGGGACTTGTCTGCCTTTGGATTGTCTTGTGTCTCCGACGTTTCCATTTTGCCATTGTGCTCCACAGAGCGTCTTTGTTTGTCGAAGGATACTCTAAATCTTGTACTTGTCGTTTGACTAGCTGGGTTCAATATTCGCTATTGGTGGTGCTTTCTAAGTGCAGACCACCAGATCCCCTCTCCATTGAGTCAGTGGTCTCTTTCTATGATGCGTCAGGGAGGACCCCTGTTTAAGATTAGGATTGGGGGAGGAGCTATCTGACTCAAGCCAAGCACACACCAGGTGACAAAAACCTGCAATCCAATTGGCTGTTCAGCGGAGCTGCGGAGGTCTGCAGTTGGACCCCTCTCATGTTTCAGAAGTCCAAGTTCACAGGCGCAACCAGAAGCAACATGACAGCATCCATAAGAAAAATCCACAAGATGGCGGAAGATCAAAAATAAATGAAAGTACAGAACTTTAATGGAAGATTAAGAAAAACAAACGGACCAAACCACACAAAACAGGTGACGACAGAGGGACCTTTAAAATGACATTTTGGAGGGAGGAGGTGGCGGCTCTGAGGCGCTGCTATCCGGAAGGTGGCCGATTCAAATCTCATTACTGCCAGAGAGGATCCTACTCTGTTGGGCTCTTAACCTGAAAATTGTTCCAGGGGTCCTGGGCAATGGCTGACCCTGCACTCTGACCTCCTGAGGTCATGCAAAAAGGACAATATAATAAAGTGCATCAAATAAAAAACAAAAAGCTTTCAGATACGCCAAAAAACTCTCCCAGTAGAGCCTTCCTTCCCTTCCTTTTCCTATGAAGGTCTGACCCTCGGTTTGGGTTTGTCTTCGTCTCTTCGGTCCCGCGTCACACATGATGTCACCCCTCCAGTGATTTTCAGTCATGTAATCTTAGCGTGTCCTGGATGGTCACGGCAGGTAAATTTTTACTGAGTAAACGCGTGAAATGGAAGCCCAAAGAAAATTTTAAAAACGTGGAGATCAACTCCAAACAAGAGAGACAAGAATCAAAAGTCAAAGACGGAGAAGGAGGTCAAAGCAAACGAAACCCGCGAGGAGCAGACATGGTCACGAGAAGTTCTTTTAGATAGAAGCGTCCAAATTGACAGATTGGGACCTCCAGATGACTTTTTATCCCATCGTGCAGATTACCCACAGGTCATGACCCGGAAGGCCACACCCCTTAGAAACACGGGAGGAGGCGCTGACGACTGTTACACAAAATGGTGGGCAAGAAATTAGAAAAAAAAATTGGGTAATCAATAAGGAGTCCTGCGGTGGGCTGGCGCCCTGCTCGGGGTTTGTTTCCTGCCTTGCGCCCTGTGTTGGCTGGGATTGGCTCCAGCAGACCCCCGTGACCCTGTAGTTAGGTTATAGCGGGTTGGATAATGGATAGATGGATAAGTAGTCATGCAAAAACCTGCTCATGACAGGACACCGGTGACCAGCAGTGAGAGCGACAGGGGCTCAGCCAGAGCGCTCCAACACATGGCGCCATCAGGTCGTAGAGGGTCTCTGGTGTGCGTGAGAGGTACCAACCAATGAGCAGACCTCCCATCACATCCGATATTATTACCAAAATTTGAGTTTTGCTTGACATCCACACTACTGCCACCAACCCAGTTGTTCCTGTGTCCCCTGATGCTCCCCTGTCAGCTTGTGACAACCTTTCTGATTTTCTTGTAGACAAGGTTGCTGTTATCAGAGCTCACATTGTGCCCGCTGCTCGTGACGTGTCTGTCCCTTTGACTTGCTCTGCTGTCCTCACTCAGTGTGAGCCACTCTCTCTCTCTCTCTCTGCCCAGGTCCATTGAGACCTCCAAATTGTCCTGCTGACGTTGTCCCCTCAATCTGATTGGCTGTTAAGACCCTTCTGGCTCCACCCCCCAGATATCATCATTGCTCAAACTGGAGCCCCCACCCCGTGGACCAAGAGAAGTGATGTCTGGGTGGGTGTCAACCCCTGTTGTGATGCGGGGGGTCTGTCCCAGCAAATGAGTTCAGTTCTTGTCACCTGATTATGTAAATGCACTTCCGTAATGTGCCCGGTCACTGGACGTCTGGAGCTCACACATCCGTAATGATACCAGACATGCCGTTCAAGAACAATTCATATTGTGCAGTAATAAATATATATTAGGAATAAATATTACGAAGTCATTCGCTTCTTTTACATAATAACACAATTAAAAAATGGTTTGGAGTGGCTGGAGTAAACGTCCCCAAGGGTGACCACTCGGTGGACATTTTTAGGTAAGGCTTTATATAAGTGACGCTGTCCTTGTTGTCAACTGAATGGCTTCCCTGGTCATTGTTTTAAGGTTTGCCTGTGATTTGGAAGTCGCTTTGGATGAAAGCTTCCATTGAACGAAAAAATGACGGCTAAAAATGGGAGCTCTGTGGTTATGTTATATTATGGGATGGTTAATTGATAGCTGAATGAACAAGCCGTCCAGTAGATTTTATTGAAATAACTGTTGGTGAATTAAAGGAAGACGTAATTTATTTAACCCTTTTATTATCTATGTTTCAATAGACGTTTGGAATAAATCCTCCGATTCAACAGCAGACTGTGGTAAATTATCATCTTTTTCTTTTGGAAATTAGAATATTTTGTGGCAAAAGAGTCAATCACAATGCATTGTAGTGTATCTGTCACTCCAACAGATGGCGCATCACAAACATTAGTAGCAAAGAAAGGTGAAGGCTTGAAATCAATGTAGACCTCAGCATTGAACGTATGCAGTGCACCATCTACTGAAATGTATTTTGTAATGGATGTAGGAATAAATGGCATTGCATTTGCCACTCCAACAGATGGCGCATCAGAAACTGTGGCAGTAATGAAAGTTGATGGGTTGAAATCATGTAAACCTCAGCATTGACTGTTTGCAATGTACCATCTACTGAAATGTATTTTGCAATGCACATAATATTAAAAGGCATTACATTTTCCATTCCAACTATGGCGCATCCCAAATTTTGGGAGTAATAAAAGGAGTTTAGGGGTCTGAAGACTTTCTGAAGGCTCTGTAGATGATGCTGTCCTATCACTAATTCAATGGCTTCCCTGATCATAATTTTAATGTTTGTCTGGGATCAGAACGTCGCTTTGGATTAAAGCTTCTATTAAATGACCTCAAGCACTTCTGTTATGTTTGTATTTATAAACCTATAAAACAAATTACTGCCTAATGAATATCTCAATAAGTAAGATGTCTGCCACATTTCAGCGAGATTCCTTTTATTGACTTGATAAAGAATTTGTGTTTCTTTAATCTTTTCTTATCTTTCTATCTTTATAGATGTTTGGCGTAAATCCTCCGATTCCACAACAGACTCTGGTAAAGTATCTTCTTCTTCTTTTTGAAATTAATTTTTTGTGGCAAAAGAGTCAGAATTTGTGGACCCCTCTTCAAATAAAGTGATGTGATGAGCCGTGAAGACCCTGAGTGGCAGAGCGGCTGCTGATTGTGCCTCCAAAGTGCAGGGACTCGGGTTCAAACCAGCAGCCCAGTCGCCGGCGCCAGTGAGTCGGACATTTAGGATTTTCTCTGCTCTGACAGGGGAGGCCACTTTGTCCTGAAGCAGAAAGACCAAAATATCAGAAGGTCTGCGGACCCTCCAAGGTGGACATTACAAAGTGTCAGTTCAAGTTTACTGTCATGTCTACTCAGTGCTGGGAAATTGTCATTTGTATGTCACCTCATAAAAAAAAATAAATAAGAGTAGATAAGCAAACAACAATCACACACACACGTATGTATACACTGTAGCGTGGCGGACATGCGTCCCGACTGGGATGGGGTGCGGTGTCTTTCCCAGCCAGAATGTCATTACACAGGAATTACGTGGATGGAGGTGAAGGTCAGCTGGGTTGGTTTCCGGTCCTAATCCCAGTTGGGGAGTCAGCATAATGGACAGACTTATTGGGGACAATTCACCAAACAACATGATCTGTGGTAGTGTGCCTTTGGGACAGTCCCAGACTGGGATTTGTAGTTCAGAAGGGCAGGGCCACCATTTCAGGTCCTTGGGTGCCACCAGAGGGCACTATTTAAAGAAGACTTCAAAGTTTTTGCTAAGCTTTCATATGGCCCAGATTGTCAGATACAAAAGGTGGCACCTCATGTCTCTCAGAGGGTCAGGGTTGAGAAGACATTGGACGAGAGGGAGAAGGAGAAGGAATTGCTGTAACTGTACGGTGCAGTGAGATATCTAAGCTGTCGAGGAACTTTGAGGGAATAAACACACTGCCGTGCTGGCGCCCCCTTGTGGTCATCACACACACACACACACACACACACATATATATATACATATATATATACATATATATATATATATATATATATATATATATACACATACATACATACATACATACATATATATATATATATATATACATACATACATATATATATATATATATATACATACATACATATATATATATATATATCCATCCATCCATCCATCCATCTCTTCCGCTTATCCGAGGTCGGGTCGGGGCAGCAGCTTAAGCAGAGAGGCCCAGACTTCCCTCTCCCCGCCACTTCTTCCAGCTCTTCCGGAGAATCCCATGCTTCCCAGGCCAGCCGGGAGACATAGTCCCTCCAGCGTGTCCTGGGTCTTCCCCGGGCCTCCTCCCGTTGGACGCCCGGAACACCTCACCAGGGAGGCGTCCAGGAGGCATCCTGATCAGATGCCCGAGCCACCTCATCTGACTCCTCTTCTCTACTCTGAGCCCCTCCCGGATGACTGAGCTTCTCACCCTATCTTTAAGGGAAAGCCCAGACACCCTGTGGAGGAAACTCATTTCAGCCGCTTGTATTCGCGATCTCGTTCTTTCGTCACTACCCATAGCTCATGACCATAGGTGAGGGTAGGAGCGTAGATCGACTGGTAAATTGAGAGCTTTGCCTTACGGCTCAGCTCCTTTTCACCACGACAGACCGATGCAGAGCCCATCACTGCGGATGCCGCACCGATCCGCCTGTCGATCTCACGCTCCATTCTTCCCTCACTCGTGAACAAGACCCCGAGATACTTGAACTCCTCCACTTGGGGCAGGATCTCTCCCCCAACCCTGAGAGGGCACTCCACCCTTTTCCAGCTGAGGACCATGCTCTGGATTTGGAGGTGCTGATTCTCACCCCAGCCGCTTCACACTCAGCTGCGAACCGATCCAGAGAGAGCTGAAGATCACGGCCTGATGAAGCAAACAGGACAACATCATCTGCAAAAGCAGTGACCCAATCCTGAGTCCACCAAACCGACCCCTTCAACACCCTGGTTGCGCCTAGAAATTCTGTCCATAAAAGTTATGAACAGAATCGGTGACAAAGGGCAGCCCTGGCGGAGTCCAACTCTCACTGGAAACGGGCTCGACTTACTGCCGGCAATGCGGACCAAGCTCTGACACCGGTTGTACAGAGACCGAACAGCTCTTATCAGGGGTCCGTACCCCATACTCCCGAGCACCCCCACAGGATTCCCGAGGGACACGGTCGAATGCCTTTTCCAAGTCCACAAAACACATGTAGACCGTGGGCAAACTCCCATGCACCCTCCAGGACTCTGCTAAGGGTGAAGAGCTGGTCCACTGTTCCGCGACCAGGACTAAAACCACACTGTTCCTCCTGAATCCGAGGTTCACTATCCGACGGACCCTCCTCTCCAGAACCCCGAATAGACTTTTCCAGGGAGGCTGAGGAGTGTGATCCCTCTATAGTTGGAACACACCCTCCGTCCCCTTTTAAAGAGGGGACCACCACCCCGGTCTGCCAATCCAGAGGCACTGTCCCGATGTCCATGCGATGTTGCAGAGACGTGTCAACCAAGACAGTCCTACAACATCCAGAGCCTTAAGGAACTCCGGGCGATCTCATCCACCCCGGGCCCTGCCACCAAGGAGTTTTTGACCACCTCGGTGACTTCAGTCCCAGAGATGGGAGAGCCCACCTCAGAGTCCCCAGGCTCTGCTTCCTCATTGGAAGGCATGTTAGTGGGATTGAGGAGGTCTTGAAGTACTCCTCCCACCGACCCATAACGTCCCGAAGTGAGGTCAGCAGCGCACCATCCCCACCATATACGGTGTTGACACTGCACTGCTTCCCTCCTGAGACGCCGGACGGTGGACCAGAATCTCCTCGGCCGTCCAAAGTCGTTCTCCATGGCCTCTCAAACTCCTCCCATGCCCGAAGTTTTGCCTCAGCAACAACCGAAGCCGCTCCGCTTGGCCTGCCGGTACCTATCAGCTGCCTCCAGAGACCCACAGGACAAAAAGTCCTATAGGACTCCTTCTTCAGCTTGACGGCATCCCTCACCGGTGTCCACCAACGGGTTCGGGATTGCCGCCACGACAGGCACCACCACCTTGCGGCCACAGCTCCGTCAGCCGCCTCAACAATAGAGGCACGGAACATGGCCCATTCGACTCAATGTCCCCACCTCCCTCGGGGCGGGTTGAAGTTCTGCCGGAGGTGGGAGTTGAAGCTACTTCTGACAGGGGACTCTGCCAGCCGTTCCCAGCAGACCCTCACAACACGCTTGGGCCTACCAGGTCTGACCGCATCTTCCCCACCATCGAAGCCAACTCACCACCAGGTGGTGATCAGTTGACAGCTCCGCCCCTCTCTTCACCCGAGTGTCCAAGACATATGGCCGCAAGTCCGGCGACACGACCACAAAGTCGATCATCGACCTGAGGCCTAGGGTGTCCTGGTGCCAAGTGCACATATGAACACCCTTATGCTTGAACATGGTGTTCGTTATGGACAATCCGTGGCGAGCACAGAAGTCCAATAACAAAACACCGCCGGGTTCAGATCGGGGCCATTCCTCCCAATCACGCCCTTCCAGGTCTCACTGTCATTGCCCACGTGAGCATTGAAGTCTCCCAGCAAAACGAGGGAATCCCCAGAAGGTATGCCCTCTAGCAACCCTCCAGAGACTCCAAAAGGGTGGATACTCCAAACTGCTGTTCGCGCATACGCACAAACAACAGTCAGGACCCTTCCCCACCCGAAGCGGAGGGAGGCCACCCTCTCGCCCACCGGGTAAACCCCAATGCACAGGCTCCAGTGTCGGGGCAATAAGTATGCCCACACCTGCTCGGCGCCTCTCACCGGGCAACTCCAGAGTGGTAGAGAGTCCAGCCCCTCTCAAGGAGATTGGTTCCAGAGTCCAAGCTGTGCGTCGAGGTGAGTCCGACTATATCTAGCCGAACCTCTCACCTCGCAAGCACTAGCTCAGGCTCCTTCCCTTCAGAGAGGTGACATTCCACGTCCCAAGAGCCAGTTTCTGTAGCCGAGGATCAGACCGCCAAGGTCCCCGCCTTCGGCCACCACCCAACTCACACTGCACCCAACCTCCTTGGCCCCTCCCATAGGTGGTGAGCCCATGGGGAGGAGGACCCACGTTACCTCTTCGGCTGTGCCCGCCGAGCCCCATGGGTGCAGGCCCGGCCACCAGGCGCTCGCCATCGAGCCCCACCTCCAGGCCTGGCTCCAGAGGGGGCCCGTGACCAGCGTCGGGCAAGGGAAAACGTTGTCCGTAGTTTTTATTTTCATTGGAGGTTTATTGAACCGCTCTTTGTCTCATCCCTCACCTAGGACCAGTTTGCCTTGGGTGGCCCTACCAGGGGCATAAAGCCCCGGACAACATAGCTCCTAGGATCATTGGGACACGCAAACCCCTCCACCACGATAAGGTGACGGTTCAAGGAGGAGTATATATATTGTGGTCCCCGGCCGGGACGCCCAGGAGAAAGTGAGGAGGGCTTGTGCCTCCTCCAGACCACGAGGGGGCGTCCGTCCTGGTTCTGTTGGGAGCCACGGGTCGAGGGCATGGAAGCCCTACCCTGTAGGGCCCGTGGCCACCGGCAGGCGGCGCCGATGCCGTTCATCCCAGGGCCTCGGCCGGGATGGAGCCCGGCCGGGACGCCTTAGAGGACCGGAGGAGGGCGTGTGCCTCCTCCAGAACGAGTGGGGGCGTCCGTCCTGGTTAGACAGGGGCCTCGGGTACAGGGCTTGGAAGCCCAGCCCTGTAGGGACCCGTGGCCACCGCCAGGTGGCGCCCCAGTGCCTGTTTATTCTGGGAGCCCGGCACTTCCGCCACACCAGGAAGTGCCGGGGGGAAGACGACCGGGGAGACACAGACGGCTTCCGGGTGCGCAGCCGGCACTTCCGCCACACAGGGGTGTGGCCACCGTTAAGTGCCAGGAAGCAGCTGGAGCCCATCCGGCTCCCCATAAAAGGGGCCCCCTCCAGTCAGCAGTGGATGTCGGGTGGAAGTGGACAGAGCTGGAGAGAGGACAGGAGGCGGCCAGGACAAAGGCACAGAGACTGTGGTCCCTGGACTTTGGGGGATTCAGTGCCAAGGGCGCTGGGGTTGTGAGTGCACGTGACTTTTATGATTATTGTATATATTGTAAATAAACGGTGTGTGGGGAGAAAAATATGTTGTCCGTCTGTCTGTGCCGGGGCCAGCGTTCACAATGTATATACATATATATATACATATATATATACATATACACATATATACATATATATATATACACATATATACATATATATACACATATATACATATATATATATATGTACATATATATACATATATACACATATATACATATATATATATATACATATATATACATATATACATATATATATATATACACACATATATATACATACACACATATATATACATATATATATACAGTGGTGTGAAAAACTATTTGCCCCTTCCTGATTTCTTATTCTTTTGCATGTTTGTCACACAAAATGTTTCTGATCATCAAACACATTTAACCATTAGTCAAATATAACACAAGTAAACACAAAATGCAGTTTTTAAATGATGGTTTTTATTATTTAGGGAGAAAAAAAAATCCAAACCTGTGTGAAAATCCAAATCCAAACCTGTGTGAAAAAGTAATTGCCCCCTGAACCTAATAACTGGTTGGGCCACCCTTAGCAGCAATAACTGCAATCAAGCGTTTGTGATAACTTGCAATGAGTCTTTTACGTTGCTCTGGAGGAATTTTGGCCCACTCATCTTTGCAGAATTGTTGTAATTCAGCTTTATTTGAGGGTTTTCTAGCATGAAGCGCCTTTTTAAGGTCATGCCATAGCATCTCAATTGGATTCAGGTCAGGACTTTGACTAGGCCACTCCAAAGTCTTCTTTTTGTTTTTCTTCAGCCATTCAGAGGTGGATTTGCTGGTGTGTTTTGGGTCATTGTCCTGTTGCAGCACCCAAGATCGCTTCAGCTTGAGTTGACGAACAGATGGCCGGACATTCTCCTTCAGGATTTTTTGGTAGACAGTAGAATTCATGGTCCCATCTATCACAGCAAGCCTTCCAGGTCCTGAAGCAGCAAAACAACCCCAGACCATCACACTACCACCACCATATTTTACTGTTGGTATGATGTTCTTTTCTGAAATGCTGTGTTCCTTTTACAGATGTAACGGGACATTTGCCTTCCAAAAAGTTTAGCTTTTGTCTCATCAGTCCACAAGGTATTTTCCCAAAAGTCTTGGCAATCATTGAGATGTTTCTTAGCAAAATTGAGACGAGCCCTAATGTTCTTTTTGCTTAACAGTGGTTTATGCCTTGAAATCTGCCATGCAGGCCGTTTTTGCCCAGTCTCTTTCTTATGGTGGAGTTGTGAACACTGACCTTAAGTGAGGCAAGTGAGGCCTGCAGTTCTTTAGACGTTGTCCTGGGGTCTTTTGTGACCTCTCGGATGAGTCGCCTCTGTGCTCTTGGGTTAATTTTGGTCGGCCGCCACTCCTGGGAAGGTTCACCACTGTTCCATGTTTTTGCCATTTGTGGATAATGGCTCTCACTGTGGTTCGCTGGAGTCCCAAAGCTTTAGAAATGGCTTTATAACCTTTACCAGACTGAGAGATCTCAATTACTTCTGTTCTCATTTGTTCCTGAATTTCTTTGGATCTTGGCATGATGTCTAGCTTTTGAGGTGCTTTTGGTCTACTTCTCTGTGTCAGGCAGCTCCTATTGAAGTGATTTCTTGATTGAAATGGTGTGGCAGTAATCAGGAAATTGAACTCAGGTGTGATACACCACAGGTAGGTGATTTTTAACAAGGGGCAATTACTTTTCACACAGGGCCATGTAGGTTTGGATTTTTTCTCCCTAAATAATAAAAACCATCATTTAAAAACTGCATTTTGTGTTTACTTGTGTTATATTTGACTAATGGTTAAATGTGTTTGATGATCAGAAACATTTTGTGTGAAAAACATGCAAAAGAAGAAGAAATCAGGAAGGGGCAAATAGTTTTCACACCACTGTGTATATATATTATATGTAATGTTATATATATTGTAAAGCCCAAGGGTGTGTGCAGGCACCCTAATTCGACACAGACGGGCACAGAGACGGGTTTGGCACACACACACACAGTTTATTTACAGTTCTTCACAGGGCACAACTCACCACAACCCAACACAGTCTCATCTTGGCCACCAGTCCTTCCTCCTCCACTCCTCCTCAGGCTTTATCCTCTTCCTCCCGACTGCCCGAGTTGTGGCAGCTGGCCCCTTTTAATGAGCACCCAGAAGTGCTCCAGTTGTCCCATGACCTTCTTCCGGCCGCACTTCCAGGTGTGACGGCAGCCCTGCAAAGGAGGACTCAGCTGTTCTCCATGCTCCCTCTGGTGGTGACCACAAGCCCCAGCAGGATTGAGCTTCCATGCTCCAAACTCGTGTCACTGCAGCACGACAAGGGGGTTGCCCTCTGTTGTCTCAGGTGAGGTATTGCCCCCATGCACACTCCTTCCCTCGGTCCTTCCGTTATGGTGCTGTCCCAGCCAGGCATGAATTCCAGCTGTCTGTTAAAATATATATAAACAATATATTAAACAAGCTGTGCTATCTGTCCAAGACGTGTTAAAATCTAAATAATCAATGTAGACCTCAACGTTAACCTTTTGCAAGACACCATCTACAGAAATATATTTTATAATGCATGTCGTAATAAAATGCATTTGCTCTGTCACTCCAACAGATGGCGCATCACAAACATTGGTAGTAATGAAAGGTGATGGGTTGAAACCAACATAGACTTCAGCATTGACTGTTTGCAGTGCACCATCTGCTGAAATGTATCTTATAATGCATGTCGTCATAAAATGCATTGTATCTGTCACTCCAACAGATGGCGCATCACAAACTATGGGAATAATGAAAACTGATGGGTTGAAATCTAAGCAATCAATGTTGACCTCCGGATTGACCGTTTGCAGTGCACCGTCTGCAGAAATGTATTTTGTAATGTTTGTGGTGCATTGCAGTTTGCCACTCCAACAGATGGTGCATCGCAAAAACATTGCGAGTAATAAAAGGTGACGAAGTCTGGAAACTTTCTGAAGGCTCTGTAGATGAGGCTGCCCTTTCACTAATTGAATGGCTTCCCTGCTCATGATTTTAGTGATGTTCAGGGATCTGAAAGTCACTTTGGATTAAAGCTTCTATTAAATTAAGAGACGAGGGTCAAACGGGAGCTGTGCGGGGACACCGGGGCCTCAAGTCCAAATACGTCTGTTATTTTATGTACCTGTAAATGTATAAAATAAATTACTGCATAATGAATATCTTATTAAACAAGATGTCTAGTGCATTTCATTGAAATTCATCTAATTGAATTAATAAAGAATTTGTATTTATTAAAAAATGTCTTATCTTGCTATCTTTACAGATGTTTCGAGTAAATCCTCCACTTCCACAGCAGACTGCGGTAAAGTATCTTCTTCTTTTTGAAATTATTATTTTTTTGCTGCAAAAGAGTCAAATTCAAATTCAGGGGTCTCTCTTCTAATCATTTTGCATTTTGTAATCCATGCAGTAATTAAATGAATTGCATTTGTCACTCCAACCGATGGCGCATCCCAAACTTTGGGAGTAATGAAAGGAGTTTGGGGGTTTGAAGACTTTCTGAAGGCTCTGTAGATGATGCTGTCCTATCACTAATTCAATGGCTTCCCTTTTCATGATTTTAATGTTTGTCTGGGATCTGAAAGTCGCTTTGGATTAAAGCTTCTATTAAATTAAGAGACGAGGGTCAAGACGGGAGCTGTGAGGGGACACCGGGGCCTCAAGTCCAAGCACTTCTGTTATGTTTTGTACTCATAAACCTGTAAAATAAATTACTGCATACTTGGTATCTTAATAAGTAAGATGTCTACTGCATTTCAGTGAGATTCCTTTTATTGAATTGATAAAGAATTTGTGTTTTCTTATCTTTTAATCTTTATAGATTTTTGGTGTAAATCCTCCGATTCCACAACAGACTGGGGTAAAGTATCTTCTTCTTCTTTTTGAAATTCATTTTTTGTTGCAAAAGACTCCGAATTTGTGGACCCCTGTTCAAATAATTTGTTGTGATGAGCCGTGAAGACCCTGAGTGGCAGAGCGGCTGCTGATTGTGCCTCCAAAGTGCAGGGACTCGGGTTCAAACCAGCAGCCCAGTCACCGGCACCAGTGAGTCGGACATTCAGGATCTGCTCTGCTCTGCTCTGACAGGCCAGCACATTTGTGGGCCACTTAGTCCTGCAGCCAAAAAAAAAAAAAATCACCCTACAAGGTGGTCCCCACAAAGTTCGAGTTCAGGTTTACTGTCAGGTGTACTCAGTGCAGGGAAATTCTTACTTTAATGTCTCCTCAGAACAAAATACAAATAAGAATACACAGCACACAACAAACACGCGCACACATGCACATCGTGAAGGAGCTCACGGATGAACGGGTGACCTGGCCAGTTGGGTTGGTGGTATCCTTTACAGATGCAGTGGACGACTGCCTGATGGTGTTGTGCAGTATGATGCCCAGTATGCCACTGGTGCTGCCTGTAGGCCTGTATGGAGTCAGGGACCTCTGGAGCCACCGCACGGAGCTCTTGGTGGGACAGTCCCTGCCCTCATCTGTCCAACCTGGAACTGCTTCCACGATAGGCTGGTGACGTACCAGTAGTGCTTCAGGCTCCCACTTTCAAAGAAGGCCATTCGCCTCAGGGAGGCAACTCAGAGTCGGGAGCGAGCGGAGAGAAAGACAAAGAAGAAAAAAAGAAATAGAAAGTAGTGGAATGTTTTGAATAATTCAATTATATTAGACTGTAATAAAGAAAGAAAGAAAAAAATAGAAGAAGAAAAGGCTCATGTGAACCCGGGACTGCGTCTGCTGGAGTTGTGCTTGTGGTTTGGGGGGAGTCTGAGTCACCCCTACCATCCACTATATATATATATATATATAAAATGAGAGAGAGAGACCGACCGACAGTGTATGCATATGTACAGTACACTATATGAGGGGCGTTCAAAAAGGGTTTTTTTCTTTGCATTTCACAACAATTTATGTATTAACTGATTCTTCAATGGCCTGTCTTTACAAAGATTAGCAGATGACAAAGTGTAGGTCACAAAAATCTGAAGATAGATAGATAGATAGATAGATAGATAGATAGATAGATAGATAGATAGAGTGAAAGGCACTATATAATAAATAGATAGATAGATAGATAGATAGATAGATAGATAGATAGATAGATAGATAGATAGATAGATAGATAGATAGATAGATAGATAGATAGATAGATAGATAGATATGATCTATTAGCAACAAGCAAAAGAGCTGAGCTGTGCAAGTGTTTGTGTGTCCCAGTTTAACTGATCTCTGTTTCTTCAGTTTCAGCACTACTTGTCTTGGCTCAGACCTTACGGACCAGTGAGTAAATTCAAAAATTTGTTAATATATGGCACCTTTCCTATCCATCAATCCATCCATTATATCGTGCATGTCATATCTAGCTATCATCTATCTATCTCTTATATAGTGCCTTTCACTTTCTTTCTCTATCTATCTATCTATTATGTAGTATCTTTTATTTTATCTATCTATCTCTTATATAGTGCCTTTCTCGTGTCTCTAGCCACCTTTCTTTCTATTTTTTTTTACTAATCCCCTGATTTCCAGTCCACCATTGGACTCAGTCAGCTTGTGTTTTACTTGCCCTGAGCGATGAGAATGTTGATTTTTTTCTTCCTCTGATTGTATCTTCATCCATCTCTTATCTGTTATTTATCTCTGTGTTTATTTTGCACTCTTCCTCAATAATTTCCATCTTCCCGATGCCCCCCATGTTTCAGCCCATTTTGGTTTCTTTGATGTTTTTTTCGCTTCCCCCTCCATCTTTGATGTCCTCTGTGGCTTTCCCAGCTGATGCAGTTTGAGGTGAATGTTCACAAGTGACCGTCCTTTGATAGACCCCAAGGGGCTCCTCCTCCTCCTCTTCCTCTTTTTCTCTCTCTTGGCCCCTCCATCTTGTGGCACTGTCAGGTGTTCCGCTGCCATCAGAGTTTTGCTTTCAGTGAGCCACTTTAAAGGGACGAGTGACACTCAGTGACAAGTGACCAGCAGCTGGTCATGTGTGGACGAGTGAGGAGCAGGGTGTCGGCCCACCGATGGGTCTGCCTGGTAATGCAAATGTAAAATGAGCCAAAATGACGGCCGTTTTTTTCAGAACGCTTCTGCCCGTACTTTGATTTTCTTTTGCGGATGACGAGCTTTCAATAAGAGGACGTTTGGAGTGAAGAATCCTTAATGGCCTTTTTTTCCCTTTGTCTCCTCAGGCAGTGAAGATATTTTATCCATATCGCTATCTGCTATTCCAGCAAGTGGTAATTCCGTTTTCTGTCCTGTTCATTAAAGACTACAGTAAGAAAGAGAAAGATGGCTGAGGCGCTGGGCCACTGGATAAGGACACAGTGAAGCCCAAACTTGAGTGACTCGAGTGACAGTTTCTGTTGTGCGCCCAGCTAGCTCCTTTAGTGAGTGGCGCGGCTCATAGCCTGTGACGTTTCTCTTTGTACAAATGTCCTCCCGTGTGCTTCTTTTGCAGATCGTTGTCTATTACCAGCTCTACGTAAGTCGGTGCTTTTTACAGTCGGCGTGCGCTGCTGCCGCAGCTTCCCTTTGGCCATGCATGACAAAAACGCTCGCCAGCTACGGCTTCTCTCTGTCAGACTGCATGGCCAGCCGTCTAACGTGTCGCCCAGTCGCCTGCTCGAGCAAGCAAAGCTGTCAGACCTGCAGGCTGGCAGCGGTGCCCAGATATTTAGTAGAACTGGTGCAAGGCGCTATAATGGGGTGGGGTGGGGGTGACAGCAGGTGCAAGTGTCCATTTCAGCCAGAAGGGGGCAGACAAGACAGCCACTGGAGTAAACCCACCGCTTCGGACCACAGCTGGAGAACACCGTCCATCACTGCTTCCACTTCTGCAAGCTGGCACCCCATTCTCGGTGTTAAAGGTCAATGGGTGTGAATACCATCTGAAGAAAACACAATAATTAATAACAGAGGCCATTGGAGTGAAAGTGAAACCTCTGAGAACAAACAGCCTGTGCCACCCCATGGCCTACCTGACAGAGGTAGAAGGTTCCAGTTGCCTTTGGCTGCCATGTTGACCGCCTGCTCTGTGCATGAAGCTACTGCTGCCGCTGCTGCCACCACCGTGTTTCCAGTTGCCACTCCTAACCTTTCGGCTCCTCTGCTCCTTTGGCTCTCTAACAACTTCCTTTTCTCTGCCTCCATTCCAGGTTGTAATTCTACCCAGATTGCCAACCACCACAGCACGACCTCCTGTTACCACAGTCCGACCGATAACTCCAAGACCACCACCCATAACTCCAAGACCACCACCTGTAACTCCAAGACCACCACCCATAACTCCAAGACCACCACCTGTAACTCCAAGACCACCACCTATAACTCCAAGACCACCACCTATAACTCCAAGACCACCACCAAGGCCCAGCACAACAGCCGTCCCCAGAGGAGACATATAAATGATAAGACGAAGATGGCTCTCCTTCCAAACTTTCTTCTGTTAATCGAGATCACTTTCTTGCCAGAAGTAGTTTAGATTTCTTGTGAAGATCGATTCTTATTTTCAGCTTTGTTTTTTACTTGTTATTGAAGTTTCTATTTTATTACACTATAAATAGAATTCATTCATGGGGCCATGTAGTCTTAATTATTACTTATTTATTTTCTTACTGTGTCTTTTATTTTTCTATTCTTCATTATGTAAAGCACTTTGAGCTACTGTCTGTATGAAAACGTGCTATGGAAATAAATGTTGTTGTTGTTGTTGTTTATCAATGCTGTTAATTCACCAAAGTCCTCATTACATTGAAAGACACAGCAGGTGAGTTGTGTTCGTGCCACCAAAACATCCATAAAGGTTCAGCAGCAGAGCTCTTATTATGGGGGTCCACCCTGTTGCCGCGTGTCACAAACTTCACAAAGGGCCTTCACCTCCAGTCCAGACCCCAAGACTCCACGGAGACCAACAAACAGAGGACGTCTCGCACTGCAAAACAGCAAAAATGGAGGAGGTCTTCAGAAAAAAAAAAAATTAAAACCGGTCAGTAACCTTAGCAACCGACATCCTGGTGGTCCTCACAAAGCTAAGATGGGCGCTAGCAGCAAATGCAAGTGGTGGTCCTCCCCCTTTGGGCTTCACCCATAAAATACAAGGAACATCGGTGAGCATAATTACATACATAGAAACTAAATCTATCTTATATAATATAAAACTCAATGTGTGTGTGTGTGTGTGTGAGAGACAGCATCACTTCTGAACGGCGGGAGCGATTTTCATGAAACTTGGTCCACATGTTTCTCATTGGTTGACGAAAAATACAGTAGGATGAGATCAACCCTAACCCACCCCCTTCTTACGGTCTTGTATGCACGTTATCATCCAATTGACACTCGGAACGACCACTAGAGGGCGAACTGGAGGTGACTGCCAGCATTCTTTATGTTTGAAATTAAACAGAGTTGGCCAGGTGGGCATCCCAACTATTTTTGGTATTCATTCTCTCTTTGTGACTCGAGCCACCATATATATATATATATATATATATATATATATATATATATATATTGCAAAGTTTTACTGTCAAATAATGCAAAGAGTATGCGACATGTGTTTCGCCCTAATTCTGGGCTCATCAGGTGTACACACTCACCGCACCTCCTCTTGGGAATCGAACCTCGGACACATTACCTGGTAGGTAACCACCCATATAATCAGATCGTGATTCAGACTATGAATGCCATGAAAATATATATATATATATATTTTTATATGGGTGGCACGGTGGCGCAGTGGTAGCGCTGCTGCCTCGCAGTTAGGAGACCCGGGTTCGCTTCCCGGTCCTCCTGCATGGAGTGTGCATGTTCTCCCCGTGTCTGCGTGGGTTTCCTCCGGGCGCTCCGGTTTCCTCCCACAATCCAAAGATTTGCAGGTTAGGTGGATTGGTGATTCTAAATTGGCCCTAGTGTGTGGTTTGTGTGTGTCCTGCGGTGGGTTGGCACCCTGCCCAGGATTGGTTCCTGCCTTGTGCCCTGTGTTGGCTGGGATTGGCTCCAGCAGACCCCCGTGACCCAATTCGGCGGGTTGGACAATGGATGGATATATTTATATTATATTATATTTATATTATATATATACAGGCCCAGTTCTACCAGTTGTGCAAAGTGTGCATGCACAAAGGCGGCCAAACGTAGAACGTAGAACCTCGACAAAATGCAGGCTCGGCGCGGGGCTCATCTTTTCCCACCGAATGTCGGTAACTTGCTTCAAAGAAAAACGGTTAAGTCGCAACACATGAATTGTGGCAGCTCAAGTGTGCAGCACATCAATCAAAAGGTTTTGTAGTGTTAATCTGAATTTTACTGATGAATTCATTAAACTTGTTGCCGATTCGTTAAATGCGTAAGTCAAGTTTTCTTCTACCTACAAAGAAATTTTCTTTAATTTTTTTTGACATTAAGGAAATTGCAAAAAATTTTCAACTTAAATACACTGGTTTAGAAAACGAGTGAAGGTATATTATAGGGTGAGGGGGCGGCTGGAATTAAATGGCATGATGGAGGCTTTGCCTCAAGAACTAGGCCTGTATATATACGCCAGTAACGCGGACTGCACGATAATCCGCTTGATTTATTGTTTTCATCCTCTTTCTCGGTACGTTTGCCATTCGTTTGCTCAGAGGTTGTTCCTTCCTGAGCGGCTCTTCTTTCCTCCACCCTAGCGGCCCGCTTCTTCACTTCTTTTGTCAGCATCTTCTTGCATTAAAACTGATCAAGTCAGAGTTTGTGTTGCAATTACTTAGTTTGTTTTTCTTAATTTCTCACTTAAACTGGCATTTAAGTCTTCAATCTGCCTCAAGAATGAGTTAAGATATGAAGAGGAAGGGGAAGCAATGGCGAAGGTGGTAGGGATGGGCATGGCGCCTGTATGCATGTGCCGCATGACCACCCTGCTGGCCATTTCAGGGAGTTGATTCTACAATAAAACAAAATAAAAAGAGGAATAACCTTGGAGGTCAATCATCAATCTGAAAGCAGACAGTAGACGTCACGTAGTGTATGTGTGCCACATTTCAGCTCAAATGGTTTGTGAGCTACAGGTGATTTAAAATCCTGGACAGACAAACGAACAGCCACAGTAGTATACTATATATAAAGATATATACAGTACAGTATATATATTACATATATATTCACGTTTAATTCACATCTTGATTTTACTGTATCATTTCTGGTATTTTATAATGTCAGTCATATAAGTCGAATGTGGAAAACTCCTGCTATTGGACCAAGAGATTCTGAGAAGTCACCACGGAGCACACGGCCTTTTTCTTCTATGTGGACGTGGCAGTGCGCTGTACCAGCGTGTGCCCCTAACTCCTCTCACTCTCTCGTGCCTACGTGACCACACAGTGATACCCAAACTATTCCAAAGTGATGTATGCACTGATTTGTGTTTTTTGTATCTCACATCCTCATACACCTTTATCGTGAGAGCATCCCTTATCTACGATGGAGTGTTCGATCAGAAGAAAATATGAAACTGGTTTTAAATTAAATGTCATTGAGGTGGCGAAAGAAACTGGCAACTGCGCTGCTGCAACAAAATTCAATGTGTCTGAGAAACTGATGGGAGACTGGAGGAGGCAAGAAGATGGAAAAAAATAATAATTAAATGTCGAATTTATGAATGGTTGTATAAGTCGGGGTCTGATTTTTTGATCGATTTTTTTGGGTTTCAAGACTGGAATTATACGTGAATGTATGTATACATATATATATAGATATATATATAGTTAACTGTACCAGTCTTGCAGTCTTGTATGTCTGCTATCATCCACTTAAAGCTCAGAACGTTTCTGCTGTGCTCCATATGAGCAACTGACAGTTTAATCAGGAGAACTCCGTAGTGTTATTTGGTTTTCACTTAATGTTTGTTTTGTTAACTAGATTTTCAACTTGCTTTATTCTTATTGTAACAATGTTGTAGTGGTAATAGAATTAAATCAACCTAATAGCTATATTAATTCAATTCACTTTTTTCCATCCTCAAAAATTCTGTATGTAAAAACTTATGACTACACCACAAAACAAAAATTAATCTGTCAAAAAAAACTTTTCCCATCGTTTTTTACACTGCCTTGAACGTATTACGCGATTACATTTTGATTAACATAGGTTATCTATTATATTATGTATATGATAAGTAAGCAATTGTATTTGTATCAACTATAAACAGTCTATATTTATTTTGTGGATTCAGCGGCTCTCTTTGCGATTTTTCATTAATGAACGAAATGTCATTTGTTGCTAACCTGTTGGTGTTACAATTTTAGCATAAAAAAGAAATAGGAATTTTTCTTTAATAAGTTTATAATCAAAAAACGAATTTTTTATCAAAATCGAAAGTATAGACGAAATATAGCTATGATATTTAACTTATAATGTTTATTTATATATATGTAACATATTTAACCTTTCATTGATTGTAAAACAATTTCAGTTGGAAGAGACTAATTGGAGAATCGGTCTCGTATGTCTGTTATCATCCGTTTGCATTGCTGGAATCATCTTGGACATGGCCGGCTACTCACTCGGTGTTCAAGGGTCCAAACTCCAAAGAGGGTGCCCACACTTTTTCGGCTTGCGAGCTACTTTTGAAATGATCAGGTCGAAATGATACCTACATTAAAATGCTATATATATATATATATATATATATATATATATATATATATATATATATATATATATATATTTGTACATACAGTAGAGTCTCGCTTATCCGACATATACGCAGAGAGCGGATCAGCGAGCGGAAGCAGAGAGCGGAGCGGCGGCGTCTCCCACAGGCACGTAGCCCTTCGAAAGCACCCGAGCAAGTTCACCTGAGGTAAAGCCGGCAGCTGACCAGTAGAAATAACCGGCAGTGAGAAATTAAAGTCGATCGCTTAGCGGGTGGTGGAAACTTAAAGCGACGGTGATTCAGCTCAACACGGAAAGCGCAGAAGCACCTATAAAACGGCAAAGATGACTTCAACATTTAATGTAAGTTCTATCTGCTCTCTGCCCATCGAGGGCACGTTTATATGTTGTGTGTCCTGCAGTATGTACAGCTCAGGTTTTCCGGCCGACAGTGCAGATAGCTTCACCTGCCAAAAATGTTTAGTTAATTTAGAGTTGGTCGGGAAAATACGCAATTGGAGGACCGCGTTAGGAATCTGATAGCGATTAGGCAAACCGAAAATTGGATCGACTCGGTTTGTTTAGACAATTCGGCTACTTCTGATTCGGCTTCAGTCTCTCCAGGTCCCACTGTAGTCAGTGCGCGGCCGAAATCAGCAGCACCAATTCAGCCACAGGGCGAGTGGGTAACAGTAAGACGGGGGTCTAAGAATCCAAAATTTAGTCCCCCAGCACCCAGGTCACCAATTCGGACCCAGAACAGGTTCTCAGCTCTCCGCAGCGCGCCTGTGGAAACTGAGAATAATAAAGTGCTCATAATTGGCGATTCCATAGTGCGGAATGTTAGAATTCCAAACTATGTTAAACCAGCAGTTAATGTTAAGTGCCTTGCAGGGGCCAAGATTTCTGGCATAAAGGCCGCATTGGACCGTGTTGCCACGATGAAGTATCTACCTTATTGCTGCATGTCGGCACTAATGATATTTATTTACAGCAATCTGAGGTATTAAAGCGGAACTTCATCTCTCTATGCACCAAAGCTAAAACAAAATGTCGGAATTTAATTGTATCTGGTCCCTTACCAAGATTATATAGAGGGATGTGATTTATAGCAGATTGCATTCCTTTCACTGCTGGCTAGAAACCTGGTGTGCAAATAAAAGCATAGCATTTGTGAACAATTGGGATGATTTTTGGGAAAGGCTTGGATTTTTCAGAAGAGATGGTCTTCATCCTAACTGGAGGGATCTTATGTATTATCCCAAAATATGGCAGCAAAACTGCCTGGTTGACTGATTAGAGCACCATCCAGGCCGCAGTCATGTGATCTTAAATCACAGGCTGTTCTTTATCCCACCTGTTATTTTCCTGAAGCTGTTACCCATAATCCCTGTTGTGGGGCATCCAGTAAATTTAGTCTTGATACAAACCATAAATTAATTGATAACCAAAAAATAAGGTGTATAATCAAACCAAGGGATAAAACCACCAGGGGCATCTGTAATAGAAATTTAATTCAAATTTAAACAAAAAATATATCAGCAGTTCAGAAAGAACCATGCAGTTTTAAATGCTGTTTATTGAACATTCACTCTCTTGGCAGTAAAGCTGTTTTGGTAAATGATATCATATTAAGTACAAAATCTGATCTGTGTCTTCTCACTGAAACCTGTCCCCCTAGCTGAGGCGTCACCAGATGGATACTCGTTCCTTCATAAGTCTAGAGATTCTGGTCGAGGAGGAGGCCTTGGAATAATTCATTGTAACAAAATGCAAATCACTCCTAAAAATTTAGGCAACTTTACATCCTTTGAGGCATTCATTTTAAATATTAAAACAGATTCCAACACAATTATAGTGCTAGTCTACAGACCACCAGGGCCATATTCATTGTTCATGACTGAATTTAGCAACCTTCTGTCTGATTTGGCTATAAATTATGATCACGTAGTTCTGATGGGGATTTTAATGTACACATTGATGTGGAAACTGACACTTTTAGCAAATGTTTTACTTATTTGTTAAATTCAGTAGGATTTTGTCAGATTGTCAAAGGTCCAACTCATAATCATAACCACACATTAGATTTAATTATAACTTACAAAGTTGAAATTCAAAATTTAAATATTACTCCATTAAATGTAGTTATTTCCGATCACTTCTTAATTACGTTTGATTTAGTTCTGCCCATGCCAACGCACTCGCAGATTAAAACAAAGACAGTGCGACATCTAGATTGTAATTCTGCTTCAAAATTTATAGATACCTTGAGTAAGTCGAGTGTAATTGTGGAAAACCATTTAGATCAGCTAATATCACATTATAATGTGACCTTGAGAGATGCTCTGGACACAGTGGCTCCCTAAAACAAAAGTGATCAAAGCACATAGAAACTCTCCCTGGTTTAATGAAAACACTCGCGCTCTTAAATTAGAGTGTCGAAAACTGGAGCAGATGGAGAACAACAAAGCTACATGTCTTTCAAATTGCATGGACAGAGAGTGTTAAAAAATATAAAAAGCCCTCTTTAAAGCTCGCTCAGAATACTATTCTACATTAATAGATAGCAATAATAAAAATCCTAGGGTACTTTTTAGAGCAGTGGCTAAATTAACAAATGGGAATTCAGATCAACAGTGCAAAATACCAACAGATATTAGCAGTACAGACTTTATGAACTTCTTCAATGAGAAAATTAAAAATATAAGATCCCAGATCTCAGCATCACAGTACAAACCAAATACTAGCTTAGCAGACCCTGCACATTGCATTCAGCACTTTAGTAATTTTAATCCTGTAACTCACCAGGAAGTCTTAACTTTAATTACTAAAATGAAGCCCACTACTTGTTCCCTAGATCCAGTGCCAACAAAACTAGTAAAAGTGCAATGGATGTTCTTGCAGCCCTATTCTAACCATTATCAATAGTTCATTACTGCATGGCACAGTACCTGATGCACTAAAAGTGTCAGTCATTAAACCTTTACTTAAAAAGTCAGACCTAGACCCACACATACTAAATAACTATAGGCCTATTTCAAATTTACCATTTCTCTCTAAAATACTAGAAAAGTAGTCGCCAGTCAGCTTCAGTCACACCTTACGCATTACAATTTATTTGAGAAATTCCAGTCTGGCTTTCGCACTGGTCATAGTACAGAAACGGCACTAACACGGGTTGTAAATGACATTCTGATATCCTCTGATGAAGGAAATTCCACTGTAATTATGTTGTTGGACTTAAGTGCAGCATTTGACACCATTGACCATTCTATTTTACTGCACAGGCTAGAAAACGATGTTGGGCTTACAGGCCCGTGCTCGCTTGGTTCAGTTCTTATTTATCAAATCGATTCCAGTATGTACAGAAATGTGCTGACAGTACTCCATCATTATACACAGAAGTTCAATATGGTGTCCGCAGGGCTCAGTACTGGGACCTTTACTGTTTTCACTTTACATGCTTCCACTGGGATCTCTCATTAGGAAACATAATGTTAATTTTCACTGTATGCAGATGACACCCAGTTATACCTTTCATTTAAATCAAATGAAGTTTCTCCGATGTTGTCTTTAATTAGTTGTGTTAGTGAATTAAAGGAATGGATGAATGAGAACTACTTGTCTTTAAATACAGATAAAACAGAGATGTTAATTGTTGGAGGGAATGACGCTGATCACAGCAATATTTTGTCATCATTTAACTCAGTTGGAATCCCAATTAATTTTACTGAATCAGCCCGCAATCTAGGAGTTATCTTTGACTCTAGCATGTCATTTAAAGCACATATTACAAAGTCGTCCAAAACATGTTTTTTCCATCTTAAAAATGTTAGGAAATTAAGGCGCTTTCTAAATAAACAGGATTGTGAGAAATTAATTCATGCATTTATCTCTAGTAGGATTGACTACTGCAATGCGGTGTTCACTGGCTGTTCAAACTGTTCTCTATACAGCCTCCAGTTAATCCAAAATGCGGCTGCAAGAATTATTACAAGAACAAGAAAATATGAACACATAACTCCAGTTCTTAAATCTTTACACTGGCTCCCAGTTAAGTTTAGGGCAGATTTCAAAATCCTCCTTTTAACATATAAAGCATTAAATGGCCGAGGTCCGGCTTACTTGTCTGAACTTATCATGACTTACAAACCTGAGCGCACATTAAGATCTCAAGATGCCGGTCTGCTTAGGATTCCAAGGATTAATAAAATAACAGTGGGAGGTCGAGCTTTTAGTTACAGGGCCCCTAAACTGTGGAATGGTCTTCCTGCTTCCATAAGAGATGCCCCCTCGGTCTCAGCCTTTAAATCCCGGCTGAAGACTCACTACTTCAGTTTAGCATATCCTGACTAGAGCTGCTGATCAACTGTACAGACTGCATCTCTGTTGTTAGTCATTAGCACTAAAACATACACTGTAAAAAATGTAACTAAGTGATAGTCGACCCAGTGTAAAAAAGTTTGTTGTTCCAGCATTTCTGTGTTAAATGTTTAGCTTGACAATCGCTTTCTTCATTGTGTGGCTTAGATGTGAGTTCTATTTTTCTTTTCGGTTCAAATGTAAAATCAGCATTGTGAGAATTAATAATCTGTTGTTTGTGTGAGTTTTTCTTTTGCGCAATGCGCATTTCCTGCGAGAATGTTCTCGATTTATGAGGTTTGGACACGTGCATGAGTCCACGACTCCAAAATCTGTAATTACTAACGTTTTATAGTCCCGACTTAAGGTAAGTAAATGCATTTACATGAGTAGGACTTTTCTTTGTTGAAACCTATATAGTTAAAAAAATCGGGATGCGATTTATTAACAGTTGCCACGCGAGTAACCTTACTAACTTCGACGACCATCGATGATAACCTACTGCCGAACGTAAAGATTTTTATGCGTTTAATGTTAGCTTGTGTTATTTGCAACGTGTAATGATGGCGGGTCCGTTAACTACGGAAGATTTTAATGACTGTAACAGAATCTGAAAATGAATAATTATAAAATGAAAGCTCAGTTGTGCTTATTGTCGTGGCTTTTTATCAAAAGCCACACTATTGCGTTATTTCCTTCTTTCCTTTTTTCACTATAACAGCTTATGTTTTTATACCTCAAAACCCGACATCAGGACTTTGTTCACTTAAAGTTAGCGGTCTGAATTCCCGTAGTAGCTGCGGTGACCGACTCAAGCTTTTTAGGCACCATACCAAAGTTGCGAACAGAGACTGGAAGCAGATGATTACATAGTGGATTGGGCAATAAGAGCGTACAAGGCAGCAGCTTGTGGATGAAGTGAAGAAGAAAAATATGAACCTGGACCTAGTCAACACCAAAATGGACCTCACTTTTTCCCTGAGAAGAAAGGAGATTGTCATGGATGAACCACTGGTCTCTGTAGTCCAACAGAGATGGCCAGGCCTTTTCATAGAGCAACAGGTGAGTTTTTTCTAATCTTATAATTCAATTGTTGAGTAGCGATGCTAGTATCTTGAAAATAAGTACATTATTAATTTCTGAATTTTGTTACAGGTATATGCAGAATTTTATCGCATTACCCAGGTGCAATTGAAAGAAACATTTCTGACATCCTTGGACGAGTATTCGACAGCTCTGATCAAAATGTACAGAGCAAATGGAGGCAAGACAGCACATGAATTGAAATCACTTTTAGAATTACTAGATGAACAGGTACGTAATAAGGATCAGGAAAGAATTGTTTTATAGTCATAAGCATTAACTTAACATAGCATGTGGCAGTGTTGTAATTAAGGCTGTTAAACTGTTTGCTTATGAAGGTGCATGTGGCAAACCCATAGACTGTTATCAAATGCATGCAAAATTATTTTATAGAACAAGCTAAATTATACTGTATATGTTTATATCTGAGTCATTGGCACTACACATATTCCCTCCAATGTCATGGACTACAAATTCATAATGTATTAATTTACAGTTTTCTTTAATGGTGAGATTTACACAAACAATATTTTACCAGAAATAAAAGTACATTCCTGAGCTATTCTGTTTATTATAAATTGAAATTGCCCAGGTTAATAGCATTTTTTTTGTTTGTTTCTGGATGTGTGCATACATTTTGAATAATTTGCAGATGTACAAAATCCTTTCATTATTTGGATTCATTTAACAAAGATGGACTTTTGTATATAGTAAGGAGGAAGGAAATATATCAAATATATTTAGTTGTTTTGTTTAAGTTTTCTTACATTGTCGTTTTGTTCAAACATTATTTCTTTGTATATTCTAACTCTATGACTATCATTCTTGTTAACTTTTCAGACAATGGATGTTACCACACACAAGAGGGCAACGGTTCTACAAGGACTACCTCTGTACTTAAGAGAATACAAGAAGTTATCAACAACATGTCATGTGAGTTCGGTTGGAAATGTAGAACTAAATGATTAACAAACAAGAAAGTTAAGTTGGTAGACAACCTTTCACTTGGCTTTGGAAAAGAGTCAACTATGGTTTATTTTTTCACACCTTATCTATATCATTGTTCTATATTTTTAGGATACAGACTCCCTTCAAATATATACAAATGAAATGAAGATAGGAATATTGGAGGTTGTGAGGCACCATGAGACCCATCCGGGAGCTGCACCAATGAATGTGGCTGTGGTGATAGAAGGTCAAGTAGTAATTGAAGAGCTTGTTGACTTCACAACTGCATTTGTCATACTTGTTGGTCTTCTGTATGCTCTAAACATTCAATACCCAAAAGAACTGAAATACACTTTTGAAACGGTGCAGAAGGTGTTTCTAAATATTGGAGACTCATACTCACATAGAGTATTGTCACTCAAAATATGCTGCAAATGTTAGACAAATGTGTCTCAAATCTGCAGAATAGGATGTGCTTGTATTTTGATTTTAGATTAAGTTAGCTATATCTACTTTTCTTTGTGTGAAATTCTTTCTCCGTTGCAAATTAGTGTTAATGTTATGACAGAATCCCTTTACCCTGTTCAGGTTCTGTTCAAAAAGACATTTTGGAATTATTGATGTAACACTTTTCAATTTAAGATTCCACAACATCAGAGATGGCATGGCTTGTGGTTATTAGTAATATGTTATTAAGACAAAATTTGAATGCACTGAATATAAATACATTTATAGAAGTGATTTTCATATTTCACATTGTAATAATAATGTAATGCCATGTCTAAGAAAATAAAGCTACATTATTTTCAAAAAAGCTGTTTTTTCTTTTTTGTTAAAATGGAATATGTTGCTCAATATAGTCAGAGTTCTTAAGTAACTGATTACAATGTGCTTTTTGAGTTTGCAAAAAATAAATATATTAATTTCTTGAATTACTACCTTGAAGTTTGCCTAAATTTACTTACGTTTATTCAGCATAGGTTTTTTAGTTACGCCAATTAGAGATGACATTGACAAAGCCTTAAAATTTGTTAGATGGGCTTAATGCTGTTTTTACATATTAGTTATTTCTACTTGAGCTAATTTAATTTTCTTAGTTTGGCATAGAGTAGCTTATATCCAGTGAACTCAAATTTTGTAATTGGCTGGATTTGTCAATATAATGTTGGGCAAACTCAAAAAGCACATTGTAATCAGTTACTTAATATTTTTTAATTGGGAGTAGGATTGATTTTTTACAGTGTAAGTAACATGATAATTATATTTGAATACTAACCCTCACCTATTCTGTTTCTTTTCTCGGTACCCAAATGTGGCAATTGGTGCCACGGCCCACCTGCCAAGTTGTTTGCCTGCCTATGGTAAAGTCATCCCTGATGGAGGATCACAGGAATCATGGGAAAGAGGGGTCCTTTCATCGGAGCAATGTTTCAGCTGTGGCATGGCCAAATGGGGAGGCAGCTAGATGGATGAGGTCTCCAGGACTCTAAAAATATCCAAACCTAATTATGTCATAAAATTTACTTATTATTATGCTGTCTTAAGGAATTGTTCTGTTCTGTGTATTGTATTGTATTGACCCCCTACTTTTGACACCCACTGCACGCCCAACCTACCTGGAAAGGGGTCTCTCTTCGAACTGCCTTTCCCGAGGTTTCTTCCATTTTTCCCTACAAGGTTTTTTTGGGAGTTTTTCCTTGTCTTCTCAGAGAGTCGAGGCTGGGGGGCTGTCAAAAGGCAGGGCCTGTTAAAGCCCATTGCGGCACTTCCTGTGTGTTTTTTGGCTATACAACAAATAAACTGTATTGTATTGTATTGTATTGTATACGGGCAGGCAGAACGTCGGATAAGCGAAAATGTTGGATGATGGAATGTGTTAAGAAAAAGCCTATTAAACGTCAAACTTTGTTATAATTTTACACATTATGAACCTAATAATCATGTTTTACAACAAAACAACAGAATAAATTAATTGAAAAATGAACTTACAGTTACAGAATTGTCTGACGTTAAATACAGTATGTACTGTACTTAAAAAGTTCAGTCCTGTGATGATTTAAAGACATTTTTGATCGTAATCTGCTTTCCTGACGAGTGCCGTTTCTTCGCTGTGAATATCTCGCCATCTTTGCAGCATCATTATGTCGATTCCTGTAGCTTCTTCTTGTTGCTCAGTGTAATTAATTGCAGCTTCTTGAGCCTTAACTCCATCACTAAATAGTCAACATCCGTACGAGCGTATACTGTTTACTACAGCATTGTGACTGTGTGTGTGTTTGTACTGTGACGTGACGTGCGAGTCCCCGTCTTGCACCCGAAAACTCGAAGCTGAGTCTCAATACTTTTAGCAACACCAGCTTTATTAAGCTTGAAACAGCAACAGCGCGGTTATTTATTTTAGCAGGATCTGCCATTCTCCTATACACAGACACAGCAGTCAGGCAGGTAATACTGAGCCCAGCGCATTTATAATGTCGCTTGTTCCTTGTATCACCCATCAAAGACAGGCGCTTATAGCACGTCCGCGATCTTTTCGGATTGGCCTTTATGATGAACTGCTACAGCGCTGGGAGACTGCGATTGCAGCTTTGGGACGCTCTTCCGCGTGTCGTCCCGTTGGGTGGAATCCCACAAGAGTTTAGAAACTCACACACACCAGCCATGATTCTTTTCAAAGGTAAAGTGCAGGTTAATTTGCTTTATTTATTTTTACTTTCTATTTTGTATTAATCATTTTTATATGAATAGATTTGGGTTGTGGAATGAATCATCTGAGTTTCCATTATTTCTTATGGGGAGATTCGCATTGATATACTGTACGAGTGCTTTGGACTGCGAGCACATTTCCAGAACGAATTATGCTCGCAGACCGAGGTTCCACTGTAATTAGCTGCAGCAGAGTCGGGAGCAACAAAAAACAGACTACACTCACACTCGCAACTTGCAGTTCTTGTTGCCGATAGATGCGTATTTTTTTTTTTTTTTTACGGTGGGACGTCGAATAATACGGAATGTTGGATAAGCGAATGTAGGATAAACAAGACTCTACTATATATATATATATATATATATATATATATATATATATATATATATACATACATACATACATAGCATTTGAATTCTGAATCACAATCTGATTGTATAGGTGGTTACCTGAATGTTACGTAGTTAACTGTCAAATAATGCAAATAAAGAGTACGCTACAGGTGTTTCGCCCTATTTTGGGCTCATCAGGCGTACACACTCCACTGCACCCCTCATCGGGGAACAAACCTCGAACGTCAGACAAACGCACTTCGATTGTGACATTGTGAGAAAAAAAATCCTCTTCCAGTTCTACATCCAGCACATATCCTCCCCAAACCATTTTTTTTTAAATCCCTTCTTTAGTCGATATAAATTGGAAGGCTAACTAGATCACAGCCGGCGTTTTGCAGTAGCTCGCGTGTTTGATTGTGCGTGCGGGATGACCAGTGCATTACAAGAAAAGAGATCTCAGCCTGGCCGCCCTGTATGTGAATCAAGTGGCAAATGCCATAGGGAGGATATATGATAGACTAACGTTTAATTATTATTATTTTTTAATGCAACGCGATCTACCTGCACTACCTTTGCGATCTACCGCCTAAAGATGGAAAAACTCACATTGTATAGAACAATACAAGCACATTAGTGGGTCTTCATTGTTTGTTCGTTTATTTTTAAAGCTGTTTTTTTTAATATATTCTTCTAAAAAAAAAAAAAAACTATTTTATTTTCCTCCCGGGAAACGCCGGGTATTTCAGCTAGTAATAAATGAACAGAATCACATTAATAGAGAATACCAAATAGCACAAAGAATAAACAGATTAAATAGTGATTTTTGAAAACATTTTACTAATTTTATTAAAATCAAATTACATTCCATACAAGCAAGTCAAGTTTAACAAAACTCGGTTCAAAACAAATTGAATCTTAATGATATCAAGAGAAACGGATGGAACCAACGTCCTATGATGGCGTCCTGACTCGGCAGGAAAGCAGGTAACTCGTTTTTTGAGTAAACCGGGAGATGCAAGTGAAAGGCTGAACAATCAAAAATAAAAATACAATAAAGTGACGGAAACTCAGACGAGAGGTAAAAAAAAAAATTTTTAAAAATCACAGTCAAATAACAGGAAATGAGACAAAATGCAGAAAAAGTCAACAGACCAGAAGTCAAAAATGCAAATAGAGTTTAACCTGCAGATCAGAGGAGGCTGACCTTTATCTAGTCAGCTGATTAAGTCAAGGTCATGACCCCAGAGACCACACCTCCTAGAAATGTAGGCCTTGACCCTGACAACGGTAAACAAAATGGCTTCCATAACAGGAAAAGGCTACAAAATGTCAGTTTTCACCCTGAATGGAAAAATGAACAACAAGAATTGAAAAAAAAGAAATTAAACATAACATTGGTTCCAAACTCGAGGAGCAGGCAAAATAAACCACGAAAAGGGAGAGGAGAAATGCTGGAACCCCTGGCCCAAACGGCAAAACAAAATTAATTTAAATAAAATATTTCCTTAACAAAATATAAAATTTCAGCAAAATCGGTTCACTGAAAGCCGACTTGTTTCAATCAGCCAGACACGACAACAACAGTAAGTGCTTTTCTCATTATATGCATAACACAAGTAAAGAATTCACAGAACCCTAATTTGCACAAAACAAGAGCTGAACAAGAGAGTGAGTGGCCAGCTCATGGCCTGTGAGTCTATTAAATAGGATGGGGGGGAGAGGGGGGGTCCTACAAATGTGATGTCATGGGGCCCCGCCCCCTTTGGTTCCTTCCAAATAACACAAAGAACAAATACATTCAACAACTTAATCAAGACATACATTATATTTAATAAACAAAATAATACGCATCAAACAATAATCAAATACAAACTGAAAGGAAATGCAAAAATAATTTGTGACGGACAACAAAAAGATAGTCATGCTAGCAAACTAGAGAGGTATGTGAGAGGGAACCAGGAGATAAAGGGTTAAACACGATTAAGAACAAAAGGGTAAAACCAGAAGATGAAACTGCATGCGCATCAAAGCCAAACTGAGAGAGAAAGTCCAAAACCTGAAGGTCTGTCCTGGACTAGGGGTCCCAAAGTGCAGAAACACAAATCCAATTCCAAAAACGTCCACTAGCAGGGGATAAAACTCTCAAACCCCAGCTAGCAAGAAGGGCAAACACCAAATCTTACAGAAGGAAAACTTTTATTTCCACAAAAATGTTCCAAAACAAAAGCCAGCTCTGTAGCCTGACACCTTATATTCCAAATCGTAACCTTAGATCTTCAAATGAGTGTCTCCTTATAATTCCAAAAGCTAAACTTAAAAGAAGTGGTGAGGCGGCCTTCTGCTGTTATGCACCCAAAATCTGGAATAGCCTGCCAATAGGAATTCGCCAGGCAAATACAGTAGAGCAGTTTAAAACACTGCTGAAAACACATGACTTTAACATGGCCTTTCTATAACTTCACCTTCATTTAATCCTGATACTCTGTATGTTCAATTCTTCATAATAACTATTCATGGTGGCTCTAAAATCCGTACTGACCCCAACTCTCTCTTCTGTTTCTTTGTCCAGTGGCCTGCGCCACCACCACCTACTCAAAGCATCCTGATGCACCAACATTGATGGACTGAAAGCCAGAAGTCTACGTGACCATCATCATCAGGTCCTTCCATGAAAACCCTAAATACAAAGAGGACTGTTTGATTTATGTTAGGTAGAATGCCCAGAGGGGACTGGGCGGTCTCTTGGTCTGGAACCCCTGCAGATTTTATTTTTTCTCCAGCCTTTGGAGTTTTTTTTTGTTTTTTCTGTCCACCCTGGCCATCGGACCTTACTCTTATTCTATGTTAATTAATGTTGGCTTATGTTTATTTATTTTTATTGTGTCTTCTATTTTTCTATTCATTTTGTAAAGCACTTTGAGCTACATTTTTTTTGTATGAATATGTGCTATATAAATAAATGTTGATTGATTGATTGATAGAGCATAACAAGCAAAATGGAGCTGCCTTAAACAGGAAGCCCCCCGGGCGAACGAGGGCCCAATTCAGAAATCCAGCACAAGGTCAAAATCGAGAAATTCACAAAGCAGGCAAACTCACCGGCTCTTCAAAATGAACCACCAGGAACAGTGGGAGACCCCCCAGATTTACAGGACAGGTTCTGGTGGTGACTGGCAGGTGGTCCTGCGTTTTTGAGGACCACCGACACAACACATGAAACATAACAAAGACACTCTATATACAGGGGCGGCACGGTGGGTAGCACTGCTGCCTCACAGTTAGGAGACCCGGGTTCACTTCCTGCATAGAGTTGGCATGTTCTCCCCGTGTCTGCATGAGTTTCCTCTCACAGTCCAAAGACAATGCAGGTCAGCTGGATTGGCGATCCTAAATTGTCCCTGGTGTGTGGTTGGTGTGTGTGTGTGTGTTGGCTGGGATTGGCTCCAGCAGACCCCCATGACCCTGTAGTTAGGATATAGGGGGTTGGATGATGGATGGATGGACTTTATATACATTGACAAAACCAAAAATAAAGAATGATGCATAAATTAAAGAATCAAAAATGAACAAAAACGGGACATAAAACCCTGAATGATCTTGGATAAGGAGGTGGTTACCTGGATGACCCTTTAACCTGAAGGTCATGACCCATGAGGACACGCCCCTGACCAGGCGGGACTAACAGAGAGGACAGCAGGACAAAGAGAGGAGTCTTCATGCACATACTCTGATAGAGGAGAAATGTCTGTGCCACCTGAAATATGGGCACGCTTATGACTTCACATGTGCCACACTTCTCTGAGGATTCTGGGATGGGATCTCCATGGAAACATATGATGCTGAAGCTCTGGAATGGAGGTGTTCAAGTCAAATTAGAGATGGCTTACTGGATAGCAGTGATCATTTTCAACTGTTTAAACATCACACTCAAATGGAAGAGCCTCGGCCTTAGACCCCCAGTTAGACACATACATTGTTCACATATGTCCAAGGGAGCCAACAAAAAATGAATGAAAAGCTCAGATCATAACACATCTGATGACCCTGACCAGTCAGGAAATGCATTAATGCATGAATAACATCTTTCCCTTTGCAAATGGACCATAACTGTTGTATGCGAGTGGGCCTTGTGACAGACTGACACCCCACCCAGGGTTCCCACCAGTGCTGTCACACCTGAGGATAAGGAGTGATCACTGAGAGATCACCGAACAGACCAACAAAGCTCGCCAGTCCTAGTTGTCGTCTTCTTCTTCTTCTTCTTCTTTCAGCTGCTCCCGTTAGGTGTTGCCACAGCAGATCATCTTCTTCCATCTCTTCCTGTCCTTGTCATCTTGTTCTGTTACACTCATCACCTGCATGTCCCCTCTTACCACATCAATAAACCTCCTCTTAGTTTTTCCAAAATAACATCAAGTTGAGTTTTGAAGGTCCCTACCGTGTCACTCTCTGCCACTCTCCTCCTGTCAACGTGTCTGTGTTTTTCTACTCAAAGAAGGTTTATGCCTCCATAATGTCGTTAACAACTGGGATTCACTGGGCTAAATCCCTTCATAGCCTTCAACGCTTCAATCACGTCACCTCTTAATCTCCATTTGCTTCTTAGTCTCCTTCAGTCTCTCCTTATAGCTTAGACCTCTCAGTCCTGAATCAGCTCTCCTCTGGACCACCTCTAGCGCTGCTATGTCTGGTTTTAGTAATATGGAGACCAAACCTGAATGCAGTACTGGCAGGCGAGGCCTCACTAGTGCGTTAAGCATAACCTCCATTAACTTGTACTCCATGACAGACCTCTGAGGAACCCGCACAGGTGAAATCTTCATAAGGAGTGTGGAGCTTCGAGTGCTGAGTGACACAAAAAGGGGACAGCAAAGCTGCCTGGTGGACTCCCAGCCCACCTCCACCCTTTTAAGAAGGTCTAGCAAGGGAAAGACTGCATGACTGGGAACTGCACTGCTGGGACAACACCTCCTGCCTGAAGACTTTGACTAGCTGAGGTGTTGTCTTCCTTGGACATACACAGGAGAATCGAGATGGCAAATTAACATCTACAGCAGGACACACAGCGACCTTTGACAATTCCTGGTGTCCCTTCTGCTCTTCTTACCTTTGTGTTGTCACAGTTTCAATGAATTCAGAAACTCCTTCATCTTCTGCACACGTTACCGTCGTTCTTAAAGTGATCAATTTACAACTTTGGTCCATCAATCTCTAGACTACAACCCATAATGACCAAATGAAATCCGGTTTTCAAAAAGGATTGCAAAATTATTAAAAACCTAAAAATGGGAATCCCTCATTCCTACAACTGTTCATACCTTTTGCTGTGGAACCTCAGGTGCTCCTTGTCGGCTTTAATTCCCCTTGAGATGTTTCCAGAACTTGACTGGAGTCCACCTGTGGCAAATCCAATTGAAAGGCTGATGTGTAGGTGTGTGTAGAAGGTCCCACAACTCACAACCAGCCATGAAAGTCCAAGGAACTCTCTGCAGACCTCCACCACAATCAAACTGTGGTGAGAAGTAGACCATGACAAGGGGCACAGACCATTTGTATAGCTCGGAGTGTTCCCAGGAGCCCTTTAGCCTCAAAAACTGTAAAACAGAAGACGTTTGGAACCATCAGGATTCATCCAAGAGTTAGCCATCCAGGCAAACTGAGTAACCGGAAAAGAAGGGTCTTGGTCAGGGAGGTGACCAATAAAGTTAATGATCACTCTAACAGACTTTTAGAGTGTCCTGTGCTGAGATGGGAGACCCTGTTGGAAAGACGACCATCTCAGCCAGATTCCACCAATCGGGTGTTAGAGGGGCGAGACGGAAGCCACTCTTGATTGTCAGGCATTTAAAGTGACTCTGAGGACATGACAAGAAACGTCTCTGGTCTGATGAGACAAAAAACTGAGCTCTTTGTGCCCACCTCCGAGCACTTTGTCTGGCAAAGACCAGTCACTGATCGTCACCTGCCTAATATTATCATGGCAGTGAAGAGTGGTGGTGGTGGCGGCATCATCATGCTATGGGGACAGGGACACTGGACAAGTGCAACCCAATACAGAGACGTCCATCAAACAAAAACCTGAAGGCACATACCCTCAGACAGGGCTGTGAGGAGAAAAAAGTCAAGATGACGCTGGAACGGCTTTGTGACTTTGTGTCCTTGAGTGGCCCAGACTCAAACCCCAGAGAACATGTGAGGAATGATCTGAAGATGGCACCTTACAGATGCTTCCCATCCAGTCTCATGGAGTTTGAGAGGATCTGCCAGGAAGAATGGGATCAGCCACCCACATCCAGGTGTGCAAAGCCTGTAGAGACCAAGTTAAGAAGACCAGGAGCAGGAACTGCTGCAGTAAGGGTCTGAATGTGTTTATGAACGAGAGAGTTCAGTTTTTGATTTGTAATAAATCTGCAAACCTTTCTGGTCACGTGATCTTCACTTTGTGATTATGGGTTATTGGGTGGAGATTGATGGTCAAAAATGGCAAATGTATCCATTTCACACAATGAAAAGTGCAGACAGTGAAGGGGTCCAAAGAATCCTCAGTACATTCTATTAATGGCGTATGACCACCGGATGGAGTCCTCCTCTGACTCTGAGGTCCTTCTCATGAGATCTTCTCAGACCTCCCATTTTTACATGTGATACGTTACAATTACTGACATTCTTCTTCTTCTTTTGGCTGCTCCCATTAGTCGTTGCCACAGCGGATCATCCAAAATTGTTGTCCGCATATTGATTTGGCAAAATTTTACACCGGATGCCCTTCTTGACGTAACGTTACAAATGCTGACATTACATCCCATACATCAATGAGCCGTGCTTGTCCTACTGTAAGACTCCAGCTGATTGCCCTTTATCTGCCCTTCCACCTCCTCTGGTGTCACCAGAGGAGGCCAGCTTATTGTCCATGCTCCCATCAAAACCAGTTCCATATATTACTGTAAAAAGAGCAGCAGCTCCAGCACTGCCACCTGCTGGACACCACTGCTAACACTACTCAATTCTGATGAACTCCTTCTCACCATTACCAACCATTGTTGTGAGGTTAAGCCAATGTCGCTCCTTCTCTTGGCATGTCAGAGGACTGGGACGTAGTGAAGTGTGGCTTGTCTCACTTGCAGAGACACAGTCTGGGGGTTAGTGGCTGGGAGGGGACCGGCCATGGCTTGGAGAGAAAGCGAGCGATGCTATTTCTATTTTATCCCTTATACCCCAAGAACCGTTAGTGACAACATAACAAAACGCTTCATAGCTGCGTCACTTGGCAATAATATGAAATCTAAGTCAAAGCTATCATGCGTATGGAATGTCAAAGGTCTCAATCATGAATTAAAGAGAAAGAAAGCACTCTCGCACCTAACAAGTCTAAATGCCAAGAGAGTATTTTTATTGGAGACTCGCTTATTAAGCAAACATCAGTTTCGAATGCATAGACAGGGGTCTGGTCACTCCAGCTATACAAAGAAAACCAGGGGTGTGGGAATCTTAATACACAGAACAATCCATTTGTAGTGTCAGATGTAATATCGGATTGTGAAAGGGTGATATGTCACAATGTGTGTGTGTGTGTGGAGACAGTTGAGGAGCAGTGGAACAGGTTTAAAAATGTGTAACATGTAATGCAGGACTGGAATTAATAGGAAATAAAAAAAAACTCCACGGTGGATTAATAAAGATTGAAAAAAGAAGTTACAAGGGAAAAAACAAACAAATAAGGCGTATAAGACTAACGACTACAAGTGAATCGTAGAGCGTATGAGAACATGAGGGCAACCATTAAGAAGGATATCAGGGAGGCTAAAAGACAGCTGGAGAGGAATAGCAGATAAGGCGAGAGACGACCATAAGAGACTCTTTAAATAGTAAAAGAGGAGGTGAAGAGCATCAGGAATAGTAAAAGGGAATTAAAAGACACAGACAGTGAAATAGTGGAGGAGTTAAACTTCACAAGTGAGCAAGTGGATAACCTCAGAGTGGTAACAGGGACTACTAAGGAGGTGCTGAGGGATTTGGAAATGTAGAGAGAGAAGAGCTGTGATGATTAAATAAGATGAGATCAAACAAATCACCAGGAGAAGATCATATTTATCACAGAGTTCTTAAGGAGGCTGGCAAGTTCAGATATAAACCCTGGACACATATTTTTAGGAAGTCACTGTGCACTGGAGAGATTCTGTAGGACTGGAAAATGGCAAATATCATCATGTTATATAAAAATGGTAGAAGGGCAGATCCGAGCAACTATAGGCCAGTAAGCCTAATGGGCATCACAGGAAAATGAATGGAAGGAATTATTAAGGAGAAGATTGAGCAACACCTGGCAAGGTCAGGACAGTCAGTGTGGGGTCAGAAGAGGGAGGTCGTATTTTACTAACAGGGCTGGAATTTTATGAGGAGGAAACAAAAGGATACGACCAGAGTGGAGCAGATGAGATGATTTGTGAAAGCATTTGATGAGGTGCCACATGAGAGGGTGGGCATCAAATTAAAAGAAGTGGCAGTTCAGGGTGATGTTTTTAGCTGCAGAATTGGCTCACACACAGGAAGCAGAGGGTGATGGTGCGAGGAACCTCATCAGAATTGGCCAATGTTAAGAGTGGTGACCAGCAGGGGGCAGTGAGGGGGCCGCTGCTATGTTTAATATATAGAAATGATTTAGATAGGAATATAAAGAACAAGCTGGTTAGGTTTCCAGATGGTACCAGGATAGGTGGATTAGCAGATCATTTGGAGTCTGTTATATCATCACAGAAGGACTTGGACAGCAGACAGGCTTGGGCAGATTTGTGGATGATGAAATTTAATGTCAGTAAATGTAAAGAATTATACATAAGAAGTAAAAATATGAGGTTTGAATACACAATGGGTGGTCTGAACATCGAGAGTCCACCTCATGAGAAGATTTAAGAGTCACAGTGGACTCTAAGCTATTGACTTCCCGACAAGCTATTGAGAAGGCTAACAGAATGTCAGGTTATATAGCGCCTTGATGTGTGGAGTACAAGTCACAGGAGGGTCTGCTCAACCTTTATAACACACTGGTGAGGCCTCATCTGGGGTCCTGGGTGCAGTTTGGGTCTCCTTAAAGACACAGCAGCACAAGAGAAGGTCCAGAGAAGAGCAATGAGGCTGATTGAGGGCTACAGGGGAGGAGTGATGAGGAAAGATGAAAAGAGCTGAGCCTTTAGGGAGATGAAGAGGAAACCCGATTGAAGTGTTTAAAATGACGAAGTGAATTAGTCCAGTGGATCAAGACGGTGACTTTAAAATGAGTTCATCAAGAACATGGGGACACCTTTAGAAACTTGTTAAGCGTAAATTTCACACAAACATTAGGAAGTTTTTCTTTACATAAAGAACGACAGACACTTGGAATAAGCGACCAAGTAGTGTGGTGGACAGTAAGACGTTAGGGACTTTCAAAACTCGACTTGATGTAAATAAGTGGACAGGACTGGCGAGCTTTGTTGGGCTGAATGGCCTGTTCTCGTCTAAATTGTTCTAATGGTGATGTTCAATCTGCCAATGTTGTGCCCACCTACTCACAGCACCCTGAATGCCCACCTCTGTTCATCTGACCACTTACCATTTTTATCAAATGCCTTCTGAAGGTCATGCGCACCTCCTCTCTCTTCTGCTTTTGCTTCCTCCTCGTAGAACTCCACCATATTAGTGATACGCAGTCTCTCCTCTGACCCCATGCTGATGCTCTCTAAGGCTCCTTTTCTTGCACTGTGATGCTCGATCATTTCCTTAATAATTTCACCCATTAATTTTTCCTATTAAGTTTATCATCCCATAGTTTCTTGGATCTCCTATTTTACACACTGGAATGGCACCAGAAGTCCACACGTGTGCACTTACAGATCCCCCCTCTGACACCAAGTGCCACCCCAGACAAGCTGATTCTCCTTCCTGCCCAGCCACAGCATCCCATTGTAACTACTTTTAAATCCAAATTAAGACACATCTCTTTAAGCTTTTTATGTCTGATATAAACTTTAGTTGACGTATTTAATTTTAATCAACTGGTTTAATTTTGTATCTAGTCTATATTGTGACTATTGCTATTAATGTGTTTTTAAGGTGTCTGAGTGCCTTTAAAGGTGCCTGTAAATAAGAAAGGTGCCTGTAAATAAAATAATAATAAATAAATAATTCTAATAATAATATTAATACGCCGAGATCTCTGAACAATGCGCCTCAACACGCGCTCTGCCATTTTACAGACGGACCGTGACGTCACTTTGGCTCCGGCAGCTTTTCGTTTGATGCTAAAATGCAATGCGAAGGCCATTGTTGCCCCCTAGTGGCAAAAACTATTTTCGGTTTAAATCTGAGGAATGGGACGAGGAATTCCCAGGCTGTTGTTCAAGTTTTGCTTTAGTTTAGTGGTGGCCGTCGTCGGATTGTCCCAATGCAATGAAACTGTGACTTTCATGTCCGACCAACATGCAGCACATCTCTGCTCTCCAGGAATGTGTTATATTTTCGTTTCTATTTTCTTGCTTATCAGATGCATTTATCCAAAGCAACTTACAAAACAGGACAACATAATGAAGTGAACACCACTCTGGGTGACTGTTTGGGAACAAGTGTGACAGGACAAGGTGACTAAATTGATCGTCACAAGTGAAGGGCTCAGAACCAAATGGCAGCTCGCTACGCTTCCTTGGCGACACAAGGACCAACAGAAGCATCATGAGCTGGACAGGAATTGAGCAAACCAGAGAGTCCGCCATCCATCCATCCATTTTTTTCTGCTTATCCGAGGTCGGGTTGCGGGGGCAGCAGCTTGAGCAGAGATGCCCAGACTTCCCTCCCCCCGGCCACTTCTTCCAGCTCTTCCGGGAGAATCCCGAGGCGTTCCCAGGCCAGCCGAGAGACATAGTCCCTCCAGCGTGTCCTGGGTCTTCCCCGGGGCCTCCTCCCGGTTGGACGTGCCCGGAACACCTCACCAGGGAGGCGTCCAGGAGGCATCCTGATCAGATGCCCGAGCCACCTCATCTGACTCCTCTCTCTACTCTGAGCCCCTCCCGGATGACTGAGCTTCTCACCCTATCTTTAAGGGAAAGCCCAGACACCCTGCGGAGGAAACTCATTTCAGCCGCTTGTATTCGCGATCTCGTTCTTTCGGTCACTACCCATAGCTCATGACCATAGGTGAGGGTAGGAGCGTAGATCGACTGGTAAATTGAGAGCTTTGCCTTACGGCTCAGCTCCTTTTTCACCACGACAGACCGATGCAGAGCCCGCATCACTGCGGATGCCGCACCGATCCGCCTGTCGATCTCACGCTCCATTCTTCCCTCACTCGTGAACAAGACCCCGAGATACTTGAACTCCTCCACTTGGGGCAGGATCTCTCCCCCAACCCTGAGAGGGCACTCCACCCTTTTCCGGCTGAGGACCATGCTCTCGGATTTGGAGGTGCTGATTCTCATCCCAGCCGCTTCACACTCAGCTGCGAACCGATCCAGAGAGAGCTGAAGATCACGGCCTGATGAAGCAAACAGGACAACATCATCTGCAAAAAGCAGTGACCCAATCCTGAGTCCACCAAACCGGACCCCTTCAACACCCTGGCCCTGCCTAGAAATTCTGTCCATAAAAGTTATGAACAGAATCGGTGACAAAGGGCAGCCCTGGCGGAGTCCAACTCTCACTGGAAACGGGCTCGACTTACTGCGGCAATGCGGACCAAGCTCTGACACGGTTGTACAGAGACCGAACAGCTCTTATCAGGGGTCCGTACCCCATACTCCCGAGCACCCCCACAGGATTCCCGAGGGACACGGTCAATGCCTTTTCCAAGTCCACAAAACACATGTAGACCGGTCGGGCAAACTCCCATGCACCCTCCAGGACTCTGCTAAGGGTGAAGAGCTGGTCCACTGTTCCGACCAGGACAAAACCACACTGTTCCTCCTGAATCCGAGGTTCGACTATCCGACGGACCCTCCTCTCCAGAACCCCGAATAGACTTTTCCAGGGAGGCTGAGGAGTGTGATCCCTCTATAGTTGGAACACACCCTCCGGTCCCCTTTTTAAAGAGGGGGACCACCACCCCGGTCTGCCAATCCAGAGGCACTGTCCCGATGTCCATGCGATGTTGCAGAGGCGTGTCAACCAAGACAGTCCTACAACATCCAGAGCCTTAAGGAACTCCGGTATCTCATCCACCCCGGGCCCTGCCACCAAGGAGTTTTTGACCACCTCGGTGACTTCAGTCCCAGAGATGGGAGAGCCCACCTCAGAGTCCCCAGGCTCTGCTTCCTCATTGGAAGGCATGTTAGTGGGATTGAGGAGGTCTTCGAAGTACTCCTCCCACCGACCCACAACGTCCGAGTGAGGTCAGCAGCGCACCATCCCCACTATATACGGTGTTGACACTGCACTGCTTCCCCCTCCTGAGACGCCGGACGGTGGACCAGAATCTCCTCGAAGCCGTCCAAAGTCGTTCTCCATGGCCTCTCCAAACTCCTCCCATGCCCGAGTTTTGCCTCAGCAACAACCGGCCGCGTTCCGCTTGGCCTGCGGTACCTATCAGCTGCCTCCAGAGACCCACAGGACAAAAAGTCCTATAGGACTCCTTCTTCAGCTTGACGGCATCCCTCACCGCCGGTGTCCACCAACGGGTTCGGGGATTGCCGCCACGACAGGCACCGACCACCTTGCGGCCACAGCTCCGGTCAGCCGCCTCAACAATAGAGGCACGGAACATGGCCCATTTGGACTCAATGTCCCCACCTCCCTCGGGGCGTGGTTGAAGTTCTGCGGAGGTGGGAGTTGAAGCTACTTCTGACAGGGGACTCTGTCAGCCGTTCCCAGCAGACCCTCACAACACGTTTGGGCCTACCAGGTCTGACCGGCATCTTCCCCCACCATTGAAGCCAACTCACCACCAGGTGGTGATCAGTTGACAGCTCCGCCCCTCTCTTCACCCGAGTGTCCAAGACATATGGCCGCAAGTCCGACGACACGACCACAAAGTCGATCATCGACCTGAGGCCTAGGGTGTCCTGGTGCCAAGTGCACATATGAACACCCTTATGCTTGAACATGGTGTTCGTTATGGACAATCCGTGACGAGCACAGAAGTCCAATAACAAAACACCGCTCGGGTTCAGATCGGGGGGGCCATTCCTCCCAATCACGCCCTTCCAGGTCTCACTGTCATTGCCCACGAGCATTGAAGTCTCCCAGCAAAACGAGGGAATCCCCAGAAGGTATGCCCTCTAGCAAACCCTCCAGAGACTCCAAAAAGGGTGGGTACTCCAAAGTGCTGTTCGGCGCATACGCACAAACAACAGTCAGGACCCTTCCCCCCAATGCACAGGCTCCAGGTCGAGGGGCAATAAGTATGCCCACACCAAACAAACAGTACTGGAGGGAGAACAGACCCCCTAACATGATAACAGACTCTGACGTTGAGCTGTGAAATACGACGGCCCCCTTCACATCTTCATGACAGTCAACACTACTCCACAGTGGTGAATGCATCAATGCAGGGCTTCTTAAATCCCCCAATTATGCCCTTCTTGGTGTCATCGAGACCCTGTGTATGATGGCTGACAGGCAGGGGGGGGAGGTCCCATACTTGAGTAATGTTGATTGGTTACACACATCGGTGGTAACCCATTGTGAGAGACGTTCCCAATTTCTTCCCATTAATTATAAAATGGTGCCTCATGACCCAAAATGTGGCAACCTGCAACCCCACCCCATAATTTAAGAAACTGTGTACTAAGGATTAATTGTGCAAATAACACCTGAAGAATTTCATAAATATACCACACTGTGGCGGCCGGCCGGGACGACCCCGAGATGGATGGCAGTTTTTCCAGGACTGCCTCCCCCAAAATGGTAGATGGCAGCTCCCCTGGAGTGCAGTGGTGCCCGGATTCCCACAGGGCATCCTGGGACTTGGAGTCCGGTTTCTCAGCCCTGTTGGGTACCGCCAGGGGTAGGTTTTGTGAACGGAACCCGGGCACAGACAGGCAGACATGTTGTAATTCCACCACCACACGTTTATTTATAATATATTTACAGTTATTAAAGTGCTCACAAACCCCACAAGTCCCCAACGTCCAGGCCTCTCACACACACGTTGCCTTTCTTCGGGCCGCCTCCACTCTTGCTTCTCCTGCTTCGTCCTACTTCCACCCAACTCTAGCCTCAAATGAAGGGAGGCTGCCCCTTTTATTCACACCCGGATGTGCCCCAGGTGCTTCCCGGCAATCTCCCGCCAACACACCCCAGTGTGGCGGAAGTGCCGGCTGTACTCCCAGAAGCACTCCGGGCATCCCTGCTTCTCTTCCCCCCAGCACTTCCTGGTGTGGCGGAAGTGCTGAGGTCCAGGGCTCCCAAGGCATCGGGGCACCCCCTGGCGGTGACCACGGGCCCCTAGAGGGTTGGCCCCCAAAGCAACCAGGGTGGCGGCCCCCACGTGGTCTGAGGTGGGCACACGCCCTCTTCCAAATCTCCAAGGTGTCCCGACCAGGTCGTCGCCCCTGGCATTCCTGACAGTGTGAAAGCACCTGGGGAGTTGTGTCCCTTGTAGCCCAGAAGTGCTTGGAAGTCATGAGGACGGAAGCCCCAAAGTACTTCCGGGCTGATTAAAGACTTGGGATTCTCCAGCTGACCCGGAAGTGCTGGCAAGTCACGTGGAAGGAAGAACAGAAGCACTTCCGGGTCAGGAGTGTAGGAGGCCCAGCAAGCGAGCCGGAGTTGGGGGGTAGTAGGACAGAGCTTGCTGGGAGGAGTGGAGGAGAATTGGAATTAATTTATTGGTGTATAGTGGCTGTAGTGCTTAAATTAAAAAATAAGTAAAAGATCTTCTTTGTGCTTTTACTCTGTGTCAGCGTATCTGTCTGTTGGGATTAACAGAGCAACAGCGACCCCTGGTGTTCACAGCACAAACCCTAACCCTGAAGTTAACCCCCTCAACATACGTAACAAGCACGTCACTTGGCACTCTGGCTTGGCTCTTATGGGACACGCAGGGTGCCTGCCCAGGTTGGTTCTTCTTTTTTTTTATTAAAGATAATATTTGAAGTTGTGTTATGTTGTTTGTTTGCTTTGTCTTGGCCGTGGTGTTTCTGTGGCCTGCCTCCTGCATGTGGAGCCTAAGGTGGCGGGGCCTCCTCAGTATGCAGCCGAGTTTCTGGCCCAGCGGCACTTCAGAGAGCCGCCCCTTCAGCAAAGCTCGCGCTTTTTGACTTTTCTCTGTGATTTTGCATTTATAGTTTTTGGATTTCTGGTTTTAACCGCTGCTATCATGTAAGGCACCAATTGGATGGGATTATTTTTTCTTTATGGATTTGCCTTTGACATTAAAGTATAAATGTTTCTCTTTTTATCTGGCCTCACCTTTAAATTCATTTTTTTGGTTAATTAAATTCTTTATTATCGTCTGATGCCGCACGCACCAAAGAGTTTTTTAAGCACATAGTCCCAAACACTTCCAATAATGCCCTCTAGAGGGGGATCTCATCATCAAACCCCAGCTAGTAATAAGAGCAAGCACTGAATCTTCATCAAGTAAAGGAATCACTCTTCAGAAAAAGGTTTAACAATCAAAATGAAGCTCAATGGAGCACAAATAGCTGAAACTTTACAAGGTCCCAGTAGAGAATCCCAACAGAGTGGACAAGAAAAGGGCCAGAGGGTCAAATTCCAAAGTATACAAACGGCACCGGCACAGCAACGCACACACACACACACACACACGACTCACCAATGTCTGAGCGACATCACAATGAACCACCAGGGTCTGCAAGTGGAAGACTCTTCTGGATTTATAGGACAGAGGAGGGCACTTCCTAGCAGGGATTGACATTTGGGAGGCGCCATCTGTTGGAATGAAAATGACATCGCAATCAAACAGACACACAGATGATATACTGGAGAGGGAGGCTGCATTGGAAGGGGGGCCCACAACAACCAGAGCAAGCACTGGAACTACAGTTCCCATGAGGCAGCAGGAGTGCACTGGGGCTAATGGGAGAACACCTTTACCGTTATATTATGGGCAGAGCGGTGGCTAAGGGGCTGTGCTGGTATCTCAAACATTGCCAGTTCAAACCCCATCACTGCCACAAGGGGTCCTTCTCCATTGGGCTCTCGAGGGAGGCCCTTAACCTAATAATTGCACTAGGGGCTCTCTGTGATTTGCTCAGTGTGTGCTCGGACCCCCAGTGGTCATGTGATAAGAACCAGAGATTAATAAAGCCTGTCAAATTCAAAACTTTGTACCACCCAAAGCAGGGTCTCCTCTGAGGCCACGGCTACACCATTTTTTTTTTCCCTCAACTAACAATTTCATGGGTGGCATGGTGGCGCAGTGGGTAGCTCTGCTGCCTCGCAGTTAGGAGACCCGTCTGGATTCGCTCCCCGGGTCCTCCCTGCGTGGAGTTTGCATGTTCTCCCCGTGTCTGCGTGGGTTTCCTCCCACAGTCCAAAGACATGCAGGTCAGGTGGATTGGCGATTCTAAATTGTCCTTAGTGTGTGCTTGGTGTGTGCCCTGTGGTGGGCTGGCGCCCTGCCCTGGGTTTGTTTCCTGCCTTGTGCCCTGTGTTGACTGGGACTGGCTCCAGCAGGCCCTCGTGACCCTGTAGTTGGGATATAGCGGGTTGGATGACGGATGGATGGATAACAATTTCATTGTGTCGCTGGCTTGCAGCTTTTATCCAACAGCACATTGGTTTGACTCATGGTGGGCCGGGACAGTTTTTCCCAGTTTATTTTCATGTGGACCCTTTAATAAGAAATAACATGGTGTATGGGGTTGACAGACCCTTAAGGAGAGACGTTTCTTTCAAACTGCAGAATATCATGCCAGCCAAATGAAGTTACGCATCCAAACCCAGGGGTGCAAAACTTGTAGAGACTCACCAGGAAGACTTGAGGCTGGCCCTGCTGCCAAAGGGGCTTCTGAGTTAAGGGTCTGAATGAGAGGTCTCTGATTTGGAAGTTTTCATGATGGATTATCGGGTGCAGGCTGATTGGTAAAAATGGCAAACTCCTCCACCTGGCACACAAGGAAGTGCGCAGAAAGTGACCTGAGCCCACTCTCATTCTACAAGTGCTGCGCTTTCCATCAAAAGAGCCCCCTCTGCTGGGCTCAGGGCTTTGGCTTTCTTTCCGCTCCCTCGTCTTTTCGGCTCAGGCAGCAATCAGCGCCTCTGCAGCCTCCTAATTACATGCGAGGCCTGAACTGACATAAACACTCGGTGAGCTCTTCAGCCCGCAGACATTTTTTGTTTCTCTTTTGACCCCGTTGAAATGAGACTGCGAGTCGCTGACGGCAGCAGAAAACAATGAGGATGAGCAGCCCACGCACCGAGCCGGCGACTCCTGGTCATTAAGAAAGCCGCTGACTCATACGGCGCTGCCAGGCACGTCGGGGCAATCAGAGCAGCGGGCAAACACCGGAGCGCCAGCTTGAGCGAGACACAAAGGAGAGCCAGTGGGAGACGGCAAGCTGGGGCCTGACTGGAGTGCCAGGAGGCATGGCGGACCGACAGGGGGCATTTCTGTTTGGTTCAGTTTGAGGCTGGGGAGCCTTCTGTGCGGACCCCCTCTGTCTTCTTTAAGGCATTTCAGTCGTCCAAGATGCCAGCTTCCAAATTACCCAAGTGTGTTAAAAAGGGTCCTGCAGAGCGCCATTCTGCTATTCAGTCTGGGTTGCTCCCTTGTGAATGGTCATAGCAGAATGGGCACCCTAAAGTGGCACCCTCAAGAAGCACTACGAAGTGGCACCTTAAAGCAACTTGAAAAAACACCCTGAAAAAGTACCCTCAAGAGGAACATTGCGCAGTCTAAAGTGCCACCCTAAAATGGCATCTTAAGGTACTTCAAGTGGCACACTTTGGAAGCACAACAGGGCACCCTGAATTGACCCTCTAAAGTACCCTCTAGAGGCACATTAAGCACACTGAAGCAGCACCCTAAGGCACCCTCCGGTAATAGAAATGACACCCTAAGGTACACTCAAGAGGCATATTAAGCATTATGAAGTGGTACCTTAAACTGGCACCCATAACTCTAGATGTAAAATAAGGCACCCTGTAAAAGGACCCATCCAGAGGCACATTAAGAACTCTAAAGTGCCACCCTAAAAATGCACACTAAGGCACCCTGAAGCAGCACCCTGAAGAGGCACAATGAGGCCCCCTCAATTGCACTGTACAAGTAAGGTACCCTGAAGTGTCACCCTATGGTACCCTCTAGAGGTACAATAAGCCCCTGAAGTGTCACCCTATATAAGGGGTCGTTCCTTGCCTCGGACTCCCTTGGTGACCCCTAAGTGACTCACTTCAGCTGCTGGAAGCAGGATGGCTGTAAATGTGGGGCAGCGTGAAGTGGCAGTGCCACAGAAGGATGAATTGGTCACCACTGCCACACAGTGTGACCCAGGGGGCACCCAGTCACCTTCCAGTTCTTTAATAATGTGCCTGTGAAATATTATGGGATGTCTTCCTAGTGAATAAGCGAGTCGAGTGTTCTGTCCATTAAGCTTCACTGGATGGCAATCACTTGTGGCAAAGGTACTACAGAAAGCAGCAAACTCAAGCCCAAAATGTGCCAGCCTTTGTGACCCCCTGAGGGGACTCCTCTTCAAATTGTAAAAAGCTGGAGTGCATTTGTAAAGCATCTTCATTAACAGATTCTTGGGTCGCCTCCTTGAAGTAATCAAAAGTGACCCGTGCAGCCAAGGAACTGCAGGAACACAAAAACCTGGCTGTGCCCATAAACGACTCGGGCTGCTTTTTAGCACAACGTGGCATTGTACGCTCTGTGCAGGGGACATGTGGTTGGAGTAAATCCTCATTGTTTGAACAGGACCACAAGCGCTGGCACCCTGGCCAGTGGTTGTTCCTGCCTTGTGCCCGATGCTTGTTAGGGTGGGCTTCAGCTTCCCAGCCTCCCTGCTCTGGCTTGAGAGTTGGGTTTAGAAAATGGACGGATGGCACTTCACCAATCTTCACCACTAGATGGCACCCTTTCATTCTTTTCTGGGAGGCAGTGTGACCAACTTGGTCACAACACGGATCCTTCTAGAAGACTGGCATGGCCCCTGAAGGCACAAAGGTGGGTTGGGTGGTAGGATGGGCAGCGCCTCGAGCATTTGTGCCCAGTGGTGTTTACTGAGCTGCTGCACGCTTGTCAACATTTGTGAAGCACTTTGAGCACGAGAAAGGCACTATATAAATAATTAAGAGGCATCACTATTAATATTATTATTAAAACTGAGCAGCGATGTGAATAAGCATTGCCCCCCCACCTTGCAACAATCCTGTGATTTTGCACGTTTTACACAATGAATGGTCGCAGACCCTTTAGACAAAACACAATATTAGAAAAGAGGAGCCTGAGGTTAGCTTATCTGTGTAAAAGTAATTGCCCCCCGTCGTCACCGTCCAGCACCAGACGTAGGGGGCCGCATGGCGTCCACAGAGCTCCACTTTTGATTCGTCTTTACACAGCACTTTAGTCCCAAAGTCTCGGGATCGACCGGATGTTTCACTCTTGGAGGGCAGAGCTTCTCCTTTTGCTCTTCTCCCATGAATCCCGTCACTTCCTGGTACTGTGGGATCTTGCACATTGACCTTGGCTGTGGTTGGGGTGGCCTTCAGGGGTCTTCGGAGGTCTTTGCTGGGATCCTCAGTAACCCCTCTTGAAGGAGTTGTGGCTGCACCCTTGGAGTCATTTTGGCCTTTCTTGGTCCGGAAGTCCCTCACTGTGGTGCCACTCTGGTGACAACGTCCACCCGATTGGGAAGTTTCCATAAGCTTTTGGCTCACGTCCTTGGGGTCTCTTGTTCTTCTTCTTGGTGAGGGTTGGTTTACGTTTAACAACACAGCCAGCCGAGTCAAGTTATAAATGAACTTTGAGTAGCTAAGGGGGCAATCACTTTTACACATGGATAACTTTCCTACCAATGGCACTTGACACGCATGCGTAATATAATGTAATGACCTGCCGGGCCGATGTGGGGGGTTTGGGCGCTCTTACCAACACTGCAGCACAGAGAGACCGCCCATTGAGGGTGCCTGACTCCGCCCCCTCCGGTCCCCTCACCACCACAATGCCAGATTCCCAGAAGGAGGCGCCATTTGCTAGATGGGGCTCCCCTTAAAGAGAATCATCCTGAGTAATTTACACCAATTTACGTAATTTACTTTTGTTTATTTGCCATTTGTAGTAAACAGGACCACCCGGTTGGCGCCACAAATTTTAAGTCTGTTGTTTCTGCCCCCCTGGCCACACGCTGTACTGTATGTTCACTCAGATTTCTTTTATCGTGTCTAAAGATCTGAAGCCATTCATTGTGACAAATATTTAGGATGTCAAGAAGGGGGGCAAATACTTTTTCACAGCACTATCACCACAGTGTTACTCGTTCACATTGTCATTTATCTCATACGGCATTGCCAGGCCCCTCCAATAAAATGCCAAGTCAAATCCCTTCTCGGCCTTTGCCAGTGGGTGTTTGTGTCCCCAGGGGGTCTGAAGTGACAGTGACAGTGACAGTTAAGTCACAGCAGACGCCTTCTGTTTAGGGGAGCTTAGCCCTGGAAGCCGACTGGGCCCGAAGCCCAACTTTCCCTCGGTGCGTCGGCAGTCAGCTATAATTAGCTCTAAACACCGGGTGCTCGGTTGGTGCAATCGAGGGAAACGCAACACCTTGTGACATCAGCCGGCCGTAATCGTCTGCCAGTCTGGAGCAGCGGAGAAGAAGGCGGAAAAAAAAAAACACAGACGGGAAAGATCAGCTGGAAGAAGAGGACGTGGTGGGAAAAAAACTCGTCTCACGGCCGTTCTTTTTGGAGCTACGGACCCCCAACGCTGCGGGGGGGAAGAGTCGCCCATCTTATCCAGTAAGTCAAAACGCTCGGTTAGGTAAGGAAACCGAGGGGAGTGAGAAGAGGCAGTGGGGGGGTCACCGGGGGTCTCGTACTACTGACATGAAGTCCACAATGGAGCGGGAGAAGGTGTGTGGGGAGTTAGAGAGGGGCAAGCGAAGGCACAGCCGGGCGACTCTGAGGGGCCGCGTCGCTTCAGTTCAATGGATTCTTGTATCGTATAAGCAGTGAGTGCAGCCAGCCAGCCAGCCAGCCGGGCGACCCACCTGAGGAGGACCCCACATGCCGAATACCCCACCTAACCTCCTCTCTGGTCAACCCACCGGGTGTGTGCGCTCAGCTGAGTATACAGAATACGGTGAAAGGCAGGGCAGGGGCACACTTGGACGGGTCATGGTGGGTTCATTGGTGTGTGTGTGTGTTTATGGAGGAAGGCTGGGGTACAGGCGGGCGTGGAGGGTCCTTGTGCCCACAGGGAGGGCCGAGTGAGTGTGCGTACATAAGAGCGCATGAGCAAACGGACAAGCGAGACGAGGGTGCCCTTTAAAGGGTGGCACTTTAGAGTTCTTAACGTGCTTCTTGAGTTATGGGTGCCAGTTTGGGGTGTCTTTGAGTGCGTAGATAAGAATGCAGAAGCAATTGGACAAGCGAGACAAGACCATCCGGTCCTTCAGTCACTCGGGTGTTTAACTCGCCCAACGCCTCCTCAGGGGCTCACAAGGTTTCATGAATGGGAAGTGTGTGTCAGATTGCCACAGCTCTTTATACCAGCGTACAGTCTGTGTCTGTGTGAATATGGCACACATGTACAACATTCTGGACATCATCCGGCTCAGCTGTGTGTGTGCCTGTGGGGCATCTGCAGGGCATCTGTACGAGAGGGCCGAGAGTCCATCTGGTGGGTAGGCAACGTGCTGTGCACATATGTGTGTGTGTGACGTGCTCTACAGGGTGGTCCACGGTGTGCATTTGTGTGCCACGCCTGTGGGGTGGACATTCTGCATGTGAGCTCACCTGTGAGGGCTGTCTGAATGCGTACAACGTGTAACGTATACCTGTGCGAGTGTAAGTGTGGGCATTGGGTCACAGATGCTACGGGTTAGCTGCAGTCCCGGATGGCATTAATGACTCCTTTAGAATACAAGGGCATGGGCAGCTCTGCCATCCCAGCCAGTTTGTTTGCTGCCATCTTTCCCAACCAGGAGGCCATGAGAGGGGATGGACACAGGGAGACGGCCATTTATTACTCCAGTACTCTAGGTGGCAGTACTCTCGTCATCGAGCATCCAGATGTACACCTGCAAGGCAGCATGGGAGCTGTAGTCCCGATAGGGCAGCCCTGTGGAGGGTACTTGGGGCTCCTGCTAAGAAAGAACTTCACATCATAAGGGAGGGTCCGCCTGACCCGGAAGTGCTTCCTGGCTGTTATGTTGTCACACCAGAGGGAGTCCCGGGTCTGACGTAAAAGGCGTCGCTTCAGCTCACCCAGGAGAGTCGGAGTCGAGAAGGAGGGGAAAAGAGAAAGAATTGGATTGCTGGGATGAGTTCATGGAAAAGACGCCTTGAGCACAGGAAAGGCGCTATATAAATACAATGCATTAATAACAGTCATAATAACAATAATATTATCGAGCCCATTGAAGGTTCTTGGTTTAATAAATGAACAGGGGACTTGTGTCTGGGGCGCTCCCTGGTGGCCACAACTGGCGGTACAGAGATGCCCGAGGTGAGAGTGCCTGTCTGCATGCGGCATTACGTGTGGTAACTGGCCTGGCAGAGCTGCCTTGTGTTCGGTCCGTCTGCTCTCCGTGTCTCTAGAGGGGCTGCAGAGCGCCGATTTGTGAGAGTTGCACTCACGTGTGTGTGTGTGGAGTTTTGGGGTTCGTCCCGTTGTGTTTGTACGCAGCACTGATGGGCAACGTGTAGAGGAGCTCTGCATGTGCGGCGAGTCTCTGCCTGTCATGTGCTCAGTGTGCCAGGTGAGGTGGGCACAGACGTGTGTGGATATCTGAGAGGTGCTGAGTGGACACGAGCAGGGAGGGCTTCGGTGTGTCAGCACTGAACGTGTTTGGCGTGAGTGTCGGCCATTTGTGTGTACAGTGGGGGTCTCGTTTAATGTCGGCTCCGACCGGGGGGTTCTTAAGCGACTTGACGTATATTAATGTTACGTCCCATTTGAAGTGGGAAGTCAAATGTTGGGCTGGTCTGTCAAGTCCGAGTTTGTCCGACGTCGGATGGTGACGTCATTCCAATATGGTGACTTTAGTGACAGCTGTAGTGTCACACCGTTGATTAGCCCGTCTGTGTCTGATTACCTCAGTGGTCCACACGGTGTGGTCTCTCTGTGGACACGTTGCTATGGTGTTTGGATACGTGAAATTCCGGGGAATGTGTTGCTGTCAACTGATATTTATTCCGATGGATCAAACACACCAAAGGATTCCCTGGGCGTCCATATTGTTTTTTCTGAATGTTTTACTGGAACGCGGTCAACTCGGGTGTGACGTCATTCGCAGCTCCGACTCGGGGGTAAATGGTGGGCGGGGTGGGGTGGGGGTGTGTCCCTGGGTCTGATGTCACCCTTGGCCCTGCCCTTTTTGGATATTATGTGCCACATCTGCGTCGCTGCATTCTGGGAGAGGCACACGGCCGCAGCACGCAGGATGGGCCTCATTGTCATTTATGTAGCGATGACACGTCAAGTACACGCCTGTCCTGACATGAAACACAAGACACGCAGAGCGTCACATAAGTTAATGTAATAATAATACATGAATAACAATATTAATACTGTAATTCAACTGCTTATGACGCCATTTCAAAGCCATTCCATTTCATTTGTTGTTTTGCTGTCGTTAAACATGTGATTTCGTTAGTCAGGACCCCAGCTACCAGAGTTGTGACTGTGTCCCTCTGTCACATCCGGCCTGTGTACTCTGTGCTCGTATGCACTGGTGGTGGTCCTTCCACATGCAGCACAATACTCAGTTATTCCTTCTCAAGAGACCCCCAGTAACCCCTTCATGTGCCCCCTTAGCGAGTGTGCTGGACCGCGTGCCAAGGTGGACGTGTCAAAGTGACAGAGAGTGCAGGAGTGTGACGTGTTGATCGACGCCTTTCACTGGGGTCTGTGCACGTGATAATACTGCATGTGACCAGCAGGGGGCCTCATGTGCTGCTGTGCCACCTCAAAGCCACAAAGGGAGCAAAATAACAACAACGACATCAACAACAACGACGACATCAACATCCCAAATCGCTCAACACACAAATAATCATTTAATACTTAACTCCGATGAAAGAATCTGCCAGCACACAAATCCACAGCCAAGTTCTGTCAGAAGACACCAAATTAAAGTCGACCAGGATGACACAGCAGCCACCAGAGGTCCTCTCTGTGCCCTGCCTGTCATGTTCTCTGGGTCCTGTGGTAGGGTACAGCAGTCTGGAGTGCCAAGTTACAGTGGGGCGCCATTTCAAAGTGCCAGGGCTAAGCAGATCAGCAGTTGTGGGGCCCAAGCACTAGTGGGGGTCTCAGAGGGCTCAGGGTGTGCCGACACTTTCTGTAACCTTAGGATGATATTGTCTTGGCACAATAAAGTATGCCAGTCCTTCAGATCGAGCCGTATGTAGTTATTAGTGTGTGTTATTGTATTGTTCTTAAACATCTTGAATACGGCAGGACCCTGTATCTGTGGGTGGAGTACTGCAGATAGACAGAATGAAAGGCACTATATAGATAGATAGATAGATAGATAGATAGATAGATAGATAGATAGAATGAAAGGCACTATATAGATAGATAGATAGATAGACAGATAGAATGAAAGGCACTATATAGATAGATAGATAGATAGATAGATAGATAGATAGATAGATAGATAGATAGATAGAATGAAAGGCACTATATAGATAGATAGATAGATACTTTTACATCTATCTATAAACTTGGGGGTTGGTGGCAGAACTGGCACTCCAGCCACCATACGAAACCTCACGCTGTTCCACTCAATCTGAACTGGTGTGGTGTTCAGGTGTCACCTGTTGCATGGCTGCACTCGGGTCCTAATCTGGATTCTGAGTTGGTTTGTCGTGTGGTGGGTGCAGCAATGCACTGCATCAGTGTGTGCTCCTAACCTCGTCCTCATCCTATATACTGGATTTTGTGGCCACCAGGGGGCGCCCTGAGACCCAAACAACAACTTTCGGTACAATAAAAGGCAGTTTCATGCTCTGTGATTTCTTTCCCGTGTTCAGTCAGTTCAGCACAAGAACAACACACAATTACTTACCTTTCTCTTCTTCCTCCATTACTGCACCACAAGTATCGGCTGCTGCCTCCCGACATGGACTCCTAGATAAGAGCAGAGTCCCTGTTGGCATTTACGGGATTCAAACTGGCAACCTGCTGATTGCCAGTGCAGATCTCTAGCCTCAGAGCCGCCACTCCACTATATAACAGCTATACGGGCAGGCTAAACGCTTTACAATAGACAGAGAGAGATGAAGGCATCATATGATAAATAGAAATGAAACGTACTAAACAGTTCAAATACAGACAGACCGACAGACCGACAGACCGATGCCAATGAAAGGCACTCCGTGGTTCTTTATTCTCACCAGTGTAAGGCATTCAAGGAACAGGCCCGTGGCTTTATTATATATTATTAATTAAATCTGGATGTCATTACCCCGTTAGGTTCATTTTATTTTTATTTTTTTCAATGTCTGACATGTGGTGTCCTTTTGACGTTCTCTCTGTGCGGCCCACTTGGCTTATTCACAGCTAAGAGCTGCGGCCCTCAGTAAAAACAATAAAAGGTTGAGAACACCTGCTGTAAATAAAGAAATGGGAAATGCAAACCTTCCTAAACAGGGTGCTGAGTCCTGAGGTGTGACTCAGTAGGTCATGGGGTCAAGGTCATCGTCGGGGTCTCTTTTGCTCAGTTTTGATTCTTTTTTCGTGTTCATGTTCACCTTCCTTTCTTCTCGGCCGTGTCTGTGGCCAGGATATACGCTGCCCTGCTTATGTGTTAAGTGTTCTGTGGGTGGTCCCCCTGAAATTCACTGCCAGGAACTCCACTCTACAAATTCGGGGGGTCTCCCACGGTTCATTGTGGATGCCTCATTTGTGTTTTGGCTGCGCTTGTGCCTTTCGTTGATCTTGGAATTCGCTCCAAGTGTCCCTCAGCCTCTGAATTTGTCAGCGAAGTGCGTTTTAATGGACTTTATGCAGAGTTCAGCCCACAAAATGCTCGGGACATCTTGAGGACGAGTGAACATCTTGCATCTTGAATTTTACTATTGGTTCTGCCACTGTATGGTAATTCATTAATATTCATGAGTGGGGCGGAGCCATCAATCAAATAACACAATGGCATGTTGTGAGGGATGGGATGTTGGCCAGAACTTCACTGAGAACTTTACTCAGCCATGGGTTTGGGGTGGGGGGACAGTTTGTACCCCCAGAACACTAGATGGCAGCCTCCCAGTGTTGCAGTGTCACCACGAATGGGCATCTGGTTAGCTGGCTGAATCGAAGAGCCGCCTCTTTGCCTCACGTTACTCGTGTCACTTAACCCGCTTGTCACTAAGCCAGTTGTACGCTCTGAATGTGCAGAACGGCTGCTTTTATTTTTTGCTAAAATAGTGATGAGCAGGGCACGTGAAACTGAAACTAAAGCTCCCTGGGAGTGGCTGTTTGAGTGGAAGGCCCGCCTCTTCCCATCATGCACTGGTCAAGAGTCCTGTCTTCAACTGAAAATCCCAAGAGTGACGGTGTGAGATTTTAGTGTTGTGCGCCAGTTATCACGACTTAACGGTACCGTAGCACGCGTGTTGAGCACACAACTGGCTTAGTGACCTGTGGATTACGTGACTTACGCGAGTCACTTGGGATTTTTTTTCGTGGGTGTTTGTCACATTGACGCCTATGATGTCACATTCCCTTTATTCTGCGTGAAAACATGAGATTCAATTTTTTTTCTCTGTCACCACTACAAGGTACACGGGGGTCTGTAACATTCTTTTTGGGTTCAGATTTCCTTTTAATGCGTAGAATAATAGCGACAGAGACAAAATCTAAGAAATATAAATAGAGAACAGCCGAGGAAGCTGAGGAAGAAGTGCACAGTTCACAAATGATGAAGACCAGCGGACGGCGCGTCAGGGCCTCTCATTTGTGTGGCGCCTCTCAAACGGAGCCCCCTTTCACTAACGGCCTCTTCCTTACATTTCAGGTTGACTCGCCGAAGGATGAAGGCCTTCGTCTCGTTCAGCATCCTCGTGTCGGCCTGTCTGTCCGCGGCGGTGAGTATGGAAACGTCTTTGATGAACAACACGACGGCTTCTTCTCATTGGTCCTTTTATCTGACTTGTCATCAGGGCTTATTGTTCCTTTGACTCCCCTAAGAGTGGTCAGCTTCATTTGAGACGGACCCCTTAAAGAGAAAAGCAAAATCCTATGACCTAAAAGAAAGAAAAAAGGATTTTGTTATTATTTTATATTCATTATTTATATTAATATTATTTTTATTAATACCCTCCATCGTTATTTTATCATTGACAGATATGGTGGACTCCCTTTATCCAAGGTGACTTACAACATTTATGACACAACGGGTTCCGTTTGTTCTTTTGCTTTTCCAATTGGAGCCCAGGCAGGTCAGGTGACTCGCTCAGGGCCACACCCACTGGTGTCAGTAGTGGGATTTGAACCCACAACCTCCCTTGGGCTTGAAGTCCAAAGGCTCAGCCGGCACACCACAAAGCCTGCCACACTTTATCAGAGCTTCATTCTGGATTTTCATTTTTATTTGTCCTCCCCTCATAAACAAGTCCTAAGAGCGCCTCCTGTTGGAAGTGAGGGCCATTAACACCAATGTACTGAACGCTCACCACTCACAATGGCCGGCTTTAACCGACTTTGGCTACGTCTGCACGACTTCATTCTCGTTTTAAAAATCAGACTGTAGTCTCCGCTTTCGGCTTTCATCCACGCTGCCCCAGCGTTTGTAACTGGGCCGGACCACCGGACCACCCACACCCCCACCTGAAGCTCAGCATGTGAATGAGAGACCATCTAGGACAGGGGTTCTTAACCTGAGGTCTGTGGACCCCTAAAGGAGGGTTTCAGGGGGTCCGTGAGGGTCTGGTAAAAATGAACATTTACATTCACTATACAGCACATATACTGTACAGGGCGAGTCACAATTATGTTCACAGGACTGGAATGGATGCTTTTCATCTCGACCACACCTTTCCAGGTCGACGGGCAGGTCGTGGAGGACCACTGCTATGATTTGACACCCTGTGATTCCTAGTTATGGGGTATGGGGTATGGGGTGTGGTGAAGGAGCGCGTGGATAGCAGGAAAGGACAGAATACGGACTGTGGTGTCATCAGTTCACGTGTGTCCCTGCTGCTCGTTAGTTGTGCTGTGTTGAACGTGATGGCGAACACCTTGAGACATTCCTGTAAATCATCTTGCACAGAGGATAGAATTTTGACTCACCCTGTGTGTGTGTGTGTGTTGTCACAAGAAGGAGACTTAGACATCCTGAAGGTTTGCGGTTATTTCTAACAGAGATGTTCACAGATTCGAGTCCAAAACAGAACTGATTGTATTGAGGTAAAATGGTGGCTTTAAAGGCCACTAAAGGAAATGATGTCATTGGGGCCGTTGTCGGGGACCGGAAGTGACGTCATCATCTGCACCGGAACTGGAAGTGGCCGTTGTCTGTGACCGGAAGTGACATCATCATCTGCACCGGAACTGGAAGTGGCCTTGTCTGTGACCGGAAGTGGCGTCATCATCTGCGCGGAACCGGAAGTGACCTTGTCGGGGACCGGAAGTGATGTCATCAGTGGTGCCGGTACCCTGCAGGATTTCACGTGGATGGTCAGCAAGAGATTGAGAGAGACACCACCCTCTGGTCTGGCGTGGAGTTTCTATCATTTAGGCCCTTCAGCTGTCTCCCAATCGCACGTGTGTGACACATGAAGTTATGGGAAAGAGTAGTGGAAGGTCAGCTAAGAAGCGAGGCGATGATCAGTGAGCAGCAGGATGGTTTCATGCCATGAAAGAGCACCACAGATGAGATGTTTGCTCTGAGGGTGTTGATGGAGAAGCAGAGAGAAGAACAGGAGTCGCCGCATTGTGTGTTTGTGGACCTGAAGAAAGCACATGAGAGGGTGACTGAGAGGAGCTGTGGTATTGGATGAGGAAGTCGGGAGTGGCAGACAAGTACATAAGAGTGGCACAGGATATAAACGAGGGCAGTGTGACTGTGGTGAGGTCTGCAGTAGGAGTGACGGAGGTGGGATTACATCAGGGATCGGCTCTGAGCCCCTGTCTTATTGTCAATGGTGATGGACAGGCTGACAGACCAGATCAGACAGGAGTACCCGTGGACTGTGATGTTTGCTGATGACTTTGTGATCTGCAGGTTGAGGAGACCCTGGAGAGATGGAGATATGAGAGGAGAGGAATGAAGGTCAGTAGGACCACCAGGACAGAATACATGTGTGTGAATAAGAGGGAGGTCAGTGGAATGGAGAGGATGAGGGGAGGTGAAAGAGTTGAAATACTTTGGGTCAACAGTACAGAGTGACGAGGAGTGTGGAAGAGAAGTGAAGAAGAGAGTGCAGTCAGGATGGAGTGGCTGGAGAAGAGTGTCAGGAGTGATTATGACAGACGGGTATCAACAAGAGTGACAGGGAAGGTCTACAGGATGGTAGTGACACCAGCTGTGTTATATGGGCTGGAGACGGTGGCACAGGAGACAGAGCTGGAGGTGGCAGAGTTAAAGATGGTAAGATTGGCATTGGGTGTGACGAGGATGGACAGGATTAGAAATGAGGACATTAGAGGGTCAGCTCAGGTGGGACGGTTGGGTGACAAAGTCAGAGAGGCGAGATGTGCAGAGGAGAGATGAGGGGAGAAGGATGCTAAGGGTAGAGCTGCCTGGTAGGAGGAGAAGAGGAAGGTCTAAGCGAAGGTTTATGGGTGTGGTGAGAGAGGACATGCAGGTGACGGGGGTGACAGAGCAAGATGACGAGGACAGGAAGATATGGAAACCGATGATCTGCTGTGGTGAACCCTAACGGGAGCAGCCGAAAGAAGAGGAAGAAGATCCGACTATACAGCCCGGTCCCGATGATTTTTGCCTCTCACCGTTATTCTTCTCGTGTATTATTTTTCTCGTAGGTATTTATCTCACCTAAGCTGAATGCGTGAGTTTCATACTCGTGAGAAAAAGAAAGGCCAAGAAAAATGTTGCACAAGAAAAATAAAATCGGCCACCATACAGATGTAGGAGACGATCAAAACTCGATAAAGAAAGCACTATTTCTGCTGAAGGGGGTCCATAGCTTTCATCAGATTCTTCAAAGGGTCCGCGACTCAAAAAAAGGTTTAGAATCAGTGATCTCAGAAAAGCTTGGGTTACTTTTGGTGAGGCCAGTAGGGGGCGCTCACCCTGTGGTCTGTGCGTCGATCTCGATGGCCCAGTGCAGTGACAGGGACACCATGCTACAAATCTGAGGTCCCAACTCTCTGTGGTGATTAAAGATCTCAGGGCATCTTCCAAAAAGAGCAGAGTGTACCGCGATGTCCTGGATTAGTTGCCCACCATGACCTTGTCGATTCTGAACCCCTTAATTGTCACCTTGTCCCTTTTGAGCTGACAATCTCACCTCTTCACCAACTAATAGCTGAGGTGTGGCGAGCGTTCAGGTGCCAGAGTGGCTGCCGTCACATCGCCCAGGTGGGTGCAGCACAAAGGTGACGGCTGAAGTGGCTCCCCACCATTGACGTAAAATCAAGACTTCATTTGTATTTAATGTTTCAGCATTGAGGAACGACAGGCTCGCCATTTTTGAGATTAGGTATTAGGATATAGCGGGTTGGATGATGGAAGGATGGATCCGCCCGTTTCTGGCTTACCTTCTGGCCGGTCGTTCTCTGCCATTTTTCAACAAAACATCCCACATACAAATCAAAGGAAGGAATTTTTGGGAAGCCCTCACAAAACTATAACAATGCGTGCTGGTGATTTGAAACAAACTACAAAGTCACTGAGTTTTTAAAAGTGGAACAAATCAGGGGTGTGGCTTTGGGTGGGTGGAGTCATCTGTCCACCCAATGAAAATCCTTGGGGGTGAGGGGGCGCTCTTTACGTTATTTTTGCATTGAGTTGCCCTCCCTAAACATTCAGATGCCCACCTCATTGCAGTCAGCTCACCTCAAACTGGCCAAAGTGGTGTGAGACCCCCAAGAGCACCAGGGGGATCAGGCGAGAATCCCAGAGTGACTTGCCAGTGAGGGAATACCCAAAGGCAGCCTGAGCTCCTACTCCAGTGGCTGGCTTCACCTTACATCGTGCTAAGAGCTCAAATTATAAGTCGAGTTTACAGAATAAAGTCAAAGCCCTACAAGAGGGTGGATAACTGTAAACCTCTGGCTTGTGAATGAAAGGGCAAACAAAAAAATCTTTTTAGAAATATATACATATATTTTTTTATTTGGCCTTTTCCCCATGGCCTTTGCAGGTCAGAGCACAGGTCAGCCATCATACAGCACCCCTGGAGCAATTTTCAGGGTCTTGCTCAAGGGGGACCCCTTCTGACAACAATAGGATTTGAACCAGCAACCTTCTAGATGCCAGTGCAGATCTTCAACCACAGAGCCACCATAAACCAGAAGGTTTATTACAAAAAGGGACAATAAAGAACAAAACCTCACAAGAGCCAAAGAGGCAAAAAGGAGTTGCCTACAAGACAATCCACGGTAACCGAGTCCCAGTATGAAAAACAGAAGAAGAAATCCTTGAGCAGGGCCAAAACACGACCAAAAGCCACAAAATCCAAAGAGCTTCAACCAACACGAAGAGGGGAACTCAGCAACTCCAAGTGCATACAATGTACCGCGGGGGACTGCAACTCCCATGAGCCTTCAGGAGGCAGTGAGCAGTCCCTCAGAGGAGACTGACGGGTGGCGCCACCTGTTGATGAACCACCCCCAAAATACAGGAAACAAGGAAGAACAAACAGGAAACTCTAAAATAAAAAAAAAAAAAAGATAAATATGCATAATTAGAAAAATAATAAACACAAATAACCTCAATGATGATAAAGAAAGAAAAATGAAAACAAGGATTTTGAACATAAACCACATAAATCAGGGTACTGAGCCCACCATAAACAGAACATACCACTACCAGCACTGGGGCAAAGTAGTTATTAGCTACACCATCAAGTGCAAATCAGCCGAATACGCGAAGCTTCTTGTGTTCTTAAAAGATGAAAACGGAATTCTGAGCAGACGTGAAGTACAAAAGACAAATAGGAAAGAATTCTTAATGTCCACCACCTCACTAAGGCCATATTGGTAACTTGTGGGGACTTTAACACTGACGAGAGCACAAGAGGTCACCGGTGCTTTACCACCTCACAGTTTATCCTGAGGAGATATGCCAGGCACCCACTTGTGTAATACCACGACTGTCCTGAAGGGGGACAAACTGAACTGAGGGACTCGTCAGCCTGGGAAGACAGAAACATCAGAAAGCTCTAAACGGCGCGTTTCCCTTCTTGTTCTTTCTTCCAGACGTCGTCCTACAGGGCGAGATCTCAGAGTTCAGTGAGCGACGAAAATGCGGTAAGTCACACTGCTGCCATTTTGAATTTCTTTACTTACCTTGACAAGGGAAAAATAAAGACAGACAGATAGGAAAGGCACTATATGATAGATAGATAGATAGATAATGAAAGACACTATATAATAGATAGATAGATAGATAGAGTGAAAGGCGCTATATAATAGATAGATAGATAGATAGATAGATAGGTGTGAATGGCGCTATATAATAGATAGATAGATAGATAATGAAAGGCACTATATGATAGATAGATAGATAGATAGAGTGAAAGGCGCTATATAATAGATAGATAGATAGATAGATAGATAGATAGATAGATAGATAGGTGTGAATGGCGCTATATAATAGATAGATAGATAGATTTCTGCTGTTCCCCTAATGATCCACTGGTGGGATTGGCCCACTTTGACGTCCCCGATGCCAACACATTTTTGAACTTTTTCGACAGGTGGTCTTCACCTACGGACGTCTGTTGTACAGTAAGAGCAGGCAAAGGCCACAGGTAAGTGGAGATCTTTTAAAATGACGACGTGGTGGACACTCCTGCCCAGTCAGATGCCCCTCTTAAATTGTGATTTTATTTTTTTAGATTCGATACAACAATCCTGCAGTGCAAGGAGAACATCAGGTAAACGACACGTCTGCAGGTTTTTTTTTTTTTATCAGCTTTGAATCGGATTGTCGCAGCAGTCATGGCTGTCCATCCATTTGTCCATCACTTCCCTCCTGTGTGTCCCCTGCCAGGCAGACGGGTAGAAAGAGGTGTCTGCACAAAGGAGATGTGAGGCGGCACAATCTTCTTCCACTTCCCTCCCCTCCCTGTTGGCGGTCCATGTGTGTGTGGCATGATGTGGGACGACAGGAAGTGACATCACTTTGGCTGGCCCTCGTTGGGTTAGGGTTAAGTCAATCTTAGTCAGGGCCTCGCCTCTGAAATGTGGCCATGGGTGGTCCTACCATGGAGCCCACAACTCCAGACGGCATCGCTGAGGAGATCGCCGATCACACAAACCCCTCTGCCACGTGAAGACGTTTCGCAGTATCTGCGTATTTGGAGGAGCGGGGATCAGTCCAAGGGTTCCTCATTCACTCCACAAGCCATTTCTTTGACCTAAGCTCACTCTTTACATCTCACTTTGTAATTTTTCCGGCAGATTTTTTTCTCAGTTCTAAAGTTCTCGTCCTGCCCAGCTGGCACTGAATCGGTTACTCACCACTCAGTCTCGCCGAAGGCAGAAGTACAACACACACACAGAAACCACCAGGAGCGAAGTGTCCTGAAAACAATGAGACGGCTCACCGAGTGTCACTTTTCAAAACCAATCGCGTCTCGTGAAGGCGCCTCTGAATTTGGGGGCGGAGCTTCTTTTAAAGTACAAAGAGCAGCGGCGATCTCGTTAGTCTGAGACCTCTGAATACGATGAACCATCAAAAACTCTTCAGACACATAACACCTCAATGTGCATCACGAGTACAGAGAGAAGAAAACAAAACCTGATGAAGGGGAAAACCGATCTGTAACATCAAAGTGGCATCAGTGGACGAGTGGTAAACGTGAACGACGACGTGTCACTGTTTGAAAAATCGAGTCTCATGCAGTGAAAGAGTTAAACTGAAAGGCAGCAGAAATGTCAGACGAGAGAAGGCAAGGCCTACAGTCGCAGCAAGGAGTAGCGCGGGTGCGTCAGACAAGTCAGACCTCATGGTTGGCATCTTAAGAGACCACAGAAAGTCCGCCCATACGGCGCCTGGCACATGCTTCGAGACGTGACATTACCACAATAACTCATAAAAAGTGACAAACAACACGAATGATAACGACTAACAAGTGTGTCCCTTCTGCTTCCCTCGTAGATGACAACGAATTTGTACGGGTGGAACGAGGCTCACTACTGGCTGAGATTCTGGCACCCCACGGTAAGTGAAGAGAAGACGTCGTGCCACCGATCAGCGACTTTGACAGTTTTAATGAGTTATTTTAACGCTTACTTTACATGTTAAACAGAGATACTGTACGATACGACCGCGCCTGAGCTAATTACACGTTTTAGGTGGGATTTTGGGTCTGTGTTGGTTCATTTTTTATTTCGTTCTTTTCTTGAACCTCCGTATTCCCAGCTGGTTTTACTTATTCTCCTGATGACTCCATTCCACCGTTTCCAGATTTTAGGCTGATTTTTGCCCAGCGACACTCGTATTGAAATTCACCAGCACCGTTGCACTTTCTCGCCTCTTCTCTAAACTCTGCCGTTGTCTCCTCACTTGCCACAGTTCTACTTCAGTTTCAAACTACTAAAGGTCCAAACGTGAGTGGTGCCAATGGCAGTGGGTGTCGAGTATCACCGTGGATTCTGTTCATCTTGGAGATGGTGGCTTTGATTTTCTTTAAATCAAAGTGTGCAGTAATGTCCACTAAAATAAAAAAATAAAAAAAAAGCGACCAGAGCTCAATATGTCAATCAAAAATTTATAACTGAGGTATCAATTTCTTTAAAAATGACATTGACTAACACCATAAAATATTTTTGAGAATCCGGAAACTTGGACAGATTCGAAGTGCAGAATGTGGTCTCCGTGGTCAGTTTACGCGTCTCACAACTGTTGTGATGTCATTTTGGTTTTCATTTTTATATTCTTGAATTTTGTTACAAATTAGCTTATTCATTTTTGTGTATTCTTTACTATTCATTGTGAGCATTTTGGTTTTTTTACAGCTTTCTGGAGCCCTACATTCACAATCTCTTCTCGATTGAAAGCCCACTTTAGTTGCTGGGAATCATTTTTGCGCTGCCATTTTGGTTATCCTGTCATTAGGAGAGCTCCGTGATATCAGAGTCACAAACCGCCGTCAATAACGAGATCAGTTGAAACTTCCGCATCCGAGTTTACGGATTTCACAACCTGTTTTGGTTTAAGACAAACCTTCGCCTAAATTACGTTTTCTGCCCTCGACTTGTGCCTGAATGTTCTGGTTCTCTTAGCGGTGTGTCGGACTTCTCGGCTTTGACTTCATTCGTCTTTTCTCTTGATCTCCAATTTAAACTGAGCTGGCATAATGAGCACACGATTCGTCTGCAAGTTTATTGTTCTGAATTCTGCGGATTTCAAATTTTAGACGTTTTTTGCTTTCACAATATATTTAACGTTATTATAAATACTTTTGTGTGTTTGACGCCATATTTGTTTGTCTTGGGCCGTTCCATTTTCACACTTTTGTCGTCAGCAAAGCCACGTGTTTAACGGTCAGTACCAGCGACACGTCTCTATCCGAGATCACAGATAAGTCCTAGTAAACTAACTTTGCGTGTTTTTCTTGATTCCGTTCTCTCTGACTACGAGTGTTGGGGTTTGCTTTGGATTTGCTGAAAAATCGGACGTCGTGGTAATCGAACGACAAGCTCTACAGAAGTTTCAACTGAGGCTCATCTCCTGTTCCGTCTCATTAAGTTTGCTGTCTCCTCTCCATGACAGTACGGTGACATCTGATAGTCACGGCGTAGCAACACACAACAAATATGTACAAAATAGTGGCGCCCATAGGAAGCAAAGATGGTGGCGGGAAGGGAATGTTAAAATAAAAGCACCAGTCCAAAGCGTCCTTCAATGGAGACAAAGCTGAAATATTCTGATTCTCAACAGCACACAAAACCCCAAAGGACGTTAAGTGCTCTGAAAATGTCACCAAAGTCAATCATGACAGGTCACCTCTGCCTTGTCCTTTCAGTGTAGTAACGTTACGTTTTGTTCAACATGCAGCTAAACAGAAGGCCAACATCAACCATGGCAGCAGCAAAGACTACAGCGAGACCTGGAGTCGTCACACACCGAGGGGACACCAGCTTTTGGGAAACACGGCCGAATGTGACAAATAAGCAAGCATCAAACGGAAAAGAAAATGCCATAAGAACGACGACGACAATCCGGACAGCAACGATGACATCAGGCCTCCCAGAGAAAAGAGGAGACAACATAATGGGGGCCAACACACCGGCGCCGAACCAAAACCCGCACTGGACCGGTCAGTGGTCTGTTCTGAAGGTGGACGTGGTGACTAAAACAAGAGAGGCACACACCCCAGGGTCGAGGTCCGAGACGGAAAATCCCGGGAAAAGTCGCACGAAAACACAAACACAGAGAACGTGGCCAGCGGAGACGAGGAACGGCATGAAGCCTGATGGGAGCCCATCGACTGCTATGGCAACACTGGGCAGGGCATACGACTTTACCCAGAATTCCACTGGCGTTATTCCCACCGAGATGTCACAGACAATGCAAACAGCAGACCTCACGTTACTCTTCACTGCTGTGCCTTTCACCACAAAGTTCAGGTCCACTTTGGCCCACAGAGGAAGAGGAGGAGGAGGAGGAAGTTCACATCATGGAGGTCCCGCTAGCAGCAGGGAACCCCAAATCAGAGGAGATAACTACCTTCCCCTGAGCTACAGGAGTATGGCTGGTGACCCCGGAGAAGTGACCACTAACTGGACCGATGGACTTCAGTCTGCCACCGCATCCCAGCCTGGAAGGTCCCCAAAGGTATGTGCATGAGGGTTGGTGGCAGTTACTGTACAGGAAATGGGGGGTGGGGGTGAGAGCAGGGATGTGGAGGGAGTCACCGGACTGTCACCAAGTCTGACTACAGTGGTGTCCACTTTAAGGTCACTTAGTGGTTGTGCTCAAGTGCAGCATGGGGAACACATGTAGGTGTGTAGAAAGATTCATGTAGGAGGATCCTTTGGGTGCCCTCATCCAGAAAAGAGGGGATTAAAAAAAAAAGAAGAGTTTTAATTAGGATGAATAATGCAGGAGAGAAGGAAGATCTCATGGAGAAACAGAAATACCTTAGTAAAGTAGATTTACTTATAAGATCCTGGAATACCTTGGTCATTAAAGATAAAGATAACCCCACACCATCATCATCATCATCATCATCTTGCTCCTTGGACCACCTCCCAATACTGCTGCTCCTGTCCTGATCTTCCCCAGCTTCTTAAAACAAAGTTCCACACCTTCTCACGCGCCTCGTCCACTGCCTGCACATTCACTTGGGGTCACAGGTAACACCGTGTGCTTCACTTCTGCCAATTCCAAGCCAGGAACTTTAAGGGAACTCCCTGGAGGACGTGGATCTCCTCAGTCCTTGCAGGAAACTCCTGTTTATCGGAGGCTCCCTTCCAACTCCTGTCATGGCCAACGATTCTGCTATGTCCGATCCTGCAGATTCTACTCTCGTTATTATCTGTATTTTAGTTCCTAAAGATTAAGTATCCATGACATACGGGGCAAATTACAGTTATTGCTTTATAAAAATACTAAAATAACTCGCTCACACGTCAAATAACTGAAGTGTTTGTGTTTAATAACGGCCTTCTACAGTACGCTGGATATCAATGGCAGGATGATGGTCATTCTCGTTGAAAAGTTGCAGTTATGAAAACCCAAAGGCGATCTGCTGGACAAGCAGCACAGGCGACTCCAACTTGTTTAATTTGAGACGACTTGCCTGAACTGTAAAGCGAATGCGAGTCGACACGAGAGACAGCGGTGATAACTGGTCCAGGAGTCAAACGTGCATTCAAGAAACGAGAGGGGCCGCGGCCACAACCCGGCGAGATCAACCCAGATGGAGGTCGAAACGAGCATTGCTGGCAGTCGTCAACTAGAAGGTGCATCGTCAACAAATCCAAGATGGCAAAGGGTTGAGACGGGGAACCAAAAAGATATAAAATACTAACTGAAGTTGCTCACGAGATGAATCCGTAAACCAGAGGAGCACAAAACTCTGATCAGAGCCAAAATGAGAGCTAGCAGAAGGTGACAACCAGAAGGTGAGACACCACAAAAATGTAGACTCGAAACAGGGGTCTCTAACTCCGGTCCTGGAGGGCCGCAGGTTTTCATTCAACCCTTTTTGTAATTGGTGAGCGGTTTTTGCTGCTAATTAACTCTTTTTCCTTTCATTTTAATTGACTTGTTCAATTGCTTCATTTCTTTCCTTAAATGGCACCCAAACAGAAATGAAATGTGAAGTGAGGGAGCCAACAGAAGACCAACTAAGTCAGGGCCTCAAACTCCAACCGGTTCCTTAATTAGGCGCCGATTCTTGTCGTTAATTAAACTCGTTGCTTGTTGCTGTTCTCATTGTGCAATAGCAAACATGTCCGAGATTGTGGATTTTCTCTTTTCTAAGAGCACTGGGGACCTGAGCAGATCAACATTCCTGAGACCCCCATCTTTCTTTATTTTCAGATATTGTATGATGGGCACCAGCTGTTTTAGCTCATTTTGTATCTCGTTATTGTTTGGTTGCTAATTAAGGAATAAAAAACAATTAAGGGATCCGAGTCTTCAAGAACAAGTCAATTAAAATGGATTTAAAAGAAGTTAATTAGCAGCAGGAACAGGTCACTAACTAAGGAAAGGGTGAGAATGAAAACCTGCAGCCACTGCGGCCCTCAAGGACCAGAGCTGGGGATCCCTTCTGTAAAGGTGAGCAGTCGTCAAAATCTTAACTCGTAAACTTATGAAAATCTGAAGTCAAGCGGAAACCAAACTGATGACTTGAAACCGTACTGTGACCTGAAGGTGACCTGTCACCCAATTCCGGAACGGAAAACCTAAAGGCAAACTGTCACCAAAATTTGGACTGGAAACTGAACCAAAATTTGAAGACAAGCTGTCATCAAAAGCCTTGAAACCACACTGTGACCTGAAGGCGGACTCTCACCAAGCTCTACACTCGAAAACTGCACAAAAACCTAAAGGCAGGCTGCCGTCCAAATCGAGACTTGAGAACATCCAAAAAACCTGAAGGCGAGCTGTCGCTGAACTTCTGATGCGAAAATGTACCAGCAAAAAAACTTCTTTATAAAGCATAGAAGACTAACGACTGCAAAGTGAATCGTAGAGCGTATGAGAACATGAGGGCAACCATTAAGAAGGATATCAGGGAGGCTAAAAGACAGTTGGAGAGGAATAGCAGATAAGGCGAGAGACGACCATAAGAGACTCTTTAAATAGTAAGAGAAGAGTCAAGGAGGAGGCGAAGAGCATCAGGAAGAGTAAAGGGGATTAAAAGACACAGACAGTGAAATAGCGGATGAGTTAAACTTCACAAGTGAGCCAGTGGATAACCTCAGAGTGGTAACAGGGACTACTAAGGAGGTGCTGAGGGATTTGGAAATGTAGAGAGAGAAGAGCTGTGATGATTAAATAAGATGAAATCAAACAAATCACCAGGAGCAGATCAGATTTATCACAGAGTTCTTACGGAGGTCAGTGAGTTCAGATATAAACCCTGGACACATATTTTTAGGAAGTCACTGTGCACTGGAGAGATTCTGAAGGACTGGAAAATGGAAAATATCATCCCATTATATAAAAAGGGTGAGCGGGCAGATCAGAGCAACTAGAGGCCAGTAAGCTTAACATGAAACATCACAGGAAAATTAATGGAAGGAATTATTAAGGAGAAGATTGAGCAACACATGACAAGGACAGGACAGTCAGCGTGGGGTCAGAAGAGGGAGGTCGTGTTTTACTGACAGGCTGTTATTGATGTGGACTTTCAGAAAGCATTTGATGAGGTGCCACATGAGAGGGTGGGCATCAAATTAAAAGAAGTGGGAGTTCAGGGTGATGTTTTTAGATGGGTGCAGAATTGGCTCAGACACAGGAAGCAGAGGGTGATGGTGTGAGGAACCTCCTCAGAACTGGGTGATGTTAAGAGTGGTGACCAGCAGGGGGCAGTGTGGGGGCTCTGCTATGTTTAATATCTATAAATGATTTAGATAGGAAGATAAGGAACAAGCTGGTGAAGTTTACAGATGATACCAAGATAGGTGGATCAGCAGATAATTTGGAGTCTGTTATATCATCACAGAAGGATTTGGATAGCAGACAGGCGTGGGCAGATTTGTGGCAGATGAAATTTAATGTCAGTAAATGTAAAGAATGACACATAGGAAGTCAAAATGTGAGGTTTGAATACACAATGGTGGTCTGAAAATCAAGAGTCCACCTTATGAGAAGGATTTAGGAGTCATAGTGGACTCTAAGCTATCAACTTCCTGACAGTGTTCAGAAGCCATGAAGAAGGCTAACAGAATGTCAGGTTATATAGCGCCTTGATGTGTGGAGTACAAGTCACAGGAGGTTCGGCTCAACCTTTATAACCCACTGGTGAGACCTCATCTGGAGTCCTGGGTGCAGTTTTGGTCTCCATAAAGACACAGCAGCACAAGAGAAGGTCCAGAGAAGAGCAACCAGGCTGATTCAGGGCTACAGGGGAGGAGTTATGAGGAAAGATTAAAAGAGCTGAGCCTTTACAGTACATTAGGAGGAGACCTGACTGAAGTGTTTAAAATGATGGAGTTAGTCCAGTGGATCGAGACGGTGACTTTAAAATGAGTTCATCAAGAACACGGGGACACAGCTGGAAACTTGTGAAGGGGACATTTCATTCAAACATTAGGAAGTTTTTCTTTACACAAAGAACGACAGACACTTGGAATAAGCGACCAAATAGTGTGGTGGACAGTAAGACGTTAGGGACTTTCAAAACTCGACTTGATGTAAATAAGTGCACAGGACTGGCGAGATTTCTTAGGCCGAATGGCTCGTCCTCATCCCAGTTGTTCTAATCTGAAGACAAGCTGTCATCAAAATCTTCACTCAAAACAAACTGTGACCTGAAGGTGAGGGACCTTCCAAAAACAGACTTGGAAAAAACGCACCAAATTCTGAAGGTGAGGACTCACCAAGCTCTACACTTGAAACCGCACAACGACCTGAAGTCGAGGGGTCTTCCAAATCCCAGACACAGGACCGTCATTAAGATGAAACACAAATTGCCACGTGACCCTGTAGTTAGGATATAGCGGGTTGGATAATGGATGGATGCAAAATCAAAAGCCGCACAACGCCTAAAGACTTGTGTTGAAGTTGTTTGGCTGTTGGATCCGTAATCCCGGATGCTGCACTGAATGCCAAACACGGCTGTGACGCCGCACATTGCGCCTTTTGGCCATTTGGTGCAGCGCGTCCCACCAACCCAATCGCTAATTGTTGAGAAACGACAACCTTAAAAATAAACAATTCAAGAATTTCCACCACTTTGTAACTAAATTATTACTGGAATGCGCTGGCACTTTAATGTACCCCTGAGGTTGAACAATACAGAAATACATTTTTATTCTCTCAGAACCCCAAATTTAACAAGCTGTCCCGAGTCTTCAGAATTGCGGATCGCGAGTTTGCTCAGCGCCTGGCAGGCCATTCTAAAGGCTGCTGCTGCTGCTTGACGTTGCACGTTTTAGGCTAATTTCATCTTAAAGGGGTTTCTTGCCCAGAGGATTCGGTAAGCGAGGCGTTGCCGTATTTTAGTCATTCTGACCTTAGTTATTTTTATTTTTGTCCGCCGGTAGCACAAACGACCACATTTATACAAAATGATGAACTGAAAAAGAGGAAAGACCACCGTCAACTTCACGTCATCATTCATCTAAGGATGTGGCGGATTAAACAACATGAAACGTATTAAACTGCAGCTTTAGAAGTAGCCATTAACGAGAAACTCTTGTTTTATTGCAGCTCACGTTTGAAAAACAAGCAATTAACCGTTTCACCGGGAGCACCCGCAAGGGCACACGTAAAAAACGCAATACGAGCGGGAACAACGTCGAGAAACTGGGCGGGCTGCCCTCCCTGAAGGAGCTCTTAAAGGGGCGATCGCTTCGAGGCGACTCGGAGAGCGTGGAAGACGGGGGAGTCCTCCAGCGAAGACGAAGAGGCCTCGCTCCGTCACTCCGACCCGAAATCCAAAGACGGGAATTTATGAACAGAAATGGAGATCTCATCGATTTGCTGAAGACGGCCGAATCGCTCGAAATTGCAAAGATTAAAGTGGTGAGCATCTGTCGCGTCAATAGATGTTTGAGCTGGACGGGCCACGACGTTTATTTTCTACTCCTTCTGTTAAACAGGACCAGGACTTCAAAATGGACAGTAACCCCCCAGAGTACGACGCCGCCGGCGACTCCTGGGAACAGTATTTTAATGACAACAATGAGTATCAAGTCGACGAGTTTATCAGTAAGTAGTGTCCCCTAACTTCAGAGCAATGCCGTGAAGGCCAAACGGATCACACATGACACGATAAATACACAGGAAACGAGGGGCGGGGCCCAAAAATCCTTAAGAAGCGCTTGTAACGATTTTAACGACTATTCAACTTTACACCAATTCCATTGTAGTCAATGGCAACCTGCTCTCCTTGGGAGGCGATCCACTCGTCCCAGCGCTTCTTCCATTCCTGAGAACATTTTCCGTGCTCGTCTTTTGTTACCGTGTCCAGAGCCTCCTGGGATTTTTTTTTTTCTGGATTTTATAACATGGTAGTAAATCGTCTTCTTTTTCGTCTCAGTTTTAATTTTGGGAACAAAAGAAAGTCGCAGGGTGCAGAAATCGGACGAATATGGGAGGTGAGACGTTAACAACCAAAGTGTTTCTGGTCAAAAGCGCGGCGTGTGCAGTTGCTGAATGTAAGGTAGGGGGCGCCGATGCTCAGGACGTTCATTTGTCTGACGCTTTCCCCCACAGACACCTCAGCAGTTCCGTGTCATTTGGTTGATAATCAGTCTGTTCATTCGGAAAAATGCGATTATTGTCATCTTGATGCTCGATATGATCAGCTTGTAGAAAAATAAATTGCCGTTAGTCCTGTGCACGATTGTATAGGGTGGTCCAGATCTAATTATGCAATTTTCATTACGCTATAACTTATTACGTTTATTACATAGAAAATCACCCGGACCATTGAGACGTGTGCGGACTGACGACATGAAGAATCGTCCCCACATAAATCAAAGCCATCCAGACGATGTGGAACTGCATAATTAGATCTGGACCACCCTGTACAATAAATGCCATGCATGCACGACTCGATCAACTCGGCACAATGCCACTCAGCAGACTGTGGGCATGGGATTGCAAGCGGTATCGTCAAGAACTACATCCCCTCCCGTGCTATCGGCCGATTTTTGTGTCCTTCCTAACACAGGGTGAGTCACAATTATGTTAACACTGGCGGATTCTTTTTATCTCGACTACCCCTTTCCAGGTCGATGGGTAGGTCATGGTGAACCATTGCCATGATTTGATACCCTGTGATTTCTGGTTAAGGGGTATGGGGTGTGGTGAAGGAGTGCGTGGTAAAACTGGAACGTTCGTGATATCAGTGACCTGAAGGACAGAACACGGACTGCGGGATCATCCGAGAGTCCGGGCTTTAAATGGTGCGGCGGTCGTTGGCTCTTCTGCGTTGAACAGGCTGGCAAACAGGTTGAGACGTTCCTGTAAACCATCCTGCATATATGAAGTATGTTTTGTGAATAAACAGGTTCCGCCATTCAAATGTTAACCTAATTTTGACTCACACTGTGTACGGGAAGAACACAAATGACAAACGAACAGAAACAAAATAAAACCTGCCAGCACAAGGGGGTGACTCAAAGTTACACTCCTCACTCCCTTCCTCGTCTCCCGTCTCTATTGACCCCCATCCTCTACCTCCCAGTAATGAGACGCCGCCACTCCATTCCACTCCACTCCACTCCACTCCGGTCGTCAGCCTTTTGTTGTTGTTGTTGTTTGTTTCTTTTCTTCGTTTCAGACCCCTGTGAAAACTACCACTGCCCACGAGGGAAGGTGTGTGCGGTCAGCAAAGACAACAAACCGAAGTGCATCTGCCAGGACCCCTCGACGTGTCTACAGCCCGCCGCTCAAGCTGAGCTTGTGAGTTTCGGTAAAGCGCTGGTCAATTTCAGTGTTTGGTCAGAAAGAGGACCCCCCCCCTCCCCTTTGGTATTCAGAAGACCCCTAACTCAGCATTGCTGGTCTCCTTCTTCCTCGCAGTGAGGAGATCATTGATTCGCGTCTCGAGTTATCCCCGAGTGGAGCACAAACCGCTGTGTAAGAATTGTGTCAAGAATTATTGTTAATATTATTAATGACCTCAGAGTAGAGCCACTGCTCCTCAGGAACTAGTTGGGGAATCAGGTGAAGATCACCTGTGGCCCTTAGTGAGTTTCTCATGAGAGTTCCAGTGCTAGTCTTGTTTCGTTGGCTTTAACTATCTCTGGCTTCAGTTTCCAAGTTTGTTTTGCTCCTTGAACCCGTTTCTCATTCTCGATGCGTCTCTGGTACTTTCTGACCCTTGCTACTCCTTTTGACCCTAATTTCTTGCCTTCCTTTCCACCTCCTGGTGACCTCTAACTCACAGTGAACTTTGGGCACTCTGTGTGTCCTTAGCAGCTCCTCATGAACGCCTACAGAGTGGTCATCATGGACCAAGTGTGCCTGCCCCAAAGAGTTACGATCGTCCGCCATCATTACGGACCGACAGTCCAGCTGATTGCCTTTTCCTTTCAGGTGTGTGGCACAGACAACCGAACCTATGAAAGCTCCTGTCATCTCTTCACCGCCAAGTGCTTCAGTGAAGGAGCTCAGAGAAGACCAGGCCTTCATCTCGACTACCTCGGAGCTTGTCGGTGTAAGTTCTCGAAATTCCTGCACTAACTGGACGAGAAAAATGGAATTCTACAATTGAGTCATTGGGGCAGGCACTGTCGGTGAAGTGCCAGGGGGGTTCACACTTGTTAATTTGGGTTCGATTTCATTTTGAGGATGGGTGAAAGGCAACGGTTATTAAAATGAAGACGTAGAAGCATTAGAGCTTTCCTAATATTCCTCCTGCACAGTTCACGTTGGTTTCCGTTTTAGGGCATTCACAGTAGGGTGGCATGAGGCCTGACAAATCGATTGTCTCACACTTTGATTTATCCAAAGCTGGAGTCCATCCAGTGTTCCTTTTGAATGACACTCCCCAATTGTAGACATTTTCACAGATAGTTCATCAGTCTTGGGTACAAGAAGGCCGGGACAACCCTTAAGTACACACAGAACAATTTGGAGGCACCAGTTATCTAACACCAGGGATGAACTGGGCATTGGGGTCTACTGGGATGAATCTCAGTGGGCTGCTCTGTCTCACTCTCTTTGTGGTCCAAACTGTTGGGTCATGATCTGCGAGAGAGAGAGCGCGTGATTGGCCCACTCTGCATCCTCTCCAGTCACATGATCAGATGAACCATGACAACATGAGACACAAATGACAGGAGAGGAGATGTCAGGAGGAAATCTGAGAAGAAAATAAGGAAGAATTCCAAAGATTAACAACTTATTTGGACTTCTCCGGAGTGAGGGACAGCCACGGGGTCAACAGGGACAAGTGGTCAGTTTAACAGCCGGTTTTTGATACCACACAAGGCAAAATGATTTCATGACAGCACTCAAAATAAATACATTTAAAATGGTTTATTTATTTATTTATTTTTTAAACTAGAGAGCGCAGTGGCGAGCAGGTAGGGAAGGTCAGGGGCTTTCATACGGCTGCCCATCTTACTTCTCACATCTTCATCTGATTGAACAGCTTGGGAAGGTCACAGTAGGCTGCGGTTGATGCTTTCAAAAGAAAGGAGGCTGCCGACTTGCTGGCTGTGCACTTCATTGCGTGTCTTGGTCTCTTCTCGTCCTTCCTTGCAGACATCGCCCCATGCCAGGATCACGAGCTGGCACAGTTCTCCCTGCACATTAAGAACTGGCTGAAAGAAGTCCTGGTGCACCTCTACGAGTACGACCTGAAAAACCCGGGATTCCTGACGAAGAAGCAAAGGATCATTGTGAGTGCCGATTAGGATTACGATAAAGTAGAACGATCAGGGCGCAGTGTGGCGTCACTCCAACCTCTCCATGCCTACGTAACTGGAATGGAGATGGACGTAAACGTTTGTTAACATTGTTACAGTCTGTGTAAGTCTCTACTCATGTGTGTTTTCTGTTTATCAAGTTTTATTTGTTTGTAATTACCGTATATACTCACGTATATGTTGTAAAAATCAATCAGAAAATCAGATCCCGACTTATACGCCCGTTCAAAAACACGACACTTCGTTTTTTTTGGTTACATTTTCTTGCCTCCTCCAGTCTCTCATCAGTTTCTCAGACACATCGAATTTTGTTTGCCGTTACCAATTTCTTTTGCTACTTCAACGACTTTTAATTTAAAACCAGTTTCATATTTTCTTCTGATCGAATGCTCCATCGTAGATAAGGGATGCTCTTACGATAAAGGAATATGTGGGTGTGAGATACAAAAAAAAACACAAAACAGTGCAAACGTCACTCCGGAATAGTTTGGGTTTTACTGTGTGGTCACGTAGGCACAATACACAGAAAAAAAAAGGCCGGTGACTCCCTCAGGTGGGCGTTAGCATATCAGAATCTCTTGGACCAATAGTGCGAGTTCTCCGCATTCAACTTATACGACCGACATTAATACGTAAAATCACGTCCTGACTTATCCATGAGTATCTTTAAATGCTGTTCATTGTGCTTTGTGGGTGGAGCTCACAGGAGGCGGGGCCAGCATGGCATCACCATTGAGCGGAGAAGGCTCAGGAGCAGGAGATCATTCATTTACGGTGGACTTCCCGAGCAGTGCTATTTTCCTTCCATCTCTTACTGTTTTGATGACCGTTTCAGGGTTACGACTTCTCGACTGTGTCCTAGGACTTTTATTTTGGGCTCTTTTCAACATTTTCTTGCAATTGTCTCATTTCTATTTCATAAGTAGAGCTAGGCAATCTGTTAGGTGACATAGGCACCCACCTGGCGTGATGTCATCTGAGGAGTGCCATTGATGAAAGTTGAGGGGCGCGTGCTCCCGGGACACCAAGGACACAGAGGGCACCCACCCCGGTCATCAAACTTTGATGATACAAAATGGGTGCTGATTATGAAACTAAAAATACACACACTCCTTAAAGTCTGCAGCACACACATAAAGGGGCGCTTACTCTGGATACCGAGGGTGACCCTAAAACCACCCCCGTCATAGGTTGTCAAATTCAAATGATACCAACTACCTGCGATAGTCAACTAGGGGCAACGTCCATTCACCCAGCCTAGGGGTCCAAAGGGGCTTTGACCAAAACGGTTCAGAAGTCCTAATTCGTTGTTTGCCCTTTTGTACATAAGCCAGGGGTTTATGGTGATCCCCCTTCCTGAGTGAGCCTCTTTTAGGCTGGCCAGTGAAGTCTCTGGCGTGTTTTCCGAGTTGTGTTTGGAGGCCTCAACCCTAGTTGGCCAAATTTAAGACTCCATTTCATAACTGATCGGATTGGGAGACCCCAAAAGCAGTTCTGAGAACACTTCTAAAAATACCTGTTAAAGGGGGAACCCAGTCAAAAACCCTGGCTAGATACAACTTCAATCTTTAATAAAATTGAACATTAATTATCCCAAAGATGCTCTGTAAGTACTTGAAGCGGGGCGTCACAGTGGCACAGTGGGTAGCGCTGCTGCCTCGCAGTAAGGAGACCCTTAAGAGTTCGCTTCCCGGGTCCTCCCTGTGTGGAGTTTGCATGTTCTCCCCGTGTCTGCGTGGGTTTCCTCCCACAGTCCAAAGACATGCAGGTTAGGTGCATTGGCAATCCTAAATTGTGTGTGTGCGCCCTGTGGTGGGCTGGCGCCCTGCCCAGGGTTTGTTTCCTGCCTTGCACCATCTGTTGGCTGGGATTGGCTCCGGCAGAACCCCTTGACCCTGTAGTTAGGATATAGTGGGTTTGATAATGGATGGATGGAAGTACTTGAAGCTCCACAGAGCACATCAGGCAAAAAAGGGGTTGCCAGCAAGAACAATCCAGTGGCAAAGTCAAAATGGTCACAAATCCAATGAATCGAAAATAGCAGAGCACAGCAAAAACACAAGCAACACACACCCACTCCCTAGAGCATTCAAAATGAACGCCAGGACCCTCTGGATTTATATGAGGGTGGGCAGTCTCTAACAGTGATGGAAAAAAAAAAAGTACTGGGAAGCCCTGAGCCATTCGAAGTAGCATGAAGCTACAAGCAAGTCTTATAAATGGCCTTCTACACAACTCCCATTTAAGTGTCACAAAGCCACACCCACTTTCAAGTAGCCATAAAGGTTAAACCCACTTATTTAAATAGCCAGAAGTCCACACCCCATTTTAAAGTTGACATGCGTCAAAAAGCCACACCCCATTTTAAAGTAATCATAATAAAGCCACCCACCTTTATAAAATACACATGTATATGACTATACGTATGCTTAGTGACCATTAAACCGCGCCCCATTTTTTACTTCATCATCATAAAACCCCGCCTCATTTAAAAATAATCATATTAAGCCACGCCCCATTTTAAACTTAAATGTGGTCACCTTGTAGCATAGTGATAAAGCCACACCCCATTTTAATGTAATTATAATAAAACCCACACTTAGTGTCACAAACCCACACCCAGTTTAAAAATGATCATTATTAAGCCACAGCCCATTTTAAAATAAACTTGTAGCTTTAGTGTCACAAAGTCAAACCACTGACCATACACATGCTTAGAGTCAAAGCGCCATACCATATTTTAAAACAGGAGCTTTCACAAGGCCACAATCCGTTTTTAAATAATCTTAATAAGGCCACATATCTTTTCATATAATGCACATGTGGCAGTGTTCATGCTTAGTGTAACAGAGCCATGGCCCATTTTAAATTGGCATGTGCCCATACTTTAGCATATTATCAAAAGACCACACCCCACTTTTAAACGATAATCATAAAAGTTACATCCCCTATTAAAACAGACTTGTGGCCACAGCCATGCTTTCTTTCACAAAGTCTCACCCCTTTTAAAATGGACTTGTGGTCACCAACGCTTAGTGTCACAAAGCCATGCCTCCTTTGTAAAGCCACACCCCATTTTAAAATATACATGCTGTCTCACCCATGCTTAGGTTCACAAAGCCACACCCCACTTTGACACCACAGCCCCTATTAAAATAGGCTTGATTAGTTCAGTCTCACAAAGCCACACCCCATTTTAAATATTCATCATAAAGTCACTTCAATTTCCTAAATAAAGAATGAAGCCACGCCCCACTTTCTGAGCAGGTATGAAGCCACAGCCCACTTTTCAATGATCACAAAGCCCCGCCCCATTTTCTTACTTTCCTCTCACAAACGTCGGACAGGTAAAGCTGCAGTCATGGAGGGTTCACTGACCGCCCCAAACTCTCAGCGCTTCCCCCACTTTAAGTGACAGAGAGCTGGACCCCATTTTAGGACCACTTAGCACAAAGCAGGAGCACAGCTTGAGATGCCCCTCTCAAACACACAAACTTTCACACTGGGTGAAGCTACGGGATAACCTGCGCATGTTTGGAGTGGACAGTAGGAACAGGAAGGCCACATTCACATAGGAAGAACATGCAAACTACACACAGATGTTCAGATTTCAAGCCAGGACTGTGGAGCTCCAAGGAGGCTGCAGTGTCGCCCTCTAGTGTTTGAGCACTAAGATTACGGTAGTCTATCTGTGCTCTGACCAATCAGGGGCTGAGATTCACGTACAGGCGGGATTCTGTTGAATTCTGAAAGTGCCAAGTAGCCAGTGGGGGTCCACTTGAGAGAGTGAGCCCACCGTACTTCCGTAGGGTTTACGTAGTTTGTGAAAAATTAAAGATGCCGAAAAAGTCAAAGATGTGAATTTCCCCTTGGGATTAAAAAAACTTTACTTAATCTAACAAAAAGCGGCATTTAATTCCTAGGTTAAAAAAATCTATGACCTCCAGAGGCAGCTCAAAGTGGGCGCGTACACCTCCAGCTGGCGACGGAGCACCTTTGAGACCAATTACCTGATGCACGTCTATCCAGTCCACTGGCAGTTTGGACAACTCGACCAGAAGCCTGCTGATGGGTAAGAAAGAGAATGGGGACGTGAGAAACCATCGGGTGTGCCACTTTCATGATTAAGAGTGCAAACGGAGTACTGCGTGGCACAGTTGGGCACTGGCCTTTAGGAGATCAGAATACTCAAGTGGTCATCAGCACTGGTGGGTACCATGCCAGGGCGGGTCACATTTTCTTTTAACCCAGTTGGTGCTTATCAGTATTTTTAGATGTTCGTGCCCATAACATGGAGACAGGTGTCCTCATGCCAACAGGGACATGACGCGGGGACAGCAAGCAGTCCGAGTTCTGCCCAGACTCTCTGGAGGTGGTGGTGGGAATGCGAAGGTGATGTGGATCTGCTCCACATTTGAACTTTGCATCGGGGGGTCCCCATTTTGGTACAATGGCCCCTATAAATCATCGTGGTTATGTCAGATGCCACGTTTGTGTTGTATTTACAGCACAAAAACCCTAAAAATGAAAAATGAGTGAGTTGTCCAAATACACCTGACTCCACAGTCCCACCGCAAAAACCAGCCTGGCATTTGTCCAAATCGGTTTCCACCACTAAATCCAGCCCGTCCCACTGGGGCACAAGCCACATGCCACACATAAATGTTCTCCTCCACTGATTCTGCTCAGACTGACATGCCAATGCAGTTCTGGGGTTGGAGGAGCCAACAGGGATGGTTTAGTCCCCACATGGAGCGGCTCTACCTTCAGAAGGTGGATACTTGAGACCCCAAATTATGGAAAGGGAAGGACTGGAATAAGCGGGGCTGTGCCCAAGAAACCGCCCTCCCTTCCTATCCCCAGTTTTTGATGCCCTCACTCAATTCCTGAAGTTCCGTGAGCTCCAAACTGACCAAACATCTTGAAATTGGCTCCCCTCACAGCTACCTGAGTCACTCTGAGCTGGCCCCCCTTCGCACCTCGCTGATACCCATGGACCACTGCACCTCCCGCTTCTTCAGAGAGTGTGACCTGAACCGGGACAGACGGGTGTCTCTCAAGGAGTGGTGCTCCTGTTTTGGCACAAGGAATGGTAAGCTAAAAAAGTTATTTTACTCTGGCATGTTAAAATGTGGGGGCGGCACGGTGGCGCAGTGGTAGCGCTGCTGCCTCGCAGTTAGGAGACCCAGGTTCGCTTCCCGGGTCCTCCCTGCGTGGAGTTTGCATGTTCTCCCCGTGTCTGCGTGGGTTTCCTCCGGGCGCTCCGGTTTCCTCCCACAGTCCAAAGACATGCCGGTTAGGTGGATTGGTGATTCTAAAATTGGCCCGGGTGTGTTTGTGTGTGTCCTGCGGTGGGTTGGCACCCTGCCCAGGATTGGTTCCTGCCTTGTGCCCCCGTGACCCTGTATTCGGATTCAGCGGGTTAGAAAATGGATGGATGGATGTTAAAATGTGGGTTTGGTCGGGAGCAGACTGGCATCTGAGCGGGTACTAAAGGACACTAGAATAGTCCTGTCACAGCCCACCAACGTTAGAAAGGACAATTAAAAATGAAGGAAGACAACTAGATTGGTGGCAGAAGTGGGATTCTCTCTTTAAAACCCGAGCAGAGGACTCGCAGTCTTTGGAAAGTTGATGTTAAAAAACGACGAGTGAATTACACAGCAGGATGAAAATTTCAAACTTGACATCAATTTGTGCTTCTCAATCCCCAGAAATTGACCTTCTGTTTTAACTGCTGACCAGAGTTGCTGGTGTTGTGGAGACAATCAGCATCCAACAAAGAAGAAGAAGAAGAAGAGCTGAGGACTACTGAGCGGGTGGGGGGTGTGGGGGTCCTTCTTTTCTTTGTTGTTGTGACCTTTCAGCTCTAACTCACTACACACACAGTTTCACCATCTCCTCGATGTGGAGGTCCCCTGATGTTCTGGCCACATTATCACCCATCATTTGCACGAACGTTCTTTTCCCATTTTCAAAATGAATTTCACGCCCATCTGTGGTGGACTGGCGTCCCTTCCAGGGTGGTACCCCCTTGCCTTGTGTGTCTGCTATTACTGGGCTTCAGCACCATGAGACCCTGAACTGGACTGAGCTGAGCTGGCATGGCTGCATTTCCCTGCTTGACCACAGGTGTCGCTATTTCCCAGTTTCTCCAAAATGTTGTGTGTCAGAGTTGCCATAAACCAGACACGTTCCCCCGTGTTTTATAAATCCTGATATCTGCGTACATAAGCTTTATAAATGGATTAACACTGGGGGTCCCATTTTGGTATTAGACTGCAGAAGCGGGGTCTGGGATTTGAGGTCCATGTCTGACAGCATGCAGAGCCACACCAAGATGTCCATCGAAATGCAGCCTGTCCTGGTAACGTCTCGTACATAAAGTAACGCGGACCCTCAGAGAAGCAGCTCAACTTCAAGTCAACACCAACACGGCCCCTCACAGATCCTCACAGGACCAGACTGGCTTGGAGGGGTGGCAGTGCCAGTGCTCATCCGCTGCTCCAAAAATCCATCAATATCGATGTCCCGTAAACTGACTCTGTGCATAATGGCGACTGCTGCTCTGGAATCCAAACATACAGACGCCTCACCCTCACTGCAGAGTGACAAAGTGAAAGGGGACACTTCAGACACCTTCGCAAATTTCTAACAAACAAAGACATTGAAATATCACACTGATGAAAGCTTTCAGACCCTCCACTCTGGCTCAGGAGCATCCCGTTCTATTGAGATTTTCCTTGAGCAATGGATGAAAGTGGGAGGTGGGACTTCAGAGCTCTTAACCAAAGAATGAAGGTCTCGAGTAGAAATGCTTGAACCCTGGTCAGTTTACCAGAAGTAGTGTCTGCGCACCTGTGTGTCCATTCAGCTGCTACGTCTCTGTCATTCCAACAAACATCTACAGTAATAAAAGGCATTGCATTTGTCATTCCAACATCAAACATTTGCAGTAATGCAGTTAATCACAATCGAATGTTTGTGATGCACCACCTGTTGGAATGAAAAATACAATGCATCTTATTATGACATGCACTATAGGTGGGACACTGCAAACGTTAATGCTGAACGTGTCCCACAGAGCAGGGGCCGCCAACTCCAGTCCTGGAGGACCACCGTGGCTGCAGGTTTCCAATTCTAATCCTTTTTTAAATGAGTGCCCTGTTTGTGCTGCTAATTAACTTTCAATTTTAATTGAATTGCTTTTTTAAGATTTGTTCCCCTGAATTTCTTCCCTTAAATGGCATCCAAATAGAGAAGAAATGTGAAGTGAGGGAGCCAACAGAAGACCACCTAAGTCAGGGCCTCAAACTCCAAATAATTTCACTCCAACCAGCTGCTTAATTAGGCGCCGACTCTTGTCGTTCATTAAACGCGTTCTTTAATTCCGTGGCTTGTTGCTGCTCTCGTGGTGCATTAGCAGACATTTCCGAAATTGTGGATTTTCTCTTTTCTAAGAGCACTGGGGACCTGAGGAGATCGACCTTCATCTTCGTTTATTTTCAGATCTTGTGTGATGGACACCAGTTGTTTTGGCTCATTTTGTATCTCGTTATTGTTTGGCTTCTAATTAAGAAAAAAAGAAACCATTAAAGGGTTCGAGTCTTCAGGAGCAAATCAATGACAATGAATTCAGAAGAAGTTAATTAACAGCAAAAACAGGTCGCTCATTAAGACAAGGGTTAGAATGAAAACTTGCCACTAGCCACGGTGGTCCTCCAGGACTGGAGTCGGCGACCTCTGCCACACAGAGTAACTTGCCAGACTTTGACTCCTTTGACGGGTAGCACCACAAGTGTATCATCCTTTTATTAAAGGGTATATAAAATACACAAGTGTATGTGTGTCCATCTGGTTGCTGATGGCACATCACACATCAAATGGCATAACACAGAGATGTACGCATTGCATTTGTTATTCTAACAGATGGCACATCACAAATATTAACCCCACTTTTATCAATTCCATATTAAATGTCACAACAGACACATACATTGCATCTGTCATTCCAACAGATGGTGCATCACAAAAATTTGTAGTAACACATTTTTTATTCCACAAATACATGTGATGCACCGTCTGTTGGAATGACAGATGCACTTCATTTCATTACTACATGCACTACAGGGCACACTGACCCCTGCGGTGATTACTTCGATTTCAAATCAGTCTTAAATGGTTAGCACAGCTAGTTTGTACATAAACACACACGGCACACAAAGTCCAAATTCTACTCAGAAATGAAAAGTTTGGGAGTTTTGTTTTTAGAATTTAAAGATCAGAATTAGAACCTTCAGCTTGTCCCACAGACGGCCATTCTGTCATTGGACCCACTTTTTCCTGTAACTGTCAACTTGGGTTTGGCAGCATCAGTTATGTGGCAGGACCCAGCTGTTGGAGAGGACGCCAGTGTGCCACTGGCCAAATGGTGATAAATGCCCATCGAGCTGCCCACTGCTGCATGAGAACAGCTAAATAGCTGGGACTGCTCTGCAGCGCCACCTCCTGCCCACTTCTCTCTTAGCAGTTCCCAATAAAAGCAGAGCCAGCTTTGAACGAAATATACAAGAAATGCAAACAAAACATTATATACAAATATAAATATATATTAATAAATAAACACACCTCTCAGAGAGAGACCAACTTGGCAAGTCCTCTAATGTCTCGACTGAATCCTGGAGTTTAACATTCTGCACCCTCTCCTGTCACCCTGCTTAATGTATTCACGGCGTAATCTTCTTAAATTGTGTATAAAAAGTCAAAGAGGCTGCGGTCTGCAGATCATCACTTATTGACATTATTTGGATGATTCCCTACTTGTGCACTTTATTCCACATTTAATTTATTCATGCATAATTTATAAGTACTACATGACAAATCACTTGTGTATTTGAATATATTAAGTAATATTTATCATTGACTTTTTCCAGCTTTTTAAACATCGCCAGCCTTTCCTGTACATAGCTCATCAACCTTTTTTTTTTTTTTGTACTGATTTTGATATAAAAATTCAAGCCTACTGCAAACTGCCTGTTATGACAAACTGAATAAACGCATTCACTCAAAGCAGCCGTGGCGCCCGGCGGTGTCTTTGGTTTTCAGTTTGTGTGATGTGGTGGCTCAGAGCATCGGCTTCAAGTCCTGGCCTGGCCTGACCATTCATTGTGTCTCTAAAGGTTGTGCAGCCAAATATTCGGTGAAGGGTCCCATCATTTGTGTTTGTGTTGTCATCTGAAATATTCTGTTGAATGCAAACTCAAAAGCAAAGTCTGATTTTTGTTAAATGCAGGAATAAACAATGATGGCTGCCAATGACGATGGTCAGTTTTAAGTTATTTCAGAGGCAATTGTGGGGTCTTTGTTTTTCATGAGGGGGGCACCAACACGTTTGTCCACATCAAAGTCAAAATGAGCGCAACAACCAAACCATTAAAAGAATACAAACAAGTCAAAGCGGACATTCATCGGAGTGAATCCATGAGACCAGCGTCACACACAGCGGCCGTTACAGCAGGTACGACGACTGAGATGTTCACCCAGAAGGTCGCAGAATCCCAGGGAATGACGAGCGCACTGCCAGTGGTGTTTTGTGGACTGCATATCATGGGGTGTTTACTGCTGTGGCGGGCGGCCGGGATGCCCCCTCTACTTATGTTCCGGGAGAGCAACAATGGGCATCTCAGTACCTCACCCAGGACACTTGGTGGCAGCCTCCCTGGCTGACGATGGCACCTCAGTTTCCCGCAGGGTTCCATGGGAGAGCCCTGTGGGGATCTAGGGTGGCCACCAGGGGGTGCTGCATGGGTCCCTGAGCCAACCTGGACATCTCTACAGTGCCGCCCGGAAGTGCAACTAGCAACAGGTGATCAAGCACCTGGTGGGCTATAAAAAGGGCAGCCGCCACCACCACTCAGTGGCCAGAGTTGGGAGGAGAGGATGAGGCTTCAAGGGAGGAGTGGTGGTGCCAGTAGGGCGTGTTGTGTGTTACTGGTGCTTACCAGCACTTCATTTGGGACTGTGTACTGCCTGTGGGTCACGGGGAAGAAAATGAAAACAGTTTTGTGTTATTTTATACGTGCCTCCGCGTCAGTCTGGGTTGGGTCGGCGCCAATATAGCGCCTCTGTTACACTGTGTAATAAAATCGGAACGTTATCAGAAATGTTTTCTTTTGTAAGGATTTGTTTTTCACAGTCGCCAGTTTCCAAAAGGTCTCACGTATTCAGATTCCCATGATTTCCCATGAAAGCTGAGAATGGACGTCATTAATGTTGTACCTGCGACCAAAAACGACGACATGCAGGTGTGTCTGAATAAATTAGAATGTCATCGAAATGTGAATTTATTTCAGTAATTCAATTTAAAAAGTGAAACTCCTACATTATACAGATTGACTTGGGGGCTTCGATCATCCCCCCCGGGTTTAGTTAACTGGATATACAATTTAAAGAGATATTTATTTTATGCATTATTTATGCATTATATACTTTTACTTTAAAACTTTAGTAAGAACAATATTTGAAATGAACTTGTCTTCAAGATAGTATTAAATTTTGATTCCGTGTTTGGACTTTCATCGTGACAACTGTCACAAGAATGAGACACACTTTGTTTGGGGCAGCCACCCGTATAATCTGGTATCCTGGCTGCAAAATCGTTTTATAGAAATACAGAGCACTGAAGTGCATACAACCGAGTCCAAGACAAGACTGAGGGAAAAGGGGAAAAAGGGCAGGCTTTTAAAGGGGAAGACAGGAAGTGAGGTCATAAGGATCGGCACGTGTTCATCACTCATGGGATCAAGCCCGGACATGACATCAGAGGGGCCGGAGCTGGTAAGGTCTGTTTCCATTGGCTCGGTCCCGGAAGTGACGTCAAGAGAGCCAGGCGGAATCTCCCAGGAATGGTCTACAGAGAAGTGAGATAAAGAGTCAGTGCACTCTGCCACATCCCAGCATGCCTCAGAACTGCCTTCACTCAAGCCCTTTAGCTGCCTCCCATGCGCACGTGTGTGACACAACGCAACGTATAACTGCCCGTGAGTGAATATCGTTTCTTTATCTCTCATCAATAAACCGACTTTCTCGAATGTTTGTCCCTGCTCTTTCTTCTTCACTTAGTCGTTGACGTGTCATCAAGAACGTAGAAAATGATTGTCCTGATAAAAGAGCTGAGAGCGCAGGAAGCGTGTCTGACAAAAGCATTCACACGACTGAGAGGGTAGATGACCGCAGTCTTGTTTGAAAATAGTTGTAATAATGGCGTGATGTGAAAGAATCTCGTGTTCAAAGTCTCCGTCTCACGGGACTTCATGCCATGCCAACGTTTTTGGAATCTTTGAATTCTCGCTGGCAACACGAATTAGACGATCGACAAGTCTACAACTTAAAAGTTCAAATCCGAACAATACAGTTAGGTCCATAAATATTTGGACAGAGACCACTTTTTTCTAATTTTGATTCTGTACATTAATCACCACAATGAATTTGAAATGAAACAACTCAGATGACGTTGAAGTGCAGACGTTCAGCTTTAATTCAGTGCGTTGAACAAAACGATTGCATAAAAATGTGAGGCAACTAAAGTATTTTATTAACACAATCCCTTCATTTCAGGGCTCAAAAGTAATTGGACAAATTAAATAACTGGAAATCAAATGTTCATTTCTAATACTTGGTTGAAAACCAATGCCAGCCTGAAGTCTTCAACTCCTGGACATCACCAGATGCTGGGTTTCCTCCTTTTTAATGCTCTGCCAGGCCTTTACTTTCACTTGTTTGTTTGTGAGCCTTTCTGTCTGAAGTTTAGTCTTCAACAAGTGAAATGCCTGCTCAGTTGGGTGAAGATCAGGTTACTGACTTACTAAATAAACTCCTGGGTTGCTTTGGCTGCATGTTTTGGGTCATTGTCCATCTGTATCATGAATCAATTTGACGTCATTTAGCTGGATTTGAGCAGACAGTACGTCTCTGAACACCTCAGAATTCATGCGGCTGCTTCTGTCCTGTGTCACCTCATCAATAAACACGAGTGTCCCAGTGCCACTGGCAGCCATCACACTGCCGGACTCCAGCGTGTTTTACAGATGATGTGCTATGCTTTGGATAATGAGCTGTTACACGCCAGCCTTCTCCATACTTTTTTCTTGCCTTTATCATTCTGGTGGAGGTTCATCTTGGTTTCATCTGTCCACAGAATGTTTTTCCAGAACTGTGCTGGCTTTTTTAGATGTTCTTTAGCAAAGTCCAATCTAGCCTTTCTACTCTTGAGGCTTATGAGTGGCTGGCACCTTGCAGTGGACCTTCTGGATTTCCTTTCATGCAGTCTTCTCTTTATGGCAGACTTGGATATCCATACGCCTACCAAGCCCTGGAGAAATTAGCATTAGGGTTAGTTAGTTAGTTAGGGTTCACTTGGCTGGCTGTTGTGAAGGGGTTTCTCTTCACCATGGAAATGATTCTGAGATTGTCCACCACTGTCTTTCGTGGACGTCCAGGTCTTTTTGCGTTGCTGAGTTCACCAGTGCTCTCTTTCTTTCTCACGATGTACCAAACTGGAGATTTTGCCACTCGTAATATTGTAGCCATTTCTCGGATGGTTTTTTTCCGTTTTCGCAGCTTAATGATGGCTTCTTTCACCTGCATGGAGAGCTCCTTACAGACCCTCCCAGGCAAAGCAGTGCACTGGGACCCCTACCTACACAACCACTCAGCAAGTCCCAACACACATAGATTAGCATGGGGCGCCCGGGCAACTGCCCAGTGTGCCCATGCGTTAAGACGGCCCCGAATCTACCTACCTATCGAGGGCGGCCTGCTGGCGCCTGGGACTCGACAGCCCAAGGTGTGCATCCTAAAGCACTTTTTTTGCCGAATTTCCCCCAAGGGACAAGTAAAAGTTCTGTCTACCTAGCGGAAGCATGTTGTATTAACAGGGACACAGTTTTGCAATGAATTAATTGTTGCGCTAACCATCATACAATACAGTTTATTTTTGTAGAGTCCAAAATCACACAGGAAGTGCCGCAATGGGCTTTCACATACCCTACCCCTTGACAGCGCCCCAGCCTTGACTCCCTAAGAAGATAAGGAAAAACTCCCAAAAAAAATCCTTGTAGGGAAAAATGGAAGAAACCTTGGGAAAGGCAAGTAGATTTTAACAGATTGAACACAGGATGGCGCTTTGTGGCTAAGGATCTGCGCTGGTATCTGGAAGGTGGCCAGTTAAACCATAAATCACCGGAACTGGCTATAGTCGGTTCCCAATTCAATTTGCCAGTACGCCTGAGCAGAGCATACTTGGCGATGCACATTCTGTGACATACATTCATTGAATGCCACAACCAGCTATAGTTGTTTCCCAGTGCAATTTGCCAGCATGCCGGAGCTGATCAGTCAGTGCCGTACACTTGATGAGCAGCCAGCTCGTGACCACTGGCGCCCCCTGCAGCACTACTGTCCCATCACGGTCCCTGGGATTCAGCCGCTGCACTAGACTAAACTGCCAGAGTCAGCGTTGGCTTCTGTGTGTTTGTGTGCAGCCAGCTCAAGCGCAGTTGGTTCGGTGATTTGCTGAATTTCATCAATGGAGTCAGTTGCACCTTCTACATACTACAGTAGTTTTTTTTTTAAATAGTTTTTACAGTTCATTGGCACTGTGTAAAATGATCAGTGTCACAGGAATTGTGATGCTCTTTGCATAGAAAAAAATGTGTTCTATTTAAATTTCACTTTTTCTTTGTGAATTGTGACGTTTACTTAAAAAGTGCAGCAAAAAAGTATTTGGTGTCCAGGGGTGCATTAACCCCCAAGAATGTGGCAGTTTAAGGGTTAAAATCCTGTTACTGCCAGAAGAGATCCTACTCTGTTGGGCCACTGAGAAAGGCCCTTAACCTGACCAATTGCTCCAGGGGTTCTGTACAATGGCTGACCCTGCACTCTGACCTCTGGCCTCCACAAGTCATGCAAAAAGACAATTTCCCCTCAAGGATTAACAAAGTATATCAAATCAAAATAAGCAGTTTAATGCTCATAACTAGATCTGCTCTCTTCTTTGAGCATTTCACTTAATAGCAGTTAATAAAATGTTTTATAATTAAAGCAGATTCTGCTTTTAAAGTTAATGTTTGTCACTAACACATGGACTGGACTAGACCAGCGCTTCCCAAACTCAGTCCCGAGGACCCCCGGTGGCTGCAGGTTTTTGTTCCAACCAGTTTCCTAATCCATGACAACACCTGATAGCACTGAGCTCATTGAATTAGCTGGGATTATTTTTCTTTTATTCTACATTCAGAAAACCATAGCAGGATGATTTTTACATTTATAAGACATTTAGAAATATTTCTGCTTTTGCTATCGATTTAAATGCTCAACTCTCTTTTGTTGATTTCTTTATATTTCACCCTTTCTCTGTGCAGTTTTTCCCCCTTCACTGCATCTTAATAATGACAATTTAAAACGAGCAAAGCAGACACCCAGGCGAGCAACACGGAATAATCAAAGGCTGCAACTACTTTAGAGTCAGAGCCACTAATTAGTAAATAATTTGTTAATTAAACAATTAGAACACCTTGAAAAAGTAGAAGGTCCTCCCTGCGTGGAGTTTGAATGTTCTCCCCGTGTCTGCGTGGGTTTCCTCCCACAGTCCAAAGACATGCAGGTGAGGTGCATTGGCGACCCCAACTTGTCCCTTGTGTGTGTGTGTGCCCTGCGGTGGGCTGGCGCCCTGCCCAGGTTTGTTTCCTGCCTTGCACGTGTTGGCTGGGATTGGCTCCAGCAGACCCCCGTGACCCTGTGTTAGGATATAGCGGGTTGGATAATGGATGGATGGATGAAAAGTAGAATGAAAATCAAGATGAAAATATTGCTAAAAAGAAAAACCTACATTATTTCCATATAACTGCTTGGTACATTTTAATATACATATATACTCAGCAAAAAAAGAAATGTCCTCTGACTTTCAACTGTTTTTACTTTCAGTAAACTTAATGTGTAAATATTTGTATGAACACTAAAAGAGTCAACACACTAAGACATAAACTAAAAATGTTTCACAATGTGTCCCTGAATGAAGGGAGGCTCAAAATCAAAAGTACCAGTCAGTCTGTGGTGTGGCCACCAGCTGCTTGAAGTACTGCAGTGCATCTCCTCCTCATGGACTGGACCAGATGTGTCAGTTCTTGCTGTGAGATGTTACCCCACTCTTCCACCAAGGTACCTGCAAGTTCCTGGACATTTCTGGGGGGAATGGCCCTAGCCCTCACCCTGCGATCCAGCAGGTCCCAGACGTGCTCAATTCCTTCGACGATAAACACGAATCCGTCCATCACCCCTGGTGAGACAAAACCGTGACTCATCAGTGAAGAGCACTTTTTGCCACTCCTGTCTGGTCCAGCGAAGGTGGGTTTGTGCCCATAGGCGGCGTTGTTGCTGGTGATGTCTGGTAAGGACCTGCCTTACAACAGGCCTACAAGCCCTCAGTCCAGCCTCTCTCAGCCTATTGCGGACAGTCTGAGCACTGATGGAGGGATTGTGTGTTCTTGGTGTGACTCGGGCAGTTGTTGTGGCCATCCTGTACCTGTCACGTAGGTGTGATATTCGGATGTACCGATCCTGTGCAGGTGTTGTTACACGTGGTCTTCCACTGTGAGGATGATCAGCTGTCCTCCGTGTCTCCCTGTAGCACTGTCTTAGGCGTCTCACAGTGCGGACATGGCAATTTATTCAGCAGTCCTCATGCCTCCCTGCAGCAGGCCTAATGCACGTTCACGCAGATGAGCAGGGACCCTGGGCATCTTTCACAGTCGGTAGACAAGTCTCTTTAGTGTCCTGCGTTTTTAGAACTGTGACCTTAAATGCCTACTTTCTGTAAGATGTTAAGGTCTTAACGACCATTCCACAGGTGCATGTTAATTCATTGATTATGGTTAATTGAACATGCATGGAAAACATTGTTTAAACCCTTTACAATGAAGATCTGGAAAGTTATTTGGATTTTTAAAACATTATTGTTGAAATACACAGTCCTGAAAAAGGGACGTTTCTTTTTTTGCTGAGTATATTTTATATATATATATATATATATATATATATATATATATATATATATATATATATATATACAGTGGTATGAAAAACTATTTGCCCCCTTCCTGATTTCTTATTCTTTTGCATGTTTGTCACACAAAATGTTTCTGATCATCAAACACATTTAACCATTAGTCAAATATAACACAAGTAAACAAAAAATGCAGTTTTTAAATGATGGTTTTATTATTTAGGAGAAAAAATCCAAACCTACATGGCCCTGTGTGAAAAAGTAATTGCCCCTTGTTAAAAATAACCTAACTGTGGTGTATCACACCTGAGTTCAATTTCCGTAGCCACCCCAGGCCTGATTACTGCCACACCTGTTTCAATCAAGAAATCACTTCAATAGGAGCTGCCTGACACAGAGAAGTAGACCAAAAGCACCTCAAAAGCTAGACATCATGCCAAGATCCAAAGAAATTCAGGAACAAATGAGAACAGAAGTAATTGAGATCTATCAGTCTGGTAAAGGTTATAAAGCCATTTCTAAAGCTTTGGGACTCCAGCGAACCACAGTGAGAGCCATTATCCACAAATGGCAAAGCATGGAACAGTGGTGAACCTTCCCAGGAGTGGCCGGCCGACCAAAATTACCCCAAGAGCGCAGAGACGACTCATCCGAGAGGTCACAAAGACCCCAGGACAACATCTAAAGAACTGCAGGCCTCACTTGCCTCAGTTAAGGTCAGTGTTCACGACTCCACCATAAGAAAGAGACTGGGCAAAAACGGCCTTCATGGCAGATTTCCAAGATGCAAACCACTGTTAAGCAAATGAACATTAGGGCTCGTCTCAATTTTGCTAAGAAACATCTCAATGATTGCCAAGACTTTTGGAAAAATACCTTGTGGACTGATGAGACAAAAGTTGAACTTTTTGGAAGGCAAATGTCCCGTTACATCTGGCATAAAAGGAACACAGCATTTCAGAAAAAGAACATCATACCAACAGTGAAATATGGTGGTGGTAGTGTGATGGTCTGGGGTTGTTTTGCTGCTTCAGGACCTGGAAGGCTTGCTGTGATAGATGAAACCATGAATTCTACTGTCTACCAAAAATCCTGAAGGAGAATGTCCGCCATCTGTTCGTCAACTCAAGCTGAAGCGATCTTGGGTGCTGCAACAGGACAATGACACAAAACACACCAGCAAATCCACCTCTGAATGGCTGAAGAAAAACAAAATGAAGACTTTGGAGTGGCCTAGTCAAAGTCCTGACCTGAATCCAATTGAGATGCTATGGCATGACCTTAAAAAGGCGGTTCATGCTAGAAAACCCTCAAATAAAGCTGAATTACAACAATTCTGCAAAGATGAGTGGGCCAAAATTCCTCCAGAGCTGTAAAAGACTCATTGCAAGTTATCGCAAACGCTTGATTGCAGTTATTGCTGCTAAGGGTGGCCCAACCAGTTATTAGGTTCAGGGGCAATTACTTTTTCACACAGGGCCATGTAGGTTTGGATTTTTTTTTCCCTAAATAATAAAACCATCATTTAAAAACTGCATTTTGTGTTTACTTGTGTTATATTTGACTAATGGTTAAATGTGTTTGATGATCAGAAACATTTTGTGTGACCAACATGCAAAAGAATAAGAAATCAGGATGGGGGCAAATAGTTTTTCATACCACTGTATATATATATATATATATATTTATATTTTTTTTGTGCCAAACTTAGTTTTCTGATTTCTATATTGTTCCCAAAACACATAACTTAGGGAATAACACATCACTTAATTAGCCCAGGAGTCCAATTAAAAAAAGAAGCTGGTTGGGACAAAAAACCTGCATCCACAGGGGGTCGGCCCCCAGGACTTGACTACCTGGGTTTAGTGTGGCATCTCCATTTTCTATATGGCTCATAGTATTCACTGCTATTAACAATTTGGTCCTCCACCATAAAAGTATGCTACCCCAGCTCTGTTTGAGCCACGTTTATTTGAGGACCGGTGGTCTGCATGCCTTCTAGTCTACAGATACAATTTAAATGGAGATCAAATCCTGGTATGTCCATATATGTTAAAAAATGAGGAGTGGTCCCCCCTGGACTTTCTTGTATACTCAGATATGGGGATGGATGTTTGAAGAGTAAACCACAAGACAATGAGCATATTTTTATATTATGTACATTACAAGAACCAGCAACAACAAATCAAACCAAATTAATAACATACTGAACAATTATTATAGAAGTAAATTTGAATAAATCAGACTCTGCTGCTGCATGAATAAAAACGTTCCACTTCTGGTTAGTAGAAATAGCCCAAACGTTGATAGAAATCAATATTTTCTACCTAATAGTCATATGATAAATTTCGTTGACCTAAGTGAAATATCATGTTTACAGACAGACATAATTCCAAAAATAGTATTTTCAGACTCAGGGAGGTCTAAAACGTCGAGATTCGTCAAAATCTCGAGATCACATTTTTGGACGATTACAATACTTTCCTTATGCTTTGTATATGAGAAAGTAAAAAAAGAAACACTTCATCGAATGTGCTTACTTTTTCAGATGACCGTACGTAAGGCAAGGAGCCGTCGTCCCGTGCTGAGGCTCCTGTTTAAGTCTAAGCTGCAGACCCCACAGCAGCCTCACCTTTAGCGTTCAGCCTGGTCAAGCCGGACGTGCCGCAGGACTTCAGCAATCCAACAAGTGATGAAGCTGCCATGTTCTCATCTCCTGGTGTTAATCTGCAGTACAACACAAACATACAGAGAAGGTTAGCTTAGCACTGCTGCAGAGGTTCCAGGTGCCCATCAACAATGGACGGCATGATAATTCTTAATAACGCCATACCTCTGGTGGTGGGTTGAGGGTCTGGGGGAGCTCAGGTGTTTGCCAACAGTTCTTCTTGCACAGAGACATCAAACTTGCAAAGCTGACAATTTAACCCAACTCTGTTTTATTAATTTGAAAACACCTTTTATCAAAAATCACATCTTGGGAATAAGCATTTCTAGAAGACGTAGAGCGGAATGTGCAGTAAGATGAAATGCCACCAGTGTGCGCCTCAGCGTTTCACAAACCACCATCAGAAACGTCCCATTACCCACAAGGCAAGAAAGCTCCATTTCAGACATTTGTCTAGATACAAGTGTTTCATCATTTATTCCTCTGGGCATACAAGCCATAAATTATATAATCAAACTTTTACGCTCAGTGATACAGCTGAGCCATTACAACAACTAGCAAAAAATACGGAAATCTTCTTTCATAGAATTCCAGCAAGGCGAGCCATTTTACAGTGTTAATTTCAGAATTTGGTTCATTTCCTGGTTTCGAGATATACAGCTTGAAAATGGAGAAGGCACCTTCATTTATATTTATTTGTCACGACTGGCGGCAGCTGTCCTTTAGACCTTCACTTCCAGAAGCTCATAACAGCTACAGATAAAAACAAAAAAGCACAGGACTTTTATTTTTGTCTTAATGCAGCAATGTGACAGAACTCATCTTTTTACAAACTACACTTGGAAATTTGCCTTTCTTCAGTGTTGCATGTAAATATATTTTAATAGATGGCAACATGCTAAAAGAGGACACTGCTTTACTAAGCAAAAAAAAAAAAATAATAATAATAATAATGTAGGTGAGTCAGAAATTAAAAAAAAAATCTTTAAAAATAATCTAAACAAATATTTTACATGAAGAACCGACATATTTAGGACATTATGAACAGCTGTCCTCCTTGTCATGGAGAGAGTTATCGTTCCATTAAACAAATAGTCAAATTCTGTTATTAAAATATATTCTAAAACAAAATAGTGTATTGGGTAAGAAACCAAGCTGAAGGAAGCTGCTTGACGTGTCCCACAACAGCTTGGCAGTTTTTAAGTCCAAGGCCGGTCGGTCCTCTTCTGGTCTACGCGCCGCCACACACCGTTCAGGTCCAGCACGGGTTTGCTTCTTCTCCTTGTGTCTGTGCAATCTACTTTGCTAGAGTACAAAATTAGGAGTCATCTTCATCCTCTTCTTCATCCTCTTCTTCTTCCTCATCATCATCTTCATCATCACCTTCATCATCATCATCATCATCTTGATCTTTAGAATCTAGATCATCTTCATCTTCAATCTGCACAAAACAAACATGAGCCATGTTACAAACAGCATAGAGTGGATTCAGAAATGTCCTCAGACCTGTTGTGTTAAAATCATTTCAAGGAATCTTTTCCTTAATCAAGCACTCAATAACTCACAATGACAAAGTGACAAGAGGATTTTAGGAATTTGTACAAAATGTATTAAAAAACAAAAGTGTTTAGACCCTTCAACTGAGACACTTGACATCTGGCTCAGGTGCAATCCCAGATGATTCTGCACTTATGGGGGTGCACTGATAAGGGGGATGAGACAATGGAGAGGAATCGGGGCGAGAACTGCTTACTGACATGTGACGCAGCAAAGATTTTCTATGTCTAAGTCACTATTCAGGTAGTGGATGTTGAGGTGGTCCACACTCCTACAAGTACTTGGGGGTCCACATCAATGACAGGTTGGACTGGTCTCATAACACAGAGGAACTACAGAAGGAATGGCAGAACTGACTTTTTTTTGTCCTTAGGAGACTGCGTTCCTTTAATGTGGGTAGGGACACCCTTCTACAACTCTGTGATGGGCTGGGTTGGTGACGTCACTTCAGGACCTCCAAATCAACAAGCTAATAAAATGGGCAGTCAGTTGTGGGACGTTCTCTGGACCCCCTGGAAGTAGTGGAGACAGAGGGAGAGGGGTTAGGAGCAGGTGCTGATACCCACCACCACCCAGATTAGGACCCGAGTGCAGCCATGCGATGGCCGATACCTCAGCACCGAGCAGTGTGAGGTTTTTTTTTAATGGAGGCTGAAGTGTCCCACTGTGTAGGCTGGCAGGCCTACATACAGGGCTGGATGCTGGATAACGTCATACCCGGGACGGAGTAATTGCAAGGGCCCAACGAAGTACAGTCACTTTTGGCATTTACGGGATTCAAACCAGCAACCTTCCGATTGCCAATGCAGATCCCTAGCCTCACAGCCACCATTCCACCCTAGTGGAGGAGAGAATTAAAACAAAACTGAGTGTCAAAATGAACAATGCTGGACATCCTCTCTCCGACACACCAACATTGAGGGCTTTCAGCCAACGTATTATTCAGCAGAAGTGTGTCAAGAAATGTGACTGGCGGTCCCTTACAGTGACAGCAATACACCTTTATAGCGCCTGGCCGTGAGTGCCAAGTCAAAACTGTTCATCCTGTGGTGTGTTCAGACCAAAGTGTGTGTGTGTATATTTATTTACCTACCTATCTATTACTTATTTAAATGGCTTCTGTAAAAAGCCAAATTTCCTTCCCGGGACAAACAAAGTTCTTTTTATCTATCTATTATATAGCACCTTTCCTATCTATCTATCTATTATAAAAGAAATTCAAAAGGTAATTTTACAAAGACATAAAGCTGAAGGTGGCACGGCACTACCTAACTTTCAATGTTATTACTGGATGACAAGTAAAGTTCCATCTACGGGGGTCCTCAGGTTACAACGTCTCGACATACGACGTATCGAGTTTACAAAGCTCATTTCCCATAAAAACTTAAAAAAAAAAATCAAGACACGAGTGCTTCGGCTTACGCCGTTAGCGTAGTACTTGCAGACTAAGTGGGTGAACTAGTTTGGTTGCGCGCAGCAGAAGAATACGCAGTAACACGGCGTATGAGGGAGGGAGTTGGCGAATGTTTGGTTGCGCGCGGAGGAAGTGTTCCGTTTGTGTTATTTTGTTTGCCGACTTTTTGTCCCTTATCATGGCTCCTAAATGAAAGTCAGAGTCTTCAGACGGCAGTGCTTCGAAGAAGGGGAAAGCCATCACGATGGAAGTGAAATTAGACATTGGAAAGTAATAAAAAGGTAAGGAATTTTTTTACACTCATTTTTTCTGTTACTACAGTACAGTATATTTATGTCCTTTTCCTTTTTCTGTAGCTTAGTTGTGTTTTTATGTTATAGATTATGATTTTAAATGTGTTAGGATAGGTAAGTGACCTAGGCTAGGGTGTGTTTCGACTTACACCAAAATTCGGGTTACAATCACTGTTGTAGGAATGGAAGTGTGTCGTAACCCGAGGACCCCTGTCTCTATCTATCTATCCATCCATCCATCCATCCATCCATCCATCCATCCATCCATACTCAGAAGTAACTTTACCAGCATATCACATGCTATACTGCACAGGCATGAATAACCCACTTACCGCTTTGGTCAGCCTTGATGTTGTTTTTAAAGTGTGTTATAAATAAATAAATAGATAAATAAACAAACAAACAAACCATAAATAAGACTAAAAGAAGCCTTTGTTAAGGTCTTGTTACCTAAGAGTAAATGAAGAATAGATGCATTTTGGCCGTACCTAAACCTAAAGTGTTACCAATAAGTTTATAGGAAAATTGTCCGACAGCCACAAACTGCCAGTTTCAGTTGTTCACAACACCACAGCCAGCAGCTCCACTCCATCTTGTTATTGAATAAAGCTGAAGTGTGTTCATGAACGTAAACCAGACTTAACACACACACACCCAGACCCCAACAAATCCACGATATACACAGGAAACGCATCCTACCGGTTCTCCTAAATCCTTTAACTTGTTCTTCAGTGAGGAGATTTTCTGGTCTTGGTCAGCAAGAAGCATCAAGAGGTCATCCTGCTCCTTTTTAGATTCCGCCACTTCTTTCTGAAGTTTACTTTTTTCATTCTGTAGAATGGCAGTGCTGGAATTTGCTGTATTTAGCTGTTGCTCCAGTTCTGCTTTTGCATTTGATAAGCTCTGTACTTCACTCTGAAAAGAAAAAAACAGAGAAAATGGAAATTTGAGACAAATCACACAGTAATGCTGAAATGGACACTACAGAAACCTGAACATTTATATAGAAATTGCGTGATGAAATTTATCAACATTTTCTTTGTGTTTTATTAACACAAATTCACCCTAACCTCATTTGTCACCGTTTCACACTCCATATTTTTCACCTACAATGTCAGTCATTATAGGTGTCACTCTAGTCACATGTACACTGAAATATGCATCTGCAGACCACCATTTCAAGTTCTGTCGCTCGAGTCAAAATTGTGGCTATTTAATGTCAACACCAGGAGATGGGCTGAAATCAAAAACTCATTTTGCCAACATTCTGTATTTTGTAGCAGGTCAGTCATTTCTCACTCCAATTTAAGGATGTTCGTGCATTAGTGGGGGACTTGTGGATCCATAATCTCATTAGGAAGCATAAATGTGAAGCATCCAGTGTTCACATCTGTCAGAGCACATGTGCATATGAAATAATCCCATTTAAAGCAACCAGCTGATCACCACACTCCCAGGTGAATGGAAAGTAATTACACGTTTATAGGGTCACTAGCTGTGACACCCATCTAAGGTCCGGTCAGGTTGGGGAGCACCCACTACACAATGAAACAGCCTGGGATCCTGGTTGGCATCCCCCCAGGCAGACACATGGACCCTCTATCTGCCGCAGCCAGGTGTTATGTGGGTGACCCCTTGGCCTGGTCCAGCCACTCAGGTCCTCAACAATGAGCCGGATCATTCTCAGGTAATTGCGCCACATGGCCATACTGCTGTAACTGACGCTCCCTCACAATGCAGGTCATGTGCCTCATTTGGGACTCCGTGAGCAACACAAAGTCAAACCAACGGTACCCAAGGATTTTCCAGAGAGACACACATGAAGGAGTCCAGTCTTCGTCTCGGGTCACTGGATAGCATCCATGTCTCGCAACCATATAGCAAGACAGTGAGCACCAGGACTCTAATGACTTGGACCTTCGCCCTTTTGTACAGATATCTGGAGCGCCATACACCTCTTTACAGGGACCTCATGACCCCCCATGCTCTCCTAATCCATCTACTGACTTCACAGGAAGAGTCACCAGAGCCACGAATGCCACCGTTGAGGTAAGTAAACCTCTCGATGACGAGGTCGACACTCTCTCTGCAGACAGACTCATTGCTGATGGCTGTGCCCAAGAGGTCACTGAAGGCCTGGATGTTGGTTTTTATCAGGACCCTCACAAGCCCAGACACTCAGACTCCTCGCTCAGTCACTCTTGACAGCCCCGATCAGAGCCTCCATTAAAGATCACAGCACCGTCAGCAATGTCAAGATCAGGGAATCTCTCTTCACCAACAGATGCCCAACTGTCGCTGGAGCCCACAACCTTGACCAGCACCCAGTCCATGCAACCATCTAAGACAGGTTGAAATTTAAGTAATCGACGTAGAGCTCAGCATTCAAGTTTACTGTGCCTCGTGCAATGCATACATCTCTGTTATATGCCATTGGGTATGTGTGATTTGTTAAAGCAGTGTTAATGTTTGTGATGCGCCATCTACTGGAATGACAAATGCAATGCATTTTATTACAAAAATGTTTGTGACGCAACATCTTTTGGAATGACTGAGACACAGCAGCCGGAAAGACGCACAAACACTTACCCTTTTACTGAGGTGGATTATACTTGTGTACAGAGAACAGTGACAGTTTTACTTGTAAGTGCTAATTAATACTCTCCAGTGCAAAAATTTGTGAATATAAAGATGATTAACCAGCCACATGAAGAGAAGCTAAAAGGTGGCTAAATATAAACACATAGAGAACCCATAGACGAGTCAGACAGATAAACATCTTGTGACGTCATACTCCACTAGATTATAAGATTTAGATGATGTTATAATTAGTCATGCCTCCTGTCAAAGACCAGAAACAGAATAATTTAAGAATATTGGCTATCTGCTGCCCATCTTGGACCTTCAACACCATTCCTTGGTATCTGAGTCTCTCTGGACAGGCGCTCTTCCTCTTGAGTGCATCCTCTTAAATACTTCTTCTCAGACTCTGTCATTATTTTCGAGGTGTTCTGCTCGCCTCCAGTCTGCTTTTATACATTCAGTCTTTGCAGGCAACTCTCTCATTGGGCCCTCCTATGCCTTTTCTCCTCCTTGTGTGTCTCACACACCTGCACTTCCTCTTTCAATTATGTTACCAAAGTGAAACTGACCAATCACACCGAAGCCAAACTGACCAATCAGATTACTCTGAGAGACAAGACACACGCAGACCTTAGTGTTTCATTAAACAGTAGATCAATAATCAGTCATTTTAATTGTGTCACGATTTATATATTAATCCGGCAGGGTTTGATGCTTGTGATGAATGTACGGTAGGGGCACCCACCAACTACTTCCATGTCACATTCACAGATACCTTTAAATCTGCCCATTTTCTTTGTGAATTGCACCCACATACCCTCTTTGTATCTGCCTATGTTTAAAGCAGCTTTATCTGATCTCACAGTTTAGTCACCAATCGAGCAGTGATGTGTGAAAACCCGGCCCCTCGCAATATATTGACATAATGAACTCAAGGAATAAGTTGCTTCGGCCTCCAAGTAGTTGACAAGAAACAATGACTCCAATAACAATCACATTCTGAATGGGCACAAGAAAGAAACACGTGTGAGACGCACACCGTCAACTGCTTACCGATCCCATAATAAGGGGTCAAATGTAACATACTGTATGTGAAATGTGCTTTACTCTTCATTAGAGCGACTCTGGCACATGCGCCATGATGTGATAAATTTCCAGTTATGTCAAGAAGGAAGGTAAAATACTCACAATTACATTTTGTACACAATATAAAAAGAGCATACACTAAGTTAAAATACTGAAAAGAACCCGCTTTAAGAGCAGAAATCTGTGTACACCAACCTTTAACTTTTCAGTCTCGCCTTGCATGGATGACAGTCTTTTCTCTAGCTCTGCAATTCGAGATCCTGTTGCATCTTCTGCACTTCCGACTGCTGCTACAAGCTGTTAAGAAAAGTGAAAATAATTTAAAAATATTGGGAGTGCTCTCCCCATGGAATTTCTCATATACGGGGATGGATATTTGAAGAGTAAACCGCAAGACAATGATTATATTTTTATATTATGTACATTAAAGAATCATCAACAACAAATCAAATCAATAATAAATTGAACAATTATTATAAAAGTTGAATAAATCACACTCTGCAGCTACATGAATAAAAGGTACAGTACCATTTCTTGTTAGTGGAAATAGCCCAAAGGTTAATAGAAATCTACGTTTTGTGCCTAATACTTGTAAGAAAAATTTGGTTGACTGAAGTAAAAGTGTACTCAAGTTATTGTGTTTACACAAACTCACACACACACACACACACACACAGACAGACAGACAGACAGACAGACAGAATTCCAAAAATGGTACTTTTGGGCTCGGGGAGGTCTAGAATATCGAGAATCATCAAAATCTCGAGGTTGAATTTTTGGATGATTACAATACTTAATATATGAAAAAGGAAAAGGAAAATAAAAGTCCGGAATCTCAGTCAGACTACTGTCTTCTCACTATTGGAACAAAGAATGCATTTAGAGTTACAATAGATTTTTCATGAAAATGATCTTATTTTCATTAGTGGTCAAAAGCTTTCTGGATCTTTTTCTATAATGCCACAGGAAAGCATACATTGTATGTTAACACACTTGTGTCAAACTTTATTTAGAATTCGAAAACAGCCTGAAAAACCTACATACGAAAATATATTAATAATAAATACAAATTGGGAATAAAGTAAATTTTGTCACAAGAGGGGGCACTGACACTAAATGTTTGGTCTTTATCTTCCTCCAAAGTGCAGAAAAGAAAGAAAAGAAAAAAAAAAAATACCCAATGAAGGCAACTGGTTCCGCCCTTCTGGTCCCTCAGCCATAAAAACACGACCACCCAGAAGGAGGCGTCACTTCTTACTCAAGCCACCAGAGTGCAAAGGAGCTTGTCAAGCTTTTGATGGTAGACAAAATGGCCGTTTTTATACTGGCCATGTTACTCTGGTGGCCATATTTTTGTTTCTTTATTACAGCAGAGAGTAGTAGTTGTTCATACTGTTAAGTAAATGGGGGACAGCCAGGTCGGCGCCCCAAAATATATTCTGCTGTGAGCCTGATGTTCCCTAAGACAACCACACGCCACACTACACAAATCATTGCAAACCCTGTTGTTAACACACATTCAATTAGGTTACTGAGCACACATTAGTATACAAATGATATACACCCTTGAACATTTTGCTCTCTTACAGAAGTATAAATAAATAAATATCCAACTCTAAAATGATTTTCACCACTTGGAAGTGTACCCCAAAGCAAAAAATCCACAAGTAAACCGGAATTTATTAAAAAAAACCTACCACAAAAAAGGATGAACAATGGAGGTATAGTAACATTACAAAAGCAGCATCAATTTCTGTTCGCCTACCTCCATAATACCTTTATATTATTCTATAAAATCCAACATCTCTCCGTCTGTCCACTTTTCACGAGAGACCTACTTAATGGATTTAAATCGTTTTTTTCTATAATTTGCTGATTTTGTGACTTCTCTCATCGTGCTAAGTATCATAGTTTGCTTGCGGTGCCGATTTATTTGAGCAAATCCGCGAGACATGCAGCAGGCCGAGGGGAGGGGGAAGCAGGCAGGGGCACCAGCCTCCGTTCGAGTCGCTCTGCCTCTTGCCACGTGTTGGACCTTGCTTCCACTTAGCTAGCGATACCTGTTTGTTTAGCAGACATTCTCATCTACAGACTGTTAAAGAGTAACGTTTGACGTTTTTGAACGAGAGATCATAGCTTTGTGTGTTTTGGAGGGTAGCTGCTGATTAGCAGAGATATCACGATCACCTGCTCTTCTCCCAACACTGTGGATGCTTTCCCGTCAGAGCTGAACACCATCAGATACAGTCGCAATGTTCGGCGTTAGAGCGTACCTACCTTCTGCTTGGCTAGAATTAATTACATTTTGTTGTTTTAAATTTTTCTATTGATTATTAAAGTTTGTCCTGTTTTATTGCTATGTGAGTGGAGCCACGGGGGACAGCTGGTACTTTAATAAATGACATTCTTATTCAAAATCAAAATATGATCCCAAAGATAAGATATTTGCACACCACAGAGTGATTTTAGAACTGCACTGCAGCGCCTTTGCACCACGGCACTGTGATGAAGTGTAATACCTGGCATACACACTAATGATGTGTTTATTAACATCTAACAAAATCTAATTTAAAAAATTTTAACCTGGCATGTAAGTTAATATTCAACAATATCTAATTTTTAAATACAGGGAAGCTGGATAAACCAGTTGTTCCATTGGGCACATTTATGATCCTACTAGTTCAGATCAGAACCTTTGTTAAGTGCTGGACTTTGGGGGGCTTGAAGGTTTCACTCTGATCATCTTTTTGCCAGTTTCACAAGGTTGCTTTGCTATAAGCCCGAGCGGACACGTCGTAGGCACTTTTTAAGCTTGGATCTTAGACACTCTTCCTCTAGGAAGAAAAACTGAAGTGGAAGATATGGTCAAATGTTTGAGACTCCAGACAGATGACAAGGTTTAGCGTCCCTTCCCTTTCTAAGGCAGCAGGCTGAGGGACTAAAGGTCGCCAAGAGGAAAGGAGATGAGCAGATCTGTTTTATGCGTTTGGCTGAGCAGTGCTGAAAAGCCAGACAATAATAATTCATTAAATATTATTTGGCGATTTTCTTGCTACTCAAAGTGCTTCACATAGACCGAGGGAAGTCACTTCAACTATCCCCCAATGTGGATGGATGATGTGACGGCAGCCATTATTGTGCCAGTATGCTCACCACACATCAGCTATTAGGTGGTGAAGGGCTGAGAGAGACAGCCAACTAGGGACAAGAGATGATGAGGGGGCCAGAATGGATCAAGGCCATGGTGGGCACTTTTTTTTACCAGGCCATCGGGATACACATGGACCTTGTATGACCACGGAGAGTCAGGACCTCGGTTTTACGATCCTCCGAAGGATGGTGCCATATTTACAGCACAGTGCCCCAGTCAGTGCACTGGGGCATTGGGATCCACACAAGAACCACAGGGTAAACTCCCCCTGCTTTCTTCACCATCACCTCTTCCAGAAACAACCAAAGCTTTCCTTAGATGGCCTCCCATCCAAATACTGGCCAGGCTCGGACATGCTTAGCTTCAGGTGGAGGAATTTAAATGAAAGGCTAAGAAAGATGGAGAGCATCTCTCAACAGCTGCCTTCACGCAGAAGGCCACTCCATCCAAATGGGCAAAGTCAGACCACAAACCAACCAACACACTAAGACAGAGACATACCTGGTATTCTATTCAAGATGAACTGATTTTTAGCCATTGTCAACACTCACATCTGTAGCCTGGTTATATTCTGGTCATATTATATATAATGCATTAATAAATGTGCAACTTTCTCTTTTGCCTGTCCCAGTGCTCTGTCCATTTGCCTGGGGTTATAGAATTAGAATTAGAATTAGAACAATCTAGACGAGAACAGGCCATTCAGCACCAACAAAGCTCGCCAGTCCTATCCACTTGCTTCCTCCAAGAAAACATCAAGTCGAGTTTTGAAAGTCCCTAACGTCTTACTGTCTACCACACTACTTGGTAGCTTATTCCAAGTGTCTATCGTTCTTTGTGTAAAGAAAAACTTCCTAATGTTTGTGCGAAATTTACCCTTAACAAGTTTCCAACTGTGTCCCCGTGTTCTTGATGAGCTCATTTTAAAATACAAGTCTCGATCCACTGTACTAATTCCCTTCATAATTTTAAACACTTCAATCATGTCACCTCTTAATCTTCTTTTGCTTAAACTGTAAAGGCTCAGCTCTTTTAATCTTTCCTCATAATTCAACCCCTGTAGACCTGGAATCAGCCTAGTCGCTCTAGATGTAAAAGGAAGAGGAAGTGCTGATCTTCTCTTCAGTAGTCGTCAAGCCTAACACTGACCGCGATGGTAAGAATGAACCCACAAGGGAAGAGATGAAATGTGGGGTATTCTGTTCAGGTCTACAGGGGTGGTCTTAACTACATGTAGCTGGTGATGCACACCCTTTTAATTTTTAGATCAATGCTGTCACACTGTCTGCCATTACATAATCTGAGTCCAGGGAGTTATAGAGGACTAGCTGAAATCTCTTGACTATGAAGTGGAAATACAGCTTTTACATTAACATTCATTCACTTATCCAAAATAAGATACAAAAGAGGTCAATATGATGGGGTCTGGGGACTGCTTTGCAACAACTTAAGAGAACATGAAAAGTTATTGTTTTCTTGGCTACAAAGAACCTCTCATCAGAACCATTATCAGTCTTCAACTTCTTAAACACATTGTGAGAGTCAGCAGTTCAGATGGAGGTGGGCTACTCGTTCTACAGCTACACATGAAGTATCTAGATTGAGACTTGAGGTGGCATCTCCAGACATTGTTCGTTAGCAGGTGAGAAGGAGCACAGGACCTCAAGAGGGTCTCCATATATGCAGGCTCTGACTACTGTGTAGGTAAACATGAAGGATTTGAACTTAATGGGTGCTACAGAATCACAGCCAGTGTAGTAATCAGAAAAAGGAAGTGACATGTGTCCAACTCAGCAGGTTGAACACCAGACGTGCCACTATATCTTCAATCATCTGCAGTGACACTGCAGTACATGCAGGTACCCTGCCAGTAAATAGTTGAAAATGTCCAGACAGGACAATACCAATGCCCAGATGAGGAGTTGGGCTGCATACTCCGTCAGATCTTGCAGATGTTATACAGAGTGGACCTACAGGAACGAGAGACAGTAGCAACATGCAATCTGTCAGAAATGAATGTGGATGTCTTTGTTTCTCAGACAATACACACAGAATTCTAAATATGATATCTGTAATGTGAAAATTAGGCCATAAGAGTGACTGTTGGCAGCAGCTGGTCTGTTTTACTTCCGCCAAGTGGCATCGTAGGGGGACCACTAGTCTAAGTGATTAATCAAAGGCTGAATGTACTGCATGAGGCACCACCAAAACTGAAAATGACAGGCATGGAAACAAATCTTAATTTTAACCACTTTTTACAAATGAAGCCTCCCACAAAATCACAACAGGCTACTCTGCAATCAAATTAGTACTAGTGGACCTTCCTCTGAAAACAGCTGAAAATGGAAACTTTTCTTACGGAAGATTCTGTTTTCTTCAGCAGCTCCTCACGTTCCATTTGAAGCTGGTGTATCTGTGACATCTGCGATTGTACCTGAGCTTTTAAAGTCTCCAGCACCTTCAAAAATCACAGCAGCAAATAAGACAAATTACAAACAGGTATGTAAGGAAACTGGCATTTAAAGCAAACACACTGACAGCCGACCCCCTTGCAAGTGCAAGAGCAAAGTTAAACATATTGACGAGGGTAGAAGTCAATTTTTATCTGCACTTTTGTGATCACTTTGTGAAGGCTGGCTTGTTCAGCTTTCTCCAGGCACATGTGGAAACAAGGCATGTCTGTGGTCACAGAGGTCACTCTTAAACATGGCAGCTCCACTCTCCATCTGCACCAAAGAAAAGCAGCGAGTAGTGACCTACGGTTTATGGGCTGAAGGCATACAGGGGGCCGAAATCCACAGAAGGCTTTCTGCACAATGTGGGGACTGTTCTATCACGGCGGACAATTTACAAACAGACTGAGAATGGGATGCCATGTCCACTAACAACGACAACGCTGAACAAGTCTGTACTGCGATTCTGATGAACCCCAGGATTTCAGTTCCTGGTACTCTTTCAGGCCATAAAAAAATTGATCACAAAGTGCAGATAATTACTCATTCATCCACTGAATGTAACTAAAAAGGCAAAAATATGTTGGTTCCATACAGAATACCTTATGCTGGTCAGAATTAGGTTCCACATTCTCAGCTGTGCTGCCTGTGGGTTGAGCTCCTTCCAGTTTCTAAATAAAAACAAAAGTAAAGCTTTAGTAACACTTGACAAAGTGTAAAACAAAATAAACACACCATTAGATATAACTAACTAACTGCTACTGATTGAAACTACAAAAGAAAATGAGTCATTGTCAAAATGGAGGTTTAAAGGGAAGTATTTATAGAAATTTTATATATTTTCATTTTGTTTTCACGTTTTATGTATTTTCAGTTATGCTCATGATTGTGTATTGTCTCCTTTAACTGCACTTCCATTACCTGTGTTTTGTGGGTGGAACCTTAGGAGGCGGGGCCACCCTGACATCACTCCTTCTGAGCCCTCCTACTGGCCAAGAGCTGTGCATCCTCAGATCAGGAAATCGCTGCACGCTTGTCTGAGGAGTTTGTCGGGTTTTTTGTGACTTTCTTGCTTCTGCTTAAGAATTTTGCATTTCTGGATTGTGATTTGGACTTTGCTGCACTTGAACTGCCTTTTAGGCAACTCCTTTGGTCCATTTTTGCTCCTTCCTTTTGTTTTGATGAATTTTGTTAATACATCTTTTATTTATAATGATTCTTTATTTGCCCTTTTGTACACAATCCGAGGGTTTATGGTCATCGTTCCTCTTGTGGGAGTTTTGATATATTTTGGGAGTTTTGTAGTTACTTAAGCCAGTTCACCAATTTTGAGGCCTGTTAGATAATAAGCAGTTGGAGTAACCAGACAGGCTGGTGAACCCGAGAGCTAAAATCTAGTTTGTCAAGCTAAGCACTGAGTCAATCTGAAGGCAGACAAGCATCACTTCAGGAAGGCAACTTCAGCACCTAAACACTTGTGCCAGAACGACTGATACTTTTTGCTATAATGTTGCAGATGACACAGCAAAGGGCCCAAACGGCAGAAAGTGAACACCATAAGCAGAGGATCGTGCAGTAAGGAGAAAGACAGCACTCCTCCAATGCAAGTAGAATCCTCTGCTAGGACCTAAAGACACGACTTCACAGAACATCAGCCATCATCCATAAAGACTTGCTATTGTAAAACTAATCATCATGCCAAGATAAAATAAAACTCTAAAGAGCAACTAAGCAGCCAGTCTTTCTATGTCATAAGCTTGTCTGTCTACGCCGCGTTTTATATGTAAACACACTGGATATATGCAGTTATCATACACTGTGTGCACAATTATTAGGCAAGTGAGTATTTTGACCATATCATCATTTCTAATGCGTATATTCCAACTCCAAGCTGTATTAACTTGAATGCTTATTGGATTTAAGCACGTCAGGTGATGTGTATTTGTGTAATGAGGGAGGGTGTGGCCTAAGGAGATCAACACCCTATATCAAGGTGTGCAGAATTATTAGGCAGCTAGTTTTCCTCAGGCAAAATGGGCCAAAAAAGAGATTTAACTGACTCTGAAAAGTCAAAAATTGTAAAAAGTCTTTCAGAGGGATGCAGCACTTTTGGAATTGCTAAGATATTGGTGTGTGATCACAGAACCATCAAACATTTTGTTGCAAATAGTCAACAGGGTCGCAAGAAACGTGTTGAGAACAAAAGACGCAAATTAGCTGCCAAAGATTTGAGAAGAATCAAACGTGAAGCTACCAGGAACCCATTATCCTCCAGTACTTTCATATTCCAGAGCTGCAACCTACCTGGAGTGCCCAGAAGTACAAGGTGTTCAGTGCTCAAAGACATGGCCAAGGTAAGGAGGGCTGAAACCCAACCACCACTGAACAAGAAACATAAGTTGAAACGTCAAAACTGGGCCAAGAAATATCTGAAGACAGATTTTTTTCAAAGGTTTTATGGACCGATGAGATGAGAGTGACTCTTGATGGACCAGATGGATGGACCTGTGGATCAGTAATGGGCACAGAGCTCCACTCCAACGTGGAGGTGGGGTACTGGTATGAGCTGGTATTTTTAAAGATGAGCTAGTTGGACCTTTTGCATTGAAGATGAACTCAAAATCAACTCCCAAACCTACTGCCAGTTTTTGAAGACACTTTCTTCAAACAGTGATACAGGAAAAGACCATGATTTTTATGCAGGCCAATGCTCCATCACTTGCATCGAAGTTCTCCACTGCGTGGCCAGCCAGTAAAGGCCTTAAAGATGAAGGAATAATGACATGGCCCCCCTTCCTCATCTGACCTAAACCCTATCGAGAACTTGTGGGCACTTCTTAAACGCTAGATTTACGGGGGAGAAAAACAATCCACCTCTCTGAAGAGTGTCTGGGAGGCTGTAGTCACTGCTCCACAAAAAGCTGATCGTCAACAGATCAAGAAACTGACAGACTCCATGAATGGAAAGAAAGGCTTATGACTGTTATTGGAAAGAAGGGTGGCTATATTGGTCATTGATTGATTGATTGATTTTTTTTTAAATGTCAGAGATGTTTATTTGTAAATTTTGAGGTGTTTGTTTATTATTCTCACTATAACAGATGAAAAGAAACAAGTGAGATGGGAACATTTTCATTTTTCCTTTAGTTGCATAATAAATCTGCACACTAATAGTTGCCTAATAATTGTGCGCACATATGTATTCCCCTGATGATGTTCACACTCACATTTCCGTTGTGAAACATTCAGGTTTCAGGTTTATTAACATTTTGGATTGACTGATAGCACTGTGTTTGTTCCATATTAAAATTAATCCTCAAAAATACAACTTGCCTAATAATTCTGCACTCCCTGTAGTTATATAATCTGTGTGTTTATCAAGAAATTGTATTATTCTGTTCCTTAAAATGAGTGGGCTTCAGTTACCGAGATACAAGTCTAAAGGCTGGTGACCCTTCTTACAGCAGAAAAAGATGAGGCAAATAAAGTTGCTGCCTTGCCATATTATTCGATTAATGACTGGTATTGCTGAAGGTAAAAGCGATAATTACCCAAGTTAAAATTTCTTTTTCAAGTCCTACAATGTCTTTACTTGGTCCATACCTGAATCAAGATGAAGCTTAGTGGAGTGTTGTGGATGGAGGATTCATGAAATTCCCACCCGAGGAAAAACAAAACAAACATCTAAAAAGGTTCCAAGGATTTTTTTCTAGCATATGTTTAATGTTGCAGAATTCTCATTTAAATTAATCTTACAACACGTTCATCACAAAACAGTAAACCTCAGCTATCCATGGAAAATAAACAGCATTTATATTGTCATTTGTAACCAACTCTTTTGTCAGAATAGACTTTTTTTTTTTTTGCATATTTAATGTTACCGCATTCTTAGTTACTTTGTCATTTAAATTAAGCTGATATAAGCGGCAAAGTGGTAAAACATTTAAAGCTACAATTCCTTACTGAAAAATGACAATAATTAGTAATATTCTCCATCTTTCTAGTCAGTGAGAGACAAAAGGAAAAGGTATAGTAAAAAAAAAACAATCGAGTAAATATTTTATATTAAAATCGTCAGTTATAAAAAGTGTCAATTCTGAGCCAGTAAACCCATCCATTATCCAACCCGCTGTATCCTAATTACAGGGTCACATGGGGTCTGCTGGAGCCAATTCCAGCAAACACAGGGCCCAAGGAAACAAACACCGGGCAGGACGCCAGCCCACCACAGAAGCCGGTAGACCTCTAACAATAAAGTAATACAAAGACATTCATAGCAATATGTTACGCCAATTATGCCAGCCTGCGTAACTACTCTCTCAGAGAGAGGTGAGGTGGGGTGATATCAAGCATATCCTGTGGTCTGAATGTGAATCCCAATGCCCCAGTGCAATGGCCGGGACACCGTGATGTAAAAATGGTGCCGTCCTTCACTCCACTTCACCACCTAACAGCTAATGTGTGGTGAGCGTACTGGCACAAAAATGGCTGCCGTTGCATCATTCATATGGGCGCAACACATTGGTGGTGGCTGAAGAGGCTCCTTACTAACTAAATCACGTTGAGTAGTGAGAAAAACGCAAGATAAATGTAAGTAATTATCATTATTTATTATTACAAGTTAATGATTTATTTGTAAGCTAGACAAATGTAATATCAGATATATAATAGCGCTTTAGGAGGCCTGTTTTACTTTATTGAGGAGAACTTTGGTGCTTTGATGTTTACCTAACCCTGCATCTCCTCAAATGTCCCACACATTTATGACATTGAGGGATGGTACATGAATCAAACCAGCTTGGTAATGGTGACTGTGGTTGGACTTGCAGTACATGAGCCTATAAGTCACCCCCAGCTAGAAGGCCATAAACTGTCTAAACAAAGCAACTGGGGGATGAGTTATACCCGAGTGCTTTCATTGGTTTGACAACCCAGGAAGGAACAGGTAAATTAATTCTATTGGTCTGCAGTACGGCTGTTTACGATTGGTTTTGAAATTGGAGGCCATTCTGTATCACGCCGCCACTTTGTTATGCGATTTGTGGTAAGGATTGTTTAAAGTTGGGTCACCTTGCCTTCACCTCCCTCTCTCTCACCTCATCTGGCCAAGAAGAGACCACAACTAAGACAACTCCATCTCAGCAACCATAGCGAGATCGGCATGTGGCCTGACTCCAGTCAAAGGCAATGTGGTAGCAAATCAAACAGAAGCCGAGAGCTGCCGATGGACGCAAGATGCACGGCTACTTAGGCTGTCATCGTGTGGTTTACTAACATTCTGCTTCCTTCAAATTTTCAGTAATATTATCAACAAAGAATTAAATGTGTCACTTAACTCCTGCCTGTTCCTTTACTCCGTCTAATTGCCTGAGGTTACAGATGTAGAAGGGATGAGGACAGCAGGATAAAGTACATAAGGCCCGGAGTATACAGAGTGCCAAGTGTATGGAATTTAAAAACAATTTATTAAGGTCTACATAATAAAGAGTGTAAAGGGAAAAACAGTGTGACCACGGGACCCTACAGGACAAAACACAAGCAAAATGTGAAAAGAAAAAATAATAATTCAGTGCTAATGCAGGACATACCATTGTTTCAATGAGAGACTCTTTTTCCGTTAATTTTGCTTGCAGCGCTTCATGTTGTTTCCGGAGTTCACTCATCTCCTCGTGCAGCCGGCTAACCTCTTCACACTGAATGCCATTGATTTGAGCTCCATCACTGGAGATGTGCTGTTGCTGGTTTTCCTTCCCTGCACCGTATAACACAGACAAACAGAAATTAATATTTTGCTATGATTTACTTGCAGGCCAATTAAGCCAGGTCAGGACTCCATTGCTACAGTGTCTCTCTGAGGAATCCTTGGGTACCACTGGTTTGACTTTGTGCTGCTCGTGGAGCTCCGAATGAGGCACATGACCTGCACTGTGAGGAAACGTCTGCTATGGCACTACGACCATGTGGCGCAATTCCCCGAGGGTGATCCAGCTTGTAGAACCCTGTGACGATGTGGGTTCTGGCTCCACACTCCCTTTGATGTTTGGGAACCCTTGAACCCAACACCGTCGATAATGTTACCGAGTGAGCTAGTCAGTGGAGGCAAATAAACAATTGAGCAAAGGGTGGTGCAAAAAGTGCAATAGTGCTTTTATTAAAAACAGTCAACAAAAACAGTGTTCCATAAATAGTGCAGTTTCAATAAATAATCCAATAAAAAAAAAAACGTGGAGGTTAAAACAATAAGAAAAAAACAATCCTTTAAAACGAGAGGTTAAAATCTTCTTTAGGAAGCTGTCTTTAAAAACCAACAACAAATCCGGTGCATCGTTTATTAGCGTTTTCTGTTAGCGTCTCACCTGCTTATCCCGTTTGGGCTTAGCAGCAGGCAAGACGCTCTCTGCAGCTGCCCTCCTACAACACACGCGAGACTGGAGACCTCCCGATCCCTGGCTCCGGTATGGTACTCATCCCAGTCCCCGAGACTTGATGTCCACCAATGACCAGGACGCACACATTTGGGGACTCCACCACCAAGCCTCCCGACTTCCGCTGCCTTTCCGCGGCTTCTCTGCGGCCCGTCGCTTTCCTCTAGGCACTCCCGCTACATGGTCGCTCAGCGGGAGCAACCTCAACTCAAACGCCTGGGTGTCGGCCTAACACCCAGCTTCCTCGCAGCTGCCCACGGGCGCTCGATCGCGCGCTCACCACACTCACGCACCGCCTGTTTCCTCGCTCCCTGTAACCTCCGTCCTCTTTCCTCATCTCCTTTTTCTTTACCGAACGTTTCTTTCACCCCTTCAACCGACTTGCGTTTCTTTTTAAAACGTGAGGGGCCATCACAGCTGTAGCATTAGCCACGGGAACAATCACGGATGTGGGCAGTTCCTCACCTGTGCACTACGCGAGAAACACCCACATCACCGACTGCCCCGCGGCTCGCTACAACAACGCCCCCCTCAAGAAGCCGCCCCGGGTGCGGTGATTATTTATTTAAAATGAATGGCCTTTTCTCAACGAGCTGTGGACCCATAACACCAAAGACCCTCATTGTTGGGGAACCGAGTGGCTGGACCAGGCCAAGGGGATGCCCACGTAACACCTGGCTGCGACAGATAGAAGGTCATTTCCGGAGCGTGGGACTGGACCGTGCGTGAGTCTGGGGGGTGGCTAACCAGGATCCTAAGCTGTTTCGTCGTGTAGTGAGGGCAACAACTCCCTGTACCAGTGCATGCTCCCTAACCTGACCTGACAAGCAATTCTGAATGTGTCAGTTTTCAAAACAAATAAATAATGCTGCCAAAACTCTCAACATCTCCACATTCCCTCCACTCATTTCTTAAAAAAGTAGGGCTGGGTGAAGGGCTGCTTATTTCATTGCTTTATCGGTTGCTTTACCTTATGTTGTTTACAGTAATGACAAAGACAACAAACTGAATTTCATGTCTTAATGGAGAAGTGAAGTTTCTTATATAATGCGCTTCAATGGGGGCCAATGCTGAAGAATCACAAACGCTGTTAAAGCATCAAAAAAAAAAAAAAAAGTCAAATTACCCATCTTCATATATAATAGGCTACCGTGGCTGTCCGTGTGTCTGTCCAGTATTTTAAATCACCTGTAGCTCATAAACCGTTTGACCTGAAATTTGGTACACATATACTATGTGATGTCTACTGTCCGCGGTGATGATTGATCTCCAAGGTTTTATTTTTATTTTACTTTATAGTAGAATCAGCTCTCTGCAGTGGCCAGCACCATCCTATGCTGCTTAACTACACTTTCCCCTGCCACCACTTTGCAGTCTTCAATCTCCTTCAGATCGACTCTTCTGCATAGGATGTCATCTACCTGTGTGCATCTTCCTCCACTCTTGTACGTCACCCTGTGTTCCTCCCTCTTCTTAAAATACGTATTCACCACAGTCATATCCACTATCCTCTGACCTTCTTCATTCCTCTCCTTGACACCATACCTACCCATCACCTCCTCCTCTCCACTGTTCCCTTCACTAACATGACCATTGAAATCCGCTCCAATCACCGCTTTCTGTTCATCACTTCCTCCAACTCACTCCAGAAATCTCTCTCACCCACTGCACACCCAACTTGCGGTGCATATGCACTAACAACATTCATCATCACACCTCCAATTTTGAGCTTCATAATCCTCACTCTGTCTGACACTCTTTTCACCTCCAAACACTCTTGACATGCTGTTCCGTCAGAATAACTCCTACCCCCATTTCTCCTCCCATCCACACCATGATAGAACAATTTGAAACCCCCTCCGATCCACCTGGCCTTACTCCCCTTCCATTTAGTTTCACCTTCCTTCTCTCCATCATATCTGCTAACTCTCTTCTCTTGCCAGTCATACTGCCAACATTCAAAGTTCCTACCCTCAGTTCCACTCTCTTTACCTTCCTCCTCTGGACACGTCTCCATCCTCTTCTTCTACTCCTTCGGCCAACAGTAGCCCAACTTCCGCCAGCACCCTGTTGGCGGTCATTGTTACCCCGGGGCTTGACCGATCTGGTATGGAAATTTGTATTGCTGTCTGCATATTGATTTGGCAAAATTTTAAACCGGATGCCGTTCCTGACGTAACCCTCCTCATTTATCTGGGCTTGGGACCCCACAAAGAAACACACTGGTTTGTGCATCCTCTGTGGCTGTATAAAGTGTATTTGAAATTAGGGAAAGTTCACATTACACCAATAACAGAAAGTACAGCACTTTATATACAAGAGAGATGACGCACACGTGTTGCACACGGGATTGCGTAGAGAAATAGTGTGACAGCTAAACTCATGTTCAGGCTGTTGATTTGGGGTGGGGGGGCTCCCTTGAAGTGATGGGACTGTGAATTACAGAAAAATTCAAGGGTAACTTTGACAAACTCCTGTTTTAAAAAAATACATAATTCAGCCCAATGAAGGAAGTCCATGACACACCCCAGTGTGCTGATCGATCATGTTTATTTTTGATTTAAAAGTTTAGTTTTAAACACACAACCAAACTAATATTATATTAAAAACAAAGTAACAAATCACCCAGTAAGCAAACTGACAATGAGTGTGAAAACGGCTCGACAGTTTGGGCTTCTCTTACCTCACACCAAGACTGTACTGAAAAAGCAAATTCTGCACCACAAGGTTGTGTAGATCATTAATAGTCTTCTAATGAACAATTTATTGAACAGTAATTAATAAGACATGCAGAGAAAGGTCTAACCTGGAATGATTTCCTAATAAAAACAAAGACGTATCCTTCAAGTGTCACAAGTTGAGTCTTAAGAGTCCTCACTTTACTCTTCAAAGCCCTGGGAATGCTGGTGTGGTTATTGCGACCAGTACGTCTGACACATTAATAAATCCATACTATTTGGGTCTCTTATGGCGCTTTTCCACTGCATAGTACGGCACAGCACGGTTCAGTACCGCTCACCTTGGTTCGGCTCAGTTCGGCTCGGTTTACGCTTCGACTGCAGTTTAGTACCGCTTTAGAGTGGGCGGGATTATTCACATGTCGTTATAGTTGCACAGCCTCTACTGCCGTGACATCATCGTAAACGCGCCACAAGCGACTTCCTGAAAAACTTTTTCATTCTGCGTCGCCCCATCCAGCTCTCGCTGGATCCGCTCCTCGGCTACCAACGAGAGGAACGTCTGTACTTCCTCAATAGACCACGAAACAGCCATCTTTGGTTAAAACAAAATGGTGCGTCCGAACCTTCGCTGGCTGTGCTAAAAATCTAGCGGGTCTGTTGTGTCTCGTGTCGCAAGTTCAGTGACGCAGTAATGACGATTTTCTCCGGCCAATCAGTGACTGGCAGAGTTTACACGTCACGTTTTGGTAACGGTTCGGCGCGCTTGGAACCTCGGCTGAGGTGGTACTAAAAAAAGGACCAGGTACCAGGTACTGTTCCCAGTGGAAAACCCTCCAAAAGTGAGCTGAACTGAACCGTGTCGTGCCGTACTATGCAGTGGAAAAGCGCCATTATTGTTTTCAGGAAAGGCTTTTGTACGATCAATGAGCTATCAATCCAAACCGACTTTTACAGGCAGCTTTTCAAAAAATTTCAAGACCCTTATCAGTTGTACATCATTACATAATGCACAAAAAGAAGTCCGTTGGGCCTGAACTTTCAAAGACTTTGGAGGTTGACGTCTCACAAATTTACATTACCAGGCAACCCTTCACCTCATCAGTATGCGGTGGATTTAAAATGTGGTCTTCTTTTGGGCTCTTGTTATTAAATGTACAGTACCCCTGTGCAATATGATTGGCCATTTAGACAACATCCTATTATTTGCAATATTTGCGCAGTCACTTTAAAAATGAAATTCAGGTGTTATACGGAATATGTTTATCTGCAAAGCTCCTGCATACAATGTCCTGTTAAAGCAGCACAAAGAAATCCTTACCCAGCTTCAGCTTCAGGACGTTGTACTGGTCTTTGTGTTGCTGTATCTGAGAGAGCTGCTGGGCCAGCGTAGACTGCAACTGTTCATTGTCTCCCCTCAAGGAGGTGACCTGCTTCTTCAGCTCATTTATCTGAGAATCCTGCACAAGAACACAAGCATTCAGCTAAACATGCAATGACACCTAACAGAGGACAGCACACAGGACTATTTCAGTGCCTTCAGAAATTCCTTTTGTTTTTGTTATTGTCACAATGCCAATTTCAACTCCTATGCTTATCTAGCTAGCTCAACATTTGGAGACATCCTTGGGGGGGAAAAGCTTACAATTTATTTAAAAATGTTTGAAGCAGATTAGTTGTTATCTTTGAAAAGATCATCTCCCTACCAGAAAGTTATAGAGTGCAACCTAATAGGACTGCAGTTCCCAGCAACGGCGAGAGTACTTCGCCAACGGGCACCTTTTGATTTTTGCGAGGGGTTCTGGGAAGAAAAAAAAAGAGGGACCGGACTATTTGGGGAGTGTGTCACAAGCCCTTACCGTATTGTGTTGTCAGATTTCATTTGTTCAGCAATAATAATTACTGTCATTGAGGAAATTGGGTGGGATTTTCCATGTGCGTTGTTCATTTATGGTTTTTAACCTTCATTACCAGAATGTTGTTAATTTCATCTTTTCATGTACAACAGAGATAACAATTTTCTTGGCCATCGCTACAAACAAGGCAGGGTAAGCATCACATAAAAAAACTAGCTGTACCTCATGGCTACGCGCCTGTATTAGTGAATAGGTACTGGAGGACGTCCCTACCCAGCTCCCTACTCCTGATGTCACTCTTCCTTCTCCCCTCAGCCCACAGCCTCTGTCTTGGATTTGAGCGAATATATCGCTCCTGCAAGCGAACTACGACTATTAGCGTGATGAGAGAAGTCACAAAATCAGCTGGAACATTCAAGCAAATTATAGAAAAAAACCTGATCTAAATCTGTTAAGTAATTCTCTTGTTCGCTAACTAAGCGAAGGTAAGCACCACGCCCTGAGGCCGACGCATGATTGAGGAGGACCCTGCACCCCTCCCCTCAGCCTGCTGCGTGTCTCTCGGATTCACACAAATAAATTGGTACCGCAAGCAAACTGTGATACTTAGTGCAACGAGAAAAGTCGCAAAATCTACCAGAATGTTCAAGCAAATTAAGCAAAAATATACACATACATATGTACTAGGGGGCTCCGCTCTCTACTCGCAATGCTCGCCCACTCCCAGGTTAGGTTAACTAAATACACAATTTAAAGAAATTGTTATTTTACTGAATGAGTTAGTCCAACCCAGAGGCTGCTTGTGCCGTGCTGCATGATCTGCAAGTCACGGTGGGCGTCGATCATTTAAAAGCTTGGACAGCAGCTGCTGCTACTTGTGAAGTGCTGCGTGATCTGCACATCGTGTTGTGTCCTTTAAGCCAGCTGCTGCTTTAAAGCCTTACATTATCTACATACTTCTGACATACAGTATCATCTATCTCCACATATTTGATCTCTTTTTGCTGTTCCGTTATTTCACCAAGTAATAATTCTGTTTGTTTGTGCTAATGCGATCTTTATTATCTTTTTTTTTTTTTGATACTTTCAAATTTTACTACTTTCATATTTTTTAACTTGCTCTGCATGTGTATTGCACCAACGTTTTTGAAAGTCATTATGGAATCTTTTATTTCTGACCCAGATTTGACCTATGAGCTTTTCAATTCCTCTTGATTCAGGCCGATTATTACTTTCCTTATTTTCTGAATTTGCACATAGATTATTATTGTTCTCTTGTGCATCCTTTTTTGCCTTCTTTACTCTCCAACGCTTTTGTGTTTCTTTTCGACGCACTGCTCTTTCTTCTTCGCTTAGTCGTTCACGTGCCATCTAGAACATGTAACATTTTTAAGAGCTGGGAGCACATGAAGTGTGTCTGCCAAAGGCATTCCAACAACTTTGAGGTCAGATGTCCGTGAACTTGTTTTAAATTGTTTGTAAGTTGGGAGTGGCGTGCAAAAGTCACCGTCTCACGGGTCTTGCTTCCTAAGGTTGTAATGTCTAGTCTTGCGCAAAGTGTCTCTCCGAGATGATCACGTCTCGACCCAAGATTTTTTCATATATATATATATATATATATATATATATATATATATATATATATATATATATATATATATATATATATATATATATATATACACAGTAATCCTCGCTATATCGCTTCGACTTTCAAGGCTTCACTCTATCGGATTTTAAATGTAAGCACATCTAAATATATATCACGGAGTTTTCGCTGGTTCGCGCTTTCTGGACAATGGGTCTTTTAATTTAGGTTACATGCTTCCTCAGTTTGATTGCCCAGTTGATTTCATACAAGGGATGCTATTGGCGGTTGGCTTAGAAGCTACCCAATCAGAGCATGTATTGCATATTAACTAAAACTCCTCAATGCTATAAGATATGCTTCCCGCGCGGTGCTTGAGATTGTTTGCTTCTCTCTATCTTTCTCGCTCTCTCTGCCTGACGGAGGTGGTGTGAGCAGAGGGGCTGTTTGCACAGAGGACACGGACGCTCCTCTACAAAATGCCGCTTTATCGCAGTGCTTCTGTATACTTAAAAGCACGTATTGATTTTTGGATTGTTTGCTTTTCTTTGCGAGCGCTCTCTCTGATATTCTCTGCTCCTGACGCTCCTTTATGACGCTCCTTTGAAGATAAGATATGTTTGCTTTCTTTTAATTGTGAGAAAGAACTGTCATCTCTGTCTTGTCATGGAGCACAGTTTAAACGTTTGACTAAAGGGTGTTATTTCATGTCTAGAGGGCTCTAATAATGTTAACAGTTTGGGAGAGTTTATAAGGGCTTAAAATATATAAAAATAACCATACAAACATATGGTTTCTACTTCGCGGATTTTCACCTATCGCGGGGGTCTGGAACGCAACCCCCGCGATCGAGGAGGGATTACTGTGTGTGTATGTATATATATATATATATATATATATATATATACTGTATAATAGGGACTGCAAAACATGTGTCTCTTTTTCAAAAGTTTAAACTGTGCTCCATGACAAGACAGAGATGACAGTTCCGTCTCACAATTAAAAGAATGCAAACATATCTTCCTCTTCTAAGGAGTGCGCATCAGGAGCAGAGAATGTCAGAGAGAGAGAGAGAGGGGGAGAGACAGAGAGAAAAGCAAACAATCAAAAATCAGTAGGTGCTGTTTCGGCTTTTAAGTATGCAAAGCACCGCGTGACAAAGCAGCCGCATGGAAGGGAGCTATGTGAAGGTAGTCTTTCAGCATTTTTTAGAGAAGCGTCCGTATCCTCTACGCCAGTGGGCAGACAGCCCCTCTGCTCACACCCCCTCATAAGGAGCAGAGAATGTCAGAGAAAGTAAGAGAGACAGAGAAAAGCAAACAATCAAAAATCAATACGTGCTGTTCTCCACTTTGACGTAAGAGAAGCACCGCGCGGGAAGCATATCGTATATCATTGAGGAATTTTATTTAGTACGTAATACGTGCTCCGATTGGGTAGTTTCTCAGCCATCGGCCAATAACATCCCTTGTATGAAATCAACTGGGCAAACCAACTAAGGAAGCATGTAACATAAATTAAAAGACCCATTGTCCGCAGAAATCCGCGAACCAGCGAAAAATCTGTGATATATATTTAGATATGCTTACATTTAAAATCTACGATGGAGTGAAGCCGCAAAAGTCAAAGTGCGATATAGCGAGGGATCACTGGGTGTGTGCATATAATAGATATATAAAAATATATATATATAAAAATCTAAATATATATATATATAAAAATAATAGATATAGCACTGAGATCTAAAAAAAAAAAAATAATAATAATAGAGCACAGCTTTGCTTCTCCAAACACTCACTTGTTCCCGAATAAGCTCCTTGTACCGAGTCACAATGCTGTCATGTTGCTCCAATGTCTTTTTTACTTCTTCTTCCTTCTTATCTTCTTCACTGGACTTGTGCACTGCTTTCGTTATCACCACTGAAAAAGTAGGCAGAAATGAAATGTGAGTGATCGCCAAAATACAAACACAGGAGCAGAGGGAAAAAATGAGTTTCATGAAAAGGTTAAAGCTCATTCCAAAGAATCTCACATGGCCAATAAGGACCAACGCAAGACTAGGAGTAGAAAGCTATGCAAAAACTACTTTGTGGGAAAACTATTCAGCCAAGGACTAATTAGCCTTTCATTGGGCCAAAATTAATTATCGCCATCATGATACCTGCCAATTATGAAGCCAACCAAAAATAACAAAGGGGACCATATTTATTTCTTTTATTCTTAAAAGATTTTTATTTTCACTGTGATTTCCATTCACGTTTTCTCAGTCATTATTAACTAATAACTAAAAGCCTAACACAGGTGTAGCTGCAGCCTTGCTGCATTCCGCATAACCTTCCCAGGTGTACTGAAGGAGGCCGCTAAACTCCAACTGGCACAACTGCAAGACTTTACAGGATGTTGGATTCAGAAAGTATTTGGACCCCTTCACTTTTTTTCTGTTACAGTCTTCTGCTAATATCATTTCAACTAATTTTTTTCCCCCCTCGTGAGGCAGCACTTGATACCTCAGAATGACAGAAGTGAAGATTTTCTAGTTTTGAGCGGATTTATTAACACTTTAAAGGTGGATGTCGACATATTATTTAACAAAATGTAGGCGTGTCTTCACGCAGCTGCCGGCCACTACACAAACATGATCAACACTTCAGTCGGCTGGGGAACGATCAGCTGATGCTAGTACATCACTTTGTTTACGATTTCCATATCGCTTGCATCAAAATCAGAGTCCAATTAAGCAATAATACGCAAAACGTTGTCTGAGGAGTATATTGCTTTGTGGCTTCGCTTTGCTCCGTCACCAAATCTGCCTTTAGCTCTGACGTCTGGCATCTACATAAAGACAACTTGGGCGGTTGGCAGCTGCTGTGCTGGGCATTCCTGCTAGAAGTCAAAAAAAAAATATTCAGCCCTGAAAGAGTGAAAAAATCAAAAACTGAAATATCACATTGATACAAGTAATCAGCCCCTTTGCTATGACACGTGGAATTTGGCTCCGGCGCATTCGATTACCGAGATGTTTCTACAGTTGGTTTGGAGCCCACCTGTGGTGAATTCAGCTGATCAGACACGTTTAGGAGAGGCACACACACCCACCTATAGGTCTCACGGCTGATCTGCTGCATTTTGTCTTACCCTTGTCGTTTAGTTAACTGCACACTGCCTTGCCTGTTTGCACTGTATGTTGTATTTGCACCAAATGGTGTCCACTATCATGTTCCACTATATGCTGTATATCTGCACCCTGAAGATGGTCCTGAAGATGGGTTGACAATAATCAAACTTGAACTTGAAATTGATAATGTGCATCAAACAAAAAAGCCAGCCAACTGATCAAAGGACTTGCCTGCAAAGTCTAGAGATGCAATTGTGTCGAGGATAGACAGACAGAAGCCTCTGGTCAGCAGGACACACACGAAAGCCCACTTGGATTTGTAAAAGGCACCCAATGAATGCTGCGACTGCAAGAAACAGATTCTGTGGTCTGATAAAACCAAGATTAGTGTCACGCCTGGAGGAAAAGACTCACTGCTCATCAAAAGCAGAACACTACTCCAGGGGTGACGCATGGTGGTTGCAGCATCATGCTGTAGGATGAATTTTCAGCAGCAGGTACTGTGAGACTAGACAGGGTTGAGGGAAAGGTGAATAGAGCAAAAGGACAGAGATATCCTTAGAGCACTCTGGACCTCAAACTGAGGCAAAGGTTTACCTTCCAACGGAACAGAAGTGGCTTAAGGTCAATTCTGGGAATGTCAGAGTGGCCTGATTTGAATCATCTCTGGAGAGACCTGAACAGAGCCATCCACCAACGAGAACTTGAGGGGCTCTAAAGAGAAGAATGGCAACAAAATCCACAAATCTATGTGTGTGAAGCTTGTGATGTCAAACCCAAGAAGACTTCAGGTTGCAATCAATACCAAAGAGACTTCAACTACGTTCTGAGTTGAGGGCCTGAACTACTTGTGTCAATTTGATGTTTCATTTTTTTTATTTTAAATTTGCAAAAATTTCTCAGACCCTGTTTTCACTTTGTCATTTTTGAGTTCTGAGTGTTGATGAGGAAAAAATAAATTGTGATGATCTTAGTATAATGCTATAACAAATCAAAATGTGTAAAGGGGAAGGGGTCCAAATATTTGATGAATCAGCTCCAGTATATAATTTAAATGTCTGAGGACTGGTCATCAATTGGTGAAACTGTCCAAGAAAACAAAGAAATATGCTGAAGATGTCCAGTGGAAGCGGTTGGATAGATGGCTTGCAAAACCATGCTTGAACATACTGATCTAGAGCTACATTTTAGGGGGACCAAGATGCAGGTTTTAAAGAGGACCACTGCTCCAGAAGTTACAGGAAAGACAAGTTGAACATGGCTTATCTGAGGGAAGTTCTTATTTGGACGCTTGAAGTCAGATATTGCTGAATGAGCAAGCCTAAGTCAATATTAACATTGGAATTTCGGGTCTTTGTGGATACCTGACCCACTAAAACTAATCCTTTCTTATTTACTCCCATCTACAACATGAAGCAGCAGCATATGCTGCTGGGTCAAATAAACACCTTGACTGCCACTCACCACCTCAATATATAGGATGGTCCAGATCTAATTATGCAACTTTTAATGCAATGCAGGAAAACAATACAAGACAAAAGAATTGTTTGAAAAATCTTGTAATAAAACACAATTAATCAATCCTCCCCCAACACTATGTGATTCTTCAATTCCACCCATGGGGGCATCACTTGTACATATTTTTCCAGTAGTTTTTTTAAAAATAGTTTTTACAGTTCATTAGCAGTGTGTAAAATGATCAGTGCTGCAGTAATTGTGATGCTCTTTGCATGGAAAAAAATATGTGCCCCATTTAAATTTCACTTTTTCTTTGTGAATTGTGACATTTACTTAAAAAGTGCAGCAAATAAGTATTTGCCGTTCAATTTGGACATAATATGCCTTCTTTAATTGGGAACTTAAGGTGAGGAAAAATCTTGTCTTGTGGGACTTGAAACAAAATCTCTTCAGAAAAGTCATGTTAAAATTTATAAGAGTTGAGGGAGCAAGAACTGTGTCTGTCAAAAGCATTCACATGAATGAGAGGTGAGAGTACTGTGTGCGTGGCTGAATGTGGTCAAGAGGAGGGCGCGACTTCAAAAAAATCTCATGGCCAAAGTTTCTTCTTGCGGGACTAGAAAAAAATCTCTTCAAAAAAGTCTTGTTTTGTCACGGGATTTTTTTTTATATAATAGAGAGATGTTAAGATTTCTACCACAATATAGCTCTAACATTAGAAACATCACAAGAACCTAGAGAAGAACAGGCCAGCCAGCCCAACAAAGTCCACCAGTCCTTTCCACTTAATTCTTCCAAAACAATATCAAGTCAAGCTTTGAAAGTCAGTAGAGTCCTGCTGCCCACCGCACTACTTGGTCACTTATTCCAAGTGTCTGTCGTTCTTTGTGTAAAGAAAAGCGTCCTAATGTTTGTGTGAAATTTCCCCTTCACAAGTTTCCAACTGTGTCCCCGTGTTCTTGATGAACTCATTTTAAAGTCACCGTCTTGATCCACTGGACTAACTCCTTTGATAATCTCAAATGCTTCAGTCAGGTCTCCTCTTAAATCTTCCTTTCCTTAAACTGCAACAGCTCAGCTCTTTTAATCTTTCTATAAAATGTATGATGACGCAGTATCCCTAAATCAGTGGTTCTCAATCTGTGGGGCGGATCCCCCAGAAGCAACAAAAAGGGGGGCACGAATATGTGAAAAAAAGAAAGATGAAAAATACATCTATTGAAACCAAAACAAATTAACTTAAACTACATTCTGATACTAGAAAAATAAATATAGAGTTAGATAAATGTCGATAAAAGTTAAGTAGGTGCAATAAAATATGCATCTATGATATATCATTAATTAAAAAAGAACAAATTGGTATTAGTGGGCTCCTTTCAAAAAAAAAACGTTAGGGGTGGTGCAATTAAAACTGTTATGAAAACCTGGGGCGTGAAAAAAATTGTTATGAAAACCCGGGTCGCAAATACTTAAAGGTTAAGAAACGCTGCCCTAAATAGAGAATTCCACCTTACCAACATATACTTAAAAGAACTGCAGATTTTGTGTTAGTAATCCATGTGACATCTGAAGATGGCTCATGCCCCAAAATCATCAACCACGTCTAATTGAAATGATAGGATAGTTTTAAAATGCTGCTCATAATCCATAAATATTTAGATATTATTACATGAACATCTCTTATGTGCATCTATGGTACCAACTGACAACCTTTTTAAAGAAGTTTCTAGATTTGGTTGGCTCACCTTCCAGTTCCTTCACCAATTTCGTAAACTCGTGATCAAAGAGCATTTGCTCTGGGCTAGAAAATATGGGCTGTGGTTTCTGAGCTGCTCGAGAGTACAGTTCATGCTTGTTGATGAATCCCAATTTCTCAATAAAGATCTCCTTGCCGATTCTTTTCTCAATTAGCTGTTTAAGTTTTTCTCTGTTTTGGAGGAGACAAGGACAAAGAAAACAAAGTTAGGAAGACATGTCAGTTTATTCAGGATCAGCCAATACACGCGGACAATCTACCAATGTCAATCTGTGGAAAGCAAAAATAAACACGCAGCTCACATTTATTATTCTAGATTATTCATGATTTATTATTCATTTATTATTCTAAATTATTACTCTTATTCTTTTTCTGTTTTCGATTCATCCTTGCAACATCTTACAGATGAGAATCTTTACTGTGACTATAAATAAATTTGTATCCATGTTAGCAATAACGCACCAAATTTCACTCTTGGGACAATAAAACTGAATTAAATTAATATTCTGCCCTGACTGGTAAGGCATTTGCCATTATTACATCAGCAAATGTATTAAAAACAATACAGATTTTTGCCAGAATTCTTCAGATATCTACAACCCACAGCAGGATTTTCAGCACTCGTGTGTTATAACCCAGACAGCACTTCTCCACATCGATGACCCTTTCGATGTTATGCTCAACGACATTAGAAACTTTGCGACAGAAGTAATGTTTCACAAATAATTAAAATAAAATTTTTACGTATTCTTGCTTTTATTTTTCTCTTGCCTGTGACGGGGTTATAACACGAGTACCTAATTTTCTAATATTTTATATTAGCAATTCATGCATTTCTGGATTCTTTTAAGCCTTTATGAGTGGTGCAACCTCCACTTTGACAAATGCCTTTTCCTCCTTACAATATTATAAAGACTATTTGTACTGCACACCATTTTAGCCACACAAATCAAACCGTATTCAGAGAGTGGTGGTCTTGCTCTCCAGTCGCAGGGTACCACTATAGCAGCAGACAAAAGACAAGCCGGAAGAGCTGACTGGCTGCATATGACTTACAGTGTGTAGAACGTCAGAAGGTGACTTGTCAAGTCCAAATGCATTGTTGTATTAAGTTAATGGGGAGATAAGCTAAGAAAAGAGAAATGACGACATTGTGATCTGTAGTGAGAGTAGACAGCAGGTTGAGGTGAACCTGGGGAGCTGGAGGTACACACTGGAGTTACAAGGGGAATGAGAGTCAGTCTTAGTAAGATGGAGTCCATGTGTGTGAACGAAAAGGAAGGTGGTGGAAGGGTGTGACTGCAAGGAGCAGAGATGGTGATGGGGGGTTAATTTAAATACTTGGGTTCAACAGGAAAAGGAGAGTGAAGCAGAGAGGTGAAGCAGAGAGGTGAAGAAGAGAGTGCAGGCAGAGTGGACAGTGTGGAGAAAAGTGATTTGGGATTGAAGAGTACTTGCAAGAGTGTAAGGGAAGGTCTATAAAACGGTTGTGAGACTAGTAATGTTGTATGGTTTGGAGACGGTGGTACTGACAAAAAGACAGGGGGAAGAGATGGAAGTGGGGGAGTTTAAAGATGCTATGAACTTCAAGAAAGTAGACAGGATTAGGAATGAGTATATTACAGGGACAACACAGGTATGACAGTTTGGTGACAAAGTGAGAGAAGCTAGATTGAGATGGTTTGGGCAGGTGCTGAGGAGAAATGAGGGGTACATTGGGAAAGAATGTTGAGGATGGAACCACCAGGCAAAAGGAAAAGAGGAAAGCCACAGAGGAGGTTGATCTATGAGGTGAGGGAGGACATGAATGCAGTCGGTGTGGCAGAAAATGATGTAAAAGATAGAGAAGGATGGAGACGGATGATCTGCTGTGGCAACCCTAAATGGGAGCAACCAAAAGGAAATAACATCCAATGCACAGAGACAGGAGCTTTAAAAGCATAGCATTACTTGGTATAATTTTCCAGCGAGTTGTCGTTGTAGAAGATACAGATGCCCAACAGAAGAGCACATAAGCCCTGGACCAACTGCTCATCTTCACCCAGGTTTTCTGCTATCTGGCCTGTGAGCTAACATTAAAAAGCTAAGGAAATCAATGCCAAATTATGAAGAAAAACACAGCAGTTTTAAAATCCCTGAAATCAGATTTTAAAGTGGCTGAACCAAACAAAAAATATTTAATAGGAAAGATCTTGCTTTATGTACAAATTCATTATGTTTATCCTCTCCCACTCAATAGACAGAGAAATAAACACACAGTGCATATAAAGAGTGTCCACCTCTGTGGAAGATGAACCATTGAGTTCACAGTGGATTCAAATAATTTGGATGTTTCGATTATCGATCAACTGAAAAAGTCAAAAAGTCAACATGAAAACAAATCTGCACTGAAAATGCACTGAAAAAGTCATCAGTATTTTATACAATTCTCTCTTTAGTGTGGCATGTAATTGCACATTTTAGTTGTTTCTGAGATATATGGGATCAAATGTATAACCTTTAAATATTTTGTCATTTTGTTTAAATTTGTTGGTCATACTATAAAGCCATTTCTGTAATGCACAGATTTGGAACAAATAAAAACTTTAAAATACATCAATCTATCACTCTCGTCTCTTGTCGTATGTACAGTGTTAGCCATTCCACAAGAAAACCCAAATGTTTGGCAGAATCCAGGCCAGATTTATTATTAGTACTTTTTATAACGCAGTATGTCTATCTGCCCAGTAACGTTCAATACTCTAATATTCCCACATGCCAGATTTATGACAGGAAATGCGAGAGTTTCAACCCAAAGGCTAATTTTCATTTTCTAATACTTACCCACGGTGTTCTCCTACATGACTGTTCAGAACAGTTAGCAGAACCCCCAGGCCAGTGTTTCCCAACCTTTTTTTTCTGTGGTGGCAAACTTTTTGTAATCAAAAACACCCCAAGGCACATAATATAATAAGGTTCTACTAACCACAAAGAGACTTTACGCATATCTCAGACACATGTTCAACTGTCCACAGGGCAGGACTACCAGAGAGAGCGGTTAGGAGCTGGCACTGATTCAGCACATTGACGCACCCACCACATGACAAACCAACTCAGTATCCAGATTAGCACCTGAGCGCAGCCATGCAACGGGGGACACCTCAGCACCACACTAGTTCAGAGAAACCGGTAAAAAAAGCAGCTTCAAGATCAGCGTTTGCAGACATGGCACTTAGTAAGCACTTTGGTGGCATCTCCCAGCTGTTTCATCCCTTTGCCAGCCTCTCCTTGCCTCACAGGCAACTCATATGCCCACTATCCACCAGCCCTGTGAGGCTCACTGGTGACCTCACACGCCACCCTGGTAGATGGACTCTAGCAGCAAGGAAATACATCAGATGTGTTCTAAGTGCTGTGTCGTGCAACAGAGCCATCACAAGGCGGCTTAGATGCCAGCTTCTCCAGGTAGACCAGTTCTCCACCACCTGCGGAGCTTGTTCAGATTCGGACACAGGTGTGCAACTCTATATATATCATATACACTACACACCTGGGTGGCTGTCACGGTACACCACTGGGCCACGGCACACTGGTTTCAAAATACTGTCTTAGGTGACTGACTATTCACATTTACAGCCAGTAGCCACACCATCTGCACTTCAGGGCAGGTCATCCCCCTAAAGCAAAGCACGATAAGGCCCAGCCAGTACTTGGATGGGAGACCATAATGACAAAGCTTGGGTTGCTGCTGTAAGAGGTGTTGGTCAAGCCAGCAGGGAGCACTCACACTGTTGTCAGTGTATGAATCCCAGTGCCACGACGGGGACACACTGCAATATGAATTGGTGCCACCCTTCAGATGAGATGTAAAAGTGTGGTCCTGACCCTCTGTTGTCATAAAATATCCCTGGACATCTTTTGAAAAACGTAGGTTGTACCCGATGTCCTGGCTAAAATGCCCATCTCTGCCACATCAGTTCCTTTCTGTCTCTCAGCTAATGTGTGCCGAGTGTCCAGGTGTAAATAGGCTGGCACTACATCATCCAGGTGGATGCTGCACAATGGTGGTGACTGAAGTGGCTCCTTCTCTGTCACAGTAGTTTGACAAGTGCAATATAAATGTGATTCATTATTATTAAAAGCTAAAGCATCTGAAAAAAGTGGCTGAAAACATTCTTAAAAATAACAGTTAATGCCCAGATTGTGCCATAGGTGACAACAAAATTATAAGCTCTTCTATTATGATTATTTATTGATTCAATTAGTATATTTTTCTTTGCCCAAACTAAAATTGTAATTTAATTATTTGAATGTTTTTCAGGATCCTCCAACAAACATAATAAAAATTAATAAAAGTATTACGGCAGTAGATACCCACAAACATACATACACATATGATTATGTTAACACCTAGGACTGCTTGAAAGCTTTACATATTGATAATTAAAGTGCCAATAACATCTGAATAATTATATTCATGCATTTGAAAAGTTACATAATTGATGTTAAATTCAGTACAGAAATATCTACTCATGCACCCCCAATCACAATACTGTCCTCCTTAACTGAACTCAGTCACAGACCTAACACAATGTCACTTCTTTCACAAAGGATACAAAAGGGACGTTGGGCTGATTGTGCAGAAAGTGGGTGACGGCGATGGGGCAGTTAGTCATCCAGGTGCACAGCAGCATAAGCAAGCCCACCCTTGTCTGGATTTTGCTGCCCTAAAAGAAATTAAAAATAAAAACAACATGGAAACTACTGCATTGTGCACATTTCATCTCATGCTTGTCAGAACATTTTCCAGAAATACAACACATTATCTGAAAAGTTTTAAAATTATTGGAATATCCAAGCTAAGGATACATAAAGCCATTTGAAATGTCTTTAAAAAAAGTTAACTTTAGTGTCACACGCAGATGGGGGTACCAGAATAACAAGTTAGTAAGGGTGCCAAAGGAAATAAAAGGAAGAGCGCCAAGAACAACCACCTGAATTTGAAGAAGATACCAGAGTTAAAATAAATAAGATGGCATATTACCTTTGCACTGGAAAGATTGTAGCTACACACGTTTCAATTAAAGGAGACATTTGGTATTTTAAGTCAAAGTTGCTTCTTCACGAACCCGGTACAGTCATTGGCCACTTTATTAGGTACACCTGTTCAACTGCTTGTTAACACAAATATCTAATCAGCCAATCACACGGCAGCAACTCTGTGCTTTTTGGCCTGTAGACATGCTCAAGGCAACCTGCTGAAGTTCAAACCAACCATCAGATTGGAGAGGAAAGGGGACTGAAGTGACCCTGAATGTGGCATGGCTGTTGGTGCCAGACGGGCTGGTCAAAGTATTTCAGAAACTGCTAATCTACTGGGATTTTCACACACAACCATATCTAGGCATTACAGAGAATGTTCAGAAAAAGGAAAAATATCCTGTGAGCAGCAGTTGTCTGGGTGAAAATACCTTGTTGCTGTCAGAGAATGGCGAGACAGGTTCAAGCTGATAAAAAGGCAACAGTAACTCAAATAAGCTCTAGTTACAACTGAGAAGAGCAGCTCTGAACACACAACATGTCAAACCTTGAAGCAGATGTGCTACAGCAGCAGGAGACCACTGCGGGTGCCACTCCTTTCAGCTAAGAACAGGCAACTGAGGCAACAATTCACACAGGCTCAGCAAAATTTGACAATGGAAGATTGGAAAAATGTTGCCTGGTCTGACGAGTCTCAATTTCTTCAGCGACACTCGGATGGTAGGGTCAGAATTTGGTGTCAACAACATGAAAGCATGGATCCATCCTGCCTTGTATCAACAGTTCTTGCTGGTGGTGATACTGTAACAGTTTTGTTGATATTTTCTTGGCACACTTTGGGCCCCTTAGTACCAATTAGCATCATTTTAATGCCACAGCCTACCTGAGGAATGTTACTGATCATGTCCATTCCTTAATGACCACAGTGTCCCCATCCTCTGATGGCTCCATCCATCAGGATAACACGTCATGTCACAAACTTTAAACAATCTCAAACTGGTTTCTTGACAACGAGTTCACTGCACTCAAACGGCCTCCACAGTCACCAGATCTCAATACAACAGAGCACCTTGGGTAAGTGGTGGAGCGGGAGATTTGCATCATGGATGTGCACCCGACAAATCTGCAGCAACTGTGTGATGCTATCATGTCAATATGGACTAAAATCCCTGAGGAATGTTTCCGGCACCTTGCTGAATGTATGTCATGAAGAATTACGGCAGTTTTGAAGGGAAAAGGGAGTCCAACCTGATACTAGCAAGGTGTACCTAATAAAGTGGCCAGTGAGTGTATACAGGTAAAAATACACTACAATAAATTCCCAGGGACCTACAAAATATTTTGTTGTAACGAGATTCTGTGTTTGTTACTTTTGTGCTTTCTTTAACTTGCGTCCAGGCGTTTGCAATAATTTCAGTAGCTTCTTTCATGTTAATAATAATCTCCTCCTGCCTACAAGTTATGCTGACGAGAATTTTTTCCTTGCCACAATGCACTTTCAGGGTGCGAATAATGCCCAAATCCAGTGGCTGAAGCACTGCCGTGCAATTGGGTGGGAGGAATTCAACACGAACATTAACTAAATGTGGAAGCATGTTGTGGGCAGCACAGTTATCAATCAGACACCGAATCATCCTTTTCTTCTTCTTCTTCATATTGTGAGGTTTATGATGACACGCCGAAGTACGTCCAGAAGTGTGATTGCTGTGTCTGTGTAAGATTGTTTGGGGCAGGGCAATAGCAGGCTCACAGCGGTGCAGTGAGGCACCACAGAAACGAATCCTAAAAGATCAGGGTTGTGCTATATGTCTCTGTCTTAAACCGCAAAACGCGAGTCTTAGTCTCAGTACTTTAGCAAAACCAGCTTTATTCAGCTTGAAACGGGAACGGCACAGTTATTTATTGTAGCGGGGTCTGCCACTCTGCTATACACAGGCACAGCAGTCAGGCAGGATCGTGGCCAGATCAGTGACCAAGTAATCCTGTCACCTGCATTTACAATGTACCTTGCATCACCCATCGAGATCTTTTCTGTTTGCTTTGGCGGAGAGATGCAGCATACCTGTGAGCCAGCTGTTTGCCCCGGCAACTGAAACGGTCTTCCACAGACGCGGAGATCGGACTTTGGGACGCTCTTCGGCATGCTGTCTACTTGGGAGAGGTCCCAAGAGAGTTTACAAACCTCACATTTTCTTGAATGAGTGCTGCATTACTAGGAATGTTTCTTGAACAAGCATCATTGAACCATATCAAAACTGCTTTTTCGACATCTTCAAATGCAGCAGTTCACATGTGTTTTGCAACCCGAGATTTTTCTTCTTTTTTTGCCTGGTCTTTCAAGAAAGTTGACAGTATCGATGGTGAAATTCCAAATTCACTGGCAGCATCTTTTTTCTTTTTGCCGCAATAGTGTTTTTCTAACATGAACTGTTATCGTTTTTTCGTGCCTGCAGTTTCTATAGGAGGGTGACAATGAGTTAAGTTCCAATGGATGTTTTTCAAATGTCGATGAGCGATAAGCAAAAGGTATCACTGAAAACCGCAGGAAACAAAAAAGTCAAAAAAGTACGAGGAAAGTTAGAAGAAAGAAAGGAAAAATTACAGTGTTTGCGTTTGGGGATCATTGTGCACAACTGAGCTGAGGCCACAGAACTAACTGCTCTTTGGATGATTCATTCGGGCATTTCAAGGTTTTTTGTGCACTTTGTTGTAATGAAAGTATCTGCTGAATGGACTTTGTAGTAACCAGATTTCTATAGACTCGTGTCATATATGCTGTAATGAACAATTCGTTGTAAAGATATTTGTTGTAACGGAATTTAACTGTATATGCATTTGACATGCAAAATTGTGTTCTGAAATTGAGAACCTTCTATAAATTTGTGTAAGAATACTGTAATTATGTGTCTCTATTTGGGATTGGAATTCTTCTCTGTTAACTTTCAAGAAGTATCACTAGCAACATGTACTTTGTTGGCTAACAAGAAGTAGTGAAGCGGGTTTCATGTACGTTACTTGTTCATACCACTTTATTTTCTTGTCGGTCTGAGCCAAATCCGTATCTTTATAGGTAACTTGTTAAATATATCATATACACTCAAAATATTTCCACAGGTGGTCATTCATGTTGTGTGAAGGTGCCGTTTTTTTAAAGCAGTATCTTAGACTTTAAAGATAGACAGTTATGGATAAGACAATTAATGAATGAATGATCCCTGTAAGCAATAAAAACTAAAAATTTGTTTGCTAACTAACTAAGGGTCACCAAAAAGTCGCCAGACATGACACAAGTCTCATTTGGACTGAAGTACGCACATGACATTGATTACCGACATAGCTAAGAGAAGAGAGGATGATTTTTAAGCTATATAGAGGGTGCACTGTGTTATTTGGGTATTCAGGACTTTAACATTAAGAATCAGCATTAATGCTCCTATTGTTAAATTCAGATATTGTGGCTTATTTTTCTTCCATAAGTTAAAAAAAAAAAAAATTGCCATCACTGACACTTTATCCATCCATCCATTTTCTAACCCGCTGAATCCGAACACAGGGTCACGGGGGTCTGCTGGAGCCAATCCCAGCCAACACAGGGCACAAGGCAGGAACCAATCCAGGGCAGGGTGCCAACCCACCGCAGGACACACACAAACACACCCACACACCAAGCACACACTAGGGCCAATTTAGAATCGCCAATGCACCTAACCTGCATGTCTTTGGACTGTGGGAGGAAACTGAAGCACCAAGCAGACACGGGGAGAACATGCAAACTCCACGCAGGGAGGACCCGGGAAGCAAACCCGGGCCACCTAACTGTGAGGCAGCAGCGCTACCACTGCGCCACCGTGCCGCCCCTGACACTTTATAATTAAGTCTAATGGAGCACCAGACACCCTGGGAAAATAAAAAGCTTAAAAACATACAGAATACGACACAGTTGTTGAGTATTGATCAGTGTCTTGTGAATACAAATACATTGTAAAATAGCTTATAAGTAACACCAATATTATGAGATTCAGCCATTTTAAAGGATGGACCACCCGTGTGTGTGTGTGTGTAATCTTTCACCCCACCACCATTTAGCGTGCTTTCCTTTTGAAAGGCCAAATCACAGTCAACTTTTCATGCTACGTTTGATGGTTTTGTTTTAATTTGCTTCCGTGTTTATGTGAGAATTCACACAAGCGAACTGAAAATGTATCCTTACCACGAGAAAAACAGTACCAGGAATATGTGATAAAACAATTCTATCCATTTTGAAACTTCGCTGTTAAGTTTTTAAACTTTTATTTCATGGTGGTGGCCATGCCCCATTAGCCACTAATGTAAAGCGTCTGTGAAGTAAAGACTTTTTTTTTTTTTTTAATTTAAAAAACACAATTTCGCATGGCAAATACATATATACCATGTTGGAGACTAAACAATTTTGACTTGAAAAATAAACTTACCCTTTGTGTCAAGTTTTTAAATAAAAAAATTTCTTTGTTAGAATAAATTATTTAATTAAACGCCTGATCTCTTTGTAATGCTTAACAAAACCAAAAAATTAAGATCTAGTCTACGACAAATGGATGGATGCATTTTCACCAAAGGTACTAAAAATGTTTCTCTTTACTTTAGTCTACGTTACTCTTGTTTCTCAACTTTGTCGTCCTTTCTCAGTTAGTCGCCAGTTCAGAATGAAATGACATCACCTACAGTTGAAGTGAGACGTTTACATACACTAAGGGAGAATTCTTCAAAATTCACTTTCTAACCCCATCCACAGATTTTATAAATGTCGTAACAGAACAAGATGACAAGGACAGAAGGATATGAACGAAGATGATCCGCTGAGGCAACCCCTAATGGGAGCAGCCGAAAGAAGAAGAAACTATAAATCTCACATATCATGTAAAGCCTTTACTTTGTGTAGAGCAAGAGTCGTTTTTTTCCAACAATGTTCTCGGAGTATTTCACTTTTTACTGACTCGGGGGTCGCCAGGTCCGGTCCTGGGGGGCCACAGTGGCTGCAGGTTTTCATTCTAACCCTTTTTAATGAGTGCCCTGTTTGTGCTGATGATTAACTTCTTGTGAATTCATTTTAATTGAATTGCTCTGTTAAGATTCGTTCCCCTGAATTTTTTTTTAATCTTCTTCTGGCTGCTCCCGTTAGGGTAGCCACAGTGTATTATCCATTTCCATATCTTTCTGTCCTCGTCATCTTGCTCTGTTACACCATCACCTTCATGTCCTCTCTCACCACATCCATAAACCTTCCTCTTCTCCTCTTCCCTGTCAGCTCTATCCTTAGTATCCTTCTCCCCGTATACCCCTCATCTCTCCTCTACACATCTCGCCTCTCTGACTTTGTCTCCCAACTGTCCAACCTGATCTGACCCTCTAATGTCCTCATTTCTAATCCTGTCCATCCTCGTCACACCCAATGCAAATCTTAACATCTTTAACTCTGCCACCTGCTTCCTGATCAGTGCCATTGTCTCCACTGAATTTTTTCATCATTCCTCTGAATTGTTTCATTCCTTTCCTTAAATTTAAAATAAACATAATTGCACTATAGTCAGCATTATATAATCAAGGCTTTTACTAAACAGAAAATGAAAGCAAAAAGCTTTAATCCAACAGTAAGCCATGTCCACGACCGTTAATTTGATACCAGAAGCATTTAAGCGATTTGAAGGATCCAAATGTCACCAGCTCTAAACTGTCCATCATTAAGAAAACCAAATGAATGAGACTTGTTACGGTGAAAGCAAAAGAGTTACAACCATTGAAAATGCAGAGCTCCTCTCCCAGAATCAAAAGTTAAATGCTGCCACAGTGAAACATAAAAAAGTGTGCCCAGAAAGCCAAGCAGGTTAGAAAAATAATACCACAGGCAGAAATTAGTGCGGCCAAACCAAACCACAAAGGAGCACCCTGCTCATTGTAAGTTCACTCAGGTGTTGCTGCACAAACACAAACTTACCTTCCGGGTGATCTTATCGCCCTGAAAATTACAGAGAGATTGCTGTTTAAGTTGTGCACTTAAGCTCATCACACATTGACAAGCCTGCTATCGTGTCTCACATGGCAAACAGAATCTACACTGCAGACACTGAGAAGAGGCCTGGCATTGAGAAGGCCACACTATAAGCATGAAGGGCAAAGAACTTCTGACACAGACTTACATGGAGCTGCAGACAGATACTGGTGAGCTCAGACTCCTGGAGTAATGTGGACTGGCCCTGTTAACTTGTGCAAAGAGGGCAGTCGATGTGAATCCACGTTGCCACCGTTTGTCTGCACATTTAGTGACAGGGACACAGGGAGCCAATGCCATCCAAGGCAAGAAATTCAGGATTAACACACACTCACACGAGCAAATTTACAGTCACCAATTAACAAGTATATTTTGGAAGGAGATAAAATCTGACAAACGCGGGCGCATCAGTGACAATGAGTCGGGCATTGCGTCTTTTACTATATTTTAGCAAGAGAGATTACATTCCGTCATCACTTTGTTTAAGCTTATAACCAAATCAGCATCATAAAACTGGCCAGTGCATTGCATTGGCATGTTGGGTCGACGGTGGTTGCACTACAAGTGCCCGCAGGTCGCTATATGGTTTGCAAATTCTGACTTCAAATGCAAATGAGTTGGATCAACCGCTGACTTTATCTGAAATTTTAAACGTATAGTTTCACTGCAAAGGAGGAAAAGGACAGATCAAGGAAGGTATCAGACAGAACCTTAGGAAAAACGCTTTCCTCAGGTGGCGTAAGTGGGTCCGGTGATGGACTGGCACCTTCTTTTTCAGGGCTCTTTCCAGAGGTTAAAAATAGCACTTTAAAAATAAAGGAGGCGTCTCTTTAATTGGGTACCTGCTTAGGCGAAGTGGTGGCTCTGAGGTAGGGACCTAACTTAACATCCCTACTGTTATGAAGGGACTTGTGATGGTATTATAAGAAGTGTTCTTTGTTCACGGATTAAGTTGAAAGTTCTGAATGGTGGAGAGATTACACTAAGGACTCCTCGTTTATGAAATGAAATAGTTGTGTTCAGTGTAGAGTTGAATCGGCACTGACATTTTGACTTTGGTATCGATATCAGCTTTTGGACTTCAGCAACGGTACCAAAATGGCTCCAGTCCAAATCCCCAATTCAAACCCATCTTTCTCCAGCCTTCCTGGTGTGCTGCCCGTTCGCGTTTAACTACGTGCCGCTTCATTCTTGATTCTTCATGTAGTTCCAATCGCAAAGGGGGCACAAAGCACTAAAGTATGATACTCGGCCTCCCTACTGATAGCCATGAACTCCAGATCTCAATAAGGGGTTATTATCCCCTGTCACAGAAGGGTGGGAGATCTCTATGAAGTTCTGATCAAATTGAAGCAGTGGGGGAATTTTGGGGGTCAAAGCAATATACCCCTGTGAAGTTCTGACTTCTCAAAACATGCCATTTAATAACAGTAATAATGCTTGTTATGGATGGGGAAAATGATTGAGCAGAAAACCGACATTTACTTACGGTACCAAAAATTCCAAAATGCTGGTATCATAATATTTGGGTTGCTCTGTACTTTTCAAGTGCCAGTATACCACACGACCCTAGTCCAGCGACTGGCATACAAGTTAAGCTTACCTTAAAAGAAAAAGAGTTGGTCGGTGGATAGTTTGGAGTTTCTTTTCAGGTGCAGTTAAATACAAGGCTTCCCTTATACAGTGGAACCTCAGGTCACGAACGTCTCTGAACACGTACAAATCGGGTTACAACCAAAAAGTTTGCCAAACTTTTGCATCTGTTCACGACCACACACTCTGGTGACGAACAAGCCAGTTTCCCTTCCGGTTCTTATGCGCCGATGATTTCCGCACGGGTTCAGTCTCTCCCTGTACATTGTTCTCGGTCAGACGCGCGTACATGCGACGTTAGTTTTCTGGGTTGTTTATGGTTAGGTTTTGTATAAATTAAGGATTTTTCAAAATTTCATTTTTTTCCCTGTGCTTAAAACTCATTAAAAAAAGTGTTTACAGCGAGCGGTTCATAAGGCTGTAGCGTGAACTCTTGCAATGTTAGTTTTCTCAGTGTTATTTAATGTTTTTACATTTAGTTTACTATTGCACTGTGCATTCTATGGTATAATTAACTATTTTTGTGCTTAAAAATCTTTAAAAATATATATTTACATACAGTTTGTACGGTTTGGAACGGATTCATTCTATTTACATACAATCCTATGGGGGAAATTAGTTTGGGTCACGACCAAATCAGGCTGCGACCAGAGTTTTGGAACGAATTACGGTCGTGACCTGAGCTTCCACTGTACTTCTTATCAGTGAGACACAAGCATATACAGTAGTAAGTAAAGAGAAATGGACAAAATGTGTTTTCTGCTTGGTAGAGAACCTGGGAAGCCTGATGCCAGTATGGTGTTATCCGTCTAATGCTCATTGAATTGACTTGGGTTTTAGTTCGGGTCCCGACCAAATCGGATTGCGAACAGAGTTTTGGAACGAATTACAGTCGTGACCAGACGTTCCACTGTATTGCTGAGGTTTAGGGAATGACAGTATTGTGGTTAGCACTGCTGCCTCATGGATCTAGAATCCTGGCTTCACATGTTGTACCGGTAGTCACCCATGTGGAGCCGACATATTCTCCTAGTGTCTATCAGCATGGGTTTTTCTCCAAATGTCCTGGCCTTGCGCCCACACCAAAATATGGTTAAGTGGCAATTCAAAATTAACTCTGTGTGGCTGTAATGTGAGAGTCACAGAGCGCTGAAGCCTGAGCTTGACTAAATGCACTTGTTACCCTCCCCACCACTCCCATTAACTCTGCCATTGTTAGATGAAGCCAAAAAGGAGAATTCCATACTTAAATTTCTACAAGAGGTCTATCCCTATATTTCTATGATAAAAAATATATGCTGTAATAGTAAATCTGTAAATCTTACTGCTTAATGCTGAAGATGCTAATACAGGTTTGTAGGTGCCTAGGAGGTTGGACTAACATCCCAACCAGGAGGAAGGGTGGTCCCTTATCCAGATGGGAGGCCATAAGGGATGGATCTAGATGGACAGGCGTTGCGGACAGGTTGGTTGCAGGTACTTTTCCTGGCCAGGAGGATATACTAGAAGGACAGGGCAATACTGTCTCTATGAGCCATGTAGTTTCCCAGTATGCCAGGTGGCAGCACCCCTTGGATAGAGTGCCCATTTCTACACCTGAAGGACACCTAGGGAATTGTAGCTTGTAGATAGATTGATCAATTGGCTGTATTAGCTGTTATGTTGGACTGTATCCTTACTTTTTATGCTTCTACTGCTGCATGCATCTCAAATTCCCTGTGGGACTTATAAAGTTTTTTCTAATCTAATCTAGTCCTGATGGGCAGGCCTGTTGGGGTACGTGGGTGCCACCAGAGGGAGCTGTGGGAAGAGGATTCAAACAATTTAGGGAGGTTCCACCTGACCCAGGAGTTTCCAAGGTGTAATCACGTGGCACTGGAAGTACTCCCATGTCTGGTATTAGAGAAGCTGCTCGACCTCACCCAGGTGAGTTGGAGGACAAGGCTTTCCTAGAGGGAGTAGAGGAGAATCGCGATTGAATTGTGCGTGAGAATACTTATGTTAGAGAAAGAAGCCGCAAAAGATATTTGGTGTAATACAAGTTCACTTGATTTGAATCTATGATTATATTTGTGCACCTGTGACCTAAAAGGGGGCGCTGATGAGCCCCACACTCCAGACACAAGTCAAACCTTTTAAGATTTCATCCTAGGCAGCTGCAGACTTGTTGGTCTCAGGTATTGGTTATGTCGCATTAGACGATCGGCTCCACTGGACCTGTGACCAACTGCCCCTGAATGGGTATGAGATTATGTAAATGAAGGTTATGGCAGAAATTCATTGGAAAAGTCACCTAATGTGACATGGACTTAAGTCACCAAAGTGCTAGCATGGCAGTGAAAACGCCAATAAAAGCGAGAAGGCCAGGCAGAAAGAACCACATGATTTGACACTAACCTATCCAGTTAATGGATGCTTTTGGTGAGATTCCATATACAATAAAGATAGATGTTTCAGTTTCATCTTCAAATAAAAACAACAAAACAATCCTATATCGTGTACTTCCATTTTTTTGCTTAAAATGCAGACATTCTACAAGTGGCACCATAATACATCTGTGCATCTTAGATTTTTATGTATAACTGTGCAAAGGACAATATTTCAACCAGAAATGGGAATACCAATTAAAAAAAAAAAGTGAGTATTTAGAGATGAAGAGAAATAAATATTAAATTTAGAAGTTCAGTCTGTGCCATGAGGTAACAGGTAAGTGTTGTAACACAGAACAATTTTGGCTTTGCCAGAAAATACATAATTTGCAGCTCCACCATCGGCACCCAGTTCTCTCCACAGATGAGAGCAGGTTCGAACTGAGCACAGATGGCAGACATGAAACAGTCCGGAGATGCCACGGTGATCAATATGCAGCCTGAAACATCACCCAGCATGACTGGTTTGTCGCTGGGTCAGTGATGGTCTGAGGAGGCATATCGTCAAAGGGTCGCATAGACCTCCACATCCTAGGCAACGTTACCTTGACTGTAGTTAGGTACCGGGTTAAATCGTCAGAGCCACAGTCAGAGCTTTCACTGGTGCAGTGGGCCCCGAGTCCTTCCTGGTGTAGGACAATGCCCAGCCTCATGTGGCCAGAGTGTGTAGGCAGGTCCTTGATAATAAAGGCACTGATGCCAATGAGTGACCCACACATTCCCCAGATCTTAATCCAATTGAGAACCTCTGGGACAGTATGTACCGATACATCAGACACTGCCATGTAGCACCACAGACTGTCCAGGAGCTCACTGATGCCCAGATCCAGGTCTGGGAGGAGATCCCTCAGGACGCCGTCTGCAATCTCATCAGCAGCATGGCCAAACATTGTCGGGAGTGCACACAGACATGGTGTGGGCCATACTGAGTCACACGAGGAGTTGCCGTGATGAAATTCACGTTAAGTTTGATCGGCCTGGGATTTCAATTTTTGACTTTGATGTTTGGTGTGATGTTGAATCGGCCCTCAATGTGTTTGTGATTTTGGTTTCCACTGACCGTTGTTACATCTTTTGTTCTCAACAAAATACACAGGATTACTTGGTTAAAAATTTTTCACTTGAATATTGTTGTCATGATCCGATGTGTGGTTTAAGTGTTCCCTTAATTTTTCTGAGAAGTGAAAACTGCAGCAAAATGTATATGGACCGCTACTGTTCTGATCAACAAATTTTTATGCTTTATACAAAAACTCAATAAATCCAACGACGTCAAATCAAGTGAAAAAATCTGAACAAGGGGCTCTCGGTCAGAACTTTATTTCTATAAAAAACTAAACAGAGCTCACCACAAGTAGGAGTATGCCGACAGCATACTCACCCCAGCGTTTAATGTGCTCTCTGGCGTGCATATGTGCGCACAGACGTGTACGTGGCTATTATGTTCGTCTCTGTCAAGTTTCATTTGTTAATCTACCTATCCATTTCACAAAAACATTGCATCAATTTTCAGGTCAGAAACTGTAAGTTGTTGTACGGTGAAGCGAATGAGCAACTGAGAAATGATGTAGGGATAGTGGTAGCCAAAATACAGTCAAAGTAAAAAGTATGTGAACCCCTAGGAATTCTCTATTTATGTCTAATTCCCATATAAAACATGGCTGTATCTTCATGTCAGTCAAAATAATGAACAAACACAGTCTCCTAGAACTAAAGATACGCAGATTTTCAGAGAATTGTGGACCATATTGAATAAATCATTCAAACTGTGAAACTGAAGGTTGGAAAAAGTAAGTGAACCCTAAGCTAACGACTTTTTAAAAAGCTCATTGCAGTCCGAATTTAGCACACGTAGAGTCCATTTAATGAAACGAGTTCAGAGGTGTGGCCAAGAATGACTTTGATTGATAGAAAACACTATAAAGTTTAAGTGTGAGCTTTTGACAAGAAGCATATCCAGATGGGAATCATGCCTCGCACAAAAGAGCTGTCTGAAGAGCTACGATGGAGAATTGTTAGAAGGCTGGAAAAGGTTACAAAGTCATCTCAGAAATTTTAGATATTCATCAGTCTACTGTTAGACAAGTTGTCTATTAATGGAGACAAGATGGTATTATGGCTACTCTGCCTAGAAGTGGCCGTCCTGCCAAGATGACCCCAACGCAAAGTCAGCAATGAGGTAAAGAAGAACCCTAGAGTGACAGCAAAGGACTTGAAGAAGTCATTAGAACTGGCTAACGTCTCTGTTCATGAGTCAACTATACGCAAAAAACTGAACAAGAAAGGAGTCCATGGCAGGGCACCAAGAAAGAACATTACTGAATGCCTGAAGTTTGCGAAAGAGCACTTGGACCCTCCACAACGGTACTGGGAAAATGTTTTGTGGAGTGATGAAACCAAAATTGAACCATTTGGGAGGAAGAAGCAAAACTTAATTTGGCGTAAAAAGGGCACCACATATCAACATCAAAACATCATCCCTACAGTAACGTATGATGGAGGGAACATCGTTATTTGGGCCTGCTTTGCTGCATTCAGGGCCAGGACAGCTTGCCATCACTGAGGGGAAAATGAATTCACAAGTTTATCAACAAATTCTCCAGGATAATGTGAGGGTGTCTGTCCGTCAACTTAAGCTCAGAAGAGGCTGGCTGATGCAACAGGACAAGCCCAAATATTCAGCAAATCCACAGCACAATGGCTTCAAAAGAACAAACTCTGCCTTTTGGAGTGGCCCAGTCGGAGCCCAGATCTCCATCCTATTGAACGACTTGAAGAGAGAGCCACACACAGAAGACAACCAAAGAATATGGAAGAGTTCAGGCAGTTCTGCAGGGAAGAGTGGGTTCAAATTCCCCCCACATGATGAGCAGGTCTGATCTGCAGCTACAGGAAGAGCCTGGTTGAGGTCATTGCTGCCAAAGGAGGGTCAACCAGTTATTAAATCCCAAGGTTCAATTACTTTTTCCACTACCACTGTGAACGTTAATTGCGTTTATAAAATAAAGACATGAAAGAGTAGAATTTTGTGTGTCATTGGCGTAAGCTCATTGTGTATATACAATATAATTTATTTTTTTGTAGTGCCCAAAATCAGACAAGAAGTGCCGCAATGGGCTTTAACAGGCGGCCTCTTGACAGCCCCCCAGCCTTAACTCTCTAAGAAGACAAGAAAAAACTCCCAAAAAAAAAAAAAACCCTTGTAGGGAAAAAATGGAAGAAACCTCGGGAAGGCCATACCTTAGGTATATCAGTACCTGTGAGTTAGATGAAGATCACATCACTTTTTATGACCAATTCATGTAGTAAACCAGGTAATTCCAAAGGGTTCACATACTTTTTACTTGGACTGTAGTTTTTAGGGACATCACAACAGTCTAGACGAGAGCAGACCATTCAGCCCACCAAAGCTTGCCAGTCCTGTCTACTGAATTCTTCCAAAATAACATTAAGTAGATTTTTGGAGGTCAATAAAGTCCTACTATTTACCACACTACTTGGTCACTTATTCTATGTGTCTGTGATTCTCTGTGTGAACAAAAACTTCCTAATGTTTGTGCAAAATGTTCCCTTACAAGTGTTAAGTGTTCACAAAATTCATGGAGGTCCCTCTTTGTGACGCGGTGTCAGCACACGTACCTGGGACAAGATGTTGGTGCACTGCTGCAGCAGCGATACCGGTGGGTTGCCAAGACTTGTTGCCAGCTGTACCCTCAAGAGCTGCTCTTTCTGTGTCAAGTTATCTTGCAGTGCGTGTGCCAGCGCCACAGCTGCACACCAGTTGGAGAGCGAGTCATTGGAAAAAAGACCACCGCAAAGCAGCTGGCCTGCAGATATTGAGTTGGCTGTAAAACAACAATCCGCTGATTACATTTTACATTTTCCTAAACAGTACAAAAAAAAAAGACACACAAATAATATAAATCAGGGGTCGCCAATTCCAGTCCTGGAAGACCACTACAGCTACAGGTTTTCATTCTTAACCATTTTTGTAATGAGTGCCCTGTTTGTGCTGCTCATTAACTTCTTGTGAATTCATTTTAATTGAATTGCTTTCTAAAAGATTTGCTCCCTTGAATTTCTTCCTCGTTCCTCTGCTTCATTGCTTTTCTTAAACGGCACCCAAACAGAAATGAAATGTGAAGTGAGGGAGCCAACAGAAGACCACCTAAGTCAGGGCCTCAAACTCCAACTAATTTCACTCCAACCAGCTGCTTAATGAGGTGCCGATTCTTGTTGTTAATTAAACGCGTTCTTTAACTTTGTGGCGTGTTGCTGCTCTCGCGGAGCATTTGCAGACATTTCTGAAATTGTTGATTTTCTCTTTCTTAGAGCACCGAGGACCTGAGCAGATCAACATTCCAGAGACGCTCATCAGTCTTTATTTTCAGATAATGTATAATGGACACCAGTTGTTTCGGCTCATTTTGTATCTCATTATTGAAAAAAGAAACAATTAAGGAGTCTGAGTCTTCAAGAGCAAGTCAATTACAATTACTTCAAAAGAGGTTAATTAGCAGCACAAACAGGGCACTCATTAAGAAAAGGATTAGAATGAAAACCTGCAGCCATGGTGGTCCTCCTGGACTGGAGTTGGCGACCCGTGGTGTAAATTATCTTGTATTGGCGCATGCGCCCAACCTTTACAATAAAATAAGTGGCTAGAGTAACATTACCATCTATGGTTGATGGCAGCAGAGTTGAAACAATCTCCCCCTGACCCTTTTGGTTCTTATACAGGAAGCACTGGAAACAGTAGAGGACAGCACAGCGAAGAACAAATGGTTGCCGTTCATTCACCATGGACATCAGTAAAACCACAATCGCAGGTCTGTGAAGAACAAAAACAGCAGATGAGCTCTTTCAACAATTGAAGATTCTCATTTTTTAGTATATCTGGGGAGAAATGGAGAGTCTGCCTCTTAACCCTTTAAAACTTCAGAACAATTAAAACAGGCCATTCATCAAATCTTGGCCAGCAATTTGGTAGTGCTGCTGCCTCACAGTAAGCGTGTTCTCCTCCCAGAGTCCAAAAGACAAGCAGATTGGGTGAACTGGTGACACTAATTTGGCCTGTGTGTGGGTGTGGGTGTTTGCCCTGCCATGGAATGACACCCTGTCCAGGGCTTGTTCCTAACTTTGCACCCTATGCTAGCTGGGATAGGCTCCAGCTCCCCAAAAGCGACCCTGGTGTGGGTTAGAAAATGACCTGACACTTCTTCTGCCATGAATCTGCCCACATCTGAATGCTATGCAGATCCATCTGTAACGACGAGGCTGTCTGCCATTCCACCTTCTGTACTTTAGTATCAGCAGCAAACACAGCCAGCTTTTGTGTTAACTTCATTTAAACATCACTTTCACAAATCTTTTAACCTCCTTAGAGTTTCTCTAGAAAGTTGATTCTGTTCATCTGTACAGTCAGGTTTGGAGACTGAGGAAGTCACTTGATTGAGTGATGAAACGTATCGGGAAAAACAACACTATGTCCAGATGAGCAGAATCAACTTTCTAGAATTCCCTTACCTGGATTATTGAGCATGCATCGAGACACTCCCCAGGAAAAACGGGGGCAAAACAGCTGAATTTATTTTTAACAAGAAAAAAAAATGTTATTATGCGTAACAGAAACCTGTAAATAGTAAAACATCACTAGAAACACAGCATGAAAGATTGTGTCGAGTGTTCTTCGAGTGTAATCGGTGCAGATTAAACACCTGTTTTTCATGTGATTAGGTTTTAAAAAGTATCAACGCACAGCCCCAAGTTGTAATCAGAACAGAAGACGCATGTTTCTTTGGCACATTTCTTATCATTTTTTCTGTTGCTTACATATGAGAGGGCAAAATGTCAGTTCCTGATCTACACGATCGATGCACTCCTTGTCCGATGGTATGTTACTAAAGCATGAGGCTGAGTGACTATCAGATTTTTGAACATTGACAGTTGCCTCATTGTGAGCAGTGCTGAGGGGGCTAAAGGTTTGCTTGTCCTTACACTCGATTGTAATCATTACACTGTGTGCACAATTATTAGGCAAGTTGTATTTTTGGGATTCATTTTAATATGAAACAAATACAGAGCCATCAGTCAATCCAAAATGTTAATAAACCTGAAACCTGAATGTTATGCAAAGGAAATGTGAGTGTGAACATCATCAGGGGAATACACGTGTGTGCACAATTATTAGTTAGTGTGCAGAATTATTATGCAACTAAATCAAAAACTTACATTTTTCCGATCTCTCTTGTTTATTTTCATCTGTTAAAGTGAGAATAATAAACAAATAACACATCATTTCCAAATAAACATTTCTGACATCAGTGCCCAATATAGCGCCCCTTCTTTTCAATAACAGCAATAAGCCTTCCATTCATGGAGTCTGTCAGTTTCTTCATCTGTTGCCGATCAACTTTTTGTGCAGCGGTGACCACAGCCTCCCAGACGCTCTTCAGAGAGGTGTGCTGTTGTCCTTCCCTGTAAATCTCCCGTTTAAGAAGGACCCCCAAGTTCTCAATAAGGTTTAGGGTAGGTGAGGAAGGGGGGCCATGTCATTATTCTGTCATCTTTAAGGCCTTTACTGGCTAGCCACGCAGTGGAGTACTTTGATGCATGTGATGGAGAATTGTCCTGCATAAAAATCAGGGTCCTCTTGAAAGATGCTGACTTTTTCCTGTACCTACCACTGCTTGAAGAAAGTGTCATCTAAAAACTGGCGGTAGGTTTGGGAGTTGATTTTGAGTCCATCTTAAACCTGAAAAGGTCCAACTAGCTCATCTTTAATAATACCAGACCATACCAGCACCTCACCTTCTTCTTACTGGAGTCTGAGTCGAAGTGGAGCTCTGTGCCCGTTACTGATCCAGCCACAGGCCCATCCATCTGGTCCATCAAGAGTCGCTCTCATCTCATCAGTCCATAAAACCTTTGAAACATCCGTCTTCAGATACTCCTTGGCCCAGTCTTGACGTTTCAGTTTATGTGTCTTGTTCAGTGGTGGTCAGGTTTCAGCTTTCCTTACCTTGGCTGTGTCTCCGAGCACTGAACACCTGGTACTGGGCACTACAGGTAGGCTGCAGCTCTGGAATATGACAGCACTAGATGATAACAGGTTCCTGGTTGCTTCACGTTTGATTCTTCTCAAATCTGTGACAGTTCATTGGTGTCTTTTTTTCTCAACACGTTTCTTGCGACCCTGTTGACTATTTGCAACAAAACACTTGATGGTTCTGTGATCACGCTCCAATATCTTAGCACTTTGGAGGGTACACCATCCCTCTGAAAGACTTTTTACAATTTTTGACTTTTCAGAGTCAGTTAAATCTCATTCTTGGCCCATTTTGCCCGAGAAAAAGAAGCTGCCTAATAATTCTGCACACCTTGGTTGGTCTCCTTAGGCCTCACCCTCCCTCATTACACAAACACACATCACCTGATATGCTTAAATCCAATAAACATTCAAGTTTATACAGCTTGGAGATGGAATACATGCATGAAAATGATGATATGGTCAAAATACTCACTTGCCTAACAATTGTGCACACAGTGTATGTATGCCCTTTTTCTCACACAGCTACTGTCCCACCACAGTAATCATACAAAACAAATTCACCAGGCCTGTCAGGGCAGTCTGGCCGTACAGTGCCGAATCATCAATTTAACGTGCTGTGTCAATGTCTGATGACCAGTTCACGTCAACATCACTATTATTCGATTTGAAAGATGGTTCATTATCAGTATTTACTAAAACTGCCTTTACGGCTTTTCGTTTTCCATCGGAGGCTCCACCTCAATTGCGAATATCGATGAGTTACCATAAAGTTTCTGAAAGTATAGAAAAAATCTTCTTTTTTTCCCCCAATATGATACAATTTCCATCAACTAGATGGCAACACAACGAGAGAGAAAAAAGAGAGGAGGGAGCAGGTTGAGGAGAGCCTGGCAAAGTGGAGATATGAGAGGAGAGGAATGAAGGTCAGTAGGACCACCAAAACAGAATACATGTGTGTGAATGAGAGGGAGGTCAGTGGAATGGTGAGGATGAGGGAGGTGAAGGAGTTTAAATACTTGGGATCAACAGTACAGAGTGACGAGGAGTGTGGAAGAGAAGTGAAGAAGAGAGTGCAGTCAGGGTGGAGTGGCTGGAGAAGAGTGTCAGGAGTGATTTGTGACAGACGGGTATCAGCGAGAGTGACAGGGAAGGTCTACAGGACGGTAGTGAGACCAGCTGTGTTATATGGGCTGGAGATGGTGGCACAGGAGACAGAGCTGGAGGTGGCGGAGTTAAAGATGCTAAGATTTGCATTGGGTGTGATGAGGATGGACAGGATTAGAAATGAGGACATTAGAGGGTCGGCGACAAAGTCAGAGAGGCGAGATTGTGTTGGTCTAGACATGTGCAGAGGAGAGATGTTGGGTATATTGGGAAAAGGGTGCTAAGGATAGAGCTGCCTGGCAAGAGGAGAAGAGCAAGGCCTAAGAGGAGGTTTATGGATGTGGTGAGAGAGGATATGCAGGTGACGGGGTTGACAGAGCGAGATGATGAGGATAGGAAGATATGGAAGAAGATGATCCGCTGTGACAACCCCTAATGAGAACAGTGGAAAGAAGAAGGCGGCAACAAAACGCTGTACGGAGAGTGATTCTGGTTTAACTCTATAAAGCAGATCATCACACGTCACCCCGAGTCAGACTCTGGTTTAACTGCAACTGAATAGAATTCCAAGCCCAAGTCACGTTCGGGGTTAACACCAAGGAGGTTAAATGGGACAAAGTTTATTATACCATAACTCTTGTCAAGTTCAACTTCACTGCCATGTGCATACGGGACAATGAAATTCTTATTTGCATGTCTCTAAATGGTTATAATGCCTTATCTCTTTAACCAAAATGCAAAGGCACATTGAAACCTACCACAACCCCGAGTCAATAGCTCAACCCTGCATTATTCTGTTTTCTTTATTTAATTCAGTTGATGTGTGGTTTTGCATATGATTTGCTGTTTTATTCTCATTGCCTGTTGCATCCATCTTAAAATTTTCACTGTTGACTGCACTGTCCATTGCTGATCATCAGTATATAAATACAATTAAAGCAGCAACCTCTACAGAAAAGGGCAAATTCGCTAGAAATACTCGTACACCTGAGAACTAATTAACAAGACAAATTAAGGGCAAAAAAGAATAAGAGATAAAAGCCTACATCCATGAGGGACCTTCAGGCCTAAACTTCAAAACCACTGAATTAAAAGATCTTTGGTTGATGTGACTCTCCATGTATATTTGCTTCGACACATTGGCATAAAGAACATCCATCCATCCAACCCGCTATACCCTAACCACAGGGCCACGGGGGTCTGCTGGAGCCAGTCCCAGCCAACACAGGGCGCAAGGCAGGAAACAAACCCCGGGCATGGCGCCAGCCCACTGCAGGGTGCGCACGCACACACACACATACACCCACACACCAAGTACACACTTTTTAGAATTTAGGATCGCCAATGCACCTAACCTGCATGTCTTTGGACTGTGGGAGGAAATCCACGCAGACTCGGGGAGAACATGCAGACTCCACGCAGGGAGGACCTGGGAAGCAAACCCAGGTCTCCTAACTATGTAGCAGCAGCATTACCCAATGTGCCACTGTGCCGCCCGCATAAAGAACAAAAAAGTGGAAATATCGCTCATTACAACAACATTAAGGGCTGAAGAGTCACTTCTTACTAACAATTCAAAGGAAAAACCAGACTGATTAAGACACTGCAATAGTCAACTAAAACGTCAAGGGCTCACCTTGGAGGATTTGAAGGTGCGTTTACTGAGGCAAAGTAGTCCTGGTTTAGTTGTGATCCTCGAATGACCTCTGACACAGTGTTTATCGTCTAAAACAACAGAAGAAAACACAATTACTATTTATTATACGCCAAACAAAACAGAGAGTTGCTCCTCCTGCCAATAACACTCATCACATCTGTTTACTGCTATTTGCTTGTTGACAATATTCTAAATTACACTTAATACGAGTTATTCAATTGATGGTAGTCAACGGTTTCCAGTGGATGTCTATTCTGCTGTTGTCGATGTTTTGCTTTGTTTTTCTTATGGCGGAGATGAGGAGTTTAAAGATAATAATTAGAGTCTAGTCTCACCTCGGTAAGAATGTCTGCGGGGACTCCGGTAGCCATGAGGATTGTGCACAGCTGCTGCAGGAGACCACAGTGGTACATAAACTTTTGGCAGCTGCTGGTGGCACCAGGGGGATTGACTGGCGAGACCATTACTCGGACCAGCTTAAAAAGACAACATTTAAAAAGCCATTACTTCATGTATTTACTGTAAGGTAAACTGCAAAATATAATTAAATCAGACAACAAACACTGCAATGCAACATCTCTGGTTTTACAATGTAAAGGTAATGAATGTATAGGCCCCAAACATAGGATTAGAATGCAGAAGATCCAACTAACATTATTACATCATTTTCCATGCTAATATCTTCTGTAAAGTTCAAATTTTCTTCTTTACTTTAAGCAAAAAACAAAAAACACATAAGACTGCAGTTTTTTTAATTTAATTTTTTTTTTAAATAAGAGATTATTCTAATGGAAACTAAATGGGAAAGAACACCAGCTTGTAACGAGTGCTTATGTGAGCTCCTGTTGCCTTTCTGTCAGCTTGAACCAGTCTGGCCATTCTCCTCTGACCCCTGGCATCAACAAGGTATTTTTCACCCAGACAACTGCAGCTCACTGAATATTTATCGAACCATTCTCTGTAAACCCTAGAGATAGTTGTGTGTCAAAATCCCAACAGATCAGCAGTTTGTGACCAGGCCGTCTGGCAACAACAACCATGTCACATTCAAAGTCACTTCTGTCATCTTTTTTCTCCATTCTGATGCTCAGTTTGAACTTGAACAGGTCTGCCTTGACAATGTCTACATGACAAAATGCATTGAGCTGCTGCTGCCATGTGATTGGCTGATTACTAACAAGAGGTTGACCTAATAAAGTGGCCGGTGAGAGAGAGAGAGAGAGAGACACACACACACACACACTGTGGTTTCAGAAAGTTTTCCGACCCCTTCAATTTCTACACAATTTAGTGTCAAGTTAGTCAAGTTGGGCAGCAGGCACTGGTACAGCGCGTTGCCGCACCCACTGCATGGCGAAACGACTCGAGATCGCGTTTGGCAACCCCCCTGGCAGACACGCAGCCCAATCCTACCCTCCAGAAATGACCCTCCATCTGCCGCACCCAGGTATTACGTGGGCGGCCCCTTGGCCTGGTCCAGCCACTCGGGTCCCCAGCAATGAGGATCTTATGAGCCACATGGCCGCTCCCTCACAATGCAGGTAATGTTGTAACAGCCGACCCCTTTACCCAGCCGGCAGCTACACCTCCAAGACCTGTGGCCTGGATAATTTACTGAGAAATCTAACTATCAAGCCGTACTTCTACACAATTAAACTTTTCCCCACAATCGACGGTATAAATGCAAGTACACAAAAGCAGGATGTAAAATTAAACGGATTAAATGTATTAAATGAAACAAGACATGCCACAAAACAGATATAAATATAAATATCCCTCCACCCCAGCAACAAGACAGCACCAAATATAAATACAAAAACCCTCCCTTGTCCCTGTAACATATAACACACAACACGAGCAACAAAATGACTGATAAACAGAATGATTGTGAACTTGAGTCCGAATATAAAAAATGTCCTGAATACGGATGACTGAACTAGCGGCAATTGTGGTGTTTGATTTTCCCGGCGATTGGAGCAACCTCACCGTGATTCCTCGGCGTATGGTGGATGGTGAATCGACCCCGGGGTCTCAGCAGATGCAGGTTGAAAGACAGTCCGGAAAATGAAAAGCAAACTGGTGAAAGGCGCGATGTGAAGAAACAGCAAGCAAGTTGAAGTGGTTGAAACACAACGGTCTTTTTTTCTTCTCCTCCCTCTTTCCTCTTAAGTAGGCTGTGATTGATTAATTAAGAACAGGTGTTTTCCAGATTTGCAGCTGTGGTCTCCTTCCATCATCCGTCCTCCTTTACGGGGACGGCATTAACTGATACACATACAAACAGCAAACGGGACAATGAAACGAGACGCACTCAGAACTGACATTTAAACACTAACTATGTGGCCCCGCTACAATGTGCCTCATTCGGGACTCCATGAGCAACCGCTCATTCGACACAAAGTTAAACCAACGGTACCCAAGGATTTTCCGGAGAGACACAGTACCAAAGGAGTCCAGATTTTGTCTCAGGTCACCAGATAGCGTCCGTGTCTCGCAACCATATAGCAAGACAGGAAGCACCAGGACTCTAAAGACTTGGACCTTCGTCCTTTTGCAGAGATATCAGGAGCGCCACACACCTCTTTCCAGCGACCTCATGACCCCCCATGCTCTCCCAATCCATCTACTGACTTCATAGGAAGAGTCACCAGAGACTTGAATGTCACTGCCAAGGTAAGTAAACCTCTTGACGAGGTCGACACTCTCGCCACAGACAGACACACTGCTGATGGCCGTGCCCAAGAGGTCATTAAAGGCTTGGATCTTTGATTTTTATCAGAACCTTTGCATGCCCAGACGCTCAGACCCCTCGCTAAGTGTCTCGAGAGCCCCGATCAGAACCTCCATTGACTCCGCGAAGATCACAGCATCGTCAGCAAAGTCAAGATCCGTAATCTTTCTTCACCAACAGATGCCCCACAGCCGCTGGACCCCACGACCTTGCCCAACACCCAGTCCATACAAGCACTGAAGAGAGTAGGAGCAGAACACACGCCTGATGAACCCCATTATTAACTGGGAAAAACACAGTGGCCCTGCCTCCTCCACTCTGCACAGCACTCACAGTACCAGTGTACAGGCCAGTCAGGATATCCAGCAACCTCGATTTAGTGTGTAGTAGATTTAATTTGAAATGTATACATTAGCCATTTTGTGTGGATGGTAATTGAGGTCCTCATGCAAAATCAAAGACGTGTTGGAAATGCCTCAGGCAGACGCTCACTGAACGTCTAGCAGACTGCAAAATCGATGCCCTTACAGCTGGGATGTTTTCAGGCGTTCGTACAGTCCGAGGATGACCTGGAGATATTTTTGTTCAATGTTGTACACCCGTCTTTCTAAATTTAGTCACCCACCAAAGAATTGTTTTCCAATTTGAGACATTACCGTTAGGAGGAATGCTGAAGTGCGTTGCGTAGTGATGATGGATTTCTTTTTTTCCCCCGACAATGAAAGTAAGGAGGTGCGCACAAGACCAAGGCATGCTGCCGACTGCAAAACTACAAGGGATCGCCTATCAAAGGACGTCCAGCCCACCCCAACCCACTGGGCTGCCTCTACCTCACACAATGACCTTGAGAAATGTGCTATTTCATTTTCGCTCACCATGTACATACACATAAATATTAGGGCTAGGCAAGTTAAAGCGTTATTATTGCATTAACGCCTTGATGAATTAATGCAGACAATTATTTTATTGCGCGTTATGCAGTTTTTGTTATTATTATTATTTTGGAAGCCTCAGTGATCTTCTTGTTACTTTCCTAGAAGGAAAGTTAACTCTGTTGATCTGACCTCGATTCCCTGCATATGTGTGAGTAGCGAAGAGCAAACAGCTTCCAAAATGGCCCATGGAGAGATACCAAAGTGAATGCTCAAACCAAAATAATCCGTGGATGACTTTTTTCGTATTATCGCCGAACTGGACTCTGATTTTGACGCAAGTGATCTGGAGGTGTGGATCGAAAACAAAAGTGAGGTACCGGCATCGGCTGATCGTGGTGCTCAACACGTTCCTGTAGCTGAGCAACCAATGGCAACGTTCGCCTTGGAGGACGGACACTTACGACGACAGGAAGTACAAACCATATTGCGTCTCACAAAGACAGCCAGCCTACCGTGCATTCCTGCTGGCCGTCAAGCCGCCCCCCCACAAAGCTGCTGCTGCCACAAACTGCAAACAGGCGCCGACAGCGGGCACAGCTGGCAGCAAAACACTTTTTATGTGTGAAACCATCGTTTTGTGCACTTTTCAGAAAACTGAGTTTTTTGGAAAAAGTATTAGCCCTCAAAGAGTTGCTTCTGAACATACAACTGTTTGTGCTGCTCAATGGTAAATGAAAATGTTTCTGCTGGTATCTACCTGTTCAGATAAAAAAAGAAAACCGATTTAGAAATGTGAACTTGCTGTTGCTCAGAAGGTGCCAGTTATAATGTTGTGATCGTGGCTCTCGACTCTGAGGTACAAACTAGATTGGTGATTCTCAACATGGGGTGTACGCCCCACTGGGGGCAATTTGATTTTTTAGGTACGTTAAACAATTTATAAAATGAAAACACAGAAATTCACTCTTAAAAATGATAGAAAAAAGTAAACAAATAATTTTTATTTTTACAGAGACATTTATATATTTCTATAAACATAGAAGGGATGGGCCTTGTGCCCTGTGTTGGCTGGGATTGGCTCCAGCAGACCCCCGTGACCCTGTACTTAGGATCTAGCGGGTTGGATAATGGATGGATGGATAGAAGGGATGGTGAAGAACCCTTTAATTTATTATTTTACAACCGGCTTGGGTTTTTCTACTTAGAAATCGTTTTTATCATTAAAATAATATGAATTGTAGCAATGTTTATAAAACTTTGCAATATAGCAAAAATATAAAATGATCAAAATATTATAGAAAAAGCTGTCATTAAAGTTATTTTATATTTATGAATATCACATCTCTTATTATCTGTTTTCAAAACTGTATTTTCTGTATTTTCATATTACTTCATATTATATATATATTTTTTAAATACAGTCAACCCTCGTTTATCGCGGTTAATCCGTTCCAGACTCTGCTGTGATAAATGAATTTCCGCGAAGTAGGATTCTTTATTTATAAATTGAATATTTTCGCAGTTAGAGCATAGAAAACCGGTTTACGGCCGTCTAAATACAGTAATCCCTCCTCGATCGCGAGGGTTGCGTTCCAGACCCCCCCGCGATAGGTGAAAATCCGCGAAGTAGAAACCATATGTTTGTGTAGTTATTTTTATATATTTTAAGCCCTTATAAACTCTCCCACCCTGTTAACATTATTAGAGCCCTCTAGACATGAAGTAACATCCTTTAGTCAAACGTTTAAACTGTGCTTCATTACAAGACAGAGATGACAGTTCTTTCTCACAATTAAAAGAATGCAAACGTATCTTATCTTCAAAGGAGCACCGTGAAGACCAGATAATGTCAGAGAGAGCACTCGCTAAGAAAAGCAAACAATCAAAAAATCAATACGTGCTTTTAAGTATACAGAAGCACCGTGATAAAGCGGCATTTTGTAGAGGAGCGTCCGTGTCCTCTGTGCAAACAGCCCCTCTGCTCACACCCCCTCCGTCAGGCAGAGAGACAGAGACAAGCAAACAAAACAAGCGCCACGCGGGAAGCATATCTTATAGCATTGAGGAGTTTTAGTTAATATGTAATACATGCTCTGATTGGGTAGCTTCTAAGCCAACTGCCAATAGCATCCCTTGTATGAAATCAACTGGGCAATCAAACTGAGGAAGCATGTAACCTAAATTAAAAGACCCATTGTCTGCAGAAAGCAGCGAACCAGCGAAAAATCCGTGAGATATATTTAGATATGCTTACATTTAAAATCCGCGATAGAGTGAAGCCGCGAAAGTCGAAGCGCGATATAGCGAGGGATTACTGTCATTTCTTAGTGATTTCTTTGTCAGCTTGTCAACTATCCTTTCCCTCTTTTGTTTCCATGTTCTTTGGAAGCTTATTTAGACCAAATTAATGACATTATGGGCTTCCTCCACATGAGTAGAAGTTAACTTTTTGAAGAGACAATAATAAGAATAAGGTACAGGCGGCGCGGTGGCACAGTGGTAGCGCTGCTGCCTCACAGTAAGAAGACCCGGGTTCGCTTGACAGGTCCTCCCTGCGTGGAGTTTGCATGTTCTCCCCCGTGTCTACGTGGGTTTTCTCCGGGTGCTCAGGTTTCCTCCCACAATCCAAAGACATGCAGATTAGGTGCATTGGCGATCCTGAATTGTCCGTAGTGTGTGCTTGGTGTGTGTATGTGTGTGTGTGCCCTGTGGTGGGCTAGCGCCCTGCTTGGGGTTTGTTTCCTGCCTTGCGCCCTGTGTTGGCTCGGATTGGCTCCAGCAAACCCCCCATGACCCTGTAGTTAAGATATAGCGGGTTGGATAATGGATGGACATATGTTACAATGGGGGACATCATGATTTTAGAGAGGTCTACGTGTGACATGGCCAAAATCAGGTTGGGAACCACTGAACAAGATAAAATGTTAATGCTCTGGCAGTGACAAATAGCTTTGGTTTCATATTTGATTTGATGACATTAACGTTTAAGTTGAGATTTATAAGAAACTGCTACTATGTAAAGGGAATACTGCTGTTAAAAAGCACCTTATTTGTGTAAAGTGCTTGCAAACCAAATACACACAATACACTACTTTTGAGTTCATTATTGAATTTTGCACATAATGTGATTGTCTGTGATTAACTGCAGACAATCATGTGCTTAATCGCAATTTAAAATTTGAATTGCTGCCCAGCACTAATAAATAATAAAGTGTTTGTGTGTGTATGTGTACTAGCTGTGAACATTTCCTGAAAGAGAATCAGTGAAGATAGTCCATCATTAAGTGTCCAGTACCTGGAAAAAAAAAAAACTATGGCCACTATGGCCCCCCCAAGGCTAGGTCTGCCCACCTCTGCTATAAATGCAATACATTTTTGAACTCAATGTATAAAACTAACCTGAAGCATCAAATGGAGATTAGTCACTTTCTGTGCAGACCACCCTGAATTATCATCTCCCACTTCAAACCACGGCTTCATACGCTGAATATAAGAGCCTTCTTTGAAAAAATTCTGATTGGAGCTGTTGTTTTTCAGCAAATTCAGTATTAAAAGTAGACAATCTTCAACCACTATGCCTGCAAAAGAAAAGAGGAAAAAATCACGGGCAAAGCTAAAAGATCCGAGTCTTTGCAAGGCAGCAGTTTTATAGACCACACCACATACAGTGGAACCTGAACTCCCCCATAGGATTGTATGCAAATACAATTAATCCGTTCCAGATCGTACAAACTGTATGTAAATATATTTTAAGCACAAAAATAATTATACCATAGAATGCACAGTGTAATAGTGGACTAAATGTAAAAATACTGAATAACACTGAGAAAACATTGAAGAGAGAAAATTAACATTGCAAGAGTTCACGCTACAGCCTTACGAACCGCTCGCCGTAAACACTTTTTTTATAATGAGTTTTAAGCACAAGGAAAAAAATGAAAATTTGAAAAATCCTTAATTTATACGAAAACTAACCATCAACAACCAAGAATACTAACCTTGCATGCATGCACATCTGACCGAGAACAACGTACAGGGAGAGACTGAACACGTGCGGAAATCATCGGCGCGCACGAACCGGAAGGGAAACGGGCTTGTTTGTCACCCGAGTGTGTGGTCTTGAACAGATGCAAAAGTCTGGCGAACTTTTTTGGTCATAACCCGATTTGAACGTGTTCTGAGACGTTCGTGACCCGAGGTTCCACTGTATTTGAGATTCCCTTTTCTAATACTGTAATTCGTCCATCCTTTTTCTATTTTAAAAATGAATTTGTTCCACTATAGAGAGCAAACTATGGCCTATTCCAGCACTAGAAACTAACTGTGGAGGAGAAGCAAGTCCAAAAAAAAGGACCATTTGATTGCAGGAACGCATACTTACAATAAAGGCCAAGTTTAGATTTGTAATTTACCCTACAAAGCAAAAGGTGCCCAAAAAAACAGCCCACGGAATCTATTAGCTCCATCCAGGAATCAAAAGCAGGTCCTAATGACAGTGAGTGATAAACAGAGTAAAGCCACTTTGCAAATTAAACGGGTGTGGTGGATGGCCAGGGCCCTTGCCCAGCCGGGACGCCTCTCCTGTATATGGTCTGGTGGAACAAGCAGGGACTGAACAGTACCTCCCCCGGGACGCTAGAAGGCAGCCCCCCTGAGTGGCAGTGTTGCCTCGGATTCCTACAGGGCTCCATGGGAGGTGGATTTCTCTACGACCCTGTTGGGATCCGGGGGTGCAACCAGGGGGCGCTGCAGTAGTTCCTGAGCCCATGTGGGTGGTTCTTCCGCCACACGCAGAAGTGCAGCCGGATAAGGGTCATCAAACACCTGGAGCACTTCCGGGTGGGCTATAAAAGGTGCCAGCAGTCAACACTTCGGGAGCCAGAGTCGGGACGAGGGAGACAAAGCTTTCCGGAGAGAAGCGGAGGACAAAAAGAGAAGAATAATTGTGATATTGTGATATGGGAACGGGGAAGGCGTTTCCCGCAGGCAGAAGAAAAGAAAAATAAACCATTTGTTTGTTTTTATTAGGGTGCCTCCCATGTCTGTGGCGGGTCAAGCGCTGGTATAGAGCCTTTGTCCAGGGCCAGATTAAGGTGGGTGCTATTGATGCTGCAGCATTAGGCCCACTCCTGAAATAGGCCCAGATGAAAACAGATGAGAATTTTCCAGAAGCTGAACAGTTTTCCTTTGCTATATTAACCTCAAAATAAATCTTAGAGTGAAATTTGGAGTCCCACTTTCGGACGCCTAGACACAGCATTACTTATCATACAGTTACTATTGTTCTTTGCGCTGTGACATAACTATAACATTGTTGTTTCTTGTTAACCGAAGATTTCAAGTTAATGTCATTTTACGTTAAACTGTTTACTTAGTAATTTAGCTGCGTTTTTTGCAATATCTTGGCGTTTCTTGCCACTTCATTATTGTTTGTTAAGTGCCACGTAGGAAAATTTTAACCTTGAAAGTTAGTTGTACAGTAAAAAATCGATGGCTATTTAAATGGTTATCTGTAAAGGTAAAACTAAAAGCCGGCCCGGCTTGGATGTTTAAAATTTTTTAAATCCTCGACAGCTTTCTGGTCTATTGTGAAATTTAAATCATGGACAAACTTTTACCCTCAAGAGCCTGAACTGAGTCACTTTGACCCGATGTCTCTGCAAATTCATTTTTTCTTACTCTGCTTCATAAGAGAATTGCAAAATTTGGTGTATTTCATTGTTAGGTTTTTGGAATTAAGTGCACTTTTCAGACAATTGCTATTGAATGTTGATGTTATATAGTTTGATGTTAATCTCAAGTTGTTACGATACTACGTCATTATTATTCATGTTCAATAAAGGCTGGCTGGTTGCGTCACAAGCAATTAAGGCTCCTTGGCCGGTCCAAGAGCGCATGTATGGTGAGTGTCGAATGCAGAGGCAGCAATGGCGAGAAAAAATAGGCCTTTTTTGCACTGCAGCATCAGGCCCAATTTCGTCTTAATCCGACCCTGCCTTTGTCACACATGATTCTACATCTTGTTCAGCAATTAATACGAGGGCAAATCAAAATTTAAATGCAGTTTGAAAAGTATGCAGTAACCACAATGGATAAAATCCAAAAGAACATGTTTGCAATGCGTTATGGGTAGTTTGAACACACACAGCACTGCGCTCTGCCATTAGTCTTGTTAAAGCCAAGGTCAAATGAACATGGACGCTCCGCTGTGGGACTGCTCCAATACTGAACAACACACCGTAGTGAGATTTCTTTATTTAGAGAGAATGAAAACCTGTTAAAATTCTCTGAAGGATGTCCGCACATTTAGGACTCGCCAGATCAAACAGATAACCTGAGCCAGTAAATGCCGAGCTCTGCATGCCGGTGTTTAGCTCCTAAGCTGAAATGAAAATGCTGTCAGGACCTAACATGAAGGGACAAGCAAGTCTGTGCTGGATGGGGCTGAATAATTGAAAAATACACTGATCACTGATCCACGAGGCCTGTCAAGGACTACAGGACAAGCTTAAATTTAGGCCATGCAGTCCCTCCATCTTCCCATCATACAGCAGTCATGGCATATCTCTGCTATTCTATCAAGAGACCACGGTGTGCTAGAGATCAGCTAACATACTAAGACAGACAGCCAACGGATAGTCTAAGCATGCTGGGTGTTTTAAAACTCCAAGGAGGATTAAATGCCTATTATCCACGCTATATTGTCACACTCATTTTACTCTATTGTGGGCACAATTAGAAACCTTAAATAAATCTATTCTTGAATAAAAATATAACTATAACCCTCTCTCCTGCCTGTTTTGACACTCGGTTATCCTGAGGTTGTAGATATAAAAGGGAGTGCACACAAATAAGGCAGGGCTCTCAAACTCCAGTCCTGGAGGGCCGCAGTGGCTGTAGGTTTTCATTCCAACACTTTTCTTAATTAGTGATCCATTTTTGCTGATAATTTACTTTTTTAATTCATTGTAATTGAGTTGCTATTTAGGACTCAGACCCTTGATTGCTTCTTTTTCCTTAATTAGCAGCCAAATAATAATGAGATAGGGTGGCACAGTGGGTAGCACTGCTGCCTCGCAGTTAGGAGACCTGGGTTTGCTTCCCGGGTTCTCCATGCATGGAGTTTGCATGTTCTCCCCGTGTGTGCGTGGGTTTCCTCCCACAGTCCAAAGACATGAAGGTGAGGTGCATTGACGATTGTAAATTGTCCCTAGTGTGTGCGCCCTGCCACTCGGTTTGTTTCTTGCCTTGCGCCCTGTGTTGGCTGGGATTGGCTCCAGCAGACCCCCGTGGCCCTGTAGTTAGGATGGATGGATGGCCAATAATGAGATACAAAATAAGCCAAAACAACTGGTGTCCATCATGCAATATCTGAGAATAAAGAAACCTGAAGGTCTCAGGAATGTTGATCTGCTCAGGTCCACAAAACATTTCACCAGTGCTTTTAGAAAAGAGAACATCAACATTTTCAGAAATGTCTGCTACTGCACAATGAGAGCAGCAACAAGCTACAGAATTAAAGAATGGGTTTAATTAACGACAAAAATCAGCGCCTAATGAAGCAACTGGCTGGAGTTTGAGGCCCTGACTGAGTTGGTCTTCTGTTGGCTCTCTCACTTCACATTTCTTCTCTGTTTGGGTGTCATTTTAGGAAAGAAATAAGGCAATTCAGGGAAACAAATCTTTAAAAAGCAATTCAATTAAAATTAATTACAAGAAGTTAACTAGCAGCAAAAACAGGTCACTCGATTAAAAAGGGTTAGAATGAAAACTTGCAGCCATTGCGGCCCTCCAGGACCGGAGTTTGAGAACCCCGATATAAGGGTTGTAGCTGTGATTTGGGGTGTTCTGTTCAGGGCTATCTAAGGGACTACAGGGTCACCCCTAGGACCCCACCATGGTAAAACGTGCACATCAGTTGAGCCAATGAAATGCATTTAAAGAGAGTATAAAATGATTACTGCTCGTAAAAGTCGCATCCTAGGACAGGGGTATTCAATTAAAAGTCACTGAGGTCGTTATTAAATTTCGTCCAAGTAGAAGGTCCGAACCAAACTCCATCTTGTGTCTTGCAGCCTTCCCCTTATAGCAAATAAATTCAAGGCCTTTATTTTAGATTAAAGAACAGAAACATAATAAAATAAATTTTAAAAAGTGCAAACAGAGTGGAATAACTCCTTTTCTCTTAAATTAAAGAGGTCCCAACCTGAAGAATTGAAGGCCTACACTTCAAGTAAAAAAGTCAACTCAGAAAACAATAACTAAAAAGTGCAAACATAGCATTGACTTAACATTTTCTCTTCTTTGTTCTTAAAATAAGGAGATCCCAGCCTAAAAACAATTGAGGGCTTACTTTTCAAGAAAAAGAAAAATATTTCTGACTTTCTGGTTGCTGTTGTAGCTGACATCGGGATTTGTTTTATTTTTTCGCACATCTCGTCTTTTTGTTTTCCCTCAAATAATGTCTCAGCACGGCGTTTAAGCACTCCTTCACAACTGTCCCATCACTAAAAGTTTTTTTATGTTGCCCCAAAATCCACGCTACTTTTAAGGAACATTCGTTTGCACGTTGCTGGGTTGTAAATGTATGTGTGATGAGTCGGGTAGATCTGTCATACTGGGCTTGCAGTTCGGTTATTTTGCGTGCCCTCAGCTCGGACTTCAGGGGATAACTTTGCTCAAAAGAGCTGGGCTTTGTTTCGTAGTGGCGCTTCACGTTGCCGCTTTTAATTAATGCCACGTTTTCGGAGCATATGAGGCACACCAGTTTTGAACTGTTCGCCGGAAGAATGAACATATATTTCTCCGTCCATTCATCTTTACAACAACGATTTTCATCATCTACTTTCCACCTTTTGGAGCAAGCCATGTTGTCTCTTAACTTAACCCTCTTCCTCTCTGCTGTTGTAAACTAACGATTTTATTGGCTCAACTGAGTGAAGCTATTGTCGTATTGACTGGAGTAGCAGCGCCTGCTATCAATAGCCACGACCGTCCAAAATAATGCTCCATGAAAATTATTTAATGTCGTGAATTTACCAGACTGGTCACGGGTCCGGACAGAACCACCACTCGGTCCGCCATTTGGTGATGCCTGTCCTAGGACAAAGTAAAACCTAAAACAGAAATTATAAATAAGACATAATAAGCATTCAAGTGCCGCTGTCTGCAAGAGGGAACTGCTCATTCTAACGTGCAATGATGAAAGAATACTTGATTTTGAAACAATAGCATGAAAAAGGCATTTTGTTTCAAAATCTTCAAGAGTTATGCTGTACTCCATTTGCACTGCACTATAATACCAAACTAGGGGGCTCTGCCCCCTGCTCACTTCGTTCACCAACCCCTGGGTTTGATTAACCGAATGCACAATTTAAAGAGATTGTTATTTTCATGGAAATTGTTACATGTACATTATTTTCACTTTTACTTTAAAACTTCAGTTAAAACAACATTTGGAATGAACTTTTCTTCAAGATCACATTGAATTTTGATTCCGTGTTTGGACTTTCATCGTGACAACGCAATGTATAACTGCCCGTGAGTGAATTTCGTTTCTTTCTCTCTAATAAATAAACCAACTTTTTCAAATGTTTGTCCCTCTGATTTGTGAATTATATCAAAAGCTATTCTAATGGGAAACTGTAAACGTTTTAATACGAATGGCATATCAAGATCTCCTTTGGTGTCTCATGTTAGATGGACTGCATTACCTTTCTTGTCACCTGTTAAAATTTTACATGTCCGAATTGTTTGACTAATTTTGAATACAACTAATCTTGTCCTATTGCACAGCATATCCATCACTCAGACATTCAAACAATCAATCAATCAACATTTATTTATATAGCTCAAAGTGCTTCACAAAATGAAGAATAGAAAAATAGAAGACACAATAAAAAATAAACATAAGTCAACATTAATTAAAATAGAATAAGAGTAAGGTCCGATGGCCAGGTTGGACAGAAAAAACAAAAAAAAAAAACTCCAAAGGCTGGAGAAAAAAAATAAAATCTGTAGGGGTTCCAGACCAAGAGACCGCCCAGTCCCCTCTGGGCAATCTACCTAACATAAATCATAAAGTATTTAGGGTTTTCATGGAAGGACTTGATGATGACATTAATTACGCAGTAACATTACGATCCTTCTATCAACAGTAATTCGGCCGGTGGAAGACCAGGCGGTGTTGACAGTTGTAGATATTCTACAGTGGGTACGGAAAGTATTCAGACCCCCTTCAATTTTTCACTCTTTGTTATATTGCAGCCATTTGCTAAAATCATTTAAATTAATTTTTTCCCTCATTGATGTACACACAGCACCCCATATTGACAGACAAAAAAAAGAATTTTTGAAATCTCACCTGGTCCTAAGTATTCAGACCCATTGCTCAGTATTTAGTAGAAGCCCCCTTTTGAGCTCATACAGCCAGGAGTCTTCTTGGGAAAGATGCAACAAGTTTTTCACACCTGGATTTGGGGATCCTCTGCCATTCCTCCTTGCAGATCCTCTCCAGTTCTGTCAGGTTGGATGGTAAACGTTGGTGGACAGCCATTTTTAGGTCTCTCCAGAGATGCTCAATTGGGTTTAAGTCAGAGCTCTGGCTGGGCCATTCAAGAACAGTCACAGAGTTGTTGTGAAGCCACTCCTTCGTTATTTTAGCTGTGTGCTTAGGGTCATTGTCTTGTTGGAAGGTAAACCTTGGCCCAGTCTGAGGTCCTTAGCACTCTGGAGAAGGTTTTTGTCCAGGATATCCCTGTACTTGGCCGCATTCATCTTTCCCTCGATTGCAACCAGTCGTCCTGTCCCTGCAGCTGAAAAACACCCCCACAGCATGATGCTGCCACCGCCATCCTTCACTGTGGGGACTGTATTGGACAAGTGATGAGCAGTGCCTGGTTGTCTCCACACATACCGCTTAGAATTAAGGCCAAAAAGTTCTATCTCATCAGACCAGAGAATCTTATTTCTCACCATCTCAGAGTCCTTCAGGTGTCTTTTAGCAAACTCCATGCGGGCTGTCATGTGTCTTGCACTGAGGAGAGGCTTCCGACAGGCCACTCTGCCATAAAGCCCTGACTGGTGGAGGGCTGCAGTGATGGTTGACTTTCTACAACTTTCTCCCATCTCCTGACTGCATCTCTGGAGCTCAGCCAAAGTGATCTTTGGGTTCTTCTTTACCTCTCTCGCCAAGGCTCTTCTCCCCCGGTAGCTCAGCTTGGCCGGACAGCCAGTTCTAGGAAGGGTTCTGGTCGTCCCAAACGTCTTCCATTTAAGGATTATGGAGGCCACTGTGCTCTTGGGAACCTTAAGTGCAGCAGATATTTTTTTGTAACCTCGGCCAGATCTGTGCCTTGCCACAATTCTGTGTCTGAGCTCTTCAGGCAGTTCCTTTGACCTCCTGATTCTCATTTGCTCTGACGTGCATTGTGAGCTGTGAGGTCTTATATAGACAGACAGGTGTGTGGCTTTCCTAATCAAGTCCAATCAGTAGAATCAAACACAGCTGGACTCAAATGAAGGGATCTCAAGGATGATCAGAAGAAATGGAAAGCACCGGAGTTAAATATATGAGTGTCACAGCAAAGGGTCTGAATACTTAGGACCAGGTGAGATTTCAGTTTTTCTTTTTTAATAAATCTGCAACAATTTCAACAATTTTTTTTTTGTCTGTCAATATGGGGTGCTGTGTGTACATTAATGAGGAAAAAAATTAATTTAAATGATTTTAGCAAATGGCTACAATTTAACAAAGAGTGAAAAATTGAAGGGGGTCTGAATGCTTTCTGTACCCACTGTACGTGATATTGTAAGTTGATGTTTTAATCTTCCTCACCACCAACTGCTTCAGCATAGTCTATCCATCCATCCGTCTACTATCCAACCTGCTATATCCTAACTACAGGGTCACGGGGGTCTGCTGGAGCCAATCCCAGCCAACACCGGGCACAAGGCAGGAAACAAACCCGCGTGGCAGGGCACCAGACCACCGCAGGGCGCGCACACACACACACGGGACAATTTAAAATCGCCAATGCATGTCTTTGGACTGTGGGAGGAAACCCATGCAGACACGGGGAGAACATGCAGACTCCACGCAGGGAGGACCTGGGAAGCGAACCCAGGTCTCCTAACTGCGAGGCAGCAGTGCTACCCACTGCGCCACCGTGCCGCCCATACCTTATTCTTATTATTACCTATTCAAAAAGTGAACTCCTACTCATGTGGAGGAAGCCCATAATGTCATTAATTTGGAAAGCATAGTCTACTGATATGTATTTAACCAATTTACCGTGTAATTGATTGACAATTTTCGCATTAATATGTTTCATGTCGTTTCTCACGGTCATATTTAGATGAATGGGTGATTCTAAAGTGGATCTTTGTAAGTGAGTGTGTGTGTTCATAAGTAAGCCCTTTAATGGAGTCTGTCCAGGTTAATTGCCGGAATGCACCTGATGACCGTGGTCTTGTTTGAAAACAGTTGTAAGTAGGGCGCGACTTGAAAGAATCTCATGGTAAAAGTATCCGTCTCGTGAGACTTCCTTCCAAAAGGTCTCGTCTTGTTGCAGGATTAGTCTCATCTTGCCCCAAGACTTTTTTTTTTTATTATAAATAGAAAGATAGGCTGAAGGAATTCATTTTACTTCTTTAAGACGTTGGCAGCATGGAGGCGCAGGAGTAGTGCTAATGCTTCACAACAAGACCACCAGTTTGTGTAAAGTGCGCATGTTCTCCTTGTGGCTGGATGAGTTTTCTCCTGGTGCTCCAGTTTCCTTCCACGGTCCAAAGACAGGCAGGTTAGGTGATTTGCCTTCACTAAATTGGTCCGTGTGTGTGTGTGTGTGTATATGTGTGTGTGTGTGTGTGTGTGTTTTCACCCTGTGATGGATTGGTGCCCCGTCCAGAGACTGTACCTGCCTTGCATCAGATGCTTGCTGGGATGGCCCCACCTTCCCTGCGACTCTGCCCTGGACAGACAGGCTAGGAAGATGGATGGTTTAAAAAAGGTCATCTGCTTGAATTAAAGGAACAGGCTTCAGTAAAATAACTGCCCCTACATGTATTACTGCTTAATCAGATTTTCACATTTTCATTAGCGGGTTTTACCTCCATCGCTGTTGCCTTCTTCTGTAATAATGTCCAGCAGCCTCTCAAAGGCATTTTCAAAGGCTACAATTTTCTGGATGGCTGCATTGCCTTTTGTCAGTTGTTGCAACAGCAGCAAACCCTGTACACAAAACAGAAAGACAGAAAAGGCCTTATGTTCACACAGGAAAGGCTTAATGAAATATTTGTCTTGAAACATTGTCTCAAAGTCTACAGTATTTTTGAAATTCAGCAAAACTATACATTTACTACATTAAAATCATATATAAATAACTCAGGCCACAGATGACACCCCAACAAATGTCTAGCTTATGAACAAAAAAAGCACAAAAAGTCCAAGGGCCGTTCAAAATGTTTCCACACTTTTATATTTTTGTTGGAAATGGTGAAGGCAGGAGTCGTCGTCATTGGTCCTGTCTGAGAGTGTCATGTGACTAGTTCTGTCTGGCAAGCCGGCTGCCCTTGTAGTTTAGTATCAGAGTCGTCACCCTGTGGTGAAGATGGCTGCCAAACTTATACAGAGGAACAGCGTTCTGTCGTACGCTTTTTGTGGGCAGGTGGTATGCCGGGAGTACAAATTCATCTCCACATGTGTGCTCAGTATGGGGATAAAGTTCTCTCTCGTAGAATCGTCTATGAGTGGATTGAAATGTTTGAAAATGGCCGTAACTAGTGTGACACATGCACAGGGTGCTCTGGACGTCCAGCTACGGCCACGAGGAATGAAGAAAGAACCCTGATGTGAAAGCAGCGGTGCCTCAGTGGATACGCGCTCAACCAAAAACATTTTTTGCTAATGCCGTTAAAAAGTTGGTACGACGCTGGGAAAATCACATAGTAAAGGAAGGTGACTGCGTAGAAAAGGGATGTCATTTGTTTTTGAAATTCTTAATAAACATAGTTTAAAAAAAAAAAAAGAAACTTTTTAAACGTCCCTTGTACATGAAAGCCTACAAGTCATGGCCAAATATACTGTGTTTGAAGCCCTGCACGTCTCCCGGAAAAAACGTTGCAATTCCAAATGCTTTAGTTTTCACACATTTTAATTTCTTTTGTTTGCATTGCAACCACATAAAAAAAGCAGAGAAGTCCAATTTGATCTCATTCCACACAACAAGGGAGGCTGAGAAGAGTGATGCCTCAACAGGAAAAAAAAGTACATTTTGTGGACACTAGGTGGCACTGTTGCCCCTTCAAACCCAACAGACACTCGGGTCACAGGTTTAAAGATCTTTAATTTCTTTTCTTCTTTAAACAATGCTCACTAAGCACCACCGCCACACTAACACAGGCAAGTAACAAGTAAACACCACGACAACCACAATTCTCTATCTCCTTCACACCTCCCAGCAAGCTTTTTCCACCTTAACTCGACTCTGGCTCACTCCTTTAAATAGTCCTTGACCTGGAAGTGCTTCTGTTCTTCCGTCTATGTGACTCTATGGAGAACTCTAATCAGCCCGGAAGTACTTCGGGGCTTCCGTCCTCGTTACTTCCAGGCTATAAGGGAAGCATGACCCAACCCGAGTCCTTTCACAGCACCCCCTGGGCTGAGAAACCGGACTTCAAGTCCCATGATGCCCTGTGGGAGTCTGGGGCAGCGTTACACTCCAGGTAAGCTGCCATCTAGTATTTTGGGGTAGGCAGTGTCCACAAGCAGCTGCCGGCCATCTGTTACAATTTCCATCGGAATAAAGGAGCCCCAGTGGGGTTTCTTGACACACTTCATTGGCTGAAAGTTCTCAATGCTTGCATGCCGTAGAGGGGATGTGCAGCTTTGTTCATAATAGCCATTACATTTGTCTTCATTCTCTCCTCCAGTGGGCCCAGTATGTGTCATAACGGACCTGGCTTTCTAATCAGCTTGTTGATTTGGTGGACCTCTCTTGAATTGAAGTCACCCATGCACCATACCACTCCAGCTATCAGAGACTTACAGAACACATCAAGGATATCAACTACCTACAAAGGAGTTGGCTTTGGCCTTTCTTCTATAGTTCCTCTGTGTTACAAGACCAGTGCAGCTTGTCAATGACGTGGACCCCCAAGTGCTTGTGGGAGTGTACCACCTGCACCTCCACTCCCTGAAAAGCGTCTGGGAGTAGAGGCTCTTTGGTGCAGCGAAAGACAACAAGCAGTTCCTTGGTTTTGAGGATGTCATGTTGTAGACAATTCTCCATGACCCCACAACAAATCATCCCCCTTTTTCAATACACCCATAAGTCCTCTAAGAAGTTCTGTAAGTGATATTTCTGCTGTTATGTTGATAAGCAGGACGTGTACACAGTGAAGAGTAAAGCAGACACGACTGTTCCTCGTGGTGCTCCAGCATTGAGTCTCACAAACTGCGGTCAGCTCGACAGACAGTCCATCATTCAGGACACCACAGGCTCATCCACCTGCGTATTTCTGAGTGTACCCCTTAACGGGGATGGCTGCTTGATACTGGAGAAATCAAAAAACATGCTCCTCACAGTGCTGCCAGGTTTGTCTAGCCTTGTGATGCAGACAGATAATTGCATCTTCCACTCCTATCTTTCTCTTATACACAAACTGCAGCAAATCCAAGTGATCTTTAACAAGAACACTCCTGTAGCCCATGATCCAACCTCTTGAATGTCTTCATGATGTTAGGGCCACTGGTCTGAAGCCATTAGGTGAAGATGTGCCTTATTTGGGACAGAAACAATGCAGGAGGTTTCCCACAGCAGTGGCACTTTCTGGAGCCTCAGTGACAGACTGAACAGGTGACAGAGGACATTCCAAAGATGGTCAGCACGGGCCTTAAGACCTTGTGGGCTAACTTCCTGTCTATGGCCTTTTCGGTCTGAGGAGTCGTCCCTGTTGAAGTGGTAGGAGTTGTTGATTCAGTATGGATGGTGTATGGGGGGGATTTGTAATTGGAAGAAGATAGAAGTGGAAGAAGGGGAAATTCTATTAAAAAATTGTTTCAGGTTCTTACCTTATTTCACATTTCCCATTAGCACCTGAGCTCTGGGGTGCTAGAGCGCAGTAATGACACCCAGTCCGTTCCAAATATCCTTAATGCTATTCTGAGTGAGCTGGTTTTCTATTTTTAGCTCCTTCATTATCCGGAATAGAAGCTATACAAGAAGAACTCCACTTGAGAAGCAGGATATTAGGGAACAGCTGTATGAACCCCTTCAAGCTATTGCCACCAACACCAATTTGCACAAAATTCTAATTTCATTACTCACACTTAACAAAAGTTGAGCGCAGTCCAGATTAAAACGCAACAGACTTATAAAATGTGAAGGAAACAACTTAAATTACTTACATCATTCCTAATGACCTCTCTTGAATCTGCCAACAGATCCATTAGGCGAGACACTCCTAATGAAAGGAAAAAATGTTTTACTCCAATATTATATTATTATTGTATTACATCATAAAGTTTATCTCCATTCTGCATGAAAACATGATTTTTTTTTCTCAGCTATCACTAGAAACTACACGGGTTTTTCCTCTTCTTTATCGGGTCGATGACTACAAACTACTGTACATGAGGTAAGGAACAAAACATTTTTTGTGGAGTATTTCTTTAACTCTTTGAGGGTTGAATATGTTTTCTGAAAAGCACATACAGCAATGGTTTCACACATAAGTCAACATAAAACATCTGTTGCTATGTGCTGTGGCTGCTGTTGGCGTATATTCGGCATCTCCGGCGGCAGAGGCTGCAGGGGGGCACCTCAATGGTCGGCAGGAATGCACGGTGGGCCAGCTGCCTGGCTGTCTTTGCATAGCAGGTGGGTAGTGGCTGCAGTGTGATGCAATCTGGTTTGTACTTCTCGACATCATAAGTGGTGGTCCTACCAGCCAAATGCTTCTGTAGACGCATCAACTACACAAAAGTGTTCAGCGCCTATCAGAGTCCTATCCAAAGAAATTACGTAAAACGTCCATGTAATATTTTGCTTTGCACATTCGCTTTGGTCTCTCGCCAGATGTTGGTGCCATTTTAGAGGTCGTTTGCTCTTCGCTACTCATGCATGCGTAGGGAACCGCAGGTTAAATCAACAAATCTTTGTAACTCCCCTTCTAGTAAAGAGAGTCAAACTAAAACATAAGGGTGAGTTTTGTCACAGTTTACAGCTGATTACCGTCCCCTACTCCTAAATTTTGACAAAAGTCGACATCAGCCCTGAAAGAGTTAAAGCACAGTTTCTTCAATTGGGTCATGACCCATTCGCTGTAGCTGGGTCATGTAACTGAACGTTGTATTTAATGGAAATGGGTTGCGTACGGTTTGCAAAGAGGCTCACAATGGGTTGCCGCGAGTTCATTAAACAGTCACAATCACTCTGCCTTGACGTTGGTGGCGCTACTGTAGGGGGAAACCCCACTGTGACTGTCTGAGGCGATTCACCCCCTGAATCCGATGGTCACCATGGGATGGGTCTCAAAGACACCAAAAAGGCCAAGATTAAATCGAAAGAAAAAAAAGTTTAAGAATCGCTGCTTTAAAGCATAAGTTTGCTGTTTTTCATGTTGAAGTTGCTTGAAGAAATGAAAATAAGTCAGAATACAGGAGGGTGACTACCCTGAGAAAACAGTACCAAGAATGTGTGATAAAATAATAATTTCCAGTTTCCTTCTGCTACCACAAGAATGCCTCACAAACATGGGAGGCACGTTTTCTTCAATTGACCCATGAACCTTGAAACCTCATTGTATGCTGCAAGAACAGACGCGGGATTTTTTTAAATTTATTAAAGAAACGCTTAACTTTAGAAGTGGTGGCCCTGAGGCGAAGAATTTGCACTAGCAATCAGAAGGTTGTCGGTTCAAATCCCGTAAACGCCAAAAGTGACTCTACTTCGTTGGGCCCTTGAGCAAGGAAGGCCCTTGACCTGCAATTGTTCCGTCCTGGGTATGACGTTAATCTGCATCCAGCCCTGCATGTAGGCCCTCCAATCTGCAGGGGAAAAATCTGGAGGTTGGTGCAGAGTTGGCACTCCAGCCACCATAAAAAAAAAAACTCCCACTGGTTTCATTCCATCTGAACTCGTGTGGTGCTGAGGTGTCACCCGTCGCATGGCTGCACTGGGGTCCTAATCTGGGATCCTGAGTTAGTTTGTCATGTGGTGGGTGCGAGAATGCGCTCCATCAATGCCTGCTCCTAACCTCCTTCTCTAACTTTTGAAAATGAATATACAGTGAATACAGAACTTCAATTTGAAAAATAACAAACTTCTCTTTTTAAGTTTAACTTAAAATGAAAAGATTTACTCTTACCCTGGGGGCTTTCAAGAATTATACTCTGGACCTGGGGGCACTGGTTCTTCAGCATGGCTGTAAGAAGTTTCACTCCGGGCCAACGGACATGAAAGTCAAACTCCTGAGAAGATAAAGCACATATTTACTGATAGTCCCACAAAGCTCAAAAGGCCTCCTTCTTCAATATGATAGCCCTCTTTAACGCTGGTGTCCACCACCCTGATTCAGAGATTACTGCCAGGACAGGTACCAATGACCTTAAGTCCACAGCTCTGTGTAGCTGCCTCAGCCACCAACTATGGCCCATTCAGCTTCAATGTCACCTGCCTCTCTCAGAATGGAGGTGCAAGTTGAAGATCTCCTGGATGGAAATGTCTGCCAAAAACATTTCCAGCACCCGCTGGCAATCTGATCCAACTTGCAACCAGATAAAGATCAGACGACAGCTCAGCCACTCTCGCCACTCGCGTGTGTGGTATAGCGGGTCCACAGCTCGTTTAGCAAAGGCCATTTTAAATAAATAATCACCGCTCTCGTGGCGGCTTAGCGAGGGGGCGTTGGGCCATAGCAAGCCACGGGGCGATCTGTGGTGTGGGCGTTTCTCACAGCGTGCACAGGTGAGGGACTGCTCACGGCTGCTATGGCCCCTCGCATTATAAGAAGCGCGAGTCGGTTTGGACAAGGAAGATCAGAAACAAAAAAGAAAAAGGAAAGTAAAGAGAGAAAAACGGAGGTCGGAAGCAGGAAGCAGTGAGGAGAGAGAGAGAGAGAGAGAGAGCGCGAGCAAATCAGTGCAGCAGGCGAGCAAACGCTTGCAGGCAGCCTGGGTGTTTGGCCAACACCTGGGAGAAGTGGTTGTGGTCACTCCCGCAGAGTTTGTTTTGCAGGGCGGGAGTGACCGGGAAGGCGCAGGACTCTCTGCAGAAGTTAGCGGGAGTCGGGACTTGGGACGTGGTGTTGACTGCGTGAGAGCCTTGGTCGTAGGGAATTCCCAAGTCGCTGTCCGGAGGAGCCGACCGGAGCCAAGGATCGATAAGGCAACTGACAGCAGGGCAGGCACAAAGGTCAGCTGCAGAGAGAGAGCGTCTCTCTTGTTGAGGGGCCCAGATGAGCGAAGCAGGAGAGACGCTAGTTTAAAAAGAAGGCATCGGGCTTGTTAATAGACTGTTTCCTATTGGATGTTTTAACCTCGTTTTTAAAGGATTGTTTTTTGTGTATTGTTTTTACCTCCACGTGTTTTTATGGATTATTTATTTAATGAAGATTTTTGGGACTCACTGCACTTTATTTGAACACTGCTTTGTTGACTATTTTAATAAAAGCACCGTTTCACTTTTTACCATCCCCTTGCTTAATTGTTGCCTTCACTGACTAGCTCACTCGGTAACATTATCGACGGTGTTGGGTTGAGGGGCTCCCAAACAGAGATGGGAGCATGGAGCCAAACCCACATCGTCACAGCGTGTCCATGACATATGGTGGCAGATCTGATGACATGACTAGAAAATTGATCAGCAATTTACAGCCTAGGGTGCTCTGGGATCAAGTGCACTTATCAACACCCTTATGCTAGAACATGGTATTCGTTATGGACAAACCAATAACCTCAAGCCAGTGGGTGCACATCAGTCAGGCCATTCCTACCAATCACACCCTTCCTGGTTTTACTGTCATTGCCCATGTAAGTAATAATAATAATAATGCATTGTATTTATAGGGCACTTTACATTAGTAGTAAATCTCAAAGTACTACATTAAAAGTTTAAACAAAGGCAAAGCAAGATAAAAACGGAGATAAAACAACAATAATTAGTACCATACTTGTTAATAAGCTTTCCTAAATAGAAAAGTCTTTAGCCGTTTTTTAAAACAGCCCACAATCTGCTGTGCTCCACGGCTCTGGAATGCCCTACCACAGTGGCTGAAAAGGCTTGGTCACCCATTGTACGAAGTCTGGTCACAGGGGGGCGAAGGCGGTAGGTATTTGCAAAACGGAGGTTTCTTGTAGTGGATTGTAATATAAGAAGTTCCTTAAGATATTGTGGAGCATTTCCATGGATACACTGGTGAGTAAACAAACAGAGTTTGTATTCAATACAGATGTGAATAGGGAGCCAATGAAGTGACCAAAGGATTGGTGAAATGTGTTCATATTTCTGCACCCTCATCAGGATGTAAGTGTTAAAAGACCCCCCAGTAGAGCGACACAGTCCCCAGTGGACTCCCACCAAGGTCTCCAGGAAGGCTGAATATTCTGAACTTGTCAGCGTATAAGCATAGGTAAGAGTCAATGCCACGCTCCTGACTCAAAGTCGCAGGGAGGATAAATGCCAACATACACGTGCCAAGCCAGAGTGATGTAAGGTATGTAATTAGTAAAGTCTGGAACTGCTTTTTGCCCAAACTCTTGTCACAGAACTCTGGCTTTGCACTCAGACCACATTCCTGGGTGTAAGTGCATTGCCACTGTGAACTGCGGATCCCCAAAGGTTGGTAGTGAAAGAATAAGCGAACAAGAGCAGCCACTGAGGTGTGACAACTGTGGGTCTACGGGAAGAGAGTCTGGGCAGTTGATGAAAGGGGATTATGTTTTAAGGAGAGGTGGCCTCCAAAAGCCGTTTAATGATAAAACAGCAAGCATTTGTAGAGTGGGTGACAGGGACTTAGCTAAGCCAGTTATATAAAAGCATACAACATACACAAAAAGAAACGGTTGCCAATTCCACATTACTAACCTCTAACAGGGACAACAAAAGGGTCACATTGTCTTGGTTTTTGATGAATATCTCTGTAAACTGGTTGCCCAAATCATCAGGCTGTTTCGGTGAACTCTCCTCTGACAAAAAAAAAAAAAAAAAAGTTTAAAACAATCGTATAAAAAAAACAAAAAGAAAGGAGACATCATTGACAATAAGAAATAAAGGGAACAAACTGAAGCACCCAACCACACGGGATTAAAAAAAAACCAGGAGCCCCCAGCCCCTTCTGTGCACACAACATATTGGGTTTTATTGACAGTTGTTAAGTAATTACAGACATTTAACAGCCTCATGTCAGGTAGTGTTTGTAACATTTCACATGGCCCTCTCAATCCTACTCGACTCTTTGTCAAGGAATGGGGCAGAACTCTTTAACGCTGGAGGATTCATGACAAGGCGTAACGCAGTGAGCTGGTGTCTACAGTTAGCAACGCTGAATTTCTAGCTGGTGGGGATGTCAAACGTGATGACTGCAGTGGCCGATCCCATCACTGGAGTATGTAAGATTGCATGAATAGAAATTGCAGGGCATGTCAACTTAGACGGCTCTGCGAAGACTTTCCAAAGCAGTTTGGCAAGCAGACCCCTTTAAACTGATAGCCAATAACATGCTGCCTCATGGAGCCTGTAGCCATGCAAAGGTTTATGCTAGTGGGAAGTTTAGCTGTAACCTGTGCTTTTACCTCCTTTTCTTATTAATCTTTTCCATTCTGTTGTGGTGCATAAAACATCAGACAAACCTCTGTTTGCAAGGTCCAAAATATCAACGCTTGTTGAATTATATGCATTGTACTTCCAGATGTGCACTCATTGGCTAACTATTCTCGTGCACAAAGAGCCTGTCACTACAGTGGGTTTTGTTGGGACAAGTTAAGGCCATTTGGACTGAATTGCTGGGTATATCAGACTACACGACTGCTAAGGCGACGTAATTGAAGTCTGTGACTGAGAAGTCATGGAATGTGACATAACTGAGCACAACAGTTTTTCTCTTGGTTCGTGAAGTGCTGCGGAAACCGGACATAGCAGGCACAAACTTAGAGAGAAGTTATTATGATGACCGTTGGAATCATTCTCTACTTATATGGCACGGAGAGATACATAGAGACTAAGGGTCAGGCATGTGAAAGCAAATCCATGAAATAGTCAGCCATTTTCACTTCCAAATAAGCCTACCTAGAATTGGAAAGTAAAGAACCTGCAATGGAATGTGTAAGAGACATAAACAAAGGTTTAAAGACCTGAGAAGAGACAGACAGATACATAGTTCCTTTCATATTTATCTAACAGACAGACAGACAGACGGATATGAAAGGAACTATATAACAGACAGACAGACAGTGTGGCATAAGGCTGGGCGTCATACCCAGCCAGGACGCCTGGAAGGACCGGGAGAGGGACTATACCTCCCCCGGACCACAAGAGGGCAGCCGCCCTGGTTAGTATGGGGACCACAAGAACCGAGCTCGGAAGCTCATCCCTATTGGAGCCCGTGGTCACCGCCAGGGGGCACCCGGAGAATCTTAGAACTCTGGAAACCAGCACTTCCGCCACACCAGGAAGTACTGGCAAGAGGAATTCCAGGGTCACCCGGACCCGGGTGCTCGTGCAGCACTTCCACCACACTAGGAAGTTCATCTGAGGCACCTGTATCATGTCCTGGTGGGGATAAAAGGGGACTGCCTACCTGCAATCAGAGAGCCAGAGTCGGGTGGAAGAAGACAACGCTTGGGAGTGAGGAGGAAAGGCGGTCCAGAAAGGACCAGTGAAAGGGCTGAGGCAAAGGGTGCTTGGTGCTGGAGCACTGTGTGTACGTGGGGACATTGTGTTTCAGGACTATGTCTATAATAAAACGTGTATGTTTTAAGAACTTGCCAGTGTTTGTCTGATGGTGTTCGGCTGCCTTTCTAGCTAGCTAGGGAGGGGATAAATTATGGACCACAAAGGGTAAAGGGTTATGGGCACATAAAGCACAATGGCAGGTTGAAGTGGTGCTCTGTGATGAAATCATGGAAGGCATACAGTCGATGTGGGCAGTTTACCTCCATCCAAGTATGGTCAGTTCTTTAAAACTCACTTTATAAGGCCTCCACAGATTTCACACTAACAAACTATAAATCTGGCATATCATTTAAGACAACTACTTTGTGCTGGGCAAAAGTTTTTGTTTTTTCCACCAATGTTCACAGACCTCAGAGTTCTTCACTGTTCTCAATTCCAGTGGGTCACAAATTTACATACACTTTCTTAATATCTGGTAGTGTTGCCTTAAAATTGTTTCATTTTGGGTCGCATTCCACAGGCTTCTTATAAAAAGTTGCTGGAATTTTAGCCCATTCCTCCAGATGGGACTGGTGTAACTGGGACAGGTTCGTAGGCCTCCTTGCTCACACACGCTTCTTTTGTTCTGCCCACAAATTTTCAATCACCTTGAGGTCAGGGCTTTGTGATGGCCATTCCAATACCTTGACCTTGTCCTCCTTAAGCCATTTTGCCACAGCTTTGGTTTACCGGAAGACCCACTTGTGACTGAGCTTCAGCTTCCTTGCTGAGCTGTAGAGATGTTGCTGCAGTATGTCTCCCATTATTTTCCTTCCTTATGATGCCATCTACACTGCTCACAAAAATTAAAGGAACACTTTAAAGAAACACATTAGATACATCAGATCTCAATATGAAGTTGGATATCTATACAAATAACGACAGGGCAATGTCTTAGGAACAAAAGGATGCCAAGTCTTTTAATGGAAATAAAAGTTTTCTGCCTACAGAGGGCTCAATTGTGTAGACACCCTAAAATCAGAGTGAAATGAAGATGTGGCAGGCTAGTCCCTTTTTTCAAAAACTTAATTTCTGCTACTCAAAATGCTTTTCAGTATCTTGTGTGGCCCCACAGCTTGTATGCATGCTTGACAACGTCGGGCATGCTCCTAATGAGACGACGGATGGTGTCTTGTGGCATTTCCTCTCAGATCTGTATGAGGGCATCCCTGAGCTGTTGTACAGTCTGAGGAGCAACCTGGAGGCGCCTAATGGACCAAAACATAATGTCCCACAGATGTTCTATTGGGTTTAAGTCAGGGGATCGTGAAGGCCATTCAATTGTTTCAATTCCTTCATCCTCCAGGTACTGCCTGCATACTCTTGCCACATGAGGCCGGGCATTGTCATGCATTAGGAGGAAACCAGGACCTACTGCACCAGCGTAGGGTCTGACAATGGGTCCAAGGATTTCATCCTGATACCTAATGGCAGTCAAGGTGTCTTTGTCTAGCTTGTAGAAGTCTGTGCGTCCCTCCATGGATATGCCTCCCAGACCATCACTGACCCACCACCAAACTGGTCATGCCGAATGATGTTACAGACAGCATAACATTCTCCATGGCTTCTGCAGACCCTTCAACGTCTGTCACATGTGCTCAGGGTGAACCTGCTCTCATCTGTGAAAAACACAGGGTGCCATTGGTGGACCTGACAATTCTGGTATTCTATGGCCGATCGAGCTCCACTGCGCTGGGTTGTGAGCACAGGGCCCACTAGAGGACGTTGGGCCCTCAGACCACCCTCAAGAAGTCTGTTTCTGATTGTTTGGTCAGAGACATTCACACCAGTGGCCTGCTGGAGGTCATTTTGTAGAGCTCTGGAAATGCTCATCCTGTTTGTCCTTGTCCAAAGGAGCAGATACCAGTCCTGCTGATGGGTTAAGGACCTTCTATGGTCCTGTCCAGCTCTCCTAGACTAACTGCCTGTCTCCTGGAATCTCCTCCATGCCCTTGAGACAGTGCTGGGAGACACTGCAAACCTTCTGGCAATGACACGTATTGATGTGCCATCCTGGAGAAGTTGGACTACCTGTGCAACCTCTGTAGGGTCCAGGTATCGCCTCATGCTACCAGTAGTGACACTGACTGTAGCCAAATGCAAAACTAGTGAAGAAACAGTCAGAAAAGATGAGGAGGGAAAAATGTCAGTGGCCTCCACCTGTTAAACCATTCCTGTTTTGGGGGTCATCTCATTGTTGCCCCTCTAGTGCATCTGTTGTTAATTTCATTAACAGCAAAGCAGCTGAAACTGATTAACAACCCCCTGTGCTACTTAACTGACCAGATCAGTATCCCATAAGTTTCATTGACTTGATGCCATACTCTTGATTAAAAAGTGTTCCTTTAATTTTTTTGAGCAGTATATTTTGTAAAGTGCAGCAGTCCCTCCTGCAGCCCCCACAACACGATGCTCCCACCCCCGTGCTCGATGGTTAGGATGGTGTTCTTTGGCTTGCAAGGCTCATCCTTTTCCTTCAAAACAGAACGATGGTCATTATGACCAAACAGTTCAATCGTGGATTCATCAGACCAGAGAGCATTTCTCCAGAAGGTAAGATCCTTGTTCACATGTACCGTTGCAAACTGCAGCTTGGCTTTTCTTTGGCGGCTTTGGAGCAGTAGCGTCTTCCTTGTGTTCAGGTTATGCTGATGTCGGACTCATTTTACTGTGGATTGAAATACTTGTCTACCAGTTTCCTCCAGTATCTTCCCAAGGTCCTTTGCTGCTGATCTCGGATTGATTTGCACTTTTCGTGCCAAAGTCTGTTCTTCTCTAGGAGAGAGAAGGCTGTGTGGTGTTTATACTTAAATAGTTTTTGTACAGATGGATGTGGAACCTTCGGCTGTTTAGAAATTGTTCCCAAAGATGTACCAGATTTGGGGAGATCCATAGTTTTTTTGTTTTTTTTTTTTTCCCCTGAGGTTTTGGTCGATTTCTTTTGATTTTTCTATTATGCCAAGCAAAGAGGCAGGGAGTTGATGGTAGGCCTTAACATACATTCACACGTTGACTCCAATTAGGCTAATTGACTATCAGGAGCTAATTGTCTAAAGGCTTGACATCATTTTCTGCAATTCTCCAAGCTGTTTACAGGCACAATTAAAGTGTATGTAAACTTGTGACCAACTGAAATTGTGATATGGTCAATAAAAAGTGAAAGACTCAGCTCCGTGAACACTGCATGTCTTAAGCAATATACCAAATTTATAGTTTGTTAGTATAAAATCTGTGGAGGGCTTATAAAGCGAGTTTTAAAAATTCACGCTATGTGGATGGAAGCTTCTGAATTCAAATGTAAGGCCAACAGAGAAGTAGTAGTTGACAGATCAGGTGGGGAGGTAAAACTAAAGAACAGGAATGTGAAGGACAGGAACCCACCTGGGTAACCCCAGGTAACGGCAGTTAAGTTTGGCATTGTTTTCATCAGAAACAAACACTTACTGTGGGGGAAGATTCTAGACCACAGTTTAAAAAATAGCTTTTGTTATATTAGCATATAAGCAGGCCCTCAATTACAGATGTAAAAACGAATGACAGCATCTCATCCTAAAACTTTCCAGAGGAATCTAATGCTCCACTCTAAGACCCTGTCCACGATACTCTGGTTCCATTTTATAACTGCGTTTTTAAAGCAAAACCGATCTCTGTCCACACTACCGTTTTCACGTCGATTACAAAATTATTTCCGACAGGACTAAAATAACTATTTGTCTACACTGGGCATGTGAGCATCGGCAGAAGAGGACGAGTCATTCATTTACACATGAAGGAAAGCGATGGCAATGATGACAAAAAATAAAAAAACAGATTGAAATACGCAATGCACTATTGTCAACTCTCTCACATTAAGTCATTAAGATAGATAGAGATAGAGAGAGAGATAGAGAGAGAGAGAGAGATAGAGAGATAGAGAGAGAGATAGAGAGATAGAGAGAGAGATAGAGAGAGATAGAGAGATAGAGAGAGAGAGATAGAGTCAAAGACACTATAAGATAGATAGATAGATAGATAGATAGATAGATAGATAGATAGATAGATAGATAGATAGATAGATAGATAGATAGATAGATACTTTATTAATCCCAAGGGGAAATTCACAAGTGAAGTTATCAGTATTTGCTATCAGCTATTATTGAATTTATAATTTTACTATCCTATAAATGATTTGGATAAAAATATAAATAATAGGCAATTCTAAATTGTCCCTAGTTTGTGCTTGGTATGTGGGTGTGTGTGTGCGCCCTGCGGTGGGCTGGCGCCCTGCCCGGCGTTTGTTTCTTGCCTTGTGCCCTGTGTTGGCTGGGATTGGCTCCAGCAGACCCCCGTGACCGTGAAGTTAGGATATAGCAGGTTGGATAATGGATGGCTGGATATAAATAACAAGCTAGTTTAGTTTGCAGATGATTCCAAGCTGGGTGGATAGGCAGATAATCGAGAATTTGTTACAGTGGGATGCAAAAGTTTGGGCAACCTTGTTAATAGTCATTATTTTCCTCTATAAATCATTGGTTGTTACGCTACAAAATGTCAGTTAAATATATCATATAGGAGACACACACAGTGATATTTGAGAAGTGAAATGAAGTTTATTGGATTTACAGAAAGTGTGCAATAATTGTTCAAACAAAATCAGGCAGGTGCATACATTTGGGCACCACAAAAAGAAATGAAATCAATATTTAGTAGATCCGCCTTTTGCAGAAATTCAGCCTCTAAACGCTTCCTGTAGGTTCCAATGAGAGTCTGGATTGTGGTTGAAGGTATTTTGGACCATTCCTCTTTACAAAACATCTCTAGTTCATTCAGGTTTGATGGCTTCCGAGCATGGACAGCTCTCTTTAACTCACACCACAGATTTTCAATTCTATTCAGGTCTGGGGACTGAGATGGCCATTCCAGAACGTTGTACTTGTTCCTCTGCATGAATGCCTTAGTGGATTTTGAGCAGTGTTTGGTCGTTGTCTTGTTGAAAGATCCAGCCCGGCGCAGCTTCAGCTTTGTCACTGATTCCTGGACATTGGTCTCCAGAATCTGCGGATACTGAGTGGAATCCATGCGTCCCTCAACTTTGACAAGATTCCCAGTCCCTGCACTGGCCACACAGCCCCACAGCATGATGGAACCACCACCATATTTTACTGTAGGTAGCAGGTGTTTTCTTGGAATGCTGTGTTCTTTTTCCTCCATGCATAACGCCCTTGTTATGCCCAAATAACTCCATTTTAGTTTCATCAGTCCACAGCACCTTATTCCAAAATGAAGCTGGCTTGTCCAAATGTGCTTGAGCAGACCTCAAGCGGCTCTGTTTGTGCTTCCTCTGCATCACTCTCGCATACAGCATCTCCTTGTGTAAAGTCGCGAATGGTTGAACGATGCACAGTGACTCCATCTGCTGCAAGATGATGTTGTAGGTCTTTGGTGCTGGTCTGTGGGTTGACTCTGACTGTTCTCACCATTCGCTTCTGTCTATCCGAAATCTTTCTTGGTCTGCCACTTGAGCCTTAACTTGAACTGAGCCTGTGGTCTTCCATTTCCTCAATATGTTCCTAACTGTGGAAACAGACAGCTTCAATCTCTGGGACAGCTTTCTGTATCCTTCCCCTAAACCATGATGGTGAACAATCTTTGTCTTCAGGTCATTTGAGAGTTGTTTTGTGACCCCCATGTTGCTACTCTTCAGAGAAAATTAAACTTACAATGGACCCCTTAAATACTCGGATTCACCTGTGTATGTAGGTCAGGGGTCACTGAGCTTACCAAGCCAATTGGAGTTCCAATAATTAGTTCTAAAAGTTTGGGAATCAATAAAATGACAACGGTGCCCAAATGTATGCACCTGCCTGATTTTGTTTGAACAATTATTGCACACTTTCTGTAAATCCAATAAACTTCATTTCACTTCTCAAATCTCACTGTGTGCGTCTCCTATATGATATATTTCACTGACATTTTTTATTGTAACAACCAACGATTTATACAGGAAAATAATGACTATTAACAAGGTTGCCCAAACTTTTGCATCCCACTGTAAATCATCAAAGGACGACATAGACAGCAGACAGGCTTGGGCAGACTTGTGTCCGATGAAAGTTACTGTCAGTAAATGTAAAGGATTACATGTAGGAAGTAAAACTAAGGAGTCGTAGTTGGCTCAACACTCTACAGTGCCAGACAGTGGGCGTGGTGGCTCTGTGGCTAAAAGACCTGGGCTGGTAACTTGAAGGTTGCCAGTTTGAACCCTGGCAGTGACAGAAGGAATGCGACTCCATTGGGCCCTTGAGCGAGGCTCTTAAACTGCAATTGCTCCAGGGGCCCTCGCTGTACATATAGCTGACTCCGCCCTCTGAACCCCCAAAAAAAAAAAAAAAAACCTATCTGGAGAGTAAGTAACAAATTAATACTAAAGAGAAATTGTATATGGTGATTAAAGGATTAAATAAATAAAAAGATATCAGAAGAAGTGCAAATACTGAATTAATACAACAAAACTTAGCCATCCTAATGGCTTCTGTTTTATTTTTATCTTATGCCGCCAACTTTGGCAAACTTGAGGTCATAGTGTACTTCAGTGCTTCCCAAACTCTGTGCTGGAGACCCAATGAAGCTGCAGGTTTTTGTTCCAATCAGCTTATGGACTTCCCGGGCTAATTAAGTGATGTGTTATTTCCCAAGTTCTGTGTTTTGGGAACAATATAGAAATTAGAAAACTAAGCTGGGTAAAATTAAATAAAATAAATATATTAAAATGTACCAGAGTTCTATGGAAATAATGTATTTTTAATAATATTTTCATCTTGATTTTCATTCTTCTTTTCTAGGTGTTCTAATTGTTTAATTAATCCATTATTTACTAATTAGTGGGTCTGATGCTGAAGTAGTAGGGTCCACAGCTCCAGTCAACAGGGCCACTTTTTAAAATAAATAATCGGACCACTCGCAGCTTACAGAGGGGGCGTGGCAGTGTGGCCAGAGCGGTTCCCGGGTGAACTCGCGATGCGGGCGGTCCTCGCTTGAGTGCACAGGTGAGGAGTCGTCCGCATCCGTAATTGATGCCGGGAGCTGCTAATGGCCACACCTTATCCACGTCCCCGTAATAAATAGAAGCGCGAGGCGGATGAGGAGAAAGAGAAAAGAAAAAAGAACAGGAGGTTAATGGAGAAAAAGGAAGCAGGATGGAGAAAGCAGGTGAGAGAGAGAAAGTGAGCGAGCGAGCGAGTACAGACTCGCGGATGTTTGCAGGCAGCTGGGAGATTTGGAGTGGAACCCGCATATTCAAATTTGGTGGCAGCGGTGGGATGAGCTGGCATTGGGGACCGAAGATTGGTGCCAGACTTTAAAAGAACCTACAGAACCAAGCCGGGGGAGGACATTTTAAAGGGCGGAGCTTTTTAATGGACATTTATATATTGATTGTTTTTATTGTCATTTTAAAAGTTCTTATTCTTTTATGTCCTGTTTTTACAAGGGGGGCTTGGGTTGGTTTTAGTGCTTTTATTATCGTTTTTAGTGCAGTGGTAGTGTGGCCGAGCTGTGGACCTGGGATGCCAGTTGCACAGGGTTGGTAATGGCATTGAGCTTATGGGGGAGGAGTGTGGTGTAGTAGGGTCCACAGCGCCACTTTTTAAAATAATAATCGGCGCACTCGTAGCTTAGAGAGGGGGCGTGGTAGTGTGGCCGGAGTGGTTCCCGGGGGAATTCGTGATGTGGGCGGTCCTCGCTTAAGTGCACAGGTGAGGACTCATCTGCATCCGTAATTGATGCCGGGAGCTGCTAATGGCCACACCTTAACCACGTCCCTGTAATAAATAATAGAAGCGCGAGGTGGATGGGGAGAAAGAAAAAAAAAGATTGGGAGGTTAATGGAGAAGAAGGAAGCAGAACGGATAAAGCCGGTGAGAGCGAGTGAGCGAGTGCAGACTCGTGCCGTTTGCAAGCAGCTGGGACAGGCAAGCCTGAGTGGGGTGTTTGGCCGGCACCCGAGGGCCGACGGTAGTGGTCACTCCTGCTAAGCGCTTGTCTGGAGCAGGAGTGACTGGGAGAAGGTTGGCTCGCTGCAACGAAAGCAGTGGGAGTCGGGGACTTGGGAAGTGTGAGCGTCCTGGTCGCTGGGGAGCCCAAGTCTCGGTCTAGGTGAGCAGAACCGGAGCCAGGGATCGGAAAGGCCACCAGACCCGACAACTGAAGAAGGTCAGCTGCATGTTGGTCGACTCCCCTGGTGCATAGCCTGGATGGGAGAAACAGGGGAGTCACCAGTAAAAGAATGCACCGGGCTTTGCTTTAAAAGACTTCTTCCTGCCATTGTTTTAACAGATTTTTTTTCTAGTGTGTTTTTAACCTCCACAATTCAGTTTCTTTTGGATTATTTATTTATTAACTTTGATGCACTGCACTGTAATTTGAACACTGTTTTGATTTTGCCTTTTTTTAATAAAAGAACTTTTGCACGTTTTGCACCATCCCCTTGCTTCATTGTTGTGCCTCACTGTCCAGCTCACTGGTGACATTACCGATGGTGAGGGGTTCAGAGCTCCCAGAAGCTGGATGGGAGAATGGAGCGGAACCCGCATCGTCACAGTTGCAGCCTTTGATTATTCGGTGTTGTTTGCCTGGGTGTCTGCTCTGCTCATTTTTAATTGTCATTAATAAGATACAAAGGGGGAAAACTGCACAGAGAGAGGGCAAAATAGAATGAAATCCAGCAAAAGACAGTTTAGCATTTCACTCAAATAGCAAAAGCAGAAAAATTTCTAAATGTCTTATAAATGTAAAAATCATGCTGCTGTGCTTTTCTGAATGTCGAATAAAAGAAAAAAATACCAGTCAATTAAATGAGATGACTGTGATCAGGTGTTGTCACTGATTATGAAGAAGGTTGGAACAAAAACCTGCAGCCATAGGGGGTCCGCAGGACAGAGTTTGGGAAGCACTGCTGTACTTGTATTGGCAAAGATATTTAATATTTATATATAAGATTCTGTATTTCATGGACAAATGTCTATGCGTGGAAGTGTGTGTGTGTGTGTGTCTGTCCGGCCCGAAAGTGCGAGGCTACAGTGTGAAGTGCAAAGAAAGTGACTGTTGCCAAAGTGAAACCCCCGGCGCTAATACACAAGCGAGGTAAGCACATCGGCAAAATGAAACCTCAGAGGAGAGAGAAAAACTCGCTTAGCCACTGATAGACAACGGAGGTGAGCACGTCAGCAAAACAAAACCGACGAGGAGCCAGTACACAACTAATGGGATTGATTGATGGTTTCTAGGAGCCCGGGCTTTTACAGCTAGTTAGCTTATATTTATCAACATATCGTCTAAAGAACTTGCATCACAAAACAGCTTCACTTGTCCTTGTTCTAGGTGCTACTAATCTGGTGGTCTTTGCATGTTCTGTATTAGTTATACTTTTTGCATATACCGCAGCGACACGGTCTGTTCACCATTTTGATAAAAGCAGTATGATGGAAAGTAAAATATAAAAATATTAGTACGGCTTACTGACAATTGATGGCTTAAAAGAGGCTGATTATTTGTCATTTAGTATTAGCTAACTACAAATGTCCAGTTTTCACAATCGAGTTAATGAAATGAGGAAAAAAAAAAAAACTGATGACATCCAAGGGACCATGGCCTAGAATTAGGTTTACCTTTAAAAACTTGTTTGTTTAGCATTAAGTCAGGTTAATCTGAATTTTAAAATTGTGTTAAAACTCCCACGACCCTAAAAAGGCACACTCACAAGTTTATCACGCTTACAAACAGCCATAGTTATTAAAAAAAAATAAAATAAAAATAAAAAAAGGTCATGCACAATTAAATGAATTACCTTCAGATTCATCTGCAAAATTATACATGAAAAAAAGAAACAGAAAATCAGAGAAATTATTGAAGTAAATCACAAAACGATGAAATGCATTCATGAATTTTGTTCTCTCTTTTTTTTTTTTATAACAATTCATTTTCTGAGCTCGTTTACTCCATCATATAGTTGAGGGAACACTGGATGGGGCGCAGTTCCATAAGGGTCACCCAGTCGCATTTCAGGTCAATTTTACAAAGTTGACAATACACCCCAAAGTGCGCACTGTGGGTTTATGCAAGGAAACTGGACTCGGCATAGTACACCAGTACAGAGGACAAGGTCAGGGTTTGAGGTACAAGCAAGTGACATTCCCATTTGATTCACTACTTCAATATCAAGTGTTACAAAACACAACAACAGCTTTTATTTCTATAACAGATGGTGCATCTTCTGCCACAATTTTAATAAAAATCAAGTACCTTGTTCCTCCTCTTCACCGTCGTTTGAGATTACGTTATACAGAGTGTCCAACGCATAGCCAATGATCTCCGAGTCTGATCTGAATTAAATTAAGGAAAGAAAAAAAAAAAAAAAAAGACTCCATTAGTGCTATCAGCGGTGTCTTACTGACGTACTGTATGGGTATAAAGGTGCTCCACCCCCCCAGCCACATCACCTTTATATTAAAATGCGACAACAGGCTGGTTTTGTTTTTTTTTTGTTTTAATAAAAGCTAGGGGGGGTTTGCCCCCTGCTCGCTTCGCTCGTCAACCCCTTTATTGCCCAAGCCAGCGGCCGCTTTTTCAAAGCCCCTCTTAAATGGTGATACAGTGGGAGACGCATTGCGTCATCTGCAATTCACTCGCCTACCCCTCCAAACCCCCGCCCAATTGTGAAGAGGGGGGGCTGAGCGCACCCCAAGGAGATGCTGCCGCTCCTCCGAAACCCCTCTTGAAGGGTGATACATTGGGAAACAAGTAACAGGTGTCCTTATCACCTCCTCTTTGCTGCGGAGCTGCGAACGTTTAAAAGCCTGTACAGCACCTGAATATTCGATCTCTTTTCACTGTTCCGTTACTTCCCCGAGTAATATTTTCAGTTTGTTTATGCTAATGCGATCTTTACTCTCATGTTTGGAGACTTTCAGAGTTTTCCTACTTCCATTATTACCTCCATTATCCATTATGGTGTTTCCTGTCTTGCTATATGGTTGTGAGACATGGGCGCTATCCAGTGACCTGAGACGAAGACTGGACTCCTTTGGTAATGTGTCTCTCCGGAAAATCCTTGGGTACCGTTGGTTTGACTTTGTGTCAAATGAGCGGTTGCCCATGGAGTCCTGAATGAGGCACATGACCTGCGTTGTGAGGGAGCGTCAATTACGGCACTACGGCCATGTGGCGCATTTCCCCCCCCAACCCCCCCCCCTGAGGGTGATCCAGCTCATAAGATCCTCATTGTTGGGAACCGCAATGACTGGACCAGGCCAAGGGGTCGCCCACGTAATACCTGGCTGCGGCAGAGGGTAGGATCATTTCCGGAGGGTAGGACTGGACCGCATGTCTGCCTGGGGGGGGTTGCCAACCGGGATCCCGAGCGGTTACGACGTGTAGTGGGTGTGGCAACGCGCTGTACCAGTGCATGCTCCCCATCTTGAACCTGACTTGACTTGGTGCCTTGGTTTGCGAGCGTAATTCATTCCGTTAATGTGCTTGTAATCCAAAGCACTCATATATCAAATCGAATTTCCCAAAAAGAAATAATGGAAACTCGGATGATTCGTTCCACAACTCTAAAATATTCATCTAACAATGATTAATGCAAAATATAAAGTAAAAATACATAAAACAAATTAACCTGCACTTTACCTTTGAAAAGAATCGTGGCTGGTGTGAGGGAGACGAGAGAGAGAGAAGAGTTATTGTGTAGGACGACTTTCCCCGTAACTAACGGAATCTCTGCTATCTTGTTGGCTCACTGGAATTTTTTGGGTTTTTTTTTTTTGCGACTTTAACAAGGAACCTATCCAATGAGAGTTGCCTTTGCCTCCTTTTGAGGACTTCACTGTACCAGTGCATGGTCGCCAACTTGACTTGACTTGATTATCTCTAACCTGCTCTGCATGATGCATTCTGCATGTGTATCATGGGACTTGCGTCTGTAGGTTGTAAGTATGACGTGACTTTCCCATCTCGTGGGAGGTGAAAGTGTTTCTCTGTACATCTTTTTCTCTTCAAAAGATCACATCTCGTCCCCGGGAAAAAGTCTTGTCTCGTTGCAAGTTTTTATTTTTTTTTTATATAATAGAGAGAAATGCTTCACTTTAGAACACAATTTTTCATTTGGTAAATTAGTATATACCACGATTGTGAAGAAATAACTGCAACATGAAAAATAAACTTATCCTTTCATAATGTAATATGACTACATAAAGTTTATTCCTCCATACTTGTGTCACTGGTACCATGATATGCACTCAACTGTTAGGTGGAGTGTTCCTTGAAATTAAAAAGAATAAATCTCACCTGTCTGTCTGTAATATCTGCAACAGGTAACTCATAGCTTGAGTGCCAACTTCAATTCGATATTTCTGCAAGAAGAAAAAGGACTCATATTAACTTTGCCGTCTAGAGTATTTAAGAGTTCTGCTAGATGACTAATAGTCAAGAAGAAATATGCAATATGTTCAGAAAGTATTGGACCCCCTTCACTTTCTACACACTTTATCGTGTTGGTAGATTTCACTTTAAATTGATAAATTTGCCATCCCCACCCCATCAATCCATCCACAGTCAGTAATGCATAATGACAAAGTGAACACGTCTTCTGAAAGGTTTATAGATTTATTAAAAATCAACTGAACTTCATTCATACGAGTATTCAGACCCTTAAATCAATGCTTTATAAAAGCCCCATAAGCAGGTTTGGGTCTTCTTGGGCAAGTCTCAAAAAATGAAATCTCTCATTCCTAGAATTACTCAGACCCTTTGCTGTGGCACTCCAGATTGTGCCCAGGTGCCTCCTGTTTGTTTTAATTCTTCTTGAGATGTTTCTACAACTTGACAGGAGTTCACCTGTACAGCAACTGAACTGATTGGACATCATTTAGAAAGGCACATGTGTGTATAGATGGTCCCACAATTCACATTCCAGGTCGGGACAAAAACCAAGCCACGAGGTCCAACAAACTTTCTGTAGACCTCCGTGACTAAATTGTAGTGAGGCACAGATCAGGGCAAGGGAAATCAATCCATTTCTAAAGCTTTGAGTGCTCCCAGGAGGAAATGGCTTCAAGAAATATGAAAAAGAAGAAGTTTGGAACCACCGAGGCTCTTCCTAGAGTTGGCCGTCTGGCCAGATTGGAGTACCCATTTGCAGATGCTGTCAGACGATTCTGCACATACAGGGTGTATTGATACAAGGGATGAGACAGAGGAGAGGAGTCAGGTAGAAAAGTGCAAAGTGAATTGTCAACAATCTAACATCAGTAAAACCAAGGAACTACTTACATGGAACCTTGGGGCACGACTGTAATTCGTTCCAAAATGAACTAATTTCCCCCATAGGATTGTATGTAAATACAATTAATCCGTTCCAGACTGTACGAACTGTATGTAAATATGTTTTTTTTTTTTTTTAAAGATTATTAAGCACAAAAATATTGAATTATACCATAGAATGCACAGCGTAATAGTAAACTAAATGTAAAAACATTGAAGAACACTGAGAAAACCTTGAACAGAGAAAACTAACATTGCAAGAGTTCACGCTACAGCCTTACGAACAGCTCGCTGTAAACACTTTTTTTTTTTAATGAGTTTTAAGCACAGGGAAAAAAATGAAAATTTGAAAAATCCTTAATTTATACAAAAACTAACCTTAAACAACCAAGAAAACTAATCTTGCAGCAAATCGCCATTAATCTTCCAGGCTTTCTCGCATATGATCGCCTCGCTTACGCTATCCACTGCAAGTTGCTTCTCGTTCAGCCACACTAGTAACAGTTTTTCCACCTCTTCCAGCACTTGAGGCCTCTGATTGGTTAACACTGTAACTCCCTTTGCAACATCAGCTGCTTTAATGGCCTCTTTCTGCTTTAGAATAGTCGAAATCGTAGATTTTGACTTCTTGTACTCGGCGGGAAGATCAGTAACACGAACGCCACGCTCATACTTTTCAATAATTTCTTTCTTTAAATTTGATTTAAATTTTCTTCAAACCTTTCTACTCACCAACACTACCACACTTCACTTGCTTAGAGGCCACGGTTAATTGCAAAATTAATGCAAAAGTACACGAAATAGAGCACAAAGAGTTCACAGCGAATGCACGCATGTCTGACTGAGAACAATGTACAGGGAGAGACTGAACACGTGCGGAAATCATCGGTGTGTACGAACCGGAAGGGAAACTGGCCCTGTTCGTGACCAGAGTGTGTGGTCGTGAACAGATGCAAAAGTTTGGCAAACTTTTTGGTCGTAACCCGATGTGTACGTGTTCAGAGACGTTCATGACCCGAGGTTCCACTGTATTGACTTTGGCCACACCAAACAACATCCATGTCCGGTCACTATTCAAGGAGATGGTCCACTCCTACAAGTACTTGAAGATTCACTTTAATGACAGGCTGGAGTCGACCTCAGAGGATCTATATAAGAAAGGACAGAGCTGGCTCTTTTTTTTTTTAGGAGACTGCATTCCTTTAATGTGAGTTAACATCCTTAACATCTTCTACAACTCTGTGATGGCCAGTCTGTGGTGTACTTGACTGATAACAGCACTCCAAGAGAGGCCCACCAAATTAACAAGCTGATTATCTATCTATCATTATAAGGGTAAGTGCAGTTATAGGATGCACTCTGGCCTCCCCGGAGGTAGCAGAGGAGGAGAGAATTGAAACAAAACTGAGTGCCATTATCACAATGTTGCATATTCTCTCTCCTGTATTATGCACCAACACTGAGGATTTTCTGCCAACAAATTATTCACAGGACTGGGGCTGCTATACGCCTCTACAGTGCCACTCTGGGACTGTGACAGTCATTCCAGTATGTGTTCAAACCAAAAAGTGTGTGTATATTTATTTACTTACTGTATCTATCTGTTTAAGTGTTTATGTATTTAAAAAGCTTCTGAAAGAGCCAAAAATCACCCTGGGGACAAATAAAAGTTCTATCTACTGTGGCAGGCGGGCGGCCGGATCCAATGCTCGGCAGGGACGCCCCTTCTACTTATGTTCCGGGGGAGCATCCAGGGGCTCCTCAGTACGTCCCCTGGAACGCTTGATGGCAGCCCTCCTGGGTTACATTGGGGCCACAGGTGTTGGACTTCAGGACTCCACCCGGAGGAGCTGCATGGCTTAACGAGCCTACGTGGGCTGGAATGCAGCCACACCCGGAAGTGCAGCCTAATTAGGCCAATGATCACCTGGAGCACTTCCGGGAGGGCTACAAAAAGAGCCACTACTCAGAAGGCAGAATTGGGAGGAAGAGGACGAGGTTGCCTGGGAGGAGTGGTGGTACAAGGAGAAGTGCAGAGGTCTGTTAAGTGCTTTTTGGGACTTTGTTGGGCCTGTGGGACACGGGGAAAGCGTGCCCCACGGCTGAAGAGTGTAAATAAAACATTCATGTTTAAGACATTGGTGTCGTGTCTGTCTGTGGCCGGGCTATACTTTACACTACCTACCCAGGCAAGAAATTAGGGAACACAGGGAAGTAAACAAGAACACAATGGCCACACTAACAAAGCTTGAAAGAACCTGACAGATCATCTCAGCAGCACATCATCAATCTGCCAATTATGACAGCGTGGGTAGACGGAGGCCAGCTTTGAGTAAAAGGCATATGACAGTTTACAGGACTCTGGCTATATGAGGAGGAAGATTTGTGGTCTGATGAGATAATTTCAACAGTCTGGGCAGAACCTCCAAGCACTGTGTCCAGTGAAAACCAAGCACTTGAGAATGAAGGCCTGAGGGAAGCACGAAACAGATCTCACCTGCTCCATTCATGCAGAAGGTCATTCCGTCCAAGGGCCATGCCAAACCACATCAGACCAAAGACAAATCAACATGATAAGACATGGTAGCCTGTTATCCAGGCTCTATTATTTTATTACACTCATTGTGCTTTGCGTAGATTTTGAGCATATTATCTAAAATACGTGAATAAAATACGTGAATGGTGTGTTTTAGGTCTCTGTCCAATTGTCTGGCGTTACAGATGTAAAGGAAAGAGGGACATATTGAACTACAACAGCACTCAGGGCTATGGGATTTGGGGCTTTCTATTAACCCTTAGACCGGCAATAGTCGGTTCCCAGTGCAATTTGTCAGCACGCCGGAGCTGATCAGTCAGTGCCGTATATTCATTGAACAGCCAGTGTATGACCACTGACGGCCCCTGCAGCATCACTGTCCCTGCACTAGACTAACCTGCCAGCGTCAGCGATGGCCTCTCTGTGTGCTTGTGTGCAGCCAGTTCAAACACAGATGGCTCGGTGATTTACTGAATTTCATCAATGGAGTCAGTTGCACCTTCTACATATTGTTCCAGCAGTTTTTTTTTAATAGTTTTTACAGTTCATTGGCAGTGTGAAAAATGATCAGTGTTGCAGTAATTGTGATGCTCTTAGCATGAAAAAAAATGTGTTCCATTAAAATTTCACTTTTTCTTTGTGAATTGTGATGTTTACTAAAAAAGTGCTGCAAAAAAGTATTTGGCGCCCGGGGGTCCATTAACCCCCAAGTATGTGGAAATTTAAGGGTTAAAGTCTACTAAATTAGGAGTCTAAAATGGAAAATAGGGTCACACTAGGGGACTCCACCACAACCATTAAAAAGAGTCATCAGGCCATCCAGTAGTCTCAATCACCTGCCAAGGTCTCAGCTACAAGCATAAAGTTACAACTACTGCAACATCCTATCTGGAAGACAAAATTAATTGCGTTATTAAATTACAGTGAATTTCTCAAATGGGCAATAAGAGTTGTCAATTGGGTTTATTTGTGTACATTTGCTTGGTGCTGTTGTTCTTAGTCAGGTGTTCTTTACATCAATCGGGTACCAGAAAGACCCCTCCGCTTGTGCTACGTACAACACACAACTTGGAATCAGTGAGAAAACTCGGATGCTGGATCCATTTAAGATGTCAACTCTGGTGACTGAGGAATTGCCAGAATTTTGAAATGACAGTGATGGGAGATGCCTTCTGTGTTGTTTTGAGGCCTAAATCTGCCACTGCTTTTAGGCAATAACATGGGATCTCATTATTGTGGCGCAGCCTTTAGGTTTCGAGACAACCTGCAAACAGTTTCAGATGGAAGTCCTGTCCCAATACTATAATGCCCCCTAAAGAAAGTGCATTTCTGCAGTTATCAGTGCTTTTTAATAAGTAAGCTTATAACGCAAAGCAAAAGTGTTATGACCTTCTACTTGTTAGTTCAAATTAGAAAATGGGACTAAATTAACACTAGAATCCCTGAAGCCTACCAAAAAAAAAAACCTCATAATCCTGGGCTACCTTAAATTCCTTCGCACCTCTCAATTCAGCATCTTTTGTTTTTTAAATGTGTCAATCCGCGCAAGCAGCCTGCTATTCCATGCAAACAGAGCTCAACTTGGGCAAATAAACTTTTTATCTGGGCATGAGGTGCCTGGAGTTGTACAGTGTAAATAATACATCGTTATTTGGAACACATACAGTGGGTATTGAAAAGAATCACCCACCTCCAAAATATTCCCATTTCTTTCACTTGGATGTTATAGATTGCATTGAGTAAGTAAAGCTGGAAAAAATATTGGTTTGTGCATTTTCATTTAAGGCTGTAAAACAAAAAAAAAAAGGGAATATTTTGAACGGGGGGATTCTTTTCTACACCCACCGTACAATTCCTGTGTGTTCTGCGTCTACAACGATCTGTGAAAGTGTAGGATGAAAGAAAATGAGAGGCAAGAAATGCTGAGCGTATACCTAAAGCAGAAACGTTTTCCATGTTATACTAATAATGACGTGAAGTGTATAATGTGTGAAGATTTTAATCCAAATATCAAATAAACATGTGCGCTTTTATTCAAGAATATTACCAAAGGAAAAAAAAAATCATTCCATTTACATGTCAATGAGTTCAAAACCCAAGCATAAAATGTCAATCGACAGAAAGCTGGTACGCATTCTTAGATGGTGCAGAGGTAAGAGCTGCTACCTTATAACCAAAAGGTTCCAGGTTCGAGTCCAGCCACTCCGTATTTTGAGTAGTGAGCTACGATTATCTATACTAATAAAAGGCAAAGCCCTCACTCACTCACTGACTGACTGACTGACTCATCACTAATTCTTCAACTTCCCGTGTAGGTAGAAGGCTGACATTTGGCAGCTCATTCCTTACAGCTTACTTACAAAAGTTGGACAGGTTTCATTTCGAAATTCTATGCATAACGGTCATAACTGGAACCTATTTACGTACACATATATGGCCATAGCCTGCAGCTCGGTCGCCATGTAAGGCGGAGTTGCATCCTCCATCAGCCCGCCTCCCATGTAATTGACTGTCTGCCCATATAAGGCCGTCCGTCAGCGGCAATCCAATAAACACGCTGCCGCTAAATATTCGTGGGTGAAGGACTGTGCTTATGCAAACGAAGATGAGATGGTCAAGGATAGAATAGTGTTTGGCACAAACTCAGCAAAAGTGCGAGAGAAACTTTTAAGTGCCGGGTCATAGCTAACATTAAATAAAGCCGTGGACATCGCGAGATCGCACGAGACAGCACAAGCACAGCTGAGAACCTTCGATGCATGTACTCCGAGCGGCTCACGTCAACTGACTTTGCAGGACTGGGAAAGGTAAACCCGTGCATGCAGTGTGTGATGTCTCAGATAAAGAGGAAGACAAGCTGTTTATTGATGCAGTAAGAGAGGAACAACCCTCTGAATCTGAACAAGCCTTTGTAGACATATCAATAGGAAAGCAAGGTGTAAAGCTTAATTTTAAATTACGTTCATAGACACGCTGCTGCTAAATATTCGCAGGCAAATCCACAACTTAATAACAGGAATGCCTGTTAAACATCCTAGATTCACGAGTAGCGATTTGCGTAGTGAACACTTCGATGAATGAAACCTGTTATCTTTACAACGGTTGACAAACACGGAATGTAACTTGAACACAACACGTCCTCCAAATACGAACCTGATTGAAAGAAATAATGATAATCAAATCCTTGATGACAGCGACACTCATAACAGTCACAAAACAATTACATTGACAATCATGTTACGTTATTTTTAAAATTTTTCCTTTTCTTTTTCATAACTTCTTTAACACACTACTTCTCCGCTGCGAAGCGCGGGTATTTTGCTAGTTATTACTATAATATAATAAAAACATACATTTGATTTGAGTCTGTAACACCCGGTGTAAATTATTGCTACTTGCAAAAGTTAGTGCCGTTTTTTTTATTATTCAGTTTTACTCTGTCAGTGATGTTCATGTGGTACAACAAACTTGCCTCTCCCTCCCCTGAGTTGATGACGTTCATCTCCATTCTTTTCACAGGAGCAGCACTGTGGCCGATGCCTACTCAGAACTACTTGCTGTACTGGCAATCAAAGATACGATGTCCTGTGACCGCTATCAGAGTATCTACGCTAGTGTTTAGATCTGGCCAGAAACCAGTAACATTCAGAGGTTTCTAGTAGAAACACTACATGACTTTATCACGTTTTAGTGATCAACATTGAGAAAAACTGATGCTAAAACTTCACTACTAAGATAAGGACGTGAAAGAGGCAGCATTAATCTTTTTAGAGTATAATACTGTCAATACTGAACTAAACAATTAATCCAGCATGCTATTCTGGGTAGTCCATAACTTACCTTAGATAAGGATTTCAGGGCCCGTACTGCATCCCTGCGGTCTTCAAGTAAAGTAGAGGAAGCAACTCGGTCACACAGCTTCTGAATCTGTCAGAAGTAAAAAGAGGAAAATGCAAACTTAAGATAACACCTCAGAGCATTAAGGGAAACAAAAATGGAAAAAAGGCTCACTGTCTACCACTGACCACAATCAAGCCAAGTTCTGAGCTAATAGAGACAAGCCTGTCTGCTGTCCAAGTCCTTCTGTAATGATTTAAACGGATTCCAAAGTTTCTACCAATCCACCTAACTCGGTACCATCTGCAAACCTGACAAGCTATTTATACTTCTATCCAAATTATTTAAATACTGTATATTAAAAATCTCAACTGCATTATCTATGCAAAAGAGAAACAAGGCACAGATTCTCCCCAAAATAAGGCCAATTACTGTATGCCAGAGCTGCCTGCCGAGGATTCAGGCTACAGCAGTCAGCACAGAAAATGAAAGAGCAAGCGAGCAACTCTTTTGTTTGGATGTAAAGCCACATAATAATATGCTTTCATCGTCTGCACACTAAGTACGTTTTTACGAACCTGCCACGCTTCAGCACTGCATCATGTCAATCAGGTTATCTTCACGTTTATATAAAAAGGTATGCATGCCCTATTTAGTGTACAGTAATCCCTCCTCGATCGCGAGGGTTGCGTTCCAGACCCCCCCGCGATAGGTGAAAATCCACAAAGTAGAAACCATATGTTTGTGTAGTTATTTTTATATATTTTAAGCCCTTATAAACTCTCCCACACTGTTAACATTATTAGAGCCCTCTAGACATGAAATAACACCCTTTAGTCAAACGTTTAAACTGCGCTCCATGACAAGACAGAGATGACAGTTCTTTCTCACAATTAAAAGAAAGCAAACATATCATCTTCAAAGGAGCGCCGTCATAAAGGAGCAGAGAATGTCAGAGAGAGGCTCAAAAAATCAATACGTGCTTTTAAGTATACAGAAGCATCGGATAAAGCGGCATTTTGTAGAAGAGCGTCCGTGTCCTGTGTGCAAACAGCCCCTCTGCTCACACCCCCTCCGTCAGGCAGAGAGACTGAGAAAGATAGAGAGAAGCAAACAAGCATCGCGCGGGAAGCATATCTTATAGCATTGAGGAGTTTTAGTTAATATGTAATACATGCTCTGATTGGGTAGTTTCTAAGCCATCCGCCAATAGCGTCCCTTGTATGAAATCAACAGGGCAAACAAACTGAGGAAGCATGTAACCTAAATTAAAAGACCCATTGTCTGCAGAAAGCGGCGAACCAGCGAAAAATCTGTGATATATATTTAGATGTGCTTACATTTAAAATCCGCGATAGAGTGAAGCCGCGAAAGTCGAAGCGCGATATAGCGAGGGATTACTGCAATAATCTTATATATAAACATCTATGCGTGGAAGTCCGTCTGTCTGTCAGTCTGTCTGGCCCAGAAGTGCAAGGCTACAGCATGAAACTCAAAGAAAGGGAAACCGCCAAGAAAAGAGAAAGTCGCTTAGCCGCTACAACACAAACGAGGCGAACACATTGGCACAATGAAACCACAGAGGAGAGTGAAACTCGCTTAGCCTCTGACAGACAATGGAGGCAAACACATCAGCAAAGTGAAACCTCGCTTACCCACTAATGAACAACCGATGCGATTGATTAATTGAATGATAAAAGTGCCAGAACCCATGCTGTCTAGGAGTCCGGGCTTTTTACAGAACAGGCTTACACAGCTGGCATAGTATAACCATGTAAAATCTGCTCTGTGGTCCTTGTCACCAGAGATCCGATTTAACCAGTTTTGGGTCATGTGAGGACTAGATCAGTGTATCTTAACCTTTTTGATGTCACAGCCCACTTTTTCACATGTAACTGCATCATACATTGCCCACATTGTCCCCTTGATGAAGCTAGGATCTTCAGAGTAGGAGTCAGGGGAAGTCCTTCCTTGGTGACTTCAAGAAGACTGTCCCCCTCCTTTACCCCCACCTAGGAGAATCCAAGATGATCGTTACGTATTACACAGCAATGGCAATCGCTTAGGCAGTTCACCACAACTCAGTGCGTAGCCTGGTACCTTTATAAAGAATAGAAAGTTGCCAGAAATGGGTCACAGCACAGAGGTTGAAGAAACACTGGACTACATGATTGTCCGTTACATCTTGCTATGTTAAATCACAGAAGTGAAAGAGGAGATGGCTTATTTCATATGACTGTGTATAAGCACACATATTTCATCCACCTCAGCTAAACAGTCTCATGCACTTTAATTACACACTTATTCACAGAAATCCAGTTTTAGAAATGCCATGTAGATCCTTATTCTGGGCAGCTTATTGGAGAAAAAACCAGGGGGTTAACAGATGTTAATTTCTCCACAAGTAACCCAGTCAGTAATGCCATGTAGACCCTAAAAGGGGTCACAGTGAAGGATTCTGTGTTCTGCACGTGCCCACAGCCACCAGTCTTTAACTTCACATGTCCATGTGGTATAGCGGGTCCACAGCTCATGTCAAAGGCCACTTTTTAAATAAATAATCGCCACACTTGCAGCTTAGCGAAGGGGGCGTAGTGGTGTGTGGCTGAAGCAGTTCCTAGGGAATTCGTGATGCGGGTGTTTCTCACCTAAGCGCACGGGTGAAAAACAGTCCGCATCCGTAATTGTTCCCGGGAGCTGCGGACTGCCACAGTTGCCACATCCCCATTATAAATAGAAGCCCAAGGCGACTACGGGAGGAGGGTGAAGAGAAAGAAAAGGAACATTAGAACACTCTAGAAGAGAACAGGCCATTCAGCCCAACAAAGCTCACCAGTCCTATCCACTTATTTCTTCCAAAAAAACATCAAGTCGAGTTTTGAAAGTCCCTAACGTCTTACTGTCTACCACACTACTTGGTAGCTTATTCCAAGTGTCTATCGTTTGTTGTGTAAAGAAAAACTTCCTAATGTTTGTGCGAAATTTACTGTCCCCGTGTTCTTGATAAACTAATTTTAAAATAACAGTCTCGATCCACTGGACTAATTCCCTTCATCATTTTAAACACTTCAGTCAGGTCACCTCTTAATCTTATTTTTCTTCAACTGTAAAGGCTCAGCTCTTTTAATTTTTCCTCATAACTCAACCCCTGTAGCCCTGAATCAGCCGAGTCGCTCTTCTCTGGACCTTTTCTTGTGCTGCTATGTCCATTTTTGTAGCCTGGAGACCCAAACTGTACCCAGGACTCCAGATGAGGCCTCACCAGTGTGTTATAAAGGCTGAGCAGAACCTCCTGTGACTTGTACTCCACACATCAAGGCGCTATATAACCTGACATTCTGTTAGCCTTCTTAATGGCTTCTGAACACTGTCAGGAAGTTGATAGCTTAGAGTCCACTATTACTCCTAAATCCTTCTCATAAGGTGGACTCTCGATTTTCCGACCGCCCATTGTGTATTCAAACCTAATATTTTTACTTCCTGCGTGTAATTCTTTACATTTATTGACATTAAATTTCATCATCCACAAATCTACCCAAGCCTGTCTGCTGTCCAAATCCTTCTGTGATGATATAACGGATTCCAAATTATCTGCTAATCCACCTGTATTGGTATCATCTGCAAACTTAACCAGCTTGTTACTTATATTCCTATCTGAATCATTTATAGATATTAAACATAGCAGCGGCCCTAGCACTGACCCCTGACGGTCACCACTCTTAACATTGGCCAGTTCTGATGAGGTTCCTCGCACCATCACCCTCTGCTTCCTGTGTCTGAGCCAATTCTGCACCCATCTAAAAACATCACCCTGAACTCCCGCTTCTTTTAATTTGATGCCCAACCTCTCATGTGGCACCTCATCAAATGCTTTCTGAAAGTCCAGATAAATAATCTCATAAGCTCCACTTTGATCGTATCCTTTTGTTGCCTCCTCATAGAATTCCAACATGTTAGTAAAACACGACCTCCCTCTTCTGACCCCATGCCGACTGTTCAGAATAACTCCTGTCCTTGCCATGTGTTGCTCAATCTTATCCTTAATAATTCCTTCCATTAATTTTCCTGTGATGCACGTTAAGCTTACTGGCCTATAGTTGCTCTGATCTGCCCCGTCACCCTTTTTATATAATGGGATGATACTTGCCATTTCTGAGTCCTTCGGAATCTCTCCAGTGCGCAATGACTTCCTAAAAATATGTGTCAAGGGTTTATATCTGAACTCACTAGCCTCCTTAAGAACACGAGGATAAATATTATCTGGTCCTGGGGCCTCATGTATAAACGGTGCGTATGCATAGAAATGTTGCGTAAGAACTTTTCAACGTTCAAATCGCGATGTATAAAACCTACACTTGGCGTAAAGCCACGCACTTTTCCACAGTACCTCATGCCTTGTCGTACGCAAGTTCTCCGCTCGGTTTTGCAGACTGGTGGCACCCAGCGTCACAGCAATGGTACTGTTCCTGTGTGATTACTCATTAATTTCATGACGCGGCTTTATAAATACACAGAAACTAACCGCATATTGTTTATTAGTATAACGCATCTGATTGTAATGAACTCGTAACAATATAATGAATGGTCCAGGGAACAGCCATAGTATACCAAATACCAGAACTGCTTCAGTGTTGTTACTCTCACTTTTTCTTCTTCTTCTGCTGCTTCTTCTTCTTCTTTCAGCTCCTCCTATTAGGAGTTGCCACAGCGGATCATCTTTTCCCATATTACTCTCACTGCACCACTCGGAGTATTTATATCACTGTATCTGAGTGGGAATCACAGCAACAGCTGATCGGAAAGAGAATTATCGGTATACAGCTTCAAGGACACGCTGTCTCAGCCACTGCAAAACGTTTTAAAGCCTTTCCTGTACGGACCTCGCGGTTCACAAACAGTTTAATCCCAAGAACTTTAAATGCACTCAATCAATTGCTCCTTGTAGAACTGTTAGGACTTATAAGTACAATCACCTCACTGTAAACTTGCACTACAGTTATAATATCTCACAACCTGAGCCACTTTATAAAGCGCGTATTTACATATGATGACGATATCATTTTTAAGGTGAAATGCAGCAAAATATGTTTATTATATTATACACATAAAACTTTAACTTCATTTAAATAATCTATATTCTTCACTGGGAGTGTCGTTAAGGATAGAATAATTAAACATGTACTACGAAGATATTTCAATGTTCTTTAAACGTTTTGAAGAATCGACGCTAAGCTTACAGATGGATTAACGTCTATTACAGAGCTGATTGTGTGGCGATCGGTTACTTGGGGAAAGAAAAGCACTGACTGCAGTGAGGCTACGCCAATATATATTGAATATAAAACAGAAAGAGAAAATAACAACACAGCTAAAAACGCAGAGACAAATTTCAGCAAAAGTTAAATGCTTGTGTCATGAGTACGAGGCGGCTATCCAGTCTCTGCAACGGACGTGGCCATCCACCGTGATAAGCTACTTTACTGACATTGGCGGGCGAAGGAGCCACCGATTCTTCCTCTGCCCAGTGCCACCACAAGCCTAGAGCCGCCCCGATTGTACTGCTGCAATAAATTATTTCATCGAAGTGAAACACATGTTTAATAACGTACGATTTTTTTTTTCTATTGGATTTTAACCTCCACTTCACAACTGTTTTATTGGATTATTTATTTAAGGAATTAATGCACCGCACTATTTAGTTGAACGCTGTTTCGTTTTGTTTGTTGATTTGAAATAAAAGCACTTTTGCACTTTTTGCACCATCCCCTTGCTTCATTGTTTGTGCCTCACTGCCTAGCTCATCGGTGACATTACCGACAATGACGGGTTCAAGGGCTCCCAGAAGCCAGATGGGAGCGTGAAGCGAACCCGCATCGTCACAGTCCATCCCGCGGCTAAGGATAGGAAACAGTAGAAGTGTCTTCAAAGACAACATGCATTACTAAAAATGCTTGCGACTGCCATGTTTTGGACAGATAAGAGACACAGCAACTGGATGGCCACACAGACACGTCTCCTTTCTGGAAGATGGACTACTGCTCTTTCTTAATAAGAGTCTCATTCCCTAGAGCACCTGCACACACACAATCTTCTCTACATACATCAAGTTAATGACCTCTAAACTTAGAATTAGCCTGAAGGATCACGCGTATCAAGGGTGACTCAGATCAGATCATCCGGTGATGAACAAGTAATCTGTGGTTTAGCAGAGTCAAAAAAAAAAAAAAGGCTGAAGGCAGCTTCACAATCAGGCCTAAAATATTTTGATCACAAACATGAAGGACTGCATGTTTTTCCTGTAATCTGATCTACATTTTCACCCTCAGCAGCTACTCGAGCTATTGTGAGTGAACTAGCATGGTAGTCATTTTGAAAAATGAAACGAGTTACACACCAAGAGATTAATGGCTATGGGAGCTGAAGGGATGTGGAATGAGGCAATAGCAGAATATAATTATCAACACATCATAATCACCTTCGCCCTGTAATATGTATGTCAATCACAAAATGAATATTCTCACCTAACAGTTTTACCATTATGTTTGGCCTCTAATCTGAACCACAAACGAAAAGAATCCATTTCTAACTCTAACGAATGCTACAGTCATCTCTAGGTAAAGGTGATACTTCAATTTCAACAACAGTGAAGCCTCATACTCCGAACATTCCAAAGTTTGAACACCAAGTTCGAGAGAAATTTGACCCCTTCCGTGAGAACCCTAAATACAAATACAAAGAGGACTGTTTCATTTATGTTAGGTAGATTGCCCAGAGGGGACTGGGCGGTCTCATGGTCTGGAATCCCTGCAGATTGGTTTTTTTATTTCTCTGGCCGTCTGGAGTTTTTTTTTTGGGTTTTTTTTCTGTCCTCCCTGGCCATCGGACCTTACTCTTATTCTATGTTAGTTAAAGTTGACTTATTTTATTTTCTTACTGTGTCTTTTATTTTTCTATTCCTCATTATGTAAAGCACTTTGAACTACTGTTTGAATGAAAATGTGCTATAGAAATAAATGTTGTTGTTGTTGTTGACCCCGAGTACAAACAATGCTTCTATGTTCGAACTGAACATGCAGTGGAAAAAAATGCAGCAAGAGATGGCGCTCAGTGACACAGAGAGCCTAAACGTCATCTGTTGTGCGCCCAAGTCGTCACTCGCTCTCGCTGTGAAACCATCTCTGGCATTACGCTCCTGTGTTTCAGTGCTTTTTTCACTTTATTTTTGGTGTGTTTAGTTTCATATAAAACCTCAATCTATTAACCAGGACATCCACATGGAACATCACCCCTCCTCAATAAGGTACAGTAAATGCAATTTTTATTATATAGAATTTACATATTTTATTTGTTTTCATGTTTGTTTTAATTTTATTATTTAGGGCATTTAATTGTGAGATTGCGCTGGTTTGGACATGTGCAGAGGAGAGATGCTTAGTATATTGGGAGAAGGAAGCTAAGGATAGAGCTGCCTGGGAAGAGAAAGGCCTAAGAGGAGGTTTATGCATGTGGTGAGAGAGGACATGCAAGTGATGGGGGTGACAGAACAAGATGACGAGGACAGAAAGATATGGAAGAAGATGATCCGCTGTGGTAACCCCTAATGGGAGCAGCGGAAAGAAGAAGTAACTGCGGTGTATTACATAACCCGAAACTATACAGATATAATATAAAAAGGCGATAACACTCCCTTAGTGATACAGCGGTAAGAAATCACATAGGAGAAATAACTTTGCTTTAGATAGATAGATAGATAGATAGATAGATAGATAGATAGATAGATAGATAGATAGATAGATAGATAGATAGATAGATAGATAGATAGATAGATAGATAGATAGATAGATAGATAGATAGATAGATAGATAGATAGATAGATAGAGTTTACACTGCATAACAGATGAGGAAGCCGTGACAAGAACCCAGTTCGGGAGTGGGAGCCCGATGTATAGAGTCTGCCATTTTCGTCGCTGGATTGGAAGAATTTTCAGGATCGGATGATGTTATCTCCTATTTTCCAAGGCTTTATACACTTTCTTCACATGCAGGCCCCTATTTAGGTGAATAATACAATTCCAAACAACACAAAGAGAGGATACAATTTCATGCTGACTCTGACACACAGAAATAGTACACGTTGCCCATTTCGTAGTTGTCCTTAACTTGTCTTGTCTTAAAATGCTTGCCTAGCAGTTTTAATATGGTGAACCCCTGTGTGCTAAATCTGGCTTTGTGTTAGCTGCACATGTCAGTAGAAACAAAATTAGATTTAAAATATTTGCACAGAGCACAGTGACATATTAAACTTATATTCTAATTATAATCAGACAACTTATAAATGAACCACATTTTATAGCATCAACGAATGAAATCGAATCATAGGCCTGGTCTTCGTTTGTTCTTGTTGTGAAAAACTTTCTTGGCAACAAGAAAGCAGACAAGTACGCAAAATCAGTAGAGGATATGCCCTTTCATTTCAACAGGCTTGACTGTAACACGAGCGTTAAAGTCCATTATCTACAAGGTCACTTAGACCGCTTTCCAGAGAAAGATACTGGGAGCCCTGGACTCAATGGATAGAAAGGTATGGTCATCAGATTAGATGGAACACCCCGCCAGTTGGCCGAAGTCACCACGGGGCCTCATGTATAAACAGTGCGTATGCACAAAAATGTTGCATAAGAACGTTTCCACGTTCAAATCACGATGTATAAAACCTAAACTTGGCGTAAAGCCATGCACATTTCCACGGTAGCTCATACCCTGGCGTACTCAAGTTATCCGCTCAGTTTTGCAGACTGGCGGCACCCAGCGTCAAAGCAGTGCTACTGTTCCTGTGTGGTTATCCTTTCTTTTTAGATCAACATCCCTGACGCGGCTTTATAAAGGCACTGAAATTTACCTTCATAATGTTTTTTAGTTTTGTGCATCTGATTGTAAGTAACCTGTAACAATATAATGGTCCACAGAATGGTCAAACTATTCCAAATACCACAGCTGCTTTAGCGTTGTTACTCTCACTGCACCTCGGATTGCACAATGGATCATCTTTTTCCATACTACTCTCACTGCACCACTCAGAGTATTTATATCACTGTATCTGAGTGCGTACAGCAGCTGATCAGAAAGAGAATTATCAGTATACAGCATCATGCACACACTGCCTCAGCCATGCTGTCTATTTAAACTTCTCCCATACGACAAACACTTCAAACCCTTTCCTGTACGGACCCCGCGGTTCAGAAAGAGTTTCATCCCAAGAACTCTAAACGCACTCAGTCAGTCCATCAAGTGCTCCTTGTAGAACTGTTTGTGATTGTGAGTACAATCACCTCACTGTAAACTTGCACTACAGTTATAATATCGCACAACCTGAGCCACTTTATAATGCGCGTATTTACATATGATGACGATATCATTTTTTAGATGAAAGGCAGCAAAATAAGTTTATTATATTATACAGATAAAACTTTAACTACACGGTGCCACACGGTGCTAGCGAGCCGCTGGCGCTCCGTTCACGGATTGTTCCTGCCTCGCGCTGTATTCTTGCTGGTGCTGACGCGACACTAGAAGGATAGATGGATAGGATAATTAAACACGTACTATGAAGATATTTCAATGTTCCTTAAAAGCTTTGAAGAATCGCCGTTCTAAGCTTACAGATGGCTTAACGTCTATTACAGAACTCATTGTGTGGCGATTGGGTATTTGAAGAAAGAAAAGGAAGGACAGGAATTGGAGGCGAGTACGTTTGAAAGAGGCAGGACTGCTACAATAAAGTATTTCATCAAAGGTCACGCATGGCACAGCAAGCATCTTGCGTGAGACATGAACAATCACTGCGCCACCGTGTTCCCATGTTTAATAAAATGCTTTAACTCCTATCATCATGAAAATGTTATCACGTATACATCTCAGTATTTTAATTATTCAGAGAGCTGTAATATCACGAATGTAATGGATTCTGAGTCCTGTCGGAGGAAGAGAAAACCCAGAAGCACGTACTGATTCACACAGAGCATATAGAAGATCAAATACAAAACAAAGCATTTAACGTGCTACTTTAGTTACGATGGAATTGAGAAACAAGTAAATTAGATAATTTAAAGATGAAGTTTATGATGTTGTACTTTAATGACAAAATGAACTACGTGATTAAAGTGGAAATTTCGAGATTAAAGTTGACATTTCATGTTTTTTTCCCCACTGTGTACCTATTTTTTTTCTCTGTACCCTAATAAACTTTCATATGACACTCAGACGGTGGGCTACAACTCGCCTTTTCATAGCGACTTTGATATCTGACAACTTCTGTTTTATTTCAGGCACTGTGCGACTTTGTGTACTTGAGCTTTTGAGTTTCTCAGACACACAATGTCACTCGATCAGCTTCCTTTTGTTGTTTATATCACGGTTCACGGTTTAAACCAACAAATAGTATGTTTTTCTGTGCCTCCACTTGGTATTTGCTGAAATTCTTCTATTTTCCTATCTTGCTTTGGTCATTGCCTTTTCACAGAAGGCTGAGCTTAAGGGCTATTTATATAGATTTGCATATTCAAAGCGGCATAATTCTGGGAGGAGTTGGGGCGGGACAGCAGGAGCATGGACGTGCGTTACTTTTCACGCTGACCGGGATTTATTTAGCGGAAGAACGTGGAAGTTGTCGAATGCACAGATTTATGCATCTGGATTTTTTTGTGCGTGAGCACATTTCTGCTTTTGTCCGTACGCCATGTTATAGTGTGAATTCTATGCACGCCATTATACGCGAGGCCCCAGGTCTCTGACTCTGTCCAACTTTGTCTGCTCTCACTGACCTTGGACCCCCAGGGCTTTATTTTTTCCCCCCACTAATGCTGCAGACTGGAGTTTTTGTTTTTCTCCTCTTCCGATGTCACCCGACCAGAATTGAATAATTAATGGATAGATAGTCCCAGGTCCACATATGTTCAGCAGTTGCATTCTACAAGGTAACCCTGTGTGCAAATAATGTCATCAGTGAAGCTTGTATTTGCATTTTATTTTAGAACTTGTCACAGAGTTCTGCTGCTGTAGTTGAACAGCGCTTATACAGTAAAATGTCGGATTGCGAGTAACTTGGTCTGCAAGAATTTTGTAAGATGAGCGAAAATTGTTAATAAACTTTAACTTGATAAGCAAGCGAGGTCTTGCAATATGAGTAGTACATATACGCTTTGTCTGCCGAGCATCACATGATCACAACTGAGCTGATGGTGGTTCTCTCTCTCTCACTGCGGGATTGTGGGTAATCGTCTCCCCTGCTCATTCTCAGTCGGCGTGCCTCACTCATATAGTCAACATTCATATGAGCATATAATGTTTACTATAGCATTGTGACCACGTGTGTGTGTGTGTGTTTGTTGTAACAATCGAGTCCCTGTTGTACACCCCAAAACACGAGGCTGAGTCTCAGTACTTTAGCGACACCAGCTTTATTCACCTAGAAACAGGAGCAGCACGGTTATTTATCGCAGCAGGATCTAATGCTCTCTTATACATAGACACAGCAATCCGGCAGGGTCGTGACCAGGTTAGTGGCCAAGCAATACTGTGCCCTGCACATTTATAATGTTCCTTGCATCACTCATCAACAGCGGGTGCGTATAGAGTGACCACGATCCTTTTGGATTCGCTTTTACGGCAAACTGCTACAGCGCTTGGAGCCTGCAGTTGCTTCTGGACACTCTTCCGCATCCCGCTGGTGTTGGTGGGATTGGGGAGATCCCCCAAAGAGTTTAGAAACCTTACAGTGCATACAGCATTTTGTTTTTTGTTTTTTTATTGCGCCCAAGTGTAGTGACTGTACTAGATTAGGGAGATGTGTAAAATGTGGGAAAGAGTGCAAAATTTTATAGAAAAGCACCACCCGAGTAAGGCTGTGGCAGTGCGAGCAATGAATCTCTTTAACGACAATGCAATGTCACATTTCCACGAAATCCTCAAAAGGAGGCAACGGCAACTCTCATTGGATAGGTTCCTTGTTAAAGTCGCAAAAAAAAAAAAAAGAAGAAACAAAGTCCAGTGAGCCAACAGATAGAGATTCCGTTAGTTACGGTGGAAGTCATCCTACAAAATAACCCTCCTCCTCCTCCTCCTCCTCTCCTCTCTTTCGTCTCTCTCACACCAAATTCTTTTCAAAGGTAAAGTGCAGGTTAATTTGTTTTATGTATTTCTACTTTATATTTTGCATTAATCATTTTTATATAAATATTTCTGAGTTGTGGAACGAATCATCCGAGTTTCCATTATATCTTATGGGGAAATTCGATTTGATATACAAGTGCTTTGGAATACAAGCACATTAACAGAACGAATTACGCTTGCAAACCAAGGCACCCAGTCAAGTCAAGTTCGGGAGCCTGCACTGGTACAGCGTGTTGCTGCTCCCACTACATGTTGAAACAGCTCAGGATCCCGTTTGGCAACCCCCCAGGCAGACACGCGGTCCAGTCCTACCCTCCGGAAATGACCCTCGATCTGCCGCAGTCAGGTGTTACGTGGGCGACCACTTGGCCTGGTCCAGCCACTTGGGTCCCCAACAACGAGGATCTTATGACCCAGATCACCCTCAGGGAAACGCGCCACATGGCCGTAGTGCCGTAACTCACGCTCCCTCACAATGCAGGTAATGTGCCTCATTTGAGACTTCATGAGCAACCGCTCATTCGACACAAAGTCAAGCCAGCGATACACATGGATTTTCCCAAGAGACACATTACCATAGGTGTCCAGTCTTCATCTCAGGTCAATGGATAGCGTCCATGTCTTTACAACCAAATAGCAAGACAAGAAACACCAGGAACCTAAACACTTGGACCTTCATCCTTTTGCAGGTATCAGAAATGCCACACACCCCTTTCCAGTGACCTCATGACCCCCCGAAGCTCTCCCAATCCGTCTACTGACTTCACAGGAAGAGTCACCAGAGACATGAATGTCACTGCCAAGGTAAGTAAACCTCTCAACAAGGTCAACACTCTCTACATAAACGGATACACTGCCGTTGGCCATGCCCAAGAGGTCATTAAAGGAATGGCTCTTGGTTTCTATCCAGGACACTCGCAAGCCTAGACACTCAGACTCCTCACTCAGTCTCTCGAGACCCCGAATCAGAGCCTCCATTGACTCTGCGAAGATCACAGCATCTGTTGGTGAAGAAAGATTCATGGATCTTGACTTGCTTGACTTTGTAAGGCACCACTGTACACAAATAAACTGAACTGAATCTAAACAGATTCAAATCATATTATGGGATATCATCTACGGTTTCTGCTCCATAACTTGTAAAATTTTTATTTTGATACTGTATTGAGGATTTGTTCTGTTCTGTGTATTGTGTTGTATTGACCCCCTTCTTTGTGACACCCACTGCACGCCCAACATACCTAGAAAGGGGTCTCTCTTCGAACTGCCTTTCCCGAGGCTTTCTTCCATTTTTTCCCTACAAGGGTTTTTTTGGGAGTTTTTTCTTGTCTTCTTAGAGAGTGAAGGCTGGGGTCTGTCAAGAGGCAGGGCCTGTAAAAGCCCATTGCGGCACTTCTTGTGCGATTTTGGACTATAGAAAAATAAATGGTATTGTATTGTAATTAGACTGAACAAAGGAATTGTTAGGAATCTGAAAAATGACCTCTTTGTACTGTGTTAGCCATAGATTGATACAGGAGAAGGTAGGGTGAAATGACATCTTTTATTGGCTAACTAAATAGCTTACCAATGCAAGCTTTCGAGGCAGCTAAGGCTCCTTCATCAGGCAAGGCTTGCATTTGTAATCTATTAAAATTAAAGGTGTCATTTCACCCTACTTTCTCTTTAGAGCCTGAAATTAAAAAAGAAAGATACCCAATTAGCTCTGGTGTCATCTTACTATGCCATGTAAAGTGACAAAATACGACTATGAAGCAGATATAAAAACAAAAAGCTGTCCTGCAGAGACCACAGTTCTATGCAAGGCTCGCTCTAGTTGCGTTTATTGCACTGTATCAGTGGACAACCCGAGATCCGTTTATCAGGATAGTAAAGTCTAAGGTGCATCATAGATAATAACTGTGATGTAACTACTTGTAACACTTGGCAGGAATACCGAAACTCTGTTAGGACTTGACCCATGCTGTAAGCAGGCCTACTTTTTATCTTCTGCTTAAATACACAAACATGTTTTCCTTAAATACCTTCAATCCCTCCCTTCAAAATGGAACTGCTAAAAGAAAAACACTGAAATTTGTCAAGTAGTGGAATAAAACTCCCATATCTTGAGCAAGAAGGCTAATCACCTCGCTACACCACCATTAGCTTTGCAACTCCTGCTCTCTCTGCCCAGGTTAGTCCAGAAAGTTCAATTGTAACAAATAAGTGAAAGGCAATGAGGCCTCGTTTCTTCTCTCCTTCTGGTACGAAGACAAGTCCTGTGTAAAATCATTTGTTTAGGCGCTGCACATCGCTCTCTTTTCTTGATGTTCACAGAGTTCTTTCTGGTGTCTGTTAGCAGTCAATATTACAGTTGTATGCAAACATTAAATTGCTTCATTTAATCTCTGAGGGGAAAGGCAGTTAACACAACTCTGGCAGAGGATAAACCTAAATACGACATATTTTTTCACTTTATAATACATTTCTGAGGATAAATCAAAAAAGTAAAAGCAATTTGAAAATTACACCATAAACGGCAATGGACCGAATCTGACACAATACAGCATGTTGCCAGTTTCTTATGGGTAGTTTGAATACGCACACCTCAGCGCTCTACCCTTAGTCTTGTCGAAGTCAAAATCAAATGAACATGGACACTTCACTATGGGATTGCACCATCATATTTCACACATCAGGGTGCTACAAAACTCAATATACAGTCTTGATGTAGAGAGTGAGCAATCCACTACAAAAGGGGTACTTTCACATTTCAGACCCCTTATTGTGTACAATAAATGTCATTGTCCACTTATTTGCCCAATAATTTAGTTTATTCCACAGTATCCATGGTGACCAACGCTACATAACAGCTAATTTCAAAAAGTTATGAAACAAATCTTGTCGTATAAATGTCGTATAATCTTCATGTCAAGTTATTCAGTCATGTGCTCATAACATCCCCAACACAAATGCATGGAAATAGATGGGAAACTAGCAAAATGAGTCGAATCCTACAAATATTTAAGGGTAGAGACAGATAACCAGTTACATTTCAATGGTAGTGCTGAACTCCTGAAAAGGTGGTTTATGAACCACAAAATGAACAACTGTAGCATCAACTGCCACATTCCCTTAATTTTTACTAATCTGTTCTACACAGCATTCTTTAGTTTGGGTCAATCTGCATCTTTGCCATTATGTTTGCCCAAGACAAATTGAAAACTCCAACTACAGTTGTGGATTGAAGTAGCGAGTCAGGACACTGGGACAGAACAAATGTCAATGCAGCAGCAACTCCGAGGATCTGGTGCTTAAAAGGCTCCCACCCAGTCACTACACTGTAAATTGGATTTCAGCTCCTTGGCATTAAAGAGATTCTTACAATGATGAATAAAAGCTTCCAAATATAAGAAAAAACGTCTGTGCCATCGGCAATTCAGGAAACTGGAATAAATGCCCATCACCAACACAGCAGAGTCATGACAGGCTGAGAGATCTTTATCTACTAGGCGGCTTACCAACTGCTCGCTTGCTGACCCCCCCCTGCCTACGCTACGCGCCTGCCACTTTGCGTCTCTGCCCCTCGTGTTGTGAAGAGGGGGGCTGAACGCACCCCAAGGAGACGCGGTCGCTCCTCCGAATTTCCCTCTTAAACGGTGATACAATGGGAAACAAATACAGTTTTGTTTTTACCTCCTCTTTGCTCGATCAGCAGCTGCTGCTACTGCTGCCGTGCTGTGTGATCGTCATCTCGCTCGGCGTTTCAAACATTTAAAAGCCTGTACAGCAGCTGTCCTACTCTTTGTCTTTCATTTCCGGCCCAAGGCCTGGTTAAATCTGTTGGCACAAAGTCACATCTCGCAGGGTATGAGTTTTTGATATTTTAGTTTATAATTTAAAAACAGAATTAGAATCTGAAAATCTAACAACATCACATTAAAGTTCGATATATGTATATATAGATATATATATATAGATATAGATATATATATATATAGATATAGAGATATATATATATATAGAGATATATATATATATAGATATATATATATATAGAGATATATATATATATATATATATATATAGAGATATATATATATATAGATATATATATATATATATATATATATATATATATATATATATATATATATATATATATATATATATATATAGAGATATATATATATATATATATATATATATATATAGAGATATATATATATATATATATATATATATATATATATATATATATATAGATATATATATATATATATATATATATATATATATATATATATATATATATATATATATATATATATATATATATATATATATATATATATATATAGATATATATATATAGATATATAGATATATATATAGATATATATATATATATATATATATATATAGTAGATTTGTCTGCAGGGGGAAATTTAACTTTTTATCTTGATAAACAGACAGAAAGACTGAATACACACAAGAATGACTAAAAAGAATGAAAAACATCTGATTTGTCAGGCCCAGTGAGATACTCTACAGACATATTGCTGTTGATATAAAGGAGCCCCGAGTTGCATTTCTTGACACACCTCTGCTGAATAATCTGTGGGCTGAACGTCCTCAGTGTGGTTGTATCCAGGGCTGTGGAGTCGGTAGATAAATTCTTCGACTCCGACTCCTTAGTTTCCGGTACTTTGGACTCCGACTCCTCTGTATTTAATATGCTAGTGTATTTTCCATGTTGATTGAAGGAAGGCAACATACACGTCGTCATTTAACCAGAGAACTACAGGCTAGGAAGCCGACTCTCTACCGTATTGGCCAGTTTAAACCCCTGAACACCCATCAGGCCATAGCACACACCTCCACCTACATCATTACACTTGTTTACACTCAAATGAACTTGTTAAACACATTAGATCTGAAATGAAATGAAAACACTATTTGTAACGTACCATAATTCAGATTACAATATGTGAATGTATAATAGTTCAGCTGAACTTCACACTAGTAGTAAGTAACACAACTTTGCACTGGGCTTTATTCTTACATCAGAGAAGTACTTAATTATGATTATTGGTTGTGAAATGGGATATTTCAACTTGCTGCATTTTTTTCTGTTACAATTTAAATTTATTAGGACTTGGAGTCTCTGACTCCGAGACCCCAACTCCGACTCCACAGCCCTGGCTGTATCACAGAGAGGACAAGTAGCATTGTTCATAAAGGCACTCAGGATTGTCTTCCCTCTCTCCTCCTCTATGACCTCTAAGGGGTTTACAGTGAGTCCAATGACTGAGCCTGCTCCTTTTATTTAGCTTGTTGACTCAGTGGGCTTCTCTCAAAGTGATGTTACCAGTCTAACACACCACACACTGGCCATCACAGAATTGTAGAAGAAATGCATGATGTCACTACCTAAATTAAAGGAACACCGTCTCCTAAGGAAAAGGAGACCTCTCTGCTCTTCCTTATGCAGTTCCTCTGAGTTATGAGACTAGTCCAAACCAGTCATTGATGTGGACCCCCAAATGTTCGTAGGGGTGGACCACCTCAACATCCACTCCCTGAATAGTGACAGGACACGGAGGCTCTCTGGTGCAGTGAAAGTCGTGAATATGCAGACATTTCTCTTTGCATCAAGAAACAACCTCACGACTCATCTCCCCCATTTCATCCTCCGTTATCAATATACACTATAAGACAGGGGTCCTCTGTCACAGTCCTGGAGGGCCGCAGTGGCTACAGGTTTTTGTTCTAACCCAGTTGCTTAATTAGAAAGCAATTCTTGCCAATAATTTCATTTCATGGCTTGCTAGTGCTTTAACTCTGCTATGTCAGCTCATTCTCATTCTTCCCCTTTTTTAAGGATATCATCCAAATCAGGGGTCGCCAACTCCTGTCCTGGAGGGCCGTAGTGGCTGCAGGTTTTCATTCTAACCCTTTTCTTAAGGAGCGACCGGTTTTTGCTAATTAATATCTTATGAACTAATTTTAATTGACTTGCTATTTAGGACTCAGACCCCTTCATTGTTTCCTTTTGCTTAATTAGCAGCCAAACAGTAATGAGGTACAAAATGAGCCAAAACAACTGGTGACCGTCATACAATATCGGAGAATAAAGAAAGATGAAGGTCTCAGGAACATCTATCTGTTCAGGTCCCCAAAACATTTTAACAGAGCGCTAAGAAAAGAGAAAATCAACAATTTCAGAAAAACAGAAAGCGCTCAAAATCAACCAAGCATTTCAGTTACAGACCTGCCTAACTGCCTTGTTCACTGGTCAGGAGTCCAGCCCAGTAATAAATTATGCGCTTCACGCGAGGTCAACAAAAAGTATGTCCTGACAGAAGAGCACAATTAAAATGTTAAAAAACAAAGAAAAGCGAGTAAAAATTTTAGGAGAATAATAAACCTTGTGCCGTGCAAACTAGAAATGCAGAAAGAAGCTGAAGATCAACTCACCCAAGCAGTTTCACAGTCTGATGCCAAATACAGCAGCATGGCTTTCTTTCCCAAATATTCCCAAGTCACTCTGCAAACGGTCTGGGGTATATATACCGTACACGTTTGTTCATTAAACGGCTTTACTGGGGGGCCAGCAAGTGAACTCTCTGGTCTACATTAGCCCCTATGAATACCACAAAGACATTCAGGATTTTTAAAAGACCAGATATGGATCAACAGCTAACAAGTATTTAACCATCGGTGGGCAGTTACTGGAGAAGTCAGAAACTTAAAGTGCAAAACAAACTAAGCCTTGTTTGAGATGAGGCTAAACCAAATTATCTTTTGCTATAATAGCAACATACATGGCTATGCATACAGTATGTATACTACTGACCGGGGTCCCCAACTCCGGTCCTGGACGGCCCCAGTGGCTGCAGGTTTTCATTCTAATCCTTTTCTTAATCAGTGCACTGTTTTTGCTGCTAATTAAGTTTTTTTTTTTATTTTAATTGACTTGTTTTTACGATTTGTTCCCCCAAATTGCTTCATTTCTTTCCTTAAATGGCACCCAAACAGAAATGAAATGTGAAGTGAGTGAGCCAACAGAAGACCACCCATGTCAGGGCCTCCAACTCCAACCAGTTGCTTAATTAGGTGCTGGCTCTTGTTGTTAATTAAACTCGTTCTTTAAATTCCATGGCTTGTTGCTGCTGTCATTAGGCAAAAGCAGACATTTTCTCAAAGATTTTCTCTTTTCTAAGAGCAGTTTTAAAATATTGTGGGGGACCTCAGCAGATCGGCATTCCCGAGACCTTCGCCTTTCTTTATTATCAAATACTGTACGACTGACACAGTTTGCTGGTCATGTTTTGTATCTCATTTTTGTTAGGCTGCTAATTAAGGAAAAAGAAACAAGGGGTCCGAGTCTTCAAGAGCAAGTCAGGTTAATTAGGAGTAAAAACAGGTCACTGATTAAGAAAACCTGCAGCCACTGGGGCCCTCCAGGACCGAATTTGGAGACCCCTGCTATAGACTTTATACACAGTATCTACCTTAATAAAAGGATAAGCGTCTGTCACCGTGTGTGTGTGTCAATGTATCCATCCAGTTGCTATGCCTCTGCTATAGGTGATTTGGTACAGGATTCAGAAAAGCAGTGCTAATGATGTTGGGATCTCAAACTCAATTCATTTTATTACTAAATTCATTACAAAAAAATACATTCAAATAAATGGTGCATTGCAAATGTTACGCGCTCAATATGTCGTGGTCTACAGGGATTACTTCGATTACAACACATCACAGATGGACGCACACCAGAGGTGACTGCTCGAGGAATACAAGAGAAGCTCCGCCTCCTCTGAAATATCACAAAAAATACTGTCAAATATGTACCGTTGTATTTATATCGCTATTACAAAGAGTGTGCTAGAACGTGTTCAACTTCATTGGCTAGTTCATTCAGAATTTGCAATAATTTCTCGCAGGTCATCTAACGTGATTTTTTTTTTCTCCCGCATACATTCTATGGCAGCACATTTCCAATAAAACCCACTGAAGTGCAGCTCCACTGGATAAAAATAACACTTCACAACAGGCTTTGGTTTCAGACCAGCAAAGCTAGACGTTTATCGGACAAATGCTTGAAAATGTCATTTCCAGGGAAGCTCAGCGTCTCTGGGCGGCTGCAAGATGATTGGAGGAACTGTCAAAGAGGCTGGACCTCTTTTTTTTTTTTTATTAATTTTATTACAATCCATACAAAGCAATCAAGTTTTTACAAAAAAAAAAAATGAGTTAAGAACAGATCGATCCCCACCCCTGAGAGAGAGAGAGCAAGGCAAACGGCATGAAATTTAAGACTTGTAAACATACCTACATTAATAAATTCTCTGTGCTTTATGAACTTATTTTATAAATATCTGATTAGATCCTGCCATGTTTTGAAAGTCTGTACAGATCCTCTGAGTATTTGATTTTTTCCAACTTCAAATAGTATAACACATCGGTTTCCCACTGACTTAAAAGAGGAGAGTTTGGGTTCTTCCAGTTTAGCAGAATAAGTCTGCGTGCCAAGAGTGTAGTGAAGGCAATCACAGTTTGTTTGTCCTTCTCCACTTTAAATCCCTCTGGAAGACCCCCAAACACAGCTGTTAATGGGTTAGGAGGGATTGTGAGTCCAAGGCGGTCTGAAAGGTAATTAAAAATGTTTGTCCAGAATAATGTTAATTTGGTGCAGGCCCAGAACATGTGACCCAGTGAGGCTGGGGCTTGATTGCAGCGTTCGCAGGTTGGCTCTCGCCCTGGAAACATTTTGGAGAGTTTTAGGCGAGACAGATGTGCTCGATATATAATTTTGAGTTGTATAATTGTATGCTTTGCGCATATGGAGCTCGAGTGAATTCTCTGCATTGCTACTTTCCACTCCTTTTCTGATATATTAATTGAGAGATCTTTTTCCCAGTGTCCTCTTGGATCTTTGAAAGGGAGGGATTGTAGAATGATTTTATATATTGTAAAGATGGAGTCTAAGTCCTTGAGATTGAGCAATATTTTTTCCAGCATGGATGAGGGTGCAAGATGAGGAAAATCTGGAAAGTTCTGTTTAACAAAGTTCCTGATTTGAAGATAGTGAAAGAAATGTGTAGCTGGAATGTTAAATTTGGAATGTAATTGTTCATAGGATGCAAAGACGTTGTCTATATAAAGATCTTTATGCAAGTTAATTCCTAATTTTTTCCCAGATATTAAAAACTGCATATGTTTGTGAAGGTTGAAAGAGGTGGACCTCTTTTTGATTGACAGCGTTTTGACATTGGAGCATTTCAAGTTCAGTGTCATGCTGATTTTTAGCAAGTGAAGTCGTGAAGATAGTGGGTTATGCTGCTTATAGTCTGTTATTTGTTAGCAATGTGACCCGCTGTCTTCACTTGCACAATTCCTACTGTGAGCGTTCTTGAGTTTGCTTGTTGTTTCAGTTTAGTGAAGTTCACTCATTTATTTCAAACTTGGTCACAGATGGGGAGGAATAGCTAGGCAGCTAGCTTGCTGTGCAAAATGGCAGACAGTGCTAATATTTAACATATACAGAACATGGGGCACTAATTGATTAATCTCATGATGTAGGACTAAAATGTGCTTCTCTGTTTGAAAGACCACCAACTGCTCCTAATGCACATCTCATACATTTATAAAAAGCCAACATCTGTCCACCTGTCCCACAATTCCTCTCAAACAACTGGGGCTAGAACCTTGACCTTGGTCTTGGTTAAAAGCTTATGATCAGAAACATACTGGTACTCCAATGAATGGGAGGTAGTGGCAACCTGGCCAAACTCACCTTACATTTTCTTTCACAAGAACGCTTTCCGGAAGTGCTACATTTTACAATATTTTAGTAAAAGTGGATGCCTTTTGCATGCTGTGAGCATATAAACTGGATGACCTGGTAATTGGATTATGTGACAAGACTAACCAGAGATATTTTTTTCATTGACGTTTTTGATATTTGTCCAGCAGTGGTCACCATAGATATATCTATTCTGGTAATAAGCTTAGTTATTGCCGTTCTGCCTGAAACCATGAGATTAAAATTTCTTCTTTCCTGTAACAAACATTTTTTGGATGGCATAATCCTTTAAATGCAACAGCTGGGACCGCAGGACACAATACTGTCAATAACTCGGAGTCTTCAATGCGCCTAAAAGAACAAATCCTAACAAACAGTCTATATTTTCTAACATAGGCCACAATTTTTTTTTCTTCTAAACCTGCTTAAACTTTGCAATTAAACAGTAATCATCCATTACATGCAGCAGAAAATGAAACTGACAATCTGACTAAGGTGGGGAAATGTTTATCCTACAACTGTCTATTCTTTTATTCATTTCATTATGGACCACTGTCAAATTGAAACATAACTCCATAAATCTGCAAAATGCTTTGATTGTATTGCTTATATATATATATATATATATATATATATATATATATATATATATATAAGCAATACAATACACACACACATACAGTAGGGGGTTCCCCCCACTCGCTTCGCTCGCTAAGCCCCCCATCCTGCAGTATGCGGCAGCCACGTCTCTGCCGCTTGCATTGTGAAGAGCAGGGCTGAACACTTTTTTTTACCTCCTCTTTGCTCAATCAGCGGTTGCTGACGTGCCGTGTGATCTTCATCTCGCTCTGTGCTTTGAACATTTAAAGGCCTGTATAGCAGCTGTCCTATTGTTTGTCTTTTATTTCTGGAGATATTTATCTCTCTCTCTCTCTCTCTATTTTATATATACAGGTATATGTCCTTCTATATAAAAGCGGTCGGGATTGTCCTTCCGTCCCATGAGTGCTACGCAGGCGCGGAGTTTCACACACGCCCCGTCCATTTTGCAATGCATGATGGGATTTGTAGTTTCGTTTTTCCAGGTAAAAGATGATTTTCTACTCCAGACTGTGCAATATCTTCTTCTTCTTTCTTACTATACAAAAGCGGTCGGGATTGTCCTTCCGTCCCGCGAGTGGAATGCGTAGCGATATTCCGCTTATCACAGACTTACTACTTGCAGCTTGCGGTACGAAGCGACGCGATGTGAGCAGAGTTCTGGTGCTCCCATCGTTCCCTTGCTTTTGTGTGCGATGCGCTGGAAAAATAGACAAACTTATGTCTCTGGAAATAATTAATGTTGATGGAGTACAAATGCCTCACCGCGTAGTAAATATCAGGGGGGTTCAAAAGGGCGACCTCAATATAGAAAAAAGTTTAAATTTCATCACAAAAATAACAGAAACTACGAGTATTAAAGTAATACCGCTCAAATGCAATATAACCAAATTAATGAGTTTGTATAAAATATCAAATTGATCTACATATTGAATTGCCTTAAGAAGTGGTCAACTTAAAAGGAAGGTCAGCCTAGTATGTATGTTTATATATATATAGGGGTTGAAAGCTCAGGAATAAAAAACAACTTTTGACACGTGATTCATTTTCTCCCTTTGTGGATCTCCAGCTGCAAATTATATATATATATATATATATATATATATATATATAGATATATAGATATATAGATATATATATAGAGAGAGAGAGAGAGAGAGAGATACACACATGCATACATGGTGTAGGAAGCACAAGTGATTATGTATCAGAATCACCTGTTTTTTCAGTGAAAATACTTCAAAAATAAAAAAGGAAATGGTTTTGCAGATGGTGGCCACAGACAGTTGATCTTTCCTTATCCTTCCTGACTGATTCTTCTCTAATTTTGCGTTTTGCTAGTGTCCTTGTCACTACTGGTAATATGAGGTGATACCTGCAGCTGATTCAGGTTGCACAGGTAGTCCAGCTCCTCCATATGTGCCATCCCAAGAAGGTTTGCTGCGACTCCCAGCACGAGGAGAGCTGGACAGGCCTGTAGAAAGGCATCAACCCAGCAGCAGGACCAGTATATGTGCTCTTTTGTGTAAGGAGGAACAGGAGGAGCACTGCAAGAGCTCTACAAAATGACCTCCAGCTGGCTACTGGTGTGTATGTTTCTGACCAAACTGGCCGAAACATATTCCATGAGGGAGGCATGAGGACCTGACATCCTTCGGAGGACACCAACCAACACCACAACTGGCAGCCCTCCCACTGCCGCTCTGTCCTCTTAACATATGAGAGCTGGTTCACACTGAACATGTGCAACAGACGTGAAAGAGTCTGGAGACGTTGTGGTGATCGTTTTGCAGCCTGCAACATCATCCAGTATGTCTAATATGGTAGTGGCTCAATAATGATCTGGAGAAGCATATCCTTGGAGGGTGGCACAGACCTACCTTGCCCTCGGTAACGGTACCCTGACTGCTGTTAGGTACTGGGATGAAATCCTCAGAGCCACTGTCAGGCCTTACGCTTGTACAGTGGGCCCAGGGGTCGCTCCTAGTGCGGGATACTGCCCAGCCTCATATGGCCAGAGTTTTTAGGCAGTTCCTGACTGACAAAGACATTGATGCTATTGACTGGCCTGCACGTTACCCAGACCTGAACCCAAGCGGGACTTTATGCATCAGTGCATCTGACACTGCCAAGTAACACCAAAGACTATTCAGGAGCTCACCGATGCCCTGATCGAGGTCTGGGAGGAGATCCCTCAGGACGCCATCTGCAATCTCAGCAGGAGCATGCCCAGATATTCTCAGGAGTGCATACAGGAACAATGGGGCCATACAATCTACTGAATCGCCCCGTGGAGATTGTAGCAAAGGAGAGAGTTATAACAAAACTGAGTTCCATTATGAACAATGAAACACATCCTCTCTCTGACACTGCAACATTGAGGACTTTCAGCCAATGAAGTGTGTCAATCTGTAACTGGCCACTCATTCATTTTTTAACCTACTTATCCAGGGCAGGCTTTAAGGTCATCAACAGCGTGTGATTAAAGGCGATATTGAGTAAAAACGACATGGCCACACAAAACTGGATGCCGATCCCTAAATGGGTTGGCAGAAACCAAAAGACCAAGATGGACTGAATGGTCAGCTCTCTCTCTCTCGTTTGCACAGCAGATTCTTCACTGATTGTAAACACAGACATGATCCTGTAGTTTCTAGTATTTTCACCTTTTCTATGGGCCAGTTTATTGTGCAATGGTGTTCATTGAAGTTGATCTTCTCTACTCCAGGAGATATCGTGGTGGATGAGACTCCTTTGGCAGCTTCAGCTCTATCTACTCTTGAAGAACATGACACTTCCACCACTACAAAACGAACCGGCTACATGGCAATGTCACCGACTCAGGCAATCAGAACAAACGGAGCTCGAGGTCGTTTCGTCCCTCACGTTGAGCCACAGGGCAGGTGGACACAAGCAGACTTCAAACACCTTATGGCTAACGAGCACAGTCCGCTCCTTTCCTCCCCACAACACTAACCAAACTCAAACAGCGTGCACACGACATCGTGCTAAGAGATGATGCCAAATAAATGAGGCCGGGACAAGTAGCTGCTGTACATGCAGACCTTAACCGACCCCCACACACACCCACCCCACATTGGGCCCGGCGACATCATTGCTTTCGGCATCGTTGTCATTCCCTCGCGGTTTTGCAGAAGACTTTATTCCAGTTTCGACTCGGTAGTTGCATCGTCACCGACCACCACGACGACTAAAGCTGTACGTCCCTATCCCGACAGTATAGCACAGAACACCGAGGCCGAGACTCTTTCGGTCGGCCGCCCCCGAAACTGCGGCTGCTGTCTTTAGCCCCGCGATTCCACTTCCAAACTCACCGTCTCCGCTCCGGAGGGCTGCGGTCCCGCCGACTGGCCTCCCATCACCCCGCGTAGGAAATTCATCTTCTCCCACTTAGATTGTAAAGAATCCGCCACACTCAGGAGTTCTCAGTCGCCAGCTGGGCTAAGCTTAGTGAGCACGGCTCTGTTTGCCGTGAGAGATCAGACAAGCGTCGACCCCGGAACAGCGCTGTCAGGGCATGGCGCATGCGCGAAACGTGGCGAAACGTGGCGGCTCCACAGTTCTTAAAGGGACCGCGGCGCGCGCTTCACGACTGACTGCGAGCTAACGGGTCGATGGCGATGAAAAAAAAAAAAAAAGAACAGCTACGTGACGTTTTATTAGTGGCTTAAAAAAAAGATTATATTCATCATGTTACCTCACCTTGCTGATAAAAACCAGAGGGCTCACTACGTCATCAGAACCTCTTCGGACAGAATGGCACCTGAAACCGAAGTCCTCTTCACCTGCCGCAAAATCGGAGGCCATTCAAGCGGACCAGGGAATAAAACACAAAGAAGCGTGGAACATAGGAGGACTTTAGGGGCCTTCAAATCGCGACTTGATGTTTAGTAATGTTGGGGAAATTCGGTGGATGGGATTGGTGAGCTTGTTGGGCTGAATGGGCTGTTTCTCTCACAAACAGATGATCAAACAATACAGGGCCTTTGTCACCTTACTTTCATCGCCAGCCCACCCTGATTTGTAACTTTGCTTTTTAAATGCATTGGTTTTTCTTTTTACAAATGAAAATTGGTCTTTAGTGCATGCATACATTTTAATATTCATTTCTCTTGATTAAAATATCAATTCATTATAACTCGCCAGTGTTACTTTATGACTGTTATGTTGAAGCCGTGGCTTCTGCCTTAACTTCTGTTTACATTTCTTTTGTTTGTCTTATTTGTTCGTTTTTAATGCTGTGATTACCATTGTTTATGTTAATAATTTTATTTATTTTTCATCAAGTTTCCTTTTTACAGAAGTTCCATATTTCCCACTCCACCTTCATTTTTCTCTGAACTTATATACTGTTTATTTATTTAAAGAGCTTTTGTAAAACGGCACCAAACGGTACAAATAAAGTTCTATCTATCTATCTATTAAATAGTGCCTTTCACATCTATCTTTCTATCATTTATTATGGAATGTATGTATAATTAAGTACATTTTTCATTTCAACAGATGACATATCACAAAAATCTGTAGCAATAAAATGCATATATATATATATATATCTTCTTCTTTTGGCTGCTCTCATCTATCTATCTATCTATCTTCCTTAGAAGGCTGGCGTCTTTCAACATCTGCAATAAGATGCTGCAGATGTTCTACCAGATGGTTGTGGCGAGCGCCCTCTTCTACGCGGTGGTGTGCTGGTGAGGCAGCATAAAGAAGAGGGACAAACTGGTGAGGAAGGCAGGCTGTATTGTAGGCACCGAGCTGGACAGTTTGACATCCGTGGCAGAGCGACGGGCACTGAGCAGACTCCTGTCAATCATGGAGAATCCACTCAACAGGATCATCTCCAGACAGAGGAGCAGCTTCAGCGACAGACTGCTGTCACCGTCCTGCTCCACTGACAGACTGAGGAGACCCCACACTATGTGACTCTTCAATTCCACCCGGGGGGTAAACGTTAACATTATATAAAGTTATTGTCTGTTAAACCTGCATTGTTATCACTCTTTAATTTAATATTGTTGTTTATCAGTATAGATTAATAGGGATTAATAAAGTATCTATCTATCTATCTATCTATCTATCTCAGAGAACCATGTGGAATAAGTGACCAAGTAGTGTGGTGGACGGTAGGACTTTGAGGACCTTCAAAAATCAACCTGATGTTATTTAAGAAGAATTAAGTGAACAGGACTGATAAGCTTTGTTGGGCTGAATGGCCTGTTCTCTTCTAGATTGTTCTAATTATTAAAGATTTTTTAATTTATTAAGAGGTGGTACAGTGGGTAGCGCTGCCTCCTCGCAGTTAGGAGACCTGGGTTCGCTTCCCAGGTCCTCCCTGCGTGGAGTTTGCATGTTCTCCCCATGTCTGCGTGGGTTTCCTCCAGGTACTCCGGTTTCCTCCCACAGTCCAAAGAAATGATGGTTAGGTGCGTTGGTGATCCTAAATTGTGCTTGGTGTGTGTGTGTGCATGCCCTGCGGTGGGCTGGCGCCCTGCCCAGGGTTTATTTCCTGCCTTGTGCCCTGTGTTGGCTGAGATTGGCTCCCGTGACCCTGTCGTTAGGATATAGCGGGTTGGATAATGGATGGATGAATTTATTAAGTTACTAGCCATCCCCTGTGGCTACACCCGCATAGTAGTGAAACAGGACAGTGAGGAGCGCCCTTCCCTCAGATTCGCACAAATATATCGCTCCTGCAAGCGAATTCTAATTCTTAATGCAATGAGAAAAGTCGCAAAACCAACCGGAATGTACAAGCAAATTCTAGAAAAAAGCGCAATCTAAATCCATTAAGTACAGTAGTTCTCTCGTGAAAAGCGGATGGACAGATAGACAGACAGATGTTGGATTTTAAATATATAGAGATGTATTGTTATTGTCCCCTTATATTCATCTCAATGCACAATCATAGGAGTTGAGGAGCCAAGCATTTCACTGCATATCATACTGTGTGTATAATTTTTATTTGGCAAATACAATTTAATTTGATTGTCCTAATGTTCTAATAATACCCAAGTTGTGCACTGATTCAGCAAATCTAATAGTTTCCATCTGAGTTAAAAAGTGGCAGAATGTTGTTGTGTTCTCATCGTCCCCTCCAATAAATTAGCATTTTTGTCTTTTTCTGTAAACAGACACAAGTAGTTCACATCCATCCACTCTTTTAATTTGCTGACACAAATCATTAAGGACAGCACCAGAGAAGTGGCATTTGGTCCAAAAGAAAGGTGTAATTGGGTGTCATTTGATTAAAAGTGAAAAACTAAATTTTTGTTTTTAAAGGAGAGATCCCAGTGGAAGTACATAAAGTGAAAACAGTAAAGGTCCCAGTATTGAGCCCTGCGGGACACCATATTTAACTTCTGAATATAAAGAAGACATCTTGTCAGCACATTTCCGTGTGTACTGAAAAATCAATTTGATAAATAAGAACTAAACCACTCAAGCCCAGTGCCTGTGAGCCCAGTGTCAGTTTCCACACTGGGTAGTAAAAGAGAATGGTCAATGGTGTCAAATGTTGTGCTTACATCAAGCAACATGATCACTGTGGAATTCCCTTCATCAGAGGATATCAGAATGTGGTTTTGTGGTTTAGCGGGTCCACGGCTACAAAAGATTGGCGGGTTTTAAATAATCCATTCGCCGTGTCAGTCTCATGAATATCATCCTTCTAAATATTTTAAGTTACATTATGAAAATATTTTTATATTTCAGAAAACTTATTGTAAGATACAAAAAGGGCAATAATTTATATATTTTACAATGTGTTTCAGTATATTGCACAATACCATATTTTAAACTATGTTCATATAGGTAGTAATATATCTCACTATTATAAAAGAAAATCTTGAGACTTTTTCAAGTCCTGCGAGAAGAGACTTTGGCCATGAGATTTTTTCAAGTCCCGCCCTCCTCTCAAACCACGCCCACGGTCCTCTCACCTCTCATTGGTGTGAATGTTTTTGTTAGACACACGCAGTTCCTGCACTCTCAGCTCTTATAAATTTGTACGTTTTCCTCACTTTACGTTCCCAATAAAAGAAGACTTATTATGTCCAATTCCTATTGATGAATTTCATCCCGAAGGGTTATCAACAGAAGAAATGAATACATGAACAATCCTAGAACAGAAAAACGATGAAGTCAAATGAATTAACACAAACATTGTCGATCAGTTACACAGCAACTTAGTTAAATGTATATCGATAGACTCTGCTGAACCAGTTGGTGGTGATGGTGCAGAAGTTGAAAACATTAACTTACAATATCATGAAGAATATCTACATCCGTTAATACTGTCTGGTCTTCCACCTGCTGAATTACTGTTGAAGGAAAGATGTATCGTAATGTTATTGCGTAATTTATGTCTGAGTGATGGGCTATGCAATTGGACAAGATTAGTTGTATTCAAAATTGGTCGAACAATTCTGACGTGTAAAATTTGAACAGGTGACAAGAAAGGTAATGTAAGTACATGAGACACCAAAGGAGATCTTGATATGCCATTCGCATTAAAATGTTTACAGTTTCCCATTAGCTTTTGCTATGACAGTTAACAAATCACAAGGACAAACATTCGAAAAAGTCATTTTATTTAGTAGAGAGAAAGAAACGAAATTCACTTACGGGCAGTTATACGTTGTGTTGTCACGATGAAAGTCCAAACACAGAATCAAAATTCAATGCAATATTGATGAAAAGTTTATTAAAAAATTGTTTTTACTGGAAGTTTTACAATACAAGTGTAAGTTTAAAAAGTATTTACGAGTTAATTTCAAAGCCAAACAGTACAAAATTGTATAACGCAACGAATACAAACAACACAACATTTATCACGTTTTACTTTTTTTTACTATGGTTAATTACTTACTGTAATGCAAAATAGTTAGTTCTATTATGCATATTTAACAATCCCCATGAAAATAACAATCTGTTTAAATTATACATCCGCTTCCCCATACATGAGCGGCAGATCAGCGAAAGCTAGCGTGTAGCGCCCACCCAGGGGTTGGCGAGTGAAGCGAGCAGGGGGCAGAACCTCCTAGTATTTCAAAAATATATTTTAAACAAATTTCATCTTTGTAAGGGTATCTAAAGCCTATTTCAACTTAAAATAACCGTGAAAATTTGTTTGTAAGTTTGTAAAGTAATGTTGTATTATTCTTCAGCTGACTGTGCTACTTGTCTAAGATGGGTCGAAATCTACATAATCAACATAGACCTCTGGTGTACTTTATTTGGAACTAGCAAAATACCCGCGCTTTGCAGCGGCGAAGTACTGCCTTAAAATTTTTATTAAGAAGAAAATTAAACATTTTTACACTGAGGGAAAATATACCAATAATTATTTGTTAAGGATCTCTTTGTACACCACGTTGTGAGTTCGGCCCTCCGGTTGTAATCTGACCAAGCTGTGCGCTGAGCTTACTCTGATCATGTAACGTACAGTCGGCCATGTGAACAGTAATCTTGTCTCAAATCTCACAGCTTAGATTGCTGCTGTCGTAATCGGTTTGAGTTTCATGGTTTGTTTCAATGACGACAGTATTTGTAGGACTTGTGTTGAAGTGACATTCGGCATCTGTCAAGCGTTGTAAGCACACAACCAGTTTCATTGATAACTTCACATCCAGCTTTTGAGAGTTTAAACATTCATAAACATCAAAGTGTCCACTACTCAAATCGTCACCTGTCAGTCTAAGATGTTTAAGAGGCATTGGCGGTTGTCCAAAGGTGTAAAATATTTGGCCATTTCGGTACACTTGAAAGCGACAACCAAACAATTCAGAGGCAGCCATCAACTCACATGCAGATCCATAGGTGAAGGGCTTAAGCATTTGACTCTTCTAGTGCTCCTGTGTAGTCTAATTATCTCCTGTGCCGTCATCAGTCCACACCTTGAACCTGTCCAGTCATTCAATACATAAGACACAATGGATATCAAGAGTGAGCCTGATATGGCCGTGCAATATGTAACACAGAGAATGGAAAAGGCAGGTGGCATCTCTGGGCATGGAAACCACTCGGTAAGTGACAGTTCTTTGATCGATGGTGATCACCTTGATAGACATGTTAATGGGGGTACGGTTGGAACGATAAAGGAAATGGGTATCTGAACAATGTAAAGTAAGTCTAAAATACCTACACAATAACTATAATCGTAATAAATGAACAATAAAACAGCGGAGAAGCCGTGGATTAAATTAAAAGGCTGTAGTTCTCAGCAGGGAGACATGAATACCGTGGCGAAGCAAGGAAGGGAATGTAGAGACTGGAGCGACGGACGGCCTTATATAGGCAGGCAGCCAACAACGTGGGAGGTGTTAAGATGGGGGACCCAACGCCGCCTCACACGGTGACTGAGCTGCAGGCTATGGACGTATATATGTATGTAAGTTGGATTCAGTTAGCGTTGGGAACCTGCGTACCAAATTTCTTGAAGATGGGCCCATAAGTAACAAAGACTGTTGGAAAGTTCAATATGGCGGCCGACAGTGGCATCATACCACCGAAATAAGTACGTACATCGGTTTCAGTTAGCGCAGGGAAGCCACCTACCAAATTTCGTGAAGATGGGGCCATAAATTAGAAAGTTCAACATGGGGAATGTTGTAAACCGTTATGACCGTTACGCGTAGAATTTCAAAATGAAACCTACCCAACTTTTGTAAGTAAGCTGTAAGGAATGAGCTGCCAAATTCCAGCTTTCTACCTACACAGGAAGTTGGAGAATTAGTGACGTTGGAAAGTTCAATATGGCAGCCGACAGTGGTGTCATACCACTGAAATAAGTACGTACAATGGTTTTGGTTAGCGCAGGGAAGCCGCCTACCAAATTTCGTGAAAATGGGGCCGTGAATAAGAAAGTTCAACATGGTGGACGTTGTCGACCGTTATTAACCGTAATGAAGGTTACGCATAGAATTTCGAAATGAAACCTGCTTAACTTTTGTAAATAAGCTGTAAGGAATAATCCTGCCAAATTTCAGCCTTCTACCTACACAGGAAGTTGGAGAATTAGTGAGTGAGTGAGTGAGTGAGTGAGTGAGTGAGTGAGTGAGGGCTTTGCCTTTTATTAGTATAGATGTATTTTGTGGTCTATGTAATAAAAAAGGCTTTGCAATTGTCATTATAACAGAGGGTGCATAACAAATGTGTAGTGATAAAATGCATTAATAAAAATGCCATCAATTGGAATGGAAGATGCAAAGAATGTTATTATTAAAATGTTTAGAATGTGCCATCTGTTGGAATTACAAATGCATTTTATTATTAAAATGTTTGTGATGTATCATTAGGGTGGCACGGTGGCGCAGTGGTAGCGCTGCTGCCTCACAGCTTCCCGGGTCCTCCCTGCGCGGAGTTTGCGTGGGTTTCCTCCCACAGTCCAAAGACATGTGGGACTGTGGTGGTCCTAAATTGTTCTTACTGTGTGCTTGGTGTGTGTGCCCACTCTGTGGTGGGCTGGTGCCCTGCCCTGGATTTGTTTCCTGCCTTGTGCCCTGTGTTGGCTGGGATTGGCACCAGCAGAATATAGCGGGGGTTTCCTCCGGGCGCTCCGGTTTCCACCCACAGTCCAAAGACATGCAGGTTAGGTGGATTGGCGATTCTAAATTGGCTAGGGCGTGTGGGTGTGTTTGTGTGTATCCTGCAGTGGGTTGGCACCCTGCCCAGGATTGGTTCGTGCCCTGTGTTGGCTGGGATTGGCTCCAGCAGACCCCCGTGACCCTGTGTTTGGATTCAGCGGGTTAGAAAATGGACGGATGTATCATCTATTGGAAAGGCAAATGCAATGCATGTGTTCTTATATATGCCATTTAGTACAATAATATCCATCTGCAGAGCCACATCACCACAGTTCTACATGCTGGATGTTAAGGTTACGGGATGGTGGGGTTAGCATGGAGTATAAATGGTTAAGATTGGGGGTAAATTATGGTTAGAGATTAAACAACAGCAACATTTATTTCTATAGCACATTTTCATACAAAACGTAGCTCAAAGTGCTTTACATAATGAAAAAAAGAAAAATAAAAGACAAAATAAGAAATTAAAATAAGACATTAGTTAACATAGAAAAGGAGTAAGGTCTGATGGCCAGGGTGGACAGAAAAAACAGAAAAAAAACTCCAGACGGCTGGAGAAAACAAAAAATAAAATCTGCAGGGGTTCCAGGCCAGGTTCAAGAAAGAGAAAAAAGACAAAATAAATAATTAAAATTAGGGAACACTAATTAACATAGAATAAAAGTAAGGTGGTCTGATGGCCAGGGAGGACAGAAAAAACAAAAAAAAAGTCCAGATGGATGGGGAAAAAAATAAAATCTGCAGGGGGTGCGAGGCCACGAGACCACCCAGCCCCCTCTAGGCATTCTACCTCACATAAATGACCTCAATCAGTCCTCATTGTATTCAGGGTTCAGATGGAAGAATTTAATGATGATAGTCATGTGGACTTCTGGCCTTTAATCCATCAATGTAGGAACATCACGGTGCTTTGATCAGGTGGTGGTGATGCAGATCAGCATCACAGAAAACCAGAAAAAGAACAGAAGAGAGAGTTGGGGTTAGTACGGAATTTTGCAGCCACCGTGAATAGTAATGATAATTAATTGAATACACAGAGCTTCAGGATTTAACTAAGATGAAGTTATGAGAGAGCCATGTTACAGTAATGTGTTTTCAGCAGTGTTTTAAAGTGCTCCACCGTATCAGCTTGGCGAATTCTTACTGGCAGGCTATTCCAGATTTTAGGGGCAGAACAGTAAAAGGCCGCCCGTCTCACCACTTTTTTTTAAGTTTAGCTCTTGGAATTCTAAGCAGACACTCATTTGAAGATCTCAGGTTACGGTTTGAAGTGTAAGATGTCAGACATTCCGAAATATAAGATGGAGCAGATTATGTAAACCATCAGCAGTATTTTAACGTCAGTTCTAAATGCCGCAGGTAACCAGTGTAGTGACATCAAAACTGGGGTGATGTGCTCAGATTTTCTTTTCCGAGTTAGGATTCTAGCAGCTCCATTCTGCACTCATTGCAATCGATTAATGTCTTTTTTTGGGTGGTCCTGAGAGGAGTGCGTTACAGTAATCTAGTCGACTGAAGACAAAAGCGTGAACTTATTTCTCAGCATCTTTCAAGTGATATAAGAGGTCTAACTTTTGTTATATTTCTTAAGTGAAAAAATGCTGTCCTAGTGATCTGATGAATATGTGATTTACAATTCAGGTTAGAGTCAATAATTACCCCTAAATTCTTTACCTCCGTCTTGACTTTTAATTCCTAATGCATCAAGTTTATTTCTAATAACCTCATTATATCCATTAATTATAATAATTATTTGCATTTATATAGCATTATTGCCAATCACTAAAATTTCTGTTTTCTCTCCATTTAGTTTGAGAAAATTACGACTTATCCAATTGGTAACACAAGTGAGACATTGTATCAGTGAATCAAGAGAGTTGGGGTCATCAGGTGCTATTGATAAGTACAGCTGTGTGTCATCAGCATAGCTGTGGTAGCTCACGTTATGCCTTGAGATAATCTGACCTAACGGAAGCATGTAAATCGAAAAGAGCAGCAGACCCAGGATAGAGCCTTGTGGACCACCATATAGAATATCATGTGTCTTTGAGATGTGATTACCACAACTAACAAAGATTTTTCTACCTGCCAGGTAGGATTCAATCCAATTTAAGACCCTGCCAGAGAGGCCCACCCATTGACTAAGTCGATTTCTAAGAATATTATGATCAATGGTGTCAAATGCAGCACTCAGATCTAAGAGGATGAGAACAGATAAATGGCCTCTGTCTGCATTCACCCGCAAGTCATTTACTACTTTAACAAGTGCAGTTTCTGTGCTGTGATTTGTTCTGAAACCCGACTGAAATTTATCAAGAATAGCAGGTTTATTGAGGTGATCATTAAGCTGCATAATGGCTGCCTTCTCTAGGATTTTACTTAAGAAAGGCAGGTTAGAGATGGGTCTAAAATTTTCAAAAGCAGAGGAGCCAAGATTATTTTTCTTGACCAGGGGTTTAACTACAGCGGTCTTAAGACAGTCTGGGAAGACCCCCGTATCTAATGACGACTTTACTATGTCAAGAATGCCATCAATTAGCACGCCCAATACTTCTTTGAAAAAACTTGTCGGTATTGAGTCAAGGACGCAGTTGAGAAATTATTTTATGTAAATCAGGTAAATCTATCCTGGTGAAAGAATTTCATTTGTTTATAATGGAGTCATTAGCGTGTACTAAAGATATGTGGTGATGTCACTTTTGCCTTGGAACCACTGTTGTAGGCTTCTGCTGTGGCTCTGAAATTGGATGCCTTTCATTTGGTATTGGATTTGTAAAATCAGTGTTAATGTCTGAGATGTGCCATCTATTGGAAAAACAAATTCCAAAGCACTTTATTGCTAGAAATATTTGTGATGCACCATCTGTTGGAATACCAAATGCAATGTGTATGTCTCTATGATACGCCATTTGGCATGGGATTCATAAGATTGTTAGTGTTTGGGATGGGGCATCTGCTGGAATGGCACATGCAATGCATTTTATCACTGCAAAGGTTTGTGATTCTTTAGATGTACTTTATTGGCCCCCAAGGTGAACTTTATAGAACCTTTGAGGGAGAGAGGAAGAGAAATATATAAATAATATATAAATAATAAAACTAACAATGGGGGGCACGGCGTGTAGCGCTGCTGCCTCGCAGTAAGGAGACCAGGGTTCGCTTCCCGGGTCCTCCCTGCGTGGAGTTTGCATGTTCTCCCCGTGTCTGTGTCGGTTTCCTCCCACAGTACAAAGACATGCAGGTTAGGCGGACTGGCGATCTTAAATTGTCCCTAGTGTGTGCCCTGCGGTGGGCTAGCGCCCTGCGTTGGCTGGTATTGGCTCCAGCAGACCCCCGTGACCCTGTAGTTAGGATATAGCGGGCTGGATAAAACAAACAACAGTCCACTAAACACACACAGACACGTATCCTTGTATTACTTTGGATGATATGTATTTGGAGAACAATTCAAATTCTATTTCTTTACCAAACAGAAACAAGTTTCTCTTAGATCAGATTAGACCAAGATGCCTTTGTCCATCCAGATTCTGATAACAAACGATTCACGTTTATGAGCAATGTATACTTATGTGCCGTAAAGTTACATTTCAGATACCAAGGTACATTTTGAGGAAATGAGGAAGGTTTACTCGGCATTTCAGCTCGAAAGAAAAAAAGTGTACACCACCCAAACGTTCAAAAATAACTGAATGGAGCTTCGAGTAAAATCCTGTTGAATTTCGATGTTCGCTGACTTCGCTCCTTTCCTGGTTATCCAGCAGCGGCACGGACGTTTTCTCTGGTGCACCGCTCCACAGGAAACGGCGGCGCGAGAGGCGGGCGGGAAAGCGAGCGCGCTGACGTCACAATAGCTATTGTTGATGACGGTCGCCCGATTGGCTGTTCGCGCCGTGACGGGGATTCCCTGCCCTGAAGAGCAGGGGTGAGACAATAAGACAGATCTGTCTCTTTAAATCCCTTTCTGTGATAAAACGAACATCACAGAGTCTTCGTGAAAGGTGGGACTTATAATACCGTTCATATTTTACACATTATTTTCAATGCAATACCGAATAGAAGCGAAAAGAGAGCAGAAGTAAGACCTCACAGCTAATCCGAGTCCTAGAAGTTCGCGGCGCCTCTCCTGTCGGGTTTCTCCACGGTGTTTGAAGACTCGAGGTGAGTGCTGGCCGCGGTGGCTTTTCTGTCGCTTTTTATAAAAGCGCGCTTTCGTCTTTGTGGTAGTCCGCCTTGCCACTACGCGGGTGGGAGTTTCGTTTTATGGTGGAGTAAACGCGTGTGGTGAAGTTTGGTCGTAACGATACTGAATTAACCTTGCTAGTTGCTGTACTCATTTGTTTTCGGTTTGTTTAATTTTTTTCCCAAACCCGTTTTGCACGGCGTCTTCGTCACGCGCGCCTCTGTTCCGGGTTTGTATGTAATGCGTGAGCCCGGGCGTCGAAGGGCCTTCACGACCACAACTCGACACGCTCGTGTCCGGGGTTTTGTTCGTGCTTGGCACGTTTTCCTGAATTTGCGTTTTCCTTTGTGATTCGGACAAGAAGGAAACGTAGCTTGGCGCAAGCCAGCGTTTATCGGATACCGATCCGCTCGCAGGTCTCGTCAGTATAACGATCGACGCCACTGCCGCCATGGGTTCAGCGCGTCCCCGAAGCTCCTCTTGACGCCCTGATGGGAGTCGCGGAACACACCTGCGAGCTGGCGTCGTCCACGGCTTCTAATTCGAAGTCGTGGTTGTACACCCGGGAAGAGAGGGGAAAGCATTGCATTGTGTGGCTGTGGGGGGATAAGCCCAGTGGCGTGTGCCTGGAATTGAGCGCCTGGAAACGAAGCTTAACGTTTCAGAGGGCGACTGGATGGTCAAGTTGATTTATTTATTTTTTAAACGGGCGAGCTCGTTTTCTTGCGGCTGAGTGTTTAGCAGGGTGTCCTTTTTGATTCTAGCATAAGAGAAAATCGACTTGTGTTAATAGATGGTGCCAGATTTGCAGCAGCATTTCGCCCCCTAAATTAAGGCTCCCCGAGCATAATGGACAGTGTGAGCGGCTTTCACGATGTCCTTGTTTGTGTGACGGCTGCTTCTAATCCCAGCCGAGGCCTATATGTCGCGCGCCTGCCCGGCGCGTGTGCGCGCATTCTTATATAGTCAGATGCGTGCCTGGTTTCCTGGCAGAGCCTCGTGTTGTGTGTTTTGTGCGGTGTATTTTAGAGAGGCCTTCTCCTTTCAGAGTAAACTGAATCTACGCCATGCGCCTTCCGTCCCGTGTTCGAGATCATCGTTTGGGGTGATCTATTTCAACAACGTCATACTCAAGATTATTATTCACTTTGTGTCCGTTTTTTACGTTATCACGTTTGTTTTAACTTCATAGTAAGGAGGAGCCATTTAATGTACTGTAATTTTAAATATTCAAGTATTAGCTAGTGATAGGAAAATATTAGGTAAAGGGGAGATTTAGATGCATACAGCTGCAAAACAACCGCAGATTCTTTTTCTTTTGGCTGCTCCCGTTAGTGGTTGCCACAACGGATTATCTGTTACTATCTCTTCCTGTCCTCTGCATCTTGTTCTGTCTCACCCATCACCTGCATGTCCCCTCTCGCCACATCCATGAACCTTCTCTTAGGCCTTCATCTTTTTTCCTCTTGCCTGGCAGCTGTATTCTTTCCCAGTTTAGGCATCTCTCCTCTGCAAATGGCCAAACTAATGCAATCTGGCCTCTCTGACTTTGTCCCCAAACCATCCCACTTGAGTTGACCCTGTCATGTCCTCATTTCTAATCCTGTCCATCCTCTTCACAACCAATGCAAATTTTAGCATCTTTAACTCTGCCACCTCCAGCATATCTAAAATAGCTGGTCTCGCTACTGTCCTGTATACCTTACAATTCACTCTTGCTGATACCCGTCTGTCACAAATCACTCCTGACACTCATTCTACTCTGCCTGCACTCTTTTTTTTCACCTCTCTTCCACAATCTCCATTATTCTGTACTGTTGATCCAAAGTATTTTAACTCCTTTACCAACTCTACTCCCTGCATCCTCACCATTCCACTGACCTTCCTCTCTTCTTCACACACATGTTCTGTCATGGTGGTCCTACTGACCTTCATTCCTCTCCTCTCTAGAGCAGATCTCCAGGGTCTCCTCAACATGCTCCTGCTACAGATCACAATGTCATCGGCAAACATAGTCCAATGGGACTCCTGTCTAATCTCGTCTGTCAGCCTGTTCATCACCATTGCAAATAAGAAATCCCACCTGTCACTCCTACCGCAGACCTCACCACTGTCACATTTCCCTCATACATATTCTGTACAATGCTTATTTCTCAGGAACACAAAGATACAGACTTCTAACAAGTACAGTCCGTCAAAAGGTAGATACAGTGAGTTATTTAGATGTTTCATCATTTGACAGTGTTCAGGACCCAGTGTACCGTAGACCATCTACACCAGTGGTTCTCGACCTTTTATTCTTTCAAAATCCAACGAGAAACCCCAAGAATGCGAGGGCCCACTCATATGGACCATGATGCCTCCCCCCACAGTACTTTTTGCTGTTGTCTTGTCATTTAACTTGAATTTGTTACGAAATGCAGATTTGCTGCTAGTGCTGTTGTATCACCTGTATATTTTGAAATCATATTAAATTCAGCCATTTTGAACACTTCACGTCTTTTCATTTTATTTTGTTCTAGTGGCTCTTATTCATAACATGAGTTGATATTTTTAGGAATAATTACAAGTAATTGCCAAAATACATAATTTGTCACTGCAGATATCTTTTGATGACTAAAGATGTTCACTATTTAAGTATTGTAAAATTGTCTACAATGATTAATAGTTTTATTTTTCTAAAATATGTAAACTTAAAATGCAGTATTACTTGGCACAGACTTTTTTTTCTTTTTCATAACCTCATAATAGAAGCTACTTGCTTCATGCTGAAGCCAGAGCCATTTCCATCACTGATCGCCATGAGTGGAATTGGTAATGTGCTTTCTATCCACATACAGCAGTCAAGTCAGTGGAAGAGCTTTGTATAGGACTGTCGGAGCAGTCTGGTATTTCACACCAGTATAATTTTAACCTTTTGTAAGTGAACTTCCCGGTTCCCCAATATACAGAAGGTTTGTGATGAGTGTGCGTGCAAGTAAGTATTTTGATGGGGCCAAATTTTGAATTGGACCTTTCAAAGTATTTACACGTGTTAGCTGTAAACGTTTGGATGATTCAAGTAAAGCCTGCTTCTCTTGACATGACTTCAGGTTGGAGGGGATGTCAAACTTGATGACTGCTGTTGCCGATCTTGTCGTTTTTGGGGATGTCTGATCACTTGTCAGAATTGTAGAGCACGACAAATAGGAACATATTGTGACAAATGTCCAGTATGGCTTCACATCAGTAAAGTATTCCAAGCTTGCCCCATTTTATGACAGCAATAGCATCCTCTCTGACTGATGCCGTGCTCCTATATAGGCTCTCCAATTTTTTCGTGTTGCATAAAACATGCAACATCAGAGAGGGGAATCTCTCCAATTTCTCCTGTTTTCGATGTCCAAAATATCTGCCACATTCCTTATTCTTTGTAGTTGTATTGTGTGCATTGTGTTTCTGGTTGAGGGGTCATTGGTTTTCGGCTCTTGTGTACACATGAGCCCTCTTACGACAAAAGCAAGTGGCAGAATGGTCATACCGAGTAGTTTGTCAGGCTACATGACTAACCATCGTTTATAGAAATACGACTGTCATTGACTCGATAAAGATTATGTAAATAAAGTCTAACTAAAAATAGCCAGGGAGGTTATTTAAATTTGGGGAAAGCAGTGGTCAGATTGAACTGAAAGCTGTTTGTTACAAGATGTGGGTTCTAAATTTCAGTTTTGATTGATTATAGGCAACAACCGGGTCATTTTTATACATTTGGGCAAATATACCAATGACAATATTACACATTCATGATTAATTTTAACATGTTCTTATTTTGCTTTAAATAGTTAAATATTACCAAAATATAAATATTGGTGCCACATGATCCAGTAAAAGCTGAAATGACTTTGAATACCTTCTGTCTTTGAAAACATTTTTTGCAACGGGGCTTTTCAAATCAATTTGTCTGTGTCTTAGTGCCAAGTATCTGATGTTTGCTGCTGAACATTTGTTTGAACCTTTACGAAACATTGAGCTGGTTATAATGTAGAATGTACAATACAATATGCAATCAACTTTCAGGTGTCGCTTAGTGATGTTTGGAGTTTTCCATTTTTTACATTTCTACCTAAAACTTCCTCTTGAAGGTTATCTACCTGTATTTCATTGTTCCCAACAATGAATCATCTTACAGGGTGCTTAATCTAAGTGACGAGACATTTTTTGTTTCCTGTGTCTGAAGTGTTTCAAAACCAACCTTCCTTGTCAAGTTGAACTGCAATCCAAGCATAGCCAAATAATTGAGCCTTGTAGTGTTTATTAAATATCCTTTGTATCTTGTTGGGCACTTAGTCACTTAACAAAACAGCAAACAGATTCTGTGGCTTTAAGCAGTAGTGCGTACTGCTGCTAACACATTAGCTAATATTATTAGTGTTGTAGGTTGAGCCAAAGTATTGTCTGCCGATTATATATTTAGGGTTAGGGTTATATATATATATATATATATATATATATATATATATATATATATATATATATATATATATATATATATATATATATATATATATATAAAAAAAAGTGCCAATAGCTGAACTACTTCGAAATAAACACACAAGTATCTTGCACTTCCTAAGCGTCTATTTTTGTTCTTAAACTATATTAAATATCTTTAATCAAACTAAATGTTTTTGCCTTAAGTAGTTTTAATGATGTCTTTTGTCAATTTTACTTTAAGAAAGAAAATGGTGTTAGCCCTGTGAACAATGCTGGCCCAGTTCTAAAGCCTTGGTCTGAGTGTGTGCTAGTGATGGGCTGTAAAGAATTGTTTTGCCAGGTAGTTTAAGTAGGAAATATTATGTTTGAAAATATGCCTACTGATGCCTGGTAATATTGCAGTGCTTTGTATTCATTTATATATATATATATATATATATATATATTTTTTCCATTTTTATGCAATAAAGTTTCATCTTTGTGGAGAATGCTGATTCTTTGTGTGTGTTCTCGTGTATTGCACCCTAATAAGTAGTGTGTATGAGCTGCTGTTATCTGTGAATCAATGCTTTCACTGTACAGTAATGGGCATCTGCAAGAGGACCTCGTGGAACAAAAAAAATATTTGGGTTGTTAAGTAATTTCAATTGTCATTTATTACCTTTGAATGGTAATATGGACTGAATTCTCATAATTGAAAGTTTTAGTTGATGTGGTGCTGCATTTCTACATTCAGTGTGTTGCTAGGTTTTACTGTTTTTCTCTTGTATGACTTTGTCAAGCAACTTTTTTTATTGGTTGGATAGTTTGTTGTCCATTTATAATTTACATTTATAGAGTGCCTTTCACAAACCCGAGGTCACTTTTACATACAGAGTAAATTAAAAAAAAATACACAGATGACAAAAGTTTGTAGAAGAGGAAAGTTTTCAGTTGAGATTTAAAGGTGCAGAAAGAGAAGCAATCTGCATGGACTGTGGGCTGCTCTGTGGAGCTCTGATGAAGCATTGGGGGGTACCGCATAGGGCTTTGATCATACCTTTTGCTATCATTAATAGTATCAAAGTTTTTACATTTATACAGTGCTTTTCTTGCTAATCAGAGCACTTTGCAATCTCCATGCACTGAAGATACAGGAAGCAAGGCCTGTGATCTCCTGTCAGTGAGGTTCTCTCTCTAGATATAGATATATTGAGATATAGATCTACAAATGGAGAAAGCAATTCACGGGTCTCGATTTTTCTATCTCTACCTGCAGGAAGTTGTCAATCATAAGCCGCTATATACTCCATGTTCATTTCAAAGATATTTACAAGTTGATGTTTTAAAACTCGCACACGTGTGGCACAGCTAAAGATGCTGCTTTTTAGTGGAAGTATGTGGCTGCTCGTATGAGACTGTAGATAATGTGTTGGCTGCCGCAGAGTCTGCAGCACTGCATTTGAGTTGTTTGCTGTGTGTTTGGAGACAGTGGAGTGTTGGTTAATAAAAACACATTACCCACATTTGAATAATATGACCAGATTTAAATGCAGCTTTCACTTGGCCTTAGATGACATAATTACTAAGGTTCAGGCCAGTTCTTTTCTAACAAGAATTCTGGAGCTTACAGGTGCAAGCAGTCGTAGCAAACATTTTAGCCCCTTTTGTGATGTACCTTGAATATAAATGGACTGTACTCAAACAAATTTTGAAAGGATTCATGGGTAACCTAGGCTGTTTTGCAGTAAATGGTATCATCCATCCATCCATTGTCTAACCCGCTGAATCCGAATAGGGTCATGGGGGTCTGCTGGAGCCAATCCCAGCCAACACAGGGCACAAGGCAGGAACCAATCCTGGGCAGGGTGCCAACCCACCGCAGGACACACACAAACACACCCACACACCAGGGCCAATTTAGAATCACCAATCCACCTAACCTGCATGTCTTTTGGATTGTGGGAGGAAACTGGAGCGCCCGGAGGAAACCCACGCAGACACGGGGAGAACATGCAACTCCACGCAGGAGGACCCGGGAAGCGAACCCGGGTCTCCTAACTGCGAGGCAGCAGCGCTACCTCTGCGCCACCGTGCCGCCCCGTAAATGGTATCAGTAGTTTTTTTTTAAATGTACAAATTATAGCAGAAATCAACATTATTTATAATATTGTAATTTGTTGCTAAACATTTCTGTTATCCATTTATTAAAGTGTCTCTTCACACAAACCTTCAACTAGAGGTCTGTGTGGGACTGATCTTTTTGAGCCAAGGTGTTAAAGGCACTTAAATCACGATTACGATTGCTGACCAGTGTGAATGATGAACATGCATGGAACAATATGACATATTTTTTATTTATTTATTTACATTACATATATATATTTTATTACATTACACCCTTTGGGGTGCGAGCAGCTATTGCTGGGGTGCCAGAATCCATCGAGAAAGAAAACAGAAAAACATTATTTGTACAAATTCTTAATTTATTTATCCATTCCTAAATAATTAAATGGCAGGCTGTTTTGTATCAGTGCAATACGCTGCTTGTTAAAACGCTCTTACGTGCACGTAGTGTTGCGTGGGCATTATGAACTATCATATCTGTTCAAGTTCTATTTAAATTTTAAATATAAGTAATTTTTTAGTCGGCAGAAATCTCTTTGGTAGGAATGGAAGTTGAATTTAGTCGTCATTGCATAAATTTTCTTCACCATAGAAATGTAAAGACTAAATTCAACTTGCATTCCTACCAAAGAGATTTCTGTCGACTAAATAAAACCTACTTGTATCCAAATAGAACTTTTTCAATCTGAGCGCACATTTTAGATCAACATAACGCGTACTACATCGAGCCCCGTGCTGTTGTGCTCTGGCCTGCCTGCCTCAATAAGTCACCGTCGCTTCGCTCTTACTTTTTTACTATTCATTTAATCATGGGCCTCTCTGCAGTTTTGTTTATTTTCAGGTTGTAATGTTCATTAAATTTACGTATCATCTGGTCCATTGGCAGGCCATGCATCTCACACCTAGGCCTTCTGTACTGCTCCGTCAGAATCAACCCGCCCCTAAAAAACGAATTTATGGTTATAAAAACCATCTTAATATGCAGAAATACAGTTTAAAGAGCCACTGCATCGTAGATAACTCCTGTAGCCACAATAAATGCCTTTATTGAACAGACAAACCGGGGTCAACAAGTTCCTCTCTACTGCAGCCACAGCTGCGACACACACAAAAAACAACAATAATAACTCAAACTTGCACTATTATTTAGGAAAATCGCAACATTTTACTCACCAAAAATTCGGATTATTTGTAAACAAAATCCATCCTCCTCTCTTTCCTCAAAAACAGTTCAGTCACTCTGTTGTACGGATTATCCGTGAGCCTCAGTTCCACCAAAAGTCCCTTTCTATCGCCATCGAAGCTAATGCTGAAAATCGAACCTGCGGCTTCTATCCAATCAATGGGTCTGAATACGGTGACGTCGCCGTACACCTGCTAGAGGGCCGTACTGACACCAACTCAAAATCTGATTGGTTGAAGCAACAGGTTAATCAACATTTATTCTGTGTTAGAGTGCCTGCACAACGGATTGTAAAGTCCTCTCTGCCTGGCAACAAATGATGGCTGAAATGTGATTGGTTAAATGCTTTAATATGAAACTACATGCCTGGATGCAGCACAACCATCGGAAAAGCTATGAAAGGAAGCGGACAGACTATTTGGAATTAAGTATTCATGGACAAAATATAATTAACATCAGTTTGTGATTCAGGTATTTTTACTTATGAATATGCTAAGCACAGTCCTTGACCCGCGAATATTTACCTAATATGGGCAGGCACTCAATTACATGGGAGGCGTGATGATGGGAGACACAACTCCGCCTCCCACAGCCATCGAGCTGTAGTCTATTACAGTATATGGACGAAAAAATAGGCTCCAGTTATGACCATTACGCGTAGAATTTTGAAATGAAACCTGCCCAACTTTTGTAAGTAAGCTGTAAGGAATGAGCTGCCAAATTTCAGCCTTCTACCCACACGGGAAGTTGAAGAATTAGTGATGAGTCGGTGAGTCAGTATACATGTATTTAGAGAGTAGAGACTGTATAAAATATTCTGTGTTGGGTTATTTGAACTTGATTCACAAATTAGATCATTAGAACACTCTAGTCAAGAACAGACCATTCAGTCCAACAAAGCTCACCAGTCCTCTCCACTTATTTCTTCCAAAAAACATTAAGTCGAGTTTTGAAAGTCCCTAAAGTTTCTGCCTACCACACTACTTGGTCGCTTATTCCAAGTGTCTATCATTCTTTGTGTAGAGAAAAACTTACAAATGTTTCTGCAAAATTTACCCTTCACAAGTTTCCGACTGTGTCCACGTGTTCTTGATGAACTCCTTTCAAAGTCACCGTCTCGATCCACTGATCCACTTCTTTTACTTAAACTGTAAAGGCTCAGCTCTTTTAATCTTTCCTCATAATTCAATTCCTGTAGCCCTGGAATTTTGACATGTTGACGTTTCTTTATTATAGTTAATTGGGTAGATTGAGACACCAGCCTCAAGATCTGGAATGTGAATTGTTTGAATGCTGCACTAGCTCTTCAGTAAAGGTGAAGAAAAACACAACACCTGTGTCTGTATTTATCAAGTGTCCTGGAATTACTCCTAGGAAGGCTGGCATAAGAACTTGTCCTACCTCACAGCAGGACATAACGTAGTTGTGAAGTGTCTTACTCCGCTCTCATTGAGGAAAAGCTTACGTTTGAGAGTGAATGATGTCTCCAATTTTTGGCACTCTGGCACTAAATGGCAGTCAAAAAGGTGTTTTATGGTTTCCTTGGAAATTGTGATGTTTTGTGATACTACCTCTAAGTCGTCACTATAAAGATAGTAAGAGCAGTAAAAGAAGTTTTCCTTCTCATGCTACTTTTAAATATAAGATATGCTAAGCTGCATTTAATTCTTGCCACTTTATAACATGAAGAATAATAGTTGCATCCATGGCCACCTGTGTGTTGACACTGTGATATCACTTGGATGCTCATCCACACTTCGAGCAATGATCTTTATGTTCTTGGGCAATCATACCAACAAGTCCTGGGAAAGCAGAAGTTTGGATAAATGCAGCTCGCTTTTATGTTCATTCATGTGGAGTGGTGGAGAAACGCATAAATCTGCGTATTCACACGTTGTAAGGATGTTCAAAGTTTAAAATGTGGTTGGCTGTGACATACCTAAATCATTGCTTTTGCAAGGCTGCATTTTACATGTAAAGTTACCAACACTTCTATTTTAGCTGAAAGTGCAGGACTTCTTCTTGTAGGTAGAGCAATCCTATGATGTATGAGATTTGTTATGGATGATATTCCATATATGTCAAATAGCTCTTTATTTTCTAAAGAATTTATCTAGTATTTCCTATACATTCTGTTCTTGGAATGTGCTTATCCCTGCCTTCATGTCCTCGTCTGAGCCCCTGGGCTTTCCTAAAACCTGGTGGTGGTCTCTAAATCAGGAATGTTTAAAAAATGCTGTTACTCATCCTAAAAGGTGGACCAAATTGGAATCCTCCCGAGATCCCAGTTAGGACTGCTTTCCTCCACTGAGATGATTGATAACTTAGGGTACTAACTTCTATTGTTGTGTGGCTGGTCAAATAAGTCCACCAAACCTGAAACATGATTTAATAGATAGCAAACTTCTCAAACGGCAATTTTCAAAACCTGCTTTATCCTGATTAGTATTGTGGGGAAGCTGGGACCTTTCACAGCAAGTGTAGGGTGAAAGGCAGGAATACTCCCTGGACAAGGAGCCAGTCCTTCGCAGGGTGGACACACAGACCAGCAGGGCCAATTTAACATCGCCAATCCACCTTCAAAGTTGCTGGGTCATCGCATTGCCCTTGGACCCTTGCGTCCGTGCACACAAATTTAGAAAAGACATTGAGATGTAGCCTACCGATTTGATGATGTGACCTTATGTGCGACCTTGACGGAGAGAGAGGATTCAGTAAAAGATGTCACTTTTCAAAAACAGTTGGCTTATTTTTTAAAAAAAAAAAAAAAAGTCCTCCTTTAAAAAGTTTTAATGTTTTTATTGATCTCGCCACAGAACTTGTCTCTTCTCCATAGGAGCACCTAGACGATTGTATACAGCTAGTTGTCTAGCAAAATTGTCTTGAAGGTATTAAGGAATATTAGAAAATAAGTACAGCTATGAAATATTAAAGAACAAAAAATGTGCACCTCCTTGCATTATGAGCAAATAAAAGCTCAGAACATATTAAGCACTTTTTTGGTAAATGAATGCATTAATAAATTTCAACATATGTAAATATGATGGATGTATGTATGAATTGTTGTAATGGCTATTGGGTCCAGTAGCTACCTGTGAGCTTTGATGTCCATATAATGTCGTCTTGTGACTCGTGATTAGCTGCTGTTCACTCCTTTTCTTCCTGACAGAACAACTCTACAAGCCTCATTTGAATTACCAGTTTAGTTTGTCCTTGAACAACAATTCATTAACCTTAAGAAAAAAGGATTGTCATATGCAAGTTTTCCCTTTGTTTTGATTTAATGAGTTTAAAATTAATGTATATACTCTCGTATAAGTTGGGTCTTTGAAACCCGAAAAATCGATCATAACTTATACGCCCGTTCAAAAATACAATTTTTTTTTAACAATTTCTTGCCTCCTCCTGTCTCACTCCAGTTTCTCAGACACATCAAATTTTTTTGCAGTAGCGCAGTTAACATTCTTTTGCCACTTAATGATTTTTAATTTAAAACCAGCTTCATATTTTCTTCTGATTTTAACGGTCCTTAGTAGAGAATGGTTGCTCTTGCGATTAAAGGTGTATGAGGGTGTGAGATATACAGAACGGTGAAAATGTCGCTTCGGAATAGTTCGGGTATTACCGTGTGGTCACGTAAGCACGATACATTTAGGGTGTGGGGTTGGGAAGGCAGCGTGCTCTGTGGTTACTCTCTCAGGTGGGTGTTTAACATATCATCTCTTGGACCAGTAGCGTGACTTTTCCACATCCGACTTTTACGACCGACATAAAATACCAGAAATTATATGGTAAAGTCAAGCCTGGAGAACTTAAACATGAGTCTACGGTACAATTTTTAAGAGCCTGTTGCTTGTCAGCAGTACACTATTAATCTCTGGCAACACATACATACATACTTACTTATTTGATCATTGAAGCAATAGGTAGGCCTCTGGATATAATTTATAGAGGCCATAAGTTTCAAATAAGATGGTTAATTGCTTTAATTCACCCAAATAATTGGCTCTAAAAGATTTTTGCTGCAGCCCTGATGTGAGTACTGCTTCTAAACAGCATGTGTTGGGTATTTAACAGTGACTTGTGGACAAACTTGATTTGTAAAGTCTTTTAAAAAACAAAGCATAAAAAGTCTTATGAATTAAGTTGTAATTGAAGGTATATGAATAATGCTAGTGCTTAATAGGTCTTGTGACACTTGTAATTGTGTAAGGGAACTCTCAAAGAATAATTGTAAATAAATCAATCTGTGATCAAAGAATTTGTTCAAAAGCATATTTTGAAATCTCATCAGTTGTTTAAGTGGTATAAATATCTTAGTTCAGTTTTAGATGAAACCTTTTCATGAATATCTAAAAATTTAGTGATTTAAAGCAGTACATGCTTTTACTGTGTGTCTATCTATCTATCTATCTATCTATCTATCTATCTATCTATCTATCTATCTATCTATCTATCTATCTATCTATCTATCTATCTATCTATCTATCTATCTATCTATCTATCTATCTATCTATCTATCTATCTATCTATCTATCTATCTATCTATCTATCTATCTATCTATCTATCTATCTATCTATCTATCTATCTATCTATCTATCTATCTATCTATCTATCTATCTATCTATCTATCTAGATCAAAAAAATGAAAGGAACACTTTGAAAACGCATCAGATCTCAATGGGGAAATCTGATATAGACTGGGTAATGTGTTAGGAACGAAAGGATGCCACATCGTTTGATGAAAATGATCAACCTACAGAGCCCTGAATTCAAAGACGCCCCAAAAATCAGAGTGAAAAAATGATGTGGCAGGCTAGTCCATTTTGCCAAAATTGAATTGCAGCAACTCCAAATTGTACGCAGCACTTTGTATGGCCCCTGTGTTCTTGTATACATGCCTGACAACATCGGTGCATGCTTCTAATGAGATGACAGATGGTGTTGTGGGGATCTCCTCCCAGATCTGGACCAGGGCATCACTGAGCTCCTGGACAGTCTGAGGTGCAACCTGGTGGCATTGGATGGACCAAAACATAATGTCCCAGAGGTGTTCTATTGGATTTAGGTCAGGAAAGTGTGGTGGCCAGTCAATGGTATCAATTCCTTCATCCTCCAGGAACTGCCTGCATACTCTCACCACATGAGGCCAGGAATTGTCGTGCACCAGGAGCCACTGCACCAGCATAGGGTCTGACAATGGGTCCAAGGATTTCATCCTGATACCTAGTGGCAGCCAAGGTGCCTTTGTCAAGCCTGTAGCGGTCTGTGTGACCCTCCATGGATATGCCTCCCCAGACAATCATTAACCCACCACCAAACTGCTCATGCTGAATGATGTTACAGGCAGCATAATGTTCTCCATGGCTTCTCCAGACCCTTTCACTTCTGTCACGTGCTCAGGGTGAACCTGCTCTCATCTGTAAAGCACAGGGCACCAGTGGTGCATCTGCCAATTCTGGTATTCTATGGCGAATGCCAATCGAGCTGCATGCTGCTGGGCAGTGAGCTCAGGGCCCATTAGAGGACATGGGGCCCTTGGGTCATCCTCATGAAGTCTTTCTGGTTGTTTGGTCAGAGACATTCACACCAGTGGCCTGCTGGAGGTCATTTTGTAGGGCTCTGGCAGTGCTCATCCTGTTCCTCCTTGCCCAAAGGAGCAGATACTGGTCCTGTAGATGGGTTATGGACCTTCTATGGCCCTCTCCAGCTCTCCTAGACTAACTGCTTGTCTCCTAGAATCTCCTCCATGCCCTTGAGACTGTGCAGGGAGACACAGCAAACCTTCTGGCAATGACACGTATTGATGTGCCATCCTGGAGAAGTTGGACTACCTGTGCAACCTCTGTAGGGTCCAGGTATCACCTCATGCTACCAGTAGTGACACTGACTGTAGCCAAATGCAAAACGAGTGAAGAAACAGTCAGAAAAGATGAGGAGGGAAAAATGTCAGTGGCCTCCACCTGTTAAACCATTCCTGTTTTGGGGGTCATCTCATTGTGGCCCCTCTAGTGCATCTGTTGTTAATTTCATTAACACCACAGCAGCTGAAACTGATTAACAACCCCCTCTGCTACTTAACTGACCAGATTAATATCTCATAAGTTTCATTGACTTTATGCTATACGCTGATTAAAAAGTGTTCCTTTAATTCTTTTGAGCAGTATATATAGATATAGAGAGAGAGAGAGATATAGTAATCTGACTATAAGATATGGAATGCCAGATGTAGTGTGAGTGCATCAGTTACAGGTTATGGTGAAGGAAACTTTTTTCTAGATTGGGTGATGTTAAAAGTGTTGTGCCCCATGGATCTAACCTGTTTGAGTGCCTCTACTACTTTGTATAAATGACTTGGGCAAAATGCAATTAGGAAATTGGTTAAAAAAAAGGGGGTGGAGAATTCAAGAGTAGATGGAGCCATCGGTACCCTAGCGGGATACAATCACTAAAGATCAAACCAAACAGATGTCAGACTTGTTTGAAAGCTGGGAAATATTAAATTTAAATACAAAGTGGGAAATCTGAAATTCATTCATTTTAATTCCACAGCTTGCTTTCTGCATCTGCACCACCATCTCCACTCTGAATGTCACCATATTAGCAGATCTTCCCTACTTTATCCAAGACCACTCCTTTAATGATATCTAAATGTACAATTATATTACCTAACAGATGCCTTTATCCAAGTCTATTTATAAAGCAAGTTACGATATATATGAGAGTGAAGGTGAAAACATCAAGGCAACAGAGAACAAGATAGTGAGACCAAGGAAATGGAGCTACTATATAATCATAGCTACAGCTAGATTAAGGCAAAGACACAAATCATTATCCTTAACTCTGTCAGTGCGATAACAGCACCTGTCCTGTAGGAGAGAAGCTAAGCAGATTCAAAAATATTTAAAGAAAAGGTGTGTTTTCAGAAGACACCTAGACTGAAGTAAATTTGTGTGCAGTACGAATAGATAAAATGAGATCACTCCACAACTTTATAGCAAGAACTGAGAAACCTTGTCCAGTCTTCACACATCTAGCAAGAGGAGGGACAGTTGGCAGACATTGAAGAAGCAGAATGGAGAATCCTTGAAGGGACATAGGAAGAGAACAAGGATTGGAGATCTTGACAATTGGAGTACTGAAGGCGAAGGCGAATTTTCAGCTGGATCCTTGTAGCAATGGGATGTCACTGGAGAGGCCATAGAAGAGGAGTAGTAACCGTGAAATGAGGAGCCTGAGAAGTCTAACCGCTGAAGGAAGTCCTGCCAGGTAGGTGAGAGTTGCAATAGTTCAGCTGTGAGTGAACCCGTTTTTTGAATAAAGAATTGTGTGGCATGAAAATTTGAGGAAGGGTTGAATCATCTGGCTATTTTATAAAAATGGGTCTTTGAAGATATCTTTGACTGAAAGCGACGAGTCTGCAGTCACGCCAAGATTCCTGATTGTGATCTGATGGTGAAAGGATGACATCCTGAAGGGCGGCACTTGTCATTGATTCTTCTTTCTCAGAATTGGGTTAGGGTTAGGTGTTTGATTTTTGAAAGGTTAAGTTTTATCCAGTAGGAGGCATAAGAGGGAAATGAGTTATGTCATCAGCACAGAGGTGGTAGTAGAAGCCGTGAGAAGAAATGTTCATTGCCTTAAGAAAGAATGTAGAGAGAAAAGAGAGAGGTGGACATAAAACTGATCCCTGAGGCACCCTTTTTAGAGAGCATCTCTGAAGAAAAATAGTGCTGTGCTGTACACTGTGTGCACTGTTAGGCAAGTTGTATTTCTAAAGATTAATTTTAATATGGAACAAATACAGTGCTATCAGTCTGCAAAATGTTAATAAACCTGAAACTTGAATGTTTTACAAAGGAAATGTGAGTGTGAACATTCTCAGAGGAATACATGTGTGCAGAATTATTACTCAACTTAAGGAAAAATGAAAATCTTCCCATCTCAATTGTTTTTCATCTGTTAAAGTGAGAATAATAAGAAACTCAAAATTTACAAAAACATTTCTGACATTTCCCAAAAAAGTGACCCTTTTCAATAACAATCATAAGCCTTCCATTCAGAGTCTGTCAGTTTCTTGATCAACTTTTTGTGCAGCAGCAATCACAGCCTCCCAGAACACTGTTCAGAGAATTTAAGAAAGGCCCACAAGTTCTCAATAGAGTTTAGGTCAGGTGAGGAAGGGAGCCATGTCCATTATTCTTTGGACCTTTTTAAGGCCTTTACTGGCTAGCCATGTAGTGGAGTACTTCGATGCATGTGATGGAGCGTTGTCCTGCATAAAAATCATGGTGGTCTTGAAAAATGCAGACTTTTTCCTGTACCACTGCTTGAAGAAAGCGTCTTCTAAAAATGGCAGTAGGTTTGGGAGTTGATTTTGAGTCCATCTTCAACCCAAAAAGGAGCAACTAGCTCATCATTTATAATACCAGTCCATAGCAGTACCTCAACTCCACCTTGCTGGTGTCTGAGTCGAAGTGGAGCTCGGTGCCCATTACTGAACCAGCCACGGGCCCATCCATCTGGTCTGTCAAGAGTCCCTGTCATCTGAGCACTGAACACCTTGTACTTCTGGGCACTAAGTTGCAGTTCTGGAATATGACAGCACTGGAAGATAATGGGTTTCTGGTAACTTCAAGTTTGATCCTTCTTAAATCTTTGGCAGTTAATTTGCGTCTTTTTTTTCTCGACACGTTTCTTGTGACTCTAACTATTTGTAACAAAATGTTTGGTTCCGTGATCACGCCACAATGTCTTAGCGATTTCAAGAGTGCCGCATCCCTCTGAAAGACTTTACAATTTTTGATTTTTCAGAGTCACTTAAATCTTGTTTTGGCCCATTTTGCCCAAGGAAAACAGGCTGCCTAATATTTATGCACACCTTGATATAGGGCAGGGGTAGTCCAATTATAATTTAAGGAGGTCCAAATAGAGAGAATTTCCTCATGTACAGGTCTGCAGCATCATGTTTAAGTTGCATTATACTTTTCACATTACAATTAATTTATATATCTTGAAGTAGCATTGCCATTGTATCATCATCTGCACTGTGTGAAGTCAATGACTCAAATCAAACAAAAAAAGTTCAATGCTATTTCAATATTTTCAGTACAACTCTGGAGGGCTACATACAATAAAATAAGAAAAAATTCAATAACAGTAAAAGCAAGGTAACTTTGACATTCAACTGAGAATTATAAATAAGTACTTTCATAATAATAAGTTTTAACGTTTCAACAAAAAGACTTACCCTCGGATAAAAATGAAATATATGCGAGTTTTTAATATGTGCACAACTAAACAGGCATAACCAGTTTCACAGTAAATCTGCCTACTTTCTCTTGTTCAGTGAGAGAAATGAGCTTTTGCTTGATCGGCCAGCATTTTAAACCTGGGCTGGAATGGTGTCAGTGCCATCTTCATGCATGTGTGAAGATTGTCATCACTGAATGTTTTTTGTGATATCCCAAAATCCACGCATCGCTGAGGAAAGACTCATTAGCGAGTTGTTGGCCAGTAAATGAATGTGTTAAAATCCTCGTTGACTGATCATTAGTTGGCTTTAAGATCGCTTGTTTTCTGTACCCTAACTGGTGAATTTAGTGGGTAATTTTTTTTCTCAAATGTAATTTTGTGCTTAGTTTCCTAGTGGTGTTTCACATTTCAGCTTTTAACCACTGCCACTGTCTCGGAGCAGACGAGACACAGCGGTTTAAAGCTTCCTACGGGAAGTATGAACATAAACGCCTCGGTCCATTCCGGGTTAAAAGGCCGGTTTTCAGTGTCAAGCTTCCGCCATTTAGCAAAAGCCATGGCACATTGGCTTTTTCGTTGCTTTTCTCTCTCTTGTCTTCTCACTCCTGTATATTTTTCTCTCCATGTCAATGCCGCTGCCACAAGAGTGCCAGCTGTTTTCACTCAGAATGCAGGTTTTCCGCTCCTCTATTCGGTGAAGGCCCGCCCTACTCTGCCTTGTGATTGGCTGACATTCTTACCTTCACTTTGACCAATATCAGTATTCATGCTTAAACCCAACCAACTTGAACCCACGAAGGCAACAAGTACTGGCCAATCGGAGACACGGAGGTCCCTTTCACCGAGTAGCGATGCAGAAACACTGTCAGAAAAAAGTTGCTGGTAAAAATGTAATCTCTGCCAAAACTAAATGAAACTCGGATATTCTATTCGGGGTCTGGACCCGGACCGTGGTCCACCTATTAGTGACATGTGATTATAGGGTGTTGATCTCCTTAGGCCACACCCTCCCTAACTACACAAATACACATTACCTGATATGCTTAAATCAAATTAGCATTCAAGTTAATACAGCTTGGAGCTGGAATAAAAGCATAAAAATATGGTCAAAATAATCACTTGCCTAATTTTGCACACGGTGTATACTAGCATTAACCGTATCAAAAATCTAAATCTTTTAAAATGTATGGTATTAACATTTAGACATTGTGGTCACGAAAGTAAAAGGCAGGTTTTTTTTTAAAAAAAAAAAAAAAAAAACCCTGGTGTGGACATTATGCTCAGCTCTTCATCGTTCTGCTGTCTGATGTGGTTGATGTTCCACACTCTAGCCTTCGATGCACTGGAAAATTAAAAGGGAGACTGAAGTTTGGGTAAGTGAGGCTTGTAGCAGTTATCTGGTATTTGTCTTGGTACAGTATTATAGTACTGATCCAATACTACAATGGTATCATACTGACAACACTGGGAATGCAACACCACAAATGAAATTCAGAATCGGATGAGGAATAGGAAACGCAGGTTGGGTATGTTTGTTCTGTGCGATGTCAAATGGCTAATAAACAACTGCTTATACTGACATCTGCACAAAGCTTTTTGGATTAAATATTTTGAGGTTGTTTAAGTATACGTGCATGCTGATTCTGTTTGGTTATACTTGTAGTACTAGCAAAATACCTGCGCTTTGCAGTAGAGAAGTAGTGTGTTACAGAAGTAATGAAAAAGAAAAGGAAACATATACATACACACACATCTACATATTTTCATGTATGCATGTACTCTACACCTTTTGAGGTGCGAGCAGCTGTTGCTGGGGGTGCCAGAATTGATCGAGGAAGAAAAACATTATTTGTACAAATTCTTAATTTATCTATCTATTCTTAAATAATTAAATGGGCAGGCTATTTTGTATCAGTGCAATACGCTGCTTGTTAAAACGCTCTTACGTGCACGTAGTGTTTGGTGGGCATTATGAACTATCGTATCTGTTCAAGTTCTATTTAAATTTTAAATATAAGTAATTTTTTAGTCAGCAGAAATCTCTTTGGTAGGAATGGAAGTTGAATTTAGTCGTCATGGCATAAATTTTCTTCACCATAGAAATGTAAAGACTAAATTCAACTTGCATTCCTACCAAAGAGATTTCTGTCGACTAAATAGAACCTACTTGTATCCAAATAGAACTTTTTTTCGAATCTGAGCGTACATTTTAGATCAACGTAACGCATACTACATTGAGCCCCGTGCTGTTGTGCTCTGGCCTGCCTGCCTCAATAAGTCACCGTCGCTTCGCTCTTACTTTTTTACTATTCATTTAATCATGGGCCTCTCTGCAGTTTTGTTTATTTTCAGGTTGTAATGTTCATTAAATTTACGTATCATCTGGTCCATTGGCAGGCCATGCATCTCACACCTAGGCCTTCTGTACTGCTCCGTCTGAATCAACCCGCCCCTAAAAAACTAATTTATGGTTATAAAAACCATCTTAATATGCAGAAATACAGTTTAAAGAGCCACTGCATCGTAGATAACTCCTGTAGCCACAATAAATGCCTTTATTGAACAGACAAACCGGGGTCAACAAGTTCCTCTCTACTGCAGCCACAGCCACGTCACACATAAAAAACATAAATAATAACTCAAACTTGCACTATTATTTAGGAAAATCGCAACATTTTACTCACCAAAAATTCGGATTATTTGTAAACAAAATCCATCCTCCTCTCTTCAAAAACAGTTCAGTCACTCTGTTGTACGGATTATCCGTGAGCCTCAGTTCCACCAAAAGTCCCTTTCTATCGCCATCGAAGCTAATGCTGAAAATCGAACCTGCGGCTTCTATCCAATCAATGGGTCTGAATATGGTGACGTCGCCGACGCCTGCTAGAGGGCCGTACTAACACCAAGTCAACATCTGATTGGTTGAAGCAACAGGTTAATCGACATTTATTCTGTGTTTAGAGTGCCTGCACAACGGATTGTAAAGTCCTCTCTGCCTGGCAACAAATGATGGCTGAAATGTGATTGGTTAAATGTGAAACTACATGCCTGGAAGCAGCACAACCATCGGAAAAGCTATGAAAGGAAGCGGACAGACTATTTGGAATTAAGTATTCATGGACAAAATATAATTAACATCAGTTTGTGATTCAGATATTTTTACTTATGAATATGCTAAGCACAGTCCTTGACCCGCGAATATTTACCTAATATGGGCAGGCACTCAATTACGTGGGAGGCGTGATGATGGGAGACACAACTCCGCCTCAGGCGGCCATCGAGCTGCAGTCTATTACAGTATATGGATGAAAAAATAGGCTCCAGTTATGACCGTTACGTGTAGAATTTCGAAATGAAACCTGCCCAACTTTTGTAAGTAAGCTGTAAGGAATGAGCTGCCAAATCTCAGCCTTCTACCTACACGAGAAGTTGAAGAATTAGTGATGAGTGAGTGAGTCGGTCAGTGAGGGCTTTGCCTTTTATTAGTATAGATGATGACCCCTGCAAATGCAGTTTGAGACGGTTGATAACCTTTTATAAGCCATTCTGTTGTGTATAGAGTGTTTCTCAACCTGTGAGTCACTGGGCACCCCATGTGTGTGTTGGTTTTTTTTTTTTTTTTGAGTAAATATTAAGTCTTGTCACTTTTGAGAGTTGCTGATTGCAGATTTCCATTCTGCACCTAGTCAAATGGAAACACAGCACTTTCAGCCAATGGGTTATTCAGAACATTTGTTGTCAAGAAATGTGACCGGGGCTCCTTTATACCAACAGCAATACGTCTGCTTAATAACTTACGACTGTGACCGCCAAATCAGAATTTTTTTTCTTTTTGCATTTTTCTTGCTTTTTAGTAATTGCAATGTGTGTGTTTGTGTACCTATTTATGTATTTATCTAAAGAGCTTCTGTAAAAAGCCAAATTTGTCCTTGTGGACAAAATCGTCTGTCTAGACAAAGTCTAGTTATGTGCAAACTTGAAGAAAGCTGCTGAACACAAGCAAATTCCTTAAATGCATCTGATCTGAACTCTTCCAATTCTGTATTCACCTTGTAAGATTCATCCTAAAAACCTGAACCAAACAGGAATGTTAAAATAAGGCAACTTGGATTTTCTAGTGTCTAGCAATGGTCTCTGTGTTATCTGCAGTGTACTACTACAAAACAAAAGCATGAAGCCTTCGGGTATATAAAGGCATTTGGAAAGAAAATGTTACAGAAATTTTTTAAATGAAAAACTGAATCTTATGGCTTCACAAAAAGCACTCAAGTATGTTTGTACAACAAGCCAGCAGGCAAGCTGTCTCGTTGAATATCAATTGCAGGACAGCTTGTCTTGCCTTGTGCAGTACATGTGTGCACAAATACTAGAAGAGTCCCCTGCTTGCAAACAAGTGTATTCCCCTTTGCGTTCTTTATTTAATCCTGATTTCAACAAAATTTGTGAAAAGTAGGAAAGCCTAGGTTAACCTATTAAAAAGACAAATGGAAATGAAATCTGACTCAGTATTAAAACGTCAGTGTCAGGAATCAATATTGGGGTTGATTCCAGCATTGTGTCTGGTAGTCCTGCAACTAACCAACATTAGGCTTATCAATTTATTAGCCAGTTTTATTCGGCTTTTAATTGGGATTGTAAAAATACTTTTTCTGGTGCAAAAGTCAAGCTTTTTATTCAGTAAATGAAACGTTCTATTTCTTGCGTAATGCTGCACTTAACAATTGTACAAATATGCTCTACAATTAACTTTGCCAAAAAGTGCATAGCAACTAGTCTTGTTACCAACTGTAGTCTAGCTTCACACTTTCAAGGGGGCAGGAGGCCGAAACCATTGTTAAAGCATCCGCAAAACTTGCCAAGAGTGAAACATTTAATTTTATCTGCTAAATGACAGCAAAAACTGCAAGATGAATGGTCGGTACCTTATTAAAAGAAGTGATCTGCAAGAGAAGTTTTGCATTTTTTTTTTTTAAACCACTTGTGTTCTGTTGTATACTTCTATGAGCAAAGGAAGACATGAAGCTACCTGTGCTTGAGAATTACTCGCCCAGTGTAACAGAGAGGAATCGTACTTGCTCCAAAGTATGTTCTGGTCACGTGCTCAGTTTTATGGACCCAGAAAGACAGATTTCCACACTTTTAAAATTCTTTGGTCTTATCTGAAAATATGCTTGTTACTCTTGTCAATATGAAATGTACAATAATATGTAGCAAGGCAAGTTTTTCTTTTTGTGCATGTGTATACAGTATGTATATATAATATAAAAAAAAAACACTTGGTTCTGGATGGTAACCTGCTGCTGTCTGGGAAGGAGAATTTTATTAGGAAAAGTTTAAGAATTTTTAATTTTAAAACTTGTGTAGACAAATATCAAGTTTAAAATATTTTTACCTATTGATGCATGTACAAGAGTTTTTTATAACAGCATTTCAGTTGTCCTTCAAGATGTCTGATAACTTTGAGCTACACATTAGGTCTCGTTCCAAAATTTCATTCTATCCTCTCCATAACATTGCCCGCCTCGTCCATTTCTGTCCTTTTAATGATGCTCAAACTCTGCTTCACTTTTTCAAAATGTCTCGTATTATTATTGTAATTCCATCTTCTTTGGCCTCCCTGCAAAATCTGCACATAAGCTACAGCACACACCCATACAAAGCGTGTTGCTCATCTCCCCTGTTCTCTCCCAGCATCACAGGTTACCGGTTCCATCAAGGATTAAATTCAAGATTCTGCTTCTCACCTTCAAAGCCCTACATAACCTTGCCCACCACTACCTCACTCAGCCACTAGCTCCTTGTCACTCTCTGTGGTCCTCGAGCAGTAATCTCCTTACTGTCCTAAACACCAGGCTCTCCACCCTGGGAGGGTAGGCAGGTCCTTCAGTGCTATGGCCCCTCAACTCTGGAACTCTCTTTTAAATCTCAACTGAAAACTTTCCTCTTCTATGAACTTTTTTCATCTGTGTAACTTTTTTTTTTTTTTTTTAAACTCTATGTAAAGTGACCTTGGGTTTATGAAGGGTGCTCAATAAATGTAACTTATTTTATTACCTCCTTTTATTTGACTAATGCTTTATTTTTTTCCCTCCTACTTAGCCCTTTAAATTGTTTACCAAAGAAATGGTGATGGAGAAGCCAAGTCCCCTGCTGGTAGGGCGGGAATTCGTGAGGCAGTATTACACATTGTTAAATAAGGCACCGGATTTCCTGCACAGGTAACTTTTGAAATGTTTGTTTTGCATCACTGCAAGTGATAACTTAATAAACAAAGTTCACCGAACAGTTTAATCAACTTGCTCCTAACTTGAGTTTTTTTAAATGTTTGGTACAATATCTGAATATAATCTGGTAAATGTATAATGTTGCTTAAATGTTTTTCCATTGTATGTTGTTGTGTATTTAGTTTATTTTAAATATACAGTACATTGCAGTCTGTAGTTTTATATTTTTGTAACATACTATTCAGAATATAAACTTTTTTTTTTACTATTGTCAACATACTGCTAGATACTCCAACATAATAGCCGTGTATACTGTATTTACATACAGCATGTAGCTAGATTCTACAAGTGAGCAGAAAGTCATGTTCAATTAAAAACTGTTTTTGAATGTAATGATTTTTCTGCATTTAGTGACTTACGTGGCTAGTGTGTCCTATAAATGCCTTTCTGTAGGGTGTGTGGTATGTTAACTCCCGTTTCCTTATTGAACATTTTTAATGGAGTGCATTTTAGTGTTTGTTGTTTCTTTTGTCTTATAAATGTATCCACGACAGTTGCTATTTTACTGTGTCAATGCTGATTTTTAAGTAAATGAAATGCTGCACAAAAATTAATACTTTTAAAGTTTACAGGGTATTTTTGAATGGTTAGTCTGCATCATTAGTACATTAGGAATCTCTTTCTTAAACACAACACTTCACTGCACATATTGGGATTGATTTTTCTATCCCACTCTCTGCCAGTGGAGTTTTACATAATTTCTGGCACCTGAAGTATTGCAAAAAATCAGTTTCCCAATTTATATTTAAAGACCTACTAAAAATAATGTGTGTTTAATCAATGTGTTTGAGAAATCTGCAACAATTTAAAAAAAAAAAAAAATTAAAGTTCACTATAGTTATACAAATACATTGTGAACTGTGGCCTATTCTACTTCCTCTCTGATTACTTGTCTTTATGCAAATAGCCCTGTTTTGGTAAAAGTCTGTATTTTAGTGTTTGTTTGAAGGCTTCGATTTTTCACCCGCTACTTTTCACCAACTATTCACTAGTCTGGAGAATGTCGTACTTTTTATTCACAGTGCTAAGTGACAATCTGTGTATGTTTTTAGACAGAGAGAGAAAGATACACTTCTAGATAGTGTGCATGTATATATTTGAGAAAGCTCTGTACTAGAATGTTGTATGTACCAATGTTCTGGTAGGATTATAAGGTTGGTCTTCTCCATGAATAAGATTCGGCTGCTAGTTGCATCAGTAAGGCTATATGACTAGACAAGTACACTTTTATATTTTTTTTAAAAAAAGGTACAAAACACCTTTTTGCAAAGCACATAATTACAAGAGGAAGAAAGGCACTTTTGTATTCTTGACTGAGACTAGACATTCAACACCGTTGGAATAATTGGTCACCTTTGTCCTCATGAAAAACCTTGTGCAATAGTACTGAATAAGGAGCATCTCTTATTGGACTTTGATTGAATAAAAATAGGATGAATTTGGAAAAACTTAGAAAGGGAAGGAAGAAGCTCCTTATTCTTGCTGTCACGTGGCGTCACTTAAAGCATGTCCAAATCACCTTGAATTATACAGTCATTTGCTTTGTAAGTTGCATTGTGGTAATGTGCTATGTAAAGATGGAGTGATGTCGACTGATATACAGTATACTATCTGTCTGTTAGTGACTGATTTGACCATTTTTTATTTTTATTTTTTTTTTTCCCCAACCCCAATCCCCCACTCCCCAAACCAATCTGGACATCATAGAAATGCCAGCCTTCCATAACTGGATGTTAACTTTTGTCTCTAGCTGTACTTGGAAAAACTAAATAAAGCTTTGTACTTGCAATCTCCCATTTTTGTAGCGTTATCAATGAGATGTAGCTGAAAAAAGGCCATTTGCTCCAGTGCACTTCAACATATCCCTCCATGAACTTTTCAAGATTTCATGTGAGAAGGAACCTCCACTCATTGGCAATAGCACTTCTAGTTTTAGCTTTATAAAGTGGTGGTGTCCGTTTTTTTGTTTTTTGGGGTGTTTTTTGTCCAGTATAATTTTAATGGTATCTTTGTTATCCAGTCCACTTGGGAAGAGTAACATTGTTTTTAATTTTATTTTATTTTAAGGTTTTATGGAAGAAATTCTTCCTATGTTCATGGAGGATTAGAAGCCAATGGGAAACCAGCAGAAGCAGTCTATGGCCAAGCTGTAAGTATTGTTAAAGGTGGATGTCTGCATTATACTTTAAAGTACTAATATGGTGACTTAAGTCCAGTCCCAATCTGTATTTGCTTAAATTATGGGCAAGGTGAAAAAAACACCATAGTACTGTTAGATCCCCTTGAGATCATGACACTTAATCTTCAATTCACATCTCTTCCAATGTATCTGATCTTTAACCAACAAGACACAAATGTGAGTTTAGAGGATGGGAATGTAGCACAGAAGGGATTTATGTAACATCCTAGATGAGGTGTGTGTGTGTGGTGTGTTGATTCCAAAAAAACCCACTTTGTGCAGTGATGGTTCCTGCAATTGCAATTTGTAGGGGACAGTGGGGTTTTATTGGGGTCCTTAGCCATGTTGTACAGACACTCTCTACATGCGGTTTTCTTCTTAGCATTATGTCTACGACCAGAAAAAATGAGTGAAATGTTGTGGTTGCACTGTGTAAAAGGATCAAGTAAATACCGAAACATCAGCCTACCTACTTTGCATTGATTCAAACTTAGTACATTACCTTTTGTATGGTAGGTTTTGAAAGAGTCTCCAGTGCACTGCCCGACTTTACAATAGGGACAATACAAGAGTTTTTCTTTGTACATGAGAGGATAGAAAGTCTGTTCCAGCCGGACTCTCCTTGGGTTATTATGGGTTATAACCGTGCAAAACTTTGTGTCTTGCACGTTTCCCCTGACCCAAAAATTGATAGTTGCTACGTTTGTGGACAGCGAGTAGGAGGGAAAACATGTCTTTGTCTTGTCCTTCTACTAAATCACAATCATTTTACTTTTTTTGCCATGTAGATACAGCACCTGGTCGTACTGAGCTGTATGCCTCAGTTTTACTGCACGTTAACATCTAATGATGAATTCACGTTGTCCTCTCTATCATTAGATTGTTCCAAAACTGGTTTAATAGCCTCTTGTTTTCTTGCCATTTATATTTTTGTTTAATGGTTGAATATTGATGAGACGGATACCTTAGTGGGAAAGCTTAAACATCACCAAGAGTCTGACTGTGGATGGGTTAACTAGAATTACATAGAATTCCAAGCTCAAGTCATGCTTGGTTAATGCCAAAGAAGTGGAGTTGGGAGTGTACATTTTATATCCAGTAATGTATCCTTTTAGTTTTCTGAAACTTCCCTTATTTCCAAGGTGTTGTAATCTACCCTGGCAGCATCGGACTTGAGGAAAAACTAAACTTCAATTAAAGGTTTACAAATACAGTGGTGTGAAAAACTATTTGCCCCCTTCCTGATTTCTTATTCTTTTGCATGTTTGTCACACAAAATGTTTCTGATCATCAAACACATTTAACCATTAGTCAAATATAACACAAGTAAACACAAAATGCAGTTTTTAAATGATGGTTTTATTATTTAGGGAGAAAAAAAAAATCCAAACTTACATGGCCCTGTGTGAAAAAGTAATTGCCCCCTGAACCTAATAACTGGTTGGGCCACCCTTAGCAGCAATAACTGCAATCAAGCGTTTGCGATAACTTGCAATGAGTCTTTACAGCTCTGGAGGAATTTTGGCCCACTCATCTTTGCAGAATTGTTGTAATTCAGCTTTATTTGAGGGTTTTCTAGCATGAACCACCTTTTTAAGGTCATGCCATAGCATCTCAATTGGATTCAGGTCAGGACTTTGACTAGGCCACTCCAAAGTCTTCATTTTGTTTTTCTTCAGCCATTCAGAGGTGGATTTGCTGGTGTGTTTTGGGTCATTGTCCTGTTGCAGCACCCAAGATCGCTTCAGCTTGAGTTGACGAACAGATGGCCGGACATTCTCCTTCAGGATTTTTTGGTAGACAGTAGAATTCATGGTCCCATCTATCACAGCAAGCCTTCCAGGTCCTGAAGCAGCAAAACAACCCCAGACCATCACACTACCACCACCATATTTTACTGTTGGTATGATGTTCTTTTCTGAAATGCTGTGTTCCTTTTACGCCAGATGTAACGGACATTTGCCTTCCAAAAGTTCAACTTTTGTCTCATCAGTCCACAAGGTATTTTCCCAAAAGTCTTGGCAATCATTGAGATGTTTCTTAGCAAAATTGAGACGAGCCCTAATGTTCTTTTTGCTTAACAGTGGTTTGCGTCTTGGAAATCTGCCATGAAGGCCGTTTTTGCCCAGTCTCTCTCTTATGGTGGAGTCGTGAACACTGACCTTAATTGAGGCCTGCAGTTCTTTAGACGTTGTCTTGGGGTCTTTTGTGACCTCTCGGATGAGTCGCTCTGCGCTCTTGGGGTAATTTTGGTCGGCCGGCCACTCCTGGGAAGGTTCACCACTGTTCCATGTTTTTGGCATTTGTGGATAATGGCTCTCACTGTGGTTCGCTGGAGTCCCAAAGCTTTAGAAATGGCTTTATAACCTTTACCAGACTGATAGATCTCAATTACTTCTGTTCTCATTTGTTCCTGAATTTCTTTGGATCTTGGCATGATGTCTAGCTTTTGAGGTGCTTTTGGTCTACTTCTCTGTGTCAGGCAGCTCCTATTGAAGTGATTTCTTGATTGAAGCGGGTGTGGCAGTAATCAGGCCTGGGGGTGGCTACGGAAATTGAAATCAGGTGTGATACACCACAGGTAGGTGATTTTTTAACAAGGGGGCAATTACTTTTTCACACAGGGCCATGTAGGTTTGGATTCTTTTTCTCCCTAAATAATAAAAACCATCATTTAAAAACTGCATTTTGTGTTTACTTGTGTTATATTTGACTAATGGTTAAATATGTTTGATGATCAGAAACATTTTGTGTGACAAACGTGCAAAAGAATAAGAAATCAGGAAGGGGGCAAATAGTTTTTCACACCACTGTAGATCGTGTGTGTGTGTGTGTGTGTGTGTGTGTGTGTGTGTGTGTGTGTGTAGGTGATCCCTCTGAGTTAATAAAATTATTTACCGATTCTAGATGCTGTGTAAATAAAGGACTTTCTTCTCATTGCTTGAAATTAACTTTTTTTTTATGTTCAGGTTCACTTAGTTTATGAAATGTAATTTATTTTGAAAAATCAATTTTGTAAGTACAAGCTTAAAAAAAATTGAACTGTTCAATAGTGGTACTCCTCATTCATGATAAAGCTGATGAAACTATTTAATTTGTTCATATGAATGTTCAGTGATTTGCAAAGTTCATCAACAGTTTTAGCTGTTTTAAAGTTATGGATGAATCAAACATCATAAGGACACATTTTAATTATGGAGTAGTGCATTGGAGATTCTCATTTTATACTTAAACTGCTGAAAGCACAATTTGTTTTATTAAATTGGTGTCAATTTTTGGAGACTTTTGTCACTGTCTTGCTCCACTGACAGACTGAGGAGATCGTTCCTCTCCCACACTGTGCGACTCTTCAATTCCACCTGGGCGAGTAAATACTAACATTATTCAAAGTTATTGTCTATTTTTTACATGCATTTTTATTACTCTTTAGTATTTGTTTTTGTTTTTTTTTTTTTGTTGTATCCATATACTGCTGCTGGATTATGTGAATTTCCCCTTGGGATTAATAAAGTATCTATCATCTATCAATCTAAGGATTTTAATTGTTTTCTTAGTTTAAAACCAATTGATTTGAATTTCTGTCTATTGCCTCCCAACATTTCTATAGCACATTTTCACCCCCCAGATGTAGCTGAAAATGCTTTGCAATATGTCAAATAGATAAAATAGATACAAACTCTAGTGTCTTGTGTTAATGTAATATTTTTAGTGTTTATTTGCTTTCTTAGTCTTCTAAAATTTTCAAATGTCAGTCATGAGCTGCACACTCTCTTCACAAGTAGTATGCCCAAGTTAAAGACAATGGTCTTGGATAATGAATATGGAAATATTGCTTTATGTAATCTGCAATTTTGGCTTTATTTATCACAGGAAATCCATAAGAAGGTGATGTCCCTTCTCTTCAGTGAATGCCACACCAAGATTCGCCATGTTGATGCTCATGCTACCTTAAATGATGGGGTAGTAGTGCAGGTGATCGGTGAACTTTCTAACAATGGTCAACCAATGCGGAAATTTATGCAGACTTTTGTTCTTGCCCCAGAGGTAAGAGACTACATGTTTGTGATTTTATATGTTCGTGCTCTTTTACTGTATTACTTTGAATGTATTCCATTCATGCTTAGGTACACTTCTTTCATAGGTAAAAGCACTATAGCCCTGCCACATTTTATAAAAATTAGGATTTGAGTGCTCATATTAAAAGTTAACATTGTGAAGATGTACCGTTTATGGTTGGGAGAAGTTGCTCAAAGTTTGGCAAAGATCACAGCCATGAATAAACAATGGTACCAAAACATCCGCCAAGAACAACTTCTCCCAACCATCCAAGAACAGTTTGGTGACCAACAGTGCCTTTTTCCAGCATGATGGAGCACTGTGCCACAAGGCAAAATTGAGAACGAAGTAACTTGGAGAACTAAACATCAAAATTTTGGGTCCATGGCCAGGAAACTCTCCTAACCTTAATCCCATTGAGAACTTGTCAATCTTCAAGAGGCGGGTGGATGAACAAAACAACCCCCACATTCTGACAAACTCCAAACATCGATTATGCAAGAATGGGCTGCCATCAGTCAGGATTGGGCCCAGAAGTTGATTGACAGCATGACCAGGGGGAATTGCAGAGGTCTTGAAAAAGAAAGAAGGGCCAACGGTGCAAATATTGACTCTTTTGAAATGCTCGTAATTCTACTTCAGTATACCATAGAAACATCTGAAAAAAAGATCTAAAAACACAGAAGCAGCAAACTTTGTGAAAACCAATACGTCATTCTTAAAACTTTTGCCTACAACTGTAGTTCACTGTGCTTCAAGATATACCCCAGAAACACGACGTAACAGTATATTCAGTATTATATTTGTATCAGTATACTTCTGCACTTTTGACTTCTAGTGTTTTACAGTAATATATTTTTTGGCCAAAAAATGCAACTTTTTTATGCATGTTTTTGAGAAAAAAATGTACTGTTACTGTAGAGAAGTTCATACTTTTCTCCTTTGTTTTAGGCATTTTGTCAAGTCTGCAGCCTCCAAAATACGTTGGCAGTAGCCAAGTATTTTTTTCCTGACACTGAAAATACTGTGTAAAATGTTGATTTAAATCCATTACAATAGTTAAAGTCAGAAATATGCTATTTATTTCTCATTACGTTTAATCAGAAAGGCAGCCTGCAACAGTCATACCACCTATGCTTCAGAACTGGTCGTCCACCTAAAACAAAACTGGATGGGAGACTATCTAGGAAAAGATAGGATTGTTGATGAACAGGCCAGCAGGGGTACTTAACCTGTGGTCAGTGTGTGAATCCCAATGCCCCAAGTGTTGTGTGCTGTAAAAATGGAGACATCCTTTGAGCCAAGGTCCTCACATGCTGTAGTCCTTTAAAGGTACCTGGGCATCTTTTGAATACATAATTGTTTATCACAGTGTCCTGGCTAAATTGCCCATCACAACCTCTTCCTTTAATGGCCCTCTAATCATCCCCTTTCCCTAATTAAGCATTTCCCTTATCCCTTGACCACCTAATAGTTAATGTCTGGTCTAATGTACTGGTGCTGTAATAGCTGACTTGCATCATCCAAGTGGGTGCTATGTGTTGATGGTGGTTGAAGTGGTTCCTGTCTGTCTACGTAAAACACTGAGTAGCCAGAAAAGTGCTTTCTAAATGCAATTAATGAAACAAAATATGAATCTGATACACATTTTAACCAAAAAGCGCAGCTGTATGGTAGGAAAATCTGTCCATTTTAAAAATGATGGTACAAACTATTAAATGCTGTTCATGGATGTGCAGCATAGTGTCTGAAGTAACATAGTGCTACAAAAATTGTATACATTGATGTTTCAAAAAGGTTTCAAAAACTCCAAATTCTCAACAGTTTACAAAATGTTTGAAACGTTTTGCTGTATTTTGTTTGAAGTGTGATTACCTCCTTTAAGCAGTCTGCACTTTAGTTTGATAGTCATACACAATATGACCAAAATGTTGCCCAACAAATGCCTGACATTTATATAAGCTTGTTGAAATTGTATTCCAAAACATGTGCAATGTATTTGGTACTGATGTTTGGGAAGAAAACGTGGCTTTCATGAGACATTCCAAATCATCCTAAAGTTGTTCAGTATAGTTGAGGTTAGGGTTCAGAGGAATTGCTACAATCTTTGTCATTAGCAGACCTTTTTGATCTCTTTGATTTATGTTTCAGTTCTGGTAGTATGAAGCCAGCTTTTCCAGTTATGATGTCAATTGCAGAAATTACATTCCTAATGATGTATTGTTGAATAGGAGGATTTTGAGTACGTTCCTCCACTGCACTCCACAGGAAATGGATTAGTGGGCGGTGGTGTGTTGTTACTGCCAGGGGAAGGCTTCTGGTACAAAAAATTCAGAATGTTGTGGGTTTTTTTTTATTATAATTATCTATGTCCTCAACCATGGTAGTGTAAAGTGCCAGTCCTACTGTTATGCTATGTTGTCCTACTTTATGCAAATGTGGTATCACTTGGAATGCAGACCAGTGAATGAAGTTTAACAGAATTGTTCAATGGATGTTTTTCAGGGCTCGGTGGCTAACAAGTTCTATGTTCACAATGATATTTTTCGTTATGAAGATGAGGTTTTTGGAGACTCTGAAGCAGAGCTTGATGAAGGTATGTATGCTAAGTAAATAAATTGGTTTACAAAAGCAGTGCCAATACAGGCTAAGCATTAGGGCATACACTGTAAGAGTGTAACCAGAAATGGTGGACTGGGAAAAAAGAAATGCAACAATGTGTCCATTTTAGCAAATGAAAACGAGCCACTATTTTAGGGGTGGGTTATTTTTGGTTTGGTAAGTCACCAGTTGTGGATATGGGAGAGTCATGCTGTACTTCCTAACAACAAGATCTTTGCACTCCCGTGCATTTATATGGTTGGCACTTTGTTTGTGTTGACACATATATATTCAACTCATCCAAACTGTTTTATATTTTCTGACCTAGTACTTTACTTCTCTGTAGAGTCTGAGGAGGAAGCAGAAGAGCAAGAGGAGGAGAGACCACCTTCACCTGAGCCTGTGCAGGACAGTCCCAACAGTACACATTTTGATTCTCACCCTGTCCCGTAAGTATCATACTTTCTATATTTACATTTATTTGTTAAGCAGAAGCTTTTATCCAAAAGCAACTTACTTGATTGTTTACCTCTATTGTAACATACATAAGGGTAGTCTGTCAGTTCTGCGATCCAAATTCAAAGAGTTAGGTACCAAGCTGAGGAGCAGAACTGACAAGGTAGTCTTCTCCGAAGTTCTGCCTGTGCCACGCGCCAGTCCAGGTAAGATTGAGGAGATTAGAAGGCTTAACGCGTGGCTCAAATCTTGGTGCAGGGTAGAAGGGTATAGGTTTATGGGGCATTGGGACTCCTTTTGGAACAGATGGGACCTGTTCCGCCGTGACGGGTTACATCTGAACCGGAGGGGCACCAATGTATTGGGGAGGCGTATGTGTAGGCTAGTCGAGGATTGTTTAAACTAGGGAATGGGGGGGCAGGGAGTTTAGGACAGGCCAGATTTAGATCTATACATGGAAGAACAAACAATGGTGTAGAAATAAAAATGCATAGTAATGTAAATTTTAAGCAAACACGTAAAGATAGAAGGATTAACACATTAAAAATAGCTTGCCTTAATGCTAGAAGTATCAAAAATAAGGTAAGTGAGTTGGAGTTGTATGTAGCAGAGCACAATTATGATATTATAGCAATAACGGAAACCTGGCTAAATAACAAAGATGGGGATGAGTGTAACATAGAGGGATACACATTTTTTAGGAAGGATAGACAGAACAGAAAAGGAGGTGGGGTTGCTGTTTATGCCAAACAGGAATTAAATGTAAGTCATCTTCAGTTGGATGATGAGCCCCATCTTAGTGAGGACATGTGGCTTCGCCTGGAAAATATTAGGGAAAAGGTCTCATTTTAGGAGTGTGTTATAGACCACCCAATTCAGACAGTAATTTCAACACACATCTTTTAGTAATATCAAAAGGCAAGTTTACAGGGGATATTATAGTCATGGGGACTTTAATTATCCAAATATTAACTGGGATAACCTTACAGATGGAGGAGCACAAGAGCAGGAGTTTTAGAAGTAATCAGCACTGTTTTTAACACAGCATGTTAAAGCACCAACAAGGGGTGAAGCCTATCTGGATTTAGTATTCTGTAATAATCAGGATAGAATTGAGGGTGTAGAGGTGATTGAACCACTAGGGTCAAGTGACCATAATGTAATACAATTCTCAGTATTTTGTAAGAGTACAGATGCAAAGACTAAAATTGTTAAGTTGAACTTTAGTAGGGCTAATTTTGAGCAGATGCACAAAGTCTAAGTAGGATAGACTGGGATAAGCTTTTAAATGTGGAGACAGTCGAGGAGCAGTGGAACAGGTTTAAAAATGTTTTACATGTAATGCAGGACAGATACATACCTAAATTTGGAAGTAATGGGAAACTAAAAAAATCTCCACGATGGATTAATAAAGATTTAAAAAGAAGTTGCAAAGGAAAAACTGCTGTATAAGGCATATAAGACTAATGACTGCAAAGAGAACCGTGAGCGTATGAGAACATGAGGGCAACCATTAAGAAGGATATCAGAGAGGCTAAAAGACAGTTGGAGAGGAATATAGCAGATAAGGCAGAAGAAGACCCCAAGAGATTCTTTCAGTATTTTAGTAGTAAAAGAACAGTTAAGGAGGAGGTCAAGTTCATCAGGAATAGTAAAGGGAATTAAAAGATACAGACAATGAAATAGCAGATGCCCTAAACTTACATTTTTCTGAGGTGTTTACAAGTGAGCAAGTGGATAACCTGCCAGAGGTAAACACAACTACTAAGGAGGTACTGAGGGATTTGGAAATTGTAGAGGGAGAAGTGCTGCTCAGATTAAATAAGATGAAATCAAACAAATCACCAGGCCCAGATAATATTTATCCTCGTGTTCTTAAGGAGGCTAGTGAGTACATATATAAACCCTTGACACATATTTTTAGGAAGTCACTGTGCACTGGAGAGATTCCAAAGGACTGGAAAATGGCAAATATCATCCCATTATATAAAAAGGGTGACAGGGCAGATCCAAGCAACTATAGGCCAGTAAGCTTAACAAGCATCACAGGAAAATTAATGGAAGGAATTATTAAGGATAAGATTGAGCAACACATGACAAGGACAGGAGTTATTCTGAACAGTCAGCATGGGTTCAGAAGGGGGAGGTCGTGTTTTACTAACATGTTGGAATTCTATGAGGAGGCAACAAAAGGATACGATCAAAGTGGAGCTTATGATATTATTTATCTGGACTTTCAGAAAGCATTTGATAAGGTGCCACATGAGAGGTTGGGCATCAAGTTAAAAGAAGTGGGAATTCAGGGTGATGTTTTTAGATGGGTGCAGAATTGGCTCAGACACAGGAAGCAGAGGGTGATGGTGCGAGGAACCTCATCAGAACTGGCTGATGTTAAGAGTGGTGTTCCACAGGGGTCAGTGCTAGGGCCGCTGCTATTTTTAATATATATAAATGATTTAGATAGGAATATAAGTAACAAGCTGGTTAAGTTTGCAGATGATACCAAGATAGGTGGATTAGCAGATAATTTGGAATCCGTTATATCATTACAGAAGGACTTGGATAGCATACAGGCTTGGGCAGATTTGTGGCAGATGAAATTTAATGTCAGTAAATGTAAAGTATTACACATAGGAAGTAAAAATATTAGGTTTGAATACACAATGGGCGGTCGAAAAATCGAGAGTACACCTTATGAGAAGGATTTAGGAGTCATAGTGGACTCCAAGCTATCAACTTCCAAACAGTGTTCAGAAGCCATTAAGAAGGCTAACAGAATGTTAGGTTATATAGCACGATCTGTGGAGTACAAGTCCAAGGAGGTTATGCTCAACCTTTATAATGCACTGGTGAGGCCTCATCTTGAGTACTGTGTGCAGTTTTGGTCTCCAGGCTACAAAAAGGACATAGCAGCACTAGAAAAGGTCCAGAGAAGAGCGACTAGGCTGATTCCAGGTCTACAGGGGTTGAATTATGAGGAAAGATTAAAAGAGCTGGGCCTTTACAGTTTAAGCAAAAGAAGATTAAGAGGTGACATGATTGAAGTGTTTAAAATTATGAAGGGAATTAGTACAGTGGATCGAGACTTGTATATTAAAATGAGCTCATCAAGAACACGGGGACACAGTTGGAAACTTGTTAAGGGTAAATTTCGCACAAACATTAGGAAGTTTTTCTTTACACAAAGAACGATAGACACTTGGAATAAGTTACCAAGTAGTGTGGTAGACAGTAAGACGTTAGGGACTTTCAAAACTCGACTTGATGTTTTCTAATTAGGCTAAGGCCTGTTCAGCAATTGTAATAGGACAGGTAACAAAAGTTGATTGGCACAAGTGAAAAGATGTAATGGCTTGTACCTTTACAGTCAGTAAAGCAATTACTTTACATTCTTGCTTATTTATGTGTATCGCAGCACAAAGTTTTTTGTTTTTCTTTTCAATTAGAGAGAGATTCACAAAACAGATGGGTCTTCACTTACTACTTGAGTACACTGAGGGAGTCAGCAGTATAGATGGAGGTGGGCAGCCCATTCCAACTCTGAACTACACACTAAAAAAGACTTGAAGCCATGTAGAGGTGGCATCAGCAGACTCTGTTTCCTTGCAGACCTGAGTGGGCAAGAAGAAGTAGTACAGCATCTCACCAATGTCTCCATATACTCAGGTGCTGACACATTGAGTATTCTGTAGGCAAACATCAGGGATTTGAACTTGATGCGTACTGTTACAAGGAGCCAGTATAGTGACCAGAAGAGACATGTGCCTGTCTCAGCTGGTTAAGTAAAGACGGGCTGCTGAATTCTGGATCTTCTGCAGCGGCTTGATAGCACGTGGGTGCTCCTGCCAGAAGTGAGTTGCAATAGTCGCAACAAGACCAAAGCCTGGACCTGAAGTTGTGCTGCGTACTCTGTGAACGTGAACCTGCATGAACGGGAAATAGGAGAAATGTGGTGAGATAAAGAGTGCTGTTGTTCAATCACCACCTCAAGGTTGAAAATTGACCTGGTGGGTGTTCACGACAGTGAGCCAGGCTGTACAGAGAGAGGGAGTTGAACAGACTGGTAGCTAGAATTGCAAGAAGCTCAGTTTTTGTCAGTTTGAGCTGTAGGTGGTAGTCTTTCATCCAAGTTGAGATCTCAGTAAGATATGCAGACTCTCTCTGACGCTATATTGTCCTCTCTCGGGGGGGTTTAGGGGGAGGACGGAGGGAGGGTGGTAACTGGTACAGGGATGTATCATCGGCTTAGCATCAGTAAGAGAATCCATGTGATTTGGATTATGGAGCCCATCAGGGTGGTATACAAAGAAAAGAGTAGAGGAACCAGCACCGATCCTTGGGGTACACCAGTGAATGACTGCTGTGTCTTTGACAACTGCCCTCGCCAAGACATATTGTAGGATCTGCCCGAGTAGGACCCAAACCATCTGAGAGCAGTCCCAGTGATGCCAAGGTCAAAGAGGGTTGCAAGAAAGATGTTGTGGTTGACTTTGTCAAAGGCAGAAGAGAGCTAGCAGAATTAGGACTGATGACCTGTTCTCTCTTGCACTGTGTACCTAGTCAACCACAGTCAGTAGAGCTGTCTCAGTCAAGTGGTTCCTCTTGAAGCCCGACTCATTTTGTATTCAGCAATTCTTTCTGTACAGCTGGTTCAGCTGTTAGTAGGTATGTGAACAAAAGATTTTGATAACCAAAAGAACACTTAAGGCCACCAAGCTCGTTTTGTTAGCTAACAGTTCATTTGTCTCAATACCTCATAAAGAGTGTTTTAAAAGCAGTCAGTTTTCTATTCATAGACGTCCAAGAAATGAATTGTTTGTTGCCGACTCTGACTTTTGATGTGAATAAGTACATCCTAATTTGCCTCAGTGCTGTTCTTAGTGTATGTATCAAAGGGATCAACGGAATAGCTAGTGGATACTAACGATGCCTTCCCCGGGTCTGCAGAATTTTCAAGCTGCAGGTAATTGAGCCTTGTATTGACTTTAGATTAATAATTCAGAGTTTGTTTCAAGATGTACAAGAACTACTGAAATGTCACACGTGGCTTTTTTGTTTAGGAATGTTTTAGTGTTTATCCAATAGATTACAATATAATGTTGCAGTAACACTATGTTGGTGAGGAAATGTACTTGTTTTGTATATCGCTGAAACACTAACAGGCATTCGATTTTTCTTTTAGGCATCATGTATAGGAATCTGTCTTGCAGTGTTAATGTTTTCAGTACCCCCAGTTAGAATGAAAAAAACACTGCATTTTAATCACACACGACACAGCCGAGGACATACTGCAAGCATCAGCATTGCTGCAGCGGTTCATATGCCAAATGATATATCTGTGGTTACCATGTACATTTTAGGTTCAGTGTGTTACACAGACGAAAGAGCTTTATTTAAAGAATAGTGATAAAATATTCCTGTTCATACTCTAAAGCAAGCAACACATACCTCCGTCCGTTTTCTTAATTCCATTTTTATAAATCAAGTTTTTGTTTAGGAATAATATTGCCTATACAGATATTTTTTTTAACTTCGATTATCGTTAAATTAAAAAGATGAATTGCAGTAGTTCCCAGCATTGAACTGATGGGGTTTGAGAGAGTGTCAATTTTAACATATCATGACCCAGGTATTGGGATTATGGATTTTTTGTCTCTAAAATTGTGAACTTGAAATTTGAAGGATACTGGTTGTATGTGTTTGGGGCTGTGTAGCTCTACATTTACCTTTCTGCTCAAATGGTTTGGAAAATATGCATGTTCAGGATAATGGGTTTATAGTTCCCATCTTATCCGTTTTGTTAATGTTAATCCCTTGAAGTTGTCTACATCAGGCTCAACCATTAAAAGCCACAACTCATTTGAAGGCCAACAGGATGCTGATCTAAGCATTTGTAGCAGTCAGTTTTATAAACTAAGATCACAAACGGCCCAAGAGGGAAGAGTTTTTGTTCTTGGTCATCTGCTTCTTTAGCCTACTTGTTGGTCTCAACATCTAGTCCTTGTATTGCAACTGAAAGTGAAATGTGGTTTAGAAAAGTAGTAGCAAATTAGCTGTTGAGTGATACATTACTGCTACTGTTTAAAAATCTCTCCTTAGCCAGATCCTCCTACTTAGTCATCTCTCTTGGAGATATTCTTATTCATATACAATGCTGTCACCCAGTTATTATATATATTTATAAACACAATTTCCCAGAGGAAATGAATGTTTGTCATCCTTGTGGACAAAAGGACTGTCCTTACATTTCCAAGTATGCCCTTAAAGTGGACAATATCTGATTCCTGTTGGTCTTAATGAGCATTAAATCAGAAATAGCTTTTTGTTTAACTGAGTGATTTTTGATTCTGATTATATTGCTAAACTTTTCCTAAGGGGGTGTTTTAGGTTTGATGGGAGCCCAAGGGCTGACTTTATTCTCAATATTTTTTGGGAGTATAGCAATGGTGTAGCTGAGACACTTGAAGAACCTACTCCAGAAATGGACCCTGAACCTGAACCTGAGCAAAAGAGTGAAGAACTGAAACCTGAAATTGAGGAGAAAGTTTTAGAGGAGTTGGAAGAGCGAACACCTTCACCCCCTTTTGAACCTACATCTAGCACCCAAGAGCCTCCCAAGGTCTGTTACTCAGTTTAACTCCCGTTTGTTTGTGTGTGTTGTGCTTATTTCCACTGCCAGCCTATGTATTTTTGTAATATGCTGTGCTTCAAACAAAACAAAAAGGGTTTTAAATGCATTTGCCAAATATGACCAATCTTCTCTGCTTGGTTTGTGATTTGTTTGTACCTATTGCGACATGGTAAAAAAAAAAAAGTAACGTAATTCAGTAGACCCCAAATTCATAAGTCTTTATCAATTGGTTAAGAAATGCTTTTAGATTCTTGTTTTTAAGTATGAAATATTGACAGTTTTTCCCCATTCCCCTTCTATTGTGTCAGGAGTGTCTGAGTAGCAACTTCTGTCATCCTTGAATTACTGCCTATAAATAATGCTACATTTTTCTGGATTAACTTTACCCTTGATCCAAAAGCATCTTTGCTTCATTTCACCAGTCCAGTAAATACAATTTGAGTGCTTATTGTAATTGTCATCTCATCTGGTGCACAGATGAATAATAAGGCAGTTTTGGTTTTCTTCACTGGCACATGGCAACCATCAACTGTGCTGAGCTTTCATTTTGATCTTAAATTGTCATTTTACTACCAAAGAGGGGAAAGGTCCCCAAGCCTTTTGAAATTCTCCCAAACCCACTCTCCACTTGGCAAGAAACTGCTAAAACTGTCTTCTCCCACACCTTATGTTTTAAAAGGATGTTTATGTAAAGGCAGGTTATGAATGTCTTGATTAGTAGCCTAGGTTTGTTGCATTCCCTGCAGGCTTTCTCCTGGGCCTCAGTAACCAGTAAAAACCTGCCTCCTAGTGGTTCAGTCCCTTCCTCTGGAATTCCACCCCATGTTGTTAAAGCACCAGCCTCACAGGTAATCAATCTGTGAATGGATTGGCATTTTTCTCTTACTTTTACACCTCAAATAGAGCATATACTAGAGCTTTGTAATATAATTATTTGGGGAGGGGGGTAGCAGTATGCATGTTCTTGTGTGGTGCTTTTCATTTTTAAAAAACAGAACCACATTGTTTAGGTTTTTGTGTGTATAACACAAATCCCTTTTGTTTTTTTAACTGACAGTTTCTTGCAGTGTTTTAATTTTTTAGATTTATTTTTTAACACAAGTATACATATAGAATAGCTGCACACAGATAAATACTGTTTTAATTCACTTCTCATTTAGAAATATTGGCTATATTGTCTGTTTTGGTTAATACACAATCAGCATATGGCAAACAAATCTGATTTTATTTTTGGGAGGGGTTGCAGAGTGTGTATTTATGTGCATTAATTATATCAAAACTTGATCCAATGGACAGTGTTGATTTCACTTGAGTTCCTGATTTGGGAATTGTTTTATATACACTGTAGACGTCAAGGGTGTATAGTGTATATTGTGTTCTCTCAGCTATGATCTTGCTGAAAGATATATATATATATATATTTTTTTTTATTAAAACTGCACTTTGAATGTTTTCAAACATCAGTCTTTGTGTGAATGACGAGGAACATTGCTTCATATATTTGTCAGCTACTGTTTTTGTTTTCTGTTCTGTAGCATGTCTCCCGAGTACCTATTACTTTATTAGGTTTCTTACTGCTTTATTTTTTTTTTTTTTTTAAATTGATGTTACAGCCAAGAGTTGAACCTAAACAGGAAGCCCAGGCACCACCACCCAGGGTCCGTGATCAGCGTACTAGAGAGAGACCAGGATTTGTTGCCAGAGGACCCAGGTCTGGTATGTGGACAGCCGACTATAATGGTGAATTTCATAAGTTTTCACTGATCTCAAACTGACTCTGGTACATGTTCATCTGTCTATTGATGTATATTTATAAAAAAACAAACAAAAAAAATGCGTAAACTGGTTGTAGGCTTTTTTTAATTCATTAACATTTTGAGAACTAAGTTAAAGGTTAAGGTGAGACCAAATTGTACAATTTATATAGAGTGTTATATTTGGAAAAACAAATACAAAATTAATACTTTTGAAACCACATTTGTCAGTTACTCTGCTTAATTTTTTTGTTTGAGCTTTATATTTTAATCTAGAATAGTTAACATGTGAAGGCAGAGGACGTTTAGAGTTGGTTTGTATTTTCTAATCCATGTACATGTTGGGTAGGAGGTTAGCCATGAGGTCGTTCAACAGTTTATTAAAACATGTCCAGCAACATTCATGTAGTTAAGGCAGGACAAAAGTGGATGCCAATGGAACAGGTGGTGTTCTGGCAATCTTGAAGCAGCTTAAAACATATTTCAAACTGTGACAACTAGTACTAAGTTGTGAAGTGTAAATGTAAATGCAAAATCATGTCTAGATGCGTTTCTGTTTGTTAAAGGCAGCCTTGCCTCCTACTCAATAGTATTACCAAAGGCACACGTCTGCTTGTTTCACTTCATCTTGTACATCATAGATTTTAAATATTTTGTCTGGATGTGAATTGTCATCATTTAATCTGGTATATCTTTTTTTTGTTTACTTGAACATCCACTACCTACAATTTTACCTCCTGTATGGAGTTTGAAGTTTTACAGCTATGTTAAAAAAGAAAATGTGAAAACTCATTTAAATGTAAAAAATACAAATGAAGTGTTAGCGTATTTATTTGTATATCTGCTGCGTCTAATAAGAGAGTATAACCCTTAAAGAATATTGTTTGAGTTATGTGGGCCCGTTTGGTTAGTTGAGGCAGACGGGAAGAAGCTGTGTCCGCTTCAAGGAGGTGGCATGAATGAGGCGAAAAAAGCTATACATTTATAGGCGACTGCCTACTATTGTCTGTATTTGAGCTGAGTATTAACAAGCATGAGGCTGAAAAGGCCTAAACCCAATTTGCACAATTAAGAAGTAGTACGTTTTTGTAAATACTTCTCAGTCTGAAGTATCTACTGAAACAAAAATTTCTTAATTATAGCATGTTTTTGTACATGAATCTTTGACCTTCCTGCCCTCTGTAAACCCCCCCCCCCCCCCCCCCCCCAAAAAACACACACACGCGCACGCTTCCCTTCTTGCTCTTGTGCTTATGTTCAGCTTTGGTTTAATCGTTTTAAGTGTTTTTGTGACACAAACTATCGCTTCCTCCTCCCAACTGCATTTTTATTGAATAAAACATTAACTTAATACTGTATCTTTGTGTAAGTATTTAGACTTCAAAGTTTGTACAGAAAATGCATACCCTAAATTGAATAACTTATTAAAGTTCTGGTCCTTTTAGAAACACTTGTTAACACAGTGAACATAATGAAAAGGTGTGAAAAATTAATTTGAGAACATTCTGTGGAAGTCGGGTATAGCAGTAAAACGTAACACTGTTAGAAAAATCTAAGTCTATATAAAAGTGTGTAGGCCTTCCCTTGTAGCACAATCAAAAAGTGGAGCCTGCATCACAACAGCACTACCTTGAACAATTTCAACACTTCAGATCCTAATACAAATAGACTTTTGAAAACTGACTGTAAGGCCAAATATCCTTAAAAGATCTCCAGAGATCACTTTGCTGAGAGTGGGTTTAGGTGCGGAGTCTGCAGTATTGGTCAAGTTCCATGTAAAATTGGAGTGTGTGATAGTGTGGCCAGAAAGAAATGGCTAATAAAGGAACCAAGTTCCTTCAGGCATAACGATAAACTCAAAGTTCTTGGAAAGTAATTGTGGTATGGCAAGGCCATACTAGAAGTTTTTCTTCAACCTTATGCCCCGGGAAACACCCATATTCTGAAGCACAGCATCTCAGTAGCACAATTTCAAGCATAGTCCAAGTATTACTGTAGCTGATTCAAATTTAAATATCCTTTTCTTCAAGTGGCACAGTAAAAATCCTTGCCCGATTGAGACTCCGTGGCACAAATTGAAAATAAAGGTCATAAACTATGAAATGGAGCAAATCTGCCAAGAGACCTGCACAAAAATCACACCTTAGCATTCTGCCAAACTGGGCACTGAACCCAAAAAGCCTAAAAAGCTGTTGTGGCAAAAATGGCTCTGAATATCACGTATGGCTTTTTTGATACTGGTGTTTTGGTCTATGTATATTACTACAAAGAAATTGGCAAGCTAGAGAACTGTGAGATTTTGGTGTATGAACTGCAAGGAAAGCTGGAAAGATCTAAATAGTTTTAGTTTAAATGCCTGAAGGATAAAAGGACTGTTGATATACAGTAAATTATCAGGAGTTGGTATGGTGGGTGCCATCTGTTTATGACATTTGCTCTTTAACTTGAGCGCAGGTTATAGGTGGATGTTAGTTGAGGGTAATGCACACAAACATCTCAAATTCTATTGAACTTATTTTACATATCTATGCATCTCTGGATGAAGGAAAAACTCTTGTGTAATATGGTAGATGGCAATGTTTTAGGGACCATCTGATTATTATAAAGGTTAAAGGAATATTCTATCCAAAAATGCATAAATATTTGGTATTTTAATGTTACTTACCCCATGGAATTTGTACTGGTAGCTGAGACTTTATCTTTTTTTTCTTTAAAATAGACATTGATTCAAATTGTGTGAGAACCAATGGTGACCAACTCTGGGCTGCCACAAACAACGTGGAAAAACATGTGAAAATGCATTTTTTTTCCATGGAGATGTAGCATTATCCACGTCTGTCATCCACTTGTATTCTCAGAATGTGCAAAACGCATGCTTTGTTTTGCTAAAATATTAACACTTCTGGAAAGCTCAGCCTAAAAGATAAACGGGAAAAGCCCATTCCCGTGATACTGTGTGTGTTTTGAGTTGAAAATCTGCCTTTCCCCCTCAATCTAATTGCTTATGCTTCCTAACTGGACAGATTGATATCCTGAAGTTTAATTAACATGGTGTTAGACTGAGATGATCAAGTCTTCCCATAAGTTTTTGAGCAGTGTAGTAACCATTTATTGTTGTTAATGAAACATACATCCACATTGATTTTAATTGACGGACTTGCCTTCAAAATTTAGAACCCTGTTATTTTTTTTTTTTTTTTTAACTAGCAGCCAAACAGTGAGCTGTTAAGCTAGCTAGCCTGTTCTCATTTACATCTTCATGTCTGTCATGCAGTATTTTGGTTCAATAAAATACCTTTAAAAAGTGGTATAAGAAATGTGCATCTTCTCCAGTCCATAAACAGTTTAATGGGATTCTCGGAAAATGAAAATCAACAGATTTAGAAATGTCTGTTGTGGCAACAATCGATAGAATTATTGAGCATATTTTATTAACATCAAGAATTGGCTTCAGATTAATCTTTTGGAGTGAAAATGGTGGCTTTCCAGGAACCAAGTTTGAGACCCCCCCCGAGTTAGCTGGACTTGTGTGCTTGGTTTTCCTATTGCTAAGTTTCATAAGTGGTGCCATTTTGAATGAGAGAAAATTTTTCATTTACTTGAAAGACTCCCTTACGTTCTCCAGGACATTATGGTCCTCCATATAAGATTCTGAAAATTGGCAATACCAGTCAAGATCAAGCTGTCTCACTAGACCAATGAAATGTACTTTTGCATACTTGGAAAATGTACCAAACAAATTAAAACATTCCCTAGAGCTTACTCATACAATCTCATTTAAATTGGGAGTAGTCACATTTTTAAACCATGTATAATATCTGGAACTATTATCATAATTGTGGACTGAAAGTGTTATTTTGTACTAAATGTGGGTACCCCTATACAGTTTTATCTGCCCATTGAAATGTTAGAATCCCCAAATTTAAAAATGAAGAAATTGCATGACAGGGCAAGGGTAAGAAAGCCATCGGCCGTATGTCTGCATAATGCATCACTGTGACAGCCAAGTCAACTTTTCTTTCTTTTGAATTGTCTTGCTTTATATTCATTCCAGTATGCTCAGAACAAACGGTATATACATTTATCTACATATTTATGTATTTAACTATTTAAAGAGCTTTTTTAAAATGCCAGATTTTCCCCCAGGGGACAAAAAAAGTTCTATTTATCATTTTGACAAAGCAAAGGTTGTTAGTCCAGTTTTGGTAGCCATTGTATCTCTCTCTCAGTATGTCAATCATTAGGAAAATTCCATGCAGATCTTCGTTAAACATACCAGCCTCAGCTAGGGCTTAGATGAAGTTAAAAATAATAAATAAAGTTTTGAGCCAAACTGTGCAGACAGAGAGGGGAAAGCTTTGGTGTGCAAATACTGACAGCCGTGCTAGTATCCCTGTAAGCCTATTCCAGCTGGAAAGTTTGTCTTGCCCTTCACTGTTTAAGTGACTTTATATTGATATATAAAATAAACTGTTTTTGGTATTTTGACGTTGAGCTGTGGCTTTCTTACCCGTACATAATGAAGCAGCAACCCCCAAGTGGACCAGCCTAAATGTCAAGGAGCAGCCTGTACAGCTGATGCCTTTTTTGCTCAAACCGCCCAAGTTCCAGCACTGAACTTCTCTCTGGTGTGCAAAAAGCAATGTGGCATTCATTACCACTGAAGGAACACTTTCTAGCTGTACAGTCTGAGGCATTTCATTACTGATTATAACAACTCAACAGAAAGCACAGTTTGAAAGAACGAGACTCGGTGATAAAGGAGTATTAGTGTTAAAAATGCAAGTCCGAGTAGTCCATTTTTAGTAAATGCTGTTTAAAATGTAAAAGCTATTTTTTAACAGTAATGATGTGCTAAGATTGATTTGGTAGAATATTTAACCTTAATGCCAGCAATCAAATGATTCAGTGCACTGCTTTGCAAAAAAATATTTTGAGCTCTTCCTGAAATGGTACACTGTAATCATAACTAGTGCGGATGCTTCCACTTTTTTTTGGTTAAAGTCTGGTCTAAAATTTGCAAATACAAAATGTTAAAATGTAATTTTTACTCTTCCCCCAGGTTAACTACAGATTGATAAGTAATTGCATTAAAAATATAATTCCTGCATTAATGTTTAGCTGCTTTAAAGCTGTAAAAATGCAAATTTACCTTTTTGTTTTTTCTCTCAGTAGTATAATACTCAATGTTCTTAAAGTGTTTGTTTTTTTTTTCTCCCCTCCTTTCCCATTTCCTTTATCGTAATTCATTACTCCTAGGCCGTGGAGACGCTGAGCCAACTGAAATGGACACCAGACGTATAGTGCGCTATCCAGATAGTCACCAGCTCTTTGTTGGAAACCTGCCTCATGATATTGATGAAAGTGAACTAAAAGATTTCTTCATGAGTAAGTTGCATGTTAGCCTGTCTGTGGGCAGAAAAATGGAAGTTTGTGGGGTTTTTTACATTTCAGTAAAGTCTGCTAAATAGCACATTATTTCCTCTTAGCTTTAAAACATGCACTCCAGGTTTTATTCTTTATTGCATAAAGTCCAAATTGTGTGAACAAAACCATAATTAGGTATGCTACTCCAACCTGGGTGTGCGCAGTGGTATAGACCCAAGCACTCCCAGAATACTTTGTAAGGAGGTGGGGCTTCAAAGGGTACCTGTACAACAGTTGGATGGGACCAGTGTTAATTATGGGAAGCTTGTTTCTCAGGTTGGGAGTGAGTTTTGCAAATTGTTCAAATTTTATTTGTGAGGGAGAAAAGGGGCAGACAACAGAATGGGAGAAAAAACCTTTGAGTGAGGATAAGTGTGATGCATTGCTGCTTGCTTAGAAACCCCTTCTTCCTCAAGAGTCTTTGGCAGATGGTTGGAAAAATTTCATCTTCTACCCATAACACTTGCATTGCATGGGACTGACCTTTTTAAATGCCAGTTTAATATGTATTGAAGTGTGTGTCGTTACAAAAGGTGTCTCTAAATGTGTTCATTTTTACATGTTAAAAATGCTGTGTACTGTCCCTATAGTTTGTGGTCTCTCCTATGATTTAAATTTGAATGACTAAACAGATGCAAGATTGTATATTCTGGTACAGTCTAATTCTAGGGCAACTTAATACTGTTAATCGATCTAAATGCCATACAGTTTGGCAGTATATTCAATGTATAGGGTGGGCCATTTATATGGATACACCTTAATAAAATGGGAATGGTTGGTGATATTAACTTCATGTTTGTGGCGCATTAGTATATGTGAGGGGGAAAACTTCAAGATGGGTGGTGGCCATTTTGAAGTCGGCCATTTTGGATCCAACTTTTGTTTTTTCAATAGGAAGAGGGTCATGTGACACATCAAACTTATTGGGAATTTCACAAGAAAAACAATGATGTGCTTGGTTTTAACGTAACTTTATTCTTTCAGGAGTTATTTACAAGTTTCTGACCACTTATAAAATGTGTTTAATGTGCTGCCCATTGTGTTGGATTGTCAATACAACCCTCTTCTCCCACTCTTCACACACTGATAGCAACACCGCAGGAGAAATGCTAGCACAGGCTTCCAGTATCCGTAGTTTCAGGTGCTGCACATCTCGTATCTTCACAGCATAGACAATTGCCTTCAGATGACCCCAAAGATAAAAGTCTAAGGGGGTCAGATTGGGAGACCTTGGGGGGCCATTCAAGTGGCTCACGACAACCAGTCCACTTTCCAGGAAACTGTTCATCTAGGAATGCTTGGACCGGACACCCATAATGTGGTGGTGCACCATCTTGCTGGAAACTCAGGGAACGTGCCAGCTTCAGTGCGTAAAGAGGGAAACACATCATGTAGCAATTTCGCATATCCAGTGGCCTTGAGGTTTCCATTGATGAAGAATGGCCCCACTATCTTTGTACCCCATATACCACACCATACAATCATTTTTTTTTTTTTTTGTTCCAACAGTCTTGGAGGGATCTATCCAATGTGGGTTAGACCAATAGTGGTGGTTTTGTTTGTTAACTTCACCATTCACATAAAAGTTTGCCTCATCACTGAACAAAATCTTCTGCGTAAACTGAGGGTCCTGTTCCAATTTTTGTTTTGCCCATTCTGCAAATTCAGTGCGCCGATCTGAGTCATCCTCGTTGAGATGCTGCAGTAGCTGGAGTTTGTAAGGGTGCCATTTGTGAGTAGCTAATATCCGCCAAAGGGATGTTCGACTAATGCCACTCTCCAGTGACATACGGCGAGTGCTATGCTGTGGGCTCTTGCTGAATGAAGATAGGACAGCCACTGATGGATGTTCATTAGTGACAGTTTTCATGCGTCCACATTTTGGCAAATCCAACACTGAACCAGTTTCACGAAACTTAGCAAGCAGTTTGCTAACTGTAGCATGGGAGATGGGTGGTCTCGTAGGGTGTCTTGCATTGAAATCTGCTGCAATGACCCGGTTACTGCGTTCACCAGACATCAACACAATTTCTATCTGCTCCTCACGTGTTAACCTCTGCGACATGTCAATGGCTGTAAACAAAGAGAAACTTGTAAATAACTCATGAAAGAATAAAGTTAAGTTAAAACCAAGCACACCATTGTTTTTCTTGTGAAATTGCCAATAAGTTTGATGTGTCACATGACCCTCTTCCTATTGGAAAAAACAAATGTTGGATCCAAAATGGCCGACTTCAAAATGGACACCATGGTCACCCCCCATCTTGAAAAGTTTCCCTCCCTCACATATACTAATGTGCCACAAACAGGAGGTTAATATCACCAACCATTCCCATTTTATTAAGGTGTATCCATATAAATGGCCCACCCTGTAGTTTAATGGTGTGTTAGTTAATGCCAGTGTTGGGAATAAAATAGTTTTGAACATGGAGGTTACTGATAAAGCTGTACACTCCACTAAAACTTACTATATGGGCTGTAGTACTAGAGTGTTTACATCTTGAGAACTCGAAAGCTTGCATGTTGTAATCTTTTTAGTTAGCAAATAAAAGGTGCCGTTTTGCCTGACTTTTCACTATATGGGCTGGAAAGAGCATTCTTCACTTTTCTGTGTGTCCTTGTGTTAAGTGTTTTTGGCTGTAATTTATTTTTTCATTATATTCTATCTCTTGAAAGCTTAGACTAAAGTGCCCAGTTCTGAAGACTGCAATATAAAAGTGTGCCTCTTATTTTCTCGTATATTTTAAGTTCTTTAGTTTTGAACTACAAAAATAATCCTGTCTTTGTGTACTGTTATTGCCTGAAAATGCAAATTGTAATACTTCCCAGCCTTTTAGGTGATATACTGTGTATAGAAGTTGCTATATGTATCTATGGGTGGATGTATATATGTGCGTACAGTATATGCAGTAGGTATATGGGTGATCATTTATAATGAAAAAAACACACATATATTCTGTAGAGTGTTGAAATTATTACTGACACATTATAATTTTGTTTGCCCTAATCTATCCCCATTGTTTTTAGATTATAAAAATGCCAGTTTTAATTTTTCAGAAGGTTTTTTTTTTTCTTTTAGTTTTGAAAAGTCAAAAACCATCACGTTTACATGTGAGATATACAGTAACAGTCCAGCACTTTGGTCAAAAATACTTAAAATATTTTGGTAAATTGGTTTCTATGCAACTATTAGTAAAATTTCCTCTCTTCATCCCACCCCCTCACCCCCAACCCCCTTCCTCTCTCCCTTTGGCTTTGACAGGATTTGGAAATGTTGTTGAATTGCGGATCAATACCAAAGGAGTTGGGGGCAAATTACCTAACTTTGGATTTGTGGTTTTTGATGACTCTGACCCGGTTCAAAGAATACTCGCAGCAAAGGTATGTGTCTTCCATTTCAGTTGGTACTTGTGTAGTCAAGGTCATTGTCTTCTCTCAACAGCTGCTTATGCCATCTATGTAGAAGGGAGCTATATATGCTTTTTTCTTGTTTGGGTTATTAAAATGACCCAGTTTTTATTCTGTTAAGTTTTTATTTTTAATGCATAATCTTGAAAAGCTAATTTGAGTTTCCCCCTCCCCTATTTTAATTGTTCAGCCCATCATGTTTCGTGGAGAAGTCCGACTAAACGTGGAGGAGAAGAAGACCAGAGCAGTTCGTGAGAGGGAGACACGGGGAGGAGATGAACGGAGAGACATGAGGCGCAATGATAGAGGCCCTGGTGGACCCCGAGGTATCGTTGGAGGCGGGATGATGAGAGACCGAGATGGAAGATGCCCACCATCAAGAGGAGGCCTGGTGCAAAAGCTAGGCCCTAGCTCGGGAAGAGGGGCTGGTCAGGGGGAGAGTCGCTTTTCAACACAGCGTCGCTGAGAACACCAGTTACAGTTTGGAAGTAGTTCCATGTTCTTCATCTTTACATTCTTGTTAATGAATTCTACATATAAATATATATGAATACATTTTTTTGGCTTTGGAATGTGACACAGCCTGTCAACCATTTCTTTGATGTGAAAACAAAACATGCGTTTACCAACTTTGAGCTGAACATCCTAGTCCAGTTTTTCAACAGGTTTCATGAACATAAAAATCTGAAAGAGAAAATCTGCAATGTGAAAGAGGGACTGAAAGACTAAACTACAATAGTGCAGCCCATCAGCATTCGGAGAAGAGAATTAGTTTAAAAACACAAATTCATGCCTCAAGTCTAAAGGGTAGGGGTTTTCATTAAATCCCTATGCTGCACATTTTTTAGAAATCAGATTTGCCCATTATTGTTGGAAACAAATGGTGCAAAATTGTGCAATTGGGGGGAAAAGCTTGCCTTTAATTTTCTTTAAGAACACTTTTGCTAATCAAAAACTTGCAATTATGCACTCATCAATATGCACTAATGGGTACTCTCGTCATTTTTACATGCACTGTGGGGCGAGGCAGGAGGACACCTCGTAGTAGATTTGTCCTCTGGCTGATGGGCAGAATGGTGAATCCTCAATCTGCTTTTCACATCCTTAACCCTTAAGTAACTTTGCCTCAGTACTGCTGGATTTGAAAAAAAAAAAAAAAAAGTCAGAATCTTTATTTTCTTGAATCTAAATTAATATGGAGCAGCCCTGGACTTCGGAGGGATAAGGAAATAAATGCCAACCTGAACACTAGTGGAGTTTGATTCACTGTTACAGAAAGTTTTCAGTCTGCTTGTTTGAGTTTTTTTCCCCCCCCTGTCTACCGTACCCCTGGCAAATACATCCTAAGAAAAAGACTCCTAAGCACCCCCCCACCTCCACACCCCCCGTCCTTATACTGAAAGTCAGATTCAAATTGTACAAGAAACTGTTTTTATTGGACGGTGTTGGCGTTCTTTTTCTTTTTTTTCTTTTAAACATTTGACAAAACAAGCATGAAGGTGCCTTCTTTTTCCATCATTCCTGTCTTGCTGCTTACAGTGCTGAGGGGGTGGCACTAAGTGAGTTGTGTGAACCAAGTGGCTACAAAGGTATTGTCGGCCATTGATGAGCAGAATTTTTATTCTAATAACAAACAGTTGCAGGTTTTCAGTTTTTTGTTTTTTCTTCTCTCCCTTCTTCCCCCAGGAGAAAAGGTGTTGTAATACATCCTTGCTCCCCACCATTATCCTTGCCTCGCCAGTGACAATAACACAAAAATCCATAAAAACAAAAAATTTTATATATTTTTTTTTTTAATCCATTGAATGGGTTTCTGTTTAAAAGGGCAGTATTGCATTAATGCGTCTAGCTCAGTTCAAGGTGCCTAAACATTTTAAATACATTGCATAGTATTTGCTTTAGTGGTGTTCACCTCGGCTCCCATTTAAATATCGATGTGTAACTTAAGTGTCTAGTGTTCAGTGTTAATGTTCCCAACTTGGATTCATATTGTACATTTTGTGACCAGGAAAAGATTCGGTTATCTTTTTGCACAAGAACTGGTGGCTTCAGATGGTCATTTGACCTTCCCATTTGTTTTGAAACTTGAGTAAGCTTGGTCCTCCATACTGTGATGCAAGGAAGGTTCTAGAGTTAATTTTACTGATCAGCACTTCATTGTAACTTGAGACGGTATGAAATGTGCGGATAATGCCTTGGTGATACTGATACTGAGGGGGTGGGATTCCCCATTGTTTTTCCTTGCCAGTGCCCTAATTATGGAAGGGAGTCAAGTGTTTTGACTTTGCTATTGCCTGTACTGTGGTTGGTTTGGGGGTGGGGGGGTGGTAGGGGATTCAAGAATTTGAATAAGATAATGTTAAAATACTGTATTTGGTTATTTTGTGGTTTCCCACCTTTACTCATCCTTTCCATGTCACTGCTTTATGTATTTAAAGGCATTATTTTGTGTCTTAAGGCCATGTGTTATGAGATGGTTTTTCTTGCAACTTTTCTACAGTCTTTGTGGAAGCATCTTGAAGCTGCTGTTTGAAATGGAAGACCTCTTTTGGCTGCAGCTTGCAAGGAGCAGAAATTGCACAAGTAGTTTTTCATGTTTACACATCTGCAGCTGTTGCTTACTAACTGGTGGTCTTGCGCTATATAAAGTTTTACTTGACTGTAGCGCACTTTATTAAATGACTCTTGGGGTCTTCCTTGTTTTGAAGGTGGTCCTTGCACTTTTTCCAACATTTCTGGGACACAAATTAAATACTTGCATTTCCATAATATTAGAGTGTTGGATTCATTTTGTGTGAGTTGATGTCGTAATCTTTCCAGCTGTTTCTGTAACTTGGAAGTAGATGAACTGTTTGCCTGGCATGGGGAGTGGTACAGTGAGTTCCCCTCCATATCACACTTAGTCTTCTGTTCTCTACCTATCTGAGTTACTTTTCATCTTGACAATTTATTGGATCCCATTTATCCTTAAGGGGGTTCTGATTTGCTGTCATCCTAAACTGGGAGAGATGGCAGATTGCACTGGAATCAAAGCTGTGGTACCTTTTTAATATTCAGGAGTGTTGTAATTTTTTTGTCTACCATTAAAATATAAATTCTTAAGAAATTTGTACTTCTGTACTGTGGAACCCACTTCCACTTTTTTTTGTTTTGTTTATTTAAATGGTTTTTCCTATGGTACCTTCCAAAGCACAGTCTTATCAATGTGTCCACTGTTACAAGTGCAGTGAATTGTCAAAACTAACTGTACAGCAATATGTATCATTCCAGTTCTTTAGCAGGTATAGTGGCAAATTATCTGAATCCGGTCCTTAAGTTTTTGTGGTAGACGAAAACTACAGCATTGCATTACAGGTAGGGTATAGTTTCATTTTTTTCCCCATTTTGTTTGTGTTGAACTTAACATACAATAAACTACTGATGTCTTCATTATTCATTTCTGTCCTTTTGTTTTGAGAATGTGCTGCTTTGTGATGAGTTCAGAACACTTCAGGCTGAAGGCCACAGTGTGGAGCAACAAGTGAGACTATGGGGAAACTAAAGCTTGGTGGGGTGTTTTTGGTTTTTTTTGTCCATATGGCTGTTTTTTTCCCTTTATTGGTCGTCATTTAGAAAGGAAATACCTTTTTAATCCCTGTTCATAATCTGTTCTCTTCCTCTGAAACTTGCTCCTTTTTTGAAAGTTAAGAAATACCGTTTGTTTGGTCCTGGTAGGTTTTTTGATGCAATTCCGGTTGCATGGGCCTCTTGTCTGTCTTAGAATTTCTGGCTACTTTTCTGCAGAGAAAGTAAATGACATTTGTGGTTTTACCTCTTGGAGTGGATATAATCCAGATTGCTTGGATATGCTTAGTTGAATTGAGGGCACATTTTCAAATTGTAATAAGGCAAAAATGGCAAGTTATGGCAATAAAATATGAATGAGTTATGTGTGTGTATATGTTGATATAGAGATGTTCACCACTGAACACTGACTGCTTGTGTTTTTTTTTTTTTCTGCAATTTTGTTTTTGTTTATAGATAAATGTTTGTTTTTGAATCTTGTTACTCACTCGCTGTCAGAGCCGTTCACGACAGTTATGCTTGGCAGTCAGTCACTTTTTGGTTGCACTGGACAACAAAGCTTCTCGGACATATTGTTTCCTGAAATGCCTGGTGATTTTATAATAGACCGATTCAAGCTAAACACACGTTTAACTTCAGATTGACTGTCATTTAGAAATTTGGAGAAACCTGAAGTAAAATTTTATAAAATTGTGTTTAATAGCTTAAATATGCTGACACTTAGTTGGCTTGAACTAATGTTTTGCTGCAGATTTGCATTTGTACTCTGTGTCTGATGCTGCTTATCTTCAGTGTCCAACACTCTGCCATCATGGATGGATTCCACTTGCCTTGATTCTGCTTTTCAATTGTTGAAATGTCCTGCTGAACCTTTCATGTTTGGTACAGATTGCACCAAAATTAGCATAGAGGAAGTCTCAAGTGTGACTGCAGAACATGAACAGATGCAACAAGTTACACTTCATGGTTTTGTATGCTTAAGTTGTGTTGTCAACCAGCATGGACTTTGCCTGGTGCTTTATAGTTGACAAGAAAAGTCTCAATAACATTCATGCCTTCCATGTAACTTCCTCCCAGCCCACTAGCATATCTTCAAACTGCCTGTCCTTGATTTGTAGACCAACAAACATTCCTTAAACTTGGCATCCATTATCCATGGAAACACTTGTCTCGGATATCTAAATCTTTCATCTTCATCACTTTCACTAAATTATTAATCAACTCAGGTTTTATATGTAGAGGAGGCAAAAATATTTTTTGGTCATCAAGTGGTTCATGTGCCATGCTTTTTGCCAGTTCTTTTGAATGCAGTGACTCTTTAGCATGGCTGTCATATTTACAAATGAAGCAGGACTTGGTACCTGTGAGCTGCAGTGTCACTTTTAGACCTCTACAGATATTGCAGCTGGAGTTGTATTTGTATATGAATATTTCTAATACAACTGTATTGCAATAAAACGGTAAGTGATTTGTATGATCAGAAAGCCAAAAATCTGAGTCTTCATGAAGCAAAATCTTTGTTGTCCAGTGTTACGGTTCATAGGCTTGTTGTGTGTGGTTTTTTTTTGGGTGGGTATCCTTACCGGGCTGCCATACAGTCTGCCAGCTTTAAATGAATAGATGGCCTTGCATTACATTCAATGTTTCAGCTGTGCTAATGAAGGCGAGAGCTTATACCTATAGAACTTTTCCTTCCATATTTTGAGTATTGTGAAGTTGTATAGGTGTATTGTGGTGTTTTTTTTTTCCCCCCTTTTCTTGTCCCTAGTATCTCACGAAAGCAGCAGTCGTTTGTTTTTCCTTTTTTTCCTCTCCATATATTTTAAACCAGATTTGTTTCTGATCTCAAAACTTGTTTTGCCTGTCCTGCTGAAAGCTGTGACTCTGTCCAATAAGTGTTTGTGTACCTGAGTGCATTTTACCTTCCTCGCAATGTACACCCTTGACCCAGCTGATGATAAATATTTTCTTAATGAGTTTTTCTAAATGATGTGCTGTGGTGTGCGTATGTATGTATATATTTGGTTTATTAGTTTTGTAAATCTGAATGTGGTTTCTGCTATTAGCAGTCATAAGTGTACTTGTTAAAAACCAGCCTGCCTCCCTAATTTATTTTCCAGCTGTATCAAGATAAAATGCTTGTCCATTAAAACATGGCTGTCTTACCAGGCCATGTGTTTTGGGAATTCCTTACACTTAAATATTTATACCAAAAGAGATTTTGGATAGCTTTGGATTAAAACAAAAAATACTCCTAGCTCCTTAATTGGCTGTATTTGGAGTAACACAAGATGGCTTTATGTGTGCTGTGAAAAGCCAGCTGTCCTCTCCTATGCCACACTACTTGAGTTTTTTGCTAATTTTGTATGAATCCTCAACAACCTTCTTTGATTTGGTGGGAAACCCAATTGTATAGAATTTCTCAAGTTGGAAAAGTCCAGTTTTCTCCGAGGATCCATACAGAACTTGGCACAATTGTTAATGTAATTCTAAAGTAAATTGCTGTGCTGTATATTTTTATTCTACTCGCTGCTTTATCATACGCAGATGTCTTAGATGGACACTGTTTGTGGTGTTCTTTGAGTAGGGCTCAGCTATGGAGTTCTTTTGACGCTCTTCACCATTTGTTTTTCCAAATTTAAGAGCACGGACTCTAAAGTTAACACACATTCTTAGGATACATCCACACAACTAAGTTTTTGTTTAGAAGTTTTCACCTTTTGTTCACATTACCCTAGCATTTTCAGTCACAGAAAATGGAGAGTTGGAGATGCTCATTGATGCTAGACAGGTTGGTGGAGTGGTGGCTCTGAGGCTAGGGATCTGCACTGGCAATCGGAAGGTCGCCGGTTTGAATCCCGTAAATGCCAATTGGGACTCTGCTTTGTTGGGCCCTTGAGCAAGGCCCTTAACCTGCAATTGCTGAGCGCTTTGAGTAGTGAGAAGTGCTATATAAATGCAAAAAAGTATTATTTATTATTAATACTTCAATTGCATTCTGATTGGCTCATTCTCGCATCGCAGCCCTTCCACGTAGGTGTGTGTTGGTTATATATAGCAAGTTTGTAGATTTTTTTTCACAGAGAGATAATTGAAATAGACTGAAAAAAAATGAGGTGTATTGAATGCAAATAGTGTGCTGGCTTAGTGAGATTACCGTTACACAGTGGATCAAAGCACCAAATTTTGCGTGGCTGATCATTAGGGTCTTTGAAAAAATTTTAGCCTAGGAGCCCAAAAAAATTGCTTGAATAAAAATCCAAAACTGCAGATATGTGGATATTAATGAAAATTTTTGTCAATGATCGTACATGCACTAAAAGAACCAGACTTTAAAGTGTCAAAGTCTTTGACAGAATCGCCAAGTCATTCACTAACACTTGTGGTTTATTCAACTGCAGATTTACCAATAGCAATGAAAATTGTCAAAATGTCCCAAAAATTACCGCCCATGCACTATAAAAAGCAGACGTAGATTCTCGAAACTTCACAGTCTTTGTCAGAGTCACCAAGTCAATCACAAATTATTACATCACTATGAAATAGTTATCAGATTAATTCTATTTGTTGCACTGGCATTTAAACAAGTGGTGAGCAGTCCAGATTTGCATTACTGCATTTGCATCTGATGCAATCGCCTTTACAGAAACATTTGCTCGGCTCACTGCAGGCCCTGGAGACTTCCGGGAGAGTGGTCCATTGTGGCACCCATGATCCTGATTCTGTCACCCATGCATAGCCCAATAGAGAAGGAATCGGTTGCTGAGTTTGTAAGCTCGTCGTCCAGATTCCTACTTGATATACGACCCCTAGTATATGCAGCAGTAGTGTGTCCTGTGCAGGTGCTGGTTTCTCCATTGATGGGTTTGCATGACTGAGAGTTCTCTTCTTAATCTGTATGATAAAAGCAGCCCTTTGAGGTCTGTGAATCAATTAACAGTCAGTATATCAAGTGTTTTGAATTGTGCAGAATCAGAAGTTAACTGCTGAAATGGATGGCAAGGTTTAAAAATGTCTCTTGTGACAAGCAGACTTCTTACCTCTACTAGTTAAAGCTGAAGTTGTACCGCAGCTAGAGTATGCATGGAACACCGGCAGCACTCTTGAGTTTGGCTCGCCCAAGATTGCACGCATTTCGTTAAAGTGGCAAAATCTGTAAAGGCCACCAAATAGCAGCAGCAGATTGTGTGATGACTAGGTCATGAAATATGCCTGCAAGGATGACTACCATGTCGGTGTCTACAGTACACACTACGACACTTTTTGCTCTGTCTTCTAGTGCATGCTGTACGTGTACAACAATCCGAGTTTCAGCCTCCTCGTGGTTGCAGTCATTCATGGGAGAACCAGAACCAAGAACTGAAACAGCATGTCCTGATGTGATGTGTATATATATATTTTTTTATTTTTCTGGTGACCACTTGAGCTCCTTGTCAAAAAAGAAAAAAGCTCCTCCTCATTGGTTGGGTCACGGAGATAATCCATCCAGTTATGTGGCAATTTTTCTGCTTTCTTCTTTTCCCCTCTTTTCTCGTGTTGTCTCTTTCAAACCGCCTGAGATGTAGCTGTCCCAAACGACGTCGAGCCTGTTGCAATTTTGCAGCAGATTGTCAAGGTGAGTAATGAAAACACCACTTGCATACATGTCAAACGTTTTAATGGGCAGGAAGTGGACGATAACAGCTCCATCCAGAACCTGCCAGTCGTATACAACAGGTGCATCACACTGATCACGCTGTTCAAGGCACTGTAGCCAAGGCCATGACTGCATTTCGTGTGCAAAAAACCCTTCCAAGTCACCTTTGCGGTTTTGCATAGCAATGTAAAGCTGCCCAAACAGTTCAACATTGTTCTTCAGTTCTTTAATCTTCTTGCCCTGCTTTGGAGTAGATTTGTGTTTAGGGGTACTGAAGAGGGCCAGTGAATTTTCTTTTTATAGGATCATTAATTGAGTGTGTTCGCTCATCAAGAACCCGCTTAACAAAGTCTTGGTCTTGTCTCTCACCTGCGTCCTCCAGGCACCAGCGTGAGTAATCACCAGTTGACCTGTACAGATATGGCTAGCAGAGTAACTAGTCCTGGGAAATTAACCAAGAATGGATTGCCCATCTCTCCCATAGCTTCACAGAGGCTTGTCACTGGTGTGTGGAAAGTCTTCTGAACTGTGAAACCCTGTTGATGGTGTAGCAAGTTCTTACTGTTGTCAGAATCCTCATCATGGAGGTGTTCTTCCTCAAATTTCTCTGGTCCTGAAATCATCCATCGGCTGAGGGCATTTGGATTTTCTGTGATTCCCACTGCACCACCTGAACCCATCACGATCTTCTTCATCTGCTCGTGTGCCTGGTCAAATGGAAATGGCAGAGCATTTGTTACATGTCTTTGAAAAAACCCAGTGTGACTTGTTCTGAAACTCCTCTTTGACTATAACAGGCGTCTATCTTTCATAATTTACATGGTCTAATGCAAAAACGGGTTAGTTCTTCCAAACCTTCAACATAAAGTGGGAAATTTCTTTCTCTGTGAGCCCTGACGAAAATTAGAATTAGGGTTTTATAACTCATGGTCCTGTCCCAGAACATGAAAGTTGGACTTTTTGATAGCATGCCAATTCCCCCTTAGCCTCTGGTGCTTCATCATTTTTTGGGCCTGTACTAAGCATGAAAGCCTCCTTTAGAAGATTCTGCAGGGCAAGCACAGTGACTTGATAAGCATGCCTAGTTCAAGTTAGGTTGGCAGCCTTCAGAAACGAGTCAGCCATGCCAGGTGATTCTACTTCAGCTGTGGTGAATCCAAGGACTTCACCCAAGGTATTCCACAGAGCCATTTCAGTATGCAAGCCTCCAAGCGTAACCACATGCACTTTCTCACCATGAGTGTCAGGCCATTTCCACTGTACCAATTTGGCAAGGGAAAGAAGAGGCTGATCAAATGTTGTAATGGGAATCTGTCCAGGATTCAAAAATTCAATCGCCTTTCTTACTACATACAACTCATGTTGAATCCTGGCAGGTGTAGCAGACTTTTCGTAGAACAAAAGAAGTGTGGCACATATTGCTGGGGATCTTCCACAATTGGCTGTATAGAGGAATGGTAGGCTGCCCATGCAATAGCATCACCACTGGTAAATTCTTCCTTATCTAAAAGTGACGATGTGTTCTGAATCCAGTTGTGAACCTGCGCTTTGCCAGCATCCAAACTACTGTCCAGTTTGCTTATCTTGCACTCTGGAACAGCAAAAGAAGAGTTCTTCAAGTCAACCGCAGCAGGCACTATGGCATAGCTATCACGAAGAAACTTGTCCTTGTTTCTTCTCTCTTGAACACTACTGGGCAATCTTTCTGTGCCAGGTTGCATCTTAGTTGGCAACTGGAACAAACTGATTCCAGTCCCATGGAATGAACTAGTCGCTGTAGTCGAACTTGGGTTGTAGTCTAAATTGTCAATAGCACCAACAGTAAAAAGCCCTTGCCTGAGACAACCAGGAGCCACCACACCATCTGCTGAATACTGCTGACACGCCAAAGTGGCAATTTAGTCTTCAATTTGGAGAACTCGCTCAAAAGAAATGCTGAAGCCTATCTCATATAACTGCTGGATTAGTGTCTTGCTTCTGCTTAATGCATGCAGGTTAATGCCAATGGAGACAAGAAGAGGCGGCTCACGTTCTGAAGTATGTCTTGTCTTCATGCCAGTAGTAGACGTCCATTCATCCATCCATTATCCTAACTACAGGGTCACGGGGATCTTGAATACAATGCTCTGGCCAATGGTGAGACATACCTGTGAGTCGAGCTTATCCTGATCCTTGAGGTTCAGACCATTCAATAGCGATGACACAAGATATTTCACGCTAGACGGCAATGACGTCTCTTGACATTCTGCTGTGAAGCTACCAGCAAAGGTGGAACCATTGTGACAGAAGATGTCATGTCTGATTATTTTAGCAGCCCTTGCCAAAATGACTGCATCTTCATCAAAAACACGTTGCTTCACAGCCTCCCTCAACATTTTAATCATTCCCTCCTTAAAAACAATAATTGCATTTCTACCGTCAAACTCATCTTGTGCATCTGGGAAGTGCTCTAGCAATTGCTCCTTCAACCTTCTTCAAGACGAGTTGCGTGAAGAGAATGAATTTCAGACAACTTGACAGATAGATACTGTACTTTATAGAGTCACATACTCCAGCAGCAGCATACTGATGAACACAATATTAAATATCAGAGTGATAACAATGCAGGTATAACAGACAATAACTTTATATAATATTAACGTTAAGGGGTGGAATTGAAGAGTCGCATAGTGTGGGGTCTCCTCAGTCTGTCAGTGGAGCAGTACGGTGACAGCAGTCTGTCTCTGAAGCTGCACCTCTGTCTGGAGATGATCCTGTTCAGTGGATTCTCCATGATTGACAGGAGTCTGCTCAGCGCCCGTCACTCTGCCATGGATGTCAAACTGTCCTGCTCCGTGCTTACAATAGAGTCTGCCTTCCTCACTAGTTTGTCCAGGCGTGAGGTGTCCCTCTTCTTTATGCTGCCTCCCCAGCACACCACCGTGTAGAAGAGGGTGCTCACCACAACCATCTAAAAGAACATCTGCAGCATCTTATTGCAGAGGTTGAAGGACGCCAGCCTTCTAATGAAGTATAGTCATCTCTGTCCTCTCTTGTACAGATCATCAGTCTTGGCAGTCCAGTCCAGTTTATCATCCAGCTCCACTCCCAGGTATTTATAGGTCAGCACCCTCTGCACAGTCACCTCTTATGATCACGGGGTCCATGAGGGGCCTGGTCCTCCTAAAATCCACCACCAGCTCCTTGGTTTTGCTGGTGTTCAGTTGTAGGTGGTTTGAGTCTCACCATTTAACAAAGTCCTTGATTAGGTTCCTATACTCCTCCTCCTGCCCACTCCTGATGCAGCCCACCATAGCAGTGTCGTCAGTGAACTTTTGCACGTGGCAGGACTCCGAGTCGTATTGGAAGTCTGATGTATGTTGGCTGAACAGGACCAGAGAAAGTCCAGTCCCCTGCGGCGCTCCTGTGCTGCTGACCACAATGTCAGACCTGCAGTTCATGAGACGCACATACTGAGGTCTGTCTGTAAGATAGTCCACCATCCACCGATGCCACCAGGTGTGAATCTACTCCCATCTCTATCGGCTTGTCCCTGAGGAGCAGAGGTTGGATGGTGTTGAAGGCGCTAGTCCAGAAACTTAATTCTTACAGCACCACTGCCTCTGTCCAAGGGTTATACCAGATTCCACTGATTTTTTTCAATGTAGGTTGTTAGTTCTACAAAAGTTCTAGACTCGTTCATTTTTTGATCTGTGTTTTCACATTTCTGGTTTGCCTTCCTTGTAAGGCTGCGATCTCGGTTTCTCAACCCAACTAAGCATGGTAAGTGGTATTTAGCCTCCATTGCCATTAAATCTCCTCCAACTACCCTAATCTGAACCTTGGTGTCATTGAGTTCATTAATCATGGTCCGGATATTCTTGTCAGCATCAAATGTCGACACTTCATGCAGAACACCTTCCTCTTCGTCTTTTTCACACAAAAAGCATTTCTGCTTATCTGTTGCTTGGCGCTTGATAGATAATTTCTCTTCAGCGTTTTCTGTAGTGCGTATGCTCCTTTTTCTGTGCCTTTTCAAGCTTAGATCTGTTAAACTTTAGATAGCAAGGCTTGTGCCATGAAGCAGAATGTGCAACCAGACTGTCACAGGTCTCATCTGGTTTGACATGCACTTCAACGGGCAGAGCTTCTATAGCCCTGAACTGGTCAACATTGGCCAAAAAGGAACGATGTGCACCTGTTTTGTCGCCACTTGTCCCAGGTGTGTGCAGTGGACACTTGAAAGGTTCAACAGTGACTTTCTGACAAATAATTCATCGATCCCAGTTCATCTCCATCTTAAATTACTCGAACCTGCAATAAGCAGAGGGCGGCATGGTGGCGCAGTGGGTAGCGCTGCTGCCTCACAGTTAGGAGACCGCTTTCCGTGTCCTCCCTGCGTGGAGTTTTCATGTTATTCCCGTGTCTGTGTGGGTTTCCTTCCACAGTCCAAAGACATGCAGGTTAGGTGGATTGGTGATCCTAACTTGTGTGTGTGTCTGCCCTGCGGTGTGCTGGCACCCTGCCTGGGGTTTGTTTCCTGCCAAGCGCCCTGTGTTGGCTGGCATTGGCTCCAGCAGACCCCCGTGATCCTGTAGTTAGGATATAGCGGGTTGGATAATGGGTGGATGGATGCAGTTAAGCACAGACGCTATATTACTATTGTATTTGATTGTTCCTCCCCCACACTATGCGACTCTTCAATTCCACCCGGGGGAGTAAATGCTAACATTAAATTTATTTTTATTTTTTTCATTTTTTTTTATTACTATTTAATTTAATATTGTTTCTTTGTATCAGTATACTGCTGCTGGATTATGTGAATTTCCCCTTGGGATTAATAAAGTATCTATCTATCTTATTGGTACTAAACAATTTTGAAAAAGTCAAAATCCTAAATGCAGTAATGTTTTAAACTATCATCTACTACAATATATTTAATTTGGTTATTTTTATCACATGCTGAGTTATTGACATTCCCATCAGGGTTATGTTAGGCCGATCTGAAACAATTGCAATATTTCAAGCCTATTAATTCCTTTTGTGTTTTATACTGTTTATTGTACACCCCTTCAGGGCTCCCAGTCTAAAATCACTCTATTGAACTTAAGGGAGCACTGTGCCGGATTTGTTGCTTTTATCTGCCCTGTTAACGGTACCCTTGAACCGGGTCACTAAGCCACCACACTAAAATGAAAAGAGTGGATCCATTGAAATATCTCGAGTCAGTGGCAGCTCAAGATGGGAATTAGAGGCAGAGTACCGGCAAAGTGCAGAGTGGATCGTTTTTACTGTGGGGTTTTTAAGATTGGGGCAAGACCAGTAATGATGTGGAGAGCTGAAGTGGGATATGCTGATGGATGGGTGGAGTTACAAGAAAGGACAGAATGAGAAACGAGGCAGTCAGAGGTGCAACACAAGTGGGAAAGACCTCTACAAAGGTACATAAAGGTTAGTTGAGGTGGTATGGACATCCACCTGTCCATTATCCAACCCGCTATATCCTAACTACAAGGTCATGGGGGTCTGCTGGAGCCAATCCCAGCCAGCACAGGGTGCAAGGCAGGAAACAAACCCCGGGCATGGCGCCAGCCCACTACAGTGCACACACAATTTAGATTCGCCAATCCGCCTAACCTGCATGTCTTTGGACTGTGGGAGGAAACCCAGGCAGACATGGGGAGAACATGCAAACTCCACACAGGGATGACATGGGAAGTGAACCCTGGTGTCCTAAGTGTGAGGCAGCAGTGCTACCCATTGTGCCACAGTGCCAGTTGGTATGGACATGTGGTGAGGAATACAGTTAGGTCCATAAATATTTGGACAGAGACAACTTTTTTCTAATTTTGATTCTGTACATCACCACAATGAATTTTAAATGAAACAACTCAGATGACATTGAAGTGCAGACTTTCAGCTTTAATTCAGTGGGTTGAACAAAACGATTGCATAAAAATGTGAGGCAACTAAAGCATTTTATTAACACAATCCCTTCATTTCAGGGCTCAAAAGTATTTGGACAAATTAAATAACTGGTAATAAAATGTTCATTTCTAATACTTGGTTGAAAACCCTTTGCTGGCAATGACAGCCTGAAGTCTTGACCTCCTGGGCATCACCAGATGCTGGGTTTCCTCCTTTTTAATGCTCTGCCAGGCCTTTACTTTCACTTGCTGTTTGTTTGTAGGCCTTTCTGTCTGAAGTTTAGTCTTCAACAAGTGAAATGCCTGCTCAGTTGAGTTAAGATCAGGTGACTGACTTGGCCATTCAAGAATTTTCCACTTCTTTGCTTTAATAAACTCCTGGGTTGCTTTGGCTGTATGTTTTGGGTCATTGTCCATCTGTATCATGAATCAATTTGACGTCATTTAGCTGGATTTGAGCAGACAGTATGTCTCTGAACACCTCAGAATTCATTCGGCTGCTTCTGTCCTGTGTCACCTCATCAATAAACACTCGTGTCCCAGTGCCACTGGCAGCCATCACACTGCCGGACTCCACCGTGTTTTACAGATGATGTGCTATGCTTTGGATAATGAGCTGTTACACGCCTTCCTTCTCCATACTTTTTTCTTGCCTTTATCATTCTGGTAGAGGTTCATCTTGGTTTCATCTGTCCACAGAATGTTTTTCCAGAACTGTGCTGGCTTTTTTAGATGTTCTTTAGCAAAGTCCAATCTAGCCTTTCTATTCTTGAGGCTTATGAGTGGCTGGCACCTTGCAGTGCACCCTCTGGATTTACTTTCATGCAGTCTTCTCTTTATGGTAGACTTGGATATCGATACGCTGACCAAGCCCTGGAGAGTGTTGTTCACTTGGTGGGCTGTTGTGAAGGGGTTTCTCTTCACCATGGAAATGATTCTGTGATCATCCACCACTGTTGTTTTCCGTGGACATCCAGGTCTTTTTGCCTTGCTGAGTTCACCAGTGCTTGCTTTCTTTCTCACGATGTACCAAACTGTAGATTTTTCCACTCGTAATATTGTAGCAGTTTCTCGGATGGGTTTTTTCTGTTTTTGCAGTTTAATGATGGCTTCTTTCACCTGCATGGAGATCTCCTTTGACCGCATGTTGTCTGTTCACAGCAAAATCTTCCACATGCAAGCACCACACGTCAAATCAACTCCAGGCCTTTTATCTGCTTAACTGATAAGACATAACGACGGACTTGAACACACCTGCCATGAAATAGCCTTTGAGTCAATTGTCCAATTACTTTTGAGCCCCTGAATGAAGTGATTGTGTTCAAAAAATACTTTAGTTGCCTCACATTTTTATGCAATCGTTTTGTTCAACCCACTGAATTAAAGCTGAACGTCTGCACTTCAACGTCATCTGAGTTGTTTCGTTTAAAATTCATTGTGGTGATTAATGTACAGAACCAAAATGAGAAAACAGTGGTCCAAATATTTATGGACCGAACTGTATGTGGACAAAAGAGTGATGGAGAATAGAAGGTGAATGGAGGCCAAAGTGGAGGTGGCTGGACGAAGTTAAAGATTTTGAAGGAAAAAGCGTCAAACTTAGGAGGAGGATCAAGAGCATTGACCCCACATATAAGTGAGAAAAGACGAAGAGACCAATATTTGAGTAGAACTTGTCCAGCTTGTAATGCCCACAAATGGGATGTGCCGATTGATGTTTTGTTCCCTTTTAGAGTGACACGTCATTTAGGTATTGGTAACCGAGTGAATCGTTTCTGTTGAGCCAGCCATGATGATGTAACTTATCTCCCTGGTCAATGATGTCGACCGATTCATTCAGCATTTCAATGTTTAGGTTGCAGTACCAGGGTGTTGTACCGTGTTAGCCATTGTGAATGTAGTATGAAGCCAAGCAGAATGACCCCTTTTATTGGCTAACTAAAAAGATTACAATATGCAGGCTTTTGAGGCGACTCAGGCCCCTTCTTCAGGCGAGATGTAATGTTTAGGTTGCACATTTTAGTTTTAATTGTAATGTACTCCATTTTTCTCCATTAATTATTCACATAAATATTCAATTAGAATTAGAACAATCTAGACGAGAACAGGCCATTCAGCCCAACAAAGCTCGCCAGTCCTATCCAGCAATTTCTTCCAAGAAAACATCAAGTCGAGTTTTGAAAGTCCCTAACGTCTTACTGTCTACCACACTACTTGGTAGCTTATTCCAAGTGTCTATCGTTCTTTGTGTAAAGAAAAACTTCCTAATGTTTGTGCGAAATTTACCCTTAACAAGTTTCCAACTGTGTCCCCGTGTTCTTGATGAGCTCATTTTAAAATACAAGTCTCGATCCACTGTACTAATTCCCTTCATAATTTTAAACACTTCAATCATGTCACCTCTTAATCTTCTTTTGCCTAAACTGTAAAGGTTCAGCTCTTTTAATCTTTCCTCATAATTCAACCCCTGTAGCCCTGAATCAGCCTAGTCGCTCTTCTCTGGACCTTTTCTAGTGCTGCTATGTCCTTTTTGTAGCCTGGAGACCAAAACTGTACACAGGACTCAAGATGAGGCCTCACCAGTGCATTATAAAGGTTGAGCAGAACCTCCTTGGACTTGTACTCCACAGATCAAGGCGCTATATAACCTAACATTCTGTTAGCCTTCTTAATGGCTTCTGAACACTGTTTGGAAGTTGATAGCTTGGAGTCCACTATGACTCCTCTCGTGCTTTTTGCACTTGATCAATTATTGCAATTGCGTCCTCACAAAGAGCTTGACGTTGCTTCTTCGCTGTACCCAAACATGTCACGGTACCTGAACTCTTCCGGATTTGTCATACAACTTCATTAATATCAATCCGACATTTCTCATTCTGTGGAGTCAGGCCAGGTCTGAATCCTGTCCTCCTTACTTTTCTCATCTCCAAATCTTATATATTCAGATGAGCTCATCCAGTTGGGTCCATAAGTGTTTGGACAGTGAGACAATTTTCACAATTGTTGGCTCTGTACACCACACGGTGGATGTGAAATAAAGCAAACGTTATGTGATTGAAGTGTAGACTTTAAGGCGTTTAGCAAAAATTTACAAGCCATCTTTCTGCATAAATTCCAGGAGCTCAAAAATATGGACAAACTACTCAAACGATTATTTTCAGTATTTGGTTTACAATCCTGTGCAGTCAATGGCTGCTTGAAGTCTGAGCCATGTGCTGCTCTGCCAGGCCTTTACTGCCGCGGTCTTCAGGTGTCGCTTGTTCGTTGGACTTTCTGCATTCAGTTTTGTCTTCAGCGTGTCCAGTTGGGTTGAAGTCAGTTGGTTGACTCGGCCATTGAAGAATCTTCCACTACTTTGCATTGAAAAGAACTTGGTTTGCTGTCGCAGTTTGCGTTGGCTCGTTGTCCGTCTGTACCGTGATGTGTCGTCCTATTAGCTCTGCGGCACTTGTGTGAATCTGAGCAGACAGTGTAGCACCCTGTACACTTGTGACTTCTGCCAGCAGTCAAATCGTCAATAAACACCAGTGACCGACGTCCATCGGCAGCCACGCATGATCAGGCCATAACACGGCCTCCATGTTTCACAGATGCTGTGCCATTCAAGTTCATGTGCACAGCAAGGAAACACGTTTACCTGTACAATGAAATTCTTTCTTTGCTGTCCACACCAAATGACAAAACCAACGTATAAAGATAAATAATAAGTAACAGAGGCAGCATAAAGTATACAGGTGCCGGTCATAAAATTAGAATATCATGACATATAAAGTTGATTGATTTCAGGAATCCCATTCAAAAAGTGAAACTTGTATATTAGATTCATTCATTACACACAGACTGATGTATTTCTAATGTTTATTTCTTTTAATTTTGATGATTATAACTGACAACTAATGAAAGTCCCAAATTCAGTATCTCGGAAAATTAGAATATCAATGAAGACCAATGTAAAGAACAGATTTTTTAGAAATGTTGGCCAACTGAAAGGTATGAACATGAAAACTATGAGCAGGTACAGCACTCAATATTTAGTTGGGGCTCCTTTGGCCTGGATTACTGCAGCAATGCCACGTGGCATGGAGTCGCTCAGTCTGTGGCACTGCTCAGGTGTTATGAGAGCCCATGTTGCTCTGATAGTGGCCTTCAGCTCTTCTGAATTGTTGGATCTGGTGTATTGCATCTTCCTCTTCACAATACCCCATAGATTTTTCTATGGGGTTAAGGTCAGGCGAGTTTGCTGGCCAATCAAGAACAGGGATACCATGGTCCTTAAACCAGGTACTGGTAGTTTTGGCACTTTGTGCAGGTGCCAGGTCCTGTTGGAAAATGAAATCTGCATCTCCATAAAGTTCATCAGCAGCAGGAAGCATGAAGTGCTCTAAAACTTCCTGGTAGATGGCTGCATTGACCTTGGACCTCAGAAAACACAATGGACCAACACCAGCAGATGACATGGCACCCCAAACCATCACTGACTGTGGAAACTTTACACTGGACCTCAAGCAACGTGGATTCTGTGCCTCTCCTCTCTTCCTCCAGAATCTGGGACCTTGATTTTCAAAGGAAATGCAAAATTGACTTCCATCAGAGAACATAACTTTGGAGCACTCAGCAGCAGTCCAGTCAAGACGCTTCTGATGCTGTCTCTTGTTCTAGAGTGGCTTGACACGAGGAATGTGACAGCTGAAGCCCAAGTCTTGCATACGTCTGTGCCTGGAGGTTCTTGAAGCACTGACTCCAGCTGCAGTCCACTCTTTGTGAATCTCCCCCACAGTTTTGTTTCACAATCCTCTCCAGGGTACAAGCGGTTATCCCTATTGCTTGTCCACTTTTTTCTACCACATCTTGTCCTTCCCTTCGCCTCTCTATTAATGTGCTTGGACACAGAGCTCTGTGAACAGCCAGCCTCTTTAGCAATGGCCTTTTGTGTCTTGCCCTCCTTGTGCCAGGTGCCAATGGTCGTCTTTTGGACAACTGTCAGGTCAGAAGTCTTCCCTATGATTGTGTAGCCTACAGAACTCGACTGAGAGACCATTTAAAGGCTTTGAGTTCATTAGCTGATTAGAGTGAGTGTGGCACCGGGTGTCTTCAATATTGAACCTTCTCACAATATTCTAATTTTCCGAGATACTGAATTTGGGACTTTCATTAGTTGTCAGTTATAATCATCAAAATTAAAAGAAATAAACATTAGAAATACATCAGTCTGTGTGTAATGAATGATTCTAATATACAAGTTTCACTTTTTGGATGAAGTAAATCAACTTTGTCATGATATTTATGACCGGCACCTGTAAAAACAGAATAGAAGTATAAAGTGTAACGTGCAGGTCGGTGTGTGATGGACACGTCCAATCCAGTTGTGTGAGGTCGATAGAATGAGGTGAGCCGCGATTATAAACTCCAGTCAGTTATTCAGGAGTCTAATGGCCTTGGGAAGAAAGAAAGAGTTCTTTAGCCGGGAAGTCCTGCGTTTCATACGTCTGTACCTCCTGCCTGAGGGTAGAACGGTGAGCAGTTCGTGTTGAGGGTCCCTGAGGATCGAGGCAGTTCTCCTGTGGACTCTGCAGAGAGGGCAGTGGAGTCCCGGTGATCTTCTCAGCAGGCGTTTGTGGTCCACTGCAGTGGTGTTGCCGGACCCCACGGTGATGCAGCTGGTCAAGATGCTCTCAACAATGCAGCTGTAAAAGTTGCCGAGGATCTTCGTCGACATGCCAAACATCCTCAGAAAGTACAGCCGCTGTTGAGCCCTCTTGCCATTTCTTCTCTTCTTCATACTCTTTGTCGATCATTCAGCTGTATGTTCTTAGTTTACATTATCCAAAGACAATTGTTCCCAAACTGGACTGGTTTTTAAAAGAATTTCTGGCAAAGTCTAATCTTTCCGCTGTTATGTGTGAGATTTACTAGTTGATTTCACGCCCTTTCTCTTTACTTTCATGAAGTCTTCTCTTGATTGTAGACTGTGACAATGATAGGTCGACCTGCTGGAGGGTGGTCTTGGTTTGGCTAAATGGTGTGAAGGGGTTCGTCTTCACCCAGGACAGAATTCTGCAATCATCCAGCACAGTTGTCTGCTGCGGTTTGCCAGGCCTTCTGCTGTTGTTGAGCTCACCAGTGTGTTTTAAGAAACGAACCAGTTGGTTGATTTGACCACTCCTGGTGTTTCTACTGCCACTCGGATGGGATTGTTTGGTTTGCTCTGCCCGGTTGATGGTCTGTTTTGACTTCATATTGAATGTTCACAGTGATGGGTTCTAAATGAACATCCCACACTATGAACTAACTGCCTCCTTTCTACCCGCTTAGTAGTTAATGAAATGACCAGGCTGTGGGACCAGCTGGCCAGTCAAATACCTTTGAACCCCTGGAAAGGGAGGCTTGTGGGGGCTATGGAGACAAATGGCAGTCATTGCTTATATGATATTGTTTGGTAACCCCCTTAAGTTAAAGCTGAAAAGTCTAAACTCCAGTCACATACAGTTGTGCTTGAAAGTTTGTGAACCCTTTAGAATTTTCTAGATTTCTGCATAAATATGACCTAAAATATCATCAGATTTTCACTCAAGTCGTAAAAGTAGATAAAGAGAAACCAGTTAAACAAATGAGACCAAAATATTAGACTTGGTCATTAATTCATTGATCGAATCTACTGTATACTAATTAAAGGCAAAGCCCTCACTCACTCACTCACTCGTCTCTAATTCTCCAACTTCCAGTGTAGGTAGAAGGCTGGAATTAGGCAGGTGCATTCCTTACAGCTTACTTACAAAAGTTAGGCAGGTTTCATTTCAAAATTCTACACGTAACGATCATAACGGTCGATAATGGCCGACAACGTCCGCCATATTGAACTTTCTTATTTATGGCCCCATCTTCACGAAATTTGGTAGGTGGCTTCCCTGCGCTAACCGAAACTGATGTACGTACTTATTTCAGTGGTATGATGCCACTGTCGGCCGCCATATTGAACTTTCCAACGTCACTAATTCTCCAACTTCCCGTGTAGGTAGAAGGCTGAAATTTGGCAGGCGCATTCCTTACAGCTTACTTACAAAAACTGGGCAGGTTTCATTTCGAAATTCTACACGTAACGGTCATAACGGTCAACAACGTCGGCCATGTTGAACTTTCTTATTTATGGCCCCATCTTCACGAAATTTGGTAGGCGGCTTCCCTGCGCTAACCGAAACCGATGTACGTACTTATTCCAGTGGTATGATGCCACTGTCGGCCGCCATATTGAACTTTTCAACGGTCTTTGTTACTTATGGGCTCATCTTCAAGAAATTTGGTACACGGGTTCCCAGCGCTAACTGAATCCTACTTACGTACATATATACGTCCATAGCCTGCAGCTCGGTCACCGTGTGAGGCGGCATTGGGTCCCCCATCTTAACATCTCCCACGTTGTTGGCTGCCTGCCTATATAAGGCCGTCCGTCACTCCAGTCTCTACATTCCCTTCCTTGCTTCGCCAGAGGATTCACGTCTCCCTGCTGATAACTACAGCCTTTTTATTTAATCCACGGCTTCTCCGCTGTTTTATTGTTCGTTTATTACGATTATAGTTATTGTGTAGGTATTTTAGACTTACTTTACATTGTTCAGATACCCATTTCCTTTATCATTCAAATCGTACCCCCATTAACATGTCTACCGAGGTGATCACCATCGATCAAAGAACTGTCACTTACCGAGTGGTTTCCATGCCCAGAGATGGCGCCTGCCTTTTCCATTCTCTGTGTTACATATTGCACGGCCATATCAGGCTCACTCTTGATATCCATTGTGTCTTCTGTATTGAATGACTGGACAGGTTCAAGGTGTGGACTGATGACGTACAGGAGATAATTAGACTACACAGGAGCACTAGAAGAGTCAAATGCTTAAGCCCTTCACCTGTGGATCTGCATGTGAGTTGATGGCTGCCGCTGAATTGTTCGGTTGTCGCTTTCAAGTGTACCGAAATGGCCAAATATTTTACACCTTTGGACAACCGCCAATGCCTCTTAGACATCTTAGATTGACAGGTGACGATTTGAGTAGTGAACACTTTGATGTTTATGAATGTTTAAACTCTCAAAAGCTGGATGTGAAGTTATCGATGAAACTGGTTGTGTGCTTACAACGCTTGACAGATGCCGAATGTCACTTCAACACAAGTCCTACAAATACTGTCGTCATTGAAACAAACCAAGAAACTCAAACCGATTACGACAGCAGCAATCCAAGCTGTGAGATTTGAGACAAGATTACTGTTCACATGGCCGACTGTACGTTACATGCTCAGAGTAAGCTCAGCGCACAGCTTGGTCAGATTACAACCGGAGGGCCGAACTCACAACGTGGTATACAAAGAGATCCTTCACAAATAATTATTGGCATATTTTCCCTCAGTTTAAAAAGGTTTAATTTTCTTCTTAATAACAATTTTAATGCAGTACTTTGCCGCTGCAAGGCGTGGGTATTTTGCTAGTATTACATATTTGTGAGTGGCAAAAGTATGTTGTGGCACGCGGCTGGTGGTGGGGCGTCCAGGAAGACGGGAGGAGGGCTCAGGCCTCCTCCAGACCACGAGGGGGCGACCGCTCTGGTTCCTTTGGGGGCCACGGGTACAGAACTGGGAAGCTCAACCCTGTAGGGGCCCGTGGTCACCGCCAGGGGACTTCCCCATGCCTGGAGAACCCTGGACCTAGGGAAGATGAGTGGGGACACCCAGAGTGCTTCCGGGTACGCTGCCGGCACTTCTGCCACACTGGGGCGTGTCGGTGGGAGATCGCCGGGAACACACCTGGAGCACATCCGGGTGCTTATTTAAAGGGGCTGCCTCCCTTCATTCGGGGCTGGAGTCGGGTGGAAGACGGATGAGGTCTGAAGAAGAGGCAGTGTGGTTTGGGCTGGACTTGGGTGAGATTGGGGTTTGTGGAGCACTTTTAGGGTTAATAAACGTGCGGTGGTGACTAAGAACATGTCTGCCTGTCTGTGTCCGGGGCTCGTGCCGCAATGTGAACCTCACGGATTAGCTGTAAGTTTGAAGGTGGAATTCGAGTCTGGTGTTTTCAAACAATGGGATGCCAATCGGGTGTGAGTGGGCACCCTGTTCATTTCCGGAGCTAGGACACAAAACTATTTTAAGTGGACAGCTGGAATCGTAAAACATGCCTCAAAGAATTAAATGAAATTGTAATTAATAGCACATTTTTGTTCAGACCAAGTGAAAGACTTGAACCCCTGTCTGAAACTGTCTTGTGTTTCTGATCAAGGAGACGCTGTCGTCCATCAAGTAAGCTTTGGTCACCGGCCTACCTGGCACTGTTTCTGTACAGGACAGTGGTGACCAAACATGGTCGCCATCTCATCTGGCTGCCTATGCGGTATGTAAAATGGCACGAATGGGACACTCTGAAAGTCAAGTACAGTCTGCTGGTTTCGTGCCCGTCGGCGTGTGTCACCTCCCTGGAGGCACAATGCTCTGTTGGCCGCACCCTCGGATACCATTTGTCACCCAAATAACTCCACTCTGTGACACACTGCCATTTCCAATGTCATACACTCTGTCGGGGCTCTGCTCTTTCAGATGGAGGCGTATTGTTCACAGACATTGTCAGGAGCTGCGTGGATTCCCTCCGGCGTGTCGCTAGTGTGTGCACCACGTGTAGCAACGGGCTGGCTAGGAAAACGCAGCTCAGTAGACCATTTTGGATCCTGGCAGTGAAGCAGGCGGATGCGTTTTCAAGTTTAATTCTGGATGTGCCCACAAATATCCAAGATCAGCCTAATTCTGTTGTGTTGTAAAGTAAGGTGGAGTCCTGACTGCAATCTACCGTATGTCGTTGTGTTTAAGTATGAAAGGCACTATATAACAGATATCATGCAAGTTACTAGTTTCTCCCTTCAGCCTCGCACTCAACTTTCACCTAAAAGCGTCCCAAATGTGCTCAGAGAAGGCAACTCAAAATGACAGACAGGAAAGGCTGTGCTACTGGTTAGGCCAGTTAGGGACTCACAACAGCGAGCAGTGCCACCTTTCACACGTTTGGCTTGGTGTGGGACTCTAGTGCTCTCCTTTCTCCTTTTGTGTTCTTTATTGCAGTGATTCTTAACCTTTTTTTGACTCACGGACCCCTTTAAGAATTTGATGAAAGCTATGGACCCCCCTTCACCAGACATATTCACATATTCAAACACAACTTTACGTGCAAAGAATATAATGTACTTTATTTATCGAGATTTGATTGTCTCATACGTATATAACATACACAAAGTATTATTAAACTTTAAAATAATCTAAAACAAAAAACATGCAAAAAGTAATGGCCACTCATTATTATGAAATGCTAGCTGTGTACGCCTGTTGTGGGGTACAAAATCTGTACATTTTGGTTTGTAGTTCCATTATATTTTGATCACGACAACAGATGAACTTCATTCAGGACAAACCAAAGCAGGTCTTCTTCCCAGTTATATCTCACTTTTAAAACAGCTGATCCGACAAAGAAAGGAAGACATGCTGGTGGCTCAATTACTTTATAACCTGAGAAAGGATGGACATCTAATTATTTTATAGCCTGGGAAAGGAAGACATAGCGACGCCACAGAGAACATAAAAAGTTTTATTGTTTGAGAAAACGGACAGTGAATTAATTCTTCATAGTGACAGCCAGCCAATCCGAATATCTAACAATCATATCTGGCAAAACTCCCTGGTAGAATTTTTGAATAAATATGCCACATCCGAGGAGCGATATAGTAAGTGAGTAAGGAAGGAGGGAGGAAGACATCAGAAGAGAACAGAGCGACGTCAACGTGCGGCCGTTTCCATTTGGTCGTCAGAAAAGCATCATGAGCAACTACGAGTCCTCGATCACAAGCCGTCTGCGACATTCATCCTTGTCATCTTTAACTTTTCATAAACTTTTTCTAAAGACTACATATATCCAGACTTTTCTATCAGTCCTATTTTCTATTATTCTTTATTCTACTGGTACAGTGATACCTTGAGATACGAGTTTTAATTCGTTCCGTGACCGAGCTCTTAAGTCAAAATGCTCTTATCTCAAATCAATTTTCCTCATTGAGTGAATTGAAATGCCATTAATCCATTCCGGACCCCCAAAAAACACTGCAATTTTTTTGTTACATGTTTTTAAATAAGAAAAATGTACTTATAAATAATGAATAATGTATAAAAACACAATACAATAGAATGTACTACAATAAACTGGTTTTATGAAGTACAGTATAATGTACAGCATTTACCTTGGAGATCAGACGAGTTGAAGATGCTGACGGAGGTGCTGAACTGAATAGCTGAATGTTATTCACTGATTTTTGCCCGTTTTCGCCGCACCTTCCTCACTTTCATCTTCAGGGGTTTTCGATAAAAACCTGTCCAATGAGGTCTGTTTCATCCTCTCTTTCAGAATGTTTCTAAAATACGTTGGGCAGGTGTCATTAAATACAGCTGCTGCGCGATCAGTTGTAACTTTTTCAGGATGTTTCTTTTCAATAAAGTCAAGCGTTAGGCAAGTGTTGTTAAATAGCATGGCTGCAACTATCTGTTGCAATTTTTTTCAGGGTTATCTTTTAAATAAACTCAAGTGTTAGGCGAGTGTCATTAAATAGAGCCGCTGCGCTTTCAGTTGTAACTTTTTCAGGGTGTTTCTTTTCTTTAAAATTCGAAACTTTTTTCCCAAATTGCAAACACTTCCTTTATCTCACTTTATGAGGTGACCTCCTCCGCCTCTGCCTTCTCTGCGATACTGATCTCCTGCATGCGTATGTTGCCGCGTCTGTAGTTCCGTCAACTCCTCCGTCGTCAGTTCCTCTGAATGTGCGGCGACAAGCTCTTTGAAGGCTCATATTTCAACTTTTGGCTCGTAACTCAAGGCAAAAAATCAACTTAGTGACGGCTCGTATCTCAAAAAACTTGTACGTTGGGGCACTCTTATCTCAAGGTACTACTGTATTATTATCCATCCATTTTCCAACTCGTTGAATCCGAACACAGGGTCACGGGGGTCTGCTGGAGCCAATCCTAGCCAACACAGGGCACAAGGCAGGAACCAATCCCGGGCAGGGTGCCAACCCACCGCAGGACACACACAAACACACCAGGGCCAATTTAGAATCGCCAATCCACCTAACCTGCATGTCTCTGGACTGTGGGAGGAAACGCACGCAGACATGGGGAGAGCATGCAAACTCCACGCAGGGTGGACCCGGGAAGCAAACCCGGGTCTCCTAACTGTGAGGCAGCAGCGCTACCACTGTGCCACCATATTATTATTCCTGTAATAAATACCATTCTGCTTTTAACTTTCCATGCTTTGTCTTAATGTCTAGGGTGATTGAAGTAATAAGGTAGATTCCTTTGAGCACCTGGTGCAGCCGGAGGTTTGCCATACACTCCTTGCTGTGAGGTTTATTAAGGCTGAGGGTGTGAGCTCTACTCAATAGTAGGGAACAGGACGTAAAGTAAGGCATTCTTGGCTGATAAATGGCCGATAAATGGCCGATAGTCAAGAGTGCTGAGCTTTTGTATGATTAAATGTATTCTTGTAGACCGAAACTAATATTTAGGTCTGAGATATCTTTAACAATTCCAGTATGTAGTTCGTGCCAAAAATAAGCAAGTCTTTTGAAATGTTGAGAGAGTGACAGGCTGTGTTATTCCTATGGCACTTGTGTGGTTTAAAGTGCTAGAGGTTAACCAGCTGTGTGTGTGTGTGTGTGCTGTTCATAGGTCACTGCTGAGTTTCTGTGTGTATGTGTATAGCTATGTGTGTGTGTGTTGATCCTAAAGTGCAATAGTAGATCAATCTGGTGACAAACTTGACGAGTACACTTACCCTTGAAGAAAACAGGTAAAGGGTAAGTAGAGTGAAGTACTACGATAATACAATGCCCATACTGTAAAATGCCCGGGCTCCTAGAAACATGGATTCTGGCACTTCAATCAATCAATGGCATCGGGTGTGCATTAGCAGCTAAGTGAGTTTCTCTTTTTGTCGGTTTTATATTGCGGATGTGTTCGCCTCTGTTGTCTATCAGCAGCCAAGCAAGTTTCTCTCTCCTCGGAGGTTTAGTTTTGCCGATTTGCTCGCCTCTGTTGTCTATCAGCAGCTAAACGTTTCTCTTTTTCTCAGCAGTTTCACTTTGGCGACAGAGTTGCTTTCTTTGAGCCTCATGCTGTAGCCTCACACTTCCACGCATAGACGTTTCTATATAAGACCATCCTCTTCTGCAAATTAAAACAGATCTCCTACTACTACGTTTTCTACTACCATTGCTACTACTACATCTACTCTAAATCAATAGTAGTGGGCTGTATAGTGAATATAAATGTAAATTTTCACCTGACCCTCATGGACCCCCTGAAACGGGGTCCACGGACCTCAGGTTAAGAACCCCTGCTTTATCGTGTAGACTTAGTTAGAATGACTCAAATCCTGCAGGCTGTTTATAAGTAATTGAACTTTATAACTTCTCTCCATCTTCCCTTCTACATCTGTAACCTCGGGCAATTACAAAGAGTAAAAGACAAGCAGGAGTTCAATTACAGCTTTAAATAATGTACTATTGATAATGTTCATAAAATAAGAACAATAAGTGAATATTGGCAGCCGTACCACCTGATAAATGCTGATGTGTAGCTTCAGGCGACACACAGACTTGTCGTTACTCAAGTCTCCATTTCTAGTCCGCGTTCTTCAGGGCCGTCTGCATGCCTGTCTCAATATGGCTGCTGAGCTGTGCTCTTCATTGTGGTCTTCTCTTCATGGCCATGGCGTGTAAGAGAGGGGGGTTCGGTAAATCAAGCACATTTCTACATCCTCTGTCCAAATCCAAATCCACTAATAGGGCATCATGGTACAGAATGGCCTCTGATTCGAAACCAGTCCTGAGTGTCCACACTTCAGGCCAATGGGGGGCACACCTGCCCCCAAAACCATTTGTTGAGCTGATGCTTGCCAGCCAGGTAGTTTGGCTTTCCTATGGGGTTGATTGAGAGGGTCCTGCAAGAAAATCACCTGCCAAACTGGTTTTAGGAAGTTGTCATACAATTCACCATCCAGACTTGGTCCTGAAGGGGGTGGTAGTTAGTTAAACATCAAACAATTGCTGTTCTTATCAGTGCTATAACATAATATTATATTGCTTTGTCTAAGTTATAAATAAAGATGTACAAAATATTTATCAACTTTGATACAAAATCTCACAGCACAACACTCCTGTTAGCTTGCGGCAGTCCGAGCCTCTGGTGTTGCATCCTGTCTGCTCTGCTCTGTGGCTTACACGCTCTCCCTGGAATCGAAAATAGTGTGGGCTTAATTTGTCGTTTTAATCGGGCATTCGCTCCCTTGTGCCCTCCTGTTGAATATGCCCTGGTCTAGTCGCACCCTCCTGAAATGACCTCAACAATGAGAATCCTGTAAGCCGGATCACCCTCCGAGAATGGCACCACATGGCCGCAGTGCCATAACTGACGCTCCCTCACAATGCAGCAAACACTCGTTCAACACAAAGTCAAATCGGCAGTCCCCAAGGATTTTCTGAAGAGACACACATGAAGGAGTCCAGTCTTCATCTCGGGTCACTGGATAGCGTCCGTGTCTCATAACCATATAGCAAGACAGGAGGCCCCAGGACTCTAAAGACTTGGACCTTCGTCCTTTTACAGAGATATTGGGGGGGCCACACAGCCCTTTCCAGCGACCTCATGACCCCCCATGCTCTCCAAATCCATCTACTGACTTCATAGGAAGAGTCACCAGAGTCACATGAATGTCACCGCCGAGGTAAGTAAACCTCTCAATGACGAGGTCGACACTCTCTCTGCAGACAGTCACACTGCTGATGGCCGTGTCATTAAAGGTTTGGCTCTTGGTTTCTATCGGGACAATCACAAGCTCAGACACTCAGACTCCTCGCTCAGTTTCTCGAGAGCCCCGATCAGAACCTCCATCGACTCTGCGCACAATCACAACATCGTCAGCAAAGTCAAGATCAGTGAATCTTTCTTCACCAAGAGATGCCTCCCCAGCCGCTGGACCCCATGACCCTGGCCAGCGCCCAGTCCATGCAAGCATTGAACAGAGTAGGAGCAGAACACACCCCTGACGGACCCCGCATAGGTTCTGCCCGCACACTGCAAAGCACTCCCAGTACCAGTGTACAGGCCGGCCACGATATCCAGCGGCTTTGGGAGGATCCTGTGAAGTCTCAGGATGTCCCACAAGGCAACTTAATCAACTGAGTTGAACGCTTTATGAAAGGCTGCCAAAAAGCTCCGCCGATATTAGAGTTTGTGCTCCATGAGAACCCTCAGTGCCAGGATGTGGCCGATGGTAGACTTCTTAGGCATAAAACCAGACTGATCCGGTCGCTGGTAGGTGAGCAAGTGATCGTGGATCCTATGGAGGAGACTCTAGCAAGGACCTCACCTGGCATCAAGAGAAGTGCTATCCCCCTGTAGTTGCCACCCTTCCCTTTCCAGATAGGGACGACAAGTCAGTCTCCCGAATGGAAGCAAAGTTTGCTTGCAATGCTAGGAGGACAGCCTGACCACCAGCCTGGAGAAGTTCACCCTGGATACCACAGATCCCTGCAGCCTTTCCACCCCTCAGCTGGTTCACCATCTGTGCCATCTCAGTGAGGCTGGTGGGTTCACAGCTAATTGGAGGATCAGCCTCAAAAACCGTGGACCCAGGGATATCCAATGTTCTTGCTGGAGGATCGGCTTTAAACAGCTGCTCAGAGTAGCCAGCCTGGCGGGTCACAACTGCAGTATCATTGGTAAGGACCATTCCATCACCCACCCTGATTTTGACTGTCTGAGGAGCAGTTTCGGATGTGTGTAATGCTTTGATTCCTCTGAAAGCAGGATGTGGGTTGTTAGACCACAGATGGTGTGTCTCTTGCTCACAGGTTCCTCTAACAGACGCCTCCTTATCTGCCCTCAGAGCCCTCCCAGCCACCCTTGTCAGTTCCCGGTGCAGACTGGAGTTGTCACCAAGCCATGCGCTGAGACTGCTCTCGATGACATCCAGGGTGCCCTTATGAGATGGAACACCAACACCACCAACACGACCCTCAGCAACCATCAAGGTCTTGTCACAGATGGTCTCCCACATCACATTAGGATCGGCAATCGTACTCAAGTCTGTAAGATCCTCACACAAACTACATGCAAACTCGTCAGAGACAGCCTGATCTTGGAGTCTGGCCCAGTGCAGCCTCATTCTCCCAGTAGGTGGTACCCTACTGGAGTTAAGCTGGATCTTCAGAGTAGCAACAACAAGTCTGGGGTCAGAATTCACAAACTGGGCACTTCTGTAGACCCTGCAGTTTTATAAGAGCCCCCAGCGTCTGCCCACGAGGATGTGATCGATCTCTTTGACTGCTCCACCAGTATTGGAGTACCAAGTCCAATAATGCGGCTCAGGGCTCAGGACACCAGGATCCAGCGATCTGCAGCCCCTGGCCTTTTGCAAAGTCAAGGAACATGGAGCCACTTTCACCACAGTCGCCAGACCCACAGGGACCGAGACAATCCTCATAGCCAGTCCTGTCACTGCCAGTGGCTGCATTGAAGTCACCCATGACCAGAGGAGTGTCACCTTGTGGGCACCCATCAACCACTAAGTGAAGTTGCAACTAAAACGTCTCCCTCACTGAGACATCAGTCACCCTGGTTGGAGAATACACTGAGACAACAGACAAGACACCCAGGGAGTGCCGTAATCTGAGTCTCATGATGCGCTCGTTGAAAGGAGTGACATTACACACCATTGGAAGGAGCCGATCTGTCACAGCAACAACTACTCCCCGAGTATGACAGCCATGAGAGCGAGCAGACCAATAAAACGTGTACCCACCTACAGAGGTCTGGCCAGACCCCGGTCTGCGCACCACTCAAATGCCGAGTTACTCAGCGCCTACAACAGCAGAGGAAGATGGCCATCGTGCCGGAGAGACGAGATGTTCCACATGCCGCCCCAAATTAGGACCCGAGTGCTGCCATGCAGCGGGCGACACCTCAGCACCACACCACTTGGCTCTCTGACTGATTTGACTCTTCCAGGGATGGGGATCCCAAGGGCTTTCCCCCCATCCCCTTCCTATGGGGGGCTGCAGCAGAGCTACTACCGCGGAGAGCAGAAAGGAGTCCTGTCTGCTGTTTCAGTGCTACGTGCTAAGTTTTTTAGAGTGCCAGTCCTGCCACCAAGCCCCAAGTTTTAAGTAAGCTGGAGGACCATTTGCAGGGTGGATGCAGTTTGACGTCATAGCCAGGACCCATCTCTGCTCACAAACCTCTTTATCAGGATCCCATATGCCCTTCTTTGCCAGGCTAATAAGAAGCCATCATCAGATCAGATTTCTTCCTCACCTTCGGCCCCGTTGGTGACTTTTCCCGTGTCCAGTCAAGCCAATTCTGGAGGCAATGTGCCGTCTACAAACTCAGCAGTTGAATGGTGCCAGGTCTTTGTCAGTGCCAAGGCTCTTTGTTTATGGCACTCGCTCTTTTTTGCTCATTGATTGGCTATCGAGTGACCTTGAAGGCAAGTCATCAGTGATGGATAAGCTTAAGCCACTCTAATCTATCGGCAGCGAGGATTCTCCTCTTTCCGAGTGGAATGTCGAATCTGCTGAGGACATTCCTCATTTGACCTTTGAATTTGTGTTTCTGAGCACCAGTGCTTCATATTCCACTTCTACTGAAGGCTGTCCGTAGAGTACTTGCTTCGGGGATGCGGGTGTCACAGAGCTGAGTGACGTGGCCAAGCCAGCAAAGCTGATGGCAGCAGATCTGAGACTCGATGCCATTTCAAAAAGACTTTCTTGGAACTTCTGCCATTTCCAGCAAGACCCTCTCCATTCAAAATTAAACCGTATGACAAAACAGCTGAATCTTTTACCATTTTCAATAATCCTTCCACATTCACCCACACTTAGGTGGAGTAACCGATAATATGGAATCCATTATATCCGTGGTTCTCAATCTGTGGGGCGCGAAGTAACAAAAAGGGGGCGCGAAGATGTGAAAAAAAAGAAAACAAGAATCAAAAATATGAAAAAACACATCTGTTGAAACCAAAAGAAATCAACTTAAACTACATTGTGATACAAGAACAATAAATTAGAGTTAGATCAATGTCGATAAAAGTTAAGTAGGTGTAATAAAATATGTATGTACATTTCAAAAAAATGTTAGGGGGGCGCGATTAAAACTGTTATGAAAACTCGGGTCACAAATACTTAAAGGTTGAGAAACGCTGAATTATATCATCACAGAAGGACTTGCTTTGTGGACAATGAAATGTAATGTCAGTAAATGTAAAGAATTACACATAGGAAGTAAAAATGTGGGGTTTGAATACACCTATGGGGGTCTGAAAGTTGGAGGTCCACCTTATGAGAAGGAGTTAGGAGTCATAGTGGACTCTAAGATATCGACTTCCAGTCAGTGTTCAGAAGCCATTAAGAAGGCTAACAGGATGTCAGGTTATATAGCGCCTTGATGTGTGGAGTACGAGTCACAGGAGGGTCTGCTCAGGCTTTATAACACACTGGTGAGGCCTCATCTGGAGTCCTGTGTGCAGTTTGGGTCTCCATAAAGACATAGCAGCACAAGAGAAGGTCCAGAGAAGAGCAGCTCGGCTGATTGAGGGCTACAAGGGATGAGTTATGAGGATGAAAAGGTGAAGAGCAGACCTGACTGAGGTGTTTAAAACTATGAAGTGAATCAGTCCAGTGGATCGAGACGGTGACTTTAAAATGAGTTCATCAAGAACACGGGGACACAGCTGGAAACTTGTGAAGGGTGAACTTCGCACAAACATCAGGAAGTTTTTCTTTACAAAAAGAACGACAGACACTTGGAATAAGCGAGCAAGTAGTGTGGTGGACAGTAAGGGACGTTAAGGACTTTCACAACTCGACTTGATGTTTTTTTGGAGGAAATAAGTGGATAGGACTGGCAGTGGCGTAGCTAGGAGGGGGGTTGTCTGCCCCGGGTGGCACATTTTTGGGGGCGGCATTATTGGCCACAAGGCTCAGTACAATTTGTGTGTAAGCAGCAGGGTTTGGAAAAATATCACCATGTATGAAAAAAAGTCAAATTCCCTGATTTTTTTAACCACAAATGCTTGAAAAGTAATGTTCAGACGGTCCTTCTGCATCAGACACAAAAATAAACACCGATAATAATTTCTAGAATTAAATTAGAATTAGAACAATCTAGACGAGAACAGGCCATTCAGCCCAACAAAGCTCGCCAGTCCTATCCACTTGTTTCCTCCAAGAAAACATCAAGTCGAGTTTTGAAAGTCCCTAACGTCTTACTGTCCACCACACTACTTGGTCGCTTATTCCAAGTGTCTATCGTTCTTTGTGTAAAGAAAAACTTCCTAATGTTTCTGCGAAATTTACCCTTAACAAGTTTCCAACTGTGTCCCCGTGTTCTTGATGAGCTCATTTTAAAATACAAGTCGCGATCCACTGGACTAATTCACTTCATCATTTTAAACACTTCAATCAGGTCACCTCTTAATCTTCTTTTTCTTAAACTGTAAAGGCTCAGCTCTTTTAATCTTTCCTCATAATTCAACCCCTGTAGCCCTGAATCAGCCTAGTCGCTCTTCTCTGGACCTTTTCTTGTGCTGTTATGTCCTTTTTGTAGCCTGGAGACCAAAACTGCACACAGGACTCCAGATGAGGCCTCACCAGTGCATTATAAAGGTTGAGCAGAACCTCCTGTGACTTGAACTCCACACATCAAGGCGCTATATAACCTAACATTCTGTTAGCCTTCTTAATGGCTTCTGAACACTGTCAGGAAGTTGATAGCTTAGAGTCCACTGTGACTCCTAAATCCTTCTCATAAGGTGTACTCTCGATTTTCCGACCGCCCATTGTGTATTCAAACCTAATATTTTTACTTCCTACGTGTCATTCTTTACATTTACTGACATTAAATTTCATCTGCCACAAATCTGCTCAAGCCTGTCTGCTGTCCAAGTCCTTCTGTGGTGATATAACGGATTCCAAATTATCTGCTAATCCACCTATCTTGGTATCATCTGCAAACTTAACCAGCTTGTTCCTTATCTTCCTATCTAAATCATTTATATATATATTAAAAATAGCAGCGGCCCTAGCACTGCCCCCTGCTGGTCACCACTCTCAACATTGGCCAGTTCTGATGAGGTTCCTCGCACCATCACCCTCTGCTTCCTGTGTCTGAGCCAATTCTGCACCCATCTAAAAACATCACCCTGAACTCCCACTTCTTTTAACTTGATGCCCAACCTCTCATGTGGCACCTTATCAAATGCTTTCTGAAAGTCCAGATAAATAATATCATAAGCTCCACTTTGGTTGTCTCCTTGTGTTCCTCCTCATAGAATTCCAACATGTTAGTAAAACACGACCTCCCTCTTCTGAACCCATGCTGACTGTCCTGTCCTTGTCATGTGTTGCTCAATCTTATCCTTAATAATTCCTTCCATTAATTTTCCTGTGATGCCCGTTAAGCTTACTGGCCTCTAGTTGCTCTGATCTGCCCTGTCACCCTTTTTATATAATGGGATGATACTTGCCATTTTCCAGTCCTTTGGAATCTCTCCAGTGTGCAATGACTTCTTAAAAATATGTGTCAAGGGTTTATATCTGTACTCACTAGCCTCCTTAAGAACATGAAGATAAATATTATCTGGGCCTGGTGATTTGTTTGATTTCATCTTATTTAATCTCAGCAGCTCTTCTCTCTCTTTAATTTCCAAATCCCTCAGCACCTCCTTAGTAGTCCCTGTTACTGCTCTGAGGTTATCCACTTGCTCACTTGTGAACACCTCAGAATAATGTAAGTTTAGGGCATCTGCTATTTCACTGTCTGTATCTTTTAATTCCCTTTACTATTCCTGATGAACTTGACCTCCTCCTTGACTGATCTTTTACTACTAAAATACTGAAAGAATTTTCTAGGAAGATAAACAACTAATTTACAATTTAGAATTGCGTTATTAATCCGAATGCGTTCTTGCTGTGCACAGAAAACGTCCCCACCTATCGCTTGTGCCCTACTTTGGTTCTGGTTTTCGTAGTATATTATTATATTATTATAATTAAATTATATTTATATTAAACTGATAATTAGAACACGGCTTATCAGTGCGTCTATACTATATTCTTGTCTAGTTGATGCTTATAAATGTATATAGGAAATTTTGCTGTTCCTTTATGTATGAATAAATCTATGCAAAATGTATCTTAATTTTTCTTTATACGTCATTTTAATTTTCTATTTAAATAGTTTAACATATTCAGATATGTTGGAGGGTGGCAAATTGAAGCACCGCCCTGCCCCGCCCCGAGCGGCATGAACTCGAGCTACGCCACTGAGGACTGGCGAGCTTTGTTGGGCGGGATGGCCTGTTCTCATCCAGATTGTTCTGATGTTCTAACACTTCTTGCGTCCAACTGCACCCCCCAAACAGGCGTCTAATTGTCTCCACCTGGGCACAGGCTGGCTATGGACACGTCCTTCCTCGGCGGTGTTAATCCTCGTCTACACATCGTCTCCCTCAAACATAACCTTCCCTACACCAGCATCTGGTGCAAGTCCTTTAAAGTGTTTTCCAGCCCCTTTGACTTCCTGTGCCCCCAATTCACACTTTCTGGTCAAACTCTGCTCCTTCTCCAGTGTACGCCTGACAGCACAAAGCAACATTCCCTCTACGTTGTGAGCGTGTCCACCCTGTGATGGCCTTGCACCCTATGCTGGTTGGGGTGGGCTCCAGTGCCCCCTGCAACCCCACTCAGGACTAAACAGGCTTTGAAAATGGTGTGGTATTAATGTGACAACACTGCTACTACAGTAACAACACTACACAAGCTGTCAAACGTAGCAAACCTGCAACAGCTCACAGAATCCTGAACTTGTGCCCCTTGGCAGGATGAACTTTTGAGAAAATTCTTCTGTGACCAGTAAGTGAGATAAATAAAAACTGTTAGTCAGTGCCTTTGATCTGTGATGCCAAGGAGACAGTCGCCTTGAGCACCACCTTCTGGTCACTGGCTGTACTCTTCTCTCGTTTCTGGTTACAGTTTTCTCTTTTGCTTTGGACAATATCTCTAAACCTGTGCTTCTCAAAATTGGTCCCACGGACTCTCTGTGGCTGCGGGTTTTTGTTCCGATTGGATTCACAATCCGTGATAATAATCGATTTACATGCTTCCGTTAGGTCAGAATATCTCGGGGCACAACGTGAGCTACCACAGCTCTGCTGACGACACACAGCTGTATTTATCAATGGCACCTGATGACCCCGACTCTCTTGATTCACTGACCCCCAATGTCTCACTTGTGTTTCTGAATGGCCGAGTAGTCGTTCTGTCAAACTAAATGAGGAGAAAACAGACATTTTAGTGATTGGCAAAAATGGATATAATGAGGGTATTAGAAATAAACTTGATGTATTTGGATTAAAAGTCAAGACGGAGGTAAAGAATTTAGGGGGTAACCGTTGACTCTGACCTGAATTTTAAATCACATATTCATCAGATTTTCTAGGACAGCATTTTGATACTTAAGAAATACAGCAAAGGGGTTAGACCTTTTATAACATTGCAAGATGCTGAGAAATGAGTTCATGCTTTTGTCTTCAGTCGGCTAGATTACTGTAACGCACTCCTCTCAGGACCACCAAAAAAAGACATATGATTATGAAAAGATATATGAAAAATGATGATATATATGAAAAAGATATATTATTATTACAAGAACAAGAAAATACGAACACATAACTCCAGTCCTCACATCCTCACACTGGTGCCCAGTTAAGTTTAGGGCAGATTTCAAAAAACATTTAAAGCCTTAAATGGCCGAGGTCTGGCTTACTTGTCTGAACTTCTCATGACTTACAAACCTGAGCGCACATTAAGATCTCCAGATGCCGGTCTGCTTAGGATTCCAAGGATTAATAAAATAACAGTGGGAGGTCGAGCTTTTAGTTACAGGGCCCCTAAACTGTGGACTGGTCTGCCTGCTACTATAAGAGATGCCCCTTCAGTCTCAGCTTTTAAAGACTCACGACTTCAGTTTAGGTCACCCTGACTAGAGCTGCTGATCAACTGTACAGACTGTCATTAGCACTACAACATCAGTAATATGATAGTTAATGTGTTTCCCCAAAAATAAGTCAGGGTCTTATATTCATTTTTGCTCCAAAAGATGCACTAGGGCTTATTTTCAGGGGATATCTTATATTTATGAATTGATCCAAATACAGTCATGTCATCACTCTTCACATTCAAACCCTGAATGTCTTGCTACGCTTCTAGGATCCTCCAGGATTGATGTGCCCATCTCGATGTTTGATGAGCGGTTTGATGTGGTGAAGCAAAATGCCGACATGCAAATCCATCCGTGGTGCCTTTATATATACCAAGGCACGTCGCATATTCCCCATCGTTTTAAAAGTCTCACATACCGTCTTCTGTGCCGTCTTTATTATTTTTTTTTTTGCAGCTTCACAATACCATCAGACTGTACGGCGGCGTATTTGAGCCACAGAGAAAAAGAAAATAAGGACATAATGAAATGATTATTTTGTGATTAAAGCGCAAATTTCAGCTTTAAACTCGAAAAGTCCACTGTAACCTCGTAGTTTACTTTGTCATTCAATCAGAGCGTCGTAAACGTCATCTTAAAACCGAGCCTGATGCTGGGGCTTCCTCCGGACCTGACAGCAGCAGATCGCCACACAGAACACATTAAATATCTGATATTCCAGCTCTCCGCACATTTACAATCCTTAGATTTCTACTTGATATCACTTTCATGATGAAATGCATTGAAATATGTATGTTCCATTTTACAGATAAATTGTTAATTTCATTTAAATAATGAACACTACGGGGTGGCACGGTGGCACAGCGGTAGCACTGCCTTCTCGCAGGGAGTCGCATCCCTGGTGTTTCCTGCCTGCATGTTTTTCATGGTGGGTTTCCACAGTGGGCTCAGTTTTCCATCCAAAGACGTGAAGGTTTGGGCAGCTGGTGAAGCTACAATGATGCCAGTGTGTGTGTGTGTGTGTGTGTGTATTTGTATTCACCTTGCGATGAGCTGATGCCCCGTCCAGGGATTTTGTTTCTGTCTTGCGCCGATGCTGCTGGAATGGACGCATCCCCGAATTGATGGATGTAATCATTAAACATCCCTTTCAGAGATATTGTGGAGAGGTGTCCGAGGAATTTAATGGACGTTTCGGGCACACGCGTCACATCACGTGAAGTATAAGCCTGGCCTTAGGCGCCATGATCTTGACTAGGGCTTATATTACAGAGCAGCCTGAACATCATGCTAGAGCTAATTTTCCGAGTAGGGCTTATTTTCAGGGAAACACGGTGGAATTCGTTACTCACCCTCACCTGCTCTGTTTCTCTTCTTGGTACTCAGATGTGCCACTTGGTGCCACAGCCCACCTGCCTGCCAAAGGTAAAGTCACCTCTGATGGAGGATCACAGAAATCGTGGGGTAAAGGGGTCCTTTCATCAGATTGGCTGGCCCAGCACTGACTCACCTGTGGAATGGCCAATAGGGGGAGGCAGCTTGATGGCCGAAGTCTCCAGGACTCTCTGAACAAATCCAAATCATATTATGGGATGTCACCTACTGTTGAATTCTGCTCCATACTTATAATATTTTTATACGTATTGAGGATTTGTTCTGTTCTGTGTGTTGTGTTGTATGGACCCCCGTTTTCTCTCGCCCAGCCTACCTGTAAAGGGGTCTCTCTTTGAACTGCCTTTCCCGAGGTTTCTTCCATTTTTTCCCTACAAGGACTTTTCTTGTCTTCTTAGAGAGTCGAGGCTGGGGGGCTGTCAGATGGCAGGGCCTGTTAATGCGCATTGTGGCCCTCCTTGTGTGATTTTGGGCTTTACAGAATTTAATTGTATTGTATTGTAAAGCTGTAAATGTTGAACTCCCTTTTCCAGTGTCGTCTGCTCCCTTCATGTAACCCTAACAGTGACAACTAACAAGAAGCAGAGCAGACACCGGGGATGATGAACAGGGATGATGAACGAGGATGATGAAGGCTGCAGCGACTTCAGAGTCAGACCCGAGACTGTGACTAGTAAATAATCAAATAAATAAGCAGAGCTGCTCGTGCGTTTCTCAGATCGGTTTGCGTACCGCAGCACAATGAAGTTGGGAAGCAGCAAAGTGACGTGCGGTCAGCGTGAAAAGTAAAAAAATAAAAACTAATAATAATAGTATAAAGTAAATGTACGGATTGGGGCAACAGTGAAGAAAAAAGAAAAGGAAATGTCGAGATTAAAGCCAACATGCTGACTTTATTCTCGTAGTTTATTTTGTCATTAGAGTTGAACGTCGTAAACTAAACTTCATCTTAAAATCAATGTTTCATTTACTAGATGTTTCTCAAAGCCCTCATAACTAATGCAGCACATTCGTATAAAGTTCAGATGTTCATCGCTACGTGTTTCTGAAACGGACTTCCTGAGAGGAGGCGCAGGCAGCGATCGCCACACAGAATACGTTCACTTTGTGATGTTCCTGCGCTCTGAACATTTACAATGCTAAGATAAATACGTGGCGGTCTCTCTAATGCCAAGGGGTGCACATAAATTAATTCATTCATTCAATCAATCAATTAATAGAATCGCTACTTTCATCATACAATAGAAAAAAAACAGCCACATTGTAATTCGCTGCCATGCTAAACAAGTTTCAAAAATTGTTTGAATCAAATAATGTATGTGCGCCCCACCATTTTATTTAGTCATATATAACCATTGTGGTTAAAGAATTTTTTTTTGCTTTTTAGTGCATTTATAATTAAAGCAAATAAAATTGTTTAACTTAATTTTTCTTGTTATCCTTTTGGGGCGTCACGGTGGCGCAGTGGGTAGCGCTGCTGCCTCGCAGTTAGGAGACCCTTAAGGATTCGCTTCCCGTGTCCTCCCTGTGTGGAGTCTGCATGTTCTCCGCGTGTCTGCGTGGGTTTCCTCCCACAGTCCAAAGACATGCAGGTCAGGTGCATTGGCGACCCCAACTTGTCCCTTGTGTGTGTGTGTGTGTGTGTGTGTGTGCCCTGCAGTGTGCTGGCGCCCTGCCCGGGGTTTGTTTCCTGCCTTGCGCCCTGTGTTGGCTGGGATTGGCTCCAGCAGACCCCCGTGACCCTGTAGTTAGGATATAGCGGGTTGGATGACGGATGGATGTTATCCTTTTGTTGATCAGTCTGTATTAAAATTAATTAAAGCCTCAGAATTAAAAGCTTTTAAAAGCAACTAAATATTTCAATTAAAGTCAAAATTGAAATCCGTTTTTTTGTTGTACACCACTCTGTGTTTTTCTTTGTATTGAATGAGTTTGAATTGTGGAATTGCAACGACAGACTGAGAACACGTGGAGGGTGAGGAGCAAATGCACTCTCCTTCTCTCTTGCTGTTCTTTCAGCCAAATACGCGCCTCACTGGTGTTTGTAGATAGACAGACAGATAGATAGACAGACAGATAGATAGATGTTAAAGGCACTATATAATAGATAGATGTGAAAGGCACTATATGGTAGATAGATAGTGTGGAGCTGACCCGGACACAGACAAGCGGACATGTTGTTCTTCACCACCACACGTTTATTATTTACAAAATATATACAATAAATGGTCACTCAGACCCAGAATAGTCCAAATAGTGCACAAACCCCAAACACACACAGTCCTGGCCACAATATGCCTTTCTTTGGGCTGCCTCCGGTCTCCTCTCTTGCCTTGTCCTTCTTCCACCCGACTCCAGCCTCAAATGAAGGGAGACGGCCCCTTTCATACATGACCCGGATGAGCTCCAGCTGCTTCTGACACTCCCCCGTTGGCCACGCCCCAGCGTGGCAGAAGTGCCGGCTGTTCTCCCGGCAGCTCTCCGGGTGTCGTCCAAAGTCTTCCCCCCCAGCACTTCCTGGTGTGGCGGAAGTGCTGGGGCAACAGGTCCCCAAGGCATTGGGGCGCCTCCTGGCGGTGACCATGGGCCCCTACAGGGTAGGGCTTCCATGCCCTCAACCCGTGGCCCCCAGAGCAATCAGGAAGGCAGCCCCCACGTGATCCAGGGTGGGCTTTGACCCTCTTCCGGTCCTTCATGGCGTCCTGGCTGGGTCGTTACCCCTGGCATCCCTGACAATAGATAGATAGATAGATAGATAGGAAAGGTGCTATATGATTGATAGACAGACAGACAGATAGATAGATAGATAGATCTGAAAGGCACTATATGATAGATAGATAGATAGATAGGTAGATCTGAATGGCACTATATATGATAGACAGATAGATAGACAGACACTTTGGGGTTCATATGTTTGTAAATCTGACTCTAAAGGAGTCACCAGCCATGACCCTCACCGCACGTCACTGCAGATGAAGGCGCTCATCCTACACGTTGTGTTCAGGTTTCAAAATGCAAGTCTCTCGTCAGCCATTTAGGTGACACCTCTGAAGCTCTGCCTGGAGACGTGACAGTCCGAATGTTTAGTCACGCGGTCAACATGGAAATATGTGAATGTGTAGTACTTGTAGTGCACTCATATTTGAAGTTGATCAGCTGTTGCTCAGTTTACTTCACTTTTATTTCTCTCTAGTCAGCTGCATTTGTTTGCGCACCAAACCGCTTGTACTTGTGTTCTAGAAGCCATTAGGATTTGGTGTTCGGCCAGACTGGAATACTGTAACATTTGTAAAGAGATGTTTGTGTTATTAAGGACAACAGAAATTCCAACGCTAAGCGCAGAACTGAACACAAACCTGGAAGCCCTGAAAAATAATGAAGTCATAGGTCACAATGAAAATTTACACAGTATGTTAGGTAGTTACTGTGACGTGCAAAAGTATTGATACAGGAATATAGAGAGTCGGCTGAAATGACACTTTTTATTGGCTAACTAAACAGATTACAAATGCAAGCTTTCAAGGCAGCTAAGGCCCCTTCATCAGGCAAAGTGTAACCAAGAAACTGAAAAATCCTCTCGCTTATACTGGGACAGCAAACTGATTTATTTCATTCATCTTAACAACCTTTTTGTTCAAATGTTAGCACAATGAATACACCTGAGATGAACTAACCCTGAACGAAGAGAACAATGAACTAATAAAATGTAGAGCTAAGATCACCATCACTAGAGAAAGTCCTGTAAGGTGTATGTGAAGTGCAGCCTCTGATGTGGTCAGCTGGTCACTCAGTCTGTTAGTCCACATATCTGCTCATAAAGCTCTTGTCTCTCTTCAGACCATTTTGTAGATGTGTTATCGTCTATTTAAGTTACCTTTCTCTTTGTCTAGTTCCTCCTGCACCCTACATAATAACACACACACACGCACACTCAGAGCCTGACCACAGCAGTGCTGTATGAATGACACACACACAGTTGGCTAACTTTTAGCACTTAACAACCACACAAATGCTTTCGGTATAACACAACTTGTCAGTCTCTCGGCACATCAAGAGACTTCTTTATTATCGGCACGAACAACATACGATGTTTTAAATAGACCTCAGACCTAAATATTACTTTTGGTCTCCCAGAAAGTATTAAAACATACAAAGACTCAGCATCCTTGACTATAGGCCATTTATCAGCCAAGAACGCCTTCTTCTCGTATTGTCCCTAACTATTGAGTGGCGCCCTCGCTCTCAGCATTAAAACCCCGCAGCACAGAAATAAATGGCAAAATCTCCAGCTACGTACTTCAGGTGCTCTTAGAAATCTACCTTATTACTTCAGTCTCTCTAGACATTAAGACAAAGCATAGAAAGATGAAAACAAGTTACTATTTATTAAAGAACAATAATAAGCAATAGAAAATAAGATCGATAGTACAGTCTGGATAAAATATTCCTAAAAACAGCTTACTGAAAGAAATCAGTGATGTCAAGGATGAAAGTCCCAGGCGGTGTTTTGATTTAACAGTTGATGTTCGTGAGAATGCTGTTAACTGACGATCAGATAAAAACTGGCCACACGTGTCTTTGTATTATTCTCTGACGTCGCTCTTCCGTCGTCGCTGTTTCTCTTCTTCTTCTGCTTCTGACGTTGCTTTCAAAATGAGGCACATTTACTATAAAGTTTCATGCCGTGGTTTCATAATACATGAATGTTCCATGCACCTGATTGGCTGGCTGTCAATATGATGGATGAATTTTGCTCCTCAGGTAATAAAGTTCTTTGATATTGCTTCAGCTCTCCTTTCCCAGGCCGTAAACCCAGTTGTTGTCCCAGATGTCCATCCGTAAAGTAATCAATAGCCTGAGGTATCAGCTCAGGCTTCCTTTCCCAGGCTGTAAACCAAATTAGCACTAAGCTATGAACAGCTGTTATAAAAGTGAGGTATAAGGAGGAGGATATGTCTTTTTTTATTATAATGCCTCCAACATCTGAATTCATCTTGTTGGGATTGAGCAAAATATAATACAGAATAAGATGTAGATTTTATACACTATAACGGTAGAGTATTGAATTTAAGTATAAGTTTGTATTCCCATTCTCTCCGCTCCTGTTGGGTCTTGAAATTACCCATAAGCACAGTGACCCTCAGATCCTTTATGCTGTGGCCATTACTGTTAATGTGCGCTGCCACCGGAAGACCACCTCCCCTCAGCCCGTTGTGTCTCTTACGGATTTGCGCAAATAAATCGATGCTGCAAGTGAACTCTGATACTTAGCACGATGAGAGAAGTTGCAAAATCATGAAGTAGTTCTCTCGTGAAAAGCAGACAGACAGACGTTGGATTTTATATACATAGAGATGAGGTCCTACTTGTGAGTCCTTTCTATCTCTCTGGATGTATAATGCCCCCTTTGTAAGGGCCACGGTCTTTGTTGGACAATCCGAGAGACAAAGGAGCATCTGCTGATGTGAGGAACAAAGTCACGGAAATGCACAAGGCAGGAACTGGCTACCAAAAAATATCAAAGAGTCTGAATGTCCCATTAAGCTCTGCTGGGTCCATCATCAGAAAGTGGAAGGTTCATCACAGCACCGAGACCCTCACAGGCCGTCCCTCCAAACTAAATATCAGAGCGAGACATCCACCGGCGAGACAGGCGACTATACATCTAAGTATCACTCTCAGACGTCGGCGATTTTCTTTGGTTGAAACTGAAGTGAAGGTGCAGGGATCCACAATTTCAAGATCTCTATGTGGCGTGATGGGGGGGCGCATTTCTTAAGAAGAGCCACATAAAAGCATATATGGCATTTACTACAAAGCATGAGAAAGACCCAGTTAAGATGTGGGAGAAGGTTTTATGGTCTGATTAAACCAAAATAGAACTTTTTGGCCCAATCTCAAAGAGGAATTTGTGGCATAAAACTAACGCTGCCTGCGCCCCCAAGAACCTCCATACAGTACCTATGGTGAAAAATGGTGGTGGCAACCTCATGCTATGGGGAGGCTGTTCATGTGCTGGGACTGACTGGGAATCTTGTCAGAGCTGAAGGGACAATGGATGGACACAAATACCACAAAATATTGCAGGAGAACTTGTTAGAGTCGGCTTGGGAGAAGATGAATCTTTCAACAAGGCAATGGTCCTAAAGCATGAGGCCAAAGCAACATTGGAATGGCTCAGAAACAGACAGGGTGGATGTTTTGGAACAGTCAAGTCAAAGCCCTGATCTTAACCCTCCTGAGATTCTGTGGCACTCTTTGAAAACTGCTGTCCAGAGGCGCCATCCCACCAACCTGGAGGATCTCCATCAATTCTGCTAAGAAGAATGGAGAAGAATCCCTCCTGAACAGGTCTGGTCAGGTCAGGTTGAGGAGCAGGCACTGATATGGCACATTGCTGCAGCCACCACACAATGAGACGGCTCGGGATCCTGGTTGGTGCTCCCCCAGTCAGACTCATGGTCCAGTCCCACCCTCTATCTGCTGCAGCCAGGTGTTACATGGGTGTCCACCTTGACCTGGTCCAGCCACTCAGGTCCTCTACAATGAGCTGGATCATCCTCGGGTAATCGCGCCACATGGCCGTAGTGCCATAACTGACACTCCCTCACCATGCAGGTCATGCGCCTCATTCAGGACCCCATGAGCAACACAAAGTCAGACCAGCGGGACCCAAGGACCCTCAGAAGAGACACACATGAAGGAGTTGAGTCTTCATCTCAGGTCACTGGATAGCGTCCATGTCTGAACAATGTGCAAATACTGGGACATACTTACATACCCAAAAGAATGAAGGCTGGCATTGCAGCAAAGGGGTTCTTGACAATGAATTGTTAGGGCTTGAATACTTATTAAACTCCTATTATTATTATTATTATTATTATTATTATTATTATTATTATTAATAATAAACCTGAATGGTGTTTCACTTCACTACCTCCCAACATTTGAATGTGGGTTCAGTTTTTAGATGGAATGCCTTCTGTGAGGACTTTTCATGTTTTCCTTTTGCTCTTGTGGCTTATTATTTTTTTAATTAATTAATTCAGTTTATTCATTTTATAAAAGCATATTTCCTTAAAACAGAAACACCCTGATATGTTGATCTATTTTACAAAATTTGAATTAGTGTTCAAGTTTTAGATTAGCTGTGACCTTTGAATGCTTTCCCTACGCTTGTGTGATTTATTTGTATTTTTCTTTGTTTTTTATTAATTCTGTTTATTAATCTTACTATCAGAGTGCCTTCTGTGTGGACTTTGCATATTCTCCCTCTGCTCATGTGGGGTGGTATTTTTTTAATTGATTAATTCAGTTTATTAAGTTTATAAAATAATCTTTCCCCAAAACAGCACTGCCCTGGCACAGTGTTAACTTCACTACCAACTGCCATTTGAATGTGGCATCAGTTCTCAGCTGGATTAATAATAATAATAATAATAATAATAATAATAATAATAATAATAATAATAATAATAATAATAATAATAATTCTTTATATTTATACAGCACTCAAAGCGCTCTCCATGCAGGGAGGACCCAGGAAGCAAACCCACAATCTCCTTACTGCAAAGCAGCAGCGCTGCCACTGTGCCACCTGTGCCACCTGCCTTTTATGAGGACTTTGCAGATTGTCTCTCACTCTTCTGGGGCGTTTTTATTAATTTTTAATTCATTAATTTGGTTTATTAATTCTTATACAATCCCCTAAAACAGCAACACCCTGACACTTTGTTTGACTTCATCTCCTTCGAACATCAGGGTTCAGTTTCTGGGCTGATTGCCCTCTGTGTGTGCTTTGAATGTTTTTCCCCGTGCTCATGTGGGTTGCTCCTATTTCTTAATTAATTTATTGTGTTTAATAATCTTAGAATTTTTTTCCCATGAAACAGCAATACCCTGACCCAGAGTTTAACTTGACCACATCCCAAAATATAAATGGGGGCTGAATTCTTTTCTGTGGCGTTTTGGAGTTTTCATGGTTTCCCTCTGCTCATGTGGTGCATTCATTATTTAATTAATTATGTTAATTCATTTGGTTTATTAATTTAATTGTATTGTTCCCAAAACAGCAGCACCCAGTGTTTAACTTCACTACCTCCCCTCATCAGGCCACAGCTGGATTGCCTTCTGTGTGGACTTTGCACAAGACCCCTGTGCTCATGAGAGTATTTATATTTCTTAATTAATTCATTTTATTTAATAATCTTTGACAAACTTTTTTTTTCTCCCCAACAGCAGCACCCTGACACAGTGTTTAACTTCACCACGTCCCAAAAATTAAATGATGGGGTTCAGCTCTCAGCCTCTCTGTTGAGTTTACATGTTTTCCCTTTGCTTGTGTGTTTTATTAATTTTTCATTAATTGATTTGGTTTATTAATTTTATAAAATGACGTTTTTCCCCCCCTAAAACACCAACACTCTAACTGCACTACCTCCTAACATTTGCCTCTCGGTTCAGCTCGTGTTCTGTGGAGGTCTGGCATGTTTCCCTGAGCTTTTGTGGTCTTCCAACAAAAATGAGGCGGATTATCTCATTATCAGCAAAATAGGCACATGCTTTAGGGCAGTGGGTCTCAAACTGTGGGGTGGACCCCCTAGGGTGGTGCGAATTAACAAAAAGGGGGGCACAAGGATGTGAAAAAAAAGAAAACAAGAATCGAAAATATGAAAAATACATCAATTGAAACCAAAACAAATGAACTTAAACTACATTCTGATACTAGAAAATTAAATCAAGAGTTAGATAAATGTTGATAAAAGTTAAGTAGGTATAATAAAATATGCATCTATGATGTATCATTAATAAAAAAGAGAACAAATTGGTATTAGTGGGCTCCTTTCAAAAAAACGTTAGAGGGGCGATTAAAACTGTTATAAAAACTCGGGTCGCAAATACTTAAAGGTTGAGAAGCGCTGATTTAGGGCATCAAGGGAAGGGGGCACCATGTTAACTTTTCCATTGGTGGATCTACCAAGGATCATATGGTGCAAAACTGGTTATGGTGCAGCTGAACCAGGGTCCACAAAAAGGGGCTCCCACATTAAATAAAAAAATTACTTACGCACACACAGACACAAACATGTACAGGGGTGTGAAAAACTATTTGCCCCCTTCCTGATTTCTTCTTCTTTTTATCATGTTTGTCACACAAAATGTTTCTGATCATCAAACACATGTAACCATTAGTCAAATATAACACAAGTAAACACAAAATGCAGTTTTTAAATGATGGTTTTTATTATTTAGGGAGAAAAAAAATCCCTATTTTGTATAGGTGTATATATATATATATATATATATATATATATACATTTTATTTGTACTGCGCTTTATATTTTAGCAATCTCAATTGCTACAGATTAAAAATAAAGTAATAAACAAGAGAATCTATACTTAAATACTTTAACAAAATGTCTTTCTAAAAAAATAAGTTTTAAAGTTCCGTTTAAAAGCATCAGTCGACTGTGCGGCTCTCAGGTAGTCAGGGAGGGCGTTTCACAGCCACGGCGCCACAGATGAAAAAGCGCCGTCACCCACGCTGCTGAGCCTGGTTCTAGGGACTTGGAGAGCGTTAGTGTGTACAGAGCGGAGGGTGCGCGAGGAGGTATGTGGGGTGAGGAGTTCCTGTAAGTAAAGGGGGGCATGTCCATAAATGCACTGATGGGTGAGGAGGGAGACCTTGTACTCTATTCTGAGTGGGACAGGGAGCCAGTGAAGGGCTTTCAGAATGGGAGTGATGTGGTCTTGCTTTCGCACCCTCATCAGGATCCTGGAAGCGCTGTTCTGGATATATATATATATATAATAAAATTAATAATAAAATAGTAATTAAGGAGGTTAATGATATATATTAATACAATTAAATGAATATCTGGTAACTGGCACACGCCAACCAAGACTGACCTGATCGTTCTTGTCTTGGTCACGTTGGCTGCCAGTTCACTCCTCCACTGACGGTGAGTGCAGCTCATATATATCTACATACAGTATACGTATGTGGGGTGTGACGGACGGCGGCCGGCGCCATTACCCGGCCGGGACGCCTCTTTAATGGAAGGGTAGGACAGGGGGAGGTGGCTTATGATGGGCGCTGTCTCCCTCTAACTGCTACTTGACAGCCCTCCTCCAAACCCCCACTCCCTCCGTGTTGCAACGGCGCCTCGAATTCCCACAGGGCTGTATGGGATTTGCTATTTGTCCCATGCAAGCTCCTTCTCCCGGTCCTTCCTTTATGACAGGAGTCCTGGCTGTCCATCACAGGGGCCACCAAAATCTGTTAAATGCTGAGAGCCACTAAAGATCTTAATCCGGCCCCGTCTGTCACTTATCTCTAAGTCCACGGACGGATAACGCAGCTTTACGGCACTTCGATCGATCTCACTGCCAAATACTGATTTGTGAGCTCGGCATAAAAATGCCTTTCAAGCCGACCGATTTTCCAAGATGCAGTAACAGTCGCTTTCCCTGTTAGGTTCGCATCGTTGTTTAACAACCCGGTCATTCCTTCTCGTTCATTCACAAAGATCCAAAGCGACTTACCTGTGTTATGAAGCCCATCCCAGTCGCTGCGCGGAGAGTAGAGGAGAGGAGGAGGAGGGGGCGAGGCGTCACGTGCCTCTGTGTACACAACGTTGCTATGGGTAACCCCGCTACTCCCTAAGCCTTCCTCCCGCTTTATTACTATTAATAATATTTTGCTTTGATTTTTCACCCGAAGTAAAAAAGCGTGACGCCAGGGCTGGCACCTCAACCTGTCTTCCTCAAGAATCTCCCCCGCCTCCGAAAAATTACTCAACTGCTACCACTAAATCATCATCGGTAACGGCATATGCGGACTTGAGCGGTCGTCGGGACGAAGTCGGTGGGAGACGACGAGCTTGAGGTAAAATCTGCGCTCGCGAGCCCCCGCTGCCTCCTTGCAGTTCGGCGGGCAGTCGGGAGGCGCGGACGCTCGCTCTAAGTTGGGCGGGCAGCGCGCCGCTTGTCGGTTGATTTTCGATTTGGCGGGAGGCGGACGGGCGGGCGGGCGCGTGCGTGTGAGTGAGTGAGCGATCGGTAAGACGGCGAGCGCGGTGGGCGCGCACGGGTCAGCGTTTGGTACGTATGGACAACATCCAGACCTTGGGGTGGTAGGTGTGAGGTAGGTTTAGGGGTTTGGTCGTTAACGGCGCCGAGGGTTCCGCTGAATCGATCCGCGGTGGTTAAGTTGTGTGCGCGGCGGCGGTGCGCTGAGCTGTGAAGTCATCCGCGCGAATTCCAACTACAAAACGAACTTGCAGGGCTCATCAGTTTCTAAATCAAATTTGAGTTAATATAACTCAGTAGAGTCAAGTTCGTTGATACCACGTAGCCTTTTTCTGTTTACATGGAGAGAGTTTATTCTTTCAGATGTCACATTAACACAATTTAATCAATCATCTTGAATCAAAACCATTAACTTATAATATTTGAACAGAATTGTAATTAGCCTCGGAGATTGTTGACTTTACTCAGCTATTTTATGCTAATCTTGCTCAAAATGAACGCTTTTGTAAAATTCAAAACTTGGCACGACAGTTTTCATTGAACGCAACTGAATGAAGTTGATTTAACTTAATAAACAAAGTTGTACGTACAGTACGTGACTGTCCCTAGATTTTGCATAAAGCTCCGCCCCTTTTGTTGCATTGTGGTCCGAGGGATCCCCCACACTGTTGTACAGTTGAGAGGAAAGCTCAAGACTTTAACTACATTGATTTTAGTTTCCCTGTTTTCCGGCGCTGATTTCTAATAATTTAATTATTTTTTAAAACACCAACATCATCAAAACATCTGTACAACAGCGTTATTAGCGTTAATATTATCCAAAAACTACAATCCGCCATTATGTGTGAGGGAGAGGATGTTAAGGTTTGACACAGACAAGGAAGTGACCAAGGCCAGACTGTGCCACGTGGAGAGACTGACCTGGCAGTGCAGCTGGGCACAGGGGGTATGTGGGCGAACGTCAAAGGATTATTGGAGAAGGCAGAAGATTATGATTTGAGAGACGAGGGTCTAGGAGGGAATGGTAGAAGCTCCTTTCTGATTTGGATGATTCTAAGTCTGACAAAGAAGAAGATCTGAGATGCCAAGGAATACGTGAGCAGAGATGTGCAGTGGTCGAGGGTACCAGAGAGTTTGGAGAAGGAGCTGGAAGGGAAAGGAAAGGGAGATGTGCTGGGGTGGGGGGATTCACGGCTGCTGAGAAGAGATGGAAGGGGCTTTGGATATTGGGGACTGGGAAACCGGCCATTCCTTGGGAATTGTATGTTAACCAAAGAGAAATGGATGTTGGTCCGATTATATTGGAAGGAACGGAATAAGATACACTATAATAGCGAGTGAAGTCCTTCTGAGAGTGAATGATGTAAGTGGCGGGAGATACGAAGAAGGAAAAAGTGCTTTGTGTTTTGTTTTGTGTAAATAAGCTTAAAGAATATTTTATACTGTGTAAAGGAAAATGATATGCTTTAAACTCTTCTGAGTAATGATGTACAGTAAGTGGTGGGAGACGAGAGCAACAAACCATTCCTTTGTGCTTTGTATGTTGTGTTGTGTTAACAACATTTATTTTTAATAAGGACAAATTCTCCCACGTGCTTAAGTATTTATGCCAACTTGGTGTAAATGGCTATTGGATTGCTAATCATACCTAACAGCGGGTTGGACAAGAACTGACTGACTGACCTAATGTGGCTGCAGCTGGCACACAGAAAAACGTGAAACAGAAAAGGAATGAAGTCCGAGCATTGTGCTTTTAAAGTGTAATAACAAGAGATGGATACGCGAGAGCCGCCTGTGAGCTTGTTTTAAATTAGCACAACTTAACCCTTTCGGCCCTGCTATCCTATTAATAGTACATAAATATGCCAGCGTTTTTGGAAAGCACTGGGCGTGTGCTACTCTTCGCACAGACTGGCATACAGCCCGTGGTAATGGACGCTTCCGGACTGTGTGCACCACATAGTAAGTAGCTCCACTTTCAATTTTATTAAGTCTTTGGCAGCTGTCGTATAATAACAGAGATCATTTTTTTGTTTTTTCATTTTTGAGCATCCTTGACAACCCCAAAAGGTAGAATATTAGTCAGTCAGTGTATCCTTTAGAAGCAAAAGCTCCCTCATTGGAATAAGTTCTTTTTAATTGCGGCATTTTAAGTAACCAAAAAATGTAGAGATATGATATTAAAAGGCGATATTCCTCCCATAGTGATATGGCGGTACAAATCACATGAGAGAAATCAACTTAGCTTTCTTTAATGACGATTCACGCGGCATCACAGACGAGGAAGCCATGACAAACTTGATCCAGATGGGATTCTTGATAAATACAGTCTGCCATATTTCGTCGCTGCGCTGCAAGGGTTTTCCGGACGGATGACGTAATCTTGCGTCCTTCGGCTTCGAAGGGTTTGGCTGTAGTCCAAGCCTTTTTATACTGGTTCTGTAGTCCAAGCCTTTTTATACTGGTTCCTCCATGTGGTTCACCGACAAACCCGCTAACTGGTTTTCGACAAATGCGCGCCGACAAAATCGCGAGAGAGGCCAAGAGAGTGGGACGCCCTTGCTGCAATTCTTCCTACATATGCAGGGCGTGATCTTAAGGACTATCTGCGTGCCGTGCGGATGGCTTATAATATTGACTTCTAAAATAAACATTATTATGTATGCTTTAAACTAGTAATTCATATTTAATGAAGCTTACGCGTTTTAATCGGCGCACATACGTCGGGTGACACCTCCACGTGTAGGCCTTTCGTTGGTTTCCAAACAAGGAGAGGAAAGGATTCAATTTCTTCTCAGGAATAGCACAATGCCTTCACAGTTGTCCCCTTCATTCTCCAAACTGCTAAAGTAATGGTTTTCTAAACGCAGGCAGACTAGTCCGTATGTGCCAAACTGGACCTGCACATGGGAATGAATCCATACAATCATTTCTTGTATAGAGCACAGTGACATTAAACTTACATTCGTGTGACAGTCAGTCAGTCATTGTCCAACCCACTATATACTAACTACAGGGTCATGAAGTCTGCTGGAGCCAATCCCAGCCAGCACAGGACACAAGGCAGGAACAAACCCCGGGCAGAGCGCCAGCCCACCACAGGGCACACACACTAAGCACAATTTAGGATCGCCAATGCACCTAACCTGCATGTCTGTGGACTGTCGGAGGAAACCCATGCAGACTCCACGCAGGGAGGACCCGGGAAGCGAACCCAGACGGGTCTCCTAACTGTGAGGCAGCAGTGCCACCCACTGTGCCACGGTGCTGCCCAAGGTAGAATATCTCACAAAAGAATTTTTTCCATAAAAACAGGAAATCCAAGGTCGAAAGGGTTAATTTCATTAAACGGAAGCAGGCGTGTCGTCGTGCCATCAAGAACATCCCAGAAGGTGCGATTCTCAGCTCGTCTTTAATTGGTACATTTCTGCATATCAGTTACAAATGGACTTAAACATAAAACTGGTTGAATTTACTCAGCAATGTTGATTATAAGATTAGAGGCGCAAGCCCCCCTGGTGCCTTCGGCGCCCAACCGCCTGCCGCTCGCATTGTGAAGAGGGGGGCTGAACGCACCCCGAGGAGACCCCCTTAGTAAACGCTGATGCAATGGGAAACAAATGCGGTTATTATTCTTATTATTATTTTGCCTCCTCTTTGCTCGATTAGTTGCTGTCTTGCTGCTGTGTCATGTGACCTGCATCCCGCACGGCGCTTTGAACATTTACAGTCCCGTACAGCGGCTGTCTTAGTCATCTACTCTTTGTCTTTTATTTACGGCCCCGGCCAGGCCTGGTTAAATGTCTTGGCACAAATTCTGGTCTCGCAGGACGTGACTTCTTGATGTTTGTTAGTTTAGAATTTAATAACGGAATAAGAATCTGAAAATCTAACAACATGCCCTGTGGCGGATGGCGCCCTGCCTGCGGTTTGTTTCCTGCCTGTGTTGGCTGGGATTGGCTCCAGCAGAATCCCGTGACCCTGTAGTTGGGATATAGCGGGATGGAAATGTAAAAACATCAAATTAAAGTTCGCTAAATTCTGAAAAGACTGATACCAAACATAAGTATGAAGGTTTTAAAATAAGTCCAATTTATAGTGTGACAAAAAACATGACATAAAAATCGTTACACTTTTAGGTTTAGGATTTTTATACACAGAGAGAGTCGATGTTATTCATTTTTTTGAGTGAATCCAAGAAGTTCTAAGGTACCGCACCATGCAGGCTTACTTTGATATCTAAAACAATTCTGTAAGTACATAAATAAGTAAACCGCTTTATTCAATTCAACGTAACAAATGACATTGCAGAACTGAAACCCTAATGCCTTTTAAAATTCAGACAGAGGGTGTGCTGCAATGAGGCCCTTCTTACCAAACAGAGCACATTTTATACAAGTGTTGGAGCTCAAAGTGCTTTAAAGATGAAGAAAGAAAAGTTTATAAAAAATCTTCTTCTTCTTTCAGCTGCTCCCGTTAGGGGTCGCCACAGCAGATCATCTTCTTCCATATCTCCCTGTCCTCGTCATCTTGTTCTGTCACACCCGTCACCTGCATGTCCTCTCTCACCACATCCATAAACCTCCTCTTGCCATGTCATCTGCAGTGTTTAAAGACACCCCAGTGGGTTTGTGTTGAATATTTATAGTTTCGTGATTTATTGGTATTTGATTGTACACATTGGGACTCATTTCATGAAAACCTGCAGCCCTTCCTATCTAAACGGTTTGAGTGTAAAGGATTTGTAATCTGTGAAAATCTCCTCATTGGTCTCCATTAAAACACAAATGCAAAAGCTACGATCTCTGAGCACTTCTTGATAAAGTAACAAGTAAAGCCACCGATGGTTTTTAATGGGTTTTTTTTGGGGATAAATGTAGTCAACAAGGACTCTAAAAATTGTAAACAAGTTACAATAACTGCAGTCTTATGACACAGAAAGGAGTAAGATAGAAAAATTCTACCACCATTTAAAATCAAAAGGCCCATGAAACGCATTAGGATCAGAAGCTGGTGTTCTGTGACAGCGTCAGAGCGCAGTGGTCATCACTAAAGATTAGTGAGACGGTACAACAGTGCAATTTGGAAAGCGGAGCTAATAAACCACTGAGTGCATCTCAAGAACAAAAGGACATTTGCATGGATTGTGTTTGGAATTTGCATACATTTACTAAAGTCCAGTTTAAGGCGTCATAAATGTTATGTTATTTGTGGGGAAACGCCAACCAAAAACGCCACAGTAACGTGCCTGAGAATCGCAGAAGTTCAGGACCTTCCATATGTTAGTGAAGTTTGTTATTGTGTCCAGCGGGGGGTGCTTGCTCTCCGGAAATTCAAGTTTGAACCCAAGTATAAAACTCTTCATTAACTATGACAGGAATATTAAGACGAGATATTTGGTAAAAAGAAAGCAGACATTTAACTGGTCTTAAAATGCAGCTTTCATTCCTAACATGCATTATAGTATAATTTATATGTACAACTACAGGTGAGTGGTGATGTGGCAGAAAAATAAATCAATCAATCTATCTATCTGTTATATAGTGCCTTTCACATCTATCTATCTATCTATCTATCTATCTATTATATAGCGCCTTTCACTCTATCTATCTATGTATCTATCTATCTATCTATCTATCTATCTATCTATCTATTATATAGCGCCTTTCACTCTATCTATCTATGTATCTATCTATGTATCTATCTATCTATCTATCTATCTATCTATCTATCTATCTATCTATCTATCTATCTATTATATAGCGCCTTTCACTCTATCTATCTATCTATCTATCTATCTATCTATCTATCTATCTATCTATCTATCATATAGCACCTTTCACATCTATCTATCTATCTATCTATCTATCTATCTATCTATCTATCTATCTAAAATGGGGCCACATTCAACCTATCACACCAAGAATAAATTATCCACAAAATGAAATATGTCTTTGAGGCTGGAAAATGTGATCTCTGTTTGTCTCTGGTGAAGTGACAAAAGGTGGTCCCTGTTTAATATTTTTGAAATTTGGCTTGGACTTTGTCACGCATGTTCATCTGTGGACCACATCCCTGGCTCTGGTGAGGTAAGCAATTCCACCCCCAGATCACAGGGGGCGCTGTCGCTGACAGTATCTTCTGTTTCCCTCAGTTCATCAAAAGGTCACCTAAAGAACATGTCTAGCTCCACCCACAATGTTCTGAGAAGACCCCCTTGTGGTGGCTATGCTATATAAAGTGACCGCCCAGGAGCGGTGGCCTCAGTATCTGACCCGCCAATGAAGCAGTCAGAGCTCGGACTCCCTTGCCAGTACTACCAATTGCAAGGCTGACCGCAGCCATATTTGCATTTAAATTTGCTGCTGGGTGGTTGTAATTATAAGGGGTGACTCGGGTGGTACCCCAAACTTTTGTCTGCCTACCTCACTGTACTTTTCTGGCCACATCACAGCTTTTGTAATAATTATTGCTTATTTGTAGCAACATATTTTGTCTACTTTATGATATTTTAAAATCGGAGGAGCTCTTCTTGAGTTTTATCAGAGTGGCTAAGCAGACGTTTTTGGATTACTGAGTCTGTGACGTATTTCAGACAGAGAAATGTTGGCCTCATGCAATTTCTGCTGAAGTGTATGAAAGTGCAGTTTAGTTTGCAGTTGTTAAATCATACCCATGATATGAAGAACATCGCTGCACCATCTCATATTTATGAAAGATCTGCGCCGGTATACAGAAGGTAGCGGGTTCGAATCCCCATTATAGACAAAAGGGGGTCCTACTGTGCTGGGCCCTTGAGTGAGACCGTTGACCTGCAGTTGCTCCAGGGGTGCCATACAACACTGGAAAAAAAATGTGATGATTCACACTTAATATTTTCAATCTGCACCAATATACTGTAATTCTTTTTAGCTTATTGATCCCACAATTTTTAAGTCGAGGCAAATCATTTCATTCAATTCACTTGTTTTTTTTACTGAAGCAAATCTATTTTTTAAGTTGTTCTTCTTTTTTGGCAGTTGGAAAGCCATCAAACTGGAAAGTTTGACCGAAAGAAAATACAAACGGCCCCTCAAACACAACACATGAACAACCTAAAATATGAAGTTAAATGAAACAGAATTTTGACGTTGATTCCCTCCACCATAACTTTCTTTGCTACAAACAATTTTTTTTCCTTTGTTGAGATCTCAAACCAAATATTTCAAGCTGCAACACTAAATGACTAATCTTAAGTTGCTTGAAAGAGAACATTTACGTTGAATGAACAACATGAATGTTAGACTCTTTTCAGTGAATGGCTGACCTGGCGCTCAGACCCCAAAGGGTATGCGAAAACGAACAAATCCCTAGCAGTAGAAACTGTAAAAGGTGAAATAATGAAGAGAAAGAAAATGTTCAGAAGTGCAGAACAGCACTGCGAGTTTATGAATGAAGTTGACGGCTTGTCTCTTGATCTTCTAGGTCACCATGGAAAAATATGAAAATCTGGGGCTAGTTGGTGAAGGAAGCTATGGCCTGGTGATGAAATGCAAGAACAAATCGAATGGGAGAATAGTTGCCATTAAGAAATTTTTGGAAAGTGAAGAAGACAAAATGGTGAAGAAAATAGCTATGCGGGAAATAAAGCTTTTAAAGGTGAATTGCAGTTTTTTTGTATTGATGCCTGTATTTGTAATATTGATATTCTGATCGAGGTATTGTAATGGTCATGGAAATCGTAAAGAACTGGCCTGGTGAGGTGAGATGCCCCCTAGAAGTCGAGTTCAGGTCATAATGTTGCCCCCACACTCGTTTCCCCATTCTGGGGGTCCTAGGCCATGGGCGGCGTTTGACGTTTAGGTTTGAGGGGGAGCCAGATGAACCATAAATAGTAATTGCACTTTTTAGAGCCTCAGCCATACTGCTATGAAGTTGCATCTAATCTCAAGTCACATCTCTAAAGATAGAAAATCCAACGTCTGTCTGTCTGTCTGTCACGATACTTAACGGATTTACATCAGGTTTGCTTTCTAGAATTTATCTGAACATTCCGGTTGATTTTGGGAATTCTCTCATTACGCTAAGTATCAAAGATTTGCGTGAATCCCGAGGGAGACTCAGTGGGCCGAGGGAAGGTGAATGTGGACGGGACCCTCGGGGCGTACCTTACATCCGCTTAGCTAGCGAACGAGAGAACAATTGAATTGAACTTTGTTTGATATTTAAAACAAAGTGTTACTTGGGTCTTGATGAGTTTGAGTCCGGATATTCTCTTAAGTGTATTGCAATTTAGATTTTGTGTTAAAAGGATTTTTTTTGGAAAGATCGCCCACCCCTAATGTGGCTAATGCAGTTTTCAAATTTCTGTAGGATTCATTAACCCTTTGGCGAGCTAATTGGAAAGCTGTGGCCAGCTACCGGTAGCTCGTGAGCGACATGTTGGAGCCCCTCCTGTACGAGCTACACGGGATTTAAAATCCTGCAGACAACGGCAGCGTATTATAGAAGAAGATGTTGAGTGTTATTGGTTTATTTATCTCTTTGTTAATTTCTGAATCCTTTCATTACAGCAACTCCGACATGATAACCTGGTCAACTTGCTTGAAGTCTGCAAGAAGAAAAGGCGCTGGTATCTTGTGTTTGAGTTTGTGGAGCGCACTGTATTAGATGATTTAGAACAATTTCCAAATGGGATGGAAAACAGCAAAGTGAAAAAGTACCTGTTTCAAATCCTGAGGGCCGTGGCGTTCTGCCATTCTCACAATGTGAGTACTCTTCTACTTCACTCTTTTTTTTTTTTTGTATTTTGAATTAGACGTGAATTCGGTTTTGGAAAAGCTTTTGCCCATCATTTGTCCTCACCAGGATCCACGCTTCAAAAGTCTGATACAGCCGGCCGGTTTCCGTCATCATTAATCATTGGATATTCAGGACAGGCAGTAGGTAGTTATTAACTACAAGTCAGTTAATATATCAGCGGAGAAAGAAGTTTAACAAATGAGAGGAGCAAAGTCGAAGGAGCGTAATATAACAGTAATGATTAAACCATCTGAAGTCTAAACCTAAAAGATCCAAGTCGAGTCAAGTCGTCATCCTAACAATATACTTACAGTACACAGTAGGACGAAATATCGTCCTCCAGAGTCAAAAGGTGCAATACACAAGATATATATATATATATAACTATGATAAAAAAACAGAAAAAAAATATACAGTGTTAAGTAGTGCTATGTAATCCAGAGAGTGTAAGGAGTAAAGAGTCCGGTGTGGAGGAGGGCAGCATGGTGTTCAGGAGCCGGACTGTCTGAGGAGAGAAACTATTGCACAGTCTCACAGACCGGCTCCTGATGCTGCAGGGTCGTCTTCCAGATGGAAGAGGACTAAACAGTTTGGGGATCAGCCATGATGCTCGTGGCTGTATGAAGGCAGCGTGAGGTGTAGATCTCCTGCAGACTGGGTAGTGAACTGCCAATAATGAGCTCAGCGGTCCGCACAATCCTCTGAAGGGCTCTGCGGTCGGAGGCATGGCCGTTTCCATACCAGACTGTGATGCAGCTGGTCAGGACGCTCTCTATGAAGGTGGTAAGTATGGGTTTGGGGAGGTGCACCTTCTTCAGTCGTCGCAGGAAGTAGAGACGCTCTTTTTGTGAGATAGGTGGTGTTTTTGGTCCAGGACAGGTCCTCTGTGATGTCAACACCGAGGAACTTGGTGCTCTTCACTCTCTCTACTGTGTGGAAGATGGGCAGCCTTGGTCTTCCTGAAGTCAACAATCAACTCTTTTGTCTTTTCAACATTAAGAGACAGATTATTGTCTTTGCACCAAAGTGCCAGCCGTTCCACCTCTTCTCTGTACGCCGCGTCATCGTCGTTCTCGATGAGTCCCTCTACTGTAGTATCATCGGCGAACTGTGTCAGAGTTGGAGGTGCAATCCTGGGTCAGCAGCGTGAAGAGTAGCGGGATCAGCACACAACCCTGGGGGGCACCTGTGCTCAGTGTGAGGGTGTTAGATCTTATATTCCCAATCTGTACTGTTTGGGGTCTTTCAGTGAGAAAGTCCAGAATCCAGTTGCAGGTGGAGGTGTTAAGTCTGGGCCTTAACGTGGGAACACTTCTGTGGGAAGAAGGGCAGAAGGCAAATGGCATGGCAAAGAGCGGCGGCATCGCCAGTTTTTATCCATCCATCCATCCATTATTCAACCTGCTATATCCATCATATATGGACATATATCACAGGGGTCTTTTGGAGCCAATCCCGGCCAGCACAGGACACAAGGCAGGAAACAAACCCCAGGCAGAGCGCCAGCCTACCGCAGGGCACACACCCACACTAGGGACAATTTAGGATTGCCAGTGCAACTAACCTGCATGTCTTTGGACTGTGAGAGGAAGCCCACGCAGACACGGGGAGAACATGCAGACTCCACACAGGGAGGACCCGGGAAGCGAACCCAGATGGGTCTCCTAACTGTGAGCGCTACCCACTGCGCCACCGTGCTGCCCTCTTTTATGCATCACCTCCCATAATAAGATACTCCTCCCTGCTTCTTCCTAGGTGTGTTCAAGGATTTTATTTCAACGCCTGTTTACATAGAAAGCGTCAAAGACACTTTACATCATACAAGCACATACAATACACACATCCTAAAAGGCAACAGTCAGTAAAAAATACAATGACATAAAACAAAGCCATAAATCAGTGATAATATAAAAATACATTAATACCTAACTGTAAACTACACTGAAAAAAGTAGAACCTCTGTTGAACTTAAAATAATTAAGGTAATGATTCACACTTAATATTTTCAATCTAAACCAATATTTTATCTTATTGAACCCATAAGGTACATAAGGATTGGAGTCCAATTCAAGATGGAGGAAGAGCATTGGCGTGTTGTGTATTGCCATACAAATGGGCGCCACAGTGTCGTAGTGGTAGTGCTGTTGACTCGAAGTAAGGAGACCAGGGTTCATCTAACATGTCTTCCCAGCACAGAGTTTGCATGTTCTCGCCATGCATGTGTGAGTCCAAAGACATGCAGGTTAGGTGGATTGGCGATGGTAAACTGGCCCAAGTGTTTCTGTGTAAGTGAGTGTGTGGGTGTGCCCACCCTGCCCAGGGCTTGTGCCTTGTCTAAGGGTTCTTCTTGCCTTGCACCCCATGCTTGCTGAATTCGGCTTTAGCCCCCCCTGTGACCCAGCCCAGGATTTAGAGGGTTAGAAAATAAAATGACAATGACAACACACAAACACCTCCATTACAATATCTAATGACACTTTTATAATTTCCCATTTCTATTTCATAATTTCTCATGGATCTCTCTCTAAGTATTTGTAATATGCAATTTGTTCCTGTTGAAGAGCAGGCGCACATTTTCAGTTTTGGGAAGGAGACGTCTAGTATGTGTAACGTGTGCATTACAAGTTCCCTTGGCTGATGAAAGCCATGATGTTATCTTTCTTCTCCATAGATTCAGAGCTAGCAATGTAACACCAGGGAGATCACACGAGCGCCACCGAGGCCTTGATGGTCCCACAAGATGACGCCAGCTTGTTGACTTGTTCCAGTGTTCTGTCGGTATCACACTCCCAGCGTAAATCAGTAGGCCTGTATGGCCTGAAGAAATAGAAAGTGACATGCCGACTCTGAGCACGACTCTGCTGACATATTCATTAGTTTGGACAGATTTAAATGAACTAAATAAAATATAATCTATACTAATAAACGGCAAAGCCCTCACTGACTCACTGACTCACTGACTGACTGACTCACTCGTCTCTAATTCTCCAACTTCCCGTGTAGGTAGAAGGCTGTAATTTGGCAGCTCATTCCTTACAGCTTACTTACAAAAGTTAAGCAAGTTTTCATTTCGAAATTCTATGCATAACGGTCATAACGGTCAACAATGTCCACCATGTTGAACTTTCTTATTTACGGCCCCATCTTCATGAAATTTGGTAGGTGGCTTCCCTGCGCTAACCAAAACCAATGTACGTACTTATTTCGGTGGTATGATGCCACTGTCGGCCGCCATATTGAACTTTTCAACGGTCTTTGTTAATTATGGCCCATCTTCAAGAAATTTGGTACGCGGGTTCCCAACGCTAACTGAATCCTACTTACGTACATATATACGTCCATAGCCTGCAGCTCGGTCACCGTGTGAGCGTTGGGTCCCCCATCTTAACGCCTCCCACGTTGTTGGCTGCCTGCGTATATAAGGCCGTCCGTCGCTCCAGTCTCTACATTCCCTTCCTTGCTTCGCCACGGGATTCACGTCTCCCTGCTGATAACTACAGCCTTTTTATTTAATCCACGGCTTCTCCGCTGTTTTATTGTTCATTTATTACGATTATAGTTATTGTGTAGGTATTTTACACTTACTTTATATTGTTAAGGTCCCCATTTCCTTTATCATTCCAACCGTACCCCCATTAACATGTCTATCGAGGTGATCACCATCGATCAAAGAACTGTCACTTACCGAGTGGTTTCCATACCCAGAGATGGCGCCTGCCTTTTCTATTCTCTGTGTTACATGTTGCACGGCCATATCAGGCTCACTCTTGATATCCATTGTGTCTTATGTACTGAATGACTGGACAGGTTCAAGGTGTGGACTGATGACGTACAGGAGATAATTAGACTACACAGGAGCACTAGAAGAGTCAAATGCTTAAGCCCTTCACCTGTGGATCTGCATGTGAGTTGATGGCTGCCGCTGAATTGTTTGGTTGTCGCTTTCAAGTGTACCGAAATGGCCAAATATTTTACACCTTTGGACAACCGCCAATGCCTCTTAAACATCTTAGATTGACAGGTGACGATTTCAGTAGTGGACACTTTGATGTTTATGAATGTTTAAACTCTCAAAAGCTGGATGTGAAGTTATCGATGAAACCGGTTGTGTGCTTACAACGCTTGACAGATGCCGAATGTCACTTCAACACAACAAGTCCTACAAATACTGTCGTCATTGAAACAAACCATGAAACTCAAACCGATTACGACAGCAGCAATCCAAGCTGTGAGATTTGAGACAAGATTACTGTTCACATGGCCGACTGTACGTTACATGCTCAGAGTAAGATCAGCGCACAGCTTGGTCAGATTACAACCGGAGGGCCGAACTCACAACATGGTGTACAAAGAGATCCTTCACAAGTAATTAGTGGGATATTTTCCCTCAGTTTAAAAAGGTTTAATTTTTTTCTTAATAAATATTTTAAGGCAGTACTTCGCCGCTGCAAAGCGCGGGTATTTTGCTAGTCCTTTAATAATAAAACAAAAGAGGATGAAGAATGGAAAGGCCGCTGGCCCAGATGATACCTGTGGAAGCATGGAGGTGTTGAGGAGAGATGGCAGTGGAGTTTCTAACAGGATTGTTTAATGGAATCTTGGAAAGTGAGAGGATGATGAGGAGTGGAGAAGAAGTGGACTGGTGGGCCGATATTTAAGAATAAGGGGGATGTGCAGGACTGCAGTAACTACAGGGGGTAAAACTGATGAGCCACAGCATGAAGTTATGAGAAAGAGTAGTGGAAGGTCAGTTAAGAAGTGAGGTGATGATCAGTGAGCAGTAGGATGGTTTCATGTCAAGACATACTTGGGATCAACAGTACAGAGTAATGGGGATTGTGGAAGAGAGGTGAAGAAGAGGGTACAGGCAGGGTGGAATGGGAGTGAGCAGCAGGATGGTGTCATACCATGAAAGAGCACCACAGATGAGATGTCTGCTCTGAGGGTGTTGATGGAGAAGTAGAAAGAAGAACAGAAGGAGTCGCATTGTGTCTTTGTGGACCTGAAGAAAGCAAATGACAGGGTGACTGAGAGGATCTGTGGTATTGGATGAGGAAGTCGGGAGTGGCAGAGAAGTACATAAGAGTGGCACAGGATATGAAGTGTGACTGTGGTGAGGTCTGCGGTGGGAGTGATGGAGGTGGGATTACATCAGGGATCGGCTCTGAGTCCTTTCTAATTTGCAATGCTGATGGACAGGCTGACAGACGAGATTAGACAGGAGTCCACGTGGACTGTGATGTCTGCTGATGACATTGTGATCTGTAGTGAGAGTAGGGAGCAGGGTGAGGAGACCCTGGAGAGGTGGAGATATGAGAGGAGAGGAGAGGAATGAAGGTCAGTAGGACCATCAAGACAGAATACATGTGTGTGAATGAGAGGAAGGTCAGCGTAATGGTGAGGATGAGGGGAGGAGAGTTGGTGAAGGTGGAGGAGTTTAAATACTTAGGATCAACAGTAATGGGGAGTGTGGAAGAGAAGTGAAGAAGAGAGTGCAGGCAGAGTGGAGAAGAGTGTCAGGAATGATCTGTGACAGATGGATATCAACAAGAGTGACAGGGAAGGTCTACAGGACGGTAGTGAGACCAGCTGTGTTATACGGGCTGGAGACGGAGGCACAGGAGACAGAGCTGGAGGTGACAGAGTTAAAGATGGTAAGAGTTGCATTGGGTGTGACGAGGATGGACAGGATTAGAAATGAGGACATTAGAGGGTCAGCTCAGGTTGGACGGTTGGGTGACAAAGTCAGAGAGGCGAGATTGCATTGGTGTGGACATGTGCAGACGAGAGATGCTGGGTATACTGGAAGAAGGATGCTAAGGATAGAGCTGACAGGGAAGAGGAGAAGAGGAAGGCCTAAGAGAAGGTTTATGGATGTGGTGAGAGAGGACATGCAGGTGAAGGGGGTGACAAGATGACGAGGACAGTAAGAGATGGATGAAGATGATCTACTATAGCAAACCCTAACAGGAGCAGCTGAATGAAGAAGAAGAAGAAGAAGAGGAGGACTGATTTAAATGAACATTTTCTGCATTTTAGTTTTCCGCTACTGCTCTGTAATCTCAGAAGAACTGATGCTCTCTTTGTTTAATTTAAGAGGTGCTGCCACCTAATGACATTTCCCAGTAATGGCAGACAGAAGGAGGTCATAAATCTGAGATGCGCTCTGTCCAGACATGGGCTATTTTGTAGACTTATTGTAGCCGGGGTATTTATAGCTCAGCATTTGGAAATGGTTTAGTTCTTTTGTAGCTCTTAGACTATACGCCTTGTCAAAAGAACTACATTTAAAATTGGAAACCTTTTATAATTAGAAATATAATAGCAGATTCTGTCACTTGCAGAAATTCTCTGATGATGCTCCACTAATGGGTTGTATTGACAAGTGGGATATAAGACTGAGGAGAGGAGTCCGGTGGAGACAAATTAACACCATCAAAACCGAAGAGGTGGTTATTGACTTTCACCGCACCAAACTGGTCACGTCCGCTCACTGTTCAGGGAGGGGATGTGGAGGTGGTGTGCTGCTACATCTTATAGTGCCTTTCATTATCTATCATATAGCGCCTTTCATTATCTATCTATCTATCTATCTATCTATCTATCTATCTATCTATCTATCTATCTATCTATCTATCTATCTATCTATCATATAGTGCCTTTCATTATCTATCATATAGCGCCTTTCACTATCTATCTATCTGTCTATCTATCTATCTATCTATCAATCATAGTGCCTTTCATTATCTATCATATAGCGCCTTTCACTATCTATCTATCTATCTATCTATCTATCAATCATATAGTGCCTTTCATTATCTATCATATAGCGCCTTTCACTATCTATCTATCATATAGTGCCTTTCATTATGTATCATATAGCGCTTTTCACTATCTATCTATCTCTCTCTCTCTATCTCTCGCTACTGTCTTGCTGTCGGTGTGTCTTTCGATTAGTGTGGTCTGGGGTGGGCGTGGCTGAGTCGTGGCGTTCGTTGGAAGTCGGACGTGTTTTCTGTCTTCTGTAAGTTTTTTCATTATTTCTAACTCCTTTTCTTATTTTTCTATATTAGGGGGTTTTATCAAATAAGACGCGGCTTTTGTCGTGTAGCCATGGCCGCGTCCAAAGTGTCGTCGCCTGGTCTAATGCCTAGGTTTTATGAAAATCTTTCCCGCCGGCATGGGGCTAAAGTACTGGTTGAGCCGCACGTTTCGGCTGAAGAGTGTGTTGTGGCTGTCGGTAAAGTTGTTGGCTTTAAAAATGTCCGGTCAGCATCAAGAATGAATAAAGCCGTAGTAGTTTTTCTTAACGAGGAATCTCTGGTTGATAAACTTATAGTAGAAGGGATTATTATTAATGGCGCGTTGGTTCCTGTTTTACCTCTGTCAGCACCTGCGAAAAAGATTATTATTTCAAATGTCCCACCGTTCCTAAAGAATGATGTTTTGGTGCAGGAACTCCGCCGCTATGGCCAGGTTTTATCAGATATAGTGATGATTCCGTTGGGCTGTAAAATGAGAGAATTGAAACACGTTGTTTCATTTAGGAGGCAGGTTTTTATGGTGTTAAACAACATGAAGGAGGACATAAATGTTGCTCTGAGATTCAAGGTTGATGGCTGTGATTCTGTGGTTTTTGTTACTTCGGACTCGATGAAGTGTTTTATCTGTGGGAGGGCCGAACTCAAGGCCTCTCAATGTAAAAATGAGACCGTTTTACCGGTGGGCCGAAGCGCTCCCCCTGCTTCAGTAAGCGATGAGACGGAGTATGAAAGCGGTGAGGAGGTGGACAGTATGGAGGATGAGGAGACTGCAGAGGTAGCTGAGCTCGTAACCGGAGCACAGGTTGCGAGTGATTTGCACCCCACTGTAGTGTTAGCAGTCGCTCCTGAGACGAGCCTGCTGACTACCGAAGGGAATGCGTTGGCTGAGCCCAGCGATCCTGTTGTAAACGAGTCCGTTCAAAGTGCTCAGTGCGAGTCTGTGGAAGGAGAACTAAGTACAAATGAGCCGGAGACTGCGGAGGTCAGTAGCGGAGGGGATAAGACGGCGATGATCGGCACAGAGAGTGTCGCGCCCGTCGGCCCCGCTGTGAATGAAGCTATGGCTACTGACGTGATCGCAGAAACACCGGCGTGTGCTGACGGGCGCCTGACTGAGCGCACTGAGATGAGCTCTGTGGAAGGACAGAGGAGTGAAACAGCAGCGGGTGTGAGTGGCGAGACCGATCAGAGGGAGAGTGCAGGAGTGGGGGTGTGAGGAGGATTTTACAGTTCGTACTCGAAAACGAAAGGAAAAATCAGACACTAAAAATCTGCAAAGAAAAGTCACGTGGCTGGCGAGCCATCGCAAGGATCTAACAGGACTCTTAGAAGTCAGAGTGATTGTCACAGCGACCTGAGTGATCGTGAGCACGAAGGCGGTGACACTGACGTCTCAGTGAGGAGTACGACCTCGTCCCAATACAGACTCAGTGGCGGGTATAATACTGCGAGTATTAGGAAGTTTTTAGACTTCATCGAAGGCAAGAGGGGTGTTAAAGTGGAGGATCACTTCCCTGACCTTCCATTGTTTGTGGTGTCCGCTCAAAGGGTGATGCGCAAAGCGGCACGTCTGGGAATGGACCAAAAGGAAACTACCCGTCTTAAAAATGTGATTAGCAGGGTGCGAAAGTCCATTTTTCAGAAATAATGGATAGTTTTTTGAAACTTCTTTATTTTTGGTTGACTTATGCAATACTGTTCACTCCCATTTGTGAATCATCAATGCAGTCTTTACACATTGGGAGTTTAAATGTGAATGGCTGTAGGGCGACTGTAAAGAGGGCCGCTCTGTTTGACTTTTTAAACCAAAAGGCTCTTCAGGTCACTTTCTTACAGGAAACTCACTCTGATGTTAGAAATCAGCCGGACTGGTTACGTGAGTGGGTCAGGGGGTCAGGCTGTCCTGAGTCATGGCTCACACGTCAGTGCTGGGGTGGCCATACTGTTCTCTAACACGTCCACTTTACAAATCACTAACATTAGTGAGGTGGTGGCTGGGCGCCTCCTGGTAGTTCAGGTGAAGGATAAGAGCCAAGATCTGGTGTTTATTAACACTTACGCTCCAACAAATGGAGGTGAGAGACTTTGTTTCTTTAAAGCTCTGAGGAAGGTGCTGGAGACCTTTGTTAATGGGGAGATCCTGTTGGTCGGAGGAGATTTTAATTGTACGGAGAATAACTTACTGGACCGTAATGGTGCTGAGCCTCACCCAGCGTCTGTCCGTGCTTTACGCTCCTTATTAGACCACTCAGACCTGGTGGACGTCTGGAGAAGTAAATTTCCGTCAGATAGACAGTACACCTGGGTAAAGGGGGGCGGTGGGTACATTTCGATGGCGCGTTTGGACCGTTTCTACTGTCTGAGGCACCTGCTGAATACGGTTACTAAGGCTTATATCTGCCCAGTCGGATTCTCCGATCACTCTCTGGTGGGAATGAATGTCTCTGTCCCTAAAAACCTTCCTCTCAATCTCTTTGGCACTTTAATGTCTCCCTGTTAGAGGATTCTCATTTCCTCAAGTGTTTGGAGTTTTTCTGGCTGCAGTGGACTCAAACCAAGTCCAGATTCCCATCTCTACGTCAATGGTGGGATGTGTCGAAGGTGCAGATTAAAGTCTTTTGCCAGCAGTACACTCAGCATGTGACCAGGCGGTGTCTTCACGAAATGAAGAGCTTGGAGGAGGACATCACAAATCTGCACAGCGTTTTACAGGACTACTTTAGTGAAGAAACGCTTGCTGTTTTAAAGTCTAAAAAACAATCCCTTGCTGAACTCCTGGAGCTTCGTGCCCAAGGTGCCTTAGTGCGCTCGCGTTTTCAAACTTTAAATCACTTGGACGCGCCTACTAAATTTTTCTTTAATCTGGAAAAGAAAGAGGCCGAGAGTAAGGTGATCCACATGCTGCAGGACGCTGAAGGTCACGAGCTGCACACCACGGAGGAGATCAGGAACTTTGCTGTGTCTTTTACTCTGATTTATTTAAGGATGGTGTAATTGATGATTCGGCCATGTTGGAATATTTGAACGGATTACCCAAACTTACAGACACGGTCAAGCTGAAGCTGGAGGCAGACATCACCTTTCAGGAGCTATCCGATGCACTGGCTGGTTTGAATACTGGAAAGGCACCAGGACTCGATGGCATCCCAGCTGAGTTCTATAAACATTTCTGGTACCTGCTGGGTGCCGAGGTGTACGAGGTGTTCTTACAAAGCGTACAGGACGGTGAATTACCATTGAGCTGCAGAAGAGCAGTCGTCACTCTGCTGCCTAAGAAAGGAGACCTTTGTCAAATAAAGAACTGGCGCCCGGTGAGCCTGCTGTGCACGGACTATAAGATCTTCTCGAGGGCCCTGGCCAGCCGCCAGAGGACTGTGATGGACCTGCTCGTCAGTCCCTGCCAGACGTACTGTGTGCCTGACAGGACTATTTATGATAATACCTTTGTATTGCGGGATATCATTTCAGCCTCTAATCTTTCTGGGATGGATTTAGGAATATTATCCATTGACCAGGAGAAAGCTTTTGATCGAGTAGATCACCGGTTTTTGTTTCAAACATTGACCTGTTTTGGGTTTGGTGATAATTTTGGTCAGATGATTGCACTGCTGTACACCAACGTTTTTGGGATTGTAAAAGTTAATGGCACTCTGAGCGCACCGTTTCCAGTCAGGAGGGAATTGGCAGGGCTGCCCCTTGTCCGGCATGCTCTACGCATCGGCCATCGAGCCGTTTCTTTTTCAGCTGCAGCGGAGACTACAGGGGGTGACTTTTCCATCCTGCCCAAATGTTAATTTCAAATGCTTGGCCTACGCTGATGATATTATTGTCTTCGTCAAATCGAAGGGTGACATTGAAGTTTTAATTTATTATCAACAACTATTTGAGAACATATCATCTGCAAAAATCAATTGGACTAAGAGTAACGCCTTCTTACTGGGCTCCTGGTCTGGATGTCCACTACCAGACTTGCCTGGAGGCCTAAAGTGGAACAGGAAGTGCTTCAGGTATCTTGGAGTGGTCATGGGCAGTGAGGGGGTGGACGAGAGTAATTGGGAGGGACTCTTAGAGAAAGTGACCTCTCGTCTGAACAGGTGGAAGTGGATTGTACTTAAACTGTCATACAGAGGGCGGGTGATCGTCATCAATAATTTAGTGGCCTCAATGCTGTGGCACAAACTCATGTGTGGTAACCCCCCTTTTAAAGAAGATCCAAAGAATATTGCTTGATTTCTACTGGGATGGCTTGCATTGGCTAAAGCAGAGTCTGCTGTTTTTACCGTTGGAAGAAGGCGGTCAGGGACTTCTAGATATCTCCTCAAAAGTCGCAGCCCTCAGGCTCCAAGTCCTACAGAAGCTTTTCTGTGTTTCATATTCCCTGAGTTGGAGGGAGTTAGCGCTGAGTTTCCTTCATCGTGTGGGTGAGTTAGGGTTTGATGAAGCACTTTTGGTGATAAATCTACAAAAACTGGACCTTTCTGTGTTACCAAAATTTTACAGAGGTGTCCTATTAACATGGCACGTGGTGTTTAGGAGGAACTTTAATACAACTGGGTGGCTTCAAAATGAGCCTTTAATTTATAATTCTGTCTTTTCATGCCCCCTCTTGCACAGTGACAGTTTTGTTTCAATTCTTATTTCTTTTTGGAAGTAAATATAATAAGAAAACTCGATGCAGGATACAACTGTTCAACTTTCTGTTAGGTGAAGCAAAGCTGGCCATTTTAAAAAGTCGAAATAATAAGCAACGTGGATCTGAACCTACAGATATTTGTTTGATTTTTAAATTGAATGTTTATTCAAGAATAAGAATAGAATATGCGTATTATAAACAGATGAATAGAATGGGGGGGTTTGAAAATGTGTGGGGGGTGAAAGGGGGGCTGTGCTCAGTTGATGAAGGGGAGCTGAAAATTAATTTCTGATTTCACTGAGGTGGGCAAGAGAAAGATAAAGTAATGGTGGGCATCAATACCACGTGCGGAGTAGGAGGAGTGTAAAGGGGGAGTAATGGTGGTCTTTGTGTTGTAATGAATTATTTCATTTTGATTTTCTTATTAATGTGTGGAGTAGGAGGAGTGTAAAAGGGGAGTAGTAGAGGTTTGATATGGTTTTTTTGTTTATTCTGAAATTTGTTTTCGTCATTTCGATTGTGTATATTATGTTGATGTTCTTATTTTTACAATAAAGATCTTTTTAAAAACTAAACTATCTATCTATCATATAGTGCCTTTCATATCTATCTATCTACTATATAGTGCCTTTCATTCTATCTATCTATGTATCTGCCACCACATTCTTCTTTCATGAGTCATTTTATTCTTGCTATAATGAAAGAGTTGTTTTTGTGAGATTTTATTGATGCATTACAAATTATTTTTAGTAAAGTTCACAATCTGAAGTGCAGTTTGTTTCATACAGAAATGGCGCTTTGTGTATCAAGTGTTTTTTTGTTCAGATTATCCACAGGGATATCAAGCCTGAAAACATCCTTGTGTCCCAGAATGGAGTTGTCAAGCTGTGTGACTTTGGATTTGCTCGGACGATGGCAGCCCCCGGTGAGCTTTACACTGATTATGTGGCCACCCGCTGGTACAGGGCACCGGAGCTGGTGGTGGGAGACACCAAGTACGGCAAGTATGTACTGCACAACTGGGATGTTACAAACGTGTGGACTTAATGCTGCTATTTTAAAATAGGGAAGGCTACTGCAAAATAAAACTTCTGAGAAATAATAGGAAAACAACAAAAGAGAGTTTTTATAGCATTTATATCTTTAGAAAAAAATAGAAATATTTCTAAATGTCTTATTAATGTAAAAGCCATACTGTTGTGTTTTTCTGGATGAAGAATAAGAGCAGACTAAAAAAGACCAGCTAATTAAGTGAGAGCCGTTACTATCGATTATTATCACCAATTGTGAATCTGATTGGAACAAAAACCTGCAGCCACTGTGGGTCCCCAGGGCCGAGTTTGGGAAGCACTGCTCTAGATGATAATGTCTGCTGAACAAAGCTAAGCGTAGGCGAGGTGCGCTCCAACACGTGGCGAGAGGTAGAGCGACTCGAACTCAGTTTGCTTTCTGTAAGACCAGTTGCACGTCTTACATTTATAAATAGTTTTATCTGTATACTGTATAGCACTTTACCGCAGTCTCTTTTAAAATTAGTTTGTTAGCCTTTACAGTTTTTCCAGGTCATTCTGAATTGTTCTGCCACTTGCCTGTCCAAATATTTTAATTTCACAAGTTGCCTCCTCAGTTTAAATCAGAATCATTAAAATAACAAGTAATACCTACTGAGGACTGCACTCGTGACTGTTCCCTGTGTGAAGAATTCCCCCCTTGTGTACGCGCCTTCTCATCTGTCAATTACTCAGATCACAGTTTAATTTTCCGAGCTGCTGCTGATGCCTGGGGATTCTGATTTCAAAATAAATATTTGTAATGTCTAAGTAAAGTGTGCCATATGTCTGCTTTGTCTGCTACTGCGGTTCCTTTGTCAAAGAACAGCAATAAACACGTTCAGCAGGAACCTTCCTTTAAATGAAAGCTACAAATCTGTACCAGCCATTTACTGCATGAAGCAGGTTAAGAAAATCTGTATTTATTTAAACACGTTGGTAATCTAAAAAGACAGGACACCATAAACTTCTATCTATCTATCTATCTATCTATCTATCTATCTATCTATCTATCTATCTATCTATCTATCTATCTATCTATCTATCTATCTATCTATCTATCTATCTATCTATCTATCTATTATATAGTGCCTTTCACTTCTATCTATCTATCTATCTATCTATCTATCTATCTATCTATCTATCTATTATATAGTGCCTTTCACTTCTATCTATCTATCTATCTATCTATCTATCTATCTATCTATCTATCTATCTATCTATTATATAGTGCCTTTCATCTATCTATCTATCTATCTATCTATCTATCTATCTATCTATCTATCTATCTATCTATCTATCTATCTATCTATCTATCTATCTATCTATCTATCTATTATATAGTGCCTTTCACTTCTATCTATCTATCGACAGTGGATTCATAAAGTATTTAGACCCCTTCAATTTCTGTAGACTTTACTGTGTTGTAGATTTTAGTTTAAGTGGATTCATTTGACATTTCCCATAAATGTGCTCTCAGTAGCCCACAATAACAAAGTGAAAAATCTGTTTTCAGAAATCTTCGAAAATGTATTAAAAATCAAAAATTGAACTCTGTCATTCATAGAAGTATTCACTCTGTCTGTGATAGTCAAACCCGCTTTGTCCTGACCAGGGTCCCGGGGGTCTCCTGGAGCCTTTCCCAGTTAGCATGGGATGCAAGGCAGGAACAAGCCCTGGGCAGGGCACCAGTCCATTGCTGGGCAAACACACACACACTCACACACACACACTATAGACAATTTAGAATTGCCAACGCACCCAACCTGCATGTCTTTGGACTGTGGGAGGAAACCCACGCAGACACGGGGAGGACATGCAAACTCCATGCAGGGAGGACCTGGGATGGAAACCTTGGTCTCCTTACTGCGATGCAGCAGGGCTACAGTTGTGCCACGGTGCTGCCCTCATAGAAGTATTCAGACCCTTAATTAAGTACTTTTAGAAGCCCCTTTCGCAGTTTTGAGTCTCTGCAAGCAATTCCAGCTCCAGGTCTTGTTTGGCAAGTCTTCACTGGCTTATCGCACCTGAATTTAAGCAGTTTATCTCGTTCTTCCTGGCAGATCCTCATTAGCTCTGTTAGACTGGATGGAAGGTGTCTGTAAACTGCCATCTTCAGGTCACTCCTCACATGTTCTATGGGGTTCAAGTCTAATGAATGAAATGGTGCTTAGAGTTCAGCCCAATGACTTCAGTTCTTGTCTCATGAGTCCTTTACAGGCCGTTTGGTGAACTCCAATCGAGCTGACAGACGCCTTTCATTCAACAGTGCCTCTCCACCAGAAACCTCTGATTAATGAGGTGGTCGTCCTTCTAACAGGTTCTCCCATCTCAGCAGAGGACCTCTGAAGCTCTGACCATTGAGCTCTTGGTCACCTCCCTGGCTGAGGCCTTTCATGACCAGTTTCTCAGTTTGGCCAGAAGAGTCCTGGTGGTTCACAACCCTTAAGGCCACTGAGCTTGTGAGAAAAATCAAAGCTTAGAAATGGATTGATCCCCTCACGCTGATTAACACCTCACCACAATAGACTGCAGGGGTCTACAGGGAGTTCTTTGGACTTCATGGTTGGGTTTTTGTCCTGACATGCAGTGTGAATTGTGGGGCCTTCTACACACACAGTGGGCCTTTCTAAACGATGTCCAGTCAACTGGGTTTAGCACTGGTGGACTCCAGTTGAGTTCTAGAAACATCTCAAGAAGAATTAAAGCAAACGGGAGGCGCCTGAGCACAATTTGGAGGTCCACAGCTATGGGTCGGAGTACTTACTGGATAGGAAGGAGATATTTCAGTGTTTGATTTTTAATAAATTTGCAAACCTTTCTGGAAACACATCTCCATGTTGCCATTATGAATTTTCTAAATGTAAAATTTTATCCATATAATAATAAATCTACCGTACAACGGAGTGTGCACCTTTAGAACATTTGGTCTTTTATTTTCTGGATGTGTTGTTTTCACCTTACTGCTCGTAACTCATTTCAACCTTTGTCTTTAATGTTTTTACTATTATAATACTGACAGAGACTCCTGCAGCTGACTTTTGCATTTATAGCAATAAAAACAGATTGAATTGAAATACAGCAGAATGATACCAGTTTATTATATTACTGTCAAAGTTTAACAAGAAGTAACAGGTTGATTGTCCAAATACAAAGCATTAGATATGTTTGTATTGTTACTCTTTTTGTTTAACCCTGGTTGTTGTTATTTTGGTTCATAACCCATAATGTGCTCCACTGCGGGGTACGCTGCTTTATGAATGGTATCTCTGCTTTTTCAGAGCTGTGGACGTGTGGGCCATTGGCTGTCTGGTTGTTGAGATGCTTACAGGAGAGCCGCTGTTTCCAGGGGATTCAGATATTGACCAGCTATACCACATTATTAAGTGTTTAGGTAAGACTGCTGCGATCACTTCTTAAATTGTTGCTATTATTACTACAGGTGCCTTTAGATTATATATATATATTATATATGCTAGGAGGCACTGTTGCCCCTTTAAACCCAACAGACAGCCACACAGGACACAGGGTAAAAGCAATGAGAAGTATTTTTATTCTTTATCTTCTCCCAACAGTGCCGTCAAGCACCACAGCCACAATAAACAGGCAAATAAACAAGAGCAGCTCTCAGTAATACTTACAGTATAACTCTCTCCTCCACACCTCCCAGCAAGCTCTGTCCTACACCTCCTGACTCCGGCTCACTTGATGGGTTCACAACAGTCCTTTAAATAGTCCTTGACCCGGAAGTGCTTCCATTTTTCCTCCCACGTGATATGCCACCACTTCCGGGTCAGACTGAGAATTCAGGTTTTTAATCCACCCCGGGGCTTCTGTTGTCGTAATCCATGAGAACTTCCAGGCTAGACAAGAATTTGTTCTCTCACCATCTTCCCACTGCGTCCCCTGGTGGCACCCATGGTACCCAGCAGGGTTGTGTTGCTGAACTCCAAGTCCCATAATGCCCTGTGGGAAGCTGCCATCTAGCATCTTGGGGGAGGCAGTGTCCTAAAAAGCTGCATTCCCCCCTCCTTCCATCTCAGGGCTGCATCTATCTATCTATCTATCTATCTATCTATCTATCTATCTATCTATCATATAGTGCCTTTCACATCTATCTATCTATCTATCTATTATATAGCGCCTTTCATATCTATCTATCTATCTATCTATCTATCTATCTATCTATCTATCTATCTATCTATCTATCTTTTTATATAGTGACTTTCACATCTGTGTGTACCACCAGGGGGTGCTGCAGCAGCTGCTGAGCCCTTATTTGAAGCTCTTCTGCCACACCCGGAAATGGGGCAATGGGCAACTGGAGCATTACTGGGTGCCTTATAAAAGGAGCCAGCAGCCACTACTCTGGGAGCCAGAGTCGGGAGGAGGTAGACAAAGCTTGCCCAGAGGTATGGAGAAAGAGAGAGTAGAGAAAAAGAAGAAAAGACTTTTTCTGCAATGTGCCAGTGATTGTGGTGAACATTGTAGTACTTGTGGGAAACAGGGGAAAGCATTTCCCACGAGGGAAAAGGAAAAAAATAAAAAGAGTGTGAGACACGTGTGGGTTTGGGCAGCAGGAGCATCCTCTGCAGGTCACAATATATATGTATTTATGTGTGTGTGTATATATATATATATATATATATATATATATATATATATATATATATATATTATTAAAGGGTGTATGTATGTGTGTATATATATGTATGTATGTATATATATATATATATATATATATATATATATTGTGAACTGGGACCCAGACACAGGCAGACGGACATCGTAAGTTCCACCACACACTATTTATTTACAACTATTATGTACAATTCGTGCTCACAAACCCCAGTGCCTCTTGCACCGATTCCCCAAAGTCCAGGCCACACTCTCAGTCACTGTGCCTCTCTCTTGACCGCCTCCCGTCCTCTCTCCAGCTCTGTCCTCTTCCACCCGACATCCACTATCGACTGAAGGGAGGCGGCCCCTTATATGGGAACCCGGATGGGCTCCAGCTGCATCCCGGCACTCCCCCTTGGACACACCCCTGTGTGGTGGAAGTGCTGGCTGTGCACCCGGAAGCCGTCCGGGTGTCTCCTGTCTTCTTACCCCCAGCACTTCCTGGTGTGGCGGAAGTGCTGGGCTCCAGGGTTCCTCAGGCACTGGGGCGCCGCCTGGCGGTGGCCACGGGTCCCTACAGGGCTGGGCTTCCAAGCCCTGTACCCGAGGCCCCCAACATAACCAGGATGGACGCCCCCTCACGGTCTGGAGGAGGCACAAGCCCTCCTCTGGTCCTCCAGGGCGTCCCGGCCAGGCTCCAGCCCCGGCCGGGGGCCACTATATATATATGTTACTTTATGTTTAAGGGGAAAATAAAAGTTTACAGAAACTCAAGAGAAGAATAATAAATATATATGTATATACAAACATTATAATAATCAAGCATCGACCCGCCCAGTCACACATAAGTACTTCTGCCTTGGCTAATTAACAGCAGACTTGTAGGGGTGGTAAGATGGTACCACAGGTTTACATTTAAATACATTAATGCAGCGTTTCTCAACCTTTACGTATTTGCGATCCGAGTTTTCATAACAGTTTTAATCGCGTCCCTCTAACGTTTTTTTGAAAGGAGCCCACTAATACCAATTTGTTCTTTTTTAATTAATGATATATCATATATACATATTTTATTATACCTACTTAACTTTTTATTGACATTTATCTAACTCTAGATTTATTTTTCTAGTATCAGAATGCAGTTTAAGTTCATTTGTTTTGGTTTCAATTGATGTATTTTTCATATTTTCGATTCTTGTTTTCTTTTTTTCAAATCTTCACGGCCCCCTTTTTGTTACTTTGTGCCCCCCTAGCGGGGCCCGCCCCACAATTTGAGAACCACTGCATTAACCTTTGAATAAAGCAGGTCCGGCTTGCTGTGTCCACAAAAAGTGGCTAAGAAGCATCCAACTGCAGAGCCACACCTCAGGTCTACGTCATCAGTTTCACTGCGGAAGTGACGTCACCGCACGTCTGTACTCCATGCTGACCACGCTAACCCCTAACCCTCACTTGTGCCACGAGGCTGCTGGTTTAGGACTGCGGTGACGTGAGATGCTGAGGATCTTCAGCTGGATATTATTGAGGTTGCCCGGTTGAAGACGCCAGTGTCCTTTAGAGTGTTCACAACGGAGTGAAACTTTTCTGCTGCTGAGTTTGAAAATAAGCATCGAGAGTCACCCAATGCAATTTACAGAAAATCAGGATACTTAAATCAGAATTCAGTATTTTGTAAAACATGTGCAATGTCAAATGAAAACATCTGTCATTAGTTGAATGTGGGGAATTTAACATTTCAGTTATCTGAACATTAGAAATACAGAATACGTCACGAAACGTTTGAAGGACTAAATAGCTTAAGCAGGCCCAAGGTGTCACATCAAAGGACGGATTTCAAGGGAATCCTGAAGGTCAGTGGACTGAGATGACGTCTGATGTGGAGAAGGAGGTGGCATTTGCACATATTAGGAACAAGAAAAAAAATCTTTCTTTAGTACAAAGAGAAGAGTCACAAAAATGAAGTGGGCCAAGAGCCACCAATTAGCAACAGACCGGAGGCAGTGAGCAGTGAGAGCATGCAGACAGATGTCAGCCATTTAAATTACGCCTGGGTACAATACAATACAATACAATACAGTTTATTTTTGTATAGCCCAAAATCACACAGGAAGTGCCGCAATGGGCTTTAACAGGCCCTGCCTCTTGACAGCCCCCCAGCCTTGACTCTCTGAGAAGACGAGGAAAAACTATCCAAAAAAAACGTTGTAGGGAAAATGGAAGAAACCTCAGGAAAGGCAGTTCAATGAGAGACCCCTTTCCAGGTAGGTTGGGCGTGCAGTGGGTGTCAAAAGAAGGGGGTCAATGCAATACAATACAATACAATACACAGAACAGAACAAATCCTTAATACAGCATAATAATAAACATTTTAGAAGTACGGAGCAGAAATTAACAGTAGATGATATCACATAAAGAGTCCTGGAGACCTCATCCATCAAGCTGCCTCCCCATTTGGCCATTCCACGGCTGAAAACAGCCAAAAGGCAACCTTTTGGACATCAGTTCCAGGGTCCTCTACCAGCAGGGAGTTTCTCTAGCCAAGCGTAGCAAAGGTTTAGAGGCAGAGTCGGAGAGTTAAATGACTGATCTTGTAGGTGCTGCGCAGAAAGAAAATGACACCGCGGCACAACGTGGAGTAAATGTTCTGCACATAAGATTGAGAAGTATTCAGGGACGTGCTGGCAGCAAGTAAAGGTGTTAATGTGACTTTGTCCCCAGAATTGTATTATCTCTGCTCCTTGTTCACTTTGTAATGATTACAACTCAGCTCAAAAAAGGACAAAGCTACATTGATGATAAACTTGTAAAACTCCTGGACCTCGTTGTTCTGCCACTTCTCCTCCCAAAGATTGTTACCCAGCAAGGACAGAACAAAAAAAACTAGTTATGGAACAAGCTAAGAGAACAAATTACATACATGAGTATATTTTGACTGAACAATAACACATGGTTACTTTACACCACAGTCCCCTTTAGCTGTTTCTCGAAAAAATCCCTTTTCCATATACACAAAAACTCCCTCAGATCACCAAACATATCCACTCGTATTCATACACATACACAGCACTCTCAATATGACCGCAACGAACAAAAGACGCCCTGTCCAGATCAGACATGTATATCTACTCTTATATATGTATATAAAATCCTAAGCCTAAAAGTGCAACAATTGTATGTCACGTTTTAAACCGGGCAACACTGAGACGACCCCCAAAACAGCAATGAATGGGTTAACAGGTAGAGGGAGGCCACTGACATTTTTCCCTCCTCATCTGTTTTGTCACTCGTTTTGCATTTGGTTACGGTCGGTGTCACTTCTGGTAGCTTGAGGCCATACCTGGACCATACAGAGGTGGCACAGGCAGTCCAACTTCTCCAGAAGGTTTGTTGTGTGTCTCCCAGCACAGTCTCAAGGGCATGGAGGAGATTCCAGGAGACAGACAGGCAGTTCCTCTAGGAGAGCTGGACAGGGCCAGAGAAGGTCATTAACCCATCAGCAGGACAGACCGGAGGACCAGGAGGAACAGGATGAGCACTGGCAGAGCCTACAAAATGACCTCCAGCAGGCAGGCAGGTCACTGGTGTGAACGTCTCTCTCCAGGCTATCAGAAACAGACTTCATGAGGGTGGCCTGAGGGCCCCACATCCTCTAGTGGGCACCATGGAGCTCAATTGGCATTTGCCATAGAATACCAGAATTGTCAGGTCCACCACTGCCGGGCGCCCTGTGCTTTTCACAGATGAGAGCAGGTTCACCCTGAGCACATGTGACAGACGTGAAAGGGTCTGGAGAAGCCTTGAGAACGTTATGCTGCCCGTAAAATCGTTCAGTGTGGCCGCTTTGGTGGGGGGTCAGTGGAGGAGGCACATCCATGGAGGGACACACAGACCTCTACAGGCCTGACAACGGCACCGCAGGACTGCCACTAGGTCAGACTCTATGCTGATTCCTCCTGGTGCACGACAATGCCCGGCCTCATGTGGCGAGAGGATGAAGGAACTGATCCCATTGACTGTGACGCTCACTTGCCTGACCCCTCTGGGTGGGACATTATGTTTTGGTCCATCTGATACCTCAGCCTATCCAGGAGCTCAGTGATGCCCTGGTACAGATTTGGGAGGAGATCCCCCAGGACACCATCAGTTGTCTCATTAGGACGTTGTCAGGCAGGGCATACAATCTACTGAGGACCATTTGGAGTTTCTGCAATGACATTTCGGCCAAATGGACTCGCTTTCCTGCCGCTGTATCATTTTTTTCCCTTTGATTTTCGGGGTGTCCCTCTGTCGGTTGATCTTTTTCATTTCCATCCTTTTGCTCCTCACACATCACCATATCAGTCCTTAGCAGTAGAGACGGCCAGCAGGAGTTTCTTTCCCATTGAGATCTGATGGGTTTTCCAAGTGTGCCTTTCATTTTTTTAAGCAGTTATATATATACTGTATATGTTATACTGTATGTACCCCACGCCCCATTAGATTCCATTTAAAAGTGCCACTGAGTGCAAGATATGTTTAAATTTATAAAACCTGCTTGATTTTAGAACACCATCTTGTGTGTCAGTTGTTTACCATGTTTGTGAAGAAGTAACTTTGACTTGAAAAGTAACAAGCGTAGCCTTTAACGGTGAACTTCGTCATTCCAGTCTGCGTTCCTCATATTTCTTGCTGCTGTAATTCATTTGGCTTTGCCTCATGAAGTTCAATGCGCATTCTTGTAGTGGCCATAAACGACAATGTCATTTTAAATTCTTGTCCGTGTGTCACCATTAGGAAACTTAACTCCGCGTCACCAGGAGCTCTTTCACCGAAACCCCGTTTTTGCTGGAGTGCGACTGCCAGAAATTCAGCAAGTGGAACCTCTAGAGAAAACGTTTCCAAAGCTTCACTCCATCACCTTGAGCTTAGTAAAGGTACGTCTGAGTTTGACTCATCTCTGTGGCGAATGGTATTTTACACTTTTCTAAAGTTATCTTTGCAGATGTTTCTTTTTTACAGGAAGGTTGTAAAGAACTTTTATTTTTAAAAGGTCCATCGAAATCATGTCTGCTCCATTAAGCTCCAAAATCCTATAAAATGTGTGCCTAATAAATGTTACAATAGTCAAAAGGTCTGCCAATTTCTGTTATGAACCTTTATAGCTTATCAACGCAAAAACGTTTAAAAGTAATTTGTTGTCTCTGCAGCATCTTTTCCTTTACTGTTCTGATCTGACATGTAAATCTAAGCGGCCTGTTATTGTAGCATAAAAATGCTCAGCTCGACATTGAGTGTCAAGTTTATCGTATTGTTAGATCACCTGTGACATTCACTTCATATTAAAGTTATCGACTAATCTCTCAGTTCTTTTCTTAGTTAGAAATGTCAAACAAGCTATGTGGCCGTTACCTGTAAGCTCTTACCTGCCTCACCCTGCGCCCTGTGTATTCAACCCTCCTGAGTCACAATGCCAGGCTGCTCGCTGACCGAGACCATCTTTTACATTTACACTTACGTTTATTGATTTGGCTGACGCTGTTATCCAAGGGGCACGGTGGCACAGTGGGTAGTGCTGCTGCCTCGCAGTTAGGAGACCTGGGTTCACTTCCCGGGTCCTCCCTGTGTGGAGTTTGCATGTCCTCCCCGTGTCTGCGTGGGTTTCCTCCCACCGTCCAAAGACATGCAGGCTAGGTGGATTGGTGTTTCTAAATTGTCCCTAGTGTGTGCCCTGCAGTGGGCTGGCACCCTGCTCGGGGTTTGTTTCCTGCCTTGCACCCTGTGTAGGCTGGGATTGGCTGCAGCTGACCACCATGACTCTGTAGTTAGTATATAGCAGGCTGGATGGATGGTTATTAAGACATTATTTTTAATCAAGGTTGATTCCCATGGATATTCAAAGCTTCTTGAAGCTGAGGAGAAACTGGCGATACAAAACATTCCATGGCCCTGCTTTCCCAGGATGCACTTCACTTATGACCTGAAATCTGTCATTTGAAACCATCAAAGCATCCTTCATACAGTGTCTAATTCTGGAAATGCCCCATTAGTAGTCTCTATTATGTCGATTATTAATTGTCATGGTGATGCCGAAGTCTTTACTTGTTTAACTGTTGGCTTCTACCTTATTATAAGAGTAAGTCTCATATTCAGCTGAATGTGGACTAAAATGATTCAACTGTTCAGAAACATTCCAGATGGACGGACCGCTGGTGACTCCTGCTTTGATTGCATTTTCATGACAAACCTTAGGGTTTACAAAGCTCAAAATATTTCATTTTTCTCCACAGAAATGTCTACACATTGATCCAGACAAGCGATCGTCTTGCAGTGAGCTGTTGCGCCATGAATATTTTACCAGAGATGGCTTTGCAGAAAGGTAAGACCGGGAATGAATTGAATTTACCTTCACCCAATGAAATGCTGCAGTTTTAAACGTGTTGGTCAAAACTCTTTCTAATCGGCCCCTTTTGTGCCAGACAGTCAGTAGGGTGGACACTGAAACACAAACTTAGGAGTTTAATGGATGCCACTGATGCACTGTGGCCCACAGCAAGTTTGATTTATTTGCTTCTGCTCCAGTTAGACAAATCCACCATTTTTACTCATATAAAGGTTGAGTCAAAATCGATGTTAACATTTGAAGGGCAGAAACAATTTATTCACAAAACATACTTCATATGTGCAAGATGATTTACAGGAATGTCTCAACCTGCTCGCCATATGTGGCACAGAAATTACAGTCATGTGAAAATGTTTGTGACCCCCTCTCAGCCTGCATAATAATTGGCTCTCCTTTCAACAAAAAAGATAACAGTGGTGTGTCTGTCATTTCCTAGGAACATCTGAGTACTGCGGTGTTTTCCAAACAAAGATTTTTAGTGACGCAGTATTTAGTTATGAAATTAAATCAAATGTGAAAAGCTGGCTGTGCACAAATGTGGGTCCCCTTGTCATTGTGCTGATTTGAATTCCTGTCACTGCTCAGTGCTGATTACTTGGTATGATGAGCTCGTCAAGCCTTGAACTTCATAGACAGGAGTGTCCAATCATGAGTGGTCAAAGGTATTTAAGGTGGTCAATCACAAGTTGTGCTTCCTTCCCTTTGACTCTCCTCTGAAGAGTGACAGACAGCATGGGATCCTCAAAGCAACTCTCAGAAGATCTGAAAACTAAGATTGTTGAGTCTCCTGGTTTAGAGGAAGGCTACAAAAGCCATCTCAGAGGTTTAAACTGTCAGTTTCAACTGTAAGGAATGGAATCAGGAGATGGAAGGCCACAGGCACAGTTGCTGTTAAACCAACCTCAGGTCTGGCAGGCCAAGAAAAATACAGGAGTGACATATGATCAAGATTGTGAGAATGGTGACAGACAACCACAGATCACCTCCAAAGACCTGCAAGAACATCTCGCTGCAGATGGTGTATCTGTACATCGTTCTACAATTCAGTGCAATTTGCACAAAGAACATCTGTATGGCAGGGTGATGAGAAAGAAGCCCTTTCTGCACTCACGCCACAAACAGAGTCGCTTGTTGTATCAAATGCTCATTTAGACAAGCCAGATTCATTTTGGGAACAAAGTGCTTTGGACTGATGAGACAAAAATGGAGTTATTTGGTCATCACAAAAACGCTTTGCATGCGGAAGAAGAACACCGCATTCCAAGATAAATGCCTGCTACCTCCTGTCAAATTTGGTGGAGGTCCCATCATGCTGTGGGGCTGTGTGGCCAGTTCAGGGACTGGGGCCCTTGTTAAAGTCGAGGGTCAGATGAATTCAACCCAATATCAACAAATTCTTCAGGATAATGTTCAAGCATCAGTCACAAAGTTGAAGTTACGCAGGGGTTGGATATTCCAACAAGACAATGACCCAAAACACAGTTGGAAATCTACAAAGGCATTCATGCAGAGGGAGAAGTACAATGTTCTGGAATGGCGTCACAGTCCCTGACTTGAATATCATCGAAATCTATGGGATGATTTGAAGCAGGCTGTCCATCAAATTAAACTGAACTGGAGAGATTTTGTATGAAGAATGGACAGAAATACCTCCATCCAGAGTCCAGACACTCATCAGAGGCTACAGGAGGACAGCGTCTGGAGGCTGAAAGGAGCAAAAGGAGGCTCAACTAAGTATTGATGTCATATCTCTGTTGGGTGTCCACATTTATGCACCTGTCTAATTTTGTTATGATGCATATTTTCTGTTAATCCAATAAACTTAATGTCACTGCTGAAATCCTACTGTGTCCATAAGGCATGTCAGATATTAACAGGAAGTTGCTACTTTGAAAGCTCAGCCAATGAGAAACAAAAATCCAAAGAATTAAGAGGGGTTCCCAGACTTTTTCATATGACTGTATATGTAAGTCTGTTACTATTAATGATAACATAATTTTGACTCACCCTTGTATTTATTCACTATAAAAGTCTTGTGAAGGCCAATACTTGGCTAAATAAATGTTTCTTTGGCACTTATTATTTTTTTCTGTGCCCCTAAACCAGGCTGATTTAAATTTTCGTTTCATTTTATGGTGCCATTTAGTTTGAAGACTGATAGTTATACAGTATTTTATTATTGTATTTTTTGTTCCGTTATGCCGCCATGTTGCTTTTCAGTGGGCACCACCATTATGTAGATTGACTACTAACGGAGGGGCGAATACGATTAACGTTACGCAAATATGGAGACCGAGAGATGTTATTGATATGGAACTGAACAGATAAAGTACTGTTAAGGATGACACCTGTCGAGAAAGGGAGCGGAGGATTTACCAATAACAAATGAAAAACGATCAGTTTGGGATAATGTTGATTTTGTACCAATGAGAAGAACTTTGGTTCACAACCGTAATTTGTTCCAAAATCGATTTGGTCGTAACCCAAAGTAATTCCCCCCTTAGGATTGTATTTAAATACAATTAATCCGTTCCAGACCGTACGAGCTGTATGTAAATATATATTTTTAAAGATTTTTAAGCACAAAAATAGTTAATTATACCATAGAATGTACAGTGTAATAATAAACTAAATGTAAAAACATTGAATAACACTGAGAAAACCTTGAACAGAGAAAACTAACATCGCACGAGTTCACGCTACAGTCTTACGAAGCGCGCGCTGTAAACACTTTTTTTTTAACGAGTTTTAAGCACAAGGAAAAAATGAAAATTTGAAAACTCCTTAATTTATACAAAAACTAACCATAAACAACCAAGAAAACAAACCTGGCATGAGTCGAGTTCTAGCATGAAGGAAGTGAGGAGGAGCTGGGTGGAGAGGAGATTACAGTTTTAATGCACGTCTGACCGGACAGGGAGAGACTGAATCACCGGCGCGTACAAACCAGAAGGGATACTGGCTTGTCTGTCATCCGAGCGTGTGGTCGTGAACAGATGCAAAAGGTTGCCGAACTTTTTGGTCGTAACCCGATTTGTATGTGTTCCGAGACGTTCGTGACCCGAGGTTCCACTGTACAGTATTTCATTTAAGAAAATTTGAAGAAAACTAAGATTTGATTTCTGCTATGAAATCAACAAGCGAGGAGGGTGGAAAGGAAGCAGTAGGTTTGCTAGTGAGATAGAGCTGGGTGTCATCAGCATAACAGAAGAAGCTAATGTTACCTTTAATGTTATATTTATACTTGCATTCGTCCAAGAGCACTTTGAATTGCACTATAGAGTTTCCCACTGTGAGAACTTTATCCAAGGGCTTTGTGGACCTCCTAATGGTCCTCCTAATGCTCCTCTCATTCATTTCTAAACATTTTTATCACAGATACTTCACGGTAAGCACGTTAACATGAGAGCTTCTGGTTTACTGGTTATCTGCATCTCGTTATTAACTAATGTCTGATTAAGAAAACAGGCAACAATTAAAACTTAAATGCTGCTTCTGAAATCTAAAATAGGCAGTTAAGGGTTCTGAATGGTAACAGGCAAGAGAACTAAAATTAACCCCAAAAATGTATTGATTTAGTAGTAAATAAAAACCAATTAAGAAACTGGGTAAAGTGAAAACCTGCAGCCACTGTGGACCTCCAGGACTGTAACTGACGACCTCTGACCTTTCAAGTAACTACAGTTTGTCTTTCCTGATTAAAGGCGCTAACAAGGCAAGGAGATAAACACCAACTTTCATTATCAGCAAGGGCCGAGTTCTATTTAGGACACTGGCTGCAATGAAAACCCGTAGCCGCTGCGACCCTCCAGGACCGTGACTGAGGACCCCTGTTCTAGATGATATCCTAAGTACTGGCCAGGCCTAAGCACTGTCTCGTCTGCTTGAGTCTAACAGGTTTACTTCTCTACCGCGAGTGGCAACTTTTCCAGCAGCTCTGTGTACGACTTTATCTTTCTACCTTTTTCTCTGTTTCACTGATCGCTTCTATCACTTTCTTTTATGTGGACTCGTTCCCTGGACACTTTTTACTACTTTAACATGGATTTTTACACGCCGAGACTCGTCTATTCAGGTAGTCAACTTCAAGTGCGGAGAACAAATGACCACGCCGGTGTGGTTCCCTGTTTACCTGACGAGGTAAGAAGGTCGAATCGTGGCAACAGAGCCGGCGCTAAGCTAAAGGCTAAGCGGCTAGCGAGAAAGTGCCGCTACAAGCCTTCGGTGCCTTCTGTGATCCTGGGAAATGTGAACTCACTACCAAATAAGATCGACGAACTGGCTGCGCTGGTGAAAAATGTCGGGACCTACAGAGAATGCAGCTTGTTGTATTTTTGTGAAACGTGGCTAACAACTACCATCCCAGATGCTAACATGGAGCTACCCGGGTTTAGCACAGTTAGAGTGGAAAGAAGAAAGGAGGAGGACTCGCTCTCTATGTCAGTACAAAGTGGTGCAACTCTGGACACTGGTGATACTAGAACAATAAATATAGAGTTAGATAAATGTCAATAAAAGTTAAGTAGGTATAATAAAATATCCTACTATGATAAATCATTAATTAGAAAAGAACAAATTGGTATTAGTGGGCTTCTTTCAAAAAAACGTTAGGGGGGCGATTAAAACTGTTATGAAAACTCGGGTCGCAAATACTTAAAGGTTGAGAAACGCTGGTCTGGTCTATCTTCTGCTCCCTAAGCCTGTGACCCACCGTTTTAAAAGTTTCATTTAAAGAAAGGACTGAAAAGTAAAGCTTTTTTTTTTTGAAGTTGACAAATAAATTGACCATTAATGGGCCCGGAGCCTCACCAGGGGCTGGTACCTGCCTTGCCCAGTCATCCTGCCAGCGTATTCTCCGGGCTTCTGTGATGCTGAATTTTGTTAAGCACATTTGGGAATGTTATGTTACGGTATACGTGTAGTAAAGTGAAACTTCAGGACCACCTTTTGAATGATATCTTTGTTTTTTTTTTGTATTCAGGTTCATTGAGGAGCTCAATTATAAACTGAAGAAGAATTTAAAAGAAAGTGCTCCATTGTCAAAGAAGTCCAAAACATCCAAAAGGGACAAAGAAGAGCGTACTGCGGATGAATCAAAAACCATAAGCAAAGTAGGTGAACACATTTTATGATTCATCGAAATCCACAAGGAGCTGCTGTAACAGAAGATTGGCCAGGCATCTCTCTCTCTCTGTCTATATATAAATATATAAAATCTAACGTCTATCTGTCTGTCTCTATGTCTGTCTGCTTTTCACGAGAGAACTACTTAATGGATTTAGATCAAGTTATTTTCTATAGTTTGCTTGATTTTGTGACTTCTCTCATGGCGCTAAGTATCGTAGTTCGCTTGTGGTTCCGATTCATTTGCGTGAATGGGCACACAGTGGGCCGAGGGGAGAGGATCAGGGCCCTCCTCACTCATGCGCCAGCTTCGGCGTGTACCTTACTTCCGCTTAGTTAGTGAATCAGAGAACTACTTAACAGATTTAAATTGTTTTTTTTTTTCTATAATTTAGTTGAACATTCCAGTTGATTTTGTGACATGGCGCTAAGTATCAGAGTTTGCTTGCGGTACCGATTTATTAGCGCGAATCTGAGAGAGACTCAACGGCCTCACTCACGCTTCTGCCTCGGGGCGTAACCTTAACTCCGCTTAGTTAGCAAACGAGAGAATGGCTTAACGGATTTAGATTTTTTTTTATATATAATTTGCTTGAACATTCTGGTTGATTTTGCGACTTCTTTCATCACACTAAGAATCAGAGTTTGCTTGCAGGAGCGACATATTCACGCTAATCCGAGAGAGAGAGACTGCTGGCCGAGGAGAGGGGGAAGTGTGACGTCAGGAGTGGGTGGAGCTCTCCTCACTGTCATGTTTCACTACTTATGAAAACATGATGAGGACCACGCCCCCATCCCCTTGGCCCACTGTGTGTCTCTCGGATTCACACAAATAAATCGATACCGCAAGCGAACTCTGATACAATTAACAAATCACGGGGACAAACATTCGAAAAAGTCGTTCAATTTAATAGAGAGAAAAAAACGATATTCACTCACGGGCAGTTATAGGTTGTGTTGTCACAATGAAAGTCCAAACATCCATCCATCCATTATCCAACCCGCTAGATCCTAACTACAGGGTCACGGGGGTCTGCTGGAGCCAATCCCAGGGTTCTAGGCAGGAACAAATCCCAGACAGGGCACCAGCCCACCACAGGGCGCACACACACACACACACACACACACACCAAGCACACACTAGGGACAATTTAGAATCACCAATGCACCTAACCTGCATGTCTTTGGACTGTGGGAGGAAACCGGAGCGCCAGGAAGAAACCCACGCAGGGAGGACCTGGGAAGCAAACCTCGGTCTCCTAACTGTGAGGCAGCAGTGCTACCCACTGTGCCACCCATCAGCCGAAATGTTCAAGCAAAATATAGAAAAAAAAACTAAATCTGTTACGTAGCTCTCTCGTGAAAAGCAGACAGACAGACACTGGCTTTTATATACATAGAGATATGGGATTAATTATCTATCTATCTATCTATCTATCTATCTATTTATTATATAAGGCTCTTCACATCTATCTATCTATTATATAGCGCCTTTCACTATCTATCTATCTATCTATCTATCTATCTATCTATCTATCTATCTATCTATCTATCTATCTATTATATAGTGCCTTTCTATCTATCTATCTATCTATCTATCTATCTATCTATCTATCTATCTATCTATCTATTATATAGTGCATTTCACATTATCTATCTATCTATCTATCTATCTATCTATCTATCTATCTATCTATCTATCTATCTATCTATCATATAGTGCCTTTCATATCTATCTATCTATCTATCTATCTATCTATCTATCTATCTATCATATAGCGCCTTTCACATCTATCTATCTATCTATCTATCTATCTATCTATCTATCTATCTATCTATCTATCTATCTATCTATCTATCTAATTCTTCTTATTTTTGGTCATATTTAGGAGCCTAGTAACCTTGTGAAGATAATTGAGAACAAGTCGGATGCTAAAACAATGAAAACCAGAGAAACCCTGGCAGAGACTGAAAAAGTGGAGATGCAGACCATTATGGAGGGCAACGAAGGACCAGAGAAGAGCATAGAGAAGGGCGTGGCCATGAGCAGAGCGGTCCAGCTGTGTTTAAGAGATCAAAACACCTGCAATGATTCCTCTGTGGGGTCTGCAATTCCTCCAATCTCACAGACCCCGGCATCCAGCAGCCTAAATGTCCCATCTGCTGCTGTCTCAGGATCACTCAGCTACAGGTATGACAGATGCCATCTGCTAACCCACCTTAGAAAGATCACATTCAGTCTTCTGGGAATTTTAGGAAACGTGCCAATGAAATGACATTAATGACACAATGAACGCGTTCTGCCTGTTTATGTTGACAACTTGAATCTGACTGCAAACATGCATTTCAAAAGAGTGATGGAACGCTATTATTTTTATTATATTATTATTTCCTGTAGTTTCCTTATAGACAGCAGCAGAGAAGCTGTTTGATATACTGTACGTTGATTTGTCTGCCAGGAGAGGGTGCCCTTTACTTGTGTTTGGTTAGTCAGTTGCGTGAGGATTCAACTCAGTGACTGATTCAGTGTGCCCGGGTGTTATGAGCCAAGAGCTCACCATGGCTGGCCCTGCCACCAGCTCCTTAAGGATTTAGGGCATCTAACAAAAGGCAGCTGGCTAAACGCCGACCTCTGGATCCCAGTATGACTTTACAGATGCATTACGCATACATAAGTGAGGAATGCGTGATTGGAACAAAACTGTTATAACTAAGTACAAGTAAAACAGAACCCACTTACCTATGGTATCTGCTTGTTGAACTCGTCTGACACGCTTTTTAACCTTTCAAGGACATTAAAAGTATTGTTGTCTTCGTCATCCCGCATCTTTTTGCCAGTCCAGACCTCTTGTCCTCTAGTTTACTTTACAAATGACTTTAAGTTCTATGGACTTATGGGTTGATGTGCCTTTAAACTTTAAACTCCATTCTGAGGTCATTTTCAGCTGCGGTCCAGGTGGCTGTCAGCACTTACACAGATCTTACTAATTCCTTGGCTGCGCCCTTCTTTCCCTTAGTGATAAATGGATTTACGTCACCAATATCCAGGCAAGTGCTTCCCACTTTCTTATGGTTTTTTTTAACCTTATCACTGACTTATTACTTATGCCATCCTTTCTAGGCTGGCAGCCTTTTTGCCCACTGATCTACCCGTCATAAATGCACTTTTATACTTTACTAGCTGTGTAGGCCTGTTCTGTAAGAAGCCCGGGATCCTAGAAACTGCTGAAGAAAACCGAAATGTAGAGATGTCAGGTGATTGAAAGGAACGACCCTGGGCGTCTCTCTCCAAAATGATTCATTTTGCCGACGTGCTGGCCTCGCTTCTGCATTAGTGGCGGGAGGAAAAGTTAGAAGGATACCGTGTTGCCGATGTTAGCAGCTAAGCGACTTTGTCTTTCTTCTGAGTTTCGTTTTGCTGACGTGCTCGCCTTGCTTGTGTTATTAACGGCTAAGCGAGTTGTCTGTTTCCTCGGAGGCGGAGCCCTCACCCCGACTCCGCCTCTCACTTCCGGGCGGTACAGAGACACACCTCCACGTGTAGACGTTTATATATCAGACTTGGCGGCTTTGCCCACTACTTGCATCTCTCGCCAACCCCCCTGCCTGCGTTACACCCGTTAGCCTCTTTGCGGTTCTGCTGCTTGCGTATGGGGATGCGCATGTACAATTTAAACAGATTGTTATTTTCATGGGAATTGTTACATATGCATAATAGAACTAACTATTTTACATTACAACGAGTAATCAATTTGAAAGTAAATTATGTTTCCTGTTGTGTTGGAGTTATTTGTTCATAATACAGTTTCGTTCTGTTTGGCTTTGAAAATAACACGCAAATACTTTTTAAATTTACACTTTTACTGTGAAACTTTATTAAAAACTATTTTTTTCAAAGTAAGGTTTCGTCAATATCTCATTGAATTTTGATTCTGTGTTTGGACTTTCGGCAGCACGGTGGTGCAGTGGTAGCACTGCTGCCTTGCAGTTAGGAAGCCCAGGTTTGCTTCCCGGGTCCTCCCTGTGTGGAGTTTGTATGTTCTGCATGTGTTTCCTCCCTCAGTCCAAAGACATGCAGGGTAGGTGCATTGGCAATCCTAAATTGTCCCTGGAGAGTGTGTGTGTGTGTGCCCTGTGGTGGGCTGGCGCCCTGCCTGTGGTTTGTGCTCTGTGTTGGCTGGCATTGGCTCCAGCAGACCCCCCTTTACCCTGTAGTTAGGATATAGCGGGTTGGATAATGGATGGATGTTTGGACTTTCATCATGACAACACAACCTCTAACTGCCCGTGAGTGAATTTAGTTTCTTTCTCTCTATTAAATTGAATGACTTTTTTGAATGTTTGTCCCTGTGATTTGTTAATTGTCTTTGCAAAAGCTATTCTAACGGGAAACTGCAAACATTTTAATACGAATGACATATCAAGACCTCCTTTGGCGTGTAATGTTATCCGGGAGATGTGTACTACGTTACCTTTCTTGGTTACGTCCTTCTTTCGTCAGTGATTCATGCAGAGGAAGACCAGACGGTGTTAACGGTTGTAGATATCCTTCGTGATATTGTAAATTGTGTTTTCATCTTCCGCACCATCACCACCAACTGCTTCAGCAGAGTCTATTGATACACATTTGACCAATTTGCCGTGTAACCGATCGACAATTTTCGTGTTAATTCGTTTAACTTCTCAGTGCTAGGATGGCCCGTGCATACTCATTTTTTATGTTGATTAAACTCTTCAATAAGATTTGGACATAATACGTCTTCTTTAATTGGGAACTTAAAGTTAGGAAAACGTTAAAATAGAGCTGAGCGCGCAGGAACTGAGTCTGACGAACGCATTCACGCCAATGAGAGGTGAGAGGACTGTGTTTGTTGCAAATGATTGAAGTTTTACAGTAGAAGTGCAATTTTAAAAAGTAAATTCTGTGTTAATTTCAAAGGCAAGCAGAATAACGAATACCTCTAACGCAACATGAAACATAATTTACTTTCAAATTAGTACGTTTGACTATTTTTTACTATGGTTCATCACTCGCTGTAATGTAAAATAGTTAGTTCTATTATGCATATGTAACAATTCCCATGAAAATAACAATCTGTTTAAGTTATACATTCGGATTCCCGTACGCGAGCGGCAGAACCGCAAAGAGGCGAGTGCGTATTGCAAGCAAGGGGGTTGGCGAGCGAAGCGAGGTGGGGGGCAAAGCTCCCTAGTTACTAATTAAGAAAATGGTTAGAATGAAAATCTGTAGCCACTGTGGCTTTTCAAGATCAGAGTTGGCCAGCCCTGCAAATAATACCAGCGTTACTGGACGTGTAACCAGTGACCCAACGGTGATAACTGAAACAAATCAATCGGAGTGCGCACTCTCTAGAATTCCATACTCTAATGCCTGAAATGGAAATAAAGCGATTCCTGTGTCTGGTACTTTTGGATTGCAGGCTGCAATACCTTCTCCTGGAAGGCAGCAGTATGAAGAGATTATGAAAGGGGCTTGTGGGTTCTTTGATGCCCTACTGACACACTGCTTGTTGTCCGTACTCTGGGTGGCGGGCAGTAACGTGTTAATAATGGACTGGCCTGCCTGCCTTCACCACGTGGTCAGACGGACGGTGCAGTTCCATTACCAAATGTCAGCAGGCTCTGAACGGCACACCTAGAAACTGATAAGAATGGGAAATCGAAGCCGTGCCAACTTACACAGCAAATATGCCGTTGTGCCTTTCTGATTAGTTGTGATGTATTGTGGGTCCAAAAGAGGTCTTTGGAAACGTTAAACCCAGCGACTTTAAACGGTGCACAGCCTCCACCACTAAAACCATTAATGCACAAGGGAGTGTGGATGGCTCAAGTGTTTCTATTGTCAATAACCATCTTCTTGGTCTTCTCTGTACTGACAGAGAGGTTATTCATCTTGCATCAGACTGTTTAGATCTGTCTTAAAATAAAATACAGTACATGGTCACAGGAGTGATTGACAGCACTCTTCAATCAGCGTCTATGTGGTAGACATATGAGACTCAATAATAGGAAGAAATCTTGGGAAGGACAGTTCAAAGAGATGACCCCCTTCCTGGCAGGTTGGGCATGGGATGGGTGCCAAAGAAGAGAACGCAAGTAATCCTCTTCATTGAGCTGGATGGCCAATCTATCATGGCCACCTCAGAAATACAATCCAGTAATGCAACAACAGATGGTATCACTCACTAAATACAACCCTCGTTTATTCTTCACGCTCAGAACGCGTACGCGCACACATCATGGCTGCCACACGTTCCCAGCGTTCATTTGACGCGTCCTCCGAGCAGGTCCTCAGAAGTTGTCTGCGGTTTGCAGTACCAACAAAAACTCGGGGGGTGCAGTTTCATAAAGTCGGAATGTGAAGTCAGAGCCTCCGTTGTGACAGGGACTTGGCGTCCTTACCTTGCCCGGGACGCCCCTGCACACTATATTCGGGGGGAGCAGCCATGGACATTGCAATGCCTCCCCCTGAACGCTAGTTGGCCACCTCCCTGGGGTGGAACAGTGTCTCGGGAATTGGAATTGGATGTAGCCCAGTTGGGCCCCGCAGGTACCGCTAGGGGGCGCTTCATTTGGGACTCCTGAGCTCGTGTGGGCAACCAATACGTCACACCCGGAAGTGCAGCCGCAAATCAGGGATCAAGTACCTGGAGCACTTCCGGGTGAACTAAAAAGTCGGATGGAAGAAGGACGAAGCTTGGTGACAAGTGGTGGAGTGAGAAGAAGAGGAGAAATTAGTGTTTATTGTGTGTTTGGGACTGTGTTGGGCTAGTAGGACACGGGGAAGACGTGTCTCACAGCTGAAGAAAATAAAAATGTATGTAATTTTACACGTGCCTCCTGTGTCTAATCTGTGTCGGGTCGAGCGCTATATAGCGTCTTTCTTACACCGTTTAATATCCACATGTGACAGAAAGCCACTTTGAGGATCCTACGGTTCGATGTGATGAAGCAAAATGCCGACATACAAATGCATTTGTGGTGCTTTAGTATTTGAGCGTCGCATATTCCCCATCATAATGACACGATAACATTTTAAAGTCTCTCATTTTTTTTGCACTTGAAATGCATCAGTGTATTTGAGCCACAGAGAAAAAAATGAAGGACATAGGGAAAAGGTGTGTTTTGTGATTAAAGTGGCCTAAATCTTGAAATGTCCACTTTAATCTCGTAGTTTACTTTATCATTAAATTAGACCGTCATAAACATCATGTTAAAGCCGACCCAGTTGTTAATCGCTAGCAGCAGCTGGGGCTTCCTCCTGACCTGACAGCAGCAATCGCCACACAGAACACGTTACATTCACGATATTCCAGCTCTCTGCACATTTAGAATCCTTAGATTTCTACTTGATATCACTTTCATGGTGAAGTGCCTTAAAATATGTATGTTACATTTTACAGATAAATCGTTAACTTCATTTAAATAATGAACACTGTTAATAATGACACACATGGGGGTGGCAGAGCCGTAGCGCTGCTGTCTCGCAGGGAGTCGCGTCCCTCGTGTTCCCTGCCTGGAGTTTACGTGTTTTCCTGGTGGGTTTCACACAATGGGCTCCGGCTTCCTTCCAAAGACATGAAGGTCTGTGGATTTGGTGACACTAAAATGACACTAGCGTGTGAGTGTGTGTGCTTGTGTTCACCTTGCAATGAGCTGATGCCCCGTCCAGGGATTTTGTTTCTGCGCCCGATGCTTGTTGGAATGGGCGCATCCCCTGATTGATGGATTTAATCATTAAACATCCTTTTCACAGATATTGTGGCAAGTTGTCCTGGGAGTTTAATGGACGTTTCAGGCAATTTACAACACAGCGAAGCTGAACGTTTTCTCACTGTAATGATATCTCACACTGCCACCTGGTGGAATCTTCCAGATTTATGTAAAGTACACACTCCAAGTATGAATAAGCATAACACTTGGGTAGTAGTGGCATCCGCTGGCACGTGCGTCACATGAAGTATAAACCCAGTGCTTACACAAAGGAGAGCCGATCAGAAGCTCCTAAACGTATCATCCCTGTTTGCTTTAGGGAGTAAATATTCCAGTGTCCTTGTGGCATTCCACAAATAAATAGTCTCATGCCAGCTCTCTGGTACTCCTGAGCGTGTATTCGGTGCCATCATGTGTTCTACAAAAGAGCATTTGTTTTAGTGACACAGAGGGTGTGCTGTGAAGTGACGGCTCTTTAATGTGTAATTGTGTAATTTAATCCTCAGTTTAATACCTTTAATGAGTTAAGTATGCAGTGCTTCTTACTTTGTTTATTTTTTGCTTTGTGTTTTAAGGGGGAATGAGAAGACAACCAAACACATAACCGTTTTTAAAAAACACTGCCAGCAGCCTTTGCCCGGCCATTACAATATCAGCCTTATGATGCAGGTAAGTCTGGACAGAAACGCACACAATTTATGGCCACTGTTAGGAGGGCTTTGGACTTCTGTCTTTGTGCCCCCCTTGTATTTGTATTTAGCTTACTGGCATGTGATAAACAAGCACACCATGTTTTGTCTTGGTAGAGTTCTCTATTCCTTGACTTTCCCCTTTTGTATTATTAATATATAGCCTTTGTCAGAATGCCTCAAATCTCCCAGACTTACCACTGTTTATAAGGTATTGTACTTTATAACTTCTCCCCACCTACCCTTCTACATTTATAGCCTCAGGCAATTGGGTGTAGTAAAAGACCAGCAGAAGTTTAAGTTACAACTTTAAATAATGTATTATTGATAATATTCATAAATAATAACAATAAGCAAAGTACATTTGAATATTGGCAACCATACAACCCGATAAATGGTGATGTGTAGTTTCAGGCAGCACACAGACTTGTTAGTTACTTAAAATGTCTCTAGGTAAGGCATCATTGGTGGTCAGCTTTTTTCAGAACAGGCCGCATGCCTGTCTCAATATGGCTGCTGAGCTGTGCTCTTCATTGTGTTGTCCTTTTCAGTCCATTCAGTCCAGTTAGTAAAAGAGAGAGAGGTAAAGAAAGCAAATTTATAGATTTCCTGTCCAACCCCTAGAGCCAATAGGACGTCATGGTACTTAACACTAGAATTACCAGAGTCTACGAAAACACTTGTAGATCCAGCCCACCTTAAAACCATTCGCACCTCTCCACCAGCGTCTTTTGTCATCTAAATGTGTAAGAGTGAAATAATAGATCATTATTTGGAACACACGCATTTCATGTGTGTTCCGTTTCTACGGTAATCTGTGGAAAAAACACGTTGTTAAAACAGAAACTTTTTCATATTGTAGTAATAAATGTTACAAAATGTAGGCATAAACTATAAAATGTGTGAAGCTTGAAATCCAAAGGTCAAATAAACACTTTTACAAAAGGTTCAAGAGTGACAACAACAGCTTCTGTGGCGTACCGATAAGATTTGCTGGTTTGCCGTTCCTCAGAGACCTGAGTTCGATTCCCCACTGGGGAGGAATTTTTTTTTTTCTTTTTAACCTTCGCTGCTCTGCCTGCCTGCCTGAACTCCCTGTCTATCTATATAGTAATAACAGTAATTTTATTATTATATAGCAGCTTCCCTGTCTGCCTATCATATAGTGCCTTTCCTTCCTATCTATCTATATATCTATCCCCTTAGCTGTTTTTTTATATATCTATTATACAGTGCCTTCCCTGTTTATTTGTATTTCTAGTGACTTCTTTGCCTGTCTGTCTGTCTGATTGCATATAGCGCTGAACTTACTGCTCTGTACTATTCTGTCCTCTGCATGTCCTGGAGTATTAAAGAAACACCACCATACAGCAACATGTGGGGAGTGGCAAGAGCGGGGAAAAAAACCACGCGGTCACTGATTACAAACCGCAAGATGAAAGAAAGAGACGATATATGTGAAAGCATCATCGCACTAATGCAATATTATTTGAAAACGAACAGAGTCAGATCAGGTTTGAATATGCGCCCGATCTCACGCTGTTCATTTTCAAATAATATTGCATGTACTGTACTCTTTTAGAATAAAAGCTTACATTTGATTTCAGTCAGTCTGTAAGAGCCAGTGTAAATCTATGATAATTGTTAAGGTTAGCTTTTTTTTTTTTAATTCAGTTTCATTCTCCCAGTCGCGGTCACGATTCTCTCCCCCATCTGACACTGCTGTTTTCACATAGGGACGCTCTATAGCGAGAATGTTATTTATTTGGATCACATAAAGATGCGCTATAGCTCGAATGTAATTCATGGAGGAAAGAAAGTACAGTGTCAGGTGCTCATTCAGTGTAATAGGAACCATAGCACAGAGAGGTGTGTACACTGCAACAAGTACACGTCTGCAGTTATATTTTTGTTCTGTTATAATTGCACCTTTTGTGAAAGTGATTCTTTAATATTTGGACTTCAGGCTTCATACATTATATAGTTTATGCCTAAATTTTGTCATTTACTACTAGAATATGAAAAACATTTCTGTTTTAACAATGTGTTTACACAGATTACTGTAGAAACGGAACACACATGAAATGCGTGTGTTCCAAATAACGATCTATTATTTCCACTCTAAAACTCCACTTCACTCCCAGATAATCAATCAAGGCATGAGCTGAGAGAAGTTCATGCACGTTCTAAGTCGGTGGGGGAATGGAATAGCCGGCTGCTTGCAGCTTGTCTTTATCAGCACATTTAGATGACAAAAGACGCTGGTGGAGAGGTGTGAACAGATTTAAGAAGTGATTTAAGGTGGGACGGATCTACAAGTTTTTTCGTAGGCTCTGGTAATTCTAGTGTTAAAGGCTTCTTATACAAGCCAATCCCAAACAGCCATAATTCAGACCAATGGGGCACAGAATACCTTCACACCTGCCCTCCAAACCAGGTGTTAAGGTATAGCTTAGCAGTTAGTGGCTGCAAGTTTTCATTCTAACTCTTGATTAGTGACCAGTTTTTGCTGCTAATGAACCTTTTGCCTTTATTTTAATTGACTTTTCTTGAGACTCTGACCGCTGAATTGATTTTTTTTCCCTTAAATGGCACCTAAACATAAATTTGATATGAAGTAAGTGAGCCAACAGATGACCAGCTAAGTTGGGGCCTCAAACTCCAACCTTCATTCAGTTTCTTCACTTGAAGCCAATTCTCATTTCTAATTAAACCCGTTATTTAATTCCATGGCACTCATTCTGTCATGGCAGACATTTCCATTTCTTTTTTTAAGAGCGCTGGCTGGCAAAATATTTTGTGGACCTGAGCAGATCAACCTTACTGAGGCCTTCACCTTTCTTTACTTTCCGTTATTGTGTGATGGCCGCAGGTTGTTGTTTATGTGTTGGTTCATTTTGTGTCTTAATATTGTCAATCCGTCATTATCCAACCCGCTATATCCTAACTACAGGGTCACAGGGGTCTGCTGGAGCCAATACAAGCCAACACAGGGCACAAGGCAAGAACAAATCCTGGGCAGGATGCCAGCCCACCGCAGGGCGCGCTCACCCCCATGCTAGGGACAATTTATGATCGCCAATGCACCTAACCTGCACATCTTTGGACTGTGGGAGGAAACCCAGGCAGACACGGGGAGAACATGCAAACTCCACACAGGGAGGACCCAGGAAGCGAACCCTTAAGGGTCTTCTTACTGCGAGGCAGCAGCGCTACCACTGCGGCACCGTGCTGCCCAATAACGTTCTCAAACCTAACTAATCCACTCAGGGCTGACTTGGAAGCAATTCAGTTAACAAATCTGGATGAGGTGCCAGTCTATCTAAGGGCCTAATAAGCACCGACTCTTTTTGAATTGCTAGTTACCCCGACATGTATATCTGCAGGATGTGGAAAAAAAAACCTGGGAAAAAACCTATGCAGATACAGAGAGAACGTGCATATTCCACACCGAGAGCTGTGTGAATAGTGTGAGGCGGGAATGTGACCCATATTTCCAAATGTCATTTTTAAATGAAAGCATAGTCGTGTGGGTGTAGCCTCAGTCCTTCTCTCCTCAGCACAACACCTCGTGCCTCCACACCAACTCTTTCTCTTAATGGGATTTGTCGTCCTCTCACTCTGTGACGCTCTGCCCACATACCTAATCATTGTCATCTCTGTTCTTTCTTTCTTTGCTTCGTGTTACTCCTTCATCATCCACGGCTCCTTCCCATGCTACTCTTCACACAGCTTCCATTAACTGTACACTTTCATTCCAGAGATGCTCCTTTAGAAGCTCCTGGATTTTCTTCCTTGCCCTTTTCGAATAGTTTCTATCTGTAATGGACATTGCAATGGGGAAAAAAAGTGGATTGAGGATATGGATGGACAGTTGTCTGAACTGAACGTGCCAACTCTACACAGACAGCGCACTCGGCCCAAAATTGTTCAAGCTGATTGAGGCAAGTGTGCAACCAGAAAGGAATATGTTGTATGTATTTTTTATCTTTAATTCTTTGTTTTGTTTCAGGCAGCACACGATAAAAGTGCACTTCATGACCGATCTGTTCCACCCGATAGAACAGGGAATGGTAGCAAGAAGAAATGGGAATTTGGCAAGTCAGATGTGCATCTCCCTGAGCTGAGCAGCAGTCATTTGCCGGAGCTCAAAGGACCTGAAGGTGATCCCTCCTAATAAAACCTATTAGATAAACCTAACTTCTATTAAACTGATGGACCCCTTTCAGTCTGGTGTTAGCTGTGAAAGTGTTCTGCTTCAGTTAAAGATTGGTTTGCTTATAGCAGCAGACTCCGGATATGCCGGCATATTAATTCTGTTAGACCTCAATTCAGCATCTGACACTCAGGTCAGACAGGACATTCTACTGTGCAGAATGGAGAACATTCTGGTTATCTCTGGAACTGCCCTCCAGTGGTTTAATAATAATAATAATAATACATATAGCATATGTTATTATATAGCACCTTCCCCATGCTCAAGGCACTTCACAGAATTTAAGAAAGAACGTCAAGTTATACACGTCCTGTCTGACTGATAAGCGACTTTGAAAATGTGCCCTGCCAAGATTAGGATTACCGGGACACAACCTTGGCTTTCATTCTTAACATTTGAAGTCATTTAGGCCCATTTAGGCCAAAGCCATGAATGAGTCTTTTCTGCAGACTTGTTTGATTTGTACATTGAGAGACTGAAGAACTGCCAGGGCTGGTTGTTAGAGATGATAACCTAAATGACTTGAGAAATGCAGATGATGTCGTTCTGACTGCCTGAATTGGAGGACAGCAGATCCAGCTCAGCGTCAGTCACACAAGGGGCTCCTCAGGTCTCTGTTCTCGGCCCTCTGCTCTTCAGTATCTATATCCTTCCCCTTGGCCATATTATTCATAGCTTTGGACTGGGTTATCATTTTATTCAGGTGACACTCAGCTCTATTTTAATGTTAAAAGTGAAGCTTCATCAGGGATTTCTCAGTTCACAAATTTAAAACCTGGATGGAGCAGAACTCTTTAAAATTAAACTGCAACAAAACGGAACTCCTGCAAGTTGGCACTAAAGCACAACTTAATAAAATGAGCTCCTCCTCAGTCACTCTTGATGGTGATCTAATCAGACCTTCTTCTAATGCAAGGAGTCTTGGTGTCATTCCTTTCTTTTATTAAGAAATATTCTTACATCCACCGCCGTCACAAACAACACAATACAATTTATTTTTATGTAGCTCAAAATCACACAAGACATGCCACAATGGGCTTTAACAGACCCTGCCTCTTGACAGCCCCCCAGCCTTAACTCTCTAAGAAGACAAGAAAAAACTCCCCAAAAAACCCTTGTAGGGAAAAAAATTGAAGAAACCTCAGGAAAGGCAGTTCAGAAAGAGACCCCAATCCAGGTAGGTTGGGCGTGCAGTGAATAGTATTCTGAGCGAGCTTTAAAGAGAGCTTTTTTTATATTTTTTAACACTCTCTGTCCATGCAATTTGAAAGACATGTAGCTTTGTTGTTCTCCATCTGCGCTCCAGTTTTCGACACTCTAATTTAAGAGCTCGAGTGTTTTCATTAAACCAGGGTGTGTTTCTTTGTGCTTTGATCACTTTTATTTTAAGGGGAGCCACTGCGTCCAGAGCATCTCTCAAGGTCACATTATAATGTGATGTTAGCTGATCTAAATGGTTTTCAACAATTACACTCCACTTACTCAAAGTATCTATAAATTTTGAAGCAGAATTACAGTCTAGATGTCACACTGTCTTTGTTTTAATCTGTGAGTGCGTTAGCAAGGGCAGCACTAAATCAAATGTGATTAAGAAGTGAACGGAAATAACTTCATTTAATGGAGTAATATTTCAATTTTGAATTTCAACTTTAGTTAACTTAAGTTATAATTAAATCTAATGTGTGGTCATGATTATGAGTTGGACCTTTGACAATTTGACAAAATCCTACTGAATTTAACAAATAGGTAAAGCATTTGCTAAAGTGTCAGTTTCCACATCAATGTGTACATTAAAATCCCCCATCAGTACTACGTGATCATAACTTATAGCCAAATCAGGTAAAAGGTTGCTAAATTCAGTCATGAACAATGAATATGGGCCTGGTGGTCTGTAGACTAGCACTACAATTGTGTTGGAATCTGTTTTATTATTTAAAATGAACGTCTCAAAGGATGTAAAGTCCCCTAAATTTTTAGACGTGATTTGCATTTGTTACAATGAATTATTCCAAGGCCTCCTCCTCGACCAGAATCTCTAGACTTATGAAGGAACGAGTATCCATCTGGTGACACCTCAGCTAGGGGACAGGTTTCAGTGAGAAGACACAGATCAGATTTTGTACTTAATATGATATCATTTACCAAAACAGCTTTACTGCCAAGACAGCGAATGTTCAATAAACAGCATTTAAAACTGCAGGCTTCTTTCTGAACTGCTGATGTATTTTTTGCTTTAATTTAAAGTCAATTTCTATTCCATGTGCCCCTGATGGAGGGTCTGGTCTTATCCCTTGGTTTGATTATACACCTTATTTTTTGGTTATCAATTAATTTAAGGGTTGTATCAAGACTAAATTTACTGGATGCCCCACAATAGGGATTATGGGTAACGTTTTCAGGATAGTAACAGGTGGGATAAACAACAGCCTGTGATTTAAGATCACATGACTGCGGCCTGGATGGTGCTCTAATCAGTCAACCAGGCAGTTTTGCTGCCATATTTTGGAATAATACATAAGATCCCCTCCAGTTAGGATTAAGACCACCTCTTTTGACAAATCCGGGCCTTTCCCAAAAATCATCCCAATTGTTCACAAACGCTATGCTTTTATTTGCACACCAGGTTTCTAGCCAGCAGTGAAGGGAATGCAATCTGCTATAAGTAACGTTGTTATCCTTCAGTCAGCACTGCTAAGAAGCTTAGTTCCGAAATTTTCAAGGAGGACATCAAAACAATTTCTGTGTGTAATTAAATGTGAAAAAAATTCCTAAAGTAAACAAAATGAGTCGTGTCTTTTCTGATGTGTTGTCATATAACATGAAAGCTCTTGTTGTCTTTATCATGGCTGACTTTTTGTCTATCTGCATGAAACGGCTCAGCATCCAGTGGACTGATTTTGTTGAAATTTGTTGCACTTATTTTTTCAGGAAATTTGTTCTGAAAGTTCAATATTTCGTGAAATATCTCGAATACACCAGAACATGGCACATATTTTTTTTAAATTTAGAAACTCCCAATTGGTGAATTTCCAAAACCATTCCTCTCTATTATAATAATAAAAACCTAGGGATGAGACATGACTTTTTGAAGAGACCTTTTGAAATGAAGTCCCACGAGACGGAGACTTTAAAACATGCGATTCTATCGCGTCACGCATTTTCAAACAAGACCACAGTCATCTTACCTCTCAGTTGTGTGAATACTTTTGGCAGAATCTCTTCCTGCGCTCTCAGCTCTTATCAGTTTTATCAGGACAATCATTTTATACCTTCTTGATGACACGTCAACGACTAAGCGAAGAAGAAAGAGCAGCACGTACAATACAATACAATACAACACAGCTTATTTTTGTATAGCCCAAAATCACACAGGAAGTGCCGCAATGGGCTTTAACAGGCCCTGCCTCTTGACAGCCCCCCAGCCTTGACTCTCTAAGAAGACAAGGAAAAACTCCCAAAAACCCTCAGTAGGGAAAAAATGGAAGAAACCTCAGGAAAGGCAGTTCAGAAAGAGACCCCAGTCCAGGATGGTTGGGCGTGCAGTGGGTGTCAAAATACAATACAATACACAGAACAGAACAAATCCTTAATACAGCATAATAATAAAAATTTTAGAAGTACGGAGCAGAAATTAACAGTAGATGATATCACATAATAAGATTTGGATATTTTTAGAGTCCTCATCCATCAAGCTGCCTCCCCATTTGGCCATTCCACGGCTGAAACGTTGCTTGGCCAGCCAATCCGATGAAAGGACCCCTTTTTCCCATGATTCCTGTGATCCTCCATCAGGGATGACTTTACCACAGGCAGGCAAACAACTTGGCAGGTGGGCCCGTGGCACCAATTGCCACATTTGAGCACCGAGAACAGAAACAGAAGAGGTGAGGGTTAGTAACAAATTATAACAATCATGTTACTTATGTTTTAGTGCTAATGACTGACAAGAGAGATGCAGTCTGTACAGTTGATCAGCAGCTCTAGTCAGGATATGCTAAACTGAAGTAGTGAGTCTTCAGCCGAGATTTAAAGGCTGGGACCGAAGGGGCATCTCTTATAGCAGCAGGCAGACCACTCCACAGTTTAGGGGCCCTGTAATTAAAAGCTCGACCTCCCACTGTTATTTTATTAATCCTTGGAATCCTAAGCAGACCGGCATCTTGAGATCTTAATGTGCGCTCAGGTTTGTAAGTCATGATAAGTTCAGACAAGTAAGCCGGACCTCAGCCATTTAATGCTTTATTTGTTAAAAGGAGGATTTTGAAATCTGCCCTAAACTTAACTGGGAGCCAGTGTAAGGATTTATGAACTGGAGTTATGTGCTCGTATTTTCTTGTTCTTGTAATAATTCTTGCAGCCGCATTTTGGATTAACTGGAGGCTGAATAAAGAACAGTTTGAACATCCAGTGAACATCGCATTGTAGTCGTCAATCCTACTAGAGACACGTAGACACCAAAGAAGATCTTGACATGCCATTCATATTAAAACATTTACAGTCTCCCGTTAGAATAGTCCTGTTCAGCCAACATACATCGGACTTCCAATACAACTCGGAGTCCTGCCACGTTCAAAAGGTCACTGACGACACTGCTATGGTGGGCTGCATCAGGAGTGGGCAGGAGGAGGAGTATAGGAACCTAATCAAGGACTTTGTTAAATGGTGTTACTCAAACCACCTACAACTGAACACCAGCAAAACCAAGGAGCTGGTGGTGGATTTTAGGAGGCCCAGGCCC